>NW_026991722.1:11827500-13077500 GCF_029215605.1 Mirounga angustirostris | reverse complement strand
CTCACCTGCGCTTGCACCACCCAAGGGACCAAGAAGGGCCTATATACAGCAGCTGGAGGAAGGGGGGCTGGAACAAGGATTCATTTCAGATGGAAAAGCAAAGATCACGGGGGGGAACTTCTCACTCGTCCAAGAGCCTTGTGCACTCAGCTCCCCTGGCAAGGAATGAGGGATTGTTGTCCCCCGCTGAAGACCATCACCCCGGAGATGGGCTGGCTGGGAAGGAAAAGGCCGGTGGAGGCTCTGCCCTTGGTGTGTTCTGTCTCTGGCGGACCTCGGGAACGGAGCCCTAGGCGGCGGGAGGAGCCCTGGCGGCGCTCCGGACAGCTCCCCAGGGATGCAAGGCCTCACCTGGAGCTGTGTCCGGGTGAGGAGGCCGCTGCAGAGTGCACCCTCCCCGCAAGCCTGTGAAAGGGGAGCATAGGCAAATACAAGATGGGTTATGGCTGCGGAGGGGCTGGGTGGGAGAAGCTTCTAGAGGCCTGTGTGCGCCACACACGGAACCTACGTGAGCCACGTGTCGCGGCTGTTACACGGGAACGGAGCGCTGAGCTTGGCTTGCACCAAGAGGCTCACCGAGGAAGGGAGAGACGTGACATCAAGGTGGTGCGAGGTGTGGGAATGAATGGGGGGGGCGGGGTGCCTGCTCTGTCTCAGCCCTGGTTTGGAAAAGCCTGGAAGTGCACTCAAGATTCCGTTCAGCGAGCGCGTCTTTGTATCCCTGGCCTTCTGCTGGTCACCTACACCCGACAGCAGACAGACTACCGGATGGGGGTGTGCGGAGGTGGAGGTGCTTTCTGCCCCCACTTTCTGCAGCAGCAGCCTGCCAGGCTCTGTCAGGGCCAGGATGCCCGTCCCGCTCGGGGTATATCTGGACTGTGTCCTAAAAGGGTCTCCTGGGGGGCTCTGACCCTATGACAGCTCTGTGAAATCAGACCACAGACACCGTGAGGCACCCACAGCTTCAAGACGTGGGTCAGATAAAATCTGCCCCCGATCAGGCGTGCTACCTGTGTATGAAATGGGAGCACCACGTAGAAGACATGCCTTACTCTTCCTTTTATGATCCTTAACGTTGCTGCAATTGTTTAGGAATGAATTTCAGTTCATCAGATATGAATTGAGAACATCTTACACAGTTGGGGGGCACACAGACATACATGCATAATTATGATACAAACCTACTGTGCTTCATGCAAACACAGAGAGAACCCAGACAAAGGGAAAGTTAGTTCTGATTGAAGGAGAGACTCAACAAAGAGATTGGGGCTGTTGGGGGGCAGGGAGCAGGAAGTAGAGAGGAGACAGGGGGTGAGAGGTAAGCTGGAACGAGGACCAGTGCCAGCCCAGAAGGCCCTGTATACCAAGCCATAGAGTTAGGATTTGGGGCAGTTTTGGGGTGAGGGGTGGAATGTGACATGGAGAGATTGGAGGTGGCAGAGAATCATGGGAAGAAGGTCAACACTTCCTTAGTACCCAAACTGCCAGGCACAGCACCCTCACGATAACTTCGTAATAACCCCACGGAGTAGATGTTACTACCCCCATTGTGGATCTGGGTCTCCTGACTCCCCTGACAATATGAAGACCCATCCAAAAGGCACCCCACACAGCTCGGAGGGCCTGGAAGGAATGCAGGTCTCCAATGCAGGACACCGAGGAGATAACCAGCACATTCCACAGCAACACTCACCCTAAACCTCCTCTGCACACTCCTCTCCCCACAACCTCTTACTCCTGTACTGGCTGTTCTCCTGTCTCCCTTTCCTTCTTTCTTTCCTACCCCAATAGCTCCATGGTACCATTTCTTACTCAGAGCAACTGACTGCTTTTCTGGTCTTCCCACCAGTCACCTGAATTAGCAAGACAAAGCGGCTTCTTTAGGAGCCAATCTTCTTAGAAAATATTAAGAATTCTTTAGGCTAATAATTTTATACTCTTGACCAGTCACAAACTAACAAGGAAACAGAAGCTCAGAGAAAATAAGGATTTCTCAAGGTCTAGAACAGGTGTTTTAGGAAGATATTTTGGCAAAGAGAATGAACGGGGCTGGGAACAGGTGGTGCTCAAAGAGAGCGAGGCCAATTCACATCTCTCTCGGTGAGAGATTTCAAAGGTGGGATTGAGCTGTGTGGGGAATTCGTGTCAAGAAGGAACCACAGAACTGCAGGCTACAGAGTTGTAGAGTTGGAAAGGATCTTCAGGGATCATCCAGGAAAATTCCACCTCACAGATGAGAACAACTGAGTTGAAAATGATCTAAGGGTTTGGGCTTTGTCTGGGTGGATGGTGATATCACTACCCAGACAAGACAGACAGGGAACAGCAGGCTCAAGGAGGAAGTTGATGAGTTCACTTTTGGATATTTTGAATTTGGAACATTTATGTCACCAAGATTTCTTTTTTTAGTTTTCAGGAATTTGAAAACAAAATTGCTGGGTTTTGGCATTGAGAGCAATCTCTTTCCACAAATACTGTTTCACCGCAGCTATAATAAAAAAGAACTTGTAGCTAGAGAGTCCTACATGAAGATGGCACATTATTGCGAGTCTATGTGTTGTGACCAACAGTCATTCAAAATCACAAATAGAGAATGATTATGGGTCCAATAAAGACTTGAGGCACATTCTCCATTAATGTGTTTACCATTAACACTGCCCTATTTTCATATACCTACACGACAAAATACAAATTTCTCCCTTATTGGTAACATACAGATCGAACTTTGAAAAACAGTTGTTTTCCCTTCTTACTGATGCCAGGATGTAATTCACTGCTGTTTTGTTTTTGCTTTTGTTTCATAATATGTAGCAAATAACAAAGGAAGGTGAGCACTGAGTTGCTCCTACTGCAGGGGCAGCAGCCTAGCAAAAGTTTCAATGCTGCAGATTAAAAAAACCCTCAAAAATCAAGGAGACTTATGTCGCTCTTTCTGAGCAATTTGCAAAATGCCTTGATTTGGTCGTCAGGCAGCGAAAAGAAGTAGCATTTCCAACACCCTCCCAGCCACTGGGATATGTAGCCAATTTTAAGAACAAGATCCTCAAAGTTGCAAACTACCAAGAAGGCAGAACTTCCTGGCTGCAAGGTTCAATCACAGAATGACAAAATATAAAGTTAATAATGTTTAAAATAACTGCAGTTCTGTTTCTTCAAGAGCTGAATAGAGTGACTGCAAAGATGGGAGTCTTGGCAAGAAGGCAGAATGTAAGCACCTTCAGGTAGAGATCTTGGTTTTGCTTGCTGATGAATCCACATGCTTAACGCTGTAGCAGGCACTCACTATATTAACTGTTGAATGAATGAATGAATGAATGAATGAATGAATGAAGCCAGGAAAGAAGTGAACAAATCCTAAAGTAAGAGATGGCAAGGCCACTATACTTCACTCGCTGAGTCATTCATTTGGCAAATGTCATTGAGCATGTACTAGTACGAGACCAGTTTTAAGGCATGGTGGTGAATAGGCAAATGCAGAAGAGGTGGGGCTGGGTCTCAACACACTTACAACCTAGGAGAGGAAGAAAGAAAAGGACAGCAAACATCTGTGTATGGAAGCGGTATCAGAGCTTGGAAGTGAGGCCCCAGGAAGGTTGGAAGCATGGCAGAAATGTAGGGGTCAGCGGAGTCGCTTCCAATAGGGACACTTTCCTTCCTCCAGGGGAACTGAGCCTTAACAGATGCAGAATTTTGGAAAACTTCAATGGAAGCAGAGCACTATGGGATTTAAAAATAACAGGAACAAAAATGCCCAGAGCAGAGAAGACTGGATGGGTCTGAGGGGTAGCAAATCTTGCTACAGAGCAGCAGGGACCGCTGAAGGGCGAGCACTCACAGGAAGGGAGGAACTTAGCAGGAGGCTCCTTTTTCTTCCAGAAGAAGAGGAGCCTTTTTTTTCAATCAGGGAAGGATTTTCAAGTCTGTTACAAGGCATAAGCTAACTGGAGTGAGGAGAAAACTTGCTCAGGTTAATGGGATCTCCTAGGCAAGAGTTACAAAGGGCAGCAAGCCTAGGGAGACACGGAGGATGGCAGGGCCTGGGTGGTTCCCTGCGTAGGTGTGGAGCAGAAGCACGAAAAAAGCATCCTAAGTCCTGCCTCGGGGTGATCGGGATGATGGTGCCGAGTGGAGCCGACCGGCAAAGTCCGAGAAAGGTTCTAGAAGGAGGATAATGAGTTTAGTCCTGCATTAAGTGTTTTTGATGATATGTTAGGTTTGAGCTGCCCACAGGAAATCTGGGAGGAAAGCTTCATCAGGAAACAGTACATAGGCAGAACTGGACTCTGCAGAGATACCCGTTCCAGAATCAGCCACCTGTATGTGATACCGAAGCTGTGGGGATAGAGAAAGTCACTGGAAAGAAAGTCAGGAAAAGAGGTGAGAGAGAGAGAGAGAGAAAAACAGTATTCAAGGGCCTTCCAAACCATTTACTCAGCACGCCCCCTCAGAACATGTTTTTAAAGCAAAAGAGCATTCCTAAAACTGGTTTTTAACTTGAAACAAAGAAAACACCGCCACATCTCACCCATAATAAGGGCCATAGCAGCAATCTTTTTCAACAAAACCCAAGCTAAACCCCACTATTGGCCTCCGACCGGAGAGAGGGAGCACGATGGAAGGAGGAGAATGTTGCCCGCTGCTCGGGCCAGCTCTCCTTCCACAGACTTCCTTCGTGTTTCGCTCAGCAGGCCAAAAGCACCCCGGGCTTCGAGAAACACTCATGTCTGGTAGAAGGCAAGGGAAACGAATAACCTAATTCACTTCATCTGCAGCCACCACGGGTACAAAAACAAGAGAAGATGTGCGCGCTGTGTAGGAGGAATGTTCCTTTCCTACTCCCACCCTTGTCCCGCCCGTCTCTCTTTCCCAGGTCATTATCAACACATTTCAAACGCCTCGAAGATGTTGATAAAGCCGCTCAACATCTGTGCCCTCCTCCACAGCCGAGCGATGCATCTCAAGACCGAACCTTCCCACCTTAGCATGGAACAGAAGCCTGACTTCTACCCTCAGCACCCACAGCTCTTTCCACGAATAGAAAGAACCCAGCCAACCCCACTGGCTCTTTGAAGGTACGATATCCTTTTCCTGTGGCCTAATTTAGCTGCAGATTGAAAAGTGCAAAAAAAGCAAAAAAAAAAAAAGGATGAGGTTTTCACGAGAGTTACTTAGTGAGATGAAGCGGATTTTCTTCCAATGTCAAATTCTTGAGGCATATATGCTTGGTTTACATTCTTTATTTGTTGAAAGAATCTCTAAATTGTTCCCAAAGTATATTATTATTTTGACTGAGGAGATGGAAGTTCACGGCTATGAGAAAAATATTCTGTATTTTTCAAAAAGTCATCAGTCTTCTTATCAAGGACTCACAGGACCGTGTTGATGGGAACATTACCTAGTTGGACAGCTACTGTCACATGCGGCCTAACGCTCTTCAACAGGCCCTCGTCAGCTCTGGAAACCAATACTCATCAAGTGTCAACGGATCCACAAACCTGCGCCTGGCATCATTCACAGAAAGTGAAACAAACAGAGCAAACACCCTCTTGGGGTGCAATGGGAAAACTCTGTGTGGCCGCCTCTTCGGGGTGGAAATACGGAGTCCAGACAAGACCCAGGGAAAGACGTAACAGGTTAACTAGAGTGGTTCTCATGGGTATATTTGCAGGGTGGTTTGTTCTGACGTGGAAACCTACAAAACAGTCCATTTGGTTTTCAGAAAAATGCAGAAAGGATCCAGCCACAATTTTTTAAAAAAAAATCATGCCCAATCCTTAAGAAGATGAATACATTCGGGGTTATTACTGTGGGTGCCTGTGCCTGGGACCATCTCAGTTTCTCCCGATGTCCCAGTAATTAATAACACCTCCTTTCACCCTTATAAGTGTCCCAGCATGGACAGCAACCTTTATGGTCATACTAGATATGAATGGATGGCTATCCGATAGATTGAGGTGAACACTGAAACAAAATACAAAATTTTAGAAAGGTTTTCCTTCTGAACCAAGGAACATGGGTAAGAAATCATGCAGGCTCTCTATATTGCCAACATTCACAATTCCAGGCGGGGAGTTGCATTCTGATCACAGAGCGGGGCCCGCGCACAGAAGGGTTTGTGCAGCACCGAGCAGGTGCTCTGTGAACGGGCTTGGATGAAACGATCTCCGCAAGAAGACAATGACAGAACCATTCTCACCAACGTCTTAAATGAATGGTCCTTCACCCACGAGATACGACACTGAGGAATGGCTTAACGGTTCTCTTTGACTCTGTGGGTGAAATAGGTGTGTGTATGCCGGGGGGACTGTCAGAAAAGGTTTCTGCTGCAGAAGTTTCCACAGAGTGAGGTGCTCTCCCACACCACGCAGCAGGAAATAAAAGCGAGCTCCCTACTGCACACAGTGGGCTAACAAGCCCAAAGATGGAAGGTTTTCACGATCTGGGCATCCTCCTGTTGCAGATGACAAGTCATGTCAGCAATGACTCTCACACCATAACCCGGTGGCTGCTGGAGCCTCGCTTTGGTTAGAGGCATGCTCTGGCAGGGCAAGTTCAGAAGAGTGGAGCTGCGCTCGAAGCCTCCCATGAACATATGGCCCCAGCCCCTGGCTGGCCCCAGCCTCCTCCCACCAGCGCCCAGCCAGGCTCTCAGTGGCTGCTTCCCCTGCAGCCAGCCCCCTCCCCGACACCCCTGCCACCACAGAGAGTCCACAAGCAGCAGGATTGGTGAGACAGGTCTAATCACATGAAACCAAAACACTTCTCCGGACCTCACTACCCAGAACGAAATGCTCTCTGATCCCCCCCAACACTTTAAACGAAAACACACTCAAACCCTGAACATCAGCAGCGCACATACTTCTCTTTTTCAGGGTTGTGAAGGGAGGGTGGGGTGCTGCACAGAATAACAATTTTCATCAGAGGAAAATCCCCAATACACAGGCTGACACCTGCTTTATCTATTCTCCTCCCAACCAAGTTAAATCATCACAAACAGTCTTGACAAAATATGTTCCGCAGGTCCAGAGGTGACAGTGACCGGGCAGGGACCGTGCATGTGTTGGGGTGGTATACATGTCAGTGTGGGTTGTGAACGGGGTACATTCCTGGAGAGGCCCAAAGGGTGTGAGTGCATGGTGTGGATATTCGGAATATTCACCAGCATGTTGGTACAAACCCTGTACCACGTTTTCACTAATCCACCCACGAAAACAAAGACAAACTGTAGCTAGCAATTTCAAATGTCCCATTTCAAAATTTAAAACAAGAGCTCAAAATGGAAAAGTATAAGAGATCGCGTAGATTTATGGAGACACTTCCTCACCCCTGCTCCCGATCTTCTCCAGGTACCAGTTATGACACAGTTCATCTTTAGATCTTTTTTTTTAAGAACTAGCTGCCTACCAGAGAGCTTCACTTCTACACTTCTTTTTTCAAATCTAGCATCTCCTTGCCATGTGATACCACTACGCTTAGGGCTGGCAGAGTGAAAGCCTGTCATTCTTAAAACATGAAGGGAATAATTCAGCGCCTTTTTTTGTGTGTGTGATCACAGAGAATGCAATTAATACTCTGGCTGCTTTGGTATGTAGACCAAACCTTCTGCCACAGTGTTTTGTGGTGCTGCTGTCTCGGGCAGCTCTGCCAGTCTTTTCATTCCAACAGAAACGATGCCAGGCTTCTCAGCGCTCAGTGAAGTATAATGAGGCAGAAGGGGTGACTGGAACCCTCACTGGGGGAATGTGCTCCTGGGGTGATGCTCTACAAAATACAAAGCTCTCTCGAGATCCAAGGCCTTTTGTCCCCCAACACCTCCTAAAAGCAATTAAAATCTAGTCTTTACAAAGCAAAGGAGTGAAATTCTTATGCCTTCATCTGTAGCCCAGGAGCTTTCTAATTCATAGGAGGTGCAAAGCAGCAAAAACAGTTGTAGACAGAAAACAAGCAGTGATTTACTAAAGCATATGATCAATGTGGGGAGAGTTACTACCTGCACAACTGGGAGACTTCCAAGATATCAGCTAAGAAATAATTATAACTCACAGAAAGGACAGGGGTAAAGAGAAGAGAGCCAGGAAAGGGACAAGGGTATAAATGTTTGTAGATATTACACGACAACACCTGTGCATCAGCTAAAGCTCTAAGGTAATCCTAGACCCAACCCCTGTCTCACTCAGGGCCAAATAACTGGTCCAAGCCAGTGATGGTATTTACCATGGATCGCAGGGGCCCCCAAGGTTATTAGACAAAAGAAAAAGCAGGAACACCAAACCCCAATGCTATCATTGATTGGATATTAATACTATTCTACTTGATTCTCTGGCCTTCAACACTCATAGAATAACAAAATCTTAGTGAGACGCCCTCTAATCCAACTCTCTGATTTGCAGATGAAGAAACGCAAGCTCAGAGGAGTGTGCAACATGCCCAAACAGCACTCGGAGGGCCGGGACACAGCCCAAGGCTCTTGGCCCCTGGCCCTCAGTACTGTGCTAATCTCACCCGCCAGACCAGCCACGTATTCTTGACCTTGATAGCTTCTTCACTAGAAGTGTACCTCCCCCCATCCTTTGTCTGGATTGAGTGTGTGATATTGTGATATAATAAGAAATATATATTTGATCTTCACCTCCGGTTACTGGCACAGAGCTCCTAAAACTCTTGGAATTTCCTGAAAGACAGCGGTGATAGCGGTATCTTTTGTTATAATACTCGGCCTTAGTCCGGAGTTCCTGACACAGGAGCTTCTAAGACCCTTGGAATCTCTACTGATGAGTGTCTTTTGTATGCTAATCAGATGACGAGTGGCTGGTGGTCTTAGATCATTTCAGGATGTAGGGGAGGCCTGTCACCAGAAAGCCTAAGGTTTGATTACAGGGGTTGGAACCTTTTCTGGAGGGAGAGGGGCTAGAGAATGAGTCAATCACCAATGGCCAAAGATTTCATCAATCATGCCTTCATAATGGAAGCTTCATTAAAACCCCTAAACTATGAGGTTCTGAGAACTTCCAGGTTGAAGAACAACTCCACAACACTTCCCCCATACCTTGCCCTATGCATTTCTTCCATTTGGTTGTTCCTGAGTTGTATCCTTTATAACAAACCAGTCATAGTAAGTCAAGTATATTCCTGAGTCATATGAACCACTTTAATAAATTATCAAACGCGAGGAAGGGGTAGTGAAAACCTCTGGTTTATAACTGGTGGGTCAGAAATGTGGGTGGCCCAGACATTGGTGTCTAAAGCAGGGGGACAGTCTGTGGGATCTGATGCTAACTCCAGGTAGTTAGTGTCAAAATTGAATTAAACTGTGGGATGCCTAGCTGACGTCCAGAGATTCGGAGAACTGGTTCTTGGAGTGAGGAAAACACCTCCGCATCTGCTGTTAGAAGTGCTGGGAGTAAAGTAATTCAGAAGGGGCTCCTGGGATCTGATCCCCTGCCTCTTTGGTCCAGGGTAGCTGCTTTGTCCTTCCATCCCATGAATGATCCAATCTAGTCTCAGACCTTTCTGACAGGTGAGATCCACTGACCTCGCTGCATGCTGCCAGGAACTGGACATGACCACAGCTGACTTCCAACAGAAGAAAGCATCCCCTTGTCAGGACAACATGCACTAACCCTCCCCTAACCTTGACCTGATGGTTCCCAAAATTCAACATGAGTCACACTTTTCCACTGAACATTGGCTCCAACCTTTGATGAATGTGTCACATCAGTCAGTTGCAGGACATGCTTGTGTGCATGTACATTCACAAACACAGACATTTATTTCTAAATAGGATCCTGTCCTATTGTCTCTAAGTAAATATTCCCACCGGAAGTTTTTAGTTTATTTCTAACAGGCATTGGACTAGAAGCTGAAAGTCTGACATTGTACTCCTGACTCCCAACTCTTGAGGCAGGTGAGCAAGCCTCATCTTCTCCTTCAACATACTCACCTTTAAAAGTATGGCCAGGCCCTCCCTGCGTGGACTAAGACTGGACTCAACAAGAACCTGGATGCGAATGCACTTGGGAAAGAGTCACACAATGTGCCACAAAACTGTCTAAACTATACCCCATCTGTGCAAAAAGGAAAGCTCTTTCTACCCTCCTATGTAATAATACCCAAAGATGGGAGTAAAAAGGTGACCACACTGGGTAATAAATGGGTAGCAGTCTAGACCAGTGCTGTCCAATAGAAGTATAATATGAGCCACATATATAATTTTAAATTTTCTAGTGGCCACATTTAATATATTTTTATTTAAACCAATACATACAAACATTATCATTGCAACATATGTTCAACATAAAAATTGCTAATAAAGTATTTTTGCATTCATCTTTTTACACTAAGTCTTTGAAATCTGGTGTGCATTTTATACTCCAATCACACCTCCATCCAGGCTAGCCACATTTCACATGCCCAGGGGCTATGGCACCGCCGGACAGTGGAGGAGATTTTAGACACACTTTGTTACGGTTTCACGCTTTGAAGGTTGCACACGAGTCTTTTCTCGATGCCTAGCACACTGTCTTAAACGCCCAATCAAAATATGTGTGAGGTGCCTAAGTGTTTGGATGTCTACTGTGATCACGGAACATCACGGGCTAAGTGGACACATAAAGGACTTTAAAAAGCATTAGTCTGTGATGACCTCTTCCTGTTCTTGAAACCCAGAAGTCCTGGCTTGCAGGATGCCAAAGGGAAAGCTGGTGCTCCTGGTGAAATCCCAGGTGGGGTCTCCACCGACGCTGGGAGCCCCTCCTTGCCAGCCACCCTTTACCTCCACGCCCCTACGGGGGCTGTTGCCAGAAGCCCAGGGAGCCCGCTGAAACAGAGGAGCACTGAGGTCCCGCATTACTGGGAAATCATTTGCGTTCTGTTCGGCGAATTTGCATAAAATTGGAGTCAAGAGCGTTTGGCTGGGTTTCCAGGCCACACTCTTTCTCCATGCTGCTATGGCCACCACTATTTATCACCATTTACAAAGGTGGTAGAGCAACAGAGACCCCCGGTTGGAATCAGCATAAAATAGAAGCCCTCCCCCACACTGCCATGAAAATCAGTGTCCTCTGGGGTAAGCGAGTGAAGGAGCTCTGAGATGTAATCTGGCTGCTACATCCTTTGTTATGACAAGAGTTTATTTTATATGACTCTGACCTATGGCATGAAAACACAGCCTCAGTTGGGGTTGTAATGATCCATGACAGCGCACGCACACCTGAATACCGTGGAGCTCACATTCCGGTCCATGGGCCACCTGGGAAACCAAACTCACCACCCTTCATTCCAGAAAGCCACAGGCGGCTTCCATCCCCAAAAGCCATGTTTACCCTAGAGGACCCCTTCCCCTTCCCGCCAGGTACGTTGAGGGTCAACTCAAGGTAGAGCACGAAGGCCTCGAGATGCACACACTCCTTCTTCTTCCTTCGGGTTGTGGGGCTGGCGGGGGGTGGGGGGGGGCACAGGGGGCGTGGATCTGCAGGGGGCAAGTGGACAAAGTAAATGACACAACAGAGAAGGCAAGCCTGCAAGGGAAAACACACAGAAAACAATCTGATACTAGCTTACAATGTGTTATTTTATCTCAACGGCCTATCTCTTTCTAGGACTCTTTCCCAGAGAAATTCCATTTTCATTACAAAGCTGGTGTCTTATGCCAGGGAAAAGACTGTGGTGCTATTACTGCCATTGTTATTTCTCCTCAGGTCATCTCAGATGGTATGTCTATGTGAGATAAATGGTTTCCTAAACAGGCTTCTCTGCATCCTGCCGCTGGTTATGTTTGCCCACTCATCACTCCTGGGGCCTTGACACAAGCAACTTCCAGGAAACTCCAGAAGAGGAGAGGCCACAGTGCTGCGATTAAGGGCACGGAGTACCCCGTGGATGCCTGAGTTCAAACCCCAGCTCAACCACCGAAGCAGCTGCGTGAGTCACCTCTCTGAGCCCCTGTGTCCCCCGTCTACAAGGATAAAAGCGCACCGAGCTCCCCGGACTGTCCTAAGAAAGAAACACGTTCACGCAGACAGGCCATCTAGAAAGTATCTGGCACGGAGCACACATCCTACAAACAGCTCCTTTTTCACGATACGGCTGGGCTATCCTGTGACGTGCTGCTCTTACCACCCACACTGACAGCTGGCCAGTCCGTCCGTCCGTCTGTCACCTACTGTGTGCTTGCCTGTGCTGAGCACTGAGTATTCCACGACGGTCCAATTGTATCCACACTCCTCAATTCCTATGCACAGCCTGACAGATTCTACCTTTGAAATATCTTTCACGGTTGTCCCATCCCAGTGGGAAGAAGAGGCAGGTGTCCACGTGCAGGTGCTCAGCCCCATCCCGAGATGGGCACCTGCCCCTTTTCCCTACCTGGCCTCCCTCCTGCCCCCTCCACCGCCAATGAAAATTACTATCCTGCTAGAAACCTTCGCTGGCCCTCCGCCGCATGAAAGACCAAATCTAAATTCCTCAGGGAGACACTCGGGGCCTTAGTGAATCAGCCTTGGCTGTCCCTCCAGCTTCATCTCCTTGCATTCCACCCCACAACCCCTGTATTCTGGTCATGCTGACTTCTGGACCGTCCCCAAGCTCGTCACAACCTTCCCATCACTCTCTTTACTTGCACATGGGACCCTTTCCCATCCTCCGCAGGGCAAGCTCTTACGTATCCTTCATGCCCCAGGCCTCTTGGCACCTCCTCTGGGAAGCCATCCTTAACTGCCTCAGGAAAAACTCACTGGACTGCGAGATTTCTAGTTGAGTTGCTGCCCTCCACAAGGCCGGAGATCACACCAAGAAGCCTCACAGGCACTGGTGAAGCGTGGTGAAGGCGCAAGTGACCAGGCGCAAGCATGGTGAAGGCGCAAGTGACCACGTGTCACTGTCCCACGATGGCAAACTGAAGTCCGGAGGCAGATGCCCGAGTCAGGGCCAGAAACTCCCCCCGAAATACCAATATCCGTATGCATTGAAGTCCAGTTCCCTTCCATTCTCTGCCCTAGAAAGCAAGGTCGAGGAAAGGAAGGTGCAGGTGAGCCCGCACTGGGCAAGGCGCTTCGCCTGTAGCTTCTTTTTCACACGGCCACTGCCTTGCCTCCTCTCTCGCCCCGCGTTCTGGAATGAATCATGTCCCATAAGTGGATTTTTCAGATGACTGAAGCCGAAACTTGTAAAAAATCTTAACCATTTGGAATGGAGACGCTTCAGAAACGGACTACCCGCTTTCCCTGAACTCTTCAACTCTCCCTATGGAAAGGGCCCCCCCGTCCTGCTGACTCACAGCATCTCGAGCCTGGCCCGAGCCTCAGCCCAAGGACAACCTCAAGGGCCGCTGAGAGCTTCATTACCGTCCGCCCCCCACGGAGCAGCCTCAGATGGCTGGTCTGTCATTCCTGAGCCGGGCTTCATGGCCTCGTTAGCCTCTTCCTTACAGTCAGGCTCTTCACGTAATTTTTCTAATAATTTGCAGACTCTGTTGCCCACTCAGGACTAATGGACTGTCTGTGCCATTTCTTTGGACCGGAAAAAAATGATAACCAATCTTGTGAGAACATGCATTTAAAAAAACAACAACAGGGGCACCTGGGTGGCTCAGTCATTAAGTGTCTGCCTCCGGCTCAGGTCATGATCCCAGGGTCCTGGGATCGAGCCCCGCATCGGGCTCCCTGCTCCGCGGGAAGCCTGCTTCTCCCTCTCCCACTCCCCCTGCTTGTGTTCCCTCTCTCTGTGTCTCTCTCTGTCAAATAAATAAATAAAATCTTTAAAAATAAAAAATAAAAAATAAAAAAATAAAAAATAAAAAAACAACAACAAAAACTCTGAGTGGAGAATTATTTAGCCTTAAAAAGGAATGACATTCTGACACATGCTACAACATGATGAACCTCGAAAACACGATGTTAGTGAGGTAAGCCAGACACAAAAGGACAAATACTGTGTGATTCACTTGTATGAGGTGCCTAGAGCAGTCAAATTCACATGGACAGTAAAATAGTAGTTACGGGGGTGGGGGGTTGCTGAGGAGAGGAGGGAACGGGGAGTTTGTGTTCAATGGAGTCAGAGTTTCAGTTTGGGGTGGTGAGAAAGTTCTGGAATGGATGGTGAGGATGGTGGGACGACACTGAGAATGTACGGAATGCCACTGAACTATGGTTAAAATGGTAACTTTTAGGTTATGTGTATTGCTCTTTTTCTCTCCACGCGCGCGCACACACACACACACACACACACACACACACCCCAAATCCGTTAGGAGTGATGGCCAAGCTCTTATGACTAATGGGTGTGACCTTTGGCGTGTAACCTTTGTGTTACCCTTCTGCATAGCAGGGGCTGAAATGACTTCCTAGTTCTTAGTTGTGTTTAGAATCATCATAATTGCTAAACAGAGTGTTAATGGACTTGGCGGTCATAAAGACCTTTCATTCCCCAATTACAATCCTGGTGACAAACGAGCGTTCTTCATTTCCACGTCAACATTATAAATAATTGCAGGTATGACTGAGGCAGAGAAAGGGCAAAGCCTTCTCCTCTTCACGCTGGACACAAGTGAGCCCCTCCTGGGCACAGAATCCAAATCTACCCCGCCCTTGTCCTGAGATCAATCCCTACCACTAAGAGGTCACATAGAAAGCCGTTAAAGAACAAAGATCCTAATTATCTCAAGTCCTTGGGATTTTAAGGATTTGTAAAAATACATAAAGCAGACGTTTAAACATGATCGTGTTGGGTTATAGCTTATAAATTAAACGTTTTAGATTATATTGGACCCACATTTTTAAGCAGTCTAGTCCCCAGAAGAGAGCGGAAATAGCTAGTGGGGTGTTCAGTTCAGTGAACACAGATCCCAGGGTTTGGGGAGCCTGGTTTTGAACTCTGTCTCGATTAATGAAAGGTTACTATTGTCCCTCTGCCTGAATAATAATTTCCCTTCCTTTTTTGCTTCCTTATGAAAGACCATGAAGTTCTACTCTAAAAATTATAACATGTTGTGCCTGGGAGAAATGTTTAATTTTTTTATTTATATATGCTTCCTCAAACAAACCCCTTCAAACAATTTTTTGTTTTTATTTTATGCCTTCTGAATTTCAGTTATGCATGTGGCATATGAACTTAAGTTAAATATTCAACCTATATTGCTTAATAACACAAAGAGAGATAGAAATGAATGAGAAAGCAAAGAAAAACAGAGATAGGTTTAATAAGGAGCCTAGTAAGAGTTTCCTATCTTGTCAGAACTTAGTGCTTAGATTTCTTTTAAGAAAGTCGTTTCCTGGCCCAGCCGAAACTCCCTGAGCCCTGCAAACCAGCACAGCAGCATCCTGTCCAAATGTTATTGTGGAAACACTGGGCTGTTCTAGGTCAAATGTATCCAAATTAAACCAAGGGAGATGGAAATGACTCTCCCTTGATACACCCTGGTTGCTGAAAGTGGGTTTGTTTATATGAGTAGAATAAAATTTACAGCTAAATATAAAAAAAAGATACATCATCATCATCTTGTAAGCTTGAGGAACATGTCATTCCACCTCTGGACTCTGGAAAAAAACACTAAGGTCATGCCTAAAATAAGACCTCGAAGGGCTGAGGATCCCACCAGAGGTAAAACCGCAGACTTTTCCCACCTCTTGATGAAGGCCTCAGGCAGGTTACAATTGGACAGTGAGGTCATTTCTCTTGAACCAGGACAGAGTTGTGGATTTGTTATTCCAACACACACATGCTGACCCCTGGGACAGCTTCTGAATCAGGTGTCTGGTCTTGGTATGAAGCGGTGATTACTACTTATTTTTCAAAAGTTATTTACACAGACTGTTGGAGCCAAAGAGGAGAGAGACAGAAACAAAATGTTTCTCTCTTTTTTCAACTATGAAAGAACTTTTAAAAGTTGGCCTTATGAAAGATTTCACCTCCTAGTTACTAAAATAAAGATGACTAATTGGCTTCCTAAGGAAACACAAAACAAACCAAAAAGTCACATGCAGCAAAGTGTTACTTTTTAGTAGGTTTCTATTTTACATTAAAAAAAAATTCTTGAAGTTTTAGAGGACATCCATGACCACTTGGATTGCCTAAAAAAGGATCTGGTTTTGCCTCTTACTGGGCAAAATTCCTTGATTTTGCAAAACCTCTGCTTCCTCAATCTGTAATTCTACTTCCTACCCTCAGAAGAGGTTATGGGGGTTAAATCATCTCCTATCCATAGCAGCACTAAGCCCAGAGTCTGGCACATGTTGGGGTGCAATCAATTCCTTCCTTCCTCCTGGCTCTCAGTGACTGGGGCCATTGACCAATGTTGTGATACATGGAAATGGGGGAAATGAAAAGATCAGTAGGTATAAGGGGGAAAATGTTCCAGACGTTTTAGCCAAAAATGAAAGTCTTCTCTAACTCTATATTGTGCATGGTCACCGACTACGGGCTGTGTTATACCAATACACACGTTAATTTTAAGGAAGAACATTATGTTTTCAGCTGTTAACTTTAAAAAGCCATTTAACCTCCTCTGTGTAATCTGCAATACTACTAGCAGAATCCCAAGACTCCTGCAAGAGTTAATAAGCCCCATCAACACTCCTATATCAATTTGTCCCCTTTTTGTTATATTGTAGTCCCTTATATGGTTAATTATTTGCCTGTTTACTGTGCTAACCTCCTCACCAGTGTTGGATTTATGAGAGGTATGCGAGACAGTTCTTGACCACCATGTTTTCCGTTGCAGATCCAGTGCTCTTCCAATATGTGTTGAATAAATGAGGTTGAACTAACATAGCCACATGCCCTTTAGACACTATGGGATCTTGCTGATGAAGGCTCCGCCACTTTTTAAATTCGATAAGCGCTTTAGTCGCCAAGTTTATGTTGCTTACCTAAAGAGGCCAATTTTACAAGTTAATAAAAACGTGGATTGCCGGTTAGATGCCAAACAATCAAAATGATGGTCTACATTCGTATAATTCTGCCTGCCCTGCTGTGTCCCAGAACCCTTATGCTGAGTTTCGACAACGCCCCTGTCCCTCACACTACTGTCCCCTTGGAGGAGTCACCTGCTCAATCCTGCCCAGCTCCCAAGCACACCCAGGGGTCTTGAGCAAACGTGTGGGCATCAAATGGCAAGAGGTTAGATGCCCCTCTGCCATAAATATGAAACACCCTTCAAAAGCCAAATCAAAGGAGAGGGAAAAAAAAAAACCTGAAACAGAAGACTACATTTTAATTTTCTTGACATTTTTTTAGGTAAAAAGCAGCAGAGGATACTATTTTTCCACATTAGATATACTTGATTAAGTTTCTATTGAGGAATCTGGTGTCCTTGTGAAAACATACCCTGAGAAGCACCACAATGTAAAGAAACAGCCACCGGACTCTGAGTCTGGGAATGAATACCAGGAATTACTGGCCTGCACAGCTTTCTCAGGTGTTTTTCTCTTTGCATGGGAATAAACAAATGACAAAAAGGGTGTAGGCAGAGAGAAGTGGGACTACAATACCTGCCTTGCCTAGGGTCCTCATGAAGACCAAAGGAGCCAATAGACACGGAATTCCTTTGGAAACTTTAAAATCCCCCAACAAGGTGAGACCCCACTGTTGCGATTTTTTTCACGTGGAGGAAAATTCTATGAAAACTGCCTCTCAAAACTGAATTCTTTCTTTCTTCAAATACACTTTCGTTAACTGCTTGTTAATGACAATCTATTACAATGTGAATTCTAACAAAAAAAAATTTTCAGTCCGGAAGTGCTAATTGAAACGAATGGGAAATAAGAAAAAAAAAGTCTATTTTTTCATATATCTCACTACAACGAGGACCATATTCTTCTCAAAATGACTATGGAAAAAGAGCAGTGTAACTGAAGAAGACATGAACCGGGTTCTGAAGCATTCAGTCCATCACTATGTCTTCCTAAACAAAAATCTCTCCGTTCTAGTCCTAACCATTGCCCAACACTATCAGCTTCTCGCTGTCCCTACTGACATTCCTCTAGTCAGGTGCATGGTCTCTTGCTCATTTGCTGAGCTAGCCTCTCCCCAGTCTATTAATGGCAGGACCTTTCTAGAATAAACCCCTCCACAGTGGCGCACCTCCCGCATTACCTCTCTGATCTGCCCCCTTGTGCCCCTCCCTCCAGCCAGGCTGAGCTCCAGAGTCCCAAGAACATGTAGCGGGCTGCCATCTCTGGCTTTTGTCCCCCAGCTTCTTCCTGCTGGCCACTTCGCTCCCCCTCCCCACTTCTCTAGGTTAGCTCCCGCTCCTTCTTCAGGCTTCAGCTCCCTTTCCTGGGAAGACTTCCTTGACCCTAATAGGTACCCCTACTGTGGTTGTAGGTCTTCTCCCCTGGCTCTCCCCAGGCTCGGCTACAGTCGTTTTGTGATGATCTACACCCTGCTGACTGTGAGCCCTCAACTTCCCCGGGGCCTGGCCTAACCATGTGCATGCTCAATTTAAAAAAAAAAAAAAAAATGTGTGGGACAAATGAATAACCCATCTCCTGTTCTGTCTGCTTTCATTGTAGGATCCGGCACAAAACAAAACAAAACAACATAGTCATTCTCTAGAAAACACAGAGATGCAACTGGGTTCTTCATAGTAAGAAAGAGGACATCCTTTTCAGGATCATGCAGAGCCAAACAGGGAGAGAGGTCCGAAGGAAGAGTCGGGAGTCTCGACTCATATGAAGTTTCTCCCAAGTCTCCGCATTTTAAAACCACTAATTTCCTCACTGGTCGTGCCCTTTCGATATTCCTTACAAAGGTATTTTCAATTTCCATTTGACATGCACTTTCATCAGTTAATTTTTAATTGAGCCAAATATTAAATGCTCACATTAACCAGACAAAGCGTGTTTAGCTACTGATTTGCAGTGACAGCTGGTGTTATTCTCACACACAGGCCAAGCATGAAATAGAAAACTAATAACCCCTTAAGTGTGTTCTCAAAGTATCATTTATGGGAAAGAAGACGACTTTCAAAGGAGACTTGTGCAATGGCTGTCATTTTTTTCCCCCGAGCCACAAGCTGTTACAAAGCAGGGAAGCTCAGTTTCTCACGGATACGGACAAGCTCAAGAATCCCACTGTCACTGGATGTATTCATTAAGAAGGAATCTGGCAGTAGCACAGGGGATGGATACTTTGGAGAACAGGCCAATTATCTGGGTGTCCTTTCTAATTTGAAGTTTCTGAATTCACTCATAGATAAGCCACTTGAAGAGGGTCTGGCAATGGCAACATAATGCACAGATGGCCACTAAAGAAATGAGAGGGAGGATGGGAGAGAGAAGAGAATTTGCTTGTGGTTTCATTCATGGGGACAAATCTGCAAGCTGACACATCCTTCTTTTTAAAAAGCCCCTGGAGAAGTATGGTCAAGCTTCATTACAAGTAAACAAATCATACAATCTTTCTCAAACAGATGACAAATGATGAGCAATAACACTTTGAGTTTGCTTCATGCCAAGGGATGAGGGTTCTTAAAATACAAATTTCACCAGTTCTGAAAACCACAGAAAGGCGGTGATTCTTGCTTCAAGCAAGACAGAGAATGGAGTCCAATGCTGCCAGGCCAGTGGTTTTATCCAGGACACCCCTGGTGGTCTTCTTGCTGGTCAGTGTCTGGAGAAGTAAAATCTTAGGTTCTCTCACCTCTGGGAACATTGAGATCTACTGACTTCCACCTTCAACAGGAGGCTTGTTTTCATGGGAGAAGAACTAGGGGATCATTTATTCCTATGATTTTTATGCTGTGGTTCTTTTACATTGAAGCTATAACACTAATCGGGGGGGGGGGGGGGGAAAACACCTTGTTCCCACTGTGAGAACCCTGGACAAGCCCTGATTTCTTTCATGACAAGGTGATAAAAATCTCAGACATCAAGACTTCTACCCGGCTTGAGATTTGAACCATGGGACTGAGAGCAGCTAAGCACGTATATAGAGGCCGTGTGCATTCTATATATAAACAGATATAAGGTGACAACCCGTAGCCTAGTGTCTAATATTAGCATTAAAGACTTTTATTAAAGTTGAACATTTAATGTAAAGCAAAATCTAGACTTGTCCTCAAGTATGAAAGACATACTTTTTCAATTCAGTGATGAGGGATGAAATCAAAATACTTCCTAGGTGTTTTTCTTTTTTCATTTCTATTAAGTTTTAACAAATCTGTGACGTGGGACATTTGGAACACAGACACACACTCTATAGTAAGGAGAGTAGGAGAACATTAGTTGGTTAGGATGAGTTAGATGCTCAAAGTGCCTCTTCCATAATCTTTTATTGATTAATTCATTCAATAAACAATTATCGTATGTACCTACGATCTACTCTCCTAGGTGCAGGTTAAATAGAATAGGAGAAATAATTTACGAAATGACAAAGTACCAGTGAAGAACACTTTGATTTTATAAGATCTCCACAAATGGTGGTTATTATTAGGATTTTGGGACAACGCTAATTTGACCCAAGTTGAATTATTGTTTAAGCAGGCAAACCGGAAGTGGGAAGCCAGGTTTTGAATAGTTAACTCCCAAGTTACCACAATCCAACCCATAGAAGTCTACAGAGGACTTCTGGGGAAAAGCAGTATGGAATCAGCAGGGGCAGTTAGGACCATGTCTGGAAACACAAGAAGGAAATGGGAAATCTACCTGGTTTGGGAGGAAAGGCATATTGTATTCGTACCCCAAATTCTCTCTTGAGCTCCAGATCCTTAAGGCCAACTGCTAATGGGCATCTCCACTTGGATATACTACTGGAAACTCAAGTTGAAAATGTCCAAAATTAACTTCATCACATTTACCCCACAACACAGCAATAGTTCTTATCTTTCCTCTTTCTCTTGAGGACAATATCACTTTTTGAACGAGCTGGGTTTCAGACTTGAGTCTTCTGCTTCTTCAATCTGTTGTCAGTCCTTTGGTTTCCCTTCAGCACTGCCCCCATCCCCATCTGCCCCATCTTTTCCATTCCCTACTCTGCCACCATGGTTCAAACCCCCTACCTGGTCTCCCACTGTCCAGCAATCTTCTGCAAGCCCACACATCCCACCTTGCCTCAGAACCCTTTTGATAATCGTTTTAATGTTAACCAAGTTAAATACAAACCTCTCCACTTAGGACCCAGTCATAGCTCATGAGAGATCTCTATGTCCCAACCAAGTCAGACTCTTTACTATTCCCACTATTGTCCAATTAGGCCTCATACATTCCTGTCTGCTCTGACTTCTCCAGGCCAGTTATCTAAAATGCCCTCTCCCCATACCTCCTACCATCTACCTCCTGCATGAAACTCTTCCAGATCCCCTTCTAGCTGGACCAGATCTCTCCATCCACTAAAGAGTGGCAAAGATTGCAGCAACTTACATCTTTTTAGTCCCACTACTGGTTGGCAAGTTCCTTGAAGGCAAAGTTGATCTTACACATTGTTTTACTCAACTAAAACACCTGGCATAGAGCCTTGCACATAGTAAGCCCTCAGTAAATGTGTTTTCAATGAAAAAAATTAACATGCATGATATACGAAATCACAAGATCTTCATGACTCTTTTCATTCCCATCCCTGCCCTTTGTGAGTTAAGTTTTGTGAACGATTGCTCATTTGCCTTGATAAGACTTCTTCATACTGTTTTCTTCTTATACTGTTACTTTAATATTTAGTAAGTGGCTCTGCCTCACTATACTTATTACAAAAACTCAAAACCACCTCTTAAAGCTTTGTTTTAAAATGAGAGAGAGAGACAAAGAAAGAGCGAGAGAGAGAGATGTTAGCAGGAATTCATAAGAGAAATGACTAGGAGATAGTCCTGAAATTTTAGACTCAGAAGTTCCAACTGGCTTCATTTATGGACTTGCCTTTTTTCTTAAGGGATAAAATATTAATCTCTAAAGCCGATGATATACTTTGCAGTTAATTTTATTCCTATTCTAATTGCAAGAGGGTAGTATATATATATATATATGTATATATATATATACACATATATATATATAATACACACACACACACACACATACATACATATATATATGGCAAATAGGCAGTGAATTAAGAGGACTAAGTATCTGTCCCAGATTCTCCTGGAAAATTCAAATGCACCTGAGTGGACTATCTGGCTGCAATTCAATTTCAGAGTCACTACATAGATACAACATTCATGGTGTTGCCCCTAAAGCAATCTTCATTCTCAGCCAAGAAGAGATGGAAATCGTCAAGAAGAGATAGCCTGCAACATTGATCCTTTGTTTGGTGCTTTAAGTATTCAAAGTCGTAAACTCTCGATACTTCCACAGCTTAAGAAAAGACAGTTAAAAAGAGAGAAATACAGTAATTGGAACTGTCACTAGCCTCGATGGAAAATCTCCCTTGAAATATTAAAGCTTCACTTGACGCAGTGGGTCCTCGGGTTGTTTTCAGGAGGCATAGTAAAGAGGAGAGTGGGGTCAGTCATAAGCTTCTGACTCATTATGTTGAAGCCCCAGAGAGCCGATGAGCTGATTATTAACTAAAAATGGAATATGGCTCTATCCCTGACATTCTGAAGGCAAAACAAGGAGCAGGATGAAAACACAAATTTTCCAAACAGTTTCCCAGGGAAGTGCATGTTCCATGTGTCATGGGGAAGAGAGGTCCACATTCTGTAGAGAAGTTTCTCATAGAATCCTGTCAATCGCCCAAGAAAAATCACCCAAGTAGCTCTCAGTACATTGCTACAAACAGTTGGGGGCGGTTTGGGGAAGTAGTCTGGAATAGAAGCTATTTTAATTAAGTTAGTCAAAACTTAATCTATGGCTTGAGTATAACCCCTCTAATCTCACACTGCAGAGATGAAGCAAATAAAACTTCTGCCTGCAGATCCTAACTGCCCCCCTCCCCAAGTGGCTGGAATTCATGATCTCTGGGGGAAAACGTCACCTCTGTTGACAGGATTGTGCCTTGCTCTGCCGCCTGCAGCAAGATTGGGGTCGAGGTTATATTCTAGCTCTGGCCACCGCCCTTTCCCTGCTCCCTCTTGCTGGAATGCAGGCAGAACATTCTTTGCTTCAGGTGAATCCTACCCTGTGCGTGTTGGGAGGGCACAAGGAGCTACATCCAGGAGGTTTCTCGGTGGTGGGATGATGGGCAGGTAGGGGACAGTCATGGGGCAGGGTCCCCATGAGAAAGCCCGAATGGCTTTGGAGAGCTAGAAACAATCATGCGATCATCATGCGTACTGAAGGACAGCTGGGTTTATCTGTTGTCTGGCAAGTAACAAGCAGAGAAACAATGTTGGCACTATAGAATTGAGCGCATATCAGAACAAATTGGAAAAGGAAAACGGCTTTGTTGTAATTTCAAAAGTTTTACAATCTCCATTTAAAGAAAGAGGACCATGAGTGCAAGCAGTTAGACAGTGTTAAGAGCTGCCCTCCAGGAACACAAATGCTAAAGTGGACCAGAAATTTCTCTAAACAGATTTGGGAAGAGAAGCCTCTTAATAAACGAAACAGTACTATAACCTGAAACAAAAGAAAACAAAAGCTTTTTATTTAAATCTCTCCCAAAGGAAGAGCCCCTGTTCTGTTCAAAATCAACTTGTATTTTTCTGCATACAAGGATGATTTAAGAAAGTTCTTCAAATTAAGTTATTCTAATCATCCTATTCAAGGCCTTGATTGTCTTTTAAATACAAAGAATTAATGAAATACCTTAAAAATTGAAGACAGGTGTTTATTAAGTCTTCTTAATGTGTATTAAGGGTGCCTAATGGGTAAATATTTAACAAGGGAACTCCCCCGGCCTTTCAGTTCTCTTAAGTGTGTGTTTGTATTGTACAGTATTTTTTAGGTTATCTACATTTCTCCTCCCATTTAAATCAGACGCAATGCACACATGAACAGCCATACGGTTAGAAGTAACTTTTTTAGGCAAAGATAGAAGTGTATGCAAAATAATATATACTTGGGTTTTTTTTTTCTTTTTCTCTCTAAATCTGAGAATCTAGGATTATGCTTATAGGGCTGCACGTAACTGTGAGTTTACTTAGACACTTACAACACTAGCCTGTGAGGTCACCCAAGGCGGGGGTAAAGCTGTCTTCCCCGTGTCCCCAATCTAACCCAGGGCCAGGCACATAAAGACTTGCAATCATGTCTGTCGAAAAACCGTCTCAGTCCTTGGATGATTTTCAGCGTTAATCCTGTTTAGATGTCAAACACTAATATTGTTTGAATCAAACCAAGAAGAACGAAAGAAAAGCTTCTTAGTGAAGTAAATTCACGGAGTGGTCTCCTGTATGTAGCTGGGGGAAAGGGTGACCAGCTTGCAAGGTTAGGGCTATGCCTGAATAAGGTGATGATATTAGATTACCTTAAAAAGGTTTAACAGAACCTTTGAACCTCAAATACAATCTATCTCTGGGGGGAAAGCCTTTCTACTTGTACACGACAAAGACAGTGTTGTTTTTCCAGCACAAATGCACTTGTGCTGAGATACTGCTTTGCGCGACTATTGCTAAGACACGCTGAGTGACCTCAGAAAGGGGCGCGGGGAGAGGCGAGCAGGAATGACTAGTGATAAACAGGGCGCCCACACACCTGCTTTCCGAGTGGGTTCACCATTCCTCCAAAGAGCTGGCTAGGACTAGAAGTAGAGATAAGGAAAAGCTCTGAGAACTTGCTTTTAAAAACAACAGCAACAACAACTTGTGGCTTTCTGTTCCCTGGTGTTCTGTGTGGCCTCAGGACATTTAAACATTCTGAAATGTACCAGGTCAATTAAGGATTGCTAAAAAGACCAATCAGTCCTCACTAGAAAGCACAGCTGAAAGTAACAGGACGCCCAAAAGAAAGCCATGTTTGCAACAGACATTGAATAGCAACGAAAGCCGTACAACAGAAAAGGGAACTAAGTGAACTATAAAATTTTACAAAGGTCCACAAATACAATCACTCAACAGCACGTGACTTGCAAACTCTAGGGGCGATAATGTAGGTTTTTTTCCTACAGAATAAATTATGGCAGGGAGTCATGTGATTCTTAGCAGGCAGAAAGATGCACTTTCCCAAGGAAAGTTCATCATTAAATATCTTAGTTAAGACTGGATCATCTTCAGACTATTTTTAATCCCTATCATTTCGCTGCCAAAACTGGCCATAAGCAGCTGATACTTGGCCGCCAGGAAAATGATGCTTTTGCGTTTACTTCGTACACGGGCATAAGAATGGTATTGCTTTCCAGTTAATCAAGTGTTTTGGTGGATCTGGACTGCCAACAGAAGACAGAAACTGCCTGCCGACCAACTAATAAAAAGGAAGCTAACCTCTACTGGATGTGGAGAAGTAAGTTCCTGTCTTCCTAAACCACAAAGACCAAAAGACGAAAAAAAAAAAAAAGAAAAAGAAAAAGTAAAGAAAGAAAAAAAAAGTGACGCCACCAACTCATCAACAGAATGAAGCTAATCTCCTATTTAAGTTTCTCTGTCTTTTAGTAGCCCGCAGCTCACTCTCTTCTGAGACATGAAGCTGAATATTGTCCCATTTCTCAGCTTGGAGGGAGCCATCAATTTCACCCACTGTCAACGTTCCCATATCTCAACACTTTGCCTACAAGAGCCCCTTCACCTTGAGGCAATCTCAGTCAACACATCTATAGAACTCAAACCGTGTTGCAAGAGGGTAAAATAATAACTAATGGAGGTATCAAAAGAGCGAAATCTCTGGCCTTTAATTGAAATAGAAGAGCTGTGTTACTTCACTGGGATCAATAATGCCAATACAAACTATATAGCTACCATGAAAAACATTCTTGAGAAGACTGAGCTTACAATAATTTATCTTCTCTCTTTTGTTCCAATGTATCTCGTCCAAGGATCAGATCACACTAGTGGACATCTGGGAAATATTCAGTATTCTAGGTAATACTAGAAACCCATGAGGCCGCTGGAATGGGACACTGGAGGATCCACCCCAGATTGTCATTCTTCCTAAAAGATGGCCCCAGGAACCTATGGTAGATAATAGTCAACATCTCTAATTTTTACGTGCACTTGAAAACCTGTATCTCATGTGAACCACAAATTCAGACTCATTAGCTATGGGGTGGAACCTGAGCTTCTGCATCTCTAAGAAGCCCCCAGGTGATGCCCCTGCTGCTGGTCTGTGAACCCCACTTGGAGTAGCAAGGTCTCAGACATTTCCTAGAACTAATGCTGTCTTGTACTCCCTCTGTCCTGCTTCTCTCACAATGCCTTATTCAAACTTAGGAATAAAGCCACACTCCACTCTAACCCAGTTTCTTCTTTAGTCTTTCTTTAACTTGTAGGCTTCTGGGACTATCTCTCAGACGCCTCTCCCTCCAAGACGCTGCTTTCTCCAAGCTACGGAACATGGACTACAAACAGTTTTCCTTCATCTCAGAAGGCTGATTTTGCCTCAATAGCAGCAAAGAAGAAAAGTGACTTCAGATCTGAAACGCCCATTATTCTATGCGCAGTATGATCCACTGAGTCCTAGAAGCCACACACTTCATTGTCAAAGGTCAAAAGAATGTACTAGCTCTCTTCTGAAACTTGACCACTGGCATTCAGAGTACTTTACACTATAAGACACAGCACAGTATTAAGGATGCAACCCTGACTGGTGCAAATTTCGGGGGGAAATCTGTATGCCCTATGGCTAAACTAGACATTTAGATTAGTCATGCCTATTTGAAAGGACAGGTAAATCATCTGTAACTCTCAAATACTACCACTTTGATTCCAAAGTATCCATTTATGATTACATTTCCTGATACCTACTTTTTTTGGCCAAATTCCTTTTTTGGCCAAATTCCTTTGTTTTCCTATATAGTCATCCATCTACATGTTGTTCTGGAAATGACACATTTTACATCAGCTATTTGTGCCTCTATATGATTTATTTTTACTATGAGAGGTTTTGTGAAAAAATTTCTTTATCACATTCTACAGTATGTCCTTGTGGTTTGGCATCATAAAATACAGCCTCGACATTTATCAATCTCAGATACCTGTTGACCACAGAGATAGGCTCTACTATGAAGACTCTATTTTGAAAGGAGTTAAAAGTGAGACTTCACTTAAAAAGTAAACTCAATTGCATGAGATGTTAACATAGTAAAACGCAACAAAACAAAGGCCAAGTTTCTATCTTAATTTCTATCATAAGCATATGTCTGTTTCCTAGCTTTTTATTAAATTTCTTAACAGATGACAGTTACCACCTTGGATTTCTTTCAACTAGAAAGAAAATTTTAAATATTTTTTTCATAAAAATATGAACTGTCAAATCAGTTTTACTTTGGTCTTAAAAAGATCCTTTTGGAGTCTGGAACTCTCTACCTTTTTGGTTATGGTGGTTAAAAATAAAACCGCCTACTTAACCAAACATTTAACAAAAATATCCTTTTACCCTTTAGTGAATTCTTCCAGAATACTAAAGATCTGACAATCCAGGATCTCAAAAAGACAATTCACAAGGGGCATTTTACATGTTAGGAATTTAAATGGGGATATTTTACTTTTAAACACTGAACAGTGGCGTCAAAATTTTGTCCATTTGATCAAGTAGGATCAGATTTTCATGTCAGCCATCTACTTTCTTGGCTTTTTCTCTTTTTTCTTGGCCTTAATATTAGCATGCTTGTAAACTGTAATAAAAAATGTAATGTGCTTCTTGAAATTGAATCCATTTGTAGTCATTTCTAGGCTCTGTGCTCCTGTTAGGTCCTATAAAATAATAACATCAGTAATTCTCCCTAGAGACCATACAAGGAAGGACTGCATTGCAGCCTTTTTCAAAAAGAATTCTTCACATTAAAACAACAAGTCTGAAAAATTTTCAGACAAGATGCCTCTTTTACTTTTTCATAAATTAGTCATTTTACATATAAGATGTAGATCTCAATTACAGTTCTTCAGTCTTAGGATCTGGACCCCCCTCCCCCAGAGAATCGCACAAAACAGTACCTTTAGGGTAACGTGATAGAAGCTCTATCTAGCACCAGAAAAAAATCACCTCACAGATGTTCTTCAAAGTTACAGGCATCCATCACTACAACTAACGTCAGAGCATGAGAGAATCCACAGCTGAGAATCAATGCTTCTACGCTTTCTATAGACATTGTAGATGCATGTTTTTTCGGCAGAGGAGACCACCAAATGATGTGGACTGTAGGTGGTGAAAAGTAAAATATACTAAAATTACAGTAAACTTTGAAACCGTACACTGGGTATAGAAATAGAACGCAAAGTATGCAGCCAGGACAAATTATGTCACTGCTGAGATACAGTATCCATGGCCCAACGTTCTTCAAGACACTCAGTCATGCCCACTGGGAACAATGTGGCACCCACCACAGGATGGAGTTCATGGACTTTCGGAAAGTCAACTTACCTCTTTACAAACACATCTAAGTTCTCCAGGGAAAGCGGCTACACCAGATCTCCTCTTAGGGTAGATCTTACCAAGGGAGTCAGAAAAGGCATGCCCTTGGTCCCCTGGTGGAGTCTATTCTTCTAACTGGGTAGTTCCCAAATTGTAGTACAAGTAAGAAACCCCCAGGGGAACTTGTTTAAGATGTGGATGGTCAAACCATCCAGGAGTCTAGCTCCTGAGGAGTCCGGGCGTTGGGGGGGGTGGGGGGAGGATCTTTGGACCCCCAGTTTGAGAAACCCTGAAGGGATACCATTTATCCCGAGATCCCACTGGACAGCAAATGCTGGATCTTTAACCCTCGACGGCTGGCAAGCAAGGAAAACACTTTTGGTCAGAAGGAATCATCAACAGTAGTGTTGGCAGGGGGAGCTTCGAACGGGGGGGGGGGGGAGGGAAGCAGGCAACCGGATTTTACGTCCCTAGCGCATCAGCCCGCCCTTGGCCCAAGAGCCCACCCACACTCCAACCATGGAGTCTCAGCCTCAGATTTGAAACGTCCAGCCCAGACTCACATTCAAACAGACATGCACCTACCCAGCCTCCGTTGTCCTGGATCCAGGTGTGCAAGTGCCGGTTCAGGTACTCAGTCATCCACAGAGCGATGTTGTCCACCAGGGGCGACATCTCCCGGTTGACGCTCTCCACACACATGACCCCACCGAACTCAAAGAAGGCCACGATCCTCCCCCAGTTCACCCCATCCCTGAAGAGCTCCTCCACCACCGTGGCAAAGCGTCCCCTTGCGGTGAAGGGTGTCAGGTGCAGCTGGCTGGACATCTCCGCGAAGTCGCGGCGGTAGCGACGGGAGAAGTCGTCGCCCGCCTGGCGCAGGGTCAGGTGGACCACAGGTGGCACGGGGCTGAGCGCAGGGCCCGCGGCGGCGGCGGCGGCGGCGGGGGCGGCCGGGGGCGGCGGCGGCGAGTTCCTGGCGGGCGCGGGGGTGCGCCCGGGCTGCGAGGAGTAGATGCCCGGCGCGGGGGTGGCCCCCGGGGGCGCGGCGCCCGCGTCTCCGGCGTCCCACTCGTAGCCCCTCTGCGACAGCTTATAGTGGATGTACTTCATCACTATCTCCCGGTTGTCATACCCTGTCCGCCCAGCGTGCGCCATCCTGCCCCCGAAAGCAGCCGGGTACCAGCAGCACCTCTCGCCCCTGCTCCCGCCCCACGGCCCCGAAAGAAAGAATAGTTATAATCCAGCTATTTTATTGGATGTGCTTTGCATTCTTGGATGAGGGGGTGTCTTCAGTCACGCGGAACACTTGATTCTGGTGTTTCCCTCTTGGCATGAGATGCAGGAAATTTTTACTTAAATTCCTTTCGGACCTTTATTTCATGAGGCACATTATTATTAATTATGGTTAATATCAGTCTACTTCCTCTGCGATGCTGAAAGGTCAAAAAGAAAACTAAGTCAAAATCAGGTGCATTTTCCTTTATACACTGGGTGAAAGAACGCAGGGCATACACACTACAACGTACACAACTAAAAAGATTGTATTTAACTGCCTGGAAATTAAACTTAACTCGAATGCACTTAAAGTTAAAATCTCAAATGTTTCCATTGAAAGTTACATTAAACCAATTTCCTGTGCAAAGAACTTACTTGTATTTTTTAAGGACAGCATGATCCTCTGTCAAGTTTCCTTTTTTGTGAAAACAAAACAAATGCATAAGGCAAAGATTCCATCGATCTTCAGAGCTCCCCAGTTATAGCTGCTTTGAAACTTCCAAATGAATCAGGAGTTGGGGGAGGGAGGGTAAAAAATTAGGAGAATTTCCAGTTTGATTCCCAGACTTCTCCTTCACAGAAATGTCAATCCGTAGGAATCCCAACCGGAGATCTCAAGAGCACGAGAGAAAAAAAAAGGCAGCGGCGGCGGCAGATGAATTACAATTTTCAGTCCGGTATTCGCAGAAGTCCTGTGATTTTCCCCCTCTCGGCAATTTACACACGCACACACGCGCGCGGGCACAGACATGGAGCTCTATCCGCGGGACCGCTTCACTCCTCCACGGGAGACAGACAGGGACCGGGGGCCGGCGGACGAGCCGGGCACGGGGGCAGGAATCCTCTTCTGATTAAACTCCGAACAGCAAATGCATTTTCCGAAAAGCTGCTTGATAAATGAAGGCAGGACGCGCCCGGCCCGCCGGTGCCGAGCGCGAGAAGCCCGCGCTGTGTGTGGTGCGGCGAGGGGTGGGGAGGAGGAGGTGGTGGGGGAGGGTTTTATTTTTTCCCTCTTTTCCTAAAAAGGATGACGGCTACGAAGTTCTCCCCCCTGGACCCCCTCTTCCGCTGCACCCCACCGGCGCACCCCGCCTCCGGGCTGCGCACCCTTTCTCCTCCTCCTGCTCCTGCGCGGCGGCGCTGGCGGCGGCCGCCCCCTCCGCGCTCCCGCCGCGCACCCGCTCTGGGCGAGGACGGCCGCGCCGGCGGGGAGGGCCCGGCGTCCGGCACCTTCGCTGGCGGCGGCGGCGGCGGCGGCGGCGGCGGCGGCTCGGCGGGGAAACCGAGCGCGGCGGGCGGGAGCGCGGCGGGCGGGGGAGGGGGCGGGGAGGAAGGGGGCGGGCGCGGGGCGGGCGCGGGGCGGGCGGGGGGGCCTGGCCTCTTACTTCATTCTCTCTAACCGACTGGTTTCCTGTACGTACGTCACACGGTTCATTCAAAAAAAGAAGAAAGAAAGAGCCCTCCTCGGAGCCGCCCCGCCGCCCTCCGCCCCGCTCCCCTTCCCGGGTTAAAGGAGCCGCGGCCGGGCCGCGAGCGGCGAGCCCCGCCGAGGACACATGGCGCGCAGGGCCCGCGGCCGGGGAGGGCGCGCCCGGGACGCCTCCGCCCGCCCGCCCGCCGGGCCCGGCCGGTGGGTGGCGCGGGCGGCGCAGGCCTCCCGCGCGGCCGCGGCCGCGGCGCGGTGGGTGTGCGAGGGGCCTCCTCGGGCCTGCGGCGGGCCTGGCGCGCGCTCGGGGGGCCCGAGGGGGGCCGGGGCGCCCGGGGGACTGCACGCGGCTTGCGGGCGGCTGCGTCAGGGGCGCCACCGCCGGGAATCAGTTCGACCCCTTTAGCCGAGTGTGTGTGTGTGTGTGCGTGTGTGTACGTGTACACAGCGTGTTGCCGGCTCTTGGCAGCTGCCAGCGAGAAAACCCAGGCCCACGCTGACCCCGAGCAGCGGGACCTCGGCGTTGCCCTCCGGCGAAGAGTGCAAGGGAAGCCCCAAGCGAGGTGTTTACTTTCGAGTCGCTTCCTAGGTGTGCAGGCGCAACGCACACCCTGGGGACACCGTCCTGACCAGGGCCAGACGTAGCTCTCGGCGGGCCAGTGAAGTGGCGAGTCGAGGCTACCAAGGGCTCTAAAATGGCTAAGTAAATGTGCTTCCTCTGCCTCCGGCAGGACTGGCGCTAGGTTGGGGCTGGACGCTGCACGGGGCTGCAGAGTAACTTTTGGGCCCCCGGTTCCTAACCCCAGGGTGGGTGGGTTTCCCGAGGCCCGTGGGGTCGCCTAGCAGCCAGGGCTAGGTGGCTGCACCTTCTCAAGTTATCTACACACACACGCATTATATTGTACACGCAAGCGCACAGGCTTTCATTCATCAGCCTGAATAGCCCCTAGGAGAAAAACACAAGAGGGCAAACAAGTTGTGCGTGTTTAACTATTTTTTATCTCAGAAAGTCTTTGACAAATAAAGCGCCAAGAAAAAAAAAATGTTTACTAAAAGTACAGCAGCTTACCTAATAGGGCCAAATACAAATATATAGGATGCTGGATTAGAGTGCTCATAGAAGCGCGCTGCAATGTGTACAAACATGTTCTGACAGCATCTTTATTTTGTCTCCTTCCTAGTCTAAAATCAAAGCATGTATTCGTGAGCAAAATAAGCACAAATTATTTTCACTTCATTTATCATACCCAATCAACCAACGTGCCAACCTCTTGCATGTAGGGATGGGCGCCTCGTACAAACTTATCCCTGCAAGGAATGAAGGAAGATGCTCCTTCCTGCTTTCTAATGGCTGTGACGTGGCCCTGGGGGGTGGGAGGCTCTGGCCTGGAGATGGGACACTGGGTATAGACTGACCTGGGATATATGTTCTCACAGAGAGAGTAGAAACCTATATTAATGCCTCCACAGGATAGTTTAAGGATCTTCTCAGAAGCTTGTCTTAGACCCCCAAAATTACTTAAGAGGAATTGAAAACCTTAGTGCTGAGACCCAGCATGTGAGTGAGGAAATGAGAGGACAGAGCTGGAAAAGAGATTGTACTTCCGCAAAGGGGGCCCCCAGAAGGAAATGGATCCCCCATTCCCAGAGAAAGAAAAGCCTCCTTATTTTTTCCCCCTCCTTTGCTCCCACAGAGCCTCGCTGGACAGATTTTCTCAGACTTACTCCTTCGGTGGCATCTTGGCCATCACCAGCCATTCTCAGGACCAGTCTGCGTTCCGGTCCTTGACTAAGATTATATATTCCCCAGGAATGTTCTGAATACTCTTTATATCGAAAGAGTGAAACCATTCCTCCATTCAGATTTGGTTATTAGATCCCACCTTCAAGTGGGAGGGAGTGGAGGGAGCCCTGGCCTGAGTCAGGAGTCCTGGGTTTGAATCCTAGATCTGTGCCGGAGACCTTCCACCCGTATGCACTATGGGCTTTTCACTTCCCAAGATGCCTTCCACTTTTCAGAGCCAATGGACTACCCTGCCTGCAGCTTTGCCTGGCTGGATTCTAGGAGTAGGGTAGCACCAGGAAGAGAAAAGAACAAGATGCAAGGAAGGGAGATTGTATCAAGAGCCTGAAAGGCCTGTGTTTTCCTTCTTTATTCTCCAGTCTGCCAAACAAAAAGCTTTTTATTGCCAGTTTTCGCCACCTACTGGTTGATGTTTAATAGTATCATTCAGAAAGTTCTCTTCATCCATCACCAATATAAACACTTCCAAAGTGTATAAAATTCAAAAAGGACATTATTCTAATCTGGGCATACATGTTTTATATATAGGCATGTAGTAAGTCTTACTATTAAACTCTTATTTAAAACGAGGATACAAAAACCCCATTCATTAACTGAGAAGGAATTGACAACTAATAGAGAAGGTGAAAGTTAAAAATATAAAACACGACCCCAAACCATTTAGGCAAATTAAAGTGGAAATAAATCCGTAAAGGAAATGAGCTGACCAGAGGGAGTAAGAACAAAGGGTTCACATAACCTGCATTAAAAAAAAAAAAAAAAACTGCGTAAAAAACAGTATCTCCCAGACAAGCAATCCAAGAACACTAATTTCCAGTTTCAAGTGTCTTCTATATTATCATTTCCAGCTTTACGGAGATATAATTGACATAGCTTATATATTATGAACTCTTACACTAAATAGTGTCACGTGTTTTCAGATGGGTTGCATTTGTTGTTGGTCATTATTATAGAATAATATTATAATACTAATTCCCAATTAGCATTAGGTACTGATACTAACAGTAATACTGTTCCCAGTGCATTAATGCTCCAGAGCCTGTCTTCTGCAACAGGACTGATTGAATCCGATTGGTCCACCATGTGCTCTTAAACCATCCTTGTCATTACAAGCAAACACTTCTGCCAAATCTAAACCAACTGGCCTTGGTTTAACTGAGAAACCTGGTTCACTAATTTATGGTGGGTTCTAAACCTCAAAAAATGTTTAGAGTAACTAAGCAACAACCTTTGAAGCTAGGCAACGAACTGCAGATGAATCATTCTGTTGTGTGAGTTTAATAGCAGGCAAGTCATGTTTCCTTCTGGTTCACAAAGGCAAGTACAGGAAATTTACTCGTGGCAATTTTTTCCTTTCAAATCCAAGAGTTGGCATTTAAAGTGAAATAAAATAAGAGCAGGGAATTAAATTTTTCAAATGGCTACTGCTCTCGTTGGATCAAAACTGCAGTAATAGGCCCAAACAATGTGATAACACCATAGTATGGAGGGGAAATAGGCAAAGAATTTACATTCTTCTGTGCAATGACTTTTATTCTCTTATGTGATTTAGCACACAGCACAGTGTCTCCCAGATATTCCTTACTGATGAACATGTTTAGAGAAATCAAGGTTACTGTTTTTGTTTCCTAGGGCTGCCATAACAAAGTACCACAAGCTAGGTGGCTTTAAACAGAAATTTATTCCCCCACAGTTAGGGAGGTGTGAAGTCCAAAATCAAGGTGTCAGCCGGGCCGGGCTCCCTCTGAAGGCTCTAGGGAACAATCTTTCCTGGCCTCTTCCTAGCTTCTGGTGGCGGCGGGCAGTCCTTGGGGTGCCTGGGCAGGCATCTGCGTGACTCTGATCTGCCTCTGTTGTCATGTGCCCTTCTCCGTGTCTCTCTGTGTTCTAGTCTTGTAAGGTCGCCAGCATACTGGATCGGGAACCGAATAACCTCATCTTAACTCAGTTATCTGTAAAGACCCTATTTCCAAGAAGGTCACATTCACAGGTACTGGGGGCTAAGACATTGACAAAATCTTTTGAGGGAACACAGCTCAACCCATAGCAACATATATCTAATATGGGATCTTCCAAACTAAGGAGAATGGTTTACTCCAAGGCTCAGGGCTCAGCAACTCCTGAATTTCAAGGGGCAGCATGGTCTTTTTAAAGCTCAAATCTGGCCACTTTATATCTCTGCTCAGAGTTCTTCAGGGGCTAAAATCACAACTCCTCTACATGGCATGATCGGGTGCAAATCTACCACCTGGGCACCACCCTTAACTTATGCATTCCCTTCTTGCAGCTACATTAACGCTGTGCTTTCTGGAATACACCAAGATCTCTCGTGCCTTTTGCCTTTGCACACCTGCTCATCTCCCTGAAATGCACCCAACCTCCTCAGAGCGAATGCATACTCGTGCCTCGAGTTTCATCTTCAGACCTTCCCCCCAGGGAGAGCACGCCTGACTTCCCTGGGCAGTCCTAGGAGCCCACTTGTGCCACACGGGATAGGAGCATAAAAGGCAGAAAACAGGGGTTTGAATGTGGGCTCCATCACTCAGTAGCTGCTACCGTGGACTAGTTACTTAACCTCGCTCTGCCTGTACCCCTCTCTGTAAGGGGATATGGAGAGTACTACTAGCGGGTCAGCATATGATTGAGATGAATTAAATGTGATGTGCTCACAACAGTGACCGCCACGGGCTAGGTTTTTAATGTTAATTATGATATCTTCATCATAGCTATTGCCAGATTCACAGGGTAATTTCTGGCATATGTTTTTCTCTGTAGATTATGAACTATTTGAGGACAGGGACTGTATTTTTCCTTTGGGCTTTCCCAGCCTAGAACAGTGTCTGACATTCAAACATTTGTGGCATAAAATTCAGAGGCCCCCACTGAAGAAAGGAAGTCCAGGAAGACTTGTAATAGCCTTGAGAGAGATGAAGGAGTGGGGAGGGAAGAAATAAGAAATGTAATCACCACCAGGGAGGGATGAACTGTTTACGCAGAGTAGTATCCCCAGGGGACTGGATGCCGGGCTCAGTAAATATATGTTGAATGAGGGGAAATCGAGGGTATAAAATCAGGAGTGGAACACAAGAAAAATTATTTTTCCTTTTTAAACATCCAAACGTAAAAATTATAGAAGGGATATCATATGCCATTTAAGGTATATACACTGCTCAAATTTAGAGAAAGCTCAAGCTTGCAAACCAAGATGTCCAAGCAATCTCTTCATGATGGAAACCAAATTTTCCCATTTAAAGATTGAGGAATATTAAGGTGTGTTATTTCATCTATCGGTCTTCTGTGTCCTTCAGAACCTAAGAAATATTTCATTGTTAGTATATGCAGGTTTAAAGTGTGGGAAATCTATTTGTTTTTATATGAAATGTAATTACATTAAGAAATTTTACTAAATTCCACTTTTCTTACCCTTTTACTCATGTATCCCATATCTGAGTCACACAGACACAGAGCATATTTGAAACAGGAGCTCAGAATGCCAAGTACTTACTCTGAAAATATTAGTTCCTAAAAAATGATCAAAATCAAGCCCTGTCAATGTTTAGAATGCGAGGTTAGGATAATGCTAAAGACCTGTGTTTGTGTTTTGCTTAAATGACTCTTAAGAAACTCAAATTTCTAAGGGAAAAAAATACATTTTCACATCTGTAAAACTTGTTCCCCATTTTATTTTTTGTTGTGATTCAGAAATACAAGATATGAAAATCAGGTTACAATTTTGCCACAAAAGCTTCTAAAGTAGCAAACACAAGTTCTAATATATATCAAAATAGCCATGTGCATTCTTACAGTTTAAAAATGTCTTTAGAGTTGTCCCATCAAACATGTAAAATATAATAGCTATTATCTCCTCTTCAAAATCTCAAATCTGCCGTCACCACACTGAACTAAACAAGACTGAGTCCAGAATATGGAAGGTTATGGTTAGGAGGTACTTTTTAAAGCTAAGTTACTAACAACTAAGGACATGAGAAAGATACAAAGCATCGTATGTCAAAAACTATGAATATTTAAAAGTGTCCTCATGTGAGTGAGACATGTTTAAATTAGAACATGAGGTAATAAAATTAAATCTGTTGATGATATAACTCAGTAAAAAAAATTATCATGGTATTGCCTTCTTCTAGAAAGACAAAGACATACAATTCTTTGAATTGAAACAACTATTCCCAAATGCTTTTGCCATCTAAATATTAGAAACGCTCTCCTAATGTTCACTTCCAAGAAATCAACGATATATGGTTTAACCAACAGATTTATAACTGGACACGTGTAAGTATTAATGCAGAGGCCATTATTAACAGCATTTTTCATTTTTTCTTTTCAGCCATGAAAATTAAATTTTAAAAAATAACAGAAAAGAACAATTCCCTTGACTTGGTTTTTGTAAAAAGAAATGGGGATTGTTTCTTATACCTTTTTCACTTATGAAGGGTCCTTGAACATATTTTGGAATTTCTATGGATGAACGACATTCAGTATTTTTTGAATAAATATACTCACAAATACGCTATAATAAAACAGTAAAACCAAACCCAGCAGAGGCAAGCACTTCGGAACCGATACTCAAACAAGAAACTATTGTTGGTCACAAAGAGAAAGCCAACATTTCAACAGAACTGTAATTAAACTCCTTCTGCCATGGGTAAGACATACCCACTTCTGGGTACAGTACAAAGTGTTGAATCAATGACCCCTTAAAAAAAAACAAACAACAACAACAAAAAAAAACCCAACAGTTTCCTGAACAATCTGACTCAGGGTTTTTTTGTGTTTTCTTTTTTCCTTCCCCTGAGCAAAAAAAAAAAGGCAAGTCAGTGTAAAAAATGTACAAAAACTGAGCCAAAAAAGATAAAAAATAGAATTTGCCTTTGTAGTATTTTCATGTTTTGGATGAAGTTGGATCTTTGCGTGGTGCTGCTGAACGTCTATAATCCCTTATCTAAGCCATTCAGGCCAGACGTGTTTCAGAATTCTTAATTTTTTAGATTTGGAAAAAGGTGATATGGGGCATGTACTGGATATTACAAAACATCTCCATAGAATCTGGGGCAATACCTATAATCAAACCCATTGGTGTTTCTTTGGGAAAAATTAATGAAGAGTTGATGAAATGGACAAATCAAAACTATAATACATCAGTTCAAGTCAGGTTTTGCTATCAAATGAATAATGGCACCAAATTTAGAAAAAGAGGGGGAAAAAAAACACAACAACTTAGTTTTCAAAGCTTTTTGGATACAGAGCTTTGGCCCTTTAACATGTCTGACAAAGAAGCCCATTCCCTGATGATACGATCTCCACAAAATCTGTCTCATGCCCGAGCTGCAACTGGGTTGGGGAAAGTATCTTCCACCACAGAACGGGGGCGCTTAAATTTGTTCAGGCAGCAGATTACCTGGGGGTGACAGTACAGTCTATGAGGAAACCGTGAAAAATGTCTGTTGAATTAACTGTGGTGAAATAGTTAATTGGACTAAAAGAGACACCATCTTGGCCTAGACTTTCATCTAGACCAGCAGTTGGAGGTGCCAACATTCAAGGAACATTCGTGAGAAAAAAATAAAAAATAAAAGTGAGAGACATCCAGATATTAATGTGTAACTGTTTTCCGCAAATTAGGGAAATCGAGCCATTACTCTATCTTAAGAGGCTGCGAGATGTGACCCAATGTAGTTTGCAAACGATGGCTATAGAAGACGGAGAGATCCATGAAACTATTACGGCATCAACCAGCCCCATAAACTGCAATGAAGTAATTCCAAGCAACTTATATATTAAATAATTTCTTCTTTGTCAGTGTTAAAATATGCCATTCTCAGATCCTCATTAAAAGGATGCCAAAGATTAAAGCCATTAAATATCTTACTTCAAAAAAAAAATTAAGTCATTTTAAAGTCAAGAGGTTGCAAAACTCAAGAGCAAAAAAAGGTTTGCTATAGTTTTCAGGTCTTTAATCTTTTGTAGGCATGGTATATGCATACTGTGTGTGCAAGAAGGAGGGGCATAACATTACTATGACGGGGACTGTCCCTAAGTCGGGAGCACATACAGTGACAGGATGAAGCAGGGAACATTGGCCAAAACCCATCAGAGGCACTTAAATTGTGGAAATCCACTAAGCCTGTGATGTGAAAACAACATTCACGGGGCCGAGAGGATTCGAGGGCTTGTTTTGTGGGAGTGATGACTGGGCTTCCTTAACATGTGGCACGGAGAGAAGGTTCACTGGTTAAGTGGGAATCACAGAGAGAATGGGTGATCATTTTCTTTCAAAAATGAGTATCTTCAAAATCGGCCTTGTCCTATCTTCTTTTTCTTAATGAGGAAAATGTAAATATATGAGCATTGGCCTTTCTTAAAAGCTACATATATGCTACCAGAAGAATGTTACACTTCTTAATTTTTTTTCACCTGTTTTAATTCATGAGTTAGTTTAAAAAGTCAAGTCAAAAAATTTTAACTGGTCTTTTTTTTTTTATAAAAATATTATAGCAGTATCAGGAAAATAGGAGGGAGAGATGAGAAGAATGACAAGACACTAATGGGATGGGTGAGCTCCGTGTCATCATGGCTGTTGAAGAAATTGTAAACTTTTAAGCTTCTAAGATTTTATTTCTCTTCAGAAAACATTTTAGGAGGCTGCCTCTCCCCAAGAATGAATAACAAAAAGTGCTCTACGCATTCGAGTCTAAAGAAGACAAGAAAGCATTATTTTTCCTACTGGAAAATCTCTCTCTCCTGTCCTTCCCCTGCATTGCTCTCTCTCATCCCCCTGTATTTTTATGGGATCAAAGAGAGAGAGAAGCCGCGAGTGTCCACCAGAAGCACAGTGAGTTATCATGCATTCAGACTCCAGCAATGTGTAAAACTCCTCTTGAATAAAATACACCATGTTAAAAAGAAAAAAAAAAAAGGCCCCAGAAACCCATACACTGCCTTTCGTGGAAGGTTAAAGAAAGTCCCCAAGGCTCTGGACTTAACGAAGAAAAAAAAAAAAAAGAATAAATAGAAAAATGTAAATGATCATTCTGGAATGATGTTCTTTACCCTGCTCACATGCTATTTGTTCCCGGTCCTCACTTCTCCGCCCCAGAGAATCAAAGGTCTCCTGTTCCATATTTGCATAGTATTAATAACATCGCCTAGAGCTGAATGTCTATCCCCTCGCCCTGCAGCCAGGTTTCTGAAGAGCACTGGTCCAATCTCACATAGTCAAAAGCAATACATACGTGTCTGTAGGCCAAAAACTGGGTCCCTTTTAGCAGCAAGCTGTTCAGATTATTTAGAAACAGTCTTTTCCCAAGGGGTAAGGATTAGGCATTTTTGTCTGCAATTTCCGATTTTGCTCTCTGCATCATGCAGCGACGCACTATGCTGTCGAAACTTCCGAGGTAAAACAGTGCGATGGTGCGGAAGAGGCCCATGGTGACCACCTGCGAGACACAGACAGACCCCTGAGCTCGTCCAAGAGCACGACACCGTAGCTCACTTCAAGGGGTTTTAATATACTCTCTAATAAAGGGTTTCTAAGGCACATCTTCTAATCTGCTCCAAGGATAAACATGATGAAAACTCCCTAAGCGGGGCCCTGGGTGGCTCAGTTGGTTAGGTGTCTGCCTTCAGCTCAGGTCATGATCCCGGGGTCCTGGGATCGAGTCCCATGTCCCCTAAGTCGGGCCCCCTGCTCAGTGGGGAGTCTGCGTCTCCCTCTCCCTCTGCCCCTCCTCTCTGCTCGTGCTCTCTCTCTTCTTTCTCTCTCAAATAAAATCTTTAAAATAAAATTTAAAAACTCCATAAGCATCAGGAGAGCACCGAGGACAAAAGCTGTCCGCTCTGCGCCCTGGCATGTGCCTGTCAGAGCTGCATCAGCAGAATATTTGCCCAATTAGTAAATTCAAATTATACAAAGGACAAAATAGCAGTCCTCGGATTCTAATAGCTAGAGAAGATCCACTCCAGCATCCCAAATATCCAAACTCCCATCAAGGCTTTTTGGTTTAAGACTTACGTTCTGATCAGAAAAGTCAGACCCTATGCTAGGTGCTAGCACCATGGTGAGAAAGACACAGTGCCTGCCTGCCACGAACTTCTTCAATAATTAGAAAGACAACCAACTGGAGGAAGGCAATTACTGTGTCAGGTTGAGACAGTGGATGTCCATTAACCGTCAGGATTCCTGCCAACACGCTCTCAATGCAACACCTCTGAGTGGAACTGTTTTCACAGCACAGAACTACAAAGAAAAGCATTTTCAAATACACTAGTTCTCGAATGTTGCCTCCCATGGGCCCTTTTTCAGAAAAGCACTAGAAGAAAGGCCACATTAAGGGGTCAACGAAGAAAGGCAATGTCATGTGACACAGGAGACAGGGGACCCAAAGCAGATGAGAGGCAGAGGGGACCCGGATGTGGGACAATCAGTCTTGATGGGTGGCTCGGAAGGCTCCAGAAGGATTGCTTCCAGACGGGGAAACTGATAGAGTGATATTTCTGAGAGGAAATGAAGGCTGTCATTATTAATAATACATAGAAAAAAGCCAGTAACTGTTTCAGGAAAAACAAAAGGTTGTACAAAAAGGAAAATTAATTATGTATAATACAGAGTTCAGCTGTGAAGAGCATTTCTGTAGCCATAATAATGATGATCTCAAATACAGATCTAACCAAAATCACAATATAAGTAAAAAGGGAGGGCAGGACCGAGGAGAAGTGGCCGTAAGCAGAAGGGGGAGGGTGTGAGGAAGAGCTAAATCCTCCTCTTTCTTGGTGGAAGCCCATGCCTGACCCCAAGCTGAGAAATCTGTGGAGTCGGCCACGTAAGTCTACACTCCGGACGCACTCTAGATGGAGGTGTGGAGGTGCCCATGTAAGTCTACCTTCTGGACGCACTCTAGATGGAGGCGTGGAGGTGCCCACATAAGTCTACACTCCGGACGCACTCTAGATGGAGGCGTGGAGGTGCCCACGTAAGTCTACACTCCAGACACGCTCTAGATGGAGGCATGGAGGTGCCCACATAAGTCTATACTCTGGATGCACTCTAGATGGAGGCGTGGAGGTGCCCACATAAGTCTATACTCCAGACACACTCTAGATGGAGACATGGAGGTGCCCACGTAAGTCTACACTCTGGATGCACTCTAGATGGAGGCGTGGAGGTGCCCACGTAAGTCTACACTCAGGACACACTCTAGATGGAGACGTGGAGGTGCCCACGTAAGTCTACATTCTGGACGTGCTCTAGATGGAGACGTGGAGGTGCCCACATAAGTCTACACTCCGGACGCACTCTAGATGGAGACGTGGAGGCCCAGCCCACAGAACAGTGCGGCTGCATCTGAGAAAGGTGGGGGGGGGCAAGTGGCATTGGGGCCGCTGTTGTTCCCACAGAGCCTTGAAAACACTGGTTCTCTGAAGAGTATGCAAGGATAACTTTGAAAAACGAAAGAACCAAAGGGAAGCTGGAATAAGGCAAAACGACGGGGACAGCGAAGAGATCAGTGGTTGCCAGGGGTCCGGGAAAAGGAGGGAGGGATGAGCAGGAGGAGCATGGGTGAATGTTCGGGCTGGGGAACGACTCCGTGTGACAATGTCACAGTGGACACGTGTCAGCAGACATACATGTCAGCATACACTTGTCAAAACCCATGGGAAAGATGTGTGACACCAAGAGTCAACACCAGTGGAAACCATGGACTTCAGTCAATAATGGCGTCTGCATATTGGCTCACAACTGTGCCAAGGTACCATGCTAATGCAAGATGCTGGTAACGGGGGAGTCTGGTGGGGACTGGAAGAGAGGGTGTATGGGAACTCTGTAATTTCAACTCACATTTTCTATCAACATAAAACTGCCTTGAAAAATAAAGTCTATTATTTAAGAAAAAAAATCAAGAAAAAGCAATTAGAACACAGCATACCAAAATGTTAAAATAGTTCAGTCTAAGCAATTTAACGGTCTTGGAGTTTTCTGGAAAAAGCAACACTTAAGGTGAGACCTGAAGGAAGACTGGAAGTTGGTCAGACAGAGGAAGGCTGGGGATGGAGGGACAGAGACAAAGTCATGGAAAGAGGATGAGGGGCAGGAAGGTGAGTGAGGTCGAAGGTCAGAGGGTTATATCACGTGATGAAGTGGAAGCCTTACTGGGGAGGCACTGAGGGTTGCCCTGCAAGGTGGACTTGCAGTTCAGAAAGCCCGCATGCAAATGTGATGGCAGTCACTGCACCCGGGCCTGGGGCAGGTGCTGTGAGCCCCTGGGATGGGGGGCCGTGGCCCGTAGAACAGAGCGGCTGCCCACTGCCCCAGCTGATTACTGCCAGCTGAGAATGCAGACCCTGTACTGTCGGGCCCCTGGTTCCCACGAAAAGTCCGAAATCTGGACTTTTTGTGGAAAATCTAATTTTAAAACCATTTTATTTCAACACACACACTCATATACCAGATGAACCAAACAAAACATTCTATAGGCCCATGGGCCCCCAGGTGACCTCCTCTGAATCACAGAGCGTGAGGCCCAGGCAGGGAGCTGACTGCAGTGTCCCAGGCCTGAACAGGGGGAACAGCAGTGGGGCTGGGAAAGGAGGGGAGCCAGGACTGGAGGGAGGAGAGATGAACCTGACCCCTCACATGAGGGGCAGGAGGGGGTCCAGGATGACACCCTCTTCCTCGTTGGGCTCTTGAGTGAACATGAACATGGATCCCGATCGTGGAGACAATACAGACTTGGTGACGGGGAGGTCGGGACGGGATGCTGGGAAACACAGCTTTATTGCAGGCATGCGGAACTGGAGATGTGAGGTCACAGCCCCGGGAAAACACCTTAGAGAAATTTATACAGAACTGGAGTGGAGGAAATAGCTATGGGCTGAAGTTTTATGTCGGGCATCACTCATGTGGAAACGGGAGAAGGGACAAGATGGCCACACAGAATGCGTGGACTTAATGCGTTTGCTCTACTGGGGCACCTGAGGTTCCCACTATGTGCCAGCCACGGGCTGTGAGGGGCCGTCCTCAGAGAGCTTACATGGAATACAGCATCTACCTCTAAGAGAGAGTCAACAAAGTCATGGAAGAGAAGAGTGAAGAAAGTCCACACACAAGTCATTCGGGTTTTTAGTCTGGACATGGTCTACTGCACATAGCTTAGTATTGGTTATAAACTACCCACCAGGGTAGACAGCCCCTTTTCAGGCAGCCTCCCAGCCCTCCCTCTACACTCCACCATCCATCATCAGGTCTGTGCAGAGCCAGCCCTCTATTATTACTTGTTCTATTACACTGCATTAGTACCACCTCTCTGTCTGTCTCTCCCACTAGACTGTGAGCCCCTGGGGGGCTGGAGAGATTGCTCCCCCTCTGATTCTCCAGCAGCAAACATAGCACCCAGCGCATCAACCAGCAGTTAACTTCTGTGTGGCCTGGAGGAACCAGAGTTCACCTAAGAGTAGGGTCTGCATTGAATCCTTGACTTGGACCTCCCTAAGCATAGTTGCCTGTGACCTGACTCACCTAGAAGAGGGGTTCTGGTCTGATGCCCGGTACCCTACATCACTCTACCTCAAATCTTCAAACCAGTGTCCCTCACGTGAGAACCTGAGTGAACACCCCAACAGCAGAGACAGCATTCCCCCTCTATATCCACGGTGCCCAGAGCACAGAAGACTACTTCCCTCGCTGAACGCCCCAGGTGCTGTCTTTCACCCATGTCCTAGTTTCTTATCGCTGCCACTGCAGTAAAAGTCCTTCACATCCCCAGATAAAGTTACCAAGTCTTCTGTTAACCTTTTCTCATTGGGTTTTAATGAGAGGCACTGTCTGTCTGTCAGCCCGTCTGTCTGGTGGTGTAAGCATAGCTCACCTGCTGGAGCCCTTCAGTAATAGAAGTTACAGGTGCCATTCCACAGGTCAGGGACGACAGCATGTACCCGTCTGAGCCAATGGAACTGTTAAAATTCCCTTGCTAAAACAGAAGGAGGAGAAAAGAGGCAACAGTAGTAACCAGAAAAGGAATCAACACATCAAGACAATGAAGTGTGTGGGGCGCCTGGGTGGCTCAGTCGGTTAAGTGTCCAACTTTTGATGTGAGATCAGGTCATGATCTCAGGGTCCTGAGATCGAGCCCCATGTGGGGCTACACAACGGGTAAGAAGCCTGCTTAAGGTTCTCTCTCACTTCCTCTCCCTCTGCCCCTCCCCTGCTTGCTCGCACGCTCCCTCTCTCTCAAAAAAAAAATTAAATTAAAAAAAAAAAACAATGAAGTGCGTCCACTTTAGGTGGCATACAAGCGTAACAGCTTACATCAAAGCTGAGCCAACAAACATGGCCTTGGGAGATGGGCCGGAATGGCTATACAGGAGGTTCTCACAATGTGGGTCCATGAACACTGGGGGTCCTGAGACCCTTTCAGAGGATCCAGGAGGACAAAATGATTGTCATAATAATACTAAGACCTTAACTGCCTTTTCACTGACATTTGCGTTGATGGGCAAAACTGCTGGCTCATTAGCACAAATCGCAGTAGCAATGTCTCTCCACGGCCACTCACACTTGCAGCAATAAGTAAACGGAAATTTTAAAATCTTTCAAAGGGGCGCCTGGGTGGCTCAGATGGTTGAGCGTCTGCCTTCGGCTCAGGTCATGATCCCAGGGTCCTGGGATCGAGTCCCGCATAGGGCTCCCTGCTCAGTACAGAGCCTGCTTCTCCTTCTCCCTCTGCCATTCCCTCTGCTTGTGCTCTTCTATCTCTCTGTCAAATAAATAAATAAAATCTTTAAAAAAATAAATATTAAAATCTTTCAAAGATTTTAAAAGGTCAGTTTTACTTTAAAATGCCCTTGATAAAGCTATAAAATTAATCACTTTATTAAATCTCAACCCTTACAGGCAAGTCTTTATACTCTAGGTGACAAAAAGAGAATACACACCCAGTGCCTTCTGCTGTGTTCTGCACCCAAGGGGGACGGCTACCCTGCAGAAAGGCCCTCCTCCAACTGTTTAAGTCATGAAACTTAACCTATGTTATTCAGACTTGGGTATTTGGAAGACATTTTGTGGAAAATGAATAAAATGAGCCTGTCACTTCAAGGAGAATTGGCAGCTTTTATGGTCAATGTTAAAATCTGAGCTTTCAAGGAAAAATTAAGATTTGTGAAAACCTATCTGCCATTGTGAGATTGTCAGCTTCCCAATATGTAGACTTTTATGATCAGACCAGCAGTGTTATGAATGGATGTAATTTCCTGATAACTCAGTGAACCCATATTTTCCAAATGACTAATGCATAATGTTACAAAATCATGAATGGGTACAAAACATGCGAAGTGCAAAGACCAACGGAATTTAATGTAACAGAGAACAAAAAGTTCATTAATGTAGTTTCCAACTCCACGCTGTAATTAACCTTTAAGAAACTACTATTCATCCAGTTTGGGTTTAATATCAAAAAAAGAATGTCCACAATTATCTGAAAAGTCCATTAAATATTCCTCCCTTTCCTAACTACATATCTAAGGGCAGATTTTCTTTATATCCTTCACTCCAAAAAACATACTACAGCAGGGTGAATATGGAAGCAGCCGTGAGAATCCAGCTGTCTTCTATCAACACCAACATTAAAGAGATTGGTGAAACGTAAAACAAAGGCACTCTTCACACTAATGTTTTATTTTGGAAAATTATCACGGTAGAAAGATTCCATTAAAATGTATTTAAATCCATTTAAATTTAAATTTAAATCCATTTAAATTTAAATGGATTAATAAACAAGTATTTTTTAGATTATGCAGTTTGGAGCGCCTGGGAGGCTCAGCTGGTTGAGCGTCTGCCCTCGGCTCGGGTCATGATCCCAGGATCCTGGGATCGAGTCCTGCATGGGGCTCCCTGTTCAGTGGGGAGCCTGCTTCTCCCTCTGCTTCTGCCGCTCCCCCTGCTTGTGCTCTCTCTCTTTCTCTCAAATAAATAAAATCTTAAAAAAAAAAAAAAGACTGTGCGGTTTTAATTTCTAATATGGCAACTGTATAAATACAAACATGTAAAGAAGTCTCTGGGACTGTCAACAGTTTCGTGCGCAAAGTGGTCAAGAAATGAAGTTTGAAAACCACCAGACTAAATGAATACGACCGAAAGACAAAGAGCTATTTCAGATCATTGAAAACACTGAGTGTGTTTGCTGTGACTTGAGGAGAGCAGGAAACACCATCCTAATCCACCAGGACCATCTTTCTAGGCCTCCGAACACAGTCAGGGCACAGCGCTTCCAACGTCTGTGTGGATCTTCAGAGAGTTGGGTGGTCGGGTGTTTCTTGTATTCTGCTCAGTCTGGGCTCGTGCTCACAGTGCATGTGGCCCTTAGGGCCGCTGCACGGCTTGCTGACACCTCATTCCGAGGGTCCTCAAATTTCCTACATGCGGTGGAGGCCTAAAGCTTACCGACACCCCTCATTAGTGCATGTTGTTCTACGTGTGGGTCAACAGGATGTCGTCAAAAGTCTGTGGGGCACGTATATGGGTTCTACAAAATGGCAGGCACATGGTTTCCACTTTTGACTCCAAATAAACTCAGTAGCCCGGACACACGTCCTTATTAGTGAACATTTGGGAAAACGATATTGGGAAGCAGGAAGGTGAAAGAAAAAAGTCCTTAATCAACGAGTCCGGCATTTAATAAAGTACCTAAACTCATCTACAATGGCAAGTACTGTGGGAAAGCAGAAAGAAGGCGGCGGGCCATCGACAGGATAGAGGACACATCATTTATACACAACAGGGAAGTCTCGTGTTCTTCTGAAAGAACCAAAGTTCCCAGGCATCCTTACTCATCAATCTGTTCCTAGGGTTAAGATATATAATTAGTTTCCAGGAGCCTATGAATTAACATGGAATCAATAAAGTATCGCAGGGGAAAAAATAGTCCAATATTAGAAATGAATCTGACCAAAAAGACACAGTAATTTATGTTTTGAAATAAGCCCTGGGACAAATATAGTATTTCTTTTCAGAAATCTAGTACTAAAACTATTAAGAAAGAAAATAAGGATTGTACTTACTATGGCGTCTTTAACAATTTGTTTGGCCACTTGCTCTGGTTTGCAAACAGATACGGTCTCTGAAATCAGACGAGTCTCCAAAGGCTAAAGGTGGGAAAAAACAGACGTATCAATACCATTATCAGCCATTAAATTCAAGAACAAATAATTCTCACAACCCTCTCTCCCCTACTTTATAAAGAATCCAGCTTTCTACCTTTGAGCAGATTCCTACTTTTAGGAATCAGGTTTGTCCAGATTCTAAATCAGTTTCTACCTGGTCCCTGTATAAAATTCAATCCAGTGGCTGGAGTGAGACAAGGAGGCCCCTGCTGCTCTCCGTGGGACAATGTGTGGTCTCGGCTCCAGCGATGATCACCAAAGCTAGAGTGAGACCACATCACAGGTCCAAGTCTGGGGGAATCCTCACAGCGGGCCACCTGACCAGCTGTGTTTATGCAGAGCCTAGACCATGCGCCCTGAGCAAGTTTGCCTTACGACCAGCATCTCCATTCTGACCAAATATTCCCAGGCCAGGAGAGACAGAGCTGAGGCCCTGGGCAGAGAGAGCCCCAGCCCAGACCCTGTTCAACAACACAGCTGTTTCTTAGAAGACCCGCAGAGGCGGCAACAAGAAGGAGGATGGGACAGAAAACACTGAGAGGCCCTGGGCATGGCTGGGTGCTCATTATCGCGCTGATGCATCAGAACCCCAAATCCGAGGTGGCTAAAGGTCCCTCTCAAGGCCACCTAGTTCAAAAAGCCTTTCCTGAATTCTCACCTGGCACTACTTTCTCATCTCTGCACATTTCTGCCTTAATAGATATTATAGCTACGTGTGTATTTGCATTTTACCTCCTAAGTTCCTTGTGGGCCAGGTCTTTTTTTTTTCTTTTTTCTTTTTTAATCTTCTTTACAGTGACATGAACATGTGCTCAGAAATTCTTTAAAAGGGAGTTTCAATTAGAAGTTCTAAAACTAAAGCCTTAAACTGCATGAAACTGTAAATTTTATTTACCATGTAGGCTTGAGAATATTAAAATAAAAACACAGAATGTATTTTCTTAAATTAGAAAAGCATAGCACTTCATAAAAGTAAAATATTTCTTGATGAACCTGAATTAAGAGCAAGGCTCTTGTGAAGGGGCCGTTCCTTCTTCCAGACCACCAGGCAGGCACAACGGGGCCAGACACACATTAGATTTTAAAGCACTATGGTGCCCCCTAAAGGGCTTGCACACCAACACAGAATTTGATTTATCCAAAGAAGTCGGGTCAACACTACTACTGGAGGGAAAAAACCCAACATAACATCAAAATCAAATCTTCAAGGGGAAATTACCACTCTTTGTCAGCTTTGGCTTCCAACGAAAAGACTGTTAACAAATGTTGCAAATCCGCTTAGCAGACCCCTGCTTATTCTAAGACAGGGCATTTGGCTTAAATTTACTTCTTTGCAATAGTGGTAATCTTAAGAGGCAGAGCCAAAGAGAAATGAATAGGGAAAAAAAAACTTCTAAATCATAACATCTTTTTGCAAATATACAGTCCACGGAGCATAAGTGCCAATTTTTATGCTGCAGAGCCTCGCACTTACTATAAAGGAGAAGAAAACCAATCAACACCCATTCAAGGTAGTAAGTTCGGATCGATTCCTTTCTTCTCCACTTGATTCATTTGCTCACAGGGTGCCCCACTATATATCAAGGCAAAGAAGAGGCTCCTTGGAACAAAGTGCAAAGCTTGCATTCAGCTCAGCATGACCGTCATTATATATAATGTAAATGTCCAGTGGTGATAAGCATTATAAAGAAAAATAAAGCCAGAGGAAAGGATGGTGAATATTCCAAGGGAGTGATGTATGAGATACAGAGGGTCAGGGAAGACCTCTCAGGGTGAAGTCTGTACAGAGACAAAGAAGCAAAGGGGAACACCTGGGTGGCTCAGTCAGTTAAGCGTCTGCCTTCGGCTCAGGTCATGATCCCAGAGTCCTGGGATTGAGTCCCACGTCGGGCTCCCTGCTCAGCGGGAAGCCTGCTTCTCCCTCTGCCTGCCACTCCCCCTGCTTGTGCTCTCTCTCTGACAAATAAATAAATAAAATCTATAAAAAAAACAAAAAGAAGAAGCAGCAGCAAGGAATTAAGCCACTTGTGCATCCAGAGAGAGAGGAAAGCAAGAGCAAAGCAAGACCAAAGGCTGGGCAAGCTCAAGGAACAGACGGGGCTCTGGTATGGCTGAAGCCAAGAAGAGGAGTCAATGCTGTGGACAGGTGGCCAAGTCCAGACAGTGCAGGACCCAGTAAGCCTCAAGACCTCTGGATTCTACTGTAGGCATGATGGGAACCAGCGAAACCACACTCACCAATACATAACATATTCCAACGTGTGCTTTGTAATGCTAATTTTAAATGAGTCAAAATTACATTAAATTACATTAAAAATTCAGTTTTATGATGGGGAGTCCCACTAGCCACATTTCAAGTGTTCAACAGCCACAATGTGACTACCATATTGGAGAGTGCAGACATAGAACATTTCCATTCTAGAGAATTCTATCAGACTGTGCTGCACAAGAAGGGTCTTTTTGGGTTTGTTTTTGGCTTTTTCTGCCGCAGAGGAGTTTGAACAGGGGAGTGACAAGACTGACTTAGGCTTTAAAAGGATTACTGGCCCCTGTGTGAAGAACCGACGGGGATGGGGAGAAGGGGGCAGAAGCAGGCAGACCAGTTTGAAGACTATTAAAGAGCAGTTCAGGCAAAAATATCAGCAGCTATCATTACTAGGATAGTACTGATACTTGCAACTTTTTGTTTTTTGGGGTTTTTTTCTAAGATTTTATTTATTTATTTGATAGAAAGACAGCAAGAGAGGGAACACAAGCAGGGGGAGTGGGAGAGGGAGAAGCAGGCATCCCACGGAGCAGGGAGCCCGATGCGGGGCTCGATGCCAGGACCCTGGGATCATGACCTGAGCCGAAGGCAGACGCTTAACCATCTGAGCCACCCAGGCGCCCCTTTTATTCAGGAAAAGTTCTGAGAGGAGAACCAAGAGGATGCGCAGTCAAGTGGATGAGTGGCGTGGGAGAAGAACTAAGGCTGGCTTCTCAGTTACCGGCCTGAGCACTGGGCGGACGCTGGGCGTGACGCAATGAGATGAAAAGTTAATGAGCGGAATGAGGGAATCCTAAGATCCATTTTTGAAATGATAAGTCAGGATCGGCAACCAAGAGTTTAAGTTCAGAGGAGAGAATATTATTATTAAAGAGTATCATCTCATTGGTTAAAAATACAGGCCATACGCAACATCACAAAGAAAATACCTTATTAATTAAGTAAGCCTTTGAAGATTATTAGCAAAAACCATGGCCTTGGAAAATACAGGCTGCATTCTCTAAGACCCCACATGAAAGTTCCAGAAAGGCCAGAGGCCTCTACCTAGCACATCAATTGAAAAGAACTCAATTTTCTGACTGATGAAAATGACTCCAGGCTGACGGGTGGAAAGTCAGAAAGTCAGAAAATTGGAAAAGGGGTTTACAATGTCAAAGGCTCAAAACAGACATGGGCCAACACTTACCTTGGTTTTGTTTTCTTCTGCAAACCCAGGGGTATCTGTGTCTGGCGGGTAGGCAACTGTGACATAGATGTTATATGGCTTCACCTGCATTCCAGAAACAACACATGCCCCTTCAGTAAACAAGGTACAATTAAGCTTCTTCCCTTATTTACCTGCCCTGGCTGCCGGGCACACGCAATGAATACTGTCCGAATTCTCTCAGAAGCTGGCCGGACCAACAAGGTGATTCTGCAAGTGGAGAACCAGCCCTGATGGGGTCCGGAAACTCCTCTCCAAGAAGATCATTTAGAAAGAAGGGCAAAAAGCCCACCCCAACAACTTCTACTTCAGAAGGCAGCTGGCCCCGAGGTACAGAGATTCGCCTCCTTCTAAGTTTTGCCCACCCCCTGGCCAGGTGAGGCCCTGGGAGCGGTCCAGGAGGAAGGTGGGCAGCTAAAAGGAAGTCTACTTGTCCTCCCTGCCCCCACCATGACACCACTCGGGCCCTATGTGCGAGCCAATGGGACAGGTCCGCTCCTCTGCCATCAGACTGCAAATCTGGCTTCCTCAATGGCTGCCTCTGAAATTCTTATTGATTTCATCTACAAAATACATGAAGATCATTCAAAACCCTTTCCCTAGGCCCTTCTTGTGCCACCCCAGACCCCGGCCTACAACTAATATGGATCCCCTGAGAAGTTGGCGTGATCAAGAACTCCCCATGCAACCGGCCTCTGCCCATTAGGGAGTCAAGAGGTCAAGAGTCACTCTGCCCTCCACCACAGAACCAACCAACATGGCTGAGTCCCAGGTCAGACCAACCAAGCACCTCCCCGAAGACAACCTCATCCTTACTTAGATACAGAAACTCCTTCCCAGCTTGACACGGGCTCTTAGGCTTGTTTACCTCACCACCAGGCCCCCACACTGAAATTCGCTACTCATAAACACACACACCCCCAACAAGAAGATTCCAGAAGAGTCTCCTGCTAGTCAGCCAGGACACACCCTTCCCAAAGATCCTGCTCCTCAGCGGCCCTGCTCCACACGCTCATCTGGCGCTGATTCTAAGTGGCTCTAGGGCGATAGTTCATACCATCGATATTGCTGCTCTATTTTATTTGCTGTTGGCTCACTGTTTAGCCCCAGGACAGCACCCAGGGGAGTGAGAGTGGACAGGCAGTTGGTGGCAGGGAGGCCGCCAGGTATCTCAAGGAGGCTGAGGAGTGACAAGACCGCTTCCTCACGCAACAGCCTCTGAGAGCATCCCAGGGCCCCATCCTGTCACCGAGGCCCTTTCCTCCCTGGGTCCCTCCGTGAGGCAGAGTTCTAAGCCTGTGGGAAGAGCAGCAAGGGTCGGGAGAAGCACGGAGGCAGAAGATCCTGGCCAGCCACGCTGAAAAGTCCAAGAGCCAAGGGTGATGTCTTTGCTGGTCCAGCTCCAGCGCACTCAGGGCGTGAGAGAGCCCGTTCACTCAGCACCGAAGGTCAGCTATGCTCATAAATAGCTCTGCATTCAGGCCAGGCAGTGAGGTTGATGAGCAAGCAATTTCTCCTCTGCTTGTTTTTGAGAGAGTGACTTTAGAAACTGTCTCCCACAGCCTTGCCCTCTGTGGTCCACAGACCAGACAAAAACACCACCGAAAACGCCGAGAAGTGGTAACTGGCCCACAGGAAGCCTGAAGCCGACTCTGCTCGGACAAGGTCGTTTCTCTGCTGCTTCTGTGCCCCTTCCTCCTGCGACACATCAGGGCTGTGGCCTCAGCTAATAGGAGACGGTACGTCAAAGCCTTGGTTCTCAGTTTCAAGGTTATGGCTGAAAGAGCCTTTCAGAACAGCTCTCTCCTGGGGTGGGCACAGACTGTCAGGGCTGGGAGGAACCAGTCCCGCCCCTTTCCGGGGGCTGGTGTCATCCGTACAATCATGAAGCCAAATGACTCTCTCCACCTAGGGCTAGAGACCTCCAGTGGCTAATCACCTAATCATTTTATTTCTTCATCCAACACACAATTATTGAGGGGCTACTGTGTGCGGATATTGGTCTATGAATGAAGATCTGATGTCAGCAATTCAGAGAGTCTCTGCCCTCGCGGAGCTTATAGTCTCCTGAAACTCTGGGTCAAATAATTGGTAAAAATCGAAATACACCAAACTATAATCTTCACTTTCCTTTAATCAACTAATCCCATAACCCCAGCGGAAAAGGAAAGGCAGTTAATTTGGCTTTGTGCGTTCTTGCTAAGACAATGCTGACTCCCAGAGATCACCACTTTCTCTAAGAATTAATAGGCCGGGACTTCACTAGCTGATTCCCCCGCTGACCTTACCACTGTGTGTTTGCCCTCCTCCCTGCTGATGGACCTTTCTCTGTCCTCCCATTCTGCCCACTACCCTCCTTTTGTCAGCTTCTTCCTTCTCCCTGGTCTCCATTTCAACCAGAAAGCCAACCCTCTGCTCGAAAACCAATTTGTCATCAAAATAATCCCACCCAAAATGTGTAGTTCCTAATTCCATCAAAATAAAGGTGGGGGGGGGGGTGCTGGAGAGAGAAGCAGAGCTGTGGAGGAGAAGCTCCAGAAGGTAAGCTTCAGCTTCCTTTTCACCCCCTTCGAGGGGGGCACAAAGACTAGTTTGCTTTTACTTGGTCTCTGCTACCACATCTTTGGCTATAACCCATGTCAGAAGTCTGCTTTCCAGGGGCACCTGGGAGGCTCAGTTGGTTAAGCATCTGCCTTTGGCTCAGGTCATGATCCCAGCATCCTGGGATCGAGTCCCATGTGGGACTCCCTGCTCAGTGGAGAGTCTGCTTCTACCTCTCTCTCTCTCTCCCTCTGTGCTCTCTTCCTCTCTCTCAACTAAATAAAATCTTAAAAAAGAAAAAAGAAGTCTGCTTTCCAAAAAAATTAGAATTAGAATTTAGAATCTTTAAATCATATATTTATGCCTAAAAGACCGAGTTAAAGGAAAAAAAAAAAGACCAAAAAATGCAATGAAGCATTCTTTCAAACGTATTCATTATACACAGAACATTTCTAGGGTCCTACTTTAGTTTGTAGGGCAAAGGGTAGGGTGGACAGGAAGGCTTAAGAGTTAATTAAACCAAAAAGGATTATCAAAAAGTACTTAAGAGCCTGAGCAATTCTATAAGATCTGTTTCATGCACGGAAAAAACCTTGGCAAAGCCAATGGAATTATCCAGGTTTCTAAACCCTGCACCGTACGTTTGTAGGGAAACAATGGTTTTGATGCAAGTCTGCTATGAACAAAGCTAGATTTTGATTATTGAATTTATTTCCCTCGTGGTACATGTTAATTTCATTTTGTGTTTACGAGGGGACACTTTTCATGGAGTCTAAATATGGATAGAAGTCAAGCAGACTTCAAGTCCAGACCAGCTACAAGATGCGTGTGAATCATGCTTGTCACAAAGATGCTTCAGGGACTCTGTCCGCACTAGCAACTCACTTTCCTTTTCCCTCTTCTTTAGTAATGTCTCTGTTCTACCTGAAGTGAAACCAGGCCACCCAGATTACACACTTTGCCCTCAATTAGTGAATCCTGAAGTAGTTCTGCAAGACACAACTTAGGAACAAAAAGCCCTAATAAGCAGATTTTTCATTTCCAAAATAGTCCTTCCCTTAGCAGGTGTCTGAGACCAAAGTGGAGGGCTGAGACAACTAGCCAGATGAATCTGGCAACTTCTGACCTGAATTACAGACACATCAGCTGCTGCTGAAGATAGGCAGAGGGAGCCAGCAGGCAAGGACTTTGTTACTATTTTTGTTGCAAAATAACGATCTGGCTTTCAGCAACTCAATGAACTACTGAAAACTCAGCGTTCTTATCTGTAAGGTGGCATAACAACATCTGCCACACATACCTCATAAAACTGTTATAAAAGGGGGCGCCTGGGTGGCTCAGTCGTTAAGCGTCTGCCTTCGGCTCAGGTCATGATCCCAGGGTCCTGGGATTGAGCCCTGCGTAGGGCTCCCTGCTCCGCGGGAAGCCTGCTTCTCCCTCTCCCACTCCCCCTGCTTGTGTTCCCTCTCTCGCTGTGTCTCTCTCTGTCAAATAAATAAATAAAATCTTTAAAAAAAAAAAACTTATAAAAGTCAAGTGGTTATTTGCGAAGGGGCTCTCAAAGTAAGCATTGCAAAAGAAATACTGGTATTCTTGTTTTGAAATTTCACAGTCATATGTGCCTCATTGGCTAAATGTATCATAATGACCCATTATTAAGAGTATTAAGCAAGTTGATAAAAAGGAAGTTTGGGGCTGGTTCCTTTCTGATGAGCTCGGCATAGTCGACCAGTCCCTAAGTGGCCCATCACGATTGTGTCACTGACTGGACAGCTCATCTGTACTACAATGGTTGTCCAATAGCTGGGCGGTAAGGCACCTGTCACACACCACCGAGGGCTCTTCTGGGGATTTTCTAAATCAGGGGTCAGCAAACTATGGCCTGTGGGACAAATCTGGCCCTCCCACCTGTTTTTATAAATACAGTTTTATTGGAACACAGCCATACCCATTCATTCACCTATCGCTAACGGCAGCTTTCCTGCTCTCGGGAGGCTGGAGGAGTTGCGACAGACACCATCCTCCCCTCAAAGGCTAGAATACTTACAAGCTGGCCCTGACGGAAAAAATATGCTAACCCCTAATCTAAATCAGTAAACAGAATCCCCAAATCACACTCTTACTAGGAGAAGGTGGGTCACAGTGAATTAATTCTCTTCTGGGCTTTTAACATCATGATGTGGCGTTATATTTCAGTCTATATCACAACAGGAAGAATTTTACCTTGCCTTTTCGGTGTGTGATTTGGGATAGATATGTGCGGTGCTCTCTAAGCATCCCCACTTGACAACAGTGCAGAAGTCGGCTTCACACAATCGAAGTTGTGTGAAGGTTGTCACATCATGACAAACACTTATTTTGATGCTAATCCTCCTTCACAACATGCTCTATTAACTGGGAAAATAAAAAGCGTTCGCTCTCATCAATATTTCTTTAGGATATTAAAATGCAAGTATCAGGAGAGCCAAATGATACTTTTAGTCCAACCGTCTTGTTTTTCAGAAAAGGAAACAGACGAAGTTAAATGATTTGTCTAAAAGCTGAGAGCTAGACAGTAGGTGATTTAAGCTTTTCCCTCAAACACATGCTAAGTTTATTATCCAGTCATAAAGGACACATCTTCTTGTTACAGGAACACCTCTAGAGAATAAAATATCTGGTTAACCTGATACATACTCACATAGTATTAGGCCAAAAATACCATGTAAATATAGTAGTACTTTGTGTATTAAATTAAGCAAGCAAAACACCTCACACCCACTTGGCTTCTATCATAATCTTTATGCAATGAAAAATGTTAACTGCAAAATGCAAGGGTTGAGCCGATTCTCTTTCACTGATATCAAGTCTACAAATGTCTAATTCACTGCAACAACATGTGTAAAGTGGCCACAAACTAAAGGGGAACACACATTGCTGAGTTAGAAGATAGAAATATAAAAACTGAACACAGCATTTACCTCCATCTGCAAGGCTTCAGCCAATCCCCTGATGGCAAACTTGGATGAGGAGTAGGCCGTAAAACCGAATAATCCCAACTGTCCTGCCTGGGAGGAGACAAAGACGATCCTGCCCACCCGGCGCTCCTTCATGGTGGTGATTACTGCTCGGCTGGGGTACACGCTGCCGAGGTAGTTGACGCTCATTAGTCTCTGCAGGGAACAAAGAGCCATGCAAGAGGTGAGCAAGGTCAAAGCCTCGAGGCTGCGCTTCGTGGGAGTTCTGTCTGCTCTCCAGATTTGAGTTCTTCAGTGGAGCCCAAGTGACTGGGAGCCCAATGGATGTGTTGAAGGCATGAATGATGAGATGAGCCTGTAAATGAGCCATGATGCTCACGATCTACCATCTGAAGTCTCTTTCAATCTAGTCTTGTATTCTCACCATGACTGCAGTGATGTCTTTGCTGAAAACTGGCCAGGATTAGTTTTCTCCTTACCAAAAGTGCACTGCGTCTTGCAGGTAATACTTCCAGAAAGACAGTTTTAGGAAAAAGCCCCCAAATATTTCTAACCCTACTAGTTCTAAGCTACAGAAAGATCATAAAGAGACTAGGACAGTGGTTAACAGCATGGACTGTGGGTTGAAGCCTTGGCTTGACCATTTACTACCTATTTGATGATGAAGAAAGTCAGACACTCTACTTATTTCTGCAGCTGAACCCAGGGCTCATGCTGGTACCAGCTCAGAGGGCTGTTGGAAGAACTGAAAGAGGAAACACAAGGCAAGAGGCAGCACAGCCTCTGACCCACAGTAAGTGCCTGACCAATGTTGGCTCTTGGGTTATGATGAGTAAGAGCTTACATAGGTACCGAGAGCCTATTTTCCCTTCATCCTGGGAACTCTTAAAAACCTTATATTTTAACTTGGAAATCTAAAAGTACTTGCATCAAAATGACTCTATATTAAAAGTCTTGGAAAAATACTAGATCTATCAGCATGTGAATCCAAACACTTCACTGAGGAACTTTGAGTCAACCATGGAATGTTAACTCTACAGAATGTTACGTAGCTTTTAGAGATGGTGACCAGAAACACCAGGAGGATGGAGGAAATAGTTGTTCCGCAAGTTTAAAAAAACAGAGGACATACAACACTATAGTTACACCGTGACTGTAACTAATTCAAATAGTAAATAAAAGTACATGTGCACAGGCACTAAACCAACTATAGAAAACTGTAAGTGATAGTGGGGCGCCTGGGTGGTGCAGTTGGTTGAGAGTCTGACTCCTGATTTTGGCTTAGGTCGTGATCTCATGGGTCATGAGATCGAGGCCCATGACAGGCTCCACGCTCAGCAGGGAGTCTGCTGGAGATTCTCTCTCCCTTTCCATCTCCCTCCCCCCTCCCCCCACGCTCCACCCCCAAATAAAAAAATAAATAAATTTGTAAGTGATTGTGTTAGGATGCTGGGATTCCCACTTTTCCCAAAATGTCTTTTAATATCACTACATTTCTTTGATAACAAAAATGCTCTAAAAAAGTGCTAAAAAAAGATAGCACACTGAACCCAAGTGTCAACCTCAGCTCCCTTCAGAGATCCCACTAAAATCTCAGTAAAAAGATAATATTTTTTTAAAGGCCAACAGCCTACAGGAACATAGACAATAGGAAAGAAAATAACAGCAAGAACATTCTAGAAGCTGAAAAACAGAACGGTGACCGATAACGAACTTAGCAGAAAGCTGAATGCTAAACAAGGAGCAGAGAAACTGAAAAGCAGGACTGCACCAGAGAACCCCCAAAGGCTCAAACAGCACCAAAAGCACCTCCGGGGGCAGGAGGCTAGGCATGGGCCTAAAAGAGAGGTGTATCAGCTAAAAGTCTGTCTGTCTGTTTGTTTGTTTATTTGTTTGTTTGTTTATTTATATTATTTCTTTTTTAGAGAGAGCATGCGGGGGTGCATGAGTGGAGCAGGGGAGGGGGAGGGGCAGAGGGAGAGAGAGAATCTCAAGTAGTCTCCACACCCAGTGCAGAGCCCGATGCGGGCTCGATCTCAGAATCTTGAGATCACGACCTGAGCTGACATCAAGAGTTGGATGCTTAACTAACTGAGCCACCCAGACGCTCCTAAAAGTCTGTTTAAAACCTAGTCAGACAGATCCGCAATTATAATTCGAGATTTCAATACCCCTCTTTCAGTCACTGATCGAACAAGGGCACACAAAATCAGTCAGGACACAGAAGGCTTGACCAACATCTCAGCCAACTGGGCCTAATCAACACTGACAGAACACTCTACCCAAAACAGCAGAATACATGTTCTTTCCAGCACACATGGAACGGCCACAGGAGAGGCTGTATGTTGGGCCAAAAGCAAGTCTCAACAAATTTTAAAGGATTCAAGTCATACAAAGTATGTCTGCTGGCCACAATGGAACTAAATCGGAAATTGATACGGAAATTATTTCTGGAAAATCTCTCAAGTATTCAGAAACTAAGTAACACACTTTTAGATAATCCAAGGGTCAAAGCAGAAATGAAAAGAGAAATTATAAGATATTTGTAACTGAATTGAAGTGAAAACACAACATATCAGAATGTGTAGGCTGCTGCTTTAGCATCATTTAGCTGGAAACTCACGGCACAACCACCCGCATTTGAAGAGGAAGACTCTCACATCGATGACCTCAGCTTTCACCGAGAGAACTATGAAAAGAAGAGCGAATTAAAACAGAAGTATGCAGAAAAAAGGAAATAATAAAAATAAGAGAGGAAATAAATGAAATAGAAAACAGAAAAACAACAGAAAATTAATAAAACCGAAAGCTGGGGGGCACCTGGGTGGCTCAGTCGTTAAGCGTCTGCCTTCGGCTCAGGTCATGATCCCGGGGTCCTGGGATCGAGGCCCGCGTCGGGCTCCCTCCTCGAGGGGAAGCCTGCTTCTCCCTCTCCCACTCCCCCTGCTTGTATTCCCTCTCTTGCTGTGTCTCTCTCTGTCAAATAAATAAATAAAATCTTAAAAAATATATTAAAAAAAAAAAAAACCCAAAAGCTGATTACTGAGAAGATCCATAAAAGTGATAAATCTCTAGTCCCACTGGTCAGGAAAGATAAAGGACACAAACTGTCAATATCAAGACTGAGAGAGGTGCTATCACTACAAATTCTATAGATATTAAAGGGGTGGTTAAGAGCATACAACGAATAACTCCATGCCAATCAATTCAATGACTTAGACGAAAGGGACAAATTCCTTGAAAGACACAAGCTACCAAAGATCACTCAAAAAAGAAATAGATAAGAAGATACAAATGTAGGGGCCCCTGGGTGGCTCAGTCTGTTAAGCGTCTGACTCTTGGTTTCGGCTCAGGTCCTGATCTCATGGATCGTGAGATCAAGTCCTGCACTGGGCTCTGCACTCAGCAGGAGTCTGCTTGGATATTCTCTCCCTCTGCCCCTTCCCCCACCTGGTTCTCTCTCTCTCTACCTCTCTCTCTCTCTCTCTCAAATAAATAAATAAAATCTTTAAAAAAAAAAAGATACAAATGTAGCCCCACATCTACTAAAGACATTGAATTAAAGTTAGAAACCTTCCCACAAAGATAAGCTCAGCCTTCCCTGGTAAATTCTGGCCAATATTTAAGGAAGGATACTATCAATTCTACACAAATCCTTCCACAAAAGTGAAGAGGAGGGAATACTCCCCTACTATGCTAAAAGGCTAGCATTACCTTTACACAAAAATCAGAAAATAACATTACAAGAAAAGAAAATTCCAACTAATGTCCCTTAAGAACACAGAAAGGATTAATAGCCAAGTGGGGTCTAGCCCAGGAATGCAAGGCTGGTTTAACATTGGAAATTAATTAATGTAACTCACCATATCAACCAAAAAAGAACTCTGTGATCATCCCAATAGATGCAGAAAAAGCACCTGACAAAATTCAACCTCCATTCCTTATAAAAACTTTCAGCAGGGGCGCCTGGGTGGCTTAGTCGGTTGAGTGTCCAACTCTTGATTTTGGCTCAGGTCATGATCTCAGGGTCGTGGGATCCAGCCTCCTGCTGGGCTCCACACTGGGCGTGGAACATGCTTAAGATTCTCTCCCTCTCCCTCTCTCTCTGCCCCTCCCCGCCCCCAACCTGTGCATGCTCTCTCTCAAAAAAAAACCAAAAACAAACAAAAAACCTCTCAGCAAACTAGGAATAGAAGTTTCTCAACTTGATAAAGGGCATCCACCCAAACACAACAAAAGAGAACAGAACTATAGCAAACATCATACTTAATGGTAAAAAAAAAAAAAAAAAGAAATGTTTTCTCCCAAGATCAGGAACACCACAAGCATGTCTGCTCTCACCACTTCTATTCTGTACTAGATGTTCTCGCCAGTACAATAAGGGTACCCAGATGGGAACGGAAAAAAGTAAAACTGTTGCAGATGACATGATCTTGAATGTAAAAAATCCAGTGAGCACCAGAATTAATAATGGACTTTAGCAAGACGGCAAGATCAACACACAAAAATCAACTGAATTTCTCTACATTAGCAATGAACACTCAGAAACTGACATAAAAAATACCATTTATACCAGCATCAAAAAATAGGAAATGCAGAAAAATGAGGTGCAAGACCCATACACTGAAAACTACAAAACACTGCTGAGAGAAACAAAAGAAAATTTAAATAAATGGAGATATATCCTACATTCAAAGGTTAAAAGACTCGATATTGTTAAGATGTCAGCTCTCTGGATCTACAGAGTCAGGGTCATCCCAATCAAAAAGTGAAAATAATTATCACTAACAACTACAGGTAGATAAAGCAGGATACAGCTCTAAGAATCCAAAAGAAAAACCATTATACAGGAAAATTAGGAGAGGTGCACTGGCGTTCCCAAAGACCACGTCCAGTTGCAGTAATTCCTGGGATGGCCTCACGGACTCTGCACCTTGTCGTACCCGTGACTCAGACTTATGGCAGTGAGAGGGCACGAAGCACAATCAGCAAGGGCAAAAGGCACCTGGGGCAGAGTCCAGAGGAACCAGGCGTGAGTTTCCAAGAGGCATCTCCCCGGGGAGTCACGTGGCATGTCCTGAGGTCCTCCAGCCATGAGCTGTAACCACACACTCAACCATCCTGTCCAGGGAACCCCTGTGATGTGAACTCTGTGAGCCTCAGTCAAGTTCAAAGGAGACAAACAATCAAAACAAAACAATCAAATAAAAAAATGAGAGAGAATTCACGTTACATGGAAATGAACTCTTCTCTTCAGGAAACGCATCAAACCCAGCAGTGTGGGTTCCAGCAGGACTTCCGGACGATGAGCACATCCCAGGCCTTGACCAGAACACCGCAGGGGACCAAGACAGAGAAGAGGGAGAGCAGAGGGGCAAGTACTGGCCGGGAGGGGGACGCGCCCCTCCTGGGAAGGGTGGCCCGCTACCTGCGTGCAGGGCAGCTGGGAAGAGGCCCTGTCCCTGGGACAGAGACAACAGGCTTCGGGTTACCAGTCCGTTCTTTTTAGAAGTCTGGTTCTCGCTGGGGTGGGACCACTTCCAGCGGCCGCTAACAGCCACTCAGGCTGCTCAGTGCTGTGCCCGTCTCCGTCCTCCGGCCCCTCACTCCGAGTTCACCCACGACTGCCCCGCATCACCACCTCCTGCCCGACTCCCTCTGACACCTCCCACACAGCTCCCTGACACAGCAGGCAGGAAGACCCTCTGAACACCGAAACGCGGGTCACATTGCCGCCCGACTGAGCTGAAGCCCCTTCAGAGGTTTTGGACTAAAAGCCAAATTCCCCCATGGTGGCCTTCGAGGCCCCAGGACTTCTGGCCCCTGCTCCGCTCCACATCGCTCCAGAAGCTGACCCCTTACCCCCCAGTCCTCCTAATCCTCCACGCCCCCCGCCACCCCATACAGGCCTCCTGGTCCGTTCCTTGAGTTTGCCCTGCACATTCAGTCAGGGTGAGTCTGCGGAGTCCCCCTCTGTTAGCCTCTCTCTCTCTCACTCTCTCTCTCTCGCGCGCGTGCACACACACACAAGCAAACACTCATTCACACACATACTCCCTCATGCTCACACCCTTCCACACACACTCACGCACACCTGACTCCGCGGGCCACCTCCGAAGTCTCACCTCACTGGGTCACGCCTAGGCTGATACAACTATTTTCCCCAACTGATTCTTAACCCAGCTGTTGAAATCATCTTCAACATCTCCCTCTGATAACTTACGGTCAAGGCGTGTAGGCCAAGACAACCGTCTTTTATGCCGAGTTGATAAAGGAGCCTTAAAACACTCGAGTCCCAGAGAAGGCGCCCCTCTGCTTACAGCTGCATTTGGACGCTCCCGACTGGACTTTAAATCAGAGCTTACAGCACCCTCCCAGCCCGCCAGAAGCAGGGTGTCTTCATTACTCCCCTAGCACCCTCCTCCACGAAAGGGGGATGTAATCGACCTTCGCAGAGTAAAGCATGCAAAATCCACTATTACAACGAAGACTAATGGAGCATGAAGGAAAAGAGAGTTGATACCATGTCAACTAAAAAACCGTTTTGTACTTCAGAAGGATTGCAAATCTGATGTCCATTTATTTAGAGCTGACAGAAATTACTAAGAGACGCTCCCTGGCAAACCTGTTTAAAAATATAAACCAAGGGGTGCCTGGGTGGCTCAGTCGTTAAACGTCTGCCTTCGGCTCAGGTCATGATCCCAGGGTCCTGGGATCGAGCCCCGCATCGGGTTCCCTGCTCCGCGGGAAGCCTGCTTCTCCCTCTCCCACTCCCCCTGCTTGTGTTCCTGCTCTCGCTGTCTCTCTCTCTGTCACATAAATAACTCTTTAAAAAATATATATATAAACCAAAATAGGATGCGTTATCTTTTTGTCTTGATTTCAGAACTCCAAAGAGTCTGCTCTTCAGCTTTTCTGGTTTACCACTGTTAAAAGCCCGGACAATCGAGATGAAAATCCAGCATCTCTTGGCTTACAGAGAGCTCTCTTGAAGAGAGGACCTCGGTGAATCGTCACCATGATGCATGTCCCATTTTACAGCTAGGGAAACCAAGGTCCAGAGACTTGCTAAGCTCTTAAGGTTGGATGGTCATGGTGCTGGAACCAAAACCTCGTCCAACCTTCCCCTAGCCTTAGAAAGCTTCTATAAATCTGAATGTGTTTTATCTGTTTCGTTTGCAAAGCCTTCCCCTGTGGCTCTGTTCTACTTGTAGTATATGAGTTGCCCAATGAGCAAAAAAGCAAATAGCTACTTACTTCAAAAGTACTAACTTCAAGATCTTCAAATTTTCCCGAAAGTGACATTCCTGCACAGTTCACAAGCATGTCTACTGGGCCCAGTTTCTCCTGTGCCTGGAAAAATTTATCAGAGCAGGCGTTAAGAAAAAGAAGAGAAGAATCAGTTTTGTAGCAAATCAATGCCAATAAATAAAGTCTATACAACTATTAAGGCTACAGAGATGATTTATCAGTTCCAAGGCACACACCAAAATGGGAAGAACCAACTGAAAGGCAAGTGAATTAATTCCAGTTAGCCCAACCTCTTACTTGTTTTATGACATTCTCTACTTGGCTGTAGTCTTGAGATACGTCAACTGATATACAAAGCACCACCTGTTAGGAAGAGAGAAAAAAAAAAATGATCAAAGCCACGCAGGTGTCTAAAAGTATTTTTTAAAGAATTTTTTTAATGTAAAGACAATTCTTGCCAAAAGCTAGGAAGTCTGCTTTTGTAGGCACAGATTGCATTGTTGGAAATCTGCTGACCGTGCAACTGCAGAGCCTAATTTTCTTGGCAGTTTTCACAGAAAACTCTCCTGGCAAACGCAAAAACATGTCTTAAGAAATGTTGGTCAAAGTACACATTTTCAGGCATAAAATAAAAAAGTTCTGGGGGTCTCGTGTACAGCATCGTGACTACCAACAGGAATACTATATTGCATACTTGAAATCCACTAAGGGAGTAGATCTTAACTGTTCTCAACACACACACACAAAATAACTGTGTGAGGTGATGGGTGTATTAATCAACTTGAGGTGGTGAGCGTTTCACAACGGAAATGTGGATCAAATCATCACACTGTGCCCCTTAAGCACATACAATTTTTGTCAGTTATCCCTCAGTAAAGCTGGAAATAGAAAGGAAAAGAAATGTAAAAAGCTCCTCTTGGAACGCCTCTAATCCACAGTGACCGAGAGCAGGTCTGAGATCACGTGCGGCCAGATGTCGGGGGAGGCCTGGACCACAAGGAGGCACATGGAACTCTAGGAGCAGGGACATGCTCTGTGTCTGGATTTCAGTGCTGCTTTCACACGTGTACATATCTGTCAAAAGCCATCAAACTGTACCCTTTACATGGATGTGGTTTACTGGACATCAATTATAGCTCTGGGTGTTAAAAAGAATGCATAAATTACATAAGGAATAAATAAAGCGTACATAAATTGTATCTTAAGTTGTTAACATCTTAGGTCGTTAAAAATAAAAACAATAAATCTAATAAATAAGCTTAAAAAAATACTCCCCTTGGAGCAATCCCAGAGCTCTGACGGCCCTACTGGGACTCCATAGCGTCAGGTGGACTAAAGAGGTAAGCAAACAATACCTACTCACAAAAGCCACCTTAGCTTGAGTCACCGGCTCAGAGCCTGAGCCTGGTGGTCTTTCAAGGCCAAGGGTCGATCGGGGCCTGTGCGAGCTTGAGGTCCCCGACTCTGGACAGACTGGCCACTCACAGGGGTCAGCAAAGCAAGCCGCAGAGCCTACCTGGCCCAAACCTGGCCACGCTCAGGGGTTCAAAGCACAGAGATGGCAGGAAGAGCCCAGCCCATGCTGGCCACGGATAACAATTCCATTCAGTCTTTGGAAAGGAAGAAGGGAAGTAAGGGAAGAAGGGAGGAGGGGGGGAAAAAAGCACATATTTCCGTGCTTACTTTGATAGAAATTTATAAAATAGCAGTTCAGAATACTAATGGGGACTAACAATGAGCTATTGTTTTAATTTCCCTTTTTGGATCATGTTTTCAAATCTAGAGCTTAACCTCTGACATTGGAATGTTCTGTGTGCCAAGGGCGGGGAGGGGTCGCAGAGAGAAGCAGAAAGGCATTTCACGACTTCTCCGTCTTTCCATGAGTTCTTCTGGGTGGAGAATGGCTGCCAAGCTAGGGGCAGACAGAATGAGTGTGCACAGGAGGGCACGTCCACATACACACACGTGCCCACGTGTGGCCCCAAGTCGAAGGGGGTGCAGTGCGGCGGAAGAAGCAGGCGCGGGCTTGGCAGGCCTGGCTTCCAACGCTGCCCCTTCATTCACTAGCTGGGCAGAACCTGCTCCAGGAAGGGTGTCAGAAGCGAGTGACGACAAAGGTCCCTTCCAGCTCTGAGAAGATACGATGTGGGGAATAAAGCCATGACGTGAGAGGTGATTGCCTTAGAATCTGATGCGGCAGGCAGGAAGTCTTATTTGAGACAGGAAGGAACCCTATCCAAATGATCTAAATTCCTAAGAAAAGGAAATGGCCCCCTTCACAAATGTAATAACCTGGAATATTCCAGAGGAGCGGCCCTTGGGTTTTATTCCTGTGATCGGGATTTTTATATGAGTCTTTTTATACAGTATTAGATCATTTACTATAAATAAAAGCTATCCCACAGACAAGTAAAATTTTTTTAAAAAGGGTTCACAAACCACCAGGAAAAGTGTCCACGGGGGACTGCTTGTGCTAAGCTGTACAGCAAACCCCTTCTGTGCTGGTAGAAGGAGCGAGCTCCCTCTGGCCCAGGCCAGCCCTGCCTATCTTCCCTTCCCCGATGCAGATGGCAGGAACTCGCCGCATGACCTACAGCCTTCTGACGGCGGAGGTGGGGGCAGAAGTCATGGTGAAGAAGTCCAGGGCACCAAGATGGTGCTGACAGCAGGCCTGGCCTTCAGCCAGGAGCACATGAGCTCCATGGTTTTACAGGATACTTCTTTCTCTATCAGAACTTACACGAATACGAAAAAAAAAAAATGGGGAGATTTGCCGAGCTGGCAGTTTTCCAAGGTTCATGGGCTTCAGAGAAGGGGGCACAGAAGCCAAGGTACTGGAGAAAACCTCACATGTGTACACAAGGAGATGTGGATGAGGACCTCTACCTGCGCACAGAGCGCCAAAGCAGAAGACCTGCGACAGCCCACGCACGGGGAAATGGCTGCGTACGCTGTGGGTACCTGAGACTCTGTTACAAAAAATCAGGCTGATTTATTTTTCATGACAAGGAAAGCTCTCTAACATATTTTGGAGGGGGAAAAGAGGCAATTAAAACTACAGTGAGGGGAATCTGGGTGGCTCAGTCAGTTAGGCGTCTGACTCTTGCTTTCGGCTTGGGTCATGATCTCGGGGTGGTGGGATCGAGCCCTGCACTGGGCTCCACGCTTGCTTGGCATGGAGTCTCCTTGAGATTTTTTCCCTCTCCCTCCCCCTCCACTCGTCCCCCTGTGCTCGGGCACTCTCTCTCTCAAATAAATAAATAAAATCTTTTTAAAAAAATAATTAAAAATTTAAAAAAAAAAAACTACAGTGAAATATCATTTAAAACCCATCCGAAAAGCAAAAATTAGAAAGCCTGCCAATACCAAGTGTTGGCAAGGATGTGGGGCAACAAGAGGCCCCGAGCACTACTGGTGGGCATGTACCCGTTTCGGTGAAGTGGAAGATGCGTGTGTGCTGTAACTATTTCTCCACACTTCCATTTCCAGGCACCGTCCACTCTCGCACGTGTGCGCAGAGACATGGAGAAAAACTTCCGTAACAGCAAGAAATAAAACTAACCAAAAAACTGGAAACGAAATATCCACCAACAGTAGAACTGATGAACAAGAGGTCTTCTATATATATCCAGGAAAACGCTATCCAGCAGTAAAAAAATGAATAAACTATGACTTTACGCAGCAACACAGAGGAATCTCAAAAGCAGTATCCAGTGAAGAGATCAAGTTGCACAAAAATACCTAAAGAATGATGTCCTACAAATCTACACAGACAGAAAGTAGATTAGTGATTGCCTGGGGCTGTGGGGGTTGGGAGGAAGTGGGGAGTGACAAGGTCCAGACTTTCTTTACAGGATGACAGAAAGGTTCTAAAACCGATTCTGGTGCTGGTTGAGCAACTCTGTGGCTAAGCCAAACGCCACTGAGCTGTACACTTTAAATCGGTGAGTTGAATGGTATGTGAAGAATGCCTCGAGAAGGCTGACAAAAAAAATAATGATGCCATAAAGTTCAAAGAGACGCAGAAATAAACAGCATATTATTTAGGGTCACATGCACCATCTAGTCAAATTATAAAGAAAAGCAAAGGACGAATCAACATGAAAATCAGGTTGAGGCTTGCCTCTAGGAATGAGACCGGAGGATATGGGCAGCTGATATGGGCTCCCAGGGGGGTTTCAGGGGCCCTAGTAAATCTCATTTCTTAAGCTCGGTGATGAGTGTCATAGTAACTTGTTATTATGTTTTATACTGAAAGATACATATATGTATACACACAACGTTTTAGTCATCCAAAAATGCCATAACCCCCCCCAAAAATTTACTACCCCATTCCCCTTAAGTGTTTGTATGAAGTTACCTTAAATAAATAACTGAAATAAAATCATCTTCTAGAAAAACATTATTTGATCACTGGTACGTGAAAGTCAAAGTCTGTACATTTTTGGTAATAACCTGAACTCACAGACAATTTAAATGATTTTGCCTTTTTAAAAAAACAGTCTAATATGTATTTTAATTAGGAAAATCCTACAGGCTTTACATGAACTATTCACAGTTGAAATAACACTTTCCTTTACACAGCTGTGCTGATTAGTACAGAAAATGTATCACGAAGACTGATCATACCTGTTTATCATTAATAGAGTGCTTTTCAATTTCTTTCTTTGCCTGCAGCAGCTTGTCCTGAAAGCAACAGAGCACAATTAGTTCTGGTGATTGTCTATTTGTCTGCTTGTTTGTTTAAATGGGGCAAGAAAGCAATTATTTGTGTAAGTATTTATTAAAGTCTAGAAAACACGCAAGACAGCACCTTTATTGCATCGCTATGGGCCACAGTCTATGAAAGAAAGAAGCTGTGAAGTTATGCTCGGCTATGATTAAGTGATAGCAAGGGTTTTCTGAAAGATAACAGAAAAATAAATGAACTGCAAAATCCCAGTTAACAGTACTAATTGCTGATGGGCACCATCTCACTGCTAATAAATGTTTTGATCTGACATTATGTAGTTGTGACATAAAACAAGAACCACCACATGGTCGTGCAATGCTTCCCAATGCTTCAGGGTTCGTGTGATTCCACTTCAAGAGTGCTTTCGTAAGAGACTGTCCAATATTTTCCTCCTCTCCCATAAAAGCAAATATAGTAAAAATCACCTTTTAGATAGATTGAGAAAACCTAATCCTGGCTACTTTCGAGAATAATCTTAAGACAAGCAAAGCCACCCTGTAACTGAGAGATTCTTCCAAGGTCTCAATTTTGTTTGCTTGACTCATTTTTCAAGAAGAGAGATATATCAGTTTACAGTTCTTAATTTGTTCTAAAAGTTGTAATTTAAAAACATCAGGACAGCTAGAGAAGAACAAAAAAGGAGGGGAATCTTTCGGAAAGACACGTGGGTGTTCCGAACGTGGATGTGTCTATAATAAAATAATATTCTATTAATAGACAAACACAATTTGCCTTGTCAAAATTGGAATAAACAATTATATTAGAAAATAAAGAATTTCTGGAAGCCAGAAGGCTCATCTGCTCATTCACGTCTAGCAATGCAAGGACCCACAGAAAGAGCTTCTGAGCACCTGAAACCTGGGGCCACCCGTGGTTCCTTTTCACCTATCTTCTTTCAAATATCAGCACTGTTTAAATTTCACATAATGCCATTTTTTTTTAACTTTTTTTTTTTTAAAGATTTTATTTATTTATTCATGAGAGACAGAGAGAGAGAGAGAGAGGCAGAGGGAGAAGCAGGCTCCCAAGGAGCAGGGAGCCCGATGCGGGACTCGATCCCAGGACCCTGAGATCATGACCTGAGCTGAAGGCAGACGCTTAACCATCTGAGCCACCCAGGCGCCCCTCACATAATGCCATTTTATTAAAGTTATGTTCTCTGGATACCTGGGTGGCTCAGTCACTTAAGCGTCTGCCTTCGGCTCAGGTCATGATCCCAGGGTCCTGGGATGGAGTCCCAGATCGGGCTCCCTGCTCGGCAGGGAGTCTACTTCTCCCTCCGCCCCACTTGTGCTCTCTCCCTCACAAAAATAAATGAATAAAATCTTTAATCAAACAAAATAAAGTGACGTTTTCCTTCCCATCAAGTGGCTTTGATGCCAAAGCGAATTCATTGTTAGAGATGTCAGGACACAAATGAGAGGAGGTAGCAATTCTGCCTTTCTTGATTTTAAGAAGAAATCATGAACATCAAAGCCTAATTCTGTGCCAATATTTAAACATTTTCCCCCGAGGCCCTCCATGGCAGCTGTGCACCCCCACCTGAGTGGTTGGTCACCCCACTGTTGCCCTCCTTTGGCATATGTGAATCCAAAGTCCCCAAGCAATGATGCCACGCTGGTGTTCCCATCCTTCCATCAAACCTGCCCTCATGTCTTCATTCTGCAACTCTGTTTTGAGCACCCGCTGGGAGCCAAGCATGACGCCAGGCACGGAACAGTGCCAGGTGGCCCATAACACAGGCATGGTGGCCTCCCCCCCCCCCAACCCCACCTCCCTGGAGCCAGAGGACTCCACAACTGTTCGTGTGAATCCAGTGTCATTGCTTTAGCTGTGGAAACAACTTTGTCAAGAATAACAGACCCTGCGGGGGGGGGGGGGGGCACGAAAAGAAAAGAAAAACAGACTTTGTGTTGACTTGACACAGAAAAACACTGTTTTGCTGCAGTGCTGGGGAGGAGCAAGATTCCCCTGTGGAGTCTGGGTATCATTAGAGATGTGCATCATCTCGATAATAAGCAAATTACAGACAGACACCTGCATGCCTTTCAGGACTCGGCTATCAGCTCGGCCATCGGCTCTGCCTTCTCCTGTGGGCAGGTGGACGCCTTCCCTGGCTCCCTGCGGCCTCTCCCATCTCCACCCGCAGTGCCTCTGATGTTGCCTAACAGCTGTCGAAACTAAATAAATATTTGTGGAACTGGCCTGACTTCAACCAAGAAGTCTTTGCCCCGAATATGAGAAATAACCAGTGGTCCAAAAATCACACCTGGAACCAGAGATACGAGCCATTTCTCGCACAGGTTCCCGAATCCCAGGACATGCACACTGCCTCTCCGGCTAATCCAAAGCCGAGTAAGGGAGTAACAACACACCCAGAAGACTTACCTCATTTCGTGCCACCAGAGTTATAAACGCTCCTTGTTTATAGCACTCGATAGCAATACACTTTCCAATGCCACTAGAGCCTCCTGTAACCTAAAAGCAAAAATAATAAAATCTTCTTAGCTCTTGAAATTGCCCTGCTGCGGGAAGTTTATTTCACACGACTATGATGAGCTCTAAAACCCAATCTATAAGAACCAGATTTTTAGGGGCGCCTGGGTGGCTCAGTTGGTTAAGCGACTGCCTTCGGCTCAGGTCATGATCTTGGAGTCCCTGGATCGAGTCCCGCATCGGGCTTCCTGCTCGGCAGGGAGTCTGCTTCTCCCTCTGACCCTCCCCACTCTCATGCTCTCTCTATCTCATTCTCTCTCTCAAATAAATAAATAAAATCTTTAAAAAAAAAAGAACCAGATTTTTAGCTATTGTAGTTTCTTCGTCCCAGACTTAACAAAGGAAGTGCAGACATGAAAGATGTTACCGTCAGCGGGTCCTGCTGCCGATTGTTTTCGGTACTGAACTATAAACTGCACACCTATATTTTTCTGCATTCACTGGAAGGAAAGTGCCCTATAAATTGAGCTAATAAATAATACATTAGTCTACCTCTGGTTCCAAATTCAAATGAATCTTATTTCCTTACTGCATATCTCTTATATGACTCTCTCCACAAGAGATGCAAAGAAGAGCTACCTGCACAGATCTTCTAATATTTTACATGACTGCTTATTATAAAAGAAATACATGATCACATGGAAATATTAAAAGGCAAAGTTTTCCTTCTTGTACTATTCTGCCCCTCACAATCTAGCTCAGTCCTACTGGCTGTCTTTGAGTTCCACGTTCCCTCCAATCACAGGGCCTTTGCACATTCTATTTCCCTGCCAGAAATGCTCTTCTCCCCTCTTTTCATCCAGCTGACACCCATTCACCCATTAAATCTCAGCTCAGGGGCACCTGGGTGGCTAGGTCAGTTAAGCATCCAACTCTTGGTTTCAGCTCAGGTCATGATCTCATGGGTTGTGGGATCCAGCCCTGCTTTGCCGGGCTCCGTGCTCAGCGGGGAGTCTGCTTGAGATTCTCTCCCTCTACCCGTCCCCGCCCCCCCAAATAAATAAATCTTAAAAAAATAAATAAACCTCAGCTCAAACATCACTTCCTCAGGAAAACCTTCACTGACTGCCCCTTCCCTAACCTCAACCCACTTTTCAGCACCGCATCCTTTTTCCTTTACTTTATGGCACTCACATATTCAAACGGCCATGCATTTATTTGTGTGATTATTTGATTCATGACCATCTCTCCTATCACTGCCTCACACATGCCATAAAAATACCAACTCCATTTCTGCTCCCACTACATTCCTAGCACTCAGCACAATGCCTGCATATAGGAAGGACTCAATAGATACTTAACTTCGTAAGGCAATATTATCTTTCCAGTCATTTTTCCTATGCAAATTATATAATATGGGGCAAGAGAGTGGGGGCTCAGGGTTGTCAGGTGAAGGAAGTGGGGAAATATCAGAGAGGCATCTGACCTTACACGGTATCATATCCTACTTTAAAAAAATATGTATCTGGACGCCTGGGTGGCTCAGTTGGTTGGGTGTCTGCCTTCAGCTCAGGTGATGATCCCAGGGGACTGGGATCAAGTCCCACATTGGGCTCCTTGCTCAGTGGGGAACTTGCTTCTCCCTCTGCCTGCTCCCCCTGCTTGTGTGTTCTCTCTCTGACAAATAAATAAATAAAATCTTTAAAAAAATAGAATAGGATAAAAAATACGTATCAAAATATGTCAAAAAACTAAAAGGCTTCACTATATTACATTAAGGAGCTGTATTAAAACTTAGTTGACAATTTCCCTGTAACAGACATTAGGATTATTTCAAATATTTTACTGTTAGATATAAATCATGCTGTAGTGAACATCCTTGACCCCATCTCAATGATTTTAAAATTATCATAAAGCCACTCCTATACAATGTACCAATCTCCATGGATGCTTAGGCTCCCCTAGTTTTCTTCAGCCCCAAGTCCTCACCATTGAAGAGATTTCCTTGGCAGATAATTAACCAATTATCTCCAGAAGGTTACTGTAAAAATCTACCTGCTGCCCCAGCTAACAGATGCCTCTGAGAAGCTCTTTGCTGCTGAGATATTTCACGGGTGGCCTTGGCTTTTTAATTCTCACCAGCCATTCCAATTCCATAGTAATTAACAGGCCCCTGGCCATCGTATGATGGTGTTGCTACTGCCTCGATGTCCCTCCACCCAACATCCCCTGCATACCTACCTATCCAAATCCTACCTAGCCTGCAGAGGCCAGATCCAAAGTCCCCTCCTCCAGGAAGCTTTCCTGACTCTGTCACTCAGTCCTGTCCTTTGCCTATCACTTTCCACTCTGTGTACACGTCTTAGCTCCCTGACCAGACCGCAAGCTCCTTGAGGACGAGCACCAAGTCCAATTTATCTCCCCCACTCTGAGCACAGAACCTGGCATAAGCAGTTGCTAAATAAGTACTCAGCCTACATTAATTTGCAGAAATGGTGCATGGTTCCATTTCTCTGAAAAATACGATGCCAAAAAAAATTGCAAGTAAAGTCTCCCTATTTGTTATTCGATAAATCAATGGAAGTTGAAGTTACGAGGTTACCGATTAAACGTACATGCTCTAAAGTGCTATTGCTGTGATTGCTGTCCTTTTTCTAGACTGTGACAGGTAAGCTAGCACAGCCAAGAGACCGTTCAACCTGATCACTTCTAAGTTTATTCCATAAGAGCAAGGGTTAAGACTTCAATCTTTCGGTCCTAGCTCGTGAGAAACTAACCTTCTAACGAAGCTAATGCTTAGAAGGTATCTAAGAATATACATCAGCCAAGTCTAGGCTGTGTTATTCTGAACGGTAGAACAACACGGAAGAGATGGCTGAGAAAGTGGGAAATATGAATGGAGTTGCCTGACAATTGGTAAACTGGGCCCAGATGTGGGACACTAAAGATAACAGCCTAATTTCCTTTCCTTATCACTGCGTCTTAACGATTCAATGCAAAATATTATTTAAATGTTACTATCTCTTTCATCACATCATACACCTCTTTTTTTTTTTTAAGATTTTATTTATTTACGAAAGAGAATGAAAGAGAGAGAGCACATGAGAGGGGGGAGGGTCAGAAGGAGAAGCAGACTCCCCGCCGAGCAGGGAGCCCGATGTGGGACTCAATCCTCGGACTCCAGGATCATGACCTGAGCCGAAGGCAGTCGCTTAACCAACTGAGCCACCCAGGCGCCCACATCATACCCCTCTTATTGAGGGCAAGAGACAGGGTGGTTTGTGGCAAGAACTGCTCCCAGCCATCTCCAAAAAGGAAGGACCTGATTTTCCAGTTCTCCCCAAGTCGATTAAACAGGTTTTAAACCTAAGTACAGATCCTGTAATACTTGTGCTGCTTTATCACTGTCATTAGGGAGATAACAGTAGTGTATGCGAACTGTTCTAAATAGAAAGCGATAAATAATTGTGACCTAAGTCTGTTCATGCTTTCACATAAGCAGACATTCTAAATGTTAGCTCCCTCTCCTAACACCACCTGGTCCGGTCCTAACAAATCTCAAGAAAAAGAATGGTGCTTTCCCTCATCTTGTGACATTAAAAAAGAAGACAGATGGTGACATCATGTGAATTATTCATGTCATCCTCACATTATTTATAGTGGCGTATTAAAATGGGATGGTGAAAATAAGAAATTTTCTTAGTTTACCCCAACAGACTGATTATCTTACTGGTGGCCTGCGGCACAATGAAGCTGGAACGACTGGAGTCAAGGTTAAGTGAAACTCCCTTATAAATACCCAATCGAAATGCTCATTCCTGCTTTTGGCTTTATGTTTCCTTCCAAGTTATGCTCTGCAAACGTAACTTCTGCAAGATTCCAACTTTTAAAGCCATGCTTCTGAGGCAGAAGTTCTCTTGGAGACGTGACACTTCCAGAATTTGGCCTCACTGTAAAGTTTGGCTTCTCTCGCTCCCTTCTGAAATGAATTTACACTAACCTCATCTACCTTGCACATCAGGAATAGCAGGAGTTGGAGACATACTAATATTTTTACAAAGGGCAAGGTAAAGAAAAATACATTTTCTCATTCACAAATGCTTGTCCAGATTTAAAGCCCACTAAAATAAACAACCAGCCCAGCCCAGACAGCTCGGTGGGGAGGCTCCACCTCAGCCGAGACACGCGTATGTCACCTCCGGCAGGATTTGTGGGGCCAGCTTAGGAACCAATTCTCCTTATTCAATAACCTCCCACCTCGGGTGCCTCGGGGTTGTGAGATCCAAATAAGGAAACCGAAGAGAAAGCCTCAGCAAGTGGCGAAGTGCTGGGCGCAGGTGAGGAGGCATTCTCTCTCAGTGGAAGGAAGGTGCCACCACCTGCAGAAAAGGGACACTAGCTTCCGGTAAGAAACGAACCAAACCCATCCGCACCTCCTTCATCCCTAATACACCAGCAGGTCGGTGAGCTCGTCCGTCTGCCCCTGAAATGATGGCAGAGCTCGGCCCTGAAACAGCAATCGGCCGACCCCGGGCTGAGCCCCGACAGACCAGCAGTGTAGACCCGACAGAAGCGTCCCGACACCGCTCAGCCCAGGACCGCCAGCCCCCTGGGTTCGGGGCGGTCCCCCCCCCGCCCCCCGCCCCAGGTGAGTCACTTCCTGGATTCCTCTGGCAACTGCTCTTTCTGTCGCTCGCACAGGCCGTCGGCCCGGTCCGAGCTGCCTCGGGGGGTCCCGGCGGCTGGGACCCCTTCTCTGCCGCCCGCCTCCCCGCGACCCGGCCGGGACCGCGCGCCTCGCCCCGCGCGGCCACCGACCGCGGTGTCCTTGGCAAACTTTCTCAGCCTCTCCGCTCCTCCGTTGACTCATCGGAAAACCGAGCGCAAAAATATCCACGTCCCACGGATGCCCCGGGGATTAACGAGCGGCTCCCGAGCCACCGGGCGCCCCGGGGCCCCGCTCTCCGGCCCCGGCGAGGGCCAGCTGCGGCGGAGGACGGGTCCCCGCGGCCCCCCGCAGGGACGGGGCCGGGCCGCGCGGCGGCAGGTGGCCCTCGGCGGAGAAAGGGACGCCGGCGGCTGGGCCTCGGGCGCGGGCCGGCGCGCCAGGGGGCGGGCTCGGGGCGGCCGAGCGGGCCGGGCGGCGGCGGCGCAGCAACAGGAGGCCACTCACCACCACATGCGCCCCGGGCAGGGCGAGGGGCTTGGGGCTGATGAGCGGCGACACCATGTAGAGCAGCAGCACGAACGCCACGAGGAAGGCGGCCGCCAGCAGCAGCATCGCTCGGCGGGGCCGGGCCGGGCCGGCGGGCGGGCGGGCGGGCGGGCGCGCGGGGCTCGGCGGCGCGGCGATCACGCGCGGCCGCGCGCAGCAGGAGCCGCTGTTTGGGTTCGCGGCCGGCGCGGGGCGGGGCGGCGGCCGGAGGGGAAGAGGCGGAGCCGGCCGAGGGCGCGACCGCGGCGGGGCGGTGCTTCCCGGAGGCGGGGGCCGGGGGGCCGGGGGGCCGGGGGCTGTGGGCCTGGGGCCTGTGCCCGAGCTCCGGGACGCGACCCGCGACCTCCCGGGGGACGGGGTGTCCCCGAGCGCCCTCCCGAAGGGCCGGGGCGACGCTCCGGGGTGGGGTCGGGGTGCTTCTTAGGACCGCGGAGGCCGGCTTGCGGGCCTCCCAGAGCTGCGTCTGGGGCCGGGAGCCGCTCGGGCCCGCGTTCCGCCCTCGCGCCGGGCGGCCGCCGGAGCCGGGGGACGCGATCCCGGGCGCGCGGAGCCGCGGCGTGGGGCTCGGCAGCCCCTGTCGCACTGTGCGAGCCCTGAGATCAAGCCGACGTCCCGGCTCCATGTCGGGCCTTCTCGGCGTCCTCAGAACTTGGTCACAGCCCACTGTCGCGTTTCACAGCACCGGGAAAGCCTTGCCGTGGAGTTTAAAAAGCCACTCTGATCGAATTTCCTTGAGCTTCAGAGTTCATCTCCTTTCCCGAGGCTGCGTTCAAAGCAAAACAAAACGAAAGCAGCTTTGTTGAGCTCTGATTCACATCCCATACAATTCACCGATTTAAGGCGCATAATAAACGGTTTTTAGCGTAGTCACGGACTCCGACCACCACCGCAATCAATTTTAGGACATTTAGTTACACACACACCCCTAAGATATCTCGCACGCATCAGCAGCCACTCCCCGATTCCTCCCAACACCCTCCTCCCCCCCTCCCCCCCGGCCGCCAGTCCTAGGCTACCACCCATCTTTCTGTCTCTGTAGATTTCCCTAAGCCGGATATTTCATATAAACGGAATTCTGCAATATGCAGCCCTTTCTGTCAGGCTTATTTCATATTGTTTTCGAGGTTCACCCATGTTGGACAATACAACAGTACTTCATTCTTTGTATCACCAACTTGTATTCCCTTGTATGAATATACCACATTTCATGTACCAGTTCACCAACTGATGGACCTATAGGCTGTTTCCATTTGGCGGCTATTAGGAATTCTGCTGTGAACATTCATGTACAAGATTTTGTGTGGACATATGCTTTCATTTTAGGAGCAGAATGGCTGCATCTACGGTAACTCTATGTTTAACCAGAGCTGCCAGACGTTTCCCAAAGCAGCCACATCATTTTCCAAACCCACCCACAATGTATAAGGGTTCCTGTTTCTCCAAATCCCCACCAACACTTGTTATCATCTGTCTTTTTAATTATAGCCTTTCTAGGGGGTGTGACGTTTCCTTGTGGTTTTGATTTGCATAAGGTACATAGATTTGCTTGCTTACTTGCTTTTCCTTTCTGTTGTTGTTTTTAGAAATGTGAAAGAACTCAGGGGCAAAGGAATTGATCTAATTTTTTCTTCTTTCTTAATTTATTGCCCAGAGTTAGGCAAATGACAAGGTGTGAGGGCACAGTCCCCAAGACTTCTGACACCAATTACAAATTTGGGGGTTGCCCCCAAAATGAAAAAAAAATTAAAAATTAAAAACAAATTTGAGGGTTCCCAAACCACCTTCACTTTTGATAATCCTCTGGAAGGCCCCACAGAGAGCTGTTACTCTCATGGTTGTGGTTCACGACAAAGTCAGCTAAGGGAAGAAGTACAGAGGGCAAAGTATGGAGGCCTCCACATGCAAAGCTCCGGTTGCTGCCTCCCATGGAGTCAGGACATGTGACCCTCCCAGCATGCATGTGTGATAGTAGCATGGAGTATTGCAAACCAGGGAAGCTCATTTGGTGTCCAGATTGTATATCGGAGCTTCCATTATGTAGGCATGATTGACTGCACATATGGCTGAACTCAGTCTTCAGGTCAACTGATGATGCATGATACAACTTTCCACCTAAATCACATGGTTGGTCTTTCTGGCATGATCAGCCCCACCTCAAAGTCCAGATTGGCCTGCCGTCATCTAAACAAAGGCACTTCTATCAGGTATGGCACAGATTACCTCCAAGAAGCCAAAGACAAAGGCTAGACCTTCTCTTCAGGCAAGCCCAAATTCTTGACTACACAGGCCATTCCCTGGCCTTTATCCAAAGCTCTCCGACAGCAAAACAAATATATGCCCTAATATTTGGAGGAGGCAGGGTAGAGTAGGAGGCTCTTAACTCAATTTCCCAATAGATTTGACCAACAATATCAGTAGTACAATCTTACTGATAAGCCAATGTTACACCACATCCCACAAGATGGGCAGTAGATATAACCTGAAAAATAAGAGTCAAAAGATAGTGGCATATCACTGGAATGTCACTCAGTCATCAACAACTGGTCCAGCTCATCATCACATCACATGTCTCCCAAAGCGATCCCACTCAGGTTTGCAGGTTTCCATTCAACTCTATCAGTTTCTAGAAATAGGAGTGCTCTCCATCCCCTAAGACATCTGGTATACCTGAGCTCTCATAGGCAACAATATCATCTCTTGCTCTGAACCTCCTTCAAGGTGTTAATGTAACACTGGATTTTACTTGTTGCATAGCCCATTTATTTGTTCTTTTACCCTCAACTACTATTTCTCCTTCTCTCTGTGACTTATTTTTACTCAGACTTTCTCCCGTTGGAGGGAACGCTAGGTTCAGCCTAGTTCTATGCTGTTCCAGATTCCTAGCACTGCTACTAGTTGAGCAAAAGCCTCCCCCTTGGTCCATTCCCATTCATATAGGGTAAGGTGACACACATACACAACCTGTGGGCTTTCTCAACCGCCAGGCAACACAACTGCATTCTCTGTCAATCCCAATTTCATCAGATGGAGTGAAAGCATAACCGCCCCCACATCGATGTCTTGGAATTCTACTATTAAGGTTTAAAAATATAGTTACAGTTTCTTGCTTGGGGAGCATCCTTGATTCTAGCACCTGCATTTGAAGCCCCAGTCCTTGGACTCACTGCATCAGGGAGAAAAATAAAAGAGTTGAGGCAATGTGGAGAAAAAAAGCCAAAGGTATGGTCATCCCGTCTTCTCTCCATGGGAAGAACTGCATAGTCATACCAGCATTCTCCCTCACCCCTCTCCAGATTCCCCAGAAAGAGAAATCTATCGGAGTGAGCAACACACTCATGAAGACGTAGAAGTCAGCCCTTTATGCCTTTATCTCTCTCTCCCCATTTTATTTTATTTTATTTTTTAAAAACATTTATTTATTCATTCCAGAGAGAGAGAGAGCAGGGGTGGGGAGAGGGGCATAGGAAGAGAGAAACTTACAAAGATTTGCTCTGAGTCTGGAGCCTGCCGAGGGGCTCAACCTCATGATCCTGAGATCAGGACCTGAGCTGAAACCAAGACTCAGACGCTTTACCGACTGCACCACCCAGTCACCCCTCCCTCCCCCATTTCAGACAACAAATGTTTCAATTGCCTGTTCCAATTCTCTGTTAGACCTTTACTCAAGATGATATGAAACATGATTCATCCATCTGATGTGATATCTCTTTGCCCATTGTTGGACACTGTGGGCTGTAAAGTGTGTTCCTTGGTCTGAAGAAATGGAATTAGTGGTCCAAATTAGTGCAATATCTTCTAGTCCAGTCCTTTTATAGTATTTTGAACATTTGCACCTACCTCTAGGCATGCAAAACCCAGTCCAGAGTGTGTCTCTTCCTGTCAAAACCCATTTGTAACCTTCCAGGGCTACCAGCATCTGTCCAAGCACCAGCTCTGTGTTGGGCCTTTCTCCCAGGGAATCTGCCCCACAGCCATCTGCAGCCTCTGTCATTTTTGGTGGTCCATAAAAAGGTTCTTATTGGCACTTTGTGCTCCAGAGGGTACAAGAGGACAATGTCTAGATTCATCCCATCTCTGCATTGCTGCACCCCGCCCCCCATATCCATTCATGTCATGGACTCAGGTGGCCACCTCAAATATGTACAAAAGGATATCCACCTGCTGGTTCCAATCACCTCCCAATCCTAAAAGAAGGTTCTTCTAATGAACAGTGACATGCCCTACTTCAGTGTACCCCTTGAATGCCCATAGCGATTTCCATAGGGCAGTGCCCCCTACAGCATCCCTTTAATAGAGGCAAGTTTTCCATTGCTCTTCTACTTAACCACATGGCTAGGACATTAGCCATTGCCCATGAGCTGGTTCAAAACCCAAACATAAGGATCACACCATGTAATTCAGCGCACTGAACTGATTTGTTTTTGTCTTCTTCTATCAGAGTGGCAGACTCCAAACACCATGCAATCTAATCATCTTGAAACTGACATCTGTAGACCAAGCAGCTCTTTTTTGGTTCATAGAGAGCTCTTCCTAGGGCACTGCCCAAGTAGCTACAGGTCCAGCAATTTCTCTGGTGGTTCCAAAGTCAGCCCTAGGGGAAAAAAATTCTACCTGCTGTGAACATGCTTGTACCTCCCTTGTCCCCTGGTACCATGTTCCTGCAAAACCAGTTCCATTTTATCATGGAACTTGTCTAGACATTGCTTTTTCCATGAGAGTGTTTCTTTGACATCACCTGAGACATTATGTGTATTTCAGGTTTCCAGATTATTTTATGTCCTTCAGTCATCGGGCAGTTTCAGTTAATGTCCAGTGGCAAGCTAGTAATTGCCTCTGAAATGGAAATCCTCTGTTTAAAATCTCAGCAGTCATTGACAGGTGGTGCTCACAGACTTTTGCCATAAGCCTCAGTCTGAGTAAGGATCCTAGGACTTCTTTCTAGTGGTGTTAGTAGTAATATTTCCAGATGTGGAATATGCATCCCCCCAAGTCCAAATAAACCAACTAGACCCTGGTCTTACAGCATGTTTTATCTACCAGGTATCCCATACTGTTTAAAATAAACAACCTATGCGGGCTTGGGCAATGTTACTGGTTCCCACTTAGGAGGTTCAGTCAATCTTGCCTGAAGGACAGATTTGCCTGCCTTCCATTTTACAAGACTAGGTAGAGGAAACTCTCCCCAGTCAGACACAAAATCCATCCCCATAGGACATTCACATAAAGGAGATGCAAGCACTTCTCATAGAGTCTGTTCAAACGTCCCACATTTCATCCAGACTTTCACCTAATCCCATCAACACCTGCAGCTCCATATCCTCCCAGCCCAACTGCAGTCCCTGTTAGAACTTCACCTACAGGTTTTAGAACCATCTAAATGTCCATCAGTGGATGAATGAGTAAAGACAATGTGGTAAAAATATACACAATGAAATATTAGTCGGCCTTTAAAAACAAGGAAATCCTGCCATTTGTGATAACATGAATGAACCTGGGGGCATTATGCTAAGTGACTATAGAAAGATTTCACAGAAATACAGACAAATATTGCATAATCTTACTTATATGTGGGATCGTTAAGAAAAAAAAAGTGAAACTCATAGGAACAGAGAGCAAAATGGTGGCTTGATGGGGAGGAGATTATGAAAGAAAGAAAGAAAGAAAGAAAGAAAGAAAGAAAGAAAGAAAGAAAGAAAGAAAGAAAGAAAGAAAGAAAGAAAGAAAGAAAGAAAGAAAGGAAGGAAGAAAGAAAAAAGAAAGAGAGAAAAGAAAGAAAGAAAGAGAGAGAAGAAAGAAAGAAAGAAAAAAGGGGAAAAGGAAAGTAGAATATCAATTTCCAGAGGCTGGGAGGAAGGTAGCATGGAGAGTTATTGTTTAATGGGTACAGAGATTCAGTTTTGCAAGCTGAAAAGAATTCTGGAGGCCAAGGTCATGATGTTTGCACAACAATATGAATATACTCAATGCTACTGAGCTGTTGACTTTAAAAAATGATTAAGATAGTAAATTTCATGTCATGTGTATTTTATCACAATTGACATTTCCCCCAGCTGGATATACTGTTTAATATGCTTCTGTCAAAATCCCAGCAAGATTTTTTGTAGATATAGGCAAGAGTATTCTAAAATTTATATGTAAAGGCAAAGAAACAAGAATAGCTAAAACTTTTTTTTAAAAAGAATAGGCGGGGCATCTGGGTGGCTCAGCTGGTTGACCATCCAACTCTTGACTTTGGCTCAGGTCCTGGTCTCAGGGTCCTGGGATCGAGCCCTGTGTTGGGCTCCACACTCAGCAAGAAGTCTGCTTATCTCTCTACCTCTGCTCCCGCACCATCACACGTGATCAGGCACTCTCTCTCTCTCAAGTAAGTAAATAAATAAATAAATAAAATCTTAAAAAAAAAAAATCTTTTTAAAAAGAAGACTAGAGTTCAAGGAATCAGTCTACTTGATTTTCAAGACTTATTATATAGCTACAGTAATGAAGGCTGTGTCAAATTGGCAGAAGGACAGATACATAGATCGATGGGACCCAGAAACAGACCCACACAAATACACCGCACTGATTTTTTACAAAGGTGAAAAAGAAATTTAATGGAGGGAAAGGTAACCTTTTTAATAAATGGTGCTGGGACAATTGGGTACCTGTAGACAAAAAGATGAACCTCAACCTGAGCATTCCACCTTCCACAAAAATTAATTCAGATGGCGTAATAGTTAATTTTATACATCAATATAACTAGACCATGGAGCGTCCAGATATTTGGTCAAACAGTATTCTGGGTTTTTCTGCAAGAGTGTGTATAGTGAGATAAACATTTATATCAGTAGACTGAGTAAGGCAGATTGGCCTTCCCAGTGTGGGTGAGTCCCATCCAATCTTGAAGGCCTATACAGAACCCAAGGCTGGCCCCCCACCACGTAACAGAGAATTATTTCTGCCCGCTGGCCTTTGAACTGGAATATCGGCTTTTTTTCTTGCCTTTGGACTTGAGTTGAAATCTTGGCTCTTTCCAGGCCTGCAGCTTACCAACTCACCTGTACATCTTGGAACTTGACAGCCTCCATAATCATGTAAGCCAATTCCTTAAAATCAATCAGTCAACCAATCAGTCTTCCATTGGTTCTGTTTCTGGAGAACCCTGGCTAATGCAGAAGGAATCATGGACATAAATGTAAAACTATAAAACCATTAGAAAAAAACACTGAATTTTCAAAGAATGACAACTTTGGTCAGTCAGGCAAAAAAATTCAGGTCACTTATTTATAAAAGAGATCAGGCTAGTTTCAGATTTCTCCATGGTGACATTCAACACATGAGAACAAAGATACATCTCTAAGATCCTCAAGGAAAGAATGTTGAGCCAAGGTTTTGTACCCAGCTAATCTGTATTTCACCCATTGAACATGTAATAAATAAGGAAATGTTTTTCCCATGAGTGTTTCTTGAGGAAAGTATTAAGGCTCTTAATCCATTTGGGCTGCTAGAAAACAATACCACAGACTCGGTGGCTTATCAACAACAGAGTTTATTTCTCGCAGTTCTGGGGACTGGGAAGTCCAAAATCAAGGCACCGGCAGATGCGGTGTTTGGTAAGGTCCCACTTCCTTGTTCATAGACAGTATCTGTTCACTGTGTCCTCACATGGCAGAAGGGGGAAGGGAGCACTCTAGGATCTCTTTTAGAAGAGCACTAATCCAATTCATGAGACCAAACTCACCTGTCAACGGCCCACCTCCACATGCCATCCTGTTGGACATTGAGATTTCACATATGAATTTTGGGGGACACAAACATTCAGTATGTAGCCAGCTAAAAGATGACTGGAGGGGCGCCTGGGTGGCTCAGTTGTTAAGCATCTGCCTTCGGCTCAGGTCATGACCCCAGGGTCCTGGGATCGAGCCCCGCGTTGAGCTCCCTGCTCTGCGGGAAGCCTGCTTCTCCCTCTCCCACTCCCCCTGCTTGTGTTCCCTCTCTCGCTGTGTCTCTCTCTGTCAAATAAATAAAATCTTAAAAAAAAGATGACTGGAAAAGAATGGTACTACCTTTTGAGAATTTCAGAAATGAATATATTTAACAGTAGAACAAGGACTAAAACAAATGTAGGGGCTAGGGATCAGAATACTATGTAATTGGTATATACCTTAACAATGGAAAAATAATAAAAGAAACACATTTTAGGAGGGGAAGGAAGATGTAGAAAGGAGGAGTGACTTTATGAATGGTGTCATTTATAACTTAAATCCAAAGATACCATTTCAAGCTGACAAGTCAAGTCATAGAAGTATAAACATTTAACACCACGAAGGTAAACATGAAGAAGTATTGATTCAAATCAAGTGAGTTGGGAAGGAAGAGGAAGTATGTACATTTTATTGTTGTTTATGGGAAAGGGGCAAGACATTATCAAAGGAAGTAGAGGGATATGGAGCCAAATGAGGTATAATTATGGAGGCAAACAAAACAATACCAACGTTCCTAAATGACAGACCTGAAGAAACGAAGAGGGAAGCTAACACTCCTGACTGATGAGGGGATCACTTTGTCTCCTGCTACTACAGCACGGTCTACTTCCGGGTCATAAGCCTTCCGCATCTCGCAGGGCCGGTTGGCGCCCCTCAGGCAGCCCTGCCCTTGTCGCTCGGGGCTGAGATCAGGGCGTTCAGCAGCGCTCCTCAAACTGTGTTGAATGTCCAGTTTCCTTTCTAATTTCCTTTCTGTGGCAAACCAATGAGGAAAATGAAAAGACACCTAACCATAGCAAACACGTGCAAAATGCAAGCTTTAATGATTGACTGTGAGAGTCCACAGACTTAAGAATAATAAATATAGTCATAATACAGAGAAAAAGAATGACGAAACTGTTAGGCTCTTTGTTAAAAGTAGGCATAAAAGTGGTTCATCTGGAGAATTATTTTTGTAGTGAACTCTATTTTCCAAAGATGGCTGCCACAACATCTCCAATCCCACACGCTCTTTTATTTTATTTTTTTTAAGAAGAGTTTATTTATTTATTTATTTGACAGAGAGAGAGTGCGCGCACAAGGAGACGGAGTGGCAGGCAGAGGGCAGAGGGAGAAGCAGGCTCCCTGCTGAGCAGAGAGCCTGTCAAGGGACTCGATCCCAGGATCCTGGGATCATGACCAGAGCTGAAGGCAGACGCTTAACTGATTGGACCACCTGGGTGCCCCCATGCGCTCTTTTATAATGTGACACTCATTCCATTGAGTGGTGGGATCTATGTCCCCTCCCCTTGAAACCGGGTTGGCCTTCGGACTGCTTTGACCAATCCACTGTGGCAGAAATGACACTGCAGGACTTACAACAGTAGATCCCAAGAGGCCATGTAGCTTCTCCCTGGTTTTCTTGGAACATTAAACCTGAGAACTCATCCATGATCTTCTGAGGAAGCTCAAGCAGTCTCTGGAGATGTCCTTGTGAAGAACCGAGGCCTCCAGTGCGCAGTCACGGTTGAGTTCCCAGCCAATCGTTAACACCAGCTTGCCAGCTGAGTGCGTGAGCCATTTTGAAATGTCATTTGAAATGTTGACACCTCACCAGCAGAGATGAACCATCCACGCTGAGCCCTACTCCAGTTGTAGATTTTGACTTCTTTTTTGCCTAGTTCTGCTTCCACCCCCTACTGTTCACAGGGGATGATCTGTAGTAAACATCTTGCCCCCCAAACTCCTCTTGTTGGCTTCTGGAGAACTCAGCTTGTAACAACACATAACACCCAACCCTTATCCTGGCAACTTCCCTTCTTAGGTATTAGAAAATGTAATTTGTACTTTCCTCAAATTCTAGCATTTGAATTATCCAAAAGGTTAAATAAACCTGGTTAGAATTTAGACCCAACTACAAAAAAGCTTACATTCGGTGTAAGAGTTACTTAGGAAATTCCCCCAATGATACTCTTGTTGCTACATATAGTACTAAATGGTGCTTTTCTGCACATGAGTAGGAGCTCTTTTCTCAAAAGCTGTAGTGTAAAATATGTGTGACTGTTCATTTGAAAGGTTTAGCAAAGAAAAGTCCCAGCCAACTAAATTTGATATTACTTCTGGTAACTCCAACCATACTTCCAGTCTACAAACGTGGCAGGACAAGAGAAGGGGGAAGCAACTGAGGCACTTGACTCAGGAATAAAGTTTGGTGGGATTTCAAAATAATCAGTCATCAACATAAATGATGTTTTAAGACAATTGTCAAAAAATTAATGCAAAAAACATCCATGGTGAAAAAATATCAAAATTGTTGTAAAGATCATCTTAACATGACTGACTGATGAGTAGCAGAGGTTTTTGATGGGGTTACACACCCGCAGTCATCATCCCAAATCATCTCATTCTTTGTCCTTAGAAATTGTTGATGACAACATTTTTTTTTCTGATTTGAAAAATAACAAATACACTTCCCATCCATTCGGATGACTATTAAAAAAAATTGAAACAAAACAAAAATGGACAATAACAAGTGTTGGTAAAGACGTGGCGAAACTGGAACCCTCATGTATGGGTGGTGGGAATGCAAAATGGTGCCATCACCGGTTTCTCAAAAAGTTACACTTGGAATGACCACATGATGATTCACCATATGATGATTCTATATACCTAGCAGTTCCATGCCTAGGTATATACCCAAAAGGGAGTCAAACAGATCCTTGAATACCCATGTCCTTAGCAGCATTACTCACAATAGCCAAAGGTGGAAACAACACAAATGTTCATCAGCAGATAAATGGATAAACAAAATGTGGCATATATGTACATACAATGGCATATTATTCAACTTGAACAAATGAAGTTCTGATAACATGCGACAGCATGGATGGGCCTTGAAGATACTGGGCCAAGTGAAATAAGCCACATACAAAAGGACACATGGTGTATGAGTCCATTTATATGAGGTAGTTAAAATAGGCAAATTCATGGGCGCCTGGGTGGCTCAGTTGGTCGGGCGACTGCCTTCGGCTCAGGTCATGATCCCGGAGTCCCAGGATCGAGTCCCGCATCGGGCTCCCTGCTCAGCAGGGAGTCTGGTTCTCCTTCTGACCCTCCCCCCTCTCATGTGCTCTCTCTCTCTCTCAAATAAATAAATAAAATCTTTAAAAATAAATAAATAAAATAAAATAGGCAAATTCATAGAGGAGGAAAGTAGAATAGGGGCTGGGGGAGGTGGGGAAGTTATTACTTAATAGAGAGTTTCTGTTCAGGTTGATGAAAATTCTGGAAATGGGTGGTGGTGATGGTCGCACAACTGTGTGAATGTACTTAATGCTGCTGAATTGGACACTTAAAAATAGAAAATCTCTCACCTCGCAAGGTCTGAGGGTTGGAACCACCCACACACACCAGTGGCCAAGCCTTAGATAGGATGGCACTGAGGCTTCCAGCCTTCTGCAAAGATTCTTCTATTGTGTCCCTGGCACGGAAGGGGATTGCTGAGGAACACCCCTGGACGTAAGCAGTAAGAATGCCAGCAATAGACTTACTTGGTACACTAGACGTTTATCTCCTGTCTGAGCACCAGAGAAGCCTCTTGGCCCTTCCTGCAATCCTTTGGGGAAGAGGCGTGATAGAAAATTAACAGCAGATTTAGATTTGATTTAATGATGATGTAGAAAGATGGTATTATTATTTGCCTATTGGAATGTGTGAACCAAAATTTAGACTTGGCCGGCATGAGCGCCCAGATTTTCAACATCCCCTAAAGTAATAGAAAGATGTCAAAGGTTTTCCCTTACTTTGCAGTCAAACCTGGAGCAGAAGGAATCTGTGAGAACTAATGTTCTCAGAGGAAAGATGGTGCTCGCATGTGTGCGAGCGTGTGTGTGTGTGTGTGTGTGTGTGTGTACTATCCCCTTGGAGAGAAGCGGCGGCTGATAGCAGCCTGCTGTTCTGATTGGCCAGTGCTGGGCTCTGTACACCTGTTAACCATTTTTACACCACCCTATCTACTCTCATGCGGCTGCTACCAATTTCTTCCATTTTCAGTTTTAATGTTTTCGGGTTTTTTGGGGTTTTTTTGTTTTATTTTAAAATATTTTATTTATTAATTTGAGAGAGAGAGAATGAGAGAGAGCACATGAGAGGGGGGAGGGTCAGAGGGAGAAGCAGACTCCCCGCCGAGCAGGGAGCCCGATGCGGGACTCGATCCCGGGACTCCAGGATCATGACCCGAGCCGAAGGCGGTCGCCCAACCGACTGAGCCACCCAGGCGCCCCAATGTTTTTGTTTAATAATCCAGAGCTCTGTTGCATGCTGATACTTTTCCATGTAATCCCTTTTTCTTTAATACGGAATTTTCAAAGGTTTCTCTAAAATTGTCAGTGGATTTTTAAAGGAGTTCTTTATGGCCTAAGACCATTATATGTTGCAATGAAGAATACAGAAGCCTTTTACTATTGCACTGTGTGATGTCTTAGGCCATAAATAATTCTGTTAAGAATCCATTGACAATTTTTTTAGAAGTCTTTGGGAAAACAGGATAGAAGTCTTGGAGTTCTGGCAACTTTCCAAGACACAACTCTTCCCATATCAAGGATTGCCTACATCCAAATGTCTTGCCATGACGGCTGGAATAGTGTTCAGTTGTATATAACAAAGGCAGTTCCATGATCTTGTCCATAGACTACTTGTGGGTCTGTGTTAGTGCTTGGGAAATAGTCAGTGATGGATTCTACCGCTATGTGTTTTTCAAACTGGCCCCAAGCTTCACCTCCTTCAGAAATGATCTTTAATCCTTCAGTCTTATTTATTAGTCACATTTGCTCTATATGACTTCAAAGTAAGTTGTAGACTTCAGGGACTTTTCATCTCTCATCCTTATATGTGTATGTTTCGGGACATGTCATCCAAAAATAACGGTGCAATATACACCAATATAACCACAATACAATTATCCCACCCAATATAATAACAATGCCATAATATCTGATATCTAGTCCATATTTGTATTTTTTCAGTTACCTCTTAGTTGGTTTTTACAGCTGTTTTCTGCCCCCCCCCCCCAAACCAGGTTCCAGTCAAGCTTCACATATTACATTGGGTTATTGGGTTATATGTCTTCAGTTTCTTTTAATCTAGAAGAGTTCCCCAACCTTTTATTTTGTTTAATGGTATCCACTTGTTGGAGACCAGGCCAGTTGTCTGGTGGGTGCCCTATATTCTCTTTGCCTGATTGGTTCTTCCTGATGTTATTTCTCTGTCCCTTGAATTTTCTGGAACCCAGCAGTTAGGTCTATGGCTTGATTAGATTCAGATCACACATTTTTGGTAGGAACACTTCATACGCCTTCATCCTACCCAGCAGCTCATGTCAGTTTGTCTGCTACAAGTGATACTCAATTTAATTGGACTTCTTGGGTAAGGTGGTGACAAGCATACCTCTCCATTGTAAAGGCCACATTCCCCTCTGTAATCAGCAGGTCATCTGGGAGGGACACCATGAAATGTTGGCAGACTGTCACCAATAATTCCTCCTATTTCTGTTAGCATGTTCTGCTCCTCCCATCAAGAGGTAGAAATCCAGGGCGCCTGAGTGGCTCAGTCATTAGGCATCTGCCTTCGGCTCAGGTCATGATCCCAGGGTCCTGGGATCGAGCCCCGCGTCGGGCTTCCTTCTCAGTGGGGAGCCTGCTTCTCCCTCTTCTTCTGCCCTTCCCCCTGCTTGTGCTGTGTCAAATAAATAAACAAAATCTTAAAAAAAAAAAAGAGGTAGAAATCTTTTTCATCCCTTGAATCTGGACTGGCCTTGTAAGTCAGTTTAACTAATTATAGGGTGGTGTATATCCTTATTTTGGGCCCTAGGCCTTAAGAGGCCTTGTAGCTTCTCTTTTTGCCCTCTTGGGTTCAAGCTGCCAAGTAAAGAAACTCAGGCTGGACTACGGAACGATAAGAGACCACAAAGAGGAGAGAGGTCCCCCCAGCCCAGCTGGAGGCACTGGAGATAGGAGTGAAGCCATCTTGAATTCTTCAGCCCAGGTCAAGCCGCCCGAGCCAAAACCACGTGAAGCAGAGGCAAGCCCTTTCCATGGAGCTCTGACTAATTTGCAGTCATGAGAAAAAAAATAAATGGTATTTTAAGCTGACATTGATCTTGAGTGGTTTGTCATTCAGGAAACATAGGAAACAAATGCTGGGTAAATATTCTGTGTTTCATGCGATAGTTTTAGCATCCATTGATATTTGCCTGGGTCAATTATTTCATTGGGGTTGCCAATGAAAATTGGTTACATTCTGCTGTTCTCTCTACAGCAGAGAGAGAGGGAGGGAAGAAAGGGGAGAGAGGAAGAAGGAGAGAGGAAAAGCACTAGCTTTCTCTCAACTTGGTATAAATTACTCTTCCTCCTAAGAATGAAGGGTGAAATGAATGCTTAATCTTTCCCATTATTTGTTTCAGAATAAAAAGTTGAATATTCACCCCCCAAGGACGGCAAATAAGGTTCTCTGCCCCTCTACTTCTAGTCTTCTTTCAATGCTCGTCCTCCATAGTTGCATGGTCCCCCACGCATATCTGTCACTGAACTCAAAAGCGTTGTGCTCTAATTGCTGATTCATTTGTCTGTTTAGCTGAACTATGTTTCTTGAGGGCAAGCACATTAGAGGCGAAGCCAAGTATGTATAAATTCTAAGCGAAACGAGACTTCTGTCATACCCCTACTTTTTTTCTTCATGCATATTATCTTACATGGTTTCTATCTGATAATTTTTTTAACCATGCAATTGCTTTGTCTTTTGGTGATTTTGATGTTTTTTCATTTCATTTTTTAATCAAAAGAGTAACTGTCCATGGTTATAAAAACAAACAGTAGAGTGGGCCGGTTATATAAATCAGCAGTTCCTGACCCTCAAACTCTCAGCTCCACCAGGGGTAATTAGGTTTGGTTCTTGTAGATCTTTTTTGAAAAACGGCCACGATATCTTTCAACTCAAATGCCTTTTTCACAGTGTTCCCTTGTCTCCCAGTGACAGGTGGGATCTATATCCTCTCCCCTTGAAACTGGAGGGCTTTTGTGACTATTTCAACCAGTAGAGTATGGCAGAGGTGACGCACTGCGACTTCTGAGACCACCACTAAAGGGAATATAGTTTCTACCTCTCTGGGATACTTGGATCTTGAAGTATCCAGGGCTGCATGCTGCGTGGAAGCCCCCACCAGCCCATGCAGACACTGCTTGGAGAGGCCCTGAGACTTCATGGAGCTGTCCCGCTGCCCCCGGCCGTTTCAGCGCTCTGCTATTCCAGCCCCAGCCCCAGCCCCTCTCCGATCGCAACTGTGCACATGGCTCCTAGCTAGACCCCGTGAGCTCCTGATCCACAGAAATCAAGGGAGAAAAATAGTGCTTTAAGCCATGATGGTCAGGCCTCTTGTTGGAGGCCAGACTTGCGGAGTTTTTTGGTTATACTAATGAAGTAGCATTTACTTCATTTACTTTGGTCCCAAGGACCCCAGCATCACTGAATTATTGCTTATGATCTCTGAGGTGAAGATCATTCTGTCATGCCAGCTCTATTACCTCATGTGCTGACCAAGTCCACTTGGATTGTAATGGTTAATTGACATTACTTGACTTCTGCAACCAAAGGATCTTTCCAGCTCCGATGAAATCAAAGAGCCAGTAAAATAACTGGGAATGCATTTCTTTCACCTCTCAAAGGCTCGGTTAAGGGACTGGGTTATGGATCTTCTCTGGGAACAGTGAAGCCTTGTGAAGTTTTTTTTTTTTTTTTAAGATTTTATTTATTTATTCATGAGAGACAGAGAGAGAGAGGCAGAGGGAGAAGCAGGCTCCCAAGGAGCAGAGAGCCCGATGCGGGACTCGATCCCAGGACCCTGGGATCATGACCTGAGCCGAAGGCAGTCGCTTAACCAACTGAGCCACCCAGGCGCCCGCCTTGTGAAGGTTCTTACAAGGTGAATCCACTCCAGCATTTCTATTTCCTAAAGATACTGGGTTCTTCCTTTTACATTATACATTAAGAGAGTTCCGAGTTGGGTCGATTGTCAAATTGTTTCTTCAACCAGCCGAACAATTAAAACCACTCCCAGTAGCTCAAAGTACTAAATTCAGAGTCTCTGTTGACTGAACCCACATCAATAAGATTTGATCATTTCTGAAACTAGGCTCTCCTTTTCTTGACTGATCACCAAAATACTCCATTCCCATCCACAGTGCTCCAGGTTATGTCCTGAGACTCAGAATCCTTCAAATCCTCATAAATATACACATCCCAATACTATGCACCCTGCTCTTTGCCTCCCAAACTTCCTTACCTTCACAGTAAAAAAACAAAAAAACCCCCACAAAATTGAATCTGGATTCAACTGATAACACTTGGTAACTGCACAATCATGTATTAAGTTTCACTTGGCTATTTTAGTACTGTGAATGCAAGAAATGTTTATAGTCATAGAAGATCCCTGGGTTTCTCTTCCTGCCCTGACCTCAACTAGCAGTCCTTGAAGTTCTCATGCCTTCATTTTGTTCTACAGCAGCTACGAAGGAGTTCCCCAATGTCTTGTCCTCGCTGGGCACTTCATCCCATGGGATCACAGCCCATAATGTAATTAGCTGTCCCGCCACAAGCTACCAGATTCCCATCGGGTCAGATGCTATTGATGCTGCTATGACCCTGTTTTTAATGTCCTGACATCTTTGTGGTGCTCAAGATAGACGGACCTGGATCGCAGCACCTGATTAACCACAGCTAGTCAGGTGTCCCTGTGATGGCTGCCTCGTGCTGAAGAAACAGGATGTCCCCACTTTGGTTCTGTAGTGGGAGGCTAGGGGCATTCCCCAAATCAGGAAGGCAGTCTGGATGAATAGCACTCTTCCAAAGTCCATTTGTTTGAAGAATTATCTATGCTGTCCTATTTTTTCACTCTCTTCTTAAAAGCTGTTCTGTTATTTTATAGGGCACCAAAAGAGGGAGACAAATTCCTGTGATCAGCTCTCAGCCCGACTGTAATTCTTCCCTAAAAACTTTTGCTTATTTTGGGAAATTAAAATATTTAAAGATGAAAACAAAGGAAAAATTAACAAGCATCCATACTGCTACCACCCAGATTTAGCCAACGTTAATTTCTTGATGTATTTGTTTTCATTCCTAATTTTCTTTTTTTTTTAAGTAAAAACGTAGGAGAGGGGCAAAAATAATACATGCTTATTGTAAAGTATTCAAACTGAGAAAAACATACAAAGATTCCATTCACTCAATAAATATTTATTGAGCATCATCAGGCACCAGGCACTGTTCCAGATACTGAGATACAGCAGAGAGAGAGAGAAAAAAAAGACAGACAAGAAAATCCCAGTTCTCACAGAACATACATGTTAGTAGGAAAAATTACAAATAAGAAAAATAGTAAACTATACAGCAGGTTACATGATAAGTGCTACAGAAGAAAACAAAGCAGGGAATGGGTATAAGGAGCATCAGGAGGGATTGCAATTTTAAATAGGATGACCAGGGAATGTCTCACTGAAAAGGTGACATCTGAAAATCTACCTGAAGATAAAAGAGGTAGAGAAAATTAAAAAAAAAAAAACAACCAAAACCTCACTACCCACAAATAATAAAATGAACATAAGGTGAAAATAATTTGTTTCTATGTATATGTACAGATATCTGGGTGAATGATTATATAGATAAATGGACAAAAAACATACAGCTAGGAGAAATACACTATTATAAAAATGGATTCAAACTATAAAATATTTTTTCTTTTTAATCAATAAATTAAGCATCTATTTTTGTTTTTGGAGATATAGAATACATACATAGATGTACAGAGTGACCTACATATCACCCAGATTCAGATTTGAGATTACATTAAGTCTAGAATCAACTCAGTTAGAATGGATACTTTGCTAACAGTCTTCTGACTCATGAACATCTCCCTACTTAGTCGGGTTTTCCTTTGTTTGTAATGTATCCTAGTTTTTTATGTGAAGGTCTGCATATATTTCAGACTTATTTTGAGGTATCTGATGCTGATACTATTATAATTGGTATTGTTTTTGTAATTTCAATTCCTAATTGTTGCTCAGATAACCACCATGATTTTATTAACTTTGCGTCCTGTAATCATTAAATCAAGTTCTAAGTTGTTTATATTAATTTGGATTTCCTACATATACAATGTTATCTGAGAATAACAATTTTGTTTCTTCCTTTTTAATCCCTAAACTTAGAATTTCCTGTCCAAGGTTGAAGAGAAGTAGTGATAGCCGGGGAGTCAAGTTTTCCGTAATTCACAATGAAGTATGATGCCTGCTACAGTGCTGCTTTTTCTTTTTCTTTTTTTTTGGCAGATGTCCTTTATTAAGAAGCTCCCTTCTATTCCTAGTTTATAAAGTTTTTTAAAAAAAAATCATAAATAGGTACTGGATTTTATCAAATGCTTTTTATGACTCTAAAAATGTAATTTCTGTAAATGCAATAAATAATATTAATTTTTCAATTACAGACAGACTCGGTTTTGTGTGGCACCACGCTAACTGCAATTTGATTTCTGTGGCACGAATCCTCCCACCGTAGCAGATTTCAAGCTGCCAAAACGAGCTCACGGAACTCACAGGCACGAAGAGATGGGCACTGGTTCTCCTAAGCCAACAGGAGCCAGTCCTGGCCTACCTCTGATTTTAGTCCCCAGGAACCAAGACTGAAATTGATCATTTCACTAGACCAGCAAGAACAAAGTCGCTTCAAATGATCTATTTTATAAAAAGCCTCACAGAGAATCCAGGAGGCCAAAGGTAGGACTGGGGGTAGTTTAGGAATTCTTCCTGGCAGAGACGATACAGGCCATGAGCTAGGTCTTAGTGGAAGTAATGGGATTTGGAGGAGCAGAGAAGAAAGGACAGTGTAGTACAGTAACAGAAGGCAGTAAAGGAAGGTATGGAGGCAGGAGAGCACACGACACCCAGGAGAGCTCACAAAGGTGAGGTGAAACCGGTGTCTGTGCTGGGCACTCGCTGCTGTTCCATCTGCAACAGCCTCAAGCAACATCCGCGGCTACGGCGTTACAGAGGTGCGCCTCCACTCCTTACCAGTGCCAGGGCCAAGTGGCCGATGGTCCTGCACATTAATAATCAAATATATATACTCATTCTGTTTTTCTGCATGCTATCAAGAAACTCAAAAGTTAATTTTCTATTGAAATTCTTTTTATTAAGACTCCTATGGCTTCCGGGCTGAGGAAAAAAAAGTGTTCTTCAACATCTAGGGTACAGCTCACAGAGGTACTCCAAGTAGCCTCAGAAACCATCTACCCAAAATTTCATAATAGTCCAAGTTCAGACAGAGCCTGAACATTGTGAGTACTTATCTGTCCCTAAAGAACTCATGGGATATGGCCTATATACTACCATTTCAGAATAAGTCTAAAATTATTTGATTCCAAAAATAGGATTAGAATCAGAAATGTAAAAAATGTAGATGTAATACAGAAAATAGAGCCATGGCTGGAAGTGATATGGATACTGAGATACACTTCTCTAAGCACATGTAAGAATTAAGTGTGATAAAGTATGCATTTATCATCAACACTCTACTTACTATTGGGTCATGTATTTTGTCAAATTAAGTAAAATACCTCCTCAAAACAAATTCTGAATTTCAACTATTATATAATTATGTGAATTCGCCTAATGATATAATAGCAATACTGTATAATTCTGAGGCTGATAAAGAATATAAATTATTTTATAAGGCAGCCACAAAGAACTGTTAGTCTGCCAAGTTAACTCCCAACCCTCACATTAAAGTTAAAAAACAGAATTTTTCATGTATACATTCTCAATAATTTCTAATGATATCTTTGATCTAATCAATTTAGATAATATTCTCTCCTATACAAAAGATCCCAAAATAAAGAAGCATACACAGAATATAGCCAATAGTAGGTTATATCAATTTACTTCACATAAGAACAGCGTATTTCAGGCCTATGATTTCCATTTAGTATCAACAAAAACAATCTGTACAGAAAACCCAAAGGCAACGATAGAGCATTATACATAAAATGTGCAAATATACTTTAAAATGCAAGTTATTCTATAGTATTTGCATGGTAGAACTTTATAGTAATTAAGGAACCAACCTCATTCCAGCTAATTTAATCATCCTTTTGCATATATAGCCAATGCAAATGCACAAGGCACAACTTAGTGTTGATGCTAAAGTGTGTAAGATACACCTTCAGATTTATTTGGAGATATTAAAATAACATAATCATGTTTGTATTTTATTATTTAATGAGACATTAGCTCATTTCTAAAGCTTCACAAGCATTACACTTGATAACATATATGTGGCAAGGACAAACTGTTCCCTGGACTTAAAAGGTAAAAGACAAGACCCTTGGTAGCCTATATTAAAAAAAAAAAAATTATATCTCTATATATATATGTACACACACACACCCACAAACTTCCCATAATTCAAAGGGAGGCCATTCCTTTTAGCAAAAGTTCCCTTATAGTATTTCATGACAATTATTTAAAAAGTATGTATTTATTTGCCATCTGTTTTGGTCAATCTTCCTACAAAAAGATACTGAAATAGACAATTTTCTTCTTCAAGATGAAGACAATACCAATTTAGAAAGTCTTTCTTTTGAGACTGCACAGTGAAAGGTATTATTTAATTATAGAAGCTTGTTGCTTTTAAAGAAATTATTGAAATCTACACAAAGAAAAATGTTAGCCTATCAAAAATCAATGAGACTTGGCTAGAACACAATTCAGAATCTTTCAAGCCCAATCACAGTGCTTCTTTGCTGTTTTATTGCCCATTCCTGAGAATATTCTATTATTTAAAATTTTTTAATTAAGTAAATAAATTTTACATTGATGAGAATTATGCTTAAGAATTGTTTTTCAAAATATAAAATAAGCCCTATTTCATTTTGGTAAAAAAGAAAAAAAAAGAAAAAGAAAAAAAGAAATGCTCTTTGCAAATACCATCAATTCCAAATATTGGTATCTCAATCAATGTTAGTCCTCCTCTTAACTGGGTAATTCCTATTTTTTGCCATTCATGTATCACTCGTTTCCTTATTATCCATTATTTTATAATTTTTGTTAACAGGAGCATTTAACTGGTAATGGAGCAAAAATACATATAAAATTAAAGGAACTCTGGAGTGAGATCTGTATTTCCCTGTGGTAAAAGAGTTTTACTGGAAATAATCTGAATGCCATTCAAGAAAGGCAAAAGTACCTACGAAATAAAGAACACACATGGTAATGTCTTCCTCGTTGTCTTTGGTTTAGCCTTCTTGGCCAAAATCTTCTGTAAACTTCTTTAATTTCAACAAGTCATGTTCATTGACTGTGGGTTTTGTGTTAGATAGTGACCGTAACATATCCGACTGTCAGGGAAAAAGAAGGGAGGAGTATTAGTAATAGATTTAATCAAATAAAAATCATTGTATTATTATTAACTAACTTTCCACCTGAGGTTAAATCTAAGTATTTGCAGTGTGCCGTAAGTTACTAACAATAAACTCTTATTCCTTCTAAAGGACATCTTTGATCCTGCTCTTCCTTTGCACAGTAACTTTAAGCTGCTTGCCTAGTCCTGACCACAACTTTTGATGGCTCCCATTACCTATCAGGAGTATAATCCTTTTCGCTTGAAGATCAAGGCCTTCCAAAATATGTCCCTGATCTCTTTTCTGGTCTTACTTGTTTTTTTCTTAAAACAAGAGAGTTCACCAAGTGCAGTTCAAAATGAATTTAGTCATTCACTTACAGAAGTTATTCACTTATACTTATGTGAAACACACCATTTAATTAAAACCAACTAATCAGAATTTTTAAAAAAATATTTTATTTATTTATTTGAGAGAGAAAGAGAGGGACAAGAGAGTACCAGTGGGAGGGAGGGTAGAGGGAGAGGGAGAAGCAGACTCCCTGCGAAGCAGGGAGCCCAAGATCATGACCTGAGCCAAAGGCAGACACTTAACTGACCAAGACACCCAGGCACCCCCAGAATTTTTAACTATTAATTAAAATTATGATCAAAATGGGAAGAAAATAGGCTAACATCAGGGATTCATTAAAAGATTAACTTCTGGGCTATGTCTCTTATAAAACAGTATGAAATATGGTTAAAGAACAAAATCTTTATAAAAAATAACATAGTGGGGCACCTGAGTGGCTCAGTTGGTTGAGCATCCGACTCTTGATTTCGGCTCAGGTCATGATCTCAGGGACCCCCATGATGGGTTCCATACTTAGCAGGGAGTCTGCTTGAGATTCTCTCTCTCCCTCTCCCCCAATCCCCACCCACACTCACGCTTCTCTTTAAAATAAATAAGTAAATCTTAAAAAAAAAATAACATAGCAAGGACTGAAACAAAAAAGGGCTTTTGAATAACTTCTCAGAGAAGCATAATTAACACGTAAATATATCTATATACATACTATGTACTTATAGAGGTATGTGTACGTCTATAGGTCTATGTGTACATATCGCATAAATAAGTTTCTCCTCTGGAAGTTACTGTTAATTCTGACATAAAGCTCTTTGAAAATCTGTAACCGAAGCAAATTTTTAAAAAACTGAGCATGCACCAATAAGAAAACATAAAAATAATAAATGTAGCTTTTCACAGTAAGCTTCCTATACCTTACAAAATAAGTCTTAAGAATTATAAATCCCTCCAATATAAACTCTAGAAATGTAATTTTTTTTATCATAAAAATTTGGTTTCAGGACTTTTTTTTTCAAGCACTACATTAAATTTTCTACAAAACTTGAAGTAAAACAGAAAAACACCATTATGATTACTATGATAGATGCATTAAGGTTTTTGGATATTTTATAAAATCTTAAGATTCAGAAAAGAAATTTCACCAATTTTACTTTTTGGTCAAGTCTTGACAATAATTTATGCCATATAAATAAGTATTCTGTTGATAGTATCCCAGCCATAAGACCTAATAAAAGCTTAGAAACCTGTTTTTTGAAAAAAAACTTTTCACTTAAAATTTTTCTTAAAGCCCAAGAACCTACATTAAAGATAATTATTTTTTATATTTTAAGTTCAATTAACTTCACAATTTTTTGAGTAGTATTACATAAACATGCTTGATCATACTGATATTTTCTAGCTCATCTTATATAACTAAAAATGTTTATCTTTGTCTCACAAATGACAAACTGTAATGTTTCAAATTTTTTAAAATGTCAAACCATGCAAACAATTGGCTCCAAAAGTTTATCCCCAGGAACGTCCATCCATGTCATTTCAATGGCCCCAGGGTCACCGGGAGAACAGGGTGTTAGCAGGTCATCTATTATTTTGTTGGGATCATCTCGTGAAGGTCCGCGCACCTGGAATAAAAAGTAATCTGAAATATTTACTTGAACAAATTAACTAAGATTTAGGCCATTATCAAGACATTTGAAAATGTACTACTCTGTACTTGGTTAAAATGTTTACTTCTAAAAATAAACATGAATATACAATAAAATGTAGTTATCTTCGGGTGACGGGATAGATTTTGTTTGGTTTTGATTTTTTTCCTGTTGCTTTCTTGTATTTTGAAATTTCCTATATTACTTACATGATCAAAGGAGAAAAGGAGTTAAAATTAAAAGAAAAAAAAAAAGAAACATCTGTGGTTAAGAGTTCTCTTTTCTCTAATGCCTATTAAATGGTCTTAGAGTCCACAAAAAAGGCATCCTCAATAAGTCTCTTAAGTTTTCTCTATTTTCCAAAACTGAGAAAGTTCTGTGATATTTGGAAGATTTATAAGTGTGAAATCACTGAATCTTTCTTTCTCAACAAAAATTCCTTCTTTAAGAATAAGTACAGGGGCGCCTGGGTGGCTCAGTCGTTAAGCGTCTGCCTTCGGCTCAGGTCATGATCCCAGGGTCCTGGGATTGAGTCCCACATCGGGCTCCCTGCTCGGCAGGAAGCCTGCTTCTCGCTCTCCCACTCCCCCTGCTTGTGTTCCTGTTCTCGCTATCTCTCTCTCTGTCAAATAAATAAATAAAAAATCTTAAAAAAAAATAAAATTAAAATAAGTACAAAATTAAATGCTAAGTGTAATTTCAGTGCTTATTTTGAGATTCATAACTGATTTAAAATAAAATTTTAATAACACCCAGAGACAAAACTTTGTGACTCAGAGTCACATGCGAGTATTTTTTTTTAACATTTCACCTTTTATTAAGGCAAGTTTGTGAAAATAATACAACCAGATCTCTTCATGAACTTCCAGCTTAAAACGTTTTTTACGTAAGAAACATATAAAAGAATTCTGTTTTATAAAAAGCCACCTCAATACCAGAAAAGAGTAATGAAGCATTTTGAACCCAGTTTACTTTTTAAAGGATGTTCTTCCCTTGTCTTCAATTCCAAGTACTATTCATCATCTTTAGAGCCAGTTTGCTTAAATGCTTCACCACATCAACCCAGTTCCATCCTCGAGGCAGTTCTCCTTTGTGATCTGTTTTATCTGCCAGCTTACGTTTCTGGGTTTTTGAAAGCTGTTCTTTTTTCTTACTTGGTAGGGCTGTATTAGGGGTTTCAATGGAGATGATAACTGCTTATGGGTATCATAGAATTCATGGGCTGGTGATTCTCATGAATTGATCCTTACTGTCCTTGGCATTTTCAAACAATGTGTAGGTCATGGCAGTCCCGAGATTGACCTCCACTTCTTCCTGTAACTTGGCTAATATGCTCTGCTTTACAGCAGATGATATGGTGTTGTTCAAAAAAGCGTTCATAGATATAATTGGAAGTGTTTGGGGTATGTTTCTGTCCAGGAAATCTCTATTAAGAAGGCTTTGGGATCACCATTTTCACCTATCCTGTATTGAAATGACACTGGACTTAATTCCCGGAAGCTTTCATCTCCTTCATAAACAGAATGTAGAGCTTCCAGTTCCATCTCTTGGTCCTCATTGGCACTCATTGCGCCAGTTGTGGGATGCCCCCTGGGAGGGTGTCTGCGACAACGAGAAAGCGAGAGCAGTGGCCCCGAGCCCGGGGCCTCCCCCTTCCGAGCCCTGGGCTGCGGGAGGCACACCCCTCACACAGGGGACGAGAGTCACGTGCGCCCCTGGTCTCCGGGGGTCTGTGGGCGGGGAGCCTGAGCACATCCAAGTATTTTATAGGTGGCAACAGATCTATGCTAAATTGGGGGCTGCTTTCACATTTAATATTTATTTGACAATGATCAATCTTAAATATTACGTCAGGATTAGGGCAGGTACAGAAAAATAAACATTCTAGCTTTACTTATTATGTGTATTTTATTGTCTGTCTTTCCCCACAAAAATTTCAGCAGCAGGGATTTTTGTGTTTGATTGTAGTACTTTCTGACTTATCTCTAGGCTCAGAGTAGTACTTTAGACATTTGATAAATACCCAAACAGGCAATCTTGTTCTTGCTAATTGAAATAATCAGCCTTAAAATGGGAGTAAAAGATGGAGCCATTGAGATATCTACTAGCTGGTGATGCAGGAGGCCAGATGTTAACATTCATTTGGCTGCTTCACCTTTATCCTCCTAAGAAGGACCCAGCTTCACGGTCACAGAAGCTGTCCCTGGCAGTCATATGGAGAACCGAATGAAAAGTTCTGGGTAGGAAAGGACTGAGTTCCTAACAATCAATAGTTTCTAAATGCAAAGAGAATTTAAAAGAAAATACAATGGCTGGGACATAAACTTGACCCTGAGCCTCCTATATTTCTCCTAGTAATGAAGTGGCTGCAGAAGGAAAGGGCTATTTCCCGGGGCTACTCAAGTGCTTTCCGAGAACTACTTCATTTCGTTTCCACAATTGTACTTGGAGGCAGTGCTACTGTCTCCTGTAGAGATGATACAAACAAGACTTAAATGGGTAATATAATTTGCGCAAGGAGATATAATAAGTAAGTTGTGGAGTCCGGCTTTAAATTCAGGTTTTAATTCAAGCTCATCATTTTTTAAAAAACTTATTTCATTGTGGGACAAGACATACGTATGTAACTTAGTCATGATACATCAGTCTTGTCATATTGCTGGATTAAGTTTGCTAATCGTTTTTCAGGATTTTCACATCGATGTTGATGGTAATATTGGGTACTGCTGTCCTCAGCAACAGCGTTGGTACAAATTACCTACCCCACTGTTATTTAAATATCTCGGACATCCCAAGACCACAGTCTTTTTACAAAATGCTATATGCTCAACCCATTCATGCAGACAAAACAGTGCATGGGAAGCAGGGACTCAGATTCTGAAGTACATGTAACCTAGAGAAAAATCACACGTCTGTACCTCTCTGGTTGTACCTTGGCAAACCGTGTTAGCAGCCAAATCCCAGTTTAATCCTGTTAACATCTGAGTCTCAGATTAATGATCAACAGGTGGCAACAGGCACCTCTTGTAGAATTTTTGTGAGGAACAAATGAAATAGTGAGATATAGAATAGAACACAGTGAAAATTTAAATATCAGCTATTGGTATTTTTACTTTGTTAATGAGGTGTAAATGCACCAGATTCAGCTTGAGGATATTCTAGTTACATCAGTGGTAACTACATATTTAAAGTTTCTATACTTACATCAAAATAATAAATACTTCAAAAATCACTGCATAAAAAATTTTAAAATACATTAAGACTATTAATAATAGCTATTAATAAACTTTGTGGGAGAATGTATTTTCAAAGACATGGAAATGTTTATTCTATAAACCCATTATTTATTATATAAAACAGAAACCTTCCTGAAATTCTTCGAAGACAAATCAATGATGGTCTCAAAACCTGACTTTAAAAGTATCTGAAAGGATGGAACAAAGCTCCTTACCTTTTTAAAATGAGTAGCTGACTGCACTTTTCTAACAGGCTGCATCAGCGCATCGCGCACAATGACACTTATGTCTGCCCCCGAATAGCCGTCTGTTTTCTTCCCGAGTTCTTGGAAGTCTGTTTTTGTGAGACTGTTCTGAGTGGTCCCCAAGTGCAGTTTAAACATCGCTGCTCGGGCCTGGGCCTCAGGCAAAGGAATATAAATTCGTTTCTCAAATCTTAAAACGAAAGAAATTTACATCAAAAATATTACTACACATATTTAATTTCAATTGAAAATTCAGATTTCTCAAGAAGAAACGAGATGCTCAGATATTCTCATTTACATAAAGCTAAGCTGACTAAGTTAAATGAGCCCATTGTGTCAGAGTTAAACATGTATATTTACATTAAATAATGGGAAAATATCCAGAACACATTAGCAACTAACAAGTAAAACCAAAATAGCCAGAGAACCAGTTTGGAGTGATTTAATCTTTCTCACATGATTTTTGGGTTATTTTGGCCATAGTGTTTATAATGTCTAGAATTCACAACATGATATGTCCCACAAGATTAGCTTCTCATAGAATCATACTCTGAACTCCTGATCCAGAGATTAATATGGTTAATCATATGAAATAAGAGAGGGCAAAATAATTCTCTAAATTTAAAATGGTAAAGCTACTCAAAATCTTATCTAATAAACATATGTTTATATGTTTATTATTATCTAATAATACACAAAATGTCCACTTTATTATAATGGGTACATTCAGAATAAATAATTCTAATAGTTCATAAGTAAACACTGTTTTATTAACAGTAACTTTGCTTGCCTTCTCAGAATTTCAGCATTTGGGTAGGGAGGAAGCAACGAGGGAAAATTTAAGTGGCTGTGAAGACTTCGTTCTTTAGGTAACTCTCTGTGGCTATGAGAATTTTAAATTTCCATTATTTCTAGAGATGGGTTTAGAATTAGGCCATTTTTCAAAAATAACTAGCAGATCTCCTTTCTTAATACTGGATGGTAACCTAGCATCCCGGCAAACCATCAAGTGAATGGATAAAAGTGGCAAGAACTGGTGCTAATTTTTACCATGCAAAATTCAATGAATGAAATAGGGAACGGTGTGCATGAAGAGTAACGAGTCCATTTACCTTTCCTGTAGCTCAAGTTCAATATGTAATTTAAAAATTATAGACATAAACTTTTAATGAAATATATCTTGGTTATCTATCATACTTTAACTTATATGATTGTCATTTTGCTAAAATTTTATGTGAAAGTTTCCCACTGAAATACCAAGCTACATTTGTACATGAAGCATCAGTGCCTTACACTAAGCTTAATTAGAATTAAAAGTAAGCATTAGGTAATATATTTTCCAATGTGAAAGATTCTGTATACGAAAATCTCGTATCTTCAATACAGCAAGCAAGTAAGCAAACAAATGCCTGCCTCTCTTCCCCCAACGCAGGGGGCAACAGGGTTAGAGTACATCAAAAAAATTCTGTAAAGTTGTCAGAATGCCTCTTCAACGAACAAAAAGGGAACTGTCACTGACTTGTTACATCTGCAGTGAGAAATAAGATCTTCATTGTATCATCATACCTTCTTCTAATGGCAGAATCCAGAACCCAGGGTATATTTGTAGCTCCCAGAACCAAAATTCCATCATTGTCTATACCAACGCCTGCATCAAAATACGTAATATTTTAAGTAATTTGTCATTTTAGTGCACTTTTCAACCTCATCTATATGTTCTGTTAAGAATGTGGTGTTTTAATGTTAATAAAGTGCCTCATATTGAGAGTCTCTCTGAAAAAACTGTATTTAATCAAATATCACATTTATTCAAATATGATGCAAATATTTCCAAGAGTCAAATTTGCTAGACTATGGACAAATACTATTCATATTCTTCTCAAAAGATTTCATTTGAAGTCTACACATTCTTTTACTGATAGTGTTCCTGGTATATATAAGTGAATATACATAGTTATAAGTGAATATGCGCATCTCCTTACTGTTTATGCCAGAATCCTACAGATGATTACAACGGGGTGCAGACTTTGTGTGCATGTGCAGGACAATCAGAATGAAACATGGCACAGTGAGAACAGTCTGCTAAAATGGAGAAATTCGACTTGAATTTTTTCCATTATTATGATAATAGCAGTTATAAAATAAATAGAAACTATTTTAAAAGTCAGTACCCCTACCTTGCATTTGAACTAGGAATTCCGTCTTAATTCTACGGGCAGCTTCGCTTTCATTTTCACTTCTTGAGCCGCACAGAGAATCAATTTCATCAATGAAGATAATGGAAGGTTTACTCTCTCTAGCAAGTTGGAATAAGTTCTTAACTAGCCTAAAAATAAGTAAAAGCTTTCAGTTTCTTAAAAAAATAGTAAATGACACATGACTTAATGAAAAAAACTAAAATAGAATATATACAGTATTTTAAGAACTCTGAAGTCCAATCATGTTTTGGTCCAGGAAATAAGAATCCTACAATTAGATGATTCAGTTTATGATTTACTAAACTATACTATATGTAACTGTACATATGCTATCTTTTCCCTATGAAATGAATTTCAAACTAGGGACTGATCTGACACAGAAATGAATACTTAATGTCACTTCTCTGAATGTCTATGAATGATATAAGCCTATTACTTTATAGACTGATATAATGATTACCAGGCAGAGAGAAACTTAAAAAAAAAAAAAAATCAACTTACTACTTACTTTTCACTTTCACCTAGCCACTTTGAGACAAGGTCAGAGGAAGATACTGAAAAAAACGTGGAGTTGTTTGCTTCTGTTGCTACAGCTTTGGCTAAATAGGACTTTCCTGTTCCAGGTGGCCCAAATAACAGAATTCCCCTCCAAGGCGTTCTCTTGCCTAAAATTTGCATTAGAAAAATAACATGAGAATCTTTTTTTTTTTTTTTTTAAAGATTTTATTTATTTTGAGAGAGAGAATGAGAGACAGAGAGCATGAGAGGGAGGAGGGTCAGAGGGAGAAGCAGACTCCCTGCCGAGCAGGGAGCCCGATGCGGGACTCGATCCCGAGACTCCAGGATCATGACCTGAGCCGAAGGCAGTCGCTTAACCAACTGAGCCACCCAGGCGCCCTAACATGAGAATCTTAAGACTGTTAATTTCTGTTACCGGAGACATCATCCCTACTGAAGAATACTGTGAAGAGGTTTTCACTCTACAGCTATCAGAATAAAAAAAATTTTTTTTTAAATAAACTAACATAAGTATGTCTTAGAAGTAGCTCATTTACTTTTCTTTTAAAGATTTTATTTATTTATTTGACAGAGAGAGAGAGAACGAGAGAACACAAGCAGGGGGAGTGGGAGAGGGAGGAGCAGGCTTCCCACAGAGCAAGGAGCCCAATGTGGGACTCAATCCCAGGACCCTGGGATCATGACCTGAGCCGTAGGCAGACGCTTAACCGAATGAGTCACCCAAGAGCCCCTCTTATTTGCTTTTTCTAGGGAACACTTTGTCAAATGTGTTTACACAGATATAATCCTTCTAACAGGAAGTTCATTTACTTCACTCATTCATTCAACTACTATGTACTAAAACCACAATGTATGGACTGAGAACCTTGAACACAAAAGGATCTCTGCGCTCCATGGGCTTATAGTCTAGTAAGGGCAGAATCGTTCAGTTAAAAGGTCCTTCCTGATTGTCTGCTGTGTGCAATAATCAATATCAGAATATTGTAGGATAAATGAGATCCACAGGACAAGGGCAGCTGGAAACATTTTCTTTTAAATATTTATATTTCTTATAAATATTTGTGATTCTTTAATATTAAAATTATTAAGTAGTCTTTTAAATATTTTGGAGGAATGAAACTAACACAGTCTGGCTGATCCCTCACAAAGTTCTATTTAATTCCCGATCCACAAGGAAGGGCAGGTTACTATTACGGAGAGCATATTCTTATTCAGGTGGTTGGGTAATGATGAGGAGACTCCCTGAAATCCTAGTTTTGCCAAAATAGAACAAGTGAACAAATCAACTCTTTGTATTTCAATTTTCCTAATAAGAAATCACAACGCTGCCTAAAATAAAACAGACTTACATCTGACAAAAAAATATCAAATATACATTTAAAAAATTTCTAGGTTCAAACTGTGGATGGGTACATGGTATCTACATAAGAATGACATGTAGATTACTAATGGCAGAACTAAATACTGTTGTATTTATTGTTATGAAAGCCTCAACTTTGACTTGAGTTCTATCTTCCTATTTTAAATGTCTGCAATTGTAAGTCAGTGTTCCCTTAAGTGCGGTGTATATGACTGGTGGTATAGGAAGTGCTTTTCAGGTAGTATACAAATACTTTTTATTTAAATCATTTTTAAAATGTGTATGAGAAAAATACAAATTTTTCTATTTATAGTAGACACAAAGCAATCTTTTAAAATGATGCTACTACAGAAAAACAAGAAAGATGATTTTTAAGTTCAAATGTAGGCAACACGATCTATGGTGTTAGGGGGAGTCAAGAGTGATCACCTTTGCAGAGGAAAGATCTGGCAGAGGGACCTGTGGGTTACTGGTATCATTTCTTGATCCGTGTGATGATGATTACATAGATGTACTGACCTTCTGATAATCTGTGAAGCTGAACACTTTTAGGTTCCTGCTGGTCTCTGTATATTTATGCTGTACTTTAGGAAAAATATGCTCTAAAAGTGAGTGATTTAAAAAAAGATATTTAAAAAATAATAATGGTACACGTATACGGAAATAATCATAAGGAAGATATAGCCATGACTTGTGTTTGGAAAACACTGGCGTAAGTAACAGAGAATGAGCTCACCCATACTTTCGTGCCTTTACGGGATCACGATATCAACTTTTACACTGTTAATTTCGTATTTCTGAAGTGAGGTTGTAAGTCCTACCTGGCTTGGCGGACCCCGAGTGGCTCACAGGGTCTTTGCTCATCACTCCTCTACATGACATCACTTTCGGGACCTGTTCAGTTTGAGGCCAACACCACAGATTTGCTCTCTACATAAACCAACACAGCCTGTTTCACGGTTACACCGTGGGTATAGCCACATCACCATACAGGCAGGCTATCAGTCACAAAAAGGACAATGGGAAGGAATGGCTCAGCACAGACAAATGAGCTGCTGCTAGAGCTGGAACTTCAACCACACCCAGATGGTTGTGTGAGCAATATTCTCCTCAGGTGAGAATGAGCTGTCCCTAGAGGACAGGTACTTCGTCTGAAAATGTTAAATAATTCGTGCTCTGCTTTTTAAGAAACGGGAAAAACTGATACAACTAGTACATGGCCACTGTAAAAACTTCAGATGAAAGTTCAAACCCGGGCGCCTGGGTGGCTCAGTTGGTTAAGCGACTGCCTTCGGCTCAGGTCATGATCCCAGGGTCCTGGGATCGAGCCCCACATCGGGCTCCCGGCTCAGCGGGAAGCCTGCTTCTCCCTCTCCCACTCCCCCTGCTTGTGTTCCTGCTCTCGCTGTCTCTGTCTAATAAATAAAATCTTTAAAAAAAAAAAAAAAAGTTCAAACCCATCGTCTTATCTTCTACGCATAACATTAGCATTTTTTTTTTTTTAAAGATTTTATTTATTTATTTGAGAGAGAGAGAATGAGAGAGAGCGAGTACATGAGAGGGGGGAGGGTCAGAGGGAGAAGCAGACTCCCCGCCGAACAGGGAGCCCGATGCGGGACTCAATTCTGGGACTCCAGGATCATGACCTGAGCCGAAGGCAGAAGCTTAACCGACTGAGCCACCCAGGCGCCCTAACATTAGCATTTTTGTCAATCTGTCTACATTTACTTCTCAGCACACACATTTATTTCACAAATGTAGAGTCATACTACACATGTTTATAGCTCATGTTTTGATCTTTATATACATATGTGGACATTCTTTCATGTCAATTATAACATAGATCTAAATTTCTTAAGGTAGACGTACCCTCTAACTGAACGAGTCTGTGTGTCTAAGTTCTTAAGTATCTTTTCCTTTTGGTGCTTAAGGAGAGCATTAGATCACTGGGTATTTTTGTTAAGAAAAAAGTAGTTGATCAGCCCCCATTGAACAGGTACTTTTAATACTTCAGAATCAGTGCATTCAAACATTGTAACCATTTGATGTAATGCTTGGTGCTTTTCCAGACACTCTAATATTCATTATGTCATTTGATGACTTTGCCCTACTGGTTGACATTTAGGTTTTTTGCAGTATGTGTATACTGCACTTTGCCCTACTGGTTGACATTTAGGTTTTTTGCAGTATGTGTATACTGCAAATATGTGTACGAAATAAAGACCTTTGTGTAGAGGTATATCACTGCCTTATAACAGAATTTATTTAAGGTGCTAACTTATGATATGGTGACAAAAATTCACAATGCTCTACCTCATTCATCAATGTTAATTTTAAAACAATCATCAGAAAATCTATATAACAGTCATCTCACCTGTAAAAAGATGAGGGAATTTAATAGGCAATATCACAGCCTCTTTAAGTGCCTCTTTGGCTCCTTCGAGACCAGCAACATCATTCCATTTCACATTTGGTCGCTCTATAACAATGGCACCTACAAGAGAAGTACATCATCTTTAAATTAAGTACTATTCCATCAAACGTAGAAGACAACATGAAATAATGACATTCAAGAAATATATTATAAAATTGTCTGAAAAAGTTTTATCTATTAAAAACCCTCTTGAGGGCGCCTGGGTGGCTCAGTTGGTTAAGCGACTGCCTTTGGCTCAGGTCATGACCCTGGAGTCCCGGGATCGAGTCCCGCATTGGGCTTCCTGCTCAGCAGGGAGTCTGCTTCTCCCTCTGACCCTCCCCACTCTCATGTGCTCTCTCTCATTCTCTCTCTCTCAAATAAATAAATAAAATCTTAAAAAAAAAACACAAAACCCTCTTGAAACTGTGCGATTAGGAAGTAGCTGTTGGGGCGGAGTCAGAAGCTGTCAGAAAGCTGGGCTGGGTGACTGGCTAACCTAGGGTAGGTCACTTAACTTTCCGATTTCCGCTTCCTCACCGTGAAATGAAAAGAATACTGTCTGCCCAAACTACTTAAGATGGGTTAGTGGAGGGATCAAATGACATAATGAATATTAGAGTGTCTGGAAAAGCACCAAGCATTACATCAAATGGTTACAATGTTTGAATGCACTGATTCTGAAGTATTAAAAGTACCTGTTCAATGGGGGCTGATCAACTACTTTTTTCTTAACAAAAATACCCAGTGATCTAATGCTCTCCTTAAGCACCAAAAGGAAAAGATACTTAAGAACTTAGACACACAGACAGACAGACAGATGGACAGATAAATAGTAGGGAGAATGGGAGGGAGGGGATGATGGAGGAGAGAGAGACAATGTGCTCCTGGAGATCTGCAATACTTTCCTGAGATTTGCCAAATTTTCTTTGGGGCCTCTAAATAGACCTACTTACAATTTTTGCACATTAAAAAGTTATTGAAATGATTTAGTTATCTAAATGATTTAGTTTTTCTATACAATATATTCAGAAGCCCCAGCAATTGTTGTAGTGAGTCTATAAAGGTTTCTTCTAATATAGCTTACTGGCAAAAGTTTTGAATTCTCTTTTATCAAAAGCTTTTCCAAAAGCTGGTTCTAAGGTGATATGGAATTGTTTTAAGTACTGCAAAACATCACCACTTACACAATTCACTGATTACCAATGAAGTTAGTTTTATGGGTATTTCTTCTTGCTTTTTACAAAACATCATTTATTATTATAAGAGTAGTTATATTACACAACCTACTTACGAAAATCTTTAGCTATAGATTAAAATTAAATGAAACCATAAATACTTCCTGCATTCTAAAAGTTCACATTAAGTATAAATTAAAGCCAATTCACTTCTTTTCTATGTTCCATTCAGCTTAGTAACCCTACGTGAGGAAATATTTACATTATCTGATAGGATTTTGTGATAGTTAAAAAAAAAAAAGTAAATTTACTTTCTGTATCAGCAGCATCTGGTAAAGTTTTTTCTAAGTATGAATTTTCTAATTATGCCAAAGCTTATCTTCACATATAACTAATACTTTTCAAAGTTTAAAAGTCACTTTGGAATGTTTAGTGACACAAGATTATTGACATAAAAGTAATATTAATAAAAGTAGTAATTAAAAAGGGGAGAGGGATTATTGGGAATAAAAGCCAAATGATATGTTTCCAATTATATAAATTTATCCAGTCTTTGATTACACTCATGTTATGAAACCTCAAAAGTCACTGAGCATCAAAACAGCTAACAAAAAACTCAAATCATAAATTCTTTAATTTTAATAATCAAATACTACACTTAAAGTCATACCTTAAAACAGAAGTAAAAGATTTAAAATACTCTTTCAGAAAAAAAGAAAGGTTCAAAAAAGGATATTATACAGTGAAATCAATGAGCAAACTATTAAATGAAAAGATGGAAAAAAGGACTCTGAGATATGAAAGGCTAGGACTCCTTTCATACTCCACTTCATCCTGAAATTCCAAATAAATTTCCTCATTTAAGTATTTTCAGCATTTGTATTTTTATACATCTCTGGTTCTTATCATTACTGATTTTAAAGAAAAATTCCCTATTAAAAATGGGCTTGTATCTTTTCCAAAACTAAAGATACACTCCAGTTTTTACTTTGTGGGGGAGAGAGGGAAACAAAACCAAAAGGACAGGAAAAAAACACCTTTTGCCTTACAACTGAATTAAGGCCACTTGGCACAGACCGCTGGGTTGTCCAGCAAAACTGAGTACGAGGCGTGTGCCCACACTGCTCCAGGCAGTGGTGGTATGGCAGCAGAAACTCAGCTTTTCCTTTTGGACTTGATCCACCTTTGAAGTTCTCATTTATAAATTATCCTCACAAACTGTAGTGCTTTCCAGATATTAACCTTATAGTATTCTCCTATATATCCCAGTAGGACTGGTAAAACAAAAAATAGAATAAAAATAAAGAGACTAGTTGGTACAGCAAGATTAAAGGACTGGCCAAGCTAGATATATTCACCATTCACTAACCCAGGCTGTGCCTCTATAATGGAAATCCTTCCCAGTTATGCATTCTATTTGGCAAAATTCAAATGAACAAAATACATAAAATTCAACTCAAAAAGTCATCAACTAACGTATCAAAAAACAAATCTCAGTACAAAGCCAGCAATTAAACAGGTGCCATTTTAGATACATACAGCTACTACTGTTTACTGAGGCCCTAAAATTTGTCGGATGTAACCTTGGCAGTTTTTACACTGTCATAACCTTCTAACTGCCCAGAAAAGAAGGTATTAGTAATTTCCATTTTAGAGCTGGGGTCTTCTACTCTGAGAGGTTCGGGAACCTGCCCAAGATCAGACCACTTTTCTGCAGCGGGCCCTGGAGGGGACTCCAGATCTGAATGGAACCAAAATCCATGCCTCTCATCATGTCACTATACTACACGCACAGGAGAATGAAAGACTTTTAGAGTTCTGGAAGGTAAAAACAGAAAGCTGGAAGAGATAAAGGTAAGTGGCGACACTGAAATATTACAAAACACAGATGAGAAAGGTCTGGAAACATGAAATAAACCATCAATGAATCAGCTACAGCAATAGCAATAAAAGTCAAGTGTGAGTCCCAATTCATTCTGTTCCTCTGACAATTTGGAAATTTTAATACTGTCAGATTTTATAATGTGGCTAGTAGTGTAAATGCTACCTTCTCTAAAAGGGGGCAAATAAGACAAAATGAAAAAGAGTAAGTTGACTGACAGGTTTTTTAAGGCACATATAAAACCAAACAATGTTTTTACTACATGGGGAAAACCAACCTAGTAGAGACCCTATACAGCAAATCCTATGAAAATTGACAAAGTCAGCATGTGACCACTGGGAACCAAAGCCAGTTCTTGAACCTCATTTGAATACAGAGGGGAAAAAACAATTCAAATAGACAATTCACTATAAGGTTTTTAAAAAAATAAGATAGTAAATTTAAAAATGAAATCTAAAGCAACCTTGAAGTTGATTCTGTAGTTTCTTTTTTTCAGGATCATCAGTTTCTCCTTCCCCATCACTGTCATTCCTAATAAAAAGAATTTAATATATTCAAATGATCACTCATTGCTATCAAAATAAGGCAAAAATGAAGGAATAATTAATCTGAAATCCGTAACTTAAGTGGCAAAATAAGACATTCACATTAAAAGTTATGCTTATTTTATTACTTTTAAGGGTATATTAAATAAAATAGTAAGCAGGCATATTACCCATCAATATGGAATCATGAACAGGAAAGGAGCAAAAAGACCAGAATGAAGTCAGGAACCAGCTCCAAATTCCCACGAAATACCGATGTATGTACAAATTCATAAACGTATGCCCACACACCTCATTCCACAAAAGACTTAAGATGAGTTACAGGAGTGTTGTGAATAACATAAAAACATCAAACCAGGCAAACTATGTATGAGAACGAGAAGCCATAACCAGGAGAGAAAAACCCTGAATATTAATTATTTAAGGTATAAAGGTCTATAATCCTTAGTCTGGGGGTTCCAGAGAATAGATGAAGCTATTGATGAAAATGAACTGAGACCAAAAGACAAGTAAATCAACCCAGATATTTCATATCTGAGAATTTATTCTGAAAAAATAATTTAAAAGGCATTCAAATATTTGACTACAAGGAAAATCATGCCCACAGTTCCCAAAAGGGAAAAATTAGAAATAAAGTATGTTCAGTTATGGGGATAGACTACATTGCATATGATAGACTACGCTGCAATCTTTAAAAATGATGTTGTAGAAATAGTTTACTGAGATGTTTATAATACAATGTTGAATGAAAAAGTGATAAAGTAAAAAATATGGCATTACATCATTTTTTACATAGAATATATAAAGGGAGATTTAAAAGCTTGACAGATTTTCCCCCAAAATGGGATTGGCTTGTTCATCATAGGATAGTGGGGTTATGGGTTGGGCAGAGACTGCCAACTGATTCACTTGATATTCACTCCGACCTTCTTCTACCAGGCTTTCTTCTACAATGAAGATTGTACTTACAAAAAGTTGCCCTTTCCGGGCTTCCCTGCAGCTAGGGCCCCACACCAGACCAAAGTTCCTCCAAGAAGGTGGAGGCAGGAACTGAGGTGGCAGCTGCATGCGAGGAGACCATCCCTTTGAGCGAAAGCCGTGATGTGCTGAGGGACCTGTGGCAGACGTCCTACTGGCCCCTGCCTGGCATCAGAAGGCCTTGACAGCGGCGTTGGCAGCAGCGGGATCCCTACCAGAACCACCCTGGTGGAGGTGGCCATTTCTCCTAACGATACGGAATCCAAGCTTGATTCCCTGCCCCCACCCCAAAATCTATAAGGTCAATACTCTATAGTAAGCCCCTTTTTGTTAAATTACCAAGGTGGGTCCTGGTATTCAATACAGAATTGGCACACACACACCCCCCCCCGCTAGGCAGCCATCTCAGGAAGGGAGAACACAGGGTCTTCAAGCAAGACCAGAGACCAGAGAAGCCTCCACTCACAAGGAGGAGAGGACATTTCTGCTGGCAAGGGAGTCTCAGGAAGAGTAGGGGGTTCAGGCACTTGAGGTTAATGAAATTTTTCACAAGTGTTTCATTTTAATTTTGCAGACCCAGTCTTCCAAATGGCCCAACCTTCACATAAGAAACCCTAAAGTTGACTCTATGTTGAAATTCAACAATCTGTAAGATCAGGTGGGGTCTGATTTTTGTTATGTCAATGCTGTAGGTGCAGAAGATAAAAATATTCTTAGGTGTCACAGGAACTCCCTGGTTTCCTGACCATGTCTTGAATAGAGAATATAAAATCTTGAGCTTTTAATTCTCTTCAAACTCTCCCATGTGGTCAACTCTAGGTTTTTGTTTTTTTTTAATTTTTTATTTTATTATGGTATGTTAATCACCATACATTACATCATTAGTTTTTGATGTAGTGTTCCATGATTCAGTTTGCGTATAACACCCAGTGCTCCATGCAGTACGTACCCATCACCAGGCTAACCCATCCCCCACCCCCCTCCCCTCTAGAACCCTCAGTTTGTTTCTCAGAGTCCATCGTCTCTCATGGTTCGTCTCCCCCTCTGATTTCCCCACCTTCATTCTTCCCTTCCTGCTATCTTCTTCTTCTTTTTTTTTTAAACATATAATACATTACTTGTTTCAGAGGTACAGGTCTGTGATTCAAGTCTTACACAATTCACAGCGCTCACCATAGCACATACCCTCCCAATGTCTATCACCCAGCCACCCCATCCCTCCCACCCCCCAACACTCCAGCAACCCTCAGTTTGTTTCCTGAGATTAAGAATTCCTCATATCAGTGAGGTCATATGATACATGTCTTTCTCTGATTGACTTATTTTGCTCAGCATTAATACCCTCCAGTTCTATCCACGTCATTGCAAATGGCAAGATTTCATTCCTTTTGATTGCTGCACAATATTCCATTCTGTCTATATACCACATCTTCTTTATCTATTCATCTGTTGATGGACATCTTGGCTCTTTCCATAGTTTGGCTATTGTGGACTCTAGTTCTTACATTCCTCTGTCCTTCAAAATGGCCTTTGGTAGTAGCCACAGAGGCCCTGAAGCACTGCCTTCAAAAGACACTCCATTCCTAGTGACCACAGGAGGTTATCTAAGTGCTTTGTGCCACTGCATCCCATGAACTGTATCACATCCACTAACGCGAACCAGAACCTCCTGCCTTCAAACCCAACCAGGCCCGATAACCCCATCCCAGAGTTTCATTTTTTAGACATGAGAGACTATGTTCCAATAAAACTATTTACAAAAACATGCAGCAGGTCAGATTTGCCTATGAGTCATGGACTGCCAACACCTTGTTTAAACAAAAGAAACTGATTTCACAAATTAAATGTAATTTTATCTTTTCATTAGATATAGTAAAATCTAACACTCTAAAATACATACCCCTTCTCGTCAGCTGGACTTGGCTGTCCCACTTTCACTGGCTTCTGTGGATTTTTCTCTTTCTTTTTCAGGTACTCCTTTAGTTTTTCTGCTCTATCAAGATATTCTGTACACTTTGCCCTGATACTTTGCTTGGCTTTATCACCCTGCGCTTCATCTATTAAAGGGAAATGAGAGAGATTTTTCCATCAGTATTCTAGGTTTAAACAGACAGGTTTAAACCTAGACACAATTCTGAGACAAGGACAATCTATTTTGGGGGAGGGAGGAAGAGCATCTCTAGCTCATCGTAACCAATGATCATCAACTCTTCTCTGCTGTCTCCAGCATGGTTGGAGGCCAAGAGTGGGTCTGAGTCAGAAAAGAGATCTGAGCAAGACACTAGGATATTAAGTTAATGTTAAATAATAAGAAATTGTTTAATATTCTTTGGGTTTTATATTCTTCCCATAACGTTTTGTGCAGATAGCTGAAAGCTACTTGTCTCATACAAAACCAATTACAAGACAAACAGAAGTAATATTAACCATTTCCATTAATGTCTACATAAACTTTATTTCATAGCAAAAAAAATGACAGAAATCCCATATATTATATGTACCACTAATATTGTAATTTTACTACATAAAGGTCTCTGTGGGAGCAATTTCAAAAGCAGACTTCGGCAGGATGTGCAGCACATGGGACTACCCCACGTATGTTATGATTCATTCTTAGTTTCACTTTTGACAGAAAAACCTCAAAATGAAATGGAGGAGCTCAAAAGAAAATCCTGAATTATTCAAATGCTAAAACTGTTATTTAAAAATAACTTTAAGAGGGGTGCCTGGGTGGCTCAGTCGTTCAGCGTCTGCCTTCGGTTCAGGTCATGATCCCAGGGTCCTGGGATCCAGCCCCGCATCAGGCTCCCTGCTCGGCAGTAAGTGTGCTTCTCCCTCTCCCACTCCCCTGCTTGTGTTCCCTCTCTAGCTGTGTCTCTGTCAAATAAATAAAATCTTAAAGAAAAAAAAAATCTTTAAGAAAGACACTGTTTTCAAATGCTCAGCATGAGGTTTAAGATCAAGAAAGGCAGTGTTTTTTTACTCATTTTCCTCTCACTGCTGTATTCTAGTGTCTACAACAATACCTGGCACATGGGGAAACATGCAATACATATTTGGAAAATATATGAATAAAATGTTTCCCAACCTATTTTTTTTTTAATGTACTTAGAGTATTTTCAGAGATGCTTAGAAAATGTGAGGTTCATACATAATCTGAGTACATTACCAATAGAAAACTATTTCCATTGACTGTGGTATTTTAATATGCTTAGGTACACAAAGTAATAATTAACTATGGTAACTGTGCACATTTGTTTGCTGAATACTCAAAAATTACTAACAAGCTAGGGGGAATTTTTTGCAAATGGATGGTTTAGAATTTTCTTGCATTGTACTTCAATTTTTATAAATGAAATAGAATAACCTTTTCCTTTAACGTTTTAAAATAAAAAGCAAACTATGACCTTACATTTAACTACATGAAGAAAATACTGAACAGCGTGTTGGTAGAGTTGAAGAGCTTCCTCATAGTTCCCAGCTTTGTCTTCCTGGGCTGCTTTGCCAGCAAGATCTATTGCTTTCTGTTTGAAGGGAGGCAAAATCATACCATCAAAATCACATAAGCATTACTTTGAAGTAAATGATCATACCGAAAGTTTTTTTTTTAATAAAAGCAACCTTAAAACAAACCGATCTGTTTTCTCTAACTCTCAATTGCATGTTATTATAAATTGTAATGATTTATAAAATGTAAACTACATTTGTTATACGGGTAAATGCTATCTGATTTCTACTTTATCCAGTACCAATCACTAAGATTTTCATATAATTTTCATTCAACGAATGTCAAGCTTAGAGCTAGTAAGGAATAACTGAGTAATATGAAAATTCATGTTAAAATCATTCAGGGAAATTCTCAAAAATCCAGTGCTGTTATAGATAAAGTACATAACAATAGTAAAATATAAATGGTATAAAACCCCCTCAGAAGCAATGGGGCAATGAAATATCAAGAATCTGAAAATACCCAAATCTTTTAATCCAGTAATTATCTAAAAGGTTAACTGAACAAAGATAGTAACCAGAGGGGTCTTTTAAACAAGACAAAATAAAACCTGAAAACTTGAATTTTAAGCAGCAAAAAGATGCTATACAATAAATTATTATAGGATCATTAAAATAATCCTATTCCTATTTGAAAGAGCAAAAACAAACAAAAATACCACAGGAAAAAGATGAAAAGAAAATTTAACAGAGGTTGTCTTTGATAAGACTCAACTTTTTCTTTTTCTACTTTTCCACATCTTTTAAAGAGGCCTATAATGAACATAGGTTTTTGTGTAGTATTAAAAAAAACCAACCAAACAAAAACTCCTGAAATAGATCCATACAAATATGCAAAACCAAGTTAATGTTGGAAGAACCAGTGCTGGAGCAATTAGACGTCTGTAAGAAAAAAAAAAAACAAAGACAGAGACTGAGAATCTTTTTGTTTGTTTGTTTTTTAAAGCAGGCTCCACGCCCAGCATGGAGCCCAACATGGGACTTGAACTCACAACCCTGAGATCAAGACCTGAGCTGAGATCAAGAGTCAGACCCTGGGCAGAAGACATGAATAGACATTTCTGCAAAGAAGACATCCAAATGACCAACAGACCCATGAAAAAGTGCTCAACATCCTCGGCATCAGGGAAATAGATATCAAAACCTCAATGAGATACCACCTCACACCAGTAAGAATGGCTAAAATTAACAAGTCAGGAAATGACAGATGTTGGCGAGGATGCGGAGAAAGGGGAAGCCTCCTACACTGTTGGTGGGAATGCAAGCTGGTGCAGCCACTCTGGAAAACAGGATGGAGGCTCCTCAAAAAGTTGAAAATAGAGCTACCCTATGACCCAGCAACTGCTCTACTGGGTATTTACCCCAAAGATACAAATGTAGTGATCCGAAGGGGCACGTGCACCCCAATGTTTATAGCAGCAATGTCCACAATAGCCAAACTATGGAAAGAGCCTAGATGTCCATCAACAGAGGAACGGATAAAGAAGATGTGGTCTATATATACAATGGAGTATTATGCAGCCATCAAAAAAAAAAAGAAATCTTGCCACGACGTGGATGGAACTAGAGGGTATTATGCTAAGCGAAATAAGTTAATCAGAGAAAGACAAGTATCATATGATCTCAATGATATGAGGAATTTGAGAAACAAGACAGAGGATCATAGGGGAAGTGAGGGAAAAATGAAACAAGACGAAACCAGAGAGGGAGACAAACCATAAGAGACTCTTAATCTCGGGAAACAAACAGGGTTGCTGGAAAGGAGGGGGGTGGGAGAGATGGTATGGCTGGGTGACACTGGGGAGGGTATGTACTATGGTGAGTGCTGTGAATTGTTTAAGACTGATGAATCACAGACCTGTACCCCTGAAACAAGTAATACATTATATACGTTATATGTTAATTAAAAAAAAAAGTCAGACCCTCACCTGACTAAGCCACCCAGGTGCCCAGAGACAGAGAATCTTGACCTAAACCACTCTGTACAAAAATTAACTCACTATATTGTTCACCCAAACCTAATATCCCCATCAGCCACTTTACATGTCTTCTCATATCAGAATACAAGCCCTGGGAAATCAAGGGTGATATATTGCTTTTATGATTCCCTAAGACTTTGCACATTTGGTCATTAGCACATTCATCACAGCACTCATACACATGGTCAACTGGTGGTTTGGTGCACCTGGTCATTTAAAAATGGATGCAGAAGACTCCGTGGCTACGCCATGCAGAGGAAATAAGTTCTTTCTTATTCTAGCTGACAATTTTCTTCTATTATTTTGAATTGCTGTGCCACTCACCTCTCCAGCTACACACTCCCCTCACTAGCAGTTAGTCCTCTTTTTGGCACCGTAATGATGGTTAAGGGAAAACTCTTACAGTCAGTATCTAATCGTCTAGTGCCAAATATGGTACTAATGACTTTAAGCCAGCCTCTCTCTGATGGTCATGACTGTATCCGGCACTGTCCAAAACGCAAGCCACTATCTATAATCGGCTTCTGAGCACCTGTGGCTAGTGTGACTGAGGAGTTTTAAATTTTGAGTAAAATTCAAATTTAAATAGCTACTTGTAGCTACTGTACTAGACCGCGCATGTTAAACCTTTAATCAAACATGACGATTTGAGAATATGCATGTTTTTCCCTTGCTGAATATCCCACTTCACCCTTGTTTCTGTTAGCATTTTTCATCTGAAATGAAATTAACTGTGTCTTGTATGGTTCTGGAGTGCCAACTACTCTTAGTCCTGACCACTTCCATCGCTACTATCCTAGCTCAATCTACTAACACATGTGTCAAAACTACCACCGTGCCTCCTAAGCGGTCAGCCTGCTTCCGCACTCAACACCTTGAAGTCCTTATGGCAACCAGTGAAGGGCCGGCCCCTTTGATGGATTTCCACTGCTGGGTCATGGTCATGGTCTACAAGGCCTTCAGTGACCCAGCCCTGGCTCCTTCTGGGTTGCATCTCAAATCCGTTAGTCCACCTTCACGCAGGCAGCCTGTGCACTGTTGATCCCTCTGCCTACAATGCTCTTCCCTGCTCTTCCCCCCCACCAATAGGTGCATGACAGTCTCCTTTTCAGCCACAGAGCAAATGCCAAGTCCTCAGAGAGGCCCTCCCTAATCTATTTGAGAGGCTGTACTCCCTCCGTCCCTGCTTTCAGTTCTCCTCTCACCCCCATCCCATCATTGTGCGTATCATTACATTTATCTGTGGATACTCACGCATTGCCTATCTCCTTATATATAAACGTGAGCTCCATCAGCACAGGGACTTCAACTGCAGCACTGTGCTATCCCCAGAGCCTGGAACAGTGCCTGGCACACACTGGGTACTTAATAAAATTGTTGAACAAATGAAAAAAATCCCCAATTGCTTTCTCAAAATCTTCCTTTTGGTTATTTTACCTCTATAATCTCTAACAATTTTTCTCCACTGGATATTTTCCTGTCAATGCTATGTCTTTTCCCTATGCTCTGGAGACCATCCCCACCCCCACCTTCCTTCTCTGACATTCACCCTATCAATTATATGCCACTCTACTGCTCTCCCCAACCTAACCTTCCCCCTCCCCCGCTTTTTTGTTGGGGCCTTCCTCAGCATAAACATGTATGTAAAGTCCTACTTCAAACTCATATCTACAAAACACAAACTAAAACACACCGGGCTCTCCCCAGTTCCTAGGTTCCTCTCTAGTTACTACCTTACTCATCTTTCCACCTCCATAACAAAATCCCAAAAAGAACTCCAAGTTCATCACGGTTCCTTGATTCCTCCATGGCAATGCTTCCTGCTGACTACCAGGTCTCACACTTACCTAACTCTCTCTCCACAGCATTTAATCCTCCTAACAGACATCTGGACATGGCCTCCTCCTCCGTTAGCCTCCATGGCACCATTCTCTCTTGGTTTTACTCTGGATTATATTAATGGTTCTTTTTCAGACTCCCTTTTCTCTCTCCTTAAATGCCACTATTCCAGAATTTCTACCTGTTTCTTGTTTTTCCTCATTCTATGAACTCTCCAGGATGCCCATAACCTCTGCAACCATCTGTACGCTATTAACTCTCAAGCCCTTGCTTCCAGCCTGGCCCCCTCTCTCTAGTTCTACACATATGTATCCAACCACTCATTGAACATTTCCACTTGGTTGTCCCCACAACGCATTTCAAGCTCAAAAAGTTCCAGAACACCTGCCCCCAAATATGCCCCTCTTTTTGTAATCCCAGAACCAATTCCTCCCCATTCAACTCAGGGAGCTGGGAGAAAACCCAGACTCCTCCTGCCCTCTCCTTCTAAATGCAGAGCCAAGCCTGACTGTTCTTCCTCTTCAATCTGTCTCTGATCAATCCTCTCTTCTTCTTTAACAGGTACTACACTACTTTGGCCCTCACCATCTCCCATCACACAGAACCCTGCCTTCCCAACTGGTCTCCCTGTTTCCAGGCCTGCTACCAATCAAGTTGTCCCCTGCACACAAATGGTAGTTTCCTTCTACAATAAAAACCTGGGCAGATTTCTTTCTGATTCTCCATCTACAGCAGAATGAGGACCAATCATCTGTGTGGCACACACCTCTCCATGGCCTGACTAGGCCAGTCCTCCCACCTTACACACTCAGTCCCAGTCGTACCAAACTAGGGACAACCCAGACAACTCAGACCTAAGGCCTTTGTTTACGGTGCCCTCTCTACCTGAAATATACTACCTATCTTCCAGTCAGACTCCAGTTTCTCTAAGCATCAGCATAGTCATGGTCTTCCTGCTGCAAAGCCCTCCCCCACACCCCCAGGGGGCCTAGCCTATGCTTCCTCGAAATTTCCACACAGTATCCCCATCAGCCACTTTACATGTCTTCTCACATCAGAATACAAGCCCTGGGAAATCAAGGGTGATATATTGCTTTTATGATTCCCTAAGACTTAGCAAAATGAATGGCATATTTAGGATTGAGTAAACTTGAGTTCTATGCATACTGCATTACTTGCAATTTCTCCCAACCCTCTCCAAGGTTTATTACACTTCTAGACTGAGGTATATATTCTTTGTCTTTACCTGAAATGCATCCCATTTTCTTGTCCAAAAAGGCCTAACTTCATAGTGAAAGAAAGCACAAACTTACAAGCAAATAAACCTGGATTCAAAACTAACTTCAATACTAATTAAAATCACAACTTTAATACACTTTGGTTTCTTACACTGTGAAACTGAAGTAATATTGAAGAGTTGTTTTGAAGATTACATAAGATCACACCAAATACCAGGTGGACAATTAGTGTCAGTACCTCTCACATTATCTAAGCTCACATCATCTCCTCTGTGAAACATTTCTCATTTATCCTTGAAGAGTTAGATAAGCCCTTCCTTTCTGCGCTCCCGCACTCACCTCTAATTCTATTATAGCACTACTGTGTTATTTTATAATTTTGATTTTTAATTATCTGCATTCCCCCATTAGATTATAAGCATCTGGTTATGGGGAGTCTTGCCTTGTTCGGTGGGAAAATTTTTATTTGAATATTCTTCATCCAAATTTCCTAGGTTAGAAGGTTAAAAAGGTTGAATGAGAAAGGGCACCTATGACCCAACCACAATACAATTATAACTCAACATCTCTCCCCGTTTAACACCAGCAACATGCCTTTAGTATGTGTCCTAATCTCTGATTCATTGAGGAACACCTGCCCCAATTCAAATATGATGCAAACGGAGTAGAGAATGAAAGTGCAGTTATTACAAAAGAAAAAAGGTATCAGTAAATGGATGAAAATTATGTTGTGGCATGTCCAAATTACATGCAAGGTCTTGACAAATGAAAAGTTAGTGGAATAAAACGAGTTAAATGACCAACAAGGATGAAGACAGCACTTAAAAAGAAGTCGCCTTTGATATTCAAAGGGACAATACTTTTTCCAAGAACACCAAAAAGACCCTTTCTGAATGGGGCTACAAAAAAATAAATAAATAAAAATTAAAAAACAATGTTAAGTGGAGATTATTATATTTTTATTATATCTTACTAAATGCAAGCCTGTTGGAAAAGATATAAAATCAACATATGACCTATTCTTGATTCTAAGTCACAGTTACAATTATGTTTTAAGATATATAAAACGTTTACTTTGATAATCTTTTGGGTCCATTTTCAAGGTAAAAGTCCCAGGAAAGCTCCTCCCTCCAACTTTTTTCTTTTTTCTTGGTGAATTTTTGAGCTCTATTTAAATGGATCTACTTTCAGCGGTCTTTCTTCAGGATCAATTGGCCTGGTTTGCGCAGGTCTTCCATTATCCTTGAGCTTGCACCAGGCACTCAATAAATGTCTCATCAACTACTGCAAGACCAAGACGAGGATTCAACACAGGTATTTTATGTCGATCTTCCCCCCAGACTGACCTAGTGGACTGGGAGTCCTCGAGGTTAAGACACATCCTAAACCCCTCTGAAACCTCAGATCCACTCTAGGGATGCGAAGCACCATTTCAGAAATTTCTCTTCTCAAATGAATTCCATAGAGATCCAACAATTATGTCTAAAAGTTTAGAAGTCTGATTTATGTACAAAACACTGTACTCGCTGCGGTAGGGGTGGGAAGGTGGAGCACAGAGGAGCTTAAAACTACTCCCTGATTTTGAATACATTTTGGGAGCACGTGAATGCACAGCTCAATGAATTCACGGATCCCTCAAATTCTAAGACTGTCCTCATAGTTCTATACACCTGACAGCTAAACGAGAAGGGCTTTGCTATACCAGCTTGAGAGACGGAGAACTAAGACCACCTTAGCTTCAACTGGCTCAGGGCTGTGCTTTGCAAACCTTACGTTCTTTTCTCTTGCATTGATTGGAGCGTCTGGGCCTCTCGTCCAAAGCTATGCCCAGTTCGGTTCAAAAGAGGAAAAAAAAACCCCACCTCAAACAAAGTGAAGATTTCCACGTAGCCGGTGGGCTCTGGAGACCCCGGAAGCTGGAGGAAAGAGCCCGACCCTCCCGCCTGCAGGTTGGGCACGAGCACCGCCCTCCTCCGCCCCGCAATAGGGGCGCGGCCGCTTCCTCCCTCCTCCTCGGCCCCCACTCCGAACCCCGCGCCGCCCCTAGGCTCCGGCTCTCCAGAGGGCGGGAGAACAGTGATACCTGGAGGTTGGGCGAGGTGGATGTCATGGCGGAGACCCGAGGAGATTCTCTGGGGAGGAACGAGGGCAGAGGAAGCCAACAGCGGCGACGTCGAATCGCGCCCGGTGTTGCCCCAAACGTGTGCAGGCTGGTGGCTCTCGGACCCCGAGCAGCGGCTTCCTCTCTGGAACTTCCAAAACCAAACGGCGCTTCGAGAGCCGCCCGACCCTTCTCACAAAACTTCCGCAATCCTAAGCCCCTCCGGGCTCTCGCCCCGCCTCTGGCCCCAGCACTTCCGCTTTCGTCATCAGCGCGCGCGCTACCCAGTCTCCAGTCACCCCGGTCTCGCCTTAGCCCCGGGATCTCGCGAGGCCTGTAGCGACATCCCTGAAGCTCCTCCTGGCCTTGGGGCGGCGGTCAAACTGAGCACAAGCGCACTGAGGCTCTGGCCTAGGGGCAGAGAGGACACCTGGGGTCGAGATCTGTGCCCTTCTTTTTCCAAGTGTCTTATACTTGAGATGAATTACTGGCTCTGGCTCCTTTCACTCCACGTCACGGAGCGCGCTCGTAGCTCGATGGCTTTTGAGTGAAAAAGTCATCCCATTTCCGAGACCCATCAGTTGGGGACTTGGGCCCGTTCCTGTGCCAGATGGGGGGTGATTATAGTACCTACCTTAGGATGGTGAATAATGCTAGTGGCGTGCCATAGCACAGTGTTAGGTGAACAGAAAGATCTCGGTAGACTTCAGGGCTTATCACTCAACACTTTACACTCCATTCAACAAGCACTTTCCGAATGATGGTCACGGCTCTATGAGGCCCTGAGCATGTTAATGGAAGGCGCGTATAGCAGCTGCCCTCGAGGAGCTCACGTTTTTGCTGGGGAAGTAGGCTCCTGAACACAGGTCTTGTGAAACTGGTAGACCGGATATCTTTTAATACCGTTTCTTTTTTTTTTTTTTTAAGATTTTATTTATTTATTTGACAGAGAGAGACACAGCGAGAGAGGGAACACAAGCAGGGGGAGTGGGAGAGGGAGAAGCAGGCTTCCCGCGGAGCGGGGAGCCCGATGCGGGGCTCGATGCGGGGCTCGATGCGGGGCTCGATCCCAGGACCCTGGGATCATGACCTGAGCCGAAGGCAGACGCTTAACGACTGAGCCACCCAGGCGCCCCCTTTTATTTTTTTTTATTTATTTATTTATTTTTTTAAATATTTTTTTAATTTAATTTTTTTTTTAAGATTTTATTTATTTATTTGAGAGCGAGAATGAGAGAGAGAGAGCACGAGAGGGGGAGGGTCAGAGGGAGAAGCAGACTCCCTGCTGAGCAGGGAGCCCGATGCGGGACTCGATCCCGGGACTCCAGGATCATGACCTGAGCCGAAGGCAGTCGCTTAACCAACTGAGCCACCCAGGCGCCCCCAGGCGCCCCCTTTTAATACCGTTTCTAAAGAAGGTTAATGACTTGAGAGGTTAAGTGCTTTATGTGAGATCACGTGTCAGGGATTAGTCGCAGAACTAAAATAAGACCTTTCCTCAGCCGTTTCTATTGTTTGCGGCCAAAATCCTCTCCTTCTTCTTCTCCCTTTCATAGTAAAACTTCCCGAAGGAAAGTGAAATAGATATTTAACCATTCCTTTCATTCTATTTCCCACTCAGTCCCTAATTCTTTCCAATCATCTGGTGTCTCCTAAATGATTAACATACGCCCCGCCCCCTTCTTACTAGGTACTGTCAACTACGGAGTTTTAATAGTATTATACTGATACAAATGTCTTAGTTTTGATAAATATACAAGATAAGATGTTAACAGCAGGGAATATCGGGTAAAGAGTATGTGGGAATTCTCTATATATCTTTGCAACTCTTTTGTAACTATTATTTTAAAAGGTTTTTTTTTTTTTCTTTAATCCTGCTCTTTGGGAGCTTACATTCTAGTGGGATAGAAACTTGTTACCTTTTACATGTTTAAAAATGTAAATCTAAAAATGTTACATGTGTGATGATTTATAAAGTACTTTCCCATATATTATTTCCTTATTCTGTGAAGTCGATCTTAAGTATACCATATGAGGAAAGCTAAGCCTCAGAGACATAGATGTTCCCCAATCCATGCAGCTTTTAAGTGGCAAAGTTGGAGTTTGATCCCAGGTCACCCGACTCCAGATCGCATATTAGAAGATAAACAGTGACAAATGGTAGAACTGAGGCAGACTGCACCACAAGGCCACAGAGGAGAAACCCCTTAATTTGGATTGAGTGGCTAGGAATTTCATGGGGAAAGTGTCTGTTAAACTAAATCTTAAAATCTTAAACTGATTTTGACAGAATCTAGGCCATTTCAGCCAGAAGACAAAGCATGAATAAAGGCACAGGAGAGTAAATATCTGGCATGTGTGAGAGATGGCTAGAATGTAGGAAGCAGGAGGAGCTCTGGGGGAAGGAGTGGCAGGAGGAGAAGCTAAAAATGCACCGATGGGCACTGCCAGGTTCTCAAAGCTTTGGATGATAAGGAGTTTGGACTTTGTTCTATGGGGATTAAGTATTCATTGAAAGGTTCCCCCCTCCCTTTATCATGCCCTTCTCCTCTCCCTCCTCTCTTTCTTCCTTTTAAAAGAAAGTAGATTAAGTAGGGTCCTGATTTAATCCAATATTGGTTTTATGAAAATGGATCTCACAGTTGTTTGTAGAATGCACCAGGAAGAGAGAGGAGGTGGGAAGATCAAGTAGGAGGCTATTGCAACAGTGTTAGGTTTTAGAAAACTCAGGGTACTGAGCCAGATAGCATATGTCCCATTCCAGAAGCCCAGCACCTATTTGGACTTCGATTAATACATCCTCGCTCCCACAATTGCTTTCACCAGTTCAACCTGGTTGAAATCATACCTATTCTTCAAGTGCTAGTTCCAATGTTAGTTCCTCAAGATAGCTTCAAAACATTTCTGAACTCTTATAGCACTTTTGACCTTGAATTGTCCTTACATAATGCACGTTAAGTCCCTAATACAGTGCCTGTAGCACTGCAGAGACTCAAAAATTGTTAGCCTCACTCACACAGTGTCCATCCTTTCTAGACTGTAAAATCACAAGGACAAAGACTTCACCATATTCCTTTTTGTAATCCCCTGTGCCCTTACTCCCTGCATATACCTACAGATTATGTGCTTAAATAGCCAAGGTTTGTTGGAGAAAATGAAGTCACCTTGCTCATGATCAAGGGTTTTGGAGATTAAGAAATTTAGTTGGCTGTTAAGTGACATTTGTGGTTTCAGGCTCAGCGAGTCTCTCGTCCAGCTCATTCAGGACCAAGTCCATTTCATTCAAACCATCTTAAAGGAAATGCCTAATCTGAAAGTCCTCACAGCATGCCCTGCACAGCCACTCAAGTCCACCCAGAAGGCTGGTCCCAGCTTGTTGAGTCACCAGCTCCCTCTCTGACCTGCAGTATAATTATAAGGAAGGCAAAGCACGAACAGTGCTGATCACATGAAAGAAGTGACTCAGGCAGTTTCTGGGCAAGAAACCTGTTCTCCATATCAGGCAGCATACCTTTCTGCATGTGCCTGGGAACCCTGCAGACCCAGCCCTTCCTCAATAGCTGCTATTCGTTTTATTCATATGAAGTCACACAGAGTTTTTGGACTGATGATGTCAATGTCCATCAGCCTCATGAGGGAGGGTATGTCCATCGAAGGAGCTCTTCATGGTTGTTGATTACCTATGGGCAGGTACACTGTAAGGCTTTCGAGCAGAAGATGAGGTGCCTTTCCTCAAGAAGTTTACAGGATAACACCACCATCCCCCAGAATGTGAATACTTGGAACACGGATAATGCCCTTAGAAAGAATTGATTTCTAACTCCTTTCCCACTCCTGTTCAACCCAAGTCTTCTCCTGAACAGTTTTGTCCAAGAATGCCTCCTGTGCTTTTTTTTTTTTTTTTTTTTTGAGAGAGACAGAGCATGAGTGGGGTGGAGGGGCAGAGGGAGAGGGAGAAGCAGACTCCTCACTGAGCAGGGAACCCGACGTGGGGCTCGGTCCCAGGACCCTGGGATCATGACTCAAGCCGAAGGCAGACGCTTAACCGACTGAGCCACCAAGGCGCCCCACCTCCTGTGCTCTTGTGCTAGATTCAGTATTCAAGCGGTTGGGGCTGAAAGCTGAAAACAGTCAAAACTCCCATTTTTCCCTTTCAGAGAGTATCAGGCGTGAGCTACATTTTTTCAGTTTTCTCCCTCTTTCAAGACCCTTGGCTCAATTAATCCCAATTAATTGATCTTCAGGACACCTGGGTGGCTCGGTCAGTTAAGCATCTGGGATGGAGCCCCGCATCTGGCTCCTTGCTCTGCGGGGAGCCCGCTTCTCCCTCTGCCTGCCGTTTCCCCTGCTTGTGCCCACACGTGCTCTCTCTGACAAATAAATAAAATCCTTTTTGAAAAAATAATTGATCTTTGGCACTATAATAGGAAAAACAGCATTTTCTAATCTTATATATGCTCTCTGATACATTTACAGATAAAATGACTTGCTTCATAATGATGCAGTGTAGGGATGGGTAGGTTGGGAGTGTGTGTGTGTGTGTGTCTGTGTGTGTGTGTGTGTTTAACACACAAGAGTGGCCATGACTTACTGCCTTGATGACTGTTATAGCTGGGAATGGGTGCAGGGTGGGGGGATTGTCCAATGCACCAATCTCTCTGCTTCTCTATATGTTTAAATTTCTCCACAATAAGAGGTTTTTTTTAAAATGTATTTCCATATTTGTGCTGAACTGTGTTCAAATTCTTTGTCCAGTTTTCTGGTGTGGTGCTCACCTTTTCATCTTTCTTTTATTGATTTATTAAAGTCCCTTGTACATTAAGGAAGTTCTTTTGTTATATGTGTTGCAAATATTTTCCCACTTTGTTCTTTTCTATTACTTTTTTTGGCATGAAAATTTGTTTCAACATAGTTACATTTATCATTCTTTTCCTTTTTCTTTTTTGGTTATGTTTAGAAAGATCTTACTCACTACTAGATTATTTAAAACAATGACAATATACCTGTGTCTTTGTACAATACTTTCGACATTTTATTGTTGCATTAAATCTTTGACCTCTCTGGAATTTATTTTGGTGTAACAGTTGAGGTCAAGATCTAGCTTTGTTGTTTTACTTTTATTTATTCCAAATTGATAATCAATTGTCCCAACATTATTTATTTAGCACCCATTTTTTTCTTCGACTCATCTGAAAGGCTACCTTTAGCATGTAACAATTTCTCACAAGGATTTGTCTGAAATCTTAATTATGTTTTTTTAAACATTTATTTATTTGAGAGAAAGAGAGAGAGTGCCAGGGGAAGGAGTAGTGGGAGATGGAGACAGAAAATCCCAAGCAGACTCCCTGCTGAGCAGGCAGCCAGATGCAGGGCTCATTCCCACTACCCAGAGATCATGACCCAAACGGAAATCAAGAGTTGGATGTTCAACTGACTGAGCCACCTAGGCGCCCCATGAAATCTTGATTATGTTTTAATGATCCCTTTTCACTATCTTTTCTTATGCCAGGAAAACTGTTTTTTATTACAGTAGCTTTGTAATACACTTCAGTATTTTGTGGAACTGCCTGATTCATTCTAAGCAGAATGGAAAACTAAGGGTTCAGGCTCTGATGTTGGAATGCTTGGTTCAAATCTTGGGAATGCATATCATATAATTACTTATCTTCTCTAGGATGCTGTTTTTGCTTCTGTAAAATGAGGATGGTAATGCTACCTGTCAAATGGGGCTGTGTGAGAATTAAATGAGCCTAGCATATAGTAGAATTGGGTTTGGAATATGGTTAACACCCACCAAATGTTAGCTATCCATAATTTTCAGGATAGTTATGATTTTCTTATATTTATTCTTCATGTCAACTTTGGTATCACTGTGTCAAGTTCCACCTAAGAAGCTTATTTATTTTGGAATTGAATCGGTAGATTAATTAGGGCAGGTGAACATTTTACGATATTGAATTTCCCTCAGATTTCAAAAACATATTTTTTTTATTCTTATGTTAATCCCCTACATTACATCATTAGTTTTAGATGTAGTGTTCCATGATTCATTGTTTGTGCATAACACCCAGTGCTCCATGCAGAATGTGCCCTCCTCAATACCCACCACCAGGCTAACCCATCCTCCCACCCCCCTCCCCTCTAGAACCCTCAGTTTGTTTTTCAGAGTCCATCGTCTCTCATGGTTCGTCTACCCCTCCGATTTCCCCCGCTTCATTCTTCCCCTCCTGCTACCTTCTTCTTCTTCTTTTTTTTTTTTCTTAACATATATTGCATTATTTGTTTCAGAGGTACAGATCTGAGATTCAACAGTCTTGCACAATTCACAGCGCTTACCAGAGCACATACCCTCCCCAGTGTCTATCACCCAGTCACCCCATTCCTCCCACCCCACCCCCCACTCCAGCAACCCTCAGTTTGTTTCCTGCGATTAAGAATTCCTCGTATTGGGCGCCTGGGTGGCTCAGTTGGTTAAGCGACTGCCTTCGGCTCAGGTCATGATCCTGGAGTCCCGGGATCGAGTCCCGCGTCGGGCTCCCTGCTCGGCGGGGAGTCTGCTTCTCCCTCTGACCCTCCTCCCTCTCATGCTCTCTCTCATTCTCTCTCTCTCAAATAAATAAATAAAATCTTAAAAAAAAAAAGAATTCCTCATATCAGTGAGATAATATGATACATGTCTTTCTCTGTTTGACTTATTTCACTCAACATAATACCCTCCAGTTCCATCCACGTCGTTGCAAATGGCAAGATCTCATTCCTTTTGATGGCTGCATAATATTCCATTGTATATATATACCACCTCTTCTTTATCCATTCATCTGTCGATGGACATCTTGGCTCTTTCCACAGTTTGGCTATTGTGGACATTGCTGCTATAAACATCGGGGTGCACGTACCCTTTCGGATCCCTACTTTTGTATCTTTGGGGTAAATATCCAGTAGTGCAATTGCTGGATCATATGGTAGCTCTATTTTCAACTTTTTGAGGAACCTCCATACTGTTTCCCAGAGTGGCTGCACCAGCTTGCATTCCCACCAACAGTGTAGGAGGGTTCCCCTTTCTCCGCATCCCCGCCAACATCTGTCATTTCCTGACTTGTTAATTTTAGCCATTCTGACTGGTGTGAGGTGGTATCTCATTGAGGTTTTGATTTGGATTTCCCTGATGCCGAGTGATATTGAGCACTTTTTCATGTGTCTGTTGGCCATTTGGATGTCTTCTTTGGAAAAATGTCTGTTCATGTCTTCTGCCCATTTCTTGATTGGATTCTTTGTTCTTTGGGTATTGAGTTTGATGAGTTCTTTATAGATTTTGGATACTAGCCCTTTATCTGCTATGTCATTTGCAAATATCTTCTCCCATTCTGTCAGTTGTCTTTTAGTTTTGTTGACTGTTTCCTTTGCTTTGCAAAAGCTTTTTATCTTTTTTTTTTTTTTTTTAAAGATTTTATTTATTTATTTGAGAGAGAATGAGATAGAGAGAGCATGAGAGGGGGGAGGGGCAGAGGGAGAAGCAGACTCCCCGCTGAGCAGGGAGCCCGATGCGGGACTCGATCCTGGGACTCCAGGATCATGACCTGAGCCGAAGGCAGTCGCTTAACCAACTGAGCCACCCAGGCGCCCAGCAAAAGCTTTTTATCTTGATGAAGTCCCAATAGTTCATTTTTGCCCTTGCTTCCCTTGCCTTTGGTGATGTTTCTAGGAAGAAGTTGCTGCGGCTGAGGTCAAAGAGGTTGCTGCCTGTGTTCTCCTTTAGGATTTTGATGGACTCCTGTCTCACATTGAGGTCATTCAACCATTTGGAGCCTATTTTTGTGTGTGGTGTAAGGAAATGGTCCAGTTTCATTCTTCTGCATGTGGCTGTCCAATTTTCCCAACACCATTTGTTGAAGAGACTGTCTTTTTTCCATTGGACATTCTTTCCTGCTTTGTCAAAGATGAGTTGACATAGAGTTGAGGGTCCATTTCTGGGCTCTCTATTCTGTTCCATTGATCTATGTGTCTGTTTTTGTGCCAGTACCATGCTGTCTTGATGATGACAGCTTTGTAATAGAGCTGGAAGTCCGGAATTGTGATGCCGCCAGCTTTGCTTTTCTTTTTCAACATTCCTCTGGCTATGCGGGGTCTTTTCTGGTTCCATACAAATTTTAGGATTATTTGTTCCATTTCTTTGAAAAAAGTGGATGGTATTTTGATGGGGATTGCATTGAATGTGTAGATTGCTCTAGGTAGCATTGACATCTTCACAATATTTGTTCTTCCAATCCATGAGCATGGAACGTTTTTCCATTTCTTTGTGTCTTCCTCAATTTCTTTCATGAGTATTTTATAGTTTTCTGAGTACAGATCCTTTGTCTCTTTGGTTAGATTTATTCCTAGGTATCTTATGGTTTTGGGTGCAATTGTAAATGGGATGGACTCCTTAATTTCTCTTTCTTCTGTCTTGTTGTTGGTGTATAGGAATGCCACTGACTTCTGTGCACTGATTTTATATCCTGCCACTTTACTAAATTCCTGTATGAGTTCTAGCAGTTTTGGGGTGGAGTCTTTGGGGTTTTCCACATAAAGTATCATATCATCTGCAAAGAGTGAGAGTTTGACTTCTTCTTTGCTGATTTGGATGCCTTTTATTTCTTTTTGTTGTCTGATTGCTGTGGCTAGGACTTCCAATACTATGTTGAATAGCAGTGGTGATAGTGGACATCCCTGCCGCATTCCTGACCTTAGGGGGAAAGCTCTCAGTTTTTCCCCATTGAGAATGATATTCGCTGTAGGTTTTTCATAGATGGCTTTTATGATATTGAGGTATGTACCCTCTATGCCTATACTCTGAAGAGTTTTGATCAAGAAAGAATGCTGTACCTTGTCAAAAGCTTTTTCTGCATCTATTGAGAGGATCATATGATTCTTGTTCTTTCTTTTGTTAATGTATTGTATCCCATTGATTGATTTGCGGATGTTGTACCAACCTTGCAGCCCAGGGATAAATCCCACTTGGTTGTGGTGAATAATCCTTTTAATGTACTGTTGGATCCTACTGGCTAGTATTTTGGTGAGAATTTTTGCATCCATGTTCATCAGGGATATTGGTCTATAATTCTCCTTTTTGATGGGGTCTTTGTCTGGTTTTGGGATCAAGGTAATGGTGGCCTCATAAAATGAGTTTGGAAGTTTTCCTTCCATTTCTATTTTTTGGAACAGTTTCAGAAGAATAGGTGTTAATTCTTCTTGAAATGTTTGGTAGAATTCCCCTGGGAAGCCATCTGGCCCTGGGCTTTTGTTTTTTGGGAGATATTTGATGACTGCTTCAATTTCCTTAGTGGTTACAGGTCTGTTCAGGTTTTCTATTTCTTCCTGGTTCAGTTTTGGTAGTTGATACTTCTCTAGGAATGCATCCATTTCTTCCAGGTTATCTAATTTGCTGGCATAGAGTTGTTCATAATATGTTCTTATAATTGTTTGTATTTCTTTATTGTTGGTTGTGATCTCTCCTCTTTCATTCATGATTTTGTTGATTTGGGTCCTTTCTCTTTTCTTTTTGATAAGTCTGGCCAGGGGTTTATCAATCTTGTTAATTCTTTCAAAGAACCAGCTCCTAGTTTCGTTGATCTGTTCTACTGTTCTTTTAGTTTCTATTTCATTGATTTCTGCTCTGATCTTTATTATTTCTCTTCTCCTGCTGGGTTTAGGCTTTATTTGCTGTTCTTTCTCCAGCTCCTTTAGGTGTAGGGTTAGGTTGTGTACTTGAGACCTTTCTTGTTTCTTGAGAAAGGCTTGTATTGCTATCTACTTTCCTCTTAGGACTGCCTTTGCTGCATCCCAAAGATTTTGAATAGTTGTGTTTTCATTTTCATTGGTTTCCTTGTATTTTTTAAATTCTTCTTTAATTTCCTGGTTGACCCATTCCTTCTTCAGTAGGATGCTCTTTAGCCTCCATGTATTTGAGTTCTTTGTGACTTTCCTCTTGTGATCGAGTTCTAGTTTCAAAGCATTGTGGTCTGAAAATAGGCAGGGAATGATCCCAATCTTTTGGTACTGGTTGAGACCTGATTTATGACCTAGGATGTGATCTATTCTGGAGAATGTTCCATGGGCACTAGAGAAGAATGTGTATTCCATTGCTTAGGGATGGAATGTTCTGAATATGTCTGTGAAGTCCATTTGGTCCAGTGTGTCACTTAAAGTCTTTATTTCCTTGTTGATCTTTTGCTTAGACGATCTGTCCATTTCAGTGAGGGGGGTGTTAAAGTCCCCCACTATTATTGTATTGTTGTTGATGTGTTTCTTTGCTTTTGTTATTAATTGCCTTATAAATTGGCTGCTCCCATGTTAGGGGCATAGATATTTACAATTGTTAGATCTTCTTGTTGGATAGACCCTTTAAGTAGGATATAATGTCCTTCCTCATCTCTTATTACAGTCTTTGGTTTAAAATCTAATTTGTCTGATATAAGGATTGCCACCCCAGCTTTCTTTTGGTGTCCATTAGCATGGTAAATGGTTTTCCACCCCCTCACTTTCAATCTGGGGGTGTCTTTGGTTCTAAAATGGGTCTCTTGCAGACAGCATATCGATGGGTCTTATTTTTTAATCCAGTCTGATAGCCTGTGTCTTTTGATTGGGGCATTTAGCCCATTTACATTCAGGGTAACTATTGAAAGATAGGAATTTAGTGCCATTGTATTGCCTGTAAGGTGACTGTTACCGTATATTGTCTGTGTTCCTTTCTGGTCTATGTTGCTTTTAGGGTCTCTCTTTGCTTAGAGGACCCCTTTCAAGATTTCTTGTAGGGCTGGTTTTGTGTTTGCAAATTCCTTTAGTTTTTGTTTGTCCTGGAAGCTTTTTATCTCTCCTTCTATTTTCAATGACAGCCTAGCTGGATATAGTATTCTTGGCTGCATATTTTTCTCATTTAGTGCTCTGAATATATCCTGCCAGTCCTTTCTGGCCTGCCCGGTCTCTGTGGATAGGTCTGTTGCCAATCTAATGTTTTTACCATTGTAGGTTACATATCTCTTCTCCTGAGCTGCTTTCAGGATTTTCTCTTTGTCTATGAGACTCGTAGTTTTACTATTAGATGTCGGGGTGTTGACCTATTTTTATTGATTTTGAGAGGGGTTCTCTGTGCTTCCTGGATTTTCATGTCTGTTTCCTTCCCCAAATTAGGGAAGGTCTCTGCTATAATTTGTTCCATTATACCTTCTGCCCCTCTCTCTCTTTCTTCTTCTTCTGGGATCCCAATTATTCTAATGTTGTTTCGTCTTATGGTATCGCTTATCTCTCGAATTCTGCCCTCGTGATCCAGTAGTTGTTTATCTTTCTTTTTCTCAGCTTCTTTATTTTCCATCATTTGGTCTTCTATATTACTGATTCTCTCTTCTGCCTCATTTATCCTAGCAGTTAGAGCCTCCATTTTTTATTGCACCTCATTAATAGCCTTTTTGATTTCTACTTGGTTAGATTTTAGCTCTTTTACTTCTCCAGAAAGGGTTTCTCTAATAACTTCCATATTTTTTTCAAGCCCAGCTAGTATCTTTAAAGTGATGATTCTGAACTCTAGATCTGACATCGTACTAATGTCCGTATTGAGTAGGTCCCTGGCAGTCGGTACTACCTCTTGTTCTTTTTGTTGAGGTGATTTTTTCCGTCTTGTCATTTTGTGCAGAGGAGAATAGATTAATGAGAGAACAAAATGCTAGCAGAGTAACAACGTCCCCAGAAAATATACTCTAAACAAATCAGAAAAGACCTGAAGCAGTGGAAAAAGAAACGGAAAGAGAGAAAAAAGAAAAAGAAAAAGATAAAACAAACAAAACAAAACAACAACAACAACAAAAACCAGAATGTGATCAAATATGATCAGGCTGGTATATAGATCAGTGCCACACACTAGATTTGGGGTGTATTTTGGTCTTTTAGAAGAAAGTGCCTCCCAAAATTTTAAAGAAAGAAAAACTTATATATGTACAAAAATAAGGGTTGATATGATGAAGGGATGGAATATGACTGTAAAGATGGAAATTACAAAAATTTTATAAAAGGAATTGATAAGAAGTTGTTTGAAAAAAGAAAGAAGAGGATTTGACAAAAGAAAAAAGAAAAAAAAAGGAGAGAATGTGATCAGGCAGGGGAGTAGAAAAAACCATATACTAGAGATTTAGGGTGTATTTTAATCTGTTAGAAGAAACTATCTCAAAATTTTAAAGAGAGAACAACTTATATATATATGCCAAAAATACGGGTAACTACTATGAAGGGATAGAATATGACTGTAAAAATGAAAAATAAAAATGTTTTTTAAAAAAAGGGATTGATAAGATGTTGGTTGAAAAAGGGAAAAAGAAAAATTCAAAAAAAAAAAAAAGAAAAAAAGACAGTTAAAAAAAATTAACTTTGAAAGACTAAAGAATCATGGGAAAAAAGCCGTGAATTCTACGTGCAGTATTCCCCTAGCGTTGGAGTTCTGCCGTTCTCATTGATCGGTAAACTTGGTCTTGGCCGGCTGTTCTCGCTGATCTTCGGGGGAGGGGCCTGTTGCCGCGGTTTCCAAACGTCTCTGCCGGAGGCGGAAGTGCCCCGCCCTTGCCCCCTCCCGGCTAAGTAATCTGCTCGGGTTTGCTCTCCGGGGCTTTTGTTCACTGCGAGCTTTCCGTACAGCTTTGGAGGCGGAGAGTGAAGATGGCGGCCTCCCAATCCCCGCCCGGGAGGAGCCGAGAACTCGGGGCTCCGCTCCTCAGTGAGCCCCCAGAGAAAAGCCGCCAGTCACTCCCGTCTCCCCGGTCTCCGGCCGCACTCCGTGCTCGCCCGGCCTGCGACCGCGCATTTCTATCTCCGGCACCCAACCCCGTGTGGAGTCTCCAAACCAGCAGATCCCTGCGGTGCACTCCCGCGCGGCTCCTCCTGGGGGAGGAAGGTGAGTCTCCCCGGATCTGCCGCTTGTTGGGTCCCTGCTGGAGGAGCAGGGGCCTGACTGGGCCGCGGATCACGGTCAATGGTCACCCCGAGCTGAGAGCCCGCTCCTCCGCTCTGTCTCTGCAGCCAGCTTCCCCGCTCCGATACCTGGGAGCTCTGCCGCCCTCAGGCACCCCCGGTCTTTCTGTGACCCCGAGGGTCCTGAGACCACACTGTCCTGGAGGGTTCCACCCCCCGCTTAGCCACCAGAGTGACGTCCCTCGGCGGAGTAGACTTTTAAAAGTTCCGATTTTGTGCTCCGCGGCTCTATCACTTGCCAGAAGCGGCCGCCGGAGGCCCCTCCCCCGCCGTCTCTCCTCCCGAATATCGCCGCGGATTCACTTCTCCGCACGTCCGACCTTCCAGAAAGTGGTCGCTTTTCTGTTCAGAGAGTTGCTGCTATTCTTTTCTTCGATGTCCTGTTGAGTTTGTAGGTGTTCAGAATGGTTTGATCCCTATCCAGCTGAATTCCTGAGAGGAGACGAAATCCAGGTCTCCTACTCCTCCGCCATCTTGCTCCCTCCCCCCCAAAAACATATTTTTATTCAAGTCTTCTTGTATGCTTCTCAGTAAGTTTCATTATTTTTCTTTATATAGTTTCTGAGCATTTCTTCTAGGCTTATTTCTAGGTATTTTATTGTGTTATTATTGCTATCATATGTAGTATAATTTCTTCTCTTTACATTTTCTCCTGATTGCGGTTTGTATGCAGGAAACCATGAGTATATGTAAGTTAATTTGGCACATACGTTGTTTCTAATAGTTTAACAACACATCCTCTTGGGGTTTATAGATGAACAATGAAGACATCAGCAGACAGTGATACCTTTGTCTCTTTCCAGTATAATGTTGAAAGTGTCAAGAGCACTCATCCTAGCCTCCTTCCTAATTTAAAGGAAATGCTTGTAGTGTTGTAAATAATTATTTTAAACGTTATTATATACTTTTTTTATTGCTGCATAAAAAGTTACCACAAAGTCAGCAGCTTAAGACAATACACTCTTAGCATCTCCCAGTTCCCGTGGGTCAGAGTTCCGGCCTGGCCCTGCTGGGTTTTCTGCTCAAAGTCTCACAAGGCTGAAATTAAGATGCAGGCTGGGCTATGTGTTCTGGAGACTCAACTAGGAAAGGCTCTGCTTCTGAGCTCTCTGAGGTTGTTGGCAGAATTAATTTCCTTATGTCTGTAGAATTGGTGATAACTGGCTTCATCAAAACCAGGCACACCCATGCATGCATGCAGGCAGGCATGCGCTCGCACACACACAGTCTCTGTTGCTTCACGTCTCTGACCTCAGAGAAGGCTCAGACCCTCCTGTAATAGTACTTACTTGATTAGGTCATACCCACCCAGGATAATCTCCCTTTTGATTAACTCCAAGTTAGCTAATTAGGGACCTTATTCCGTCTGTAAAATCCCATCACTTTTGCCATATTCTATTGGTTTGGAGGAAATCACAGGTCTGTCTGCACTTAGGGAAGAGGATTATTCAAGGGCATGACTCACTGGGGGTCCTTTGGAGTATGTCTACCACACTAATACTTTACAAGACATCCCTATAAAGGAGATAGGAGAAATTAATACTCTGTTTTTAACATTAGAGCAATAGGTAAGATTTCATATTACAAATACTACATTCACAGGCAACTATACAATTTTTATTGGTAGTCTCTCTCTCTCTCTCTATATATATATATTATTTCTTTTACAGCACTGTGGTAATTATTACATCCATTAGGGTAATAAAAATAGATAATAAAAACTGGAGTGACTAAAGATAGATGCTTATAAAGAAAATCTTCATGATAAATCACTGCCTTGGAAAATTGCATGGAGCAGAAGCATTTGGTTTAGAAAGAGGAATCACTTCTCTGTACCTTTGAAATATGCTGACCAATACATGTTCTAGCAACAAAATTGACTTGGACCTAGAAGCTCTTGTTGTTCACTGAGAGCTCCTTCTCCAGAATCTCTTCCTGTTGTCTTTTGAACAGGCAAAATTTCCCAAAGATGCTACCACTAAATCAACATGGAGATCTGTGGGGAGAGTGTTGGGTGGAATCGTTTTTAGTCCAAAAATCAGCCTCCATTTACTTCTCATGGATTAGTTCCAGAAGAAGACTCAAGAGAATTTAGGTTCAATCTCAGAACAGCCCCCAGCACCAGATAGCATCAATTCCATCATCAAGCTAATGACTGTCCAGATTAGCAAAGAAAATTTGCATTTTGTTATCTAAATGAACATTTTCCCTGGAATTATAGTCTAAATCAGTTGTTCATTGTCCCATTTGATTGCTAAATTAAGTCAACTCAACAACAAGATTAAGCAAAAATAAAATGAATACACCATAAGAGTAGCAATTATGTGTTGTACCGGAGAGGGCTTGAACATGATGTCTGTTTAGTAGTGTTTTTTTTTTCTTCTGAAAATAGTATAATGCTCCCTTCACTCTTTCAGAAGCTCATTAGTATTGACTTCAAGCAAATTTGTCCAGACCTTAAGCTTTACTTCCATCTTCATTTTCTTTCTTTTTAGACTTAGATCTGCAAACGTTTTCAAAAAGATATCGTTGTGTCAGAAAAAAAAGTTGGTTGTGGTTTTGTGTAGAACACATAGAGAAGCCTCATGATTTAATTACTAGCTAACCATTTAGTAAATGGCAGTACGGTACATTTCTGAGTAATAAGTGAGGATAACATTCTGGGTAGAGGAGAGTGTGGGGGGCAGGACTGGACCCCTAAGTAAAAGATCAACCTGACCACCTCGAGATTGAAAATCAACTGGCAACTTTCTTCTTTGCGATTCATCATTTTCCCCGTTTAGTATTTAAAAACAAATTTGAAACTGAAAAATGTCAATGGCGAGATGATGAACCAAAAATTGCCAAGCCTAAAAAATGTTTTATTGGAAGCCGCTGTTTCAACGCACCTTAAGGTTTATACTTTAAAAAAACCACATGAGACATTTAATCTCCCAATCTCACATAAGACATGTAACTGTGTTGAACTTTGGATCCAAGCATGTGACATGGAATTCTTATTAAATGTGTAAATAGATATAAACCCAGAGACTCTAAGAAGAGGCAGTTGAATTAGTAACATACCTATACTTGAACCAACAATATTTTTCTTTTTTCTTTTTTTTAAAGATTTTATTTATTTATCTGAGAGAGAGAATGGGAGACAGAGAGCATGAGAGGGGGAGGATCAGAGGGAGAAGCAGACTCCCCGCTGAGCAGGGAGTCCGATGCGGGACTCAATCCCGGGACTCCAGGATCATGACCTGAGCTGAAGGCAGTTGCTTAACCAACTGAGCCACCCAGGTGCCCCCAACAATATTTTTCTTAAAAAAATTTATTTGAGCCTAGTCGACACACAATGTTACATTGGTTTCAGGTGCGCACCATAGCGATCCAACAACTCTGTACCTTATGCTGTGCCCACCACAGGGTCCCTACCACCTGTCATCACACACCATTACAGTATCATTGACTATGTTCCCTATGCCTTGAACCAACAATATTTTTTAATCACTCAACCAACTGGTGCTGATTGAGCTTCAATTAGGTATGCAGCACCCGAATCTGATATTTAAATGAATCCACATGAGAAGTCAAACTTAGCCCCTTCTACCAAGAACCACTAGCATGGAAAAATAAAGCAGTTGCAAACAGAAAGCAGTCTTCATATGTCAAAACGCATGATAAATACATACCAATATGCCTGATGAGTTAAAATCAGGTAGGGAGAAATGTGGTCTGCAGTGATCATAGGAACAGTTGGGCATGAATTGTGCGTAGAGAACAAATTTAGATACAATGAAGGAATTTACATTTATTCCTATAAAGACACTCTGTGCTCCTGAGGAGAGTTGTCCTTTCATATTATTCAAATTATAATTACAAAGTGGGAGTCTTGAAAGCTTAAGTGTTTATTCATCATCTTGGCCAAAGTCCACCCTACGAGAGTAAGGATAGGTTAAAAACCACAGCCAATTCAATTATTTAATTTCACTGTATTAAAGCTCAAGGTTGCCAAATGATCTCATTACCAAATTATATCCTAAGGTCATGCTGGGAAAATAAGCGATTCTATGCCAGGCAAACTACTCCCAAGGGCGATTCCTGGCTAGCGATATTGTGAAGTTGCAAAATGGCTGTTTTTCATTGGAAAATTCCATCCTCCACCCCCGGTGCTCTAGGAGAGTTCCTCGACTTACCTAACCTAGCGCAACAGAGTGCTGGGCGAGACAGTTAAGTAAAAAGACACTCAGGTACGTGCCAATGACAACTGGTAGCAGTTTGAAGAGCAATTTTATGATAGACTTTATAAAGAGGCAACTTGGATCTATAAAAATCATAGGAAAAAAAGCACATTGCAGCGTCAATGACAGGTGCTTTCCATATGTTGTCATGATCAGGTATTCAAAGGTTGTTAAAATACTATAGTAAGAGATGTCATGCCCGGGGAGGTGATAAATAAAGTGTGAAAAGACGGAAATGTTCAGCTTTGATGGTTCATGTTTTCGGGCCTGTTTTTGAAATGGTTTGACTTTGTAGAAGCAAAAGGCTCAAGTTCTTTCTTAAAAGAGAGAGTATACTACCCCTATTGAGGCAAGGAATACCCCCAAATAAAGTGGTTTTATTGTACCAGTGGGAAATTCCAGAAAAGGGGGTATTATAAGAGCCTCCAAGGGGCAGATTTAGGTCAGGGGAAATATACACCTTGGAGAGAGATGGAGACATTAACTCATTTAGGAGTCGACTCTCTTCAAAGACCCCAGAGTGTAAAGTATCATGTAATTGATCCAAGGGGACAATATGTCAATCAACAAATCTAAATCGAGTTGACTATTATGTGAAGGGCATCTAACCCTCCAGGCTCCTTCTAAGTTTCTCGAATGAATAAAGCCAGCATTGTGCATTGATTGTCTAACTAATGGGTATTACAAGACAAATATATTTTAGAAGTGCCAACAATGATGTTGTAATTTTATAGTGTGGTGCAAAGAGCTCTCTCTGGGCTTAGAGTCCTGATGTCCTGGGTGTTAATCCTGACTCTCCCAGTCAACAGCTTTGTGGCCTTTCTTAGAGAGTTAAATAAAGAGGGATTTTGCTGGAACACGGTGTGATTTTAATCAGAAGATCCTAGTTCTATCCTTGGCTATGCCACCTCCTTGCTTTTAGACCTTAGATAGGCCATTAGCTTCTCTTGTTTTTAGTTTGCTTGTTTGTGAAGAGGTTGAGTTAGATCATCTCTAAAATCCCTTGCTGCTTTAAGACAATCCCTCAAAGCACAGCATAATTATATTACTTGAAATTACAGTGGATGCTTAGACTTGCATCTTGGCTCACAGGCCAGATTGTTGAGGCACTGTGGTATACCAGAAACTATTAGAGATTCTGAAGTGAGACCCAAGGTCAGGCACTTAGCTGCTCTGAAACTTAGTTCTCTTATCTTTAAAACTAGACTAATAATTCCTCCTTACAGGGTTCCTGCAAAGATGGGAGATAATGACCTATGATATCTAGCATGTTAGTGACCATTCAATAAATGGTGGTGCTTTTAGTTTTTCCCTCTATGAATGACCTGATGCCAAGGTGTAGCATTATTCCTGTGGGAAAATGAAATGGACTGTATCACCATCCACGGTTTCTAGGGCATCACCGGGGCTGACGAGGTATAATGCTATCTTTTGTAATGCAGATGGTGATCTGGTAGGGACTTTTAGAAAAACCTACTAATGGACTCCAGTAGGAGTCTATTACTTTGCAAAGGTATTGGATGTTAACTTTGTAATGTCTTTTACTCAGATCTTACTGTTAGTTCTGACACTTAATGCCCATGGTTTCCACAGCAAGGCCAGCCCCGGTAGGCCCCAAGTTCACGGGCAGCTATAATACGGACCAGATGAAGCTCCTTCTCAGCATGGCATTTTCTTCCATTATTCTTTCCAGCGCCTTCCCTGGCACGTGGGGTCCCCACTGCTCTGTGCTTCTGCATCTTGGCCACATCTGGATACTGTTGGATACTTCCTCTTCTCTCCAGCAAACAGAACAACACACAGGTTTCTGCCAACCCTGACCCCTTCCCTTCATCTGATTTGCACCTAGGTGCAAAGTGAGAAACCCTTTAGGTTTGGCACAATCATGTCTGATTCTGGAACCTGCTTCGAATTAATTAACTTATCCCATTTTTGAGCACCTGTCACTCACCATTCTTGGACCTTGAACTTCTTGCTGGCGCTTCTGAGTGAGCACTGATGGTAGTGTTTCCAGCTTTGACGGTTTCACTGGCAACTCCCTGTAGGAGGCTCCATCCCTGTTCTCAGAGGGCTTATGGTCCGATCCCGCATGGAGGGATCAGCAACGCGACAGTCCTGAGAAATAAGCGCAAGCTGAATGTTATAAGCAGCGGAAGCTGCAGGAAGGAGAGGAGATTGCTGTGGGCTGGACCAAGCCGGCTACGAAGGGGATCAGAACTCTGGAGCTGGTTCCCAGTGGTGGGAGAGGAGAGGCCCGGGCAGGTGTGGGGGCAGGATGGCTGAACATGTGGTTTGTGCAGAATCTTCCCCAGAGAGGTCTCATAGGAGATTCTTACTTCCCAATCAGTTCATAAGCTCATCTTTGCTGTGGATATTCTTTTTAGCCTAACACGGCGCAGAAAAGTGGGTGCCATGTACTGTGTGTGTGAGCCTGGCTAGACCATGTGTCTAATTCCAATTTTTTCAACAGGTACAGCTAGCCTCGAGGGCTAATGTGACAATTAAGATGGAGCCTATTTTCCTGGGAGGGAGGAGGCCCTTGGTAAATGTGAGATGTCACCTCCTCCTCTGCTCCACATAAGTATATCTGTGCCGGGTGGAACTGGGTCGTATTTATCTCTATAGTTTATTCATTTTATATTAGAATTGATTCACAAATTAACGAACGTATTTAGGTGAATAAACCCAAATGTAGTAGATCTATTCATTTCCTAGCTCTTTGTTATATCTGGAATATTTCTGTGATGGATTGAAAAAAGATTAAAAAATAGTTTTTTTTTTTTAAATTTTATTCTTATGTTAATCCCCATACATTACATCATTAGTTTTAGATGTAGTGTTCCATGATTCATTGTTTGTGCATAACACCCAGTGCTCCATGCAGAATGTGCCCTCCTCAATACCCACCACCAGGCTAACCCATCCTCCCACGCCCCTCCCCTCTAGAACCCTCAGTTTGTTTTTCAGAGTCCATCATCTCTCATGGTTTGTCTACAAGAATAAAAAATAGTTTTAAGGCAATCTTGTCAAATGGGTAAGCACAAAAAGCAGAAGACTGTGTCTGGGGTTTTTGGTGGCCCAGCTGCCAAATGGCCTTTTCTTGTTTAGGGGACCCCGGCGTTTGAGTCTTCTAGGGCCGCTGTAACAAAGGACCACCAACTTGCTGGCCTCAAGCAACAGATGTTTATTCTCTCACCGTTTTGGGGGCAGGAAGTCCAAATCCAAGTGTTGGCAGAGCCTTGTCCCTCTGAAGGCTCACCTCTCCTGCATTCTAGTGGAGGCCTGTAATCCTTGGTGTTCCTTGGTTTGCAGACAAATCACTCTAATCTCTGCCTCGGATGTCACACGGTGTTCTCCTTGTGTCTGAGCCTCTGTGCCCGGATTTCTTTTTTCTCACAAGGACACCAGCCATCCTGGATTCAGGGCTCGCCATATTCGGTGTGACCTCACCTTGATTTGACGGCTTCTGCTTCTCATGTGGAGGCTGGTGTAGAGAGGGTGGACAGGGGCAGCCTCCCCGCTAGGTAGGGCGTGAACTCACGACCTCAGCTTGGGTGCTCTTGTTTGAGCTTTGGAATCCCTTGCAAGTGGCCCCGAGCCACAGGGGCAGTGAGCTCTGACTCCATAAGCCAGCAGTGAATGGGTGGCCCCGTGCCCCACAGCGGCCAGGGGCAGTGCCTCAAGGGCGGGTGAGTGGGGAGGTTTCTGGTCTCCTTAGGTTCCTTCTTAATTCCTGAGCTTGATTTCTCTGGCTTTCCCTTCAGTTCTACGATCGTCCTAATCTCCTCTCAACAAATTCCCTCTCCTTTGTTTAAATTAGACAAAGTCAGCTTTTCTTTTTTGCAGGCAAGGACTCGAAGTAACAGCAGTATCAACCAACTAATTTATTATCCGAATGTTACCAGAAGGTCCCAAGGAGAAGCAGAACCCAGAGACAATTAGCTTCAAAAGAGTAACTGCCATTAAGAACATGAGTTACGACAGGACATTGAATATTGATTGACAACCAAGTCACTTTTTGTTGTAAATATTTTATACAAATGACAAAGGATAGAGCTCCTTTATAAATAAAGTGGTTACATCAGGAAATTTTGGAGTTTTCCTCCTCAGTGTCTGGAGATCTGAAAAATGGAATTAAAATTATTTTAAAAGTTGTGATTCAAAAGGGTTTAGGGGAAAAGCTAAAAGAGAAAGAGTTGAAATATTGCTTCTTTTAATTATTGTTGGGCTGTTGGAACAGTTCCCTAATATCAGATCCATCTGAGAATTTTAAAGAAATGCTTCGACTCAATATTAATGAATAAATTTCCTTAGTTCCATCAGTCTATCTGTTAATAATCTGGAGTTGGTTAAAAAGAATTTCTATTTCAAACAGTACACACTGTTTTTCTGTCCTCAGCGTGGTAAGGGGTCCCTCTACTGGCTACTTGTGGAAACTACAGTTCTCTAACTAACGCGGCTGACACGGATTTAAAAGTAAGCAATTTCCCTTTTCTTGCATCCCCTCCTTGAAAATCGGCAGGGGTAGCAGCCTCAGGGCAAGAACAAGAAAAGGCATTGTTTAGGAAACAAGCTGTTAGGCAAATCTTGGCCACAGCTCTCTGGGTTGAAATGAAAAATGCCTCTCTGTAGAATAATGTTGTCCAATAAAAAAGTAATTCAAGACATAAATGTGAGCCCCATATATAATTTTAAATTTCCTAGCGGCCACATTAAAAAAAAAATAATAAAATGAAACAAGAAAATTAATTTCAATTATGTATTTTTTTTTTTAAGATTTTATTTATTTATTTGAGAGAGAGAATGAGAGAGAGCACATGGGAGGGGGGAGGATCAGAGGGAGAAGCAGACTCCCCACTGAGCAGGGAGCCTGATGTGGGACTCGATCCTGGGACTCCAGGATCATGACCTGAGCCGAAGGCAGTGGCTTAACCAACTGAGCCACCCAGGCGCCCTCAATTATGTATTTTTATTTAGCCTGATATATCCAAAATATTATCACTTCAGCATGTTATCAGTATAAAAAATTAATGAGATTTTTTTATGCTCTTCTTGCCCTCGGCCTTTGAAATCCGGAGTGTACTTTGCACTTAAAGCACATCCCAGTTTGGACTGGCCACGTTTCGATGCTCAGTAGCCCCTAGTAGATGCTAGTGGTTAATTAGCACAGGACTAGAGAAACTCCAAAACAAGATGGGGAACATGAGGGATACGGCATTAGCAATTTCATAATTTGCAATTCATAGCTCACATCTCACAGTTTGCCCAAAATCTGTTTAGAAAAGGATCATTAAGGGGCGCCTGGGTGGCTCAGTTGGTTGAGCGACTGCCTTCGGCTCAGGTCATGATCCCGGAGTCCCGGGATCGAGTCCCGCATTGGGCTCCCTGCTCGGCGGGGAGCCTGCTTCTCCCTCTGACCCTCCCCCCTCTCATGTGCTCTCTATCTCTCTCTCAAATAAATAAATAAATAAATAAATAAATAAATAAATAAATAAATAAATAAGAAAGAAAAGAAAAGGACCATCAAGCAGAGGTAAATTGACTCGCAGGAGCCTAGAGCCTAGAGGTTCATGTTTCTGCCCCATGTACCACTGCCGGCAGAGCCTACATTGAATTGGGGTGCTGGAAAGTGGTTTGATGTTATGCTTCCAGAGCTTTCCAAACATTTAGACCCTCTGGGCCAACAACAGTTGCACTTGTGAGGGTGGGGCTTGGGGGCCACGCCCCTGGCAGACGGTAGGTAGGTCTTTGAGTCTCCTCTGGCAGCTCTTGGGATGGCTGTAATCCTCAGCTGTAGAGCTCTACCCAAGCCCCATGTCCGGGCCCAGGAACCCAGACAACCTGGAGACTGCTGGTGACACGCTTGACTTGCTTTCCCTCCCCTTCCCATGGCCTCTGAGGCTGGGTGGTCTAGTTAAACGTAAGTTGCATATGTAAAATTAAACTAATGAATCAGCATATGTACTTTAATTAAAATAAGTCTATAATTAAACTGATTAAATTTACTATTGATCATGAAGGTCTTTGTCCTCAAGAGCATTTTTGTTGGGTCTAATTAGAAGGAGCCATAGGTTATCGTGGAAGGGCGTGGCTTTTCTAACAGAGTATGCCTCTGAATGGGAATCTACCCCAGGGAGGTAATCAAAGATGCAGACCAAGAGATCTGTGGGTGAGACTGTTCAACACGGCCTTATTTTATGAGGGAAAAACAGAAGCAGCTTAAACATTCAACATTAGGTGATTGCTTAGATGTATCTCCATATGATAGGTATTACACAGCTTTCAAAGTAAGGCTTCAATGAATGTTTTTCCTCTTTATTTTTGGTTTTTGGTTTTGTCAGTGATACCCAAGAGTTCTGAATGGTTTGTTATGGAAAGCGTCAGCCCCCCTGCTTCCATCTTTCTTCTTCCTAGAGGCCCCCTCTTTTACCTATAAATAAATAGGTAAATAAATTTATAAATATTTATAATTTATTTATAATATATAAATAAATTTATAATTTATAATAATAATTATAAATAAATTATAAATAATTATAAATAAATTATAAATAAATAAATAAATTTATTTATTTTAAAGATTTTTATTTCATTTATTTGACAGAGAGAGACACAGAGAGAGAGGGAACACAAGCAGGGGGAGTGGGAGAGGGAGAAGCAGGCTTCCCGCAGAGCAGGGAGCCCGATGCAGGGCTCGATCCCAGGACCCTGGGATCATGACCTGAGCTGAAGGCAAACGCTTAATGACTGAGCCACCCAGGCACCCCTGAACTGGCCATTTTAAAGATTTATTTATTTATTTGAGAGAGAGAGAGAGAGAGAGAGAGGTATAGAGGGGCAGAGGGAGAGGGAGAGGTAGAGAGAAATTTAGCAGACTCCGTGCTCAGCGTGGAACACACACTGGCTCCATCTCACGACCCCGAGACCATGACCTGAGCTGAAACCATGAGTCTGAGGCTTAACTGATTGTGCACCCCAGGCGTCCCTGAACTAGCCATTTTAGAATTTACTTCTAGTTCTCCAAAGAGTGGGCATGTATTTCTACTTCTGCTTTTCTCAGCTTTAGTTATGATCTTTCGACTTTCCACTCTGGAAGGTGAAGATTCAGCCCTTTCCCTTCCCGTCCCCACCACACATGCTTACCTCTCCCATTTCCTAGTCCTTCTTCCTCTCTGAGTTTCCTCCCCAGGCTCGGGCTGGGTTGCTGCTCTCAGTTTACCCCATGTGCTTCTCTCTCTTATCTCCTGCCCCACATTAGATTACAACCATTCACTTGGTTCATTGCTCCACTGGGAATCTCTGAGGATAAGGTCTATGCCTTTCTACTCTGTGTCTCAGGCGTTTAAGACATGCCAGCTAACGTTCGAGGAATACAGAAATTAAACAAGGCACGTGGCAGTCTGTGGGCTGCTGCTGCAAGAAGAGTATGGAACGCCAGTGGCAATTAAAGCCTTCCCCACAAGGAATTCATTAGGCAAGGGACATCCATCTCTCCACACCTGTTACTATATCTTAATCAGCATCCCTCTCCCCTGACCATCCTCCCCCGCCTTGGCTTTTACATCGAGGTTCCTCTTATTTCCCCATCCTTATGTTGGTCAACTTTGTCTCCAAGTTTGTCTACAACTGGGAGAGCGAAAAGTAAATCATTAAGGTCATTTAAGTTGAGTGTTCTCACTGAACGATCCCAAGTGGAACTGTGTTTTCTCCTGAAAAAAGAGAAACAATTAGGACAGTTCTACATTAGGACCGTTTAAAGATTCAGGACAATACCCAAAGATGGAGGTGGGGCTTTTTTTTCCTTGCAGAAATGTGTCCCAAGTAGAAACTGTGACTGAGCAGCGTGGGTGGTGTTCCAGGAAAAGCCACCCATTTACTTTGCTATAAATTAACGCTACTTGTGTTGGATGTTCCACCATAATCTTGTTGATTAGATTTGATGCACTCTTGCCTTCCAGAGGAGCTTGTACATATTTGTGGAGGTTTGTGTGTTGTAAGTGTGTGAGTAGAGTATCTACCAGATTCTGTTGAAAACCTACCATAAGACAGGCACCATGCTGGACCTTGCAGATAGATGCAGTCAAAAAGACATGGATCTTACAGTCCAGTTGATGAGATAATCACAATAATAAATAAGTAGTAAAATAGATGATCGCAGGCAATTATAAGTACAATAAATGCTCTGAGGAGGATGGTGGGGGTGTGTGGGGGGGAGTCATGGAAGGTGTCCCTTGAGAGAACTGGATGAAACTCACCTTCCACTGGCGAAGATTGTAGGGATGTGGTGTGGTGGTTAAAAGTCAAATTCCAGGTGCTTTAAGGAATGGAGATAGAGCAGCTATAACAAGGAAATGTTTAAAGATACAAGGCAAATTGTGAATTAATGTGATGAACTTTCAAAAATCAGACATAAAAATGTAAGTCTCTGGATAATTGAATTTAATTCTAATATAGAGAAAAGAAAATAGTCTGGCTACTTTTAAGCCAATGCAGCTACATTCAGTCATTCGGAGGGGGCATTACTGATTTAAAATTTTGCCACTCTCCGAACAAATTCAGTCACATTCGATCTTACCATTCCAGGCACTATTCCCTCCCCCAGGGTGAATATTAGGATGTGACGGGTTTCATGCTCGCTTCGGCAGCACATATACTAAAAATAGGATGTGATGGGTTTGCATCCCAACCCCCTGGAAGAGGGGTGGCCACGGCCCGCCCACATGCCCTCAGGTGCCTACACACACACTCTTGGAATGTCATTTCCCCTGGAGGGCCGCCCCACATGGTAACCCCAGAGAGAACCCCTCCGCGCAGCCTGCTGTCCTGTCTCTGGCAGGATTTGGAAGCCCTGGTCTTGTCCATTGTCTTGGATTCTGAAACTTCAATGAGGCCTTAATCGTGTGCTCTTTCTTCTCCTTCCACCCCCAACCCGATTTGCCCAGGGATAGGCGGATTGCGCGGCTCCCACAGTGAAAATGACCTTCTTGCTTCCTTTTCAAACCTTCCTCCTCCTTCTTCCCAAATGAGAGGGTCTTCTATTTTATTGGAGTGGGAGTAGGGCCTGGGGAGGGCGGTGGGCGGGGTGATGTGGGTCTGGTGAGAGCTACAGCTGATTGGGACAGAGCAGGGAGCCTGGGAGGAAACAGGGCCAGAGGTCTGCACCAGGAACCAGCGACAGTGGGTCCTGGTACTCAGGGGAGCTGAGTCAAGATCAGTGTTGTGCTAGCAGACGTGGAGGCATTCCAAGTAAACAGAACTTAACCTATATTCTAGTTTATGCATTGGTTCTAAAAATTTTATTTATTACTTTTTTTTCATTGTTTCCGATTTAAGTGTTGAAACAGGATTGCTTACTTTATTTCTTGGGCATGAACACTTACTTTCTTTTATCCTTGAGTAAACGCGGAGACATTTGAAAGCGCAATAAATTAAAAGCATGTGGTAGCTTATAAAAATATGACTCGCCCCTCCCAAGCCCAGTATGTCTGAGTGGGTCAAGCTGAGTGTCTCCTTAAAATGTGCTGAGTGGGCCAGAGGTGATGTCACTCGTTGGCAGTGAACCCAGGAGGGCTATCATTGAGGCTGACAGGACGTTAGGAAAAAAACGATTCCCCAGGGAAATCCATTGCTCTGCCTCTCCTTCCTTGAGATGTAAATCGTCTCTGGAAGTGCATACATATATGCGTTACTTCTCGCCACATAAATATTTATCCCTAGGGTAGAATGAATGTCATGATGGATCAGTGTGGTCAGCATTCATTCCTCAAAGGTACAGCTCAAGAGCCTCATTCCTGGGGTGACCAGGATCCAAAATAGGATCCTTTTAAAAATTGTCCCCTGAAATTCCCTCCTTGCCCTTCCTCAATGTGTGAGTTCACTGTGTTGAGCCAAGATTCGGTGAGAACAACGGGGCTTGCCCGTGCCCTCCTGGAACGTTCTTTTCAAATGCGTAACAGAGATACACTCATTCATCCCCGAGTACAATCTGGTGGGTTTTTTTTTGTTTTTTTTTTTTTTGCAGGGGCCTGTTTGGGCGATTCCTCTGCTCGAGCAGATCCCATGGGAGCTGTGCCCAGCTCCTGGGCAGAGAACCTGCCCACTCACATCTGCATCCAAGAGCCAGATGTCTTACGAGGAAAGGAGCGAGTTCTCCTGGAAGGTTTATGATCACAGTGGGGGAGAGGGGTGGGTCTGATGGACGTGAGAGGCGGCAGGTGATTTCAGTTTGTCCCTCTCCTGCTGACGTTAACTTTAACCCCTTGATTAGGCCTCTTGTTGTAATAAGGTATTTTTTTTAGAGCGGTGTTAGTTTCATAGCAATGATGAGAGGAAGGTGCAGAGATTTCCCACATACGCCTTGTCCCCACACATGCTCAGCCTCCTCCGTTGTCAACATCCCTCACCGGAGTGGTACCTTTGTTCCGACTGGCAAATCTACAGGGACACGTCCTAATCACCCAGAGTCTGTGGTTGTCCATTCTATGGGTCTGGATAAATGTACAGTGACGTGTATCAATCATTATGGTATCATACAGAGTATTTTCACTGACCTAAGTATCTTCTGTGCTTTGCTTCTTCATCCCTCCCCTCCCCCACCCTCTGGCAACTTGGTCTTCTTACTCTCCCCACAATTTTGCTTTTTCCAGAATTCCATATGGTTGGAATCATGGTATGTGGCCTTTTCAGATTGGCTTTTTTCACTCAGTAATCTGCACTTACATGTCTCCCATGTCTTCTTATGGCTGATAGCTTTCTTTTTAGTGCTGGATAGTATTCCATGACCAGGATGGATCACAATTTATCCATTCACCTACCAAAGACATCTTGGTTGCTGCCAAGTTTGGGCAAATATGAGTAAAGCTGCTATAAACATCCATGTGCGGGTTTTTGTGTGAACATACGTTTTCAGCTCCTTTGGCTAAATATCAAGCAGTGTGATTGCTGGATTATACAGCAAGAGTATGTTCAGTTTTGTCAGAAAAGGCTCTGTAGTTTTCTTGTAATGTCTTTGTCTGATTTGGGTATTAAGGTAATGATGGCCTCATAGAACTAGTCAGAAAGTGTTCCTTCTGCTTTTATCTTCTAGAAGAGATTAAAGAAAATTGGTATAATTTTTTCCTTAAATATTTGGTAGAATTAATCAGTGAACCCATTTGGTGCATTCTGTTTTGGAAGGTTATTCATTATTGATTCAATCTCTTTATTAGATATCAACTGACTCAGTCTATTTCTTCTTGTGTGAGTTTTGGCAGATTATGTCTTTCAAGGAATGGGTCTGTTTCATTAGGTTATCAGATTTATGGGTAGCATCTCTTGGCCTCAGTATACCCATCTGTAAAACAGGGAGGCTACTTGCTACCTGCTTTCTTCATGAAGAAGCAGGATTGTGGATTAATAGCCTGGCCTTCTGACAACAGAGGCACCATATACATAAAGGCTTCATTCTCATTAGTAGTAACGATCTCATTGTGTTTTCTGTTCTTTCATTGACTTAACATACAGACTAAAATTTTTTTCTCTCTTGCCTGCCTCAAAGAGTTATGAGGCCTAATAGGGCTTATAGGTGCTTTCTTGTCCCCACTTGGAAGGTGCTACGCAAATGGGAAATTGAAAATACTAGCAAGCAGCAAGGTCAGATTCTAGGCTTCCTTGCCCACTGCCTGCCTGAGCCAATTGAGGCAGTTTTTAATCTCTTTGGCTCTCAGTTCCCTCAACTGTAAAAGGAAGAAAATAGGATTTTGTCTTTGTGAAGGCAGTGACTGGTCCAGTCCATTTCTTTTTTCCTTTCTATCTATATTCAGTTAATTCAATTACTGATACACATACTTAAAATCACGTTATACAAAACAATACATTCATTTTGAAATATCACATTTCTTCACGTTCACATTTCTGAAGGAATTTTATTCCAATTCTTTTGTGTATCTTTGCATCAATGTCTTGTTTACCGCCAGAGCCACTTCCTGAGTCAGACTTTTCTAGAGCCCACGACGGCTTTCATCTGGATTGTCTGAAATGCCGGCTCTGTCTGATTGCACTTTGAAATTGCTGCTGGCCCCCAAGCCTCACAGGGTTTTTCATCCGTTTTATAGGCATCGTAGCTGTGACCTCTGCTATGTCACTGCGGATCTTATCGCTTACTTTTGAACTTTAATTTTCATTTTTATCGAAATCATAGGTACGCATAGTTTAAAAAGTCAGTGTTTCAGCATGCTCACCAAAGGAAGTCTTTACTACCCAGAAGCAACTATGCTCAATACCTTTGCCTCCATCATCACAAAGCCCTTGTCCAAGTAGGTCTTTCTGTCTTCCTCCCTGCGTGCGCATTTTTGTGTCCAAATTTCCCTTGTCTTATAAGGACACCAGTCCTACTGGCTTAGGATCCATCTTAACCCGATCACATCTGCAAAGACCCGATTTCCCAATAAGGGCACGTTTAGTTATTGGGGGTTAGGATTTCAGAATATCTTTTGGGGGGCACAATTCAACCCACAAGACCTAATGACTTCCTTTGATGGTGGATGAGAATTTTATATCTCTTACACCTTCACCTCTTTTTCCTCCTCACATCTTCCCAATATAGTTACATCACAATTCCTGGTTAAAATCTGCACGCTGTTTTCGTTCTTATAATGATGTGAGTGATCAAAATTACCTAATGATCTATGAATTCCATGGATCATGGTTTGAAATCTTTCTGGCTCTTGGCTCTGTGGTTCTAGCAATTCCTTAGGTCCACTCTCAGTATTTTGGGAGATATGGCAGACAGTATTTCGTTAACTCAAAGCACAGCTTGTAAATGTCTAGTTTACCCCAGAGGGTAACTGATAGGATGGAGCCAGCATCTCCTGGAGATAACACAGAGATTGTTGTCATCCTAGGCTGAACACCTGCTTCGGTTGTCCCCGAGGGAGAAATAACTTTTGTTTCTGGCGGGGCGACGGAAGGGAAGAAGGCCATTGGGACAGTAGTTGTGGGAAGAAGACTTCTCATTTGAGCCAGACATTAAAGGTGAGTACATGCTCACCAGTGGAGGGAAGGGAAACGGAATGTTCCAGATGCACTGATGGAAATGGCACAAAGCAGGAAAACAAATGGTTTATTCAGGGAACAGGGCATTCCCCTTGACCAGAATGGGGGCTCTAGATCAACTTGCTAAAAGTCAAGTCAACTCAATCATTGAAGGATCCATTCACTGAAGGAGTAGTCTCAAATAAATTCAGTGAATATATGTGTGTGTATATGTGTGCATTTTTATGTGTGTGCATATATATTCGTGTATGTATATATGTATATATATGTATATATCCACAAATATTTAGTTCTAATGGATATATTGGTGAATCTGTTCTTCTTGAATAAATATATTATGGTTTTGCCTTTTCTCTTCTTGAAGCTGGAGAGGTGGAAGAAGTTCAAAAAGGAGAGGGAACGTGGGGAATCCCAACAGATGAACTTACATTCCTTCCCAAATGAGTAGGCGGCTGGGTCTCCCACCATCTTCTTTCATGTTAAAATTGAGAGTTAAATTGGTTTAAGAGTATCCTCATCCTAAATACAGATTCTGGATCATGTATCATAGAGTTGGTCCTTTGTATCTGAGTGATAGAAGTGGTGGAAATCTAGATGAGTGATTCCCAAACCTCAAAAACACATGAAGAGGGACGCCTGGGTGGCTCAGTCAGTTAAGCCGCTGCCTTCGGCTCAGGTCATGATCCCAAGGTCCTGGGATCGAGTCCCACATTGGGCTCCTTGCTCGGTGCTCTGCCTGCCTCTCCCCCTGCTTGAGTTCTGTCTCTCTCTGACAAATAAATAAAATAAAATCTTAAAAAAAAAAAGAAACACATGAAGAGATATAAAAACAAGACAATCTTTTCTGGGGGTAGGGCTCAGAGAAATGTCTTTTCAACCAGATTTAGGAAACATTGGCCACACCAACCTCCTGCCCCCACACCTCCTTCCTAGTCTTGAATTTTAGTACATTCTAATTAGCTGGAGAAGCTGTTAAAAATGGAGATTTGGGGCCTCTTCCCAGAAATTCTGACTCAGTATAAATAGGGTGGAATCCTCATTTTACAACCAAACCTGGTGATTCTGTTGGATCACAGTTTGAGAACACTCCTTCCTTCCTATCCAGCAATTCTCAACCCTGGCTGCTGTTTAGAATGGCTTAGGAGCTTTTTGCTGGTATTGATGCCTGGGCCCCGCCTCCCTCCCCCTAGGTCAATTACACAAGGGTTCTGGGGGCGGGGCTTGAGACCTGTCTTTGTTAATTGCCCTCTGGTTAATTACAACATGTAGGTTGGGCAAGGAGGATTCTAGCTAGACAACAGAATCCTAGCGTGAAGTTGGCATTCCATTGCATACGTGGAAAAAATGGTGCTTACTTACAATTTAATGCATTTATTTAAATCTCACAACACTCTATGAGTTTGGTGTAATTATCCCCATTTTATAGATTAAAAAAATCTGAGGCTCAGAAAAGTTGTATAATTAATCTGAAGGTGTGTATCTTATGAGTATTGAAACCAGCATTGGATTCTGGGGCCAAAGATCTCTTCTAATAACTTTTGCTGCCTTCTTCCACCAAGAGATGCTATGGAAGAATGAAAAAGAATTTGATTCAGTTTTGAAATTCAGATGAACCGATGATCAAAATGTTTTAATGGAAAATTGCCCCCCTTAAAACCTATTTTTAAACATTGTTTTATAACCTAGGTAGGTCTCATGCATGTACTGTGATGAACGGTCAACCAACCAGTTGGACACAAGTTTGTTAACCGATAAAGACAGTGTTGCTGATTTATCAGGAGTGTTGGAAAGGAGGGTGAGGTCTAGTCTCCCCACCCCCCCACCACATACCAGTGACTTGCACTCACTGTGGCCAGAGATCCCCTCCGGGTAAGTCAGTCAGCTCCTACGAAGCAAGGGCTGCCCAGAACAATTACCTCTTGTTTCTCCCCATTTAATAATTGTTTTGAGTCTCAGTGGACATGAATTCATGTATAAAAAAGGAAAAGAAAATACTTAATCACTCATGTCCTCATTTGCGGTGTTTCACACCTGACTTGGCACAACTTCTATGGAGAGGTGTGACCCCAGGCAGTCATCTGGCTTCCTCCTGGCCTGTGACATCATTGGCTGCCAGACGAATGGGGCTTGGCCTCGACTTTGGGCAGATTCATACTTACTCACGGAGAGCTTCCAGTGGCCTGGGGCTGTTTGGACACTGCCATTAACTGCTCCACCCATTGCCCCATTAACTCCTGATTTAAGAGAGGGGCTCTCTCCATAGTGCTCCTTTTAATTAAATATAGGAATGTTGTGTATTTTGGGCATTCACATAAGGATTGCATTTTTCTGAGAGGATCGCAACACAAGAACTTTGATTTTGAAGGCAGTCTTTGCGTTTGAAAGAGGGTCTAATATTCCAGGTTGTAGGTTTGTCAGTAGTGCTCTGGAATGATATTTAGAAGTGTTGCTCAGTAGTGCTCTGGAATGCTACTAAGAAGTGTTGCTCCTGTATGATGTAAAACAAGCCACTTACCCGCATGTCTGTGAGCAGTGTGGCTTTCTCGTTCCTCCTCTAGGTGGTCCTCAGGGACACCTTCAAAGCAAGTGCTGGAGGGCTGCCCCCCACGTGCTCCCTCTGCCCACTCTGTCTTCCACTGACAATCTCTGGTTCATCTTGCCTGGTTTCTTATCTTTCCAGAGCCTCTAAAACAGCCCCTGATTCTTTCAAGGGGTAGCTGGTTCGCTACTAGCCTTTATGGGTTACTCTGACTTTATGGAATTCTTTTTAAAATAACTGCTTTACTGAGATATAATTCACATTAAAATTCACTCTCTTAAAGTGTACAATGTTTTTTTTTTTTTTTTTTTTTTAGCATATTCACAGAGTTGTGCACCCATCACCACTACCTGATTTTAGACATTTTTATTAGCCCTAAAAACACCTGGCACCCATTCATGGTTACTCCCCAGTTCACTCCAACTTCCACTCTCCTAGTCCTAGCCAACCACTAATCTACTTTCTGCTGCCACTGCCGCTTCTTCTTCTTAAAGATTTATTTATTTATTTTAGAGAGAGTGAGAGAGCAGGGGAGGAGCAGAGGGAGAGAATCTCAAGCAGACTCCCTGCTCAGCGCAGAGCCTGATATGGGGCTGCATCCCACGACCCTGAGATCATGACCTGAGCTGAAATCACGAGTCAGACATTCAACCAACTGAGCCACCCAGGTATCCCCTCTACTTTCTGCTTCTATAGATGTGCTTATTCTAGGTATTTCATCTGGACAAAATCATACAATATATGGTCCTTTGTGATTGACTTATTTCACTTAGCATCATGTTTTCAAGCTTTGCCCATGCGGTAGCATGAATCAATACTTCCTTTTTAATGGCTGAATGATATTCCATTGTATGACTAGACCATATTTTATTCATGCACTCATTAGCTGGTGTATATTTGGGTTTTTATTTTGGTTATGAATAATGCTGCTGTGGACATTTATGTTCAAGTTTTTGTGCACATGTTTTCATTTTGGGGGGGTATATACCAAAGGGTGACATTGCTGGATCATGTGCCAGATTGTTTTCCAAAGCAGCTATACCATTTACATTCTAACCAGAAATGTCTGAGTGTTCCAATTTCTCTACATCTTTAATATTTATTTTCTGTCTTTTTAATTATAGTTATTGTAGTGGGTGTGAAGTAGTCTCTTGAATTTTATTTGCATTTTCCAAATCATTAATGAGATTGAACATCTTTTCCTGTACTTATTGACCATTAGTATAACTTTTTTTGGAGAAATATCTATTCAAATCCTTAGCCCACTTTTAAAAATTTTGGCTGTTTGCCTTTTTATTGAGAGATGGGAATTCTTTATATATTCTGGATTCAAATCCCTTACCTGATTTGCAAATGTTTACTCCCATTCTGTGGAGTAATTTTTTTTTTTTTTTGTCTTTTCATTTTCTTGGTGGTGTCCTTTGCAGCATAGAAGTTTTAATTGTGATGAAGTCCAATTTATCTATTTTTTTCTTTTGTTACTTGTGCCTTTGATGTTATATCTAAGAAACCACTGCTTAATCCCAAGTTCACAAAGATTTCCTCCTATGATTTCTTCTAAAAGTTTTATAGCATTTGACCTAGTATTTAGGTCAATGAGCCATCTTGAGTTAACTTTTGTATATGGTATGAGGTAGGGGCCCAACTTTATTCTTTTGCATGTGGATTTCCAGCTCTCCCAGCACCATTATTTGAAAGGACTATTCTTTCCCCCATTTAATTGTCTTAGCACCTGCATTCGTCAGCTTGGGCTGCCATAACAAAATACCCTAGAATGAGTGATATAAACAACAGAAATGTATATTTCACAGTTGTAGAGTCTGGGAAGTCCAAGATCAAGGTGCTGGTTGATTCGGTGTCTGATGAGAGTGCTCTTTCTGGCTTACAGACAGACACCTTCTTGCTGTGTCCTCATATGATGGAGAGAGAGAAAGATCGATCTCTGTTTCTTCCTCCCCTTATAAGGCCACTAATGTCCTTGTAAGGAACCCATCCGCATGAACCAATCTAACCCTAATTTCCTCCCATCTCCCAATACCATCATAATCAGGGTTAGGCCTTCAAAATATGAATTTTGGGACATCGCAGACATTTAGTCTATAACATTATTCCCCTGGCTCCCTCAAATTCATGTTTTTGTGTACAAAATGCATTCATTCCATCCATAGCTCCAAGAATCTTAACTCATTCTAGCATCAACTCTAAAGTATAATGCCCAAAGTTTCATCTAAGTATCATCTAAATCAGATATGGGTGAGATTTGAGGTATGACTCATCCTGAGGCAAAACTCCTCTCAGCTGTGTATCTGTGAAACAAGACAAATTATATATAATGGTGGGACAGGCATAGGATAGATACTCCCATTCCAGAAGGGAGAAACGGGAAACAAGAGAGGGTGATGGGTCTCAAGCAAGTCCAAAACCTGGCAAGGGGAATTCCATCAGACTTTAAGGCTTATAAACAATAGAAACGTCCTTCTCACAGTTCTAAAGGCTAGAAGTCCAAGGTCAAGGTGCCTGCAAATTCAGTGTCTGATGAGAGGGCCCGCTTTCTGGTTCACAGACAGCTGTTATTTCACTGTGTCCTCCCACAGTCAGGGGGCTAGGGAGCGATGTGCGTTTTTTTTTTTTTTTTGTAAGAACACTAATCCCATTTATAAATACTAAACCCATTTATAAGAATACTAATCTCATAAGAATACTAATCTCCACACTCATAACATAAGCACCTCCCAAAGGCTGCACCTCCTAATACCATCATATTGGGCCTTAGGTTTCAACATATGAATTTGGGGGGAGGAGCAAAATATTCAGCCCATAGCAACTCGATAACTCAAGTGCTTCTTTGTTTGACAAAAAGTTCTAATATATATATATTTCTTATATTTTTTTTCTTCATCATTCTAGAATTTTCTTTCACACTTGAATGTTTTTCTAATACTATGAATTGCTATATATTTTGGCTATAGGTAAGTTTATCCAAAAGCACCACACACCTTAGGTGAAAAAACCACAGCTTATGCAAATGGGATTTTAGGTGTTAACAAACATGTTCTAGATCAAAAGAGATACCGAGAATCCATGAGTAATCACAGTGGCTCCCTACTCCTTTCCTTACACAATGCTTACAATTCCATTGATCTATGATATCCATAGCTCTTTCATAACTGTTCAACATTCTGATTATAGCATTATAAAAGATGAGACCTAGATTTTGTTTCTCTTATGTGTTCGACCCAATATATAATAATTTGTATTTTTCTCAAAGAATTCTGAGAAAACTCATTTTCATATGGATAAAGGATTCCTATAAGTTTGTGTTCTAGTTTTACATAATTTTTAAATTTTTATAACACATCTAGGTATTATTTTGATCAACGTCATAATTAGTATATGTAATTTTTTTTTTTTTAAGATTTTATTTATTTATTTGAGAGAGAGAATGAGAGAGAGAGAGCACATGAGAGGGGGGAGGGTCAGAGGGAGAAGCAGACTCCCTGCCGAGCAGGGAGCCCGATGCGGGACTCGATCCAGGGACTCCAGGATCATGACCTGAGCCGAAGGCAGTCGCTCAACCGACTGAGCCACGCAGGCGCCCAGTATATGTAAGTTTTTATCTAGAATATCTTCTTGAAAAGCAAAAGTATTGGTTTCTGTTCTTGTCTGTAGTGCTGTGGAGTCTTAATTATAAAAGCTATGTGTGTTCATTGAAATACATTTGAAAATATAAGAAAATGAAATGAAACACAGAAACATTCTATAAAGAGTGGGTACTTTTGACCTACCCCAAATTATATTGCTTTGGTTACTCTCGTCCATTCCAGCCAGGTTCCAGAACTTTGTCCTGATGCTTCTTTGGGGTAAGTAGAACAGGGATGGAGGATGGGAAGTTGGAGAAGGGAGCTTTGGGTGGAAGTGACTGCCCCTTGAGTTTGCCACACCCTACTCTTGTTTTTTGGTTCTTCAGACCCTGACCAGTGGACCACCCTGGTTTCTTCCCGCTTAGGTGGGACTCCCTAATTCTTTGCTCTGGGGTTCTGCTTATTTGAATATTCTATCTCAGGTTCAAAACATTTGATTTGATGTTCCCAATTCATTTATATTACTGTATAAAGTGAAATAAAGTCGCTAGTAAAGTTTTAGTTATAAAATTCCACTTTAAGGTTGCTCAGATTGTTTTTTTTTAAACTTTTCAGACTTATGGAAAATTTATAATAATAATACAAGGAATTCCCTTATATTCTTCACTTAAGTTCTCCAAATATTATTATTTTACCTGATTGTTTTATTATTCCCTCTCTGCCTCTACCACTTGAGAATAATTGCAGACATGTAGCCCTATTACCTCTAAGTATTTCAACGTGTGTTTCCTCAAAATAAGGACATTTTCTTCCATATCATAGTACAAGTATCATAATTAGGGAATAACCATTGGCTTAATACTGTTATCTTCCCCCCCCCCACAATTTTATTTAAATTCTAGTTAGTTAACATATAATATGATACTAGTTTCAGGAGTAGAATTTAGTGATTCATCACTTATATAAAGCACCCAGTATTATCATAACAGGCACCCTCCTTAATACCCATCACCTGTTTAGCCCATTCCCCACTCATCTCCCTCTATCAACCCTCAGTTGTTTAGAGTCTTTTATTGTTTAGAGTCTTTTATGGTTTGCTTCCCTCTCTTTCTCTGTCTCTTTTTTTTGTTCCCTTCCCATATGTTCCTCTGTTTTCTTACTTAAATTTCACATGTGAGTGAAATCATATAGTTTTTGTCTTTCTCTGACTGATTTATTTCAGTTATCAAAATACACCCTGGCTCCATCCACGTTGTTGCAAATGATAAGATTTCATTCTTTTTGATGGCTGAGTAATATTCCATTGTGTGTGTGTGTATGTGTGTGCGCGCACGCAGTATATCTTCTTTATCCACATAATACTGTTATATAATGCACATATCCCATCCAAATTTTTCCAGTTGTCCCAATGTTTCAATAATGTCAGCAGGGAGTCTGCTTGCCCTGCTCCCTCTTCCCTCCCCCAACTTGTGTTCTCTCTCTCTCAAATGAATAAATAAAATCTTTAAAAAAGAAAGAAGTACACAATGTCCAATTGTATCTTCTTTTGTGATGGTATCAACCATTGATGATCATGGCCTACATATACTAGTTCACTTGTGGTTATAAAATGGTGCTCTAATCCTATGACTTCTTTATTCATTAGCTGGAATACATCTATAAAGCAAAAACTCTTTATCAACTGCCTGGTTATCTGAGATTTGCATAGAAAAGGCAAAATAAATGTTGGGTTCTTTCCCTTTTGCATCCATTCTCAAAACAGTGAATTGGTTAGGAGATTGTATTCTTTAAGACAGTGGAAGAATGTAACTATAGATGGTGTTTGCTTATTTGCCAAGAATTACCCATACAAACTCTTTATGACAGTCTCATCTTTGGTTTTCCTGAAGAACATGCCAATGCAAATGGAAAATTCAGCATCTTTTGTCAGACAGGGAGCACCAAGAGTAATGTGGCCCTTTTCATCTTCAAAGCATTTCAGGGCTAATTATTTCTCTCATCTCCCCAATAGGTAGGTGTTATTAACCTCATTTTAAAGATAAGTGAGTCTTGAAGAAGATAGGAGAGCAGCCTGCCCCAAGCTAACAGGGTGTCATGAAAGATGAGAATATAATTTATGTATGGCTTAATTTAGAATTTCATGCTGGGAAAAAGATACAGGGAGAACCAGAGAAAAAGAGAGTAGAGACCACTGAGTCAGTTCTGACACCATGAATTGTGTAGGGTGCAGGAATTTGAGGACTTGCTGTGCCGTGGGGATTATCAGGGAAGCATTTGATATTGTAATGCCTGATGGATGGCAGGTGCTGAGCAAATGTTTGTCAGATGACTAAAAACAAATATCTTATTGCCACTATGAATATCCTTGTAGTGTGACGAGGACCAGAAACTCTTCACTAGATTCAGACCCTTCAACTATTGTACACCTGGCATTTGGAAGACGATGATGTTTTTCTCTAAGTTAGAATTGTTTTGCCTGCACTGATTAATTCTTGTGTAAAGGAAAGATAGTATTGTGTGAAACTTTGAACATTGTTCCTGCTGATAGATCACATGTAATCGTGAGCCTAGATCCAACAAGAGATGATATAATTCTTGGGAATTGGTCTTCTCAACATCAGGGTTGGCACTCAGATTTTTCACTGTAGAGATGGTGAAGTTAAAATAATCCCAATACTTTGGAGCTCGAACATACAAAATTTGTGTTCTCCACCCAGGCTAATTGCCTCAACAGACTATAATTGCTTAGACCTTGGGCAAGCTTGCCTCATCAGCACAAACATTTCTGCCAGTGGTATGAGAGTGAGGTGAAAAGCAAGGCAACCGAAGTTTTTCAAATGGAAAAAACCTAGAAGCTTCCTTCTGACATTAGGTTTGTCTTATTAGTCACCTAACCATACCTCCTAAACTAAACCCAGCTGGTGAGCTTAATGGTGACCTGGGAGTTTATCTCCTTGAAAAGCACTGCTAATACTTTCCAGGTACTATAGACTTGTAGTTCAGGAATCGAATTCTACGGTAAGACTTCCCAGGTGAGAAATCTCAATTTAATTTGCACTTCCTGTTTCTTCTCTCTTTTTAATTCTCAATTCATCTGCCAATAAACCTATTTATTGACTTAATATTTTTTTCTTTTTTTAAGGAACTGCATTCCTTCTTAGCTTTTCTCCTTCCCTAACCTAAAGTTAGCTTTGATGGTATGGCTGCTCAGCTGTTTAAAGGCATCCTGGTAATTTTTTGGACAGGTAAAGAGGAAGGAGGAGGGACCCTGCCCATCTAACACAGCCTCCTCCTACTCCAAATCTACTCAAAGCCTTGCTCCACTTTCCTTAGGCTCCTCCTTCTCTGGCTAATGATATCGTCCTGTGAAGTCATGACTACTAACGGTATGCTAACATTAGTTTGCTCATTGAATCTGGGAATACTAGAAGCTTGAAGAAAGTAGGTTGAAAACTAATATGAAGGACACATTGTCTTACACAAGGAGAGTGAATACATCATCTTTTTAATACTAATAGGTGGTAGATCTGGCAATATAATTTAGCTTAGTGGTGTGCAAGAATCATGGCTCTACCATACAGATGTGTGGGAGACACCCATTATGGAGGGCAGCCATGACTCCCACCAATGAATGGCGATTCACACAAGGGGTGGGAGGGAGCTTGATTCTAACCCAATGAGTCAGGATGGTGGTTTGGCTTGGTGGTGAGTCTTTGGGCTTCCTCTTCACAACTGCTTTTGAAAAGAACACTGATAATAAATGTCAAGGAATTCAACTTTGATTCATTTATTTTCTTCCATTCTTGAGCTGTAATTAGGACTCCATACTTGTTAACTTTTTTTTTTTTTTTTTTTTTTTAAGCAGTGGAGGTGGTGTGGTATTTGAACAGGCTCAGCCTTTGGAGTCTGAGTTCTGGGTGTGAGCTTAACTCCATCGCTCACTAGTAATTACTTAAATTTCTAATATCACTTTTCTCATTTGTAAAATTGGACTCATGATATGTAACTGACTTGAAAGAGATAATCACAAATTAAATAAGCACAAAATTGCTTTGGGGAAAAGGCTGGGTGTACAATAAGAACTTAAAAGTTGCAAAGTATTGTAGGTGGTCATAGGGATAGTAATAATAAATATCTACGATTTAATATGAAATTTAATATGAAATATTAAATATATACTCCCCTCTTCAAAGTCTTAATCCTCCTCTCTTACTACTAGTGAATTCCACTTTTATTTTTGTTTTTCATATTTTTCTTTTGCTGTTGCTCTTTGCTATTTATAAAAAACCCAGACCTAAATGTAGAAAGGGAAAACCTCATCTAAATTGGGTGTGTATGTTTGTGGATATATGTGTGTGTGAGTGTGGATGCCTGTGCATGCGTGTGGTACAACCAGTGATTCTTAGTTCCTCTCAAGCTTTGTAGACTTAAATTTTCTTCCATTAAAAAAAAAAACTACACTTTTTTTCTCTATATCTACTATCTAGGTAACATTAATCTTTCTGAGGTTTGTAACCTCATGGCAAGTTTTAGAGAGTAAAAATCATGATGGTTAACATTTATTGGACCTTTATTGGTGGCAGGCACTCTTCGAAGCACTTGATATGTGTTCTCTCATTTCGTCCTCATTATATGAAGAGTTGCTAATGTCACCCCATATTATAGATGAGGAGACTGGGGCAAAGTGAATTTAGTAATTGTCCGAGGCCACGGAGTCAGAAAATGGCAGAGCTGGGAATCAGCCAGTCTCACCACTAACCATTGGATGGCCTGTATCAGTGAGTCCCCTAATAGAAGCCTGTGATTTTGAAGGGATGATTTGTGAACAACCAGTCCTGAACCACTTAAAGGAATTCAGATTCCAGGGCCTGGACCTATTGAATCACAGTGCCTGGAGATTTGGATCTGGGAATCTGAAATTTGACTGTACTTCCTTTCCTGTCCCCCTTCCCTCACCCCCCCACCACCTCCACCCACCACCCCATCCCCCCACCAAGATTCTGATGCATGATGGTGTCAAAGAACCAGTAGCGTAGGTATTTTGATCTAATTAGATAGAAAAAGAAAACTTTGATTTATTTACTATAATTTTTAATTCTTTATGTTTGAAAATACTAAAACAGCAACTCTCTTTCTTGGAATTGGACACCAGTTCCTTTCATGATAGTCATTGTCTGCACCCGCCATTGCTACAGATAACTTATTACTTTCCTACTACAGATTTCTGCTCATGTCTTGGTTTTATAAATTTAAGATATGCTTATTTAATGTTAGTGTGCAAAGCACTGTGTGAATTCTAGGAAGGAGGAGTAGGAATGTAGAGATAAATAAAATATGGTCCTGCTCTCATGTAGCTTGGGGTCTAGGGAGGAATAAAACTCAAATGCACATGATATATGGGTGTGGACGAAGGGGTATACGTACAGAATGGGGCTCAGGGAAGAAAGGCCAGGTCTCAAGTTTCACGTTGGGAGGATTTGGAGCTCCAGCAAGCAAATCCCAGAGTCCTCGAGGTGTGGGGCAAATGAGGACCCTGGATAGAAAGTTCCCATCTTAGGAGGTAGAGCCCAGAACTAGAGTTCTCATGTGAAGAGCCTGGCATGGTGCCTTACATGCATAGTGTAGGTTGGTTCATACATTTCTCCTCCTCCCCCCAAATTCCTTGGAAGCCTCCTTGAAAATTTCCTCCTTTTCCAAGTGAAGCCAGTTGACTTCATGTTTCTGAGACATACAAATTCTTACATTCACTCTCTCATTTTGTTGGTTCTGTCAGCACAGAACCAGTGCTCATTAGAGGAAGTGGTACTTCATATATTTTACATAATATATTCCGTAGTCCACATGAAATGGGTACATTAAAATTCAGCCTAAGCCAAACTCTTGTGCTTCATACAAGAGTAAAGTGTATTTGTTAAGGGCACCACCTGGATTTCAACTGGAATCCCGTTCCACCATTTACTAACGTTATGACCTGGGGGAAGTTATTCAATAGGCCTATCCCTCTGTATTTTTTTTTCTTTTTCATTTATAAAATGGAATAAAAGTAGAACTTATTTAAAATAGGTTATTACAAGGCATGTATTAAAAAAATCTTACATCATTTTTAAAAATGGGCACACAAGACAGTGTGGGCTTAAGTTTCACCATTTGGAAACAAGGGATTTAGACTTGGTGATGGCCAAGTTTCTCTTAGCTGTGTGTTGGCTTCTCCTTGACATGATTTAGTTGCATCATGTAGCAAGGCAGAGATCAAGGCCCGCAACTGAGTCAGCATGGCAGCTAAGCCTGTGGGGGAGGAGGTGGGAGGAGGGAGAAAGAGGGTCAGGCCTGTTCCCACTTGTGCTCCCCTCCTGGGGTGGGGATCCTCCTGGAGGTGCTCCTGGGCCCCAGGGCATTGGGCTCCTGTCCTCCTTGGCCTGGCTCACCTAGGGAGGGTTTGGGTCTGGTTGCCGCGCTCAGGTGGGACACCAGGTTCTGCTGCGTGGCTGAGCAGTCCTGGACCTCATCAAAGGAAAACTCTGGAATTTCTACTTCTTAAAAAACACCATTTTGCTTTTGAGTTGCATAGCCTTTATTGCACGGCATGGGTAATCATGGACTACAACTTGAGATTTATTTTGCAAACGCCCGGTTGTGGCAGACAGTTTTTTTGAAAGTAACTTGTCCAGAAACATAACTTTAAATCGTAAGAAATAGATGATAATTCTAGAGAATTTGGCAGATACAGGGAAGTATAAAAAGAAACTAAAAATCACTTTCAATTGCATCAGCTGGAAATGATTACTGTTAAATTATTTGATGCACTGTCTTTAAGTCTTCTGAGTATACACACACACGTCATTTGTCAACCTTAAGTGCATTACAGCAAGAACCAGAGTCTCTAAATCTTAGCCTACTGTTATGCAGCTTAATCTTGTAGGCACTACTCTTCAAAAACATATATTTAGTTATTTTCCTTGTGATGGATATTCAGCTGGTTTCTAGCTTTTCTGTTATAAATAATATTACTGTGGATATTTCTGTACATTAATCATTGACTCTATCTGTAATTATTTCCTTAAGAAAGATTTCTAAAAGGTGTATTATTGGGTCAAAGGAGATGAATAATAAAAAGGTCACATATTGCAAAACTGATATTATTATTTCCCAGAAAAGTTGGCTAATTTACATTTCTATTGGCTGTATTGAAATTCTTATTTCTACTGGACATTTTGGAAAGATTGTATTTTGATTCTTATATTTGTTCCTTTTGTCTTATAAGAATTACATATAAAAGGAAAATTATAAAATAGCTTATATATACAAATATTTGAAAAGCTGAATGAGAAGTCGCCAGATCACATAACTTGATTACCTAATGAATTAAAACCCAGTCTTTAATGAACTAATATATTGAATTTTCATTTCATTTTTATGTCACATTCAAGGCATTCCATACTATTCATTTTCTTGAGTGATTGAGCTCTTTTTTGGTTAGGTAAAGGCAAGTTTCACTCTCTGACCTTTACGTCTACAGGGAACATTAGAACCACGGGTCCAACCCCTCTCTCCTTTTTATGTTGCAGGAGTCTGAGGCCCAGAGAAGCTAAGTTTCTTGCTGATGATTAATACTTACTGAACCATGGAGTGTGGCTCAGAATTGACTCCAAGATGAATTGAATCCTCTTTCCCACACTGTCACCTTCTTTTCCTCTACATCCATCAACCAAATATAAGTGATTTGATATTGAATTTTCTGCTTGGATATATCCTGACACTCAGTATGAAGAATTGTACCACTCATGCTATCTGCTTGTGGTTTAATTCTGGAATCTTGCTTTACCCTTTGTATGTTTTTTCAGTGTTAGTTTTTTCGCCCCCCCGTAAGTTTGCATCTTAGTAGAAATTTCATGTGAGTCATTTTCCATTACAGGTTACCATTTAATATAAAATTTCTTCTAGACACAATTTTAGGCTTCTCAAACACTAGATGTTGATAAGTCACAAAGCATGAAAGTGTGTTAAGCTGTTGGATTCTTGAAATGGACATAGTTTAGGTAAAGGATTATAAATCTGGGGTTTTGAAGACTTTTTTTTTTCTGTCTCTATCAGAAACTCTAAGGTAAAGTTGTCTTAACTTTTCTATTTCAGTTTCTCTACATGTGAAAAGGAGGTGACTGTTCTCAGGGACTGGGTGTGGGCTTTATTGTATGATTTCTGTGAAGTTGGAAATTTGCACGGTTCTCATTATTCCTCTGTTGTATGGGAGAACTGTTATATGCATTGGTGGGAATCCTACCTATCAGTGGTAAAAAAAAAACACTTGATTTGTAGGTATCTGGGAAGAGTACTCAGGAATTCTTGGCTGAAATTTATCTTCTTGAAAGAGAAGACAGAGAGAGAGAGAGAGAGAGAGAATTCTAAGCAGGCTGTAACAAGCTCCTTTGAATGGTTCCTGGGAGTGGCTGGGTGTGGTAAGCCATCCCTCAGCCAAAATGCTGAGTAATCAAGTTAATAACGTTTGCAGTGTTCAGACTACAGGTAAGAAAAAGCACCAACAAAACAGTCTCCTAGGTTATTAAATATTTGGGCTGATGATTGCTTTTGCTGACTGGAGAAAATTATGTCTGATAAAATTGTTTGATGACTGAATGGATAATTCATTCTTTAAGCTATATTTCTTCCCTCTAAAAAAAAAACAAACCAAAAAATCTACTCTTTAATGCATAGTCAACCACATGGTTTTTGTGGCAAATGAAAGAGAAGAAAATTAGAGGTCATTTGGGGAATCGTAGAGCAAATGGTACTTCCTACAAACAGCCGGATCCCTTTCCATTTAGTATTTTTAAAGAAATATTTATTTCCAACAGTCAGAATTATGTTCGGGTTTCCTTGGGCATTGCGGAATTCCTGTCACCAGAAGCATTTCTGTCCAGGTTTGACAAGCGCTGAGCAGGAGTGTTGCAGAGGGAATTCAGACATCAAAAGGGAGAAAGGACAAAGCTGTCTGATTTAAACGCAAGTCTCTTAAAAATCTTTGGATCACAGTGGCAAGAGTGCAGCAGCTGTTCAATAAATTATTGCGGTGAATTAGGTGTGAATCCTCTGAACCAGGCTTTGGGCCATTATGAGTCTTCCCTGAGCCTGTGCCTGCCTGAGGAACCGGCAAAGCAGTAAAATAGTAATGGCCATCAGCAGGGAGTACACACCATGTGCCAGACGAATCCTATGTATTGTGTCTTCATGCGTATGTGTATTTCATTTTACAGATGACGACACAGGCTGGAGCAGTTAAGCGCTTTGTCTGGGATAGCTGAAGCAAGGAGAGGTACTGTGAGTTTCCCAAGGAATGACTCTGCCCCTAAACCCACATTTCCCCACTAGAACTGGAGAGTGTAATTTTTGAGAAGCATCCTGCCCACATCACCCTCTGATGACCTTCTTACCTCCACTTGCCCCACTGATGCCTAAGAGTCTACTTTCAGAGTTCAACTCATTTAGTTTATGACTTTGATCCTGGTTAGTAATAACCAGGCATCCGGGGAAGGGAAGCTATCAGTCAATCTTAGTTTGGCAGAACGAGGTGCTCTCATTCATTTAGACAACAAGCATTTATTGACTGCATACTGTCTATCAAGTCCGCACCAAGGGTTGGTGTTACAAAAATGAACGAGGCTTGGTCTTTATCATTAAGATTCGTAGCTGGATAGAAAAGACCGTGCAATAAACAGCTGATCGTGAAAGTGTGTGATAAATGAACAATAGAGAACCTTAGGTGAGTACAGCAGAGAACCAGTTGGCTTAGTTGCAGGTACTTTCCTGAGAACAGATTTGCTAGGAAGGGTATAGGTCATACTAAATGAAGGAGCTGCAGGGAGGCAGGAAATTCGGACTCTGCAAAGAGCAGGCTCCACAAAGAGCAGAGCTGTGTAATCTTAGTCACTGGGAGCTTCATCCAGCACTTCGTCCTATCAATGGTATTACATATTTTGCTAAGCAGAATTTATTTAATTTCTGGGGCCCTCTTTCTTTTGTGATCGCCGCTCTGTTTAATTGGTAGTACCTCTTTGGCATTCTAGACAGGATGAGCTATCCCAGTTGACGTGGAAAGGTAGAGGTTAGGGAGCTTTTTGGGGCACCACCCTATTTGAGAAGTATGAATCATTACGACCATCACATATTCCTTCTATTTCATATCATATTTCATCTTCCGGTCCCGCGTGGCCTCCCAGGGTTGCCCTTCTGTACCTACGAATGTATGTATTTAGCCCAAGGCAGGATCCACCGACAGCCCTTCCTGCCCGAGCATGTCAGAGGCCTTTGGAAGCTGTGCAGACAACAGCAACTTCAGCCTGAATCATTTTTTTCACTCATGGACCAGCTGCCAAGAGGCATGAGTAAGAGCCGGGAGTGCAGGAGTGGGAGGCGGCGGGAGCGCAGGCTGGGAGTGGTCACAGAGGGCGTGGTGCCGGTTCAGGTGAGCAAGCCTTGCCTCTGCCCCACAGAGGGTTTGTCCCTACATCAAGGTCCTTCCGCGGCCCTCACTTTCCTTTTCCCTTGCCGTGCATTTTCCAGGATAACTGTGACTCCAGGTAAGCAAAGCGTGGTGGTAGGGCTGGTGATTCCCCTTTTCAGGAAGATTCTTAAAACCAAATCATGATTTGAGCTGCTTCGAGGTGGTGAAGGAAGTTGACATAGTGGTTATCGTCAAGGACAGGCGGTGGGCTGTGGTGCTGCTGCCTGCCCACCCCCACATGGGCAGCACTTAGAGCTCTTGGTCCTTTGGGAACCAGGAATGCCGTGTAGGGAGCGAAATCACTTAGCCAGGAGAGGTGCAAGTATGAAGAGATAGCACGGCTAGGTTTGGGTGGTAGTGGTGGTGGGGCTGTGCGACAGTGATTTCTGGAGGGGAAAGTTTTTCTGAGGACCTTTTCAGCCCTGTCTGGGAATTGAAAATGAATGTTGTAATGCTAGTTTCAGAAAGGGCATGGTGCTGGAAACCTGGAGAGACTCAGCAGGCATCTGAATGTCTGGCTCACCTTCCTGATTGGGGGAGAGTCTGATTTTGGAACCACTTTTCTTTTTGGCATTTTTAAGCACCCAGTCAGTGTTCGCTTACTAGGAACCACATTCTTCCAGGCAGGGAATATTTTCTCTCCCTATTTCTGGGTTTCAGGACACTTGAAACATGTTACGTATTTCACATGTGTGTTCTTGGGCAACATTTCAAATAGGCTGGTTCATAGTTTCTTCCTCATAGACACTGTGGTTTTTATGGCTTCATTGAGGTGTATCATGCTAAAGATCAATTTTAATAGGCCAGGCTGTTCTGTTGGCTTGTAATCAGATTAGGTACCGACTCACAGAGCTGAGGGGTTAGCCACACTCTGGCTCAGCCCTTTACGTTGTGGTTGAGGAATGGAGGTTCACAGAGGTGAAGTGGTGTCCACAGTCAAAGAGCTTATAAGTGAGGTGATGAAGTAGAATCCAGGCCTTCAAGCCCACAGCTTGTAGACTTTTCCATGAACCCCCAGGTACTCCTAACGACTTCTTTACTCCTACATCACCAAAGAGGTTTTGAATAGAATCAGGTGGGTCTCAAACCTGAGTCCCTACCTGTGTGTGCAAGTGTTTGATGGGTACCTTGATGGGTGGAGAGATGGATGCCTGCCTGAAGAAAGGATTCTCCGTATGACTCAGTGGGTTTATTTCTTTGCTTCCTAATGCCTTGAATTCTTCTGCTACTTCAATCCCTATGCTTGACTTTGAAGGTACACAGTCTGAGCAATTGGTCATTCTGGTACGGCAAGCCTGATTCTAGTTTACTGTTGGGCGGCAATGGGAAGGCTCAATGGTCAAGATCAGGCTTCTAAACAGAGTATCTGAGCACAAGAGAGGCTCCCCCGCCATTGGCAATTAAGCAGTTGACCTTATTACTAATAGCTGCGTTGTTCTCTCCTGCTAACAAAGCACTTTTCACACACATCTATTCATTCAAAACTTCACTTAATCCTCATGAGATTCTTTCACACTGCAGAAGCTACAAGGTCTCCCATTTTCTTTTCTTTTTTTTTTTTTTTTTTTTTTAAGGTCTCCCATTTTCTTAATCTGGCTCTGACTTTTTCTTCTTGTGAGTGCAGACAGCAGAGACTGTGTTTTTAGGCATTCCATTATAGTTATTACAATAGGCAAGGTTTCTCAAGACCTTGCCTTGGGACTGGCTAGACCAAATACTGATTTTTTTCACCACATTTTTCTTCATCTGTAAACTGAGGCCAGCTAGGCTAAATGATATCCACAATAATGTGACACAGTGAAAAATAGTTCTTAAGGAAAAAAAACCATGCACATAGCCGTGTGTGTGTGTGTGTTTGTATGTGCAAATGTGCATAGAAGAATGGATCTATACATAGAGTGAAATTATCTTGTTCAAATACAACATGTTTGAGAGCAAAAGGGGCACTCTTGCTAATTTCAGGACAAGACAGATAAACCAGGACTGTCCCAGGCAAAGTGGGACATATGGTCAACCTACCCACAAGGTCTTTATCTCATCCAAATGGTCTACAGATGAAAAGCTTGAGGACCATTGGCTTAGATGCATTAAAAACATTAGGAATCTGTATGCAGGGGCCAGTGACCAGCTATAGAGCTAGAGAAGTGAGCACACTGACCCTGAGCACATCCTAGTATGTGTGGCTCCACTCATTTGGGACCCCCTGCAGTCTCTGAATTGGGTCCGTTCTCTCTGGCACACAGTTTTGCATGCTAACTCCTACTTCTCCTTCAGGACTTGCTTTCGTGTGACTTACTTGGAACTGTCTCTGAGGAGACCTCACTAAGATTGTACTGTGAGTGAGCTGTCTCCCCTGAGGGCTCCCACCAGAAACTGGTGCCCCCATCCAAGTGCTAAGGACACCATCACACGTGACATGCCACATGACAGCTCCACAGAGGCAGGAACCGTGTGTGTTCACTTGTGACTTCCTACTGTCTAGCTCAGTGCCTGACACACAGGAGGTCCCCAGTTAACACTTACTGAATGAAAGCAATATCGAATTCATAGTTTGCAATGTAAAGAGCAGGAAGAGAACAAGAGCTTCTTGGAAAATGGTAAAAAAAGTTTTGGTGTATTTAAAAAAAAACATGCAAAGTCTCTTGGTATCTCTGAAAGGGTAATTGAGGACATGTAGGATTTTTGGAACTCTGAAGACTTCCAAGAGAACACACGCCAGTGAAGACACAATTACCGGGAGGGAAGGCGATGAGGTGTGGTGGGGAGCACATGGCCGGCAGCTGGTGGAAATGAAAGTCTGGTTTTGCCACTCTCACTCCCCGTGTGAGTGGCCTGGGACAATCACTTCATCTCTGTCTGCCTTACTTTCCTCATCTGTAACACGAAGGGGAGGAGCCAGCCTAGATCCATTCCAAGATCTTGTCCCACTTGAAAGATCTATGATTTTAGGATTCAATGCAAACAACAGGCAACTTTGCAATATTTTCTGACAACTTTTTGTTTCTTGCATTTGCATTTCTAACTTAAATTTCCATCTCACTTTTCTCTGGTTATCATAAAAGTGCCTCTTAAACATTTAAGTGACCTAAAAGATGTAGTGTTTTCTATGTTGGAGCTGTAATGGAAATTCTCTTTATTTGTTATAATTGTCAGAAGGTTTTCATGAAAATGAAAGAAGTTCTCTCTGTAACAAAGTGAAAAGTGAAACCAAAAAAGTTGCAGCAATTTTAACACCCTGAACACATGTCCTTAGACATGTCCATTTATTATGTAGGACTTGCTAATCTGTACTCTTTTCTTTTCTAATTTCTACTCTTGTACGCATAATTTTTATAGTATTCACTACTCAAAATGGACCGTGTAGGACCTGACGCATTTTCCTGGGCTCGTATTGCTAACATTGCCAAGATTTGTTTGCATGTTTTGTCTTGCAGTAGCACAGCGAGGTGGTAATTGGCTGTGGCCAAAGTCATCCCTTGGAACTACTTTAGACCAGATCGGCCTCAAGTATTTTTAGGTCGGTTGGTAATAATCATCAAGCGAGGGATCAGATTTACCATGCAATGTCTGACTGATTACTTGCTTGGGGACTGCCCCTACAGCAATTTCCACGTGCTGTCATTTTCTGCTTCCTTTGTCAAGCATCAAATAATGTTATTGTCTCTGGGACCTCAGATATGAAGGGGCTGCATGACCTTCCCCAACTCGAAGGAGACCTTTTCTGGGAAAGGAGCTTGTCAGCACACAGATAAGAAGGCACACCTCATGCACTGAGGACTCTTCATGCAAAGGAACAGACTCTTGAAAGGGAGGGTCTGCTCCTGTCAGGGAAGCCTCAGCTGATAGACATGTACTGATTTGTATTTTCCAACAGAGGCCTGACTCTGAGACTTGAATTGCAACACAGTGTTAATTATGTTGTGTAATCAACTGTACTAAAAACCACCACGATCTTGTACTCACATAGAACCATTTAGACTACGTTTATCTTCAAATGCTATAAAGCATGAAAGAAGAGTGCTTCACTTGAACAAAATGAGAATTTCTTTTTTTTTTTAAGATTTTATTTATTTATTTATTTGACAGAGAGAGAGACAGCGAGAGCAGGAACACAAGCAGGGGGAGCAGGAGAGGGAGAAGCAGGCTTCCCGCCGAGCAGGGAGCCCGATGTGGGGCTCGATCCCAGGACCCTGGGATCATGACCTGAGCCGAAGGCAGACGCTTAACGACTGAGCCACCCAGGCGCCCCCAAAATGAGAATTTCTTTACCCTTCGATCCGCTTCCTGGAGTTTGCTGTCAAAATTCCCTTAGTGGATTACTCCAAGGCCTTACACACAAGAAGGAAATCAAACTTTAGTAAAGTTTGTTATCGATTATGCAAAATTATTCTAATTTCTCTTCGGGACGGTGGGAAATACATGCTGGGAAGGACTGCTGATGTCTGTTCAAGCAGAGTTGGTATGTTTTCATATTAGTATTAATGTGATTAGGCCTCAAGTTGTAAAAGCTTTGAGAAGTTCCCAGTGACCTGGGTTTAGGCTTTTCTCTTTGGTGAAGAAATAGCTCATGTAGGCATCTCTCTTTGATGGAGAAATAACTCATGCTGAATTTTAACTGTAGATGAAGTCCGCACCGTCAATGTTAAATTTACTGTTGGAGAAAGCCAGACATCTTGTCCTGAAAGTCCGTATACATGGATTCCCCAAACCTTTTGTGAAGTTTTTTAAAATTTTCCTGCAGTGGTCCTACTGGTCCAAACACCCCATATGCTTCCGTTTCTATCTCATTGCCTTCTGCACACCTGATACTGGGCTCCTTCGCCTGAGAATGGGCTGTCATCCACGCAGACCCCAACCCTGAGGAGAGAGGAGAAGGTCATGGGCCCCAGAGAAATGTAAGATTGAAGGTTACCTTGTAGTAGGTTTTCAGTGAGAACACAGACCTAAGCTCACTTAGCTGTTCTTATCGGGGACATAAAATGAAAGAGGAAGAAGTCATTGGAGATGACAAGCGAGCATGAACGGGTCAACAAAACTTTTTTTTTTTTTGGTAATGAATTTCCTTTTACAGACTCCGAGATATATTATAGTCTTTTTGAATCCATCCTACACACAAGCCACATGTCCCATAAAAGGCAGAATTCTGAAAACATATTTGTAGACCAGGGGCCCATTCCTTGGTCTTATTTTTGCATCTTTGAATTTTGAATTTCTGTTAAGGTATAAGGTACACAATTGAGATCCTATTCATGCATTGACTCTAACAGCTCTTTAGGTCCTGTTGGCAGGAAGCCCTCTGTCCTGAGTGCTGATACTTTGTCTGACACCAGGAAACGTGTCCTACCATTGAACGAGGTCCTTCAATGTCATGTTCGCTCTTTGTGTCTGTGTGTTTGACTACACAGTGCCCAACGGCTTTGGGGGAATGCTTCAAGCCTTGGCCTGTGCCCTAGTCAGCCAGGGGTAGTAATATCATTCTATGGCCCTCAGACATATTCTATCCTGGGCTCAGGCTGAGCCTGAAGAGTCCATGTAGCTCCGCTCTGTTCTAGAAAGGGTTATGCCCTGACTGCTTGAGTTACCCAGGTGCCCTCCGGCTTGATCATTAACTACTGGATTGGACAGATAGGTGGACCTTTCAATAGAACAACAGTTCTCAAACTTTTAAATTTCAAGACCCCTTTACACTCTTAAAAATTACTGAGGATCCCAAAGAGCTGTTTTTCTTTCCTTTTTCTTTCTTTCTTTCTTTCTTTTTTTTTTTTTAAAGATTTTATTTATTTATTTGAGAGAGAGCATGAGAGGGAAGAGGGTCAGAGGAAGAAGCAGACTCCCCGCTGAGCAGGGAGCCCGATGCGGGACTCGATCCCGGGACTCCAGGATCATGACCTGAGCCGAAGGCAGTCGCTTAACCAACTGAGCCACCCAGGCGCCCCTCTTTTGTTTTTTTTTTTTTTTTTTTGATGTCAGATATGTCTATCAGTATTTCCCAATTAGAAATTAAAACCGGAGAAATTTTGAAATATTTACTAATTTATTAAAAATGACAATAATATAACCATGACATATTAACATGAATAACATATCTTTATGAAAAACAACTCTTTTCTAAAGGAAAAAATTGCAGAAGGATGAGTAATGTTTTTTATTGTCTTCAAATCTCTTTAAAATTTGGTTTAAGGGAAGACACATCAAACAGCCTCTGGAAAACTGCTGCATATTTGTGAGAGATTGAACATGAAAAGACAAACAACGTCTGAAAGTTATTATGAAATTTTTAAAAAATTATTTAATCTATGCCCAACAAGGGGCTTGAACTCACGACCCGGGGATCAAGAGTCGCATGCTCTGCTGACTGAGCCAGGCAGGTGCCCCTGAAAATGGACCCACTAAAAGATGCCAGGGGTCTCTGGACACCACTTAGCGAATATGCATCAGAATAAGAGTCCTCAGACAAGACTAGGTGCCTACTCACTTCCCCAGGCTCCATATTTTTAGCTGAACCCACCTTCCCTCTTTTCTTTAACTCCTCACGTGGCTCACTTGGCAAAGGCAGCCCTGCATTCTACTTATTTGTCTCCGTATCTCCCCAAAGGGATTGCGGACTCAGAGAAGGAGGGACTCAGTTGATACTTCTAATACTTTGTGTGGTGTGTCTTCCACATTGTAGGTATGTACTCACACCAAAAACAATCACAGCTGTGTTTATTCAGTATTGCTATGTGCTAGGTGCCCTCCTAGGGCATTACTGGCTGTATTAGATTCCTAGGACCGCTGTAACGAAGTACCACAGATTGCCTGGCTTGAAACAATAGAAATGTATTCTCCCACAATTCTGGAGACCAGAAGCCTGGAATCAAGGTGCTGGCAGGGCCCTGCTCTCCCTGGGAGCTGTAGGGGAGAATCTGTCCCATGCTTTTCTCTTAGCTTCTGGTATTGCCCGTGATTCTTGGGGTTCCTAGAAGCATCACTTTGATCTCCTCTTCTGCTATCTGTGGCCTTCTCCCTGTGTGTCCTCACATCATCTTCCCTTTGCTCATGTCTGTCTCTGTGTCTTTTCTCCTGTTCTTACAAGGACCTCAGTCACCCTCTTAACCCTAACTTGATTAAATCTGCAAAGATCTTATTTCCAAATGAGATCCCATTCACAGGTATCCAGGAGTGGGACTTCAACATGTCTTTTTGGGGGACATGATTCAACACATTACACTTACTAAATATTAAATTGAACCACACAGAACTGCTGTGATATGACTGTTTTTCATCTGCAAAAATGTTAATTTTGTATGGTTTAGCCTAAATCCTAATTGAAACAAAATTGGTAAACGAAACCAACTGATTTTGATCAGTGTTGTCAACTGTCAACTGAAATAACCTCATCCTTGTACTTTGCTCCAGACCCACAATGGATGCTCTACGACTGGCAAATTCAGCCTTTGCAGTTGACCTGTTCAAACAACTGTGTGAAAATGAGCCAGCAGGCAATGTCCTCTTCTCTCCAATCTGTCTCTCCACCTCTCTGTCCCTTGCTCAAGTAGGCGCCAAAGGGGACACAGCAAATGAAATTGGACAGGTAAGCTCCGTACCTTGTTTCTGCTTTGAGTGCAAACAGGCTTATTAGAACACATAGGCAGTGCCTAAGGAAAATGAATGGGGGCTCTTAGAGAAAATTGCTCAGCATTGAGAATTGTGCTATTTCCAGCCCCCTCTTAATCAGTCTTTAAATGTGAAAGTTCATTAATCTGTCCTGCAACCCACATTTACAAGTACCATGTTGTGATGGAGAACCCGGGACCTGCTAGGCAATCACAATCTTTATACCAATGGGTGGCCTTCAGCAAGTCTACCTGTTACATTATAAGAATCAATCAAGATGGTGTTTGTTAAATGTGCCGCGGCAGACAACCCCTGTCTTATGCACAAAATTTATTGACAGCATCATGCTTTATTTTAAGATGTAGGCTCCATTGCATTCTACTCTATAATATATTCTACCCTATAATATGGGAATATCTGTATTAGATAAATTTATCTGCACTTATGTTGGTACAGAAATAACATTTTAAATTTTCTACCTTCAAGTAACAGGGATGAATAAGAAGACAGATTGTGCTTTCTTATGTTTCAGAATACTCCCTAGGGCTTGAGTATCCCATGTGAGAAGAATGGACTAAAATGATGTCACCCCTCCCCCATATATGTTTATAGTTATATGCAGATGCGAGTGTATGTGTGCGTGCGTGTGTATTTTTTTTTAGAGTTACTTTTTTGGCTATGGTTGACTATTTGCTTTGTAAAATTCTTAGACCTTCAAATGAGGTGATCTTCCAGATTGTTACATTTTAAATACTCATTTACCTTTATTTCAGTTTATCATTATTTTTAATTGTGATGTAATTGACATATAACGTATTAGTTTTAGGTGTGCAATAGAGTGATTTGCTATCTGCATATATTGTGAAATGATCACCACAGTAAGTCAAGTTAACATCTGTCACCTTACATTGTTACAATTTTTTTTTTCTTGTATGAGAACTTTTGAGACTTATTCTCTTAGCAACTTTCAAATGCACAATACAGTAATTGTTAACTATAATCACCCTGCTGTACATTACATTCCCATGAATTACTTATTTTATGCCTGGAAATTTTGACCCCTTTACCCATCTCCCCCTCTTAGATAGTAGGTAGATGTGCTTCTACTTCCATTCCAGTATTATTTTTATGTTGATCATTTTAGGTTCAACGGAATCTTTTTTTCCATCAACTCACAAGCATTTAAAAAAGGAATGTCTTCTTATATCCATAAATCCCCAGAAAGTATGACCCACAAAATATCATTTGAGTCAGGATGAAGAATTTACACTCGAAACTGAGTGGGGCTTGAAAAAGAAACTTCAGTTGTGGGCAGAACACCTGTCTCTTCTTATCTGTCCTTCACTCCCGACTCCCCCACCCCTCCATCCCTACCCCATTTCTCCTTCCTCCTTCCTCATCTCCCATTAGAGAAGGGATAGTAAAGAGAACTTCCTGGTAGTGGGTCTGTTCTCAATAATAAAGCTCTTTTCAGTACCTGCAATTGTTTTCCTGGTAGTGGTTACCTGGGTTCCTTAATTTTCTAGTCTTTTTTCCTGTCATTGAGCATGAGAGTGCTGTACTACTTGGACCAGCCAATTTGACCCTGCTGTACCGAGGTTTTTGAGTCATCGGCACGGTGTGCCCATTTAGTGACAGTACCTGAGGTGTGGCAACCAAGGCCGTTATTATGACTTAAGAGTGAGGAGAGGATCACCTTATGCTGACATCACGTTTTGGGGCACAATGAAGCAGAGGAGCTGCTGGGCTATTGGTTGGAACAAAAGAAAAGTTAGGAACAAAACGGAAGGAATGAAGCCTTCCAGAAGACAGCATCCTAGTTTTAAGTGACTTCCAGTATTACTATAAGAATAATTATTAATGTTTCTGAATCCATATGATGTTTTAGGTGTTTTACATGCAATGTCTGTAATGGTCATATCAACTCAGGAAAGTAGGTATTCTCAGTCCCTTTTCCAGAGGGGAACATGAATCTCTGAAGAGCTGGGCAAGATTATATGTCTAGTGGGTACAGGCTGGGATTCCCAGGCAGGGCTGTGTGACTGTAGCCCACCAAGTGCAGCCAACCATGGATGGTGGCCGCCTCCCAACGGTGATGCATCAGCACATTTGGTTAGAGCAACCGAAGGGGCTAGATAGACCCTGGCTGGAGACGCCTCTCTCCCCGAATCTGATACCTGCCTAATGATTGTCTCTCTTGGTATTCATCTCTCTCTTCTTGTGTCTCAGTTGGATAGACATTATAACCCAGCTTTATTCTTTACCAAGTTCAGAAAGCCTTCTTTATGAACATTGGAGGCATCACTTTGAAGAATGGGCAAAATTGCCCCGTAGTTGAACAAAGAGAAGACTATCTTCATGGCAGTCAACTGGGGACAGTTCTGCCCCCCCCCCATCCCAGGGACATTTGGAGATGCCTGGAGACATTTTTAGTTGTCACAAATGGAGGAAGGGGCACTATGGGCACCTAGTTAACCAGGGATGCTGCGAAGCATTCTACCATATCCAGGACAGCACTCCAGAAAGAATTATCCAGCCCCAAATGCCAATAATACTCAAGTTGAAAAGCCTCCCTTTATGGGAACAATTGAGCGGGGAGATACTGACCCCCCCCCCTCCCCCCGTAGCCACTGCAGTGGAAAGAGGCAATGCTTCCTGGGTAATGCATTTTTTTCTCTTCACAGGTCCTTCATTTTGAAAATATCAAAGATGTACCCTTTGGATTTCAAACAGTAACATCGGATGTGAACAAACTTAGTTCCTTTTACTCACTGAAACTAATCAAACGGCTCTATGTAGACAAATCTCTGAATCCTTCTACAGTAAGTGGGTTAAAGCAAGTAGCATCATCCACCTTTTTATCAGGAGGGACATTTTCACATGGTTAGACCCACAACTTTGTCGTCAGTGAAATTCACTTCTAGGATGCTCGTTTATGATTTCAGGCTTATCAAAAATAAATCAGTCCTAATGGAGAATGTGGGGGGTTTCCTAATCAGATAGGTGGGTCACCAAATGTGGGGCAACCCAATCGGGTATAAGCTGGCAGCTTGGGTGGTGAAAGCATTCACACAAGGCGGAACAAAGGAGATAGAAGTTTATTGAATACACCGCAAGGGAGTGGCGGGCAGGACAGCAAGGAAGAGACTGTCTGCCATGAGGCAGTGGTTGGGGGCTGTAGTTAAGGGGCAGGTGAGGAGGTATGGAATGTACGGAATTTACCTCTTGTGGGTACCTGAGTCTGGGTGTAAGTAACCCATGGGTTAGCTAGGGCTTGTGGATATTTTGAGGGGGGGTCGCCTAATGGGGCTGTTTTTATTCAGCCAGGGAGTAGGGGCTCCCAGCGGGCCCTTCTACCTTTCTCAGGCTTCCATTGCTCAAGTTGACTGTCTAAAAGCGGCCTCTACGGGGAGGCTGCAAATAGCGGGAGTCACATCTAGCTAGAATTGCACTGCAGTCACATTATGGCTCAAAATATAGAGAAGCTTGTGGGTTTCCCTTTTTCCTCTCAAACACACCTTCATCTCACCCTTCCTCCTAGCTTCCTCACTGAGAGGAATAGAGAATGGGGGTATTAACTCTTTAGTCAATGTATCTCTGTAGATGCAAGACAGCTCATGAGTTAAACCTCTTTCTCCTTAAATAGCAGGACCTGTGGCCTGGGTCAACATTTTATTTTATTTTATTTTATTTTATTTTTTTTAAAGATTTTATTTATTTATCTGAGAGAGAATGGGAGACAGAAAGCATGAGAGGGGGAGGATCAGAGGAAGAAGCAGACTCCCCGCCAAGCAGGGAGCCCGATGCGGGACTCAATCCCGGGACTCCAGGATCATGACCTGAGCCGAAGGCAGTTGCTTAACCAACTGAGCCACCCAGGCGCCCTGGGTCAACATTTTAAATTCTCTACCTCATTTGTTCATGCACACAATATTCTCTTGATGTTTCTCAAAATCAATAAGAAAAAAAGCAACTGCATGAACTAGTTACAAATTGATTTTGTTTGCTTTCCTAGGCTGGTCATGTGGGCATCTATCCAAGGTAGCTCTAGGTATTTAATTTCAGCTGTTTCTTGAAGGAATCATATAAAGTACACTGTAGTATCCTTACATTTGACCCCAGAGTATATCATAATTTTTTAAAAATCTGTATTTAAAAAACAAAGCCAACATCTTTGACGGCTACATAGAGGTTCTTTCTCTACTTTAGTAATATAGAGTTGATTCCATTTGTGTTTGCATGATCAGAATTGCAAGCTTTCCACATCTAAAAGGTAGACTTCCAGTTAAATATTTTACCATAGTTTTACTACTTTATGCTGTACCGTTTGTTTTTCTAGTCGAGATCTTTTTTTTTTTAAAGATTTTTATTTATTTATTTGAAGAGAGACAGAGATAGTGACAGAGATAGCAAGAGAGGGGAGGAGAGGGAGAAGCAGATTCCCCTTTGAGCAGGGAGCCTGATGCAGGGTTCATTCCCAGGACCCTGGGATCATGACCTGAGCTGAAGGCAGATGCTTAACTGACTGAGCCACCCAGGCGCCCCCATTTCTTCTATTCTAGGATATATATATACATATATATAAAATGCACATTTTAATGTTTCTAAGTTGGAATTCATATTATAATTATTGCATACATTTAATGTAGTGTTTCTTTTTTTCCCCCAAAGCTGCTACTACGTTGATGGAGGCATTTAATAATTGATATTCCTTAGAATTGAAGAAATGAAACACTTCAGACAAAGGATATTCATTGATTTCCCCAGGAAGTTTCCATTTGTACAGTGTTACTGATTTTGAAAGGGTATTCACCAACCTGGACACTTACAAATCCTTTAGTTAGAATCATGGAAGGTCGCAATGGCCTGACTATGGACTTTAGGTACTTTGTGATTTTAAGAACTGGATGTTTTTCAGGAGTTCATCAGCTCTACGAAGAGACCCTACGCAAAGGAAATGGAAACCGTTGACTTCAAAGATAAATTGGAAGAAACAAAAGGTCAGATCAACCAGTCAATCAAGGATCTCACGGATGGCAAGTATCCTTTCCTTACTTGGACCCTGTCTTCTCATGAATCTTTCTGCTAAGCATAAACTGGAACATCCGGAGGCTTCCTCGGATGTTTTCAGGAGACAAGCTAAATTCTTGCCCTTCCAGCCATTTCAAACATGCGGATGGATTCCTGGGCATGTCCAACATCATCTTACACTTGGCAGGAATTCGTGGTGCTTCAGTTTCTTTTTTCTTTTTTAAATTTTTAAAATGTGTTTTTATTTATTTATTTATTTATTTTTGGTGTTTCCGTTTCCATCCGCCTTGCTGTGCTCCCCAGTGAGCTGTCAGCCTCCACATGCCTGCTCCCAGCTATGTCTCCAACAGAGGGTGGCTTCCGGCAAGTCACTGGCCACTTTCTCAATCTGGAAACGAAGGGTTTGGGCTTCACCTTGGTCTCTGAGGCCACCTTCAGTTCCGCTGCTGCGGTCTGGGGAGGGACATGCTTCTCAGGCAAGGGAGACTCGCTTCCTGTGGGAGTGGCCAGAGGGAGCCTGTCTTGGTGCTGACTCAGGAATGCCAGAGTCCTCGCAGCAATTGCAGAGTGAGACCCTGGAGAGGCCTTGGTCTTGGAGTCCTTCAAAACCTGGATTCAAATCCAGATGCTGCCACTTTGAACTGAGTTCCTTGGGTAGGGAGCCTCAGTTTACTGACCTGTAAAATGCGGCATGTGTTACCTGATTAATTTTTACATGGTGGTTGTGAGGATCAAGTTCGATCTATAGGGTAACAAACAATGTATGATAGCTATGCATGCACACACACGGATGTATACATACGTATAGATCTGATATGAAATGATGCTTCTTTGCCTTCATATGTAAAGAAAAAACTGGTAAAATTAACACCAGGTTAAGCACAGTTTAAAGATTTATAAGCAAAAAGCAGTTACTGTTTAAACTGCTGTGTAACAGTTTTGCTTCTAGAATTGCCAGATAATTGTATTTTCTCTATATGGGCCTTTAAAAAAATCTTCATGAACTTAAGATTTTACTGGAGAAGGTAGGTTATTGAAAAGTCCTCCGAATTTAGAGTCAGAAGCTCAAGATTTAAGTTGAAACGACCACCTACTGGCTCCCCTCCTTGTCTGGTCTACCAGTTCCTTCCTTAACATGATTAGTATTCAACCCGTCATGTAACATTGGCAAGACTGGTCACATGAGTTCAGTGCAAGATGCAAACACAGGGTCCTTTATTAAAAAACGTATTAAGAACTTCAATGTGGTGACAGAGGAGCAGGAAACCAGAACAGGGCCCTGCACACGCATGTCACAGGTCTGTGGAGTGGGCCCTGAGCTGCAGTGGGAACATCCTGGGGATTAGGTAAATGAAAATCCCTTGGAAAAAACGTCAGTGTTATTCACATGTGAGGCCTTCGTTTTATGAAGGCATTATCCTCAGGGAGCTGTTGGGGCTGCTGGGGACTGGATCTCTGCAGCAATGACCCTGCTGACTTTGATGCTAGTGGGCGTCTGTGCCAGGGCCCTCTGCGGAGGGCGAGCCCAGCTATAGGGTCAAGAGCACAGTGCAGTCCTGCACAAACAAGCATTCCAGCCCAGCGAGCCAGGAAGGCTGCTCGGCCTCCCCGAGCCCCAGGTTCCTTAAGTATAAAATGGGGATAACGATCTTGGCCTTCCAGGATCACTGTGAGGTAGTGCACGGGAAAAGGTTAAAATTACACCCGTGCGTTTTCATTCCAGAGCACAGGCTGTGGAGTCCGAAAGACTCAGCTCTGAATCCTGAATCCGACCTTGCTCATGTGTCATCTTGAGCCAGTGACTTCACCACCACGTCTCAGCTTCCTCATCTGTAAAATGGGGAGAAATACATGACACCCTGCCTAGGAAACCTCTAGCACGCTAGCTGGCACAGGATAGACATTTGAAAGTGGTAGCTCATGGGTCTCTTCTTCCTGTTCTTCCTGTCTTTTTCCTCCCTTCCCCTCTGCTCTCTCCCTGCTAGGTCTCTTTGCTAAGTGCTCCTGTGGCAAGAGGGAGGGGGAGAAAGAAACCCTTCTGAAAGGAGGCATGTGGGCTATCCAACCTTGGGCGGGTGTCTCCAACAGTGATAAATACCCCGCGAGCGGACGTGCGTGTGGAGACCGGATGTGGTTTGGAAGAATGACAGGTGCAATCTGGGGTTTCCTATAATTGTTTGCAGGCCGCTTTGAGAACATCTTGCCTGACAACAGTGTCACTGACCAGACCAAAATCCTTGTGGTTAATGCTGCCTACTTCGTTGGGAAGTGGATGAAGAAATTTCCTGAATCCGAGACCAAAGAATGCCCATTCAGAATCAACAAGGTATGGGGAGGAGAGCAGCATGTCAGAGGCTCCCAACTATCGATCTGAAAAATTAGAGCAACACACGGGACCATAGGGACTCAGTCCAGTGAGGAAAATTGAGGCACGGGAGGTAGGTAGTGTGCCTACCCTGAGACTAACGGCTGGGAGGAAGGTGGTAGACAGAGAACCATAATCCAGAGACTCGCTCTCTTTTCCAGAATGGTTAGATTGTTTTGCTGGTGGGCTCTCCTCCCTGGAAAGGGCTGGCAGAGGGGCCCTAAGTTATGTGTAAGCAAAACCCGAAACAGTTTGTTAATGGTGTTTGTCCTAGCGGCCGCAGGGCAAGCCCAGGACCAGATCCACACCTGGTGATAGTCAGGAGTGCAGTGTGGGCTTTGGCACCAAGCGCCCCAGACATGTAATTTTTGCATCTAGCAAAGTGTGAAAGGGCGGAAAGAAGGAGGAATATGTGCTACTCCTTTACTGTGACTCAAGTCATAAAGGTGGGTCATGTCAGATCCTGGAGACTCTAGGAAGAGAATTAATAAGGATTTGAAATGTCATTGATCTTGCCGTGATTCATCTAACCAAGCAGTAAAATACTGCTCAAGCCTGCGTGGGGATCCGCCCTCCTTTTGAAAGCAAACTTTTCTTTTGTTTCCTTTGCTTTGCTTTTATAGCCCCTGAACTTTTCCACTGATGTTACTGAACTTTTCCCTCGGTCCCATGGTGTTTCCTTTAAGGGTAGACTAAGTTGATGAAGTTATATTATTAAAAGTTTAGTATAGTGCCTATTCAGACAAGGTGAATTAACACACACACATATATACAATACACACACACACACATACACATACACATTTCTTGGAATAGTCTTTATTTAGTCCGGTGTTCAGAAGATACGTCTCTTGATTTCAAGAGATGGGATTATTGTATATCCATATTCTGTGCTGATAAGTGAAATCGATGATGGTTTTTGGTGGCCACGACTATATGCAAATTCATATGACTAGCAGTCTAACTTGATGGAGATTTTTAGACAAATCTATATCTTCTTTGAGAGAAATAAATGGAAGAACCAGCAGTTAATTTCAAAAGTAGTATGTTTTTCTCTCACAGTTATGTTTCTGGTTGTACATAGACTCGAAGTCTTTAGTTATCTAGCAACCAAATATTTAGTGAGCAACTACTATGTGCTGGGATATACCAAGATAATAAGACATGGTTTCTGCTTTGACAGAAGTAGTCGAGTTGGGGTGGGGGGTGGAAAGACACTCACACAGATAAATATTCTAACCATGTGACAAGTATTGAAATAGAGGTGTTACAAAAAGTAAAATACGGTCTAGCTTTGCTTGAGAGGGGTGTCGGGGGAAATTTAGTTTACTGTTTGAAGATCCCAGATAAAAATTTTACTGCTATATCATCCCCTAGACCTGCTATGAAGTTTGAAATCTCCCCTAAATGAGATTTAGTTAATAGGCAAATATCCCATGGGAGGTGTAGATTGAAATAAGAAGTCACCCTAAATTACGATCAGTCTCTTGCTTTTGAGTATGAACTAATTTTCCTTCAGGAAATCAGTGTCTTTGTAGTAGAGACCCAAAGTCAAGTATTAATGGGGACAGAGAGAAAAAAGGACCTGGAGAGAAAAGCTTGGGCACTAAGGCCCTTTTCTGAGAAGTGATGAAGGCAGTGGAACTGGAAGTGACTTCAAGAAAATTCTGTTATTTAATATTCCCATTTAAAAAATTACAAAATATTTCAAGCATACAGAAAACTATAGAAAATATTAAAACAAACACCGATGTACCCAACAACCAGCTTTGTAAATCTTTATATTTTACCTTATTTCAGATATTTTAAAGAAAAAAATATAGCAACAGATATACTGCCCTGTGCAGCCCCACCCTCTCCTGTGTCTTTCTCTCTTCCTCCCCAGAGGTAGCAGTCATTCTGAAATGTCCAATTCCCTCATTTTACTGACAGGGAAACTGAGGCCCAGAGAAGTTAAGTGACTGCGCAAGATCAGGGCATCTGTTTATGTCACGTTTGAAGCTAAAACCCGAGGTTCTTAACTCTAACCCAGACTCTTCATCTGCTCAGATCCCAGTAGGTTGGCCGTACAGGAAGAGGGTAACAAAACCAAAGGATAACAGAGGACAAAACAAATGTGATGTTTGTCCTGCTACATGCTGAGTGTTCTCTATTACGTGTTCTAGCAGAAAAAGCTGCATAAGGAGATGCGTGGTTTGCACTAGAACTTACTTTCAAGTCAGCTCCACCAGGAATGGCTTAAGGAGCTTGTAATTATGAGCATCTATAAAGACTGAGTCAAAGTTTCCCTATGTTTTCAGTCATACTGCCTTATTTTTAATGTTTAATATAAGCAAGTTTAGTATGTCTAGTTCCTGAAATAGATTGGAATTATGAGGCATGTGAATAACTGTCCAAAGGAAGTCATAAACTCTTCAGGGGCTAGTCTGTGATGGTTTGGGTCCAGATGCAGGACTGCGCCATTATGGCCTGAAACTATAACAAGAACAAATGTCTGTGTGTATTTAAGGTTGTGCTTGTAACTTGAAAAACAAGCGGTCAAAATTTCTTCTCCTCTTACAGACGGACACCAAACCAGTGCAGATGATGAGTATGGAGGCCACGTTCTGTATGGGCAACGTCGATGGTATCAATTGTAAGATCATAGAGCTTCCCTTTCAAAACAAGCACCTCAGCATGCTCATTCTGCTACCCAGTGATGTGGAGGATGAGTCCACGGGCCTGGAGAAGGTGAGGAGGGAGGCGGGGTTCAACACAAAGGTGCCACCTGCCGTGCCATGAAGTTGTGTGGCCAGCACTGTGTGCGACTGTGACAAGGGTCTTGCAGTCCTTTCCGGGTCTTTCTGTTTAATAGGAAAACAGCCAACATTTGCTTGGCACTTGTGAGGAGCCAGGACCTGTGAGGTCCCACGTGCTCCTTGTCACTGGTTTCTCGCAACAGCCCTATCCGTGCATTGGAAACTATCACTGTGTTCTTGTTGACCGGGGAAACTGAGGCACAGCAGGGGAGGTGACTGGTCTGTGGTCACCTAAGTTGTCAGTGGCATGTAGAATCAGAATTTGAGCCCAGGCAGTTGAAATCTGTGTTCTTAATCTAGCCTCGGGTACCTATTACTAGCATCTTGCATTAGTGCGGTACGTTTGTTACAGCCGATGAGCCAGTTATCAGCACATTATCGTAGAGTCCACAGCTTGCTTTAGGGTTCACTCTTTGTGTGGCACATGCTATGGGTTTTGAAAAGCCCTTTTAATGCATACACGTATATAAGATTTTATTATGCTTCATCTTTTCTGTAGGTTATTAGAGGCTCGGGGTTTAACTAGAGGCTCATCTGCTTGTGAATGGTGCTTTAGCTTCCTGTCTGCTCTGGCAGACCCATCCAGCCACGCCCTGGCCATCTGCTCCCCCCCTTGGCCCTCACTCCCCAGCTTCCCTAGCTCCCCTCCACCTGGGTCTCGGCCCTTAGCCAGGGAGAAGGATGGGCTCTTTGAGGAACCCAGAGATCACCTGCTTCATTGCATGCCTCAGTTACTCCCTGACTTTCCCGGGGACGATCTAGGTGTAAGTCAGTCTCCATCCCACTTGCTACTTTAATGATGGTTACATTCTCTCCATCACCGGCCTTCATTGCTCTTTTATTCACTGCTCTTTCTCACTCCATTCCATGCCTTGGTCTCTTTTCTCCTTGGTCCTTGCACTTTCCCTTATGGGAAATACCCTCATACCAAACTTTGCCTGATTACAGTATAGAATGGAAGAAACTGATCTCTTGGGTCTCAGGAAAATGCAAGAACACGTGTAGCGTTGGTCTCCTGCGGCTGCCATAATAAAATACCACAAACTCAGGGGCTTAAACAACAGGAATTTATTCTCTCACAGTTCCAGAGGCTAGAAATCTGAGCTCATGGTGTTGGTTCCTGCTGGGGGCTGTGAGGGAGACTCTGTCCTCTGCCTCTCCCTCAGCTTCTGGAGATAGGCTGGCACTCTTTGGCCTTCCTTGGCCTGGAGATGCATCACTTCAATTTTTGCCTCTGTGTTCACATGGCTTTCTCCCTGTGTGTGCGCATCTGTGTCTAAAATTTTCCTTTTTATAAAGACTCTGGTCATATTAGGTTAGGGCCCACCCTAATGACCTCATCTGAATGACACCCACAAGGATGCTGTTCCCACATAAGGTCACATTCGAAGGCAGTGTGAGTTAGGACTTCAACATATGAATTGATTTTGGGGTGGGAGTACAATTTGACACATAACACATATATAATGGAAGAAAAAAAGCGCTTTTTTCCCTCTGAGTAGTCTTTTTGAGTTAGGGATGAATTTTCTTCCCTCTCTTCATTCCCAGATAATAAACGTGCAAGAGAATATACCTTTTGGTAGCTTTTGGCTCAAAAATTCTAGTTACTTATGGCAATCTTTTGGTCTGAATAATTTGTCGTAAATGAAACAGTAATCATTGAAAACATAATCATTGTAGATTAACAAGAGAATCCAAGGGGACCCTCCCCCACTAAAAACAAAACAAACAAACAAACTTGTGCCCACTCTGTGACCTTGCTGTGTTATGGACTTTTATGGGGTTTCAGGTGAGTAACTTCAGTGCGGGGTGACCCCATGATAGTAACAGTCAAGGTACTGTCATTCTCTTTTTGCACATGTTTCTCCGCTAGCCAGTGGGGAGGTTGGCTGGGCAAGGAGCAATCTAAGATTTGCTCAATGAGGAATTTTATGACTAAACCATTTTATGTGTCATTGCATATCTCTCATTTCTAAAACCACCAACTGAAATGGATGCATTCATCACCTTGGGTCTTCAAGAATGACCGTAGACAGTCCAAGTTCTCATTTGAGAAAGAGCAACTTTAGCTTTAATTTACGTTACTAATTTTGATGCCATACCAAGTACATGAATGTTCTGGGTTTCCTGGCAGAGAAGTTAACAATAAGCATTCAAGAAATAGCATGTCTAAAAACCCTTCTCATTTTATGTTTATTTCACTCTTATTTATGCAACATCATCCATGCGTTCATTTCTTCTCTACGGCTTCTAAGAAATGCCCTCAGACATGCAAAGTGACCACTGTTGGAGGGTGGGGTGCTGGGTGGCTGGGTACATCTTTGGTAAGGAAACCCAGTCACATTACCTAAACTACAGGACTGACTCCGTGTTCGGTGGCCCATCTGCACTGTTTCAAAACTGGGTTCACAATGGCACTTTCTGTTTTCAATCAAACAGGGTCTTTTACAACTGGAAATAATAAAAAAAAGTAATTCCCTCTCCTTTGGGTCCTTCAGGTTGAACAACAGCTCAACTCAGAGACACTCTTGCAGTGGACCAATCCCAGCACCATGGCCAGTGCCAAAGTCAAACTCTCCATCCCCAAATTTAAGGTGGAAAAGCTTGTTGATCCCAAAGCTAGTCTGGAAAACCTAGGGCTGAAAAATACCTTTAATGAGAATACATCTGATTTCTCTGGAATGTCAGAGACCAAGGGAGTGGCCCTCTCCAATGTTATTCACAGAGTGTGCTTAGAGATAACGGAAGATGGTGGGGATTCCATAGAGGTGCCAGGATCGCGAATCCTGCAACACAAGGATGAATTCAATGCCGACCACCCATTTATTTACATCATCAGGCACAACAAAACGCGAAACATCATTTTCTTTGGCAAGTTCTGTTCTCCTTAAGTGGCAGAGCCCAGGTTAAGTCCCACCTGACTTTTCTGTAAACTCTGCATCCAAAGAATCACTTTCTAAATACAATAATTGTTAATATTGCTGGATCAGGAAGTAGCTGGTACTTGACATGTGTAACCCTCACACTAATAGGCTCTTCTTTTCCAATCCTTTCTTTTATTCTCCCCACCCCTGCCCCCCGCCATAAACTACAATGCTTTTAATGAAAAGGAGTTACAGTAGATGAAAAATATGTATTCATTACTTGCCAAATTATCTCCCAACTCTGTGACTTTTTGGGATTTTAGAAAGCTAACATGTTGCACATACTATATGTTATGGAAGGAACTCCATTGAGAGAGTCTGGGGCAGAACCCTGTAAATCAACACTTTCATATTTCTGCCACAAAACATAGAATATTCACACAAATTGGATAAGGACTCTGAGTAGCCCATAATAAATGTCAGGTTTTACTGCCAAATGAGTGTGCCACCCGCTTATGAAGAAGCTTTTGGTTTTCAGACCTTTTTGAAATTTTGGAAGGTTGGAGAGGGCATTGCAGACCCGTAGTAGTGGAAGTGCAGCACCTCGAGGGGAGGTTAGATTTTATTAAAAAATCCACTTTGACTTTTGACAGAACACGCATGTGGTCACTTGGCTGGTGGTAGGTCACTGATGGACAGGGAATGCTGACAGCCTGAACAAGGCTCTGGGTGTCTGATGATCAGGGACTTCAAACACGCGGGGATTTTTAAGGTAGCCAATAAAGGAGTATTTTGAGTGTTGAAGGAACTTGGCTCTTTGTCTAACGTGCTAGTGGGAAAGGGGAAAGGAGCTAATGCCTTTGGAGAGAACAACAGCAATTGGAGTGTTCTCACTGCCTTGACACGTATGTTTCCAGACTACGGGTTTAGTTATGGTACATAGTTAATAACTTACATTAATAGTAATTGTGAAGTTGGTCTGTTACGTTATCTGTGCTGCAGGTACACGGATTAGCTCACTACCAAAAGAGCACATTTGCTGACGATTTCGTGACATTCCTTCACCCATCTCTTCTCTGGCATTCATTGTAAATAGGTTCAACTTTCTTCTTGCTCTGAAGGTTCAATATTGAATGTCTTTTATGTCACCGACAATAAAATATTACGGAACTACACGTCTTGTTTTTTTCATGACATTAGATTTACTATTTTGAAATGGAACCAAGCCATCATTTTACAAAAGCATTCCTGTATGTAAGTGCTTTTCGAGGCCACTGATGGAAAATGAAAGGGAGTAAGAATAATTACTGCTCTTATTCCCTTGTCTTCCTTTCTTCCTGCCCACCAGGCTTGCTTCCTCCCCCATTCCCTTTCATCATGGGGGCGGGGGAAAGGACCAGGGGCTGCTGGGATCACTTTCTGCTATGTGTAACTATGCAATTAAATGAGAGGCCTGGCAGGAGTACATGGAACTTTTCTCCAGCAGAAAAGTTTGGGCCGAGCCTCAAAATCTCATTAAGTAAGCTGTAGATGCTCAAAATATTTGTAAGTACATTTTTCTCAATGTACATTTGCTTTCAATCAGTTACAGTATCCCTGAACCTAATATCAACGTAGCCCTTGTCCTGTCCCTAACCTGTGCTCCAGTAGAATGTGTCCCCAGTTGCAGTAATTGCTGAGCACAAAAGGTGACAAATGCTCCCCAACCTCCCAAAAGAAAAAAAAATTTGTGCAGAGTTGCTGGGGTGACCCAAGCCGGGTTTTGCCACTCTTGGCTCATCATCCCCTCTAGGCTACGAAACAGAAAGTAGGGGATAATCACAAAAAGGTTTAGTGAGTATTTAGCGGAGGGAAGGGATTAGTGCCTCTTTAAGTCAAGTGTTCAGGGAGCTTCAGGTGTCTCCTGAAATTTGGAAAGTACTGGAAGTTTTGATTAACTCTTGCCTGGGATGCTTTAATCCAGTGGTTTTCAATTAGGGGCAGTTGTGTCCCCCAGGGGACATGATGTTATGGTCAAGAATTCTCAATATTCTACCATGCCCAGAACAGGCCCAGAGCAAAGCACGCCCACGCAACACCAGCAGTGCCAAGGTTGGGAAAGCTGGGACCCTATCCAAAGGACAGAGGCTGGCTGGAGGGGGTCCCTAAGGCAGAGCAGGGAGAAGGGGCTGCAGAGGGCGTGTGGGGAGGGTGCCCGGTGTCAGCTGTAGTGAGATGTGCAGGGAGCCAGGCTTGAGTGTTTTGAGACTCTGCTCAAAATGTCTGCCCAGTGAGGGTGTGCGGTCTCCGAAGAGCCCACGAGAGCATCCCGTGAGAAAGAGGCGGCACTTGGCACTTCTCGAGCTAGATTCCAACTGCACCAGTGAAGCCAGGTCCTTCCCTCCTTCTCTCTCTCCTCCCCTCTCCTCTCTCCCCTTGCCCCACAAGTTGGGTGTTGTAAGGAGTAGCGGAAGAGCAGGGTGGGTAAATGGTGGGGCAGCCCCCTCCACTTCCCGCCCCTGTGGGTTGGCGAGCCCCAACCGGCCCCCAGCGGTGGTGGATGGAGAAGCTTTCAGTCAAAAGAGGATCTGAAGTTCTGACTTTGAAGAATTCTGGGCTTTTTCATTTCTGAAAAGGTCTTTATTAATACATGAAAGTGACTAGAGAGCTGTTAGTCTAGGGCATGTGTTTAGGGGATTTGGTCTAGGGGAGGGGGGTCTAGGTGGCAGATTGGTCTTGAGAAGGCATGGAGAAAGGGCCATTTCCCCGGCACCTGCCCAGCCTGGTTCGCTGATAAACTGCTTACTCACTTAATCATCACAACAACCATATGAGGAGGAAACCACAACGAAGATACTGAGCCTCGGAATGGATGCAAGGGCACAGAGCTAATGAAAGCTGATGGCTGCAGATTGAGTCCAGAGCTGGAGCTCAGACTTCGATGCCACCATCGTGCCCCTGACAACGGCCGCCGCACGTGCCTGGAAGAATTCCTCTGTCCTCTGTATCTTCTCTATTTTGGAGTTCCCAGATGTTTGTCTTATCCTGGTTGTCCTTTTCTTGTCAACCCAAATGTGCCTAGAGGTAGCTGGCTCAGTTCGGTACATTCATAGAGCATCTTTTATGGGCCAGGTGTTGTAGGGGCAGGTGCTTTGTGGATGTTACTACATTTGCTTATTCTCCCGATAACCCTGGAGGTACACCCATATATTTTAGGAGGAAGTATGGGCTCAGAGGAATGGGGTAAAGCATCCAAATTGGTGATTAGCAGTCTGTCTGCAGCTCTGTCTGACCCCAAAGCCTATACTCCTTCCCCTGTGAATTAGGGCCCTTGGAGCCCTGCGGCAGGCTTGCCCTGGACGGCTTTGCATTCACTCGTGCATCACATGGACCTCAGGCCACACACTGTTGCCCAAGCAATGCCTGTCTCTGTCCTCTAGGAAATCGGAGCGAAACAAAACTTCTTGGTTAGTCCCTGTGCCGATCCCCCACCTGGACTCCAGGGGCAGCAAGGCCTCTTTCCTGCCCTGTGGTGCTGCAGGGGCTAACTGGCAGTCATTGGCAGGCTCGTGTCTCTCTGCAGAGGTGGCTGGGCCTAGAAAGCTGTAGAAAGAAGTGGGATTTCAGAAAGGCCTGGAGCCTTAGTCCAGACGGGGAAAGACAGAGAGAGGGCAGGGATCCCACAAGGGAGAAGCACATGCTCATTGTTTACAGAAGAAGAATGAGGTGCTGCATGCACACGAGGCTCAGAGTGGATGGAACCAGAAGGAAAGAGCACGAGGCCAGATTATGTGGGTGCATCGCGGGCCCTGGCACCAGGGGGCCTGGCGACATCGGTGTCCAGCGCTATGGGGCTCATGCCAGAGCTGCTTTGCCGTGACCATATATAAAATGGGCACACAAAAATATAACATATATATTTATATATACACATACTTGGGAAACAGGATTCCTGAGCCATGTGCAAATATTCAGCCAGTTTTCCGACGTGGTTGTCCCGCTCCTCACTATCTTTTATTAGTAATAGTATTACTATTATTATAATTATTACTGTAATTACAATAGTAGTATGTTATAATATAAAATAAAGCTGGTATATTATTACCAGTAGTATTATTATTTAATAATTATTATCAATGCTTATTTTTTCAATTATTACTTGTATCGATCCCCTGCCATTTATGAGCTGGGGACTGGGCTAAGCATGACCTATATTATAATTCAGCTTTCACAACAGTCCTGAGGACCGGCTTGACGTGAAAGGAATTGAGGAGGAAGTATGGGCTCAGAGGAATGGGGTGAAGAAAGACATGAAGAAACTTCCTGAGCAAGTGTGGCTGGTAAACTGTGTTGTGAGGATTAAACCCCCTCCCACTCTCGGACTCTAGAGCCCTCCTGTTAACCTCAGTGCATTGATTCTATTAAAAACTTTTACTTGATGAATTCAATCGTTTACCTTCAAGGGCAGATTTTGCTCTAGGTTAAAAATGGAATTTCGTGTTCAATATAAGACAAATGAATGTAGGTAAAGATAAACCTTAGCTGAAGATTTACATAGGAAGCAAACCTTCTAGCAATGTTTACTTTTCAAACATTTCTGGTTAAATGTAATATATTTTTTAAAAAATTCAGAGCTTTTCCCTCAGGGGTGACAGTCACCTGTAGACCCTTTGCTTGCTCTTCACACCAGATCTGAAAGCCTTTCCTGTTGTAGTTTTAGCTCGTAGACCTGGAACTGCTTCTACAGCATTCTTGCCCTCAGCCCCACCCCCCTGCCACAGAGGATTTAGTAGATGGGCGTATCCCTGTTTGAAGGCGTCTGTCCCTGTTCCCATCCTCTGGCCCAACAATAATGGCGCCTCCAGTGTGTGAGGGCTTTCACGTGAGGGGGTCAAAGTGTGTTACTAATAGTAAATGACTATTCCTGACCCAAGTTCTGGAGCAGAATAAGTAGATGGTGCTGTTCTCCATTAGAGATAAGACAGGGACGGATGTATTGCTAGCACTTCTCACCGCCTTAGAGGAGCCTTGCAAGACCCGTGTAGCCCAGATAGAGCCCTGCCTGTCTTTACCATATGCTCCTTCATGCATCCCCACAAATAGTAAATATTAATACATACTTTGGATTGATGGGAAAAGAGCGTCCAATTGGGCAGGTGATCCGTGTGTTTGAGTTGTTTTGCTGTCTCTCAGAACTAACAAAGCCTTCTTGACTGACTTAAAAAAAAATCATTCAGTATTTCTGAAATGAGTCTGGAGGATCACTAGTTCTGTGGGGATAAGAAGCTGCTGTGAAAATAGGAATCCATGCTTAAAAAGTCATGAGTAGCTTGTGTTGAACGAAGTTAAACAGGTTCTGCAATACTTTCTAAGCTTTGGAGAGAAAGCCTTGTAACTCTCTGGGGGAGCACATGGGGCCTTGTGTCTTAAACTTATATGACCTCTAAACCTGCTAGTTACACTCTAACTTGGAGGACTATTGTTTCATGGAGCAAGTTTTGGGAAAATAAACTTACCGGGGACATCAAATCGAGGAGAAGATTCCAGATTTGTCAGGTTGCCAGGTGCTGCGAAAAGAGCATTGGCAAGGGGAGGAGGAAGCCCAAATTCCAGCAGCCAAGCCATTCACCCTTTCAAGGGCTCAGGTGCTACTTGAATATGAGAGACAGCCTTTATCACAGCGATCTCTGAGATTCCCACCGATGGCAGAAATCCCCGGGGCCAAGGCAAATCTTCTCTACCTGAGCCAGTCCTCACTCATCCATCTACACAGAGCCAACCGCCACCTCCATCCTCAAGAGCCCGGTCAAGGGTCTGACTGAGCTGACTCTCCTCCTTGACATTGGGAACTAAGGTTGGCCTTTCCAAGGTGAAGAGGCATGATTGCTATGGCCTCCCCACTTAGGGAGGGGACAGAAACACCTCCATGCTAATTCTCGGACCTCATGTTAGTGGTCAAATGACTCTCCCTCCAGCAGTCCCAGAGAGAAGGTTACTGAGGCAGGTGGAAAGTGTTAAGGCAATGAAACCAGCTTCTTCTCCCTGACATGATATATATATATATATATATATTTTTTTTTTTCTTTTCTTTTCTGTCTACTTATAACACAGAACTGGTTCTTTTCCCTACAGACTACCCAGTCTTTTCCCCTTTATGTGGGTGTCCCCCTACATGAGTGTCCCTGCATGTGGTGGTGTTGGGGGCGCTTTAGTGAGAGGGTAAGGGGGCTGACGCCAGGCTGGCATTCCATTCAGATGGCAGCGCACCAGGGTGTGGGGCTGTGTCAGTTTGAGAAAGGGTCACCTCTTCTGAATTCACACCTACAGTGTCCAAGGTGCTGTCCAGGCTAACAGTGGCCCTGTTCAGTTCTCTGTGAAATGTGCAAAAGAAATAAGAGCATCATTACATCATTATTTCCATTATCATTACCATTGCTGATATATCATCATCATCAAGTCAATACTTTGTTAAGAAAATGATCCTTATGTAAAATTAGGCCAGTTAGAAATAGATGGAGTTTCCCCTGTACACTGTTGGTGGGAATTTAAAATGGTACAGCTGCTATGGAAAGTGGTATGGAGGCTCCTCAAAACATTAAAAATAGAACTACCCTATGATCCAGCAATCCCTGTCCTGGGGATTTAGCCGTAAGAATTGAAATCAGGATCTCGAAGAGCTATTTGCCCTCCTAAGTTCACTGGAGCACTGTTCAAAATAGCCAAGAGATGGGAACCACCTAAATGTATGGATGTTGAGCACTAGTTGCAATGAGCATCCTGCCCCTGTGCCCACAAGCTGAGACCGGACTCAGCTTCTCAGTTTCACCCTTGCCTCCTCCTTGTGTCCAAAAGGGGTCCTTACCATCACCATCTTCAGTTCCATCACTTTTTAGGGAAAATGCCTGGATAAAGGGAGTTTTATGCCGAAGGACCAAAGCTTGGACACTGCAGGAGCTGAGCACTTCGTGCCCTGCACCCAAATAAACAGGCCTTCTTTCCTTTTTCAAGAGCCTGGTGTTGATGACTAATTTGACCTAACCCTGAAGGCAAGTCATGGGGAGCTGAGGTAAGCTGCGTTCCCTTGTCCTTAATTCATATTCTTTGCTGACTGAGGAAAAAGCAGAAACTAAATGGGTACAGTAATTAGGTCAATGGCTATCCAGGTAGAGAACAGGTTTTCCCATTCTTGGCAAAGCATCATTGCAAAGTTGCTGGCCCAAGAGTCAGCTGGTGAACATGAGGCCATCCTGAGCTTTGTTCTCTTTGCCATCAAATTAATCCCAGTGGGAACCCAAGCACTAATGATGGAGTTACAAGAGGTGGTGGATAAGCTTGACACCACTGTTTTCAATAATTTTAAGTGCATCAGTCTCAATAATGAATTTATTATTTCTTTTTTAGATAAAATTGTATTGAGTATCCAATAGGCAAGGCTGCTTGCTCCCTACCTGTGAAACCACCGAAGTGGACTATCATTTCCTGCCTCCATCTTGTCCACAAAATTTTCAAGAAAATTTTCGTCAGCTCAGTTATTCATTTGATAGACATTGATGGTGTTAGACACTGGTCAAAATGTGGGGAAGCAAAGACATGAATAAGACATAGAGGCCATAGTTACGTAGGAAACGAGCAATCGGCTAGGATGAGGATAGGGTATTTAGAGGGTCTTCTGAGCACAGAGGGAGGGCTCCCAGCTCAGCCTGAGGGATCCTCTAGCATCTGAGCTGAGTTTTAAAGGACCAGGAAGCATTATCCAGGTGAGGAAAACAAGGGAGGAAACAGTACATGCAAAGCAGAGAGGCAGGGGATTAGGTCTAGTTGTTGGGTAGAAGGGGTGTGAGAAACTCCTGAGAATGTTAGCTGCTTATCTCACTTAGCATCATGCCCTCAAGGGCCATCCATGTCGTTGCAAAAGTCAGGATTTCCTTCTTTTTATGGCTGAATAATATTCCATTGTATATACGTATACCACATTGAGAAGGGACTTTTATGTAGCACTTCGGGAAGTGTTGTTTTTCATTCATATTCATGTGACTATTTTTCTACAAACTCGTTTTCAGTTCCAAGTTTTTTGTGTGCAGAGGCCAAGTGAAGCAACAGCTATAGATCTATTGGTTCCATTGGTGGAAGAACGCCCCAGTGACATGATGGCAGCTTTGTATCAGGGTCACGAGCTGTTTCAAATAGGAAATCATTTATGTTAATTTCAACAATGGTTGTCTTTTTCTTTCATAGCTTTTAGAATTACCACTTATCAAATGAAAAACATCTGACATGAACTCAGTTGTAAATTTGAAAGGTTAAAAGATTCAACATTAAAGATAAAATTATTATTTTTTTCCTTTTTTAAATTAACATGTAATGTATTATTTGTTTCAGGGGTACAGGTCTGTGATTCATCAGTCTTCCACAATTCACAGCACTCACCATAGCACATACCCTCCCCAATGTCTATCACCCAGCCACCCCATCCCTCCCATCACCCACCACCCCAGCAAACTTCAGTTTGTTTCCTGAGATTAAGAGTCTCTTATGGTTTATCTCCCTCTCTGGTTTCATCTTCTTTCATTTTTCCCTCCCTTCCCCTATGATCCTCTGTCTTGTTTCTCAAATTCCTCCTAACACTGAGATCATATGATAATTGTCTTTCTCTGACTGACTTATTTCACTTAGCATAATACCTTCTAGTTCCATTCACGTTGTTGCAAATGGCAAGATTTCATTTTTTGATGGCTGCATAATATTCCATTGTATATACACACCACATCTTCTTTATCCATTCATCTGTTGATGGACATCTAGGCTTTTTCCATAGTTTGGCTATTGTGGACATGGCTGCTATAAACATTGGGGTGCACGTACCCCTTCGGATCCCTACATTTGTATCCTTGGGGTAAATACCCAGTAGTGCAGTTGCTGGGTCGTAGGGTAGCTCCATTTTCAACTTTTTGAGGAACCTCCATACTGTTTTCCAGAGTGGCTGCACCAGCTTGCATTACCACCAATAGTGTAGGAGGGTTCCCCTTTCTCTGCAAAGATAAAATTATTTTTATAGTGATTATACAAATAGAAACTTTGGTAGACCTCCATGTTATAATGGAAACAATTTTCTTTCCTAAATTAAAAAAAACCCTCATGAAACAGCAATAGACTAGGAATTGTGTGCATCCATAAAATTCATAATGGTGACCAAATATGGTGCTCTATTCTACCAACACAGAAATCGCCGTTGTAAAATTTCATAAATTTGTAGATGGTCACACAGAGTCACTACAGAATTTTTGTGACGCCATCATCAGTTGGAATTTGGAAAGGCTTGATGTAATTGGGGCGCAGGGGTGCAGACCAGATTTAGCCACTTGCCACTGACAAAATCTAAAGGCAGAGAGAGGAGAAGGGGTGAAGCAAGAAAGGAATTTATTTCAGGGATGCCAACACCGGGAAGACAGTGGACTAGCATCTCAGAGACTGTCTCCAACGTGCTAAAAATTCTTCTAGGTTTATATACAGAAAATGAAGGACAAAGGTCAGTGGGTACATGCAGGTGGGCAGTGGAGGTCAGGTCGATCATTGTCTTGGGGTCAATCACACGGGGTCTTGCTGGCTCAGAGCAGTCCTTATGGCTGGAGAGGGTGGTTTCAGTTCCCATCAGGGGATGCTCCCCCCGAGGCTTTTGCCTGAGTGAAGAGATACGCTAGAAAGAAGAACTTAATCAACTAGGAAGTACAGACTGAGGTCAAAATGGAGGTGGTTGACACCCTCTTTCACGGAGTCTGTGAAGAACTGTGTTGTAAACCAAGTCGTGTTCTCATGTCCGTGTCTTAAGGTTCTTGTTTTTAACAAATGGATTCTTCACCGTTTAGTTGCATTTTGTTCACGATCAGCTGGGAGTCTCTAATCAAAGCATCCCCAAACCTCAGCTTTTGATGCTTTTAGCTAATTGCAAGTATTGAAAACCAAACCTTCAGACAGGAAGACACTTAAATTAATTACGGAAGAAGAAAGGGGGAACTGGATACATTTAAGAAAAAGAGTTGCTCAAATGTGTATAAGATTTAATTTTGAAATCCTGCAACTGCACTTTAGAATATCTCAGCTTGTGGAGAGAATCTTTGGATAGAACTTGGATTTTTAATTCTATATACATTTGTATTTTCTTACCAGAATAGAATACAAGGGAGGCCCTCAATTTTGCACAATCTAAATTTAGTGTTATGTTCAAAAGGATCATAGAGAGAACTTATTTGACAAGTTTTGGGTTGTAAGATAAATGTTCTCTGAGTAAAAGCAAAGACACTATCTATGGCACTATCGGAGCTGGATTATTTAGTCCTGAACTGCAGAAAGTTCAAATAAAAAATATCCCTCCTGCAGCAGAATTAGCTTAAGCGTCTGCCTGTGGCTCAGGTCATGATCTCGGGGTCCTGAGATCGAGCCCCACATGGGGCTTTCTGCTCAGCAGGGAGCCTGCTTCTCCCTCTGTGCTCTCCCTGTCTCTTTCAAATTAACTAAATAAAATCTTAAAAACAAAAAACAAAAAAGACAACGTGAAAAGAATTGTTTTCTCCTGAGAGTGTTAGGGAAGAAAGGGAAGAAAGGAAACCCATGACGTGTGGTGGAATCAGTCAAAATACTGTCAAGACAAGGGCTTCTTGTTCTTCGTCTTCCAGTTCCCGGTCTGCACGTTGGCCTTGGGTGGGGTGTTTCGTTTGTGGTGGTGTGAGGTTGCTTTGGGTTGTTATCTCAACCCTGGCACCCTAGACGGGGTTTGTTTCCACGTTGGAGTTGATGCAAAGGCTGAATTGAAGTTGAGGATGGGAATTCGGGAGAGGAAGATTCTGGACCCCGAGGTGTCGGGAATTTACACAGGCCTTGGAAAAGCAGAGGGCATTCTGCAGGGTGAGGAATGGGGATTTGATCCAAACCTTGTGCAGGTCCTAAGGAGCAGGGGGATCCCAGGGACACCTCGGTCACAGTTAGTCCGGGTCTGACAGTGTTCTGTGACCCACGGTCCCCTTGGAGGTAGTAAGGCTTGGGAGCCCACAAGCCAAGTAGTAGTTCTAGCTCTCCCTGGAGAACTTACATAACTTGTGGGGAAGTCAAACTCAGTTCTTGTGGCCTGTGCTTCCTCCGTAAAATATATCTCCAAGGTTCATTCCAACTCCAACTCAATGTGGTTGATTATCAAGCAAGAAAATCGGTCTTCCCCCGGCTGTTCAGCTTACCTCCCACGAGATGGCGCTGTTCATCACACTATAGTTGCTCCTCCAGGTCTCAAACTGGCAATTTTAACAGCTTTTAAGACTTAAACTCCAGGCCCTACCCCTGCTTCTCTGGGGACGTTCTTGAAGCGCTCTCTTCTCTTTGCTGCCCGGACACAGCACTCTTCAACTCTCCCTCTGCCTGCCCCTCAAGTGTTAACATTGCTTAACGTTTATTCCAGGTGCCATTTGTTATCGATAACAATTAGTTGGCTTCGGTCGTTAGTTCTATGTTGACCGCTCTCCAGTCTTTATGTCCCGGGTCTCCTTGCTGAGTTCCAGCCGCAGATGCAACTGCCCCGTGGCCGCCTACGTGTGACACAGACACTGCAAGCTGAATTCACCTGCCCCTCTTTCCCTCTTTTCTCTTGTTGAATGGCCGTACCATGCACCCAGAGGTCCAAACGGGACTCCTATCATTTCCCACAATGATTTTCCTCCTTTACCCACACAACCAGTCACTACATCCTGATATCTCTCAAATTCACCCACTGTCCTGATCCAAACTCCGTGGCCCCTTCTCTGGATAATAGAAACATAACTCTATCTAAATTGCCTCCCTTCTTTTCCTCCATCCATTCTCCGTAGTGCAGCCACATGCACATCTGTATACATATATAAGAAACGTATACAGGGACGCCTGGATGGCTCAGTCGGTTGTGCGGCTGACTCTTGACCTCGGCTTAGGTCTTGATTGCAGGGTCTTGAGTTCAAGTCCCGCATTGGGCTCCACGCTGGGCGTGGAGCCAGTTAAAAAAAGAGAAATGTATATAAATGTTTGTGTTTATTTATATATTGCCTCCTCTTCACCCCAGTGTAAGGTCCGAGAGAGCAGAGATCTTGTCCACTTTGCTGTGTCACCTGTAGACCCAGTACATAGTACGTGCTCAGTAAGTATTATTGGTGGAATGGCCACATTCCCCATTGAACAGATCATTGTGGCCAGAGGAATGCTCTGTGGTGGTTGGTCTTAGATATTGGTTGTATATGCCACTTATAGGGCTGGGCAGGGGGCGGGGGGTCTCTGAGAGACATGACATATTGGTTTCCATCCTCTTAATTTTGATAATAAATATGAAATCAATTCTCTTTGATGATGAAGGACCCACCGCACTGGCGGGCTAATTTCATGTGTGGGTGAGTTAGACACTCGCCCAGCTTAGGAGTGCTCCAGCTGGGCAGGGCCCCCAAACTGAGGTGAACTGAGGACACTAAGAGTCTTTTTCTCTTTCAGATCTCTTTCTGGCAATGTGCCTCGAACTCCAATAATTGTGTCCCTCCTCAAGGGACATCTGTAATGTAAAGTTATTTTAAAGCATTATCTAATGGGAGGGGCAACTCATGAGCTAGAACATAAATAAGCACAGGCTGGTTTATGTGGTTATTTTATTATCATTCTCTGCTATCTTGAAAAGTGCTGGTTTGGTTGAGGGTGTGTGTATAATAAACTCGAATGGGCTGGGGGCAGTGTGGGGGAGCTGGGCATTTGGAAGCTTGGCAGAGGATCCTTGAAAACGAGAAAGACATTTCCAAGAATAGGAGGGGCAGAGAAGAAAACCTTCTACTTTATAATTTTGCTTGGGTCTGGTTCTGCTTGTAAGACTATTTTCAAAATCTGTGGATTTGTGTATTTCATATTTCATCAGTTCTGGGAATTTCTCAGCCTCCTCTCTTCAAATTTGTCCCTCATCCATCCTCTGTATTTTCTGCTTCTGAGACTTAAAATAGACACTTAATTTCTTATTCTGTTGGGTATCTATTAATCTCCCTTTTACATTTTCCATCTCCTTACTTCTTTACAGTCCATTCTCAGTTACTTCTTTTTTTTTTTTTTAAAGATTTTATTTTATTTATTTGAAAGAGAGAGACACAGCGAGAGAGGGAACACAAGCAGGGGGAGTGGGAGAGGGAGAAGCAGGCTCCCCGCAGAGCAGGGAGCCCGATGTGGGACTCGATCCCAGGACCCTGGGATCATGACCTGAGCCGAAGGCAGTCACTTAACCGACTGAGCCACCCAGGCGCCCTCAGTTACTTCTTTATATCTATCTTTTATCTCATTAATTCTTTCTTCAGTGGTGTCTAATATGTTTAACCCTCTCTTAAATTTTTTAATTTCAATACTTACTATTTCATTTCTAAAATTTCTGTTTGGTTCCTTTTAAAATATGCCTGGTCATATATGATGGTCTTACCACTTGTTCATTTTGGGGACCCCAACTTTTTTTTTTTTTTTAACATTTCATACATGGTGATTTTACATTCTGTATATGATAACGTCAGTAGCTGAAAATCTTGGGCTCTAAATCTGTTCTTGTTTGTTTCTGCTGACCTTATTTCATGGTCGCTTGTTTCATTGTATGTTTGGTGATATTTTGTAAAATCATGGTTGGTTGATATTCACCTGCGGGAATACTGGAGGCATTTATTCTCAAATGATTTGCATCTTTCTTTTCTGAGAGCCAGGGGGCGCTACTGATCCATAATTGATTTAGCATCCTCTCAGCATCCAGTGCCTCATGTGGAAGTCTAGGAACCAGATTTCCTACTTTTTGAGTTTGCTTACCCTTTGAAGCTCAGATTTCAGGTCACAAGTTTTTGTTGTTGCTCTTTTTAGATTCTGGAGCTGCACTGTCCAATATGATAGCCACTAGCTGTGTGTGGTTAGTAGAATTAAGTAAAACTAAACACAGTTTCTCTGTCACACTAGCCACAGTTCCAGAGATCAATAGCTACATGTTGCCTGTGGCAACCACATCAGACAGCAGAGAGAACATTGTCATCACTGCAGACATTTCTATTGGACAGCACTCTTCTCAAACGTGATGGGAGTCCAATGATGCGTGAAAGAGTATGCTTTATAGGAGTAAGCTGTTTTGTAGAGGAAGGAACCTTAAGAGTACCCAGTATTCCATACAGCCCAAGGCCTAATATAAAGATCATCTTGTGCATCTTTCTCTGGCGAACAATGCAATAAACAATGCAGACAATAGCAGAGATTTTTAATAGGAGGTAGGGTGTGATGATCTCGTTTGTGAAGAAGAATCACTAAGACAGCCCTGTGGCAAGTGTCTCAGAGGGGAGAGAGATTAGAAGCAGGAAGTGAAGGCTGGAGGCTCTTGCAGTATTCCAGGTGAGAAATGCCAAGGCGTCAGCTAAGTAAGTCAGTGACAGTGCAGGTGGGGAGGAGAAAAGAGCCATAATATTTAAGTGAGCGTTCACATTTACAGGATGTTTTGGAGACAAGAGAAAAGAGGAGGAGAGCGGAATAGGATTCAGGTTTTTGGTTGAGCCGAGAGCCAGATGCAATGCCTTTGATCAGAATCGGCAAAACTAGAGAAGGGACGGTTTAGGGGAGAAGATGAGTTCAGTTTGGACTGTGTTGTGTTGGAGGTGCTCAGCCTAGCACAGTGGTGTTTGCAGGGACTTTTGTAACCCTTAGAAAGACTTACAGGTCGCCCTGTAAGGGTCAAAGGGAGCCCCAGCCAAAAAGTACTGCACACCAGGAGTGAACAAGAAACCTACTCTGTTCCCCTCCTGTGATATCTGAGCAGATTGGCACAGAGGAGAGCCAGAGGACAGCTCCAGGGCCTGTTCGGTGACCAACGCCATCACCTTTAGCCTTCTGTGCACATTCATCTTAAATTTCAGAGCTTCACCCCTTTCAGGCCTTCTGGACCTCATCCTGTATCCCGTGTTCCTCTGATTTACCCCCACAATTCAGGGCGAGGAGACCAGAATATTTGGTAGCGTGGCTTGCAGAGGCCAGTGCCACTGGGCTTTAATGAGTAGGAGCAAGGGCACCCCCATCTGCATGAGCCTTCCTCTACAGCTGAGACTACGAACTCAGCCCCACTTACCTGACGTTGCTTGTGGGCACCAGATGTGTGTGTGGGGGATGGTGCCCATCCTGGTTGAATTCCTTAGAACCTCCTCCAGCCTCGGCAGAATGCACATGAAAGGGAAACTCAGTGGAAATAATCCTGGGGCGGTTGCCATCTGTTGAGAATCTCCTCTGCACCAGGTATGTCCCAGAGGCTTCTAGACGCTACTGAATTTATTTGCAGCACAAAAGCCCTATCAGAGAGCGACTGGTATCTGCATCCTCACTTAGCTTCTTGAACTTTTGCTAATTGCCTTTCGCCTTCTCCTCCACCCCACCCCCGTGCTCTCTCAGCTCGACATGCCCGTTGATTGCCTGGCTAGCTTTGTTCCCTACATTCTAGTACCATTCAGTGCATTATGGCAATTCAGTGATGAAAATAAGGAATCTCTTTTATGTCAGGGACCTGGGTTTGCTGGGTGGGAGCCAGTGCAGAAGGCAGGGTGTTGGTGGGCTTATCATTTTACTTGCTACCATGAGACACCTTATCACTCATTCTAGGAATACTGGAAGTTTTGTGTGCATCAGAATCTCCCCAGAGCCTTGTTGAAATGCAGATTCAGAGGCCCCATCCTATGAGTTCTGATTTATTATTTCGGCTGAGGCTCAAGAAGAAGTATTTTGAAACAGGTACCAGAAGTGATTCTGAGGCAAGTGTCAAGGATCCCACGTTGAGCAGCTGTGTTACTGCATGGGGCTGGTGCTTCTTCATTAGCCGCCTTGCTTCCCCGCCGCTCCCTATGAGTGGTATTCCACACGAAGAGCACCACCAGGAGGCTGTCTTCTAGCCCTGGGAACCTTCTGTCATCCAGACCAACATCTCCCCCCTCAGCTCAATGCTGGTATCAAGTTCTGTCAGTCAATATAATCAGTCAGCAAGTTCTTACCAGGCTGCCAAGATTGTGAAACACATCACACTCACAGACTCAGGTTTTCCCTCAAGAGACAAGTATATAATTAAATGAAGTGTGTTCAAAGAAGGGCAGTAATTAGAACAGTATTTTTCAGTGGGAGGGAGAGAATGAGTTGGTAAAGCCTTAGGGAGGTGGTAGACTCTGAACAGTTCGGAGACTCAGGTTCTATTTAATAAACATTTACTGGTTAGTGAGTAAGCGGGTAATGCCAGGCACTTGCATATACATTGTTTTTGCTATAAGAAGTAGAAATTCATACTTATGTACTTATGAATAGAATTTTGAAGTCATATTCTTCCCATTGGCAGAAAGAATCAAGAATTCTTTATAATCTTTAGGGTTCCTTAAAGCACTATAGACCTAAGGCTTTCATCACAAAATCGTAGCCTGAAGGGTATAGTGTGCTTGCCCAAATGTGCAGTGGTCTGCCAGGGGTGACAGCTGGGACTTGCCAAACCCCAAATCCTCGGGAGAGTTCGGCATTTGTCAATAATAACCCATACACATAAATAGACTAAGAGCGTTTCCCTGGGTCCTTTAATTTTCTCTCGCCATGCAGATCTTTAACCTTGAACACCTGAAGTCTTTCTTAAATTCTGGTTAACACCTGGGTCAGTATTTGTGCCGACTTCACAAGGAGGAAGGAAAAACCGCCAAAGATGTAGGTTGAGTCTATGGTTTTCGAACTTGTTTAGGAGTGAACCCTCATACAATTTGCACTATTGTTTTTTGGATGCAAAATACAGGTGTATAGTTTTTGAGGCAAACTCGATTTCAGCATAAGAAAGACCTGGGTTTGAATCACACTATTTGAGTTTACTGCTTAGAGACCTTAAGCAGGTCACTCAACCTCTCTGAGCTTCCATTTCCCAGCCTGTGACTTACAAAGAATATTCCCTATCATTCTTAATCGCAGGAAACAAACTGAGTGTTGTTGGAGTGGGGGGTGGGGTGGGAGGGATGGGGTGACTGGGTGATAGACACTGGGGAGGGTATGTGCTGTGGTAAGCGCTGTGAATTGTGCAAGACTGTTGAATCTCAGATCTGTACTTCTGAAACAATGCAATCTATGTTAAGAAAAAAAAAAGAAGAAGAAGAAGGTAGCGGGAGGGGAAGAATGAAGCGGGGGAAATCGGAGGGGTAAACGAACCATGAGAGACGATGGACTCTGAAAAACAAACAGGGTTCTAGAGGGGAGGGGGGTGGGAGGATGGGTTAGCCTGGTGGTGGGTATTGAGGAGGGCACATTCTGCATGGAGCACTGGGTGTTATGCACAAACAATGAATCATGGAACACTACATCTAAAACTAATGATGTAATGTATGGGGATTAACATAAGAATAAAAAAAAAAAGAATATTCCCTATCTCGTATTGAGGGTTACATGAGATAAACTAATAAAACACCCTGTTTAGTGCCTGTTGATGGGACACATTCAACAAATATGTTACTTCTTTCATTCTCCGAAAGTCAATACCATCTGATACCTGTTTCTAATATAAGTAACTTTCAGTAAATGCCCAAGGTGGAAGAAATTATTTAAATCACATCTGTTTTATTTTATTTATTTTATTTTATTTTATTTTATTTCTGTGAATGAGGAAGTGTTATTTGATTGTAGTCGAGGAACATTTTGATCCAAATCGTGGCACCCAGGGCACTGTGGGAGCTCAGCTTGAGAATCTCCAGCCAGTGTGATTTTAGGAATGGTGTTGTTTCATGTGATATGTACGTTGGCCTGCTTTGCAAACCTGTCCTCACCCGTCCCTGCACTCATTCTCGATTAGGGTTGTTTGAGATCGAAGAGATCATCTCCATAGTAGATGCAAATATTCTGCAGGCCTAGTGTGGAAGACTTTGCTACTATGAAGAACACTGTTACCCCTAAGGGTGGCATAGATTCTGGCTTCTGGGCTCCGTTGGAAAATGAGCATGATTGCAAAGTAAGGACAATGGTAACTACAGCAGCCAGAACAATCCCCAGCACCATTCTTGCTTTTCAGGGACCAGCATGTTTGAAGGGTGCCGCTAAACCTTCCTGAGCCCAAAAAAGTTGACCGTGGGAGTAACAGAAGCTCCTTATAACATGAATTCTTGTTATATAGCAAGTACTCGTATATGTTTATTGAATGAATGACTCCAAACTTACGTTCTCATGGTTGGGGGTGTGTAAGAAGGTTGAATCATGAATATGGCCTTTAATGAGATCTTTCAACCTTGACATGTTGGTATGATCACCAGTCAGCCAAGTTGTTGCCTTCCCATTGTGTTCTCATGTTAACAAATATGGCACCCTATTACACCTTTCACCAATTCCAATTTCAAGTCTGAAATTACAGAATGTCAGGGCTGAGAGTTCTCATTGCACAAACCCTTAATTTTACTGATAATTAGATGGAGACATAATTTTTTTTTTAAAGATTTTATTTATTTATTTGAGAGAGAGAGTGAGAGAGAGAAAGAGCACAAGAGGGGGGAGCGGGAGAGGGAGAAGCAGAGTACCTGCCGAGCAGGGAGCCCGATGTGGGACTCGATCCAGGGACTCCAGGATCATGACCTGAGCCGAAGGCAGTCGCTTAACCAACTGAGCCACCAGGCACCCGATGGAGACATAATTTTAATCTTTTTGAAACCATGTTGATCCATAGACCTCATGACACTAATGAATAGGTGCTGATCTTCACTGCTGACCCAGAGCTGGGGTTGGAGAGGTTAATTTGCCTAACTCCATTCATAATGGTGTATTTATAACTTTGGCAGCCTCCTACCTTCCCTTTGTAAAACTGGTGGTTTCTTGCATTTAAGATACATTTATGCACCTTGTGACATACTTTTTTTTCTCCCTCTGCCAAAGGAACACCAGTTTTGGGTTTATTGGCATCTATATAATAAAAACTTATTTGAAAAGAAAGGTGTGTAAGCTCAGTTTCAGATTTACTGCTCTGCTCTCCTCTCAATGGCTTGGTTGTCAAGTTCACTGTGGGGAATTCCAGAAACTGCAATATACCAACCACAACTATCGATGATTTTTAGATTCTCTCTTGTGTTTTAATTTTTTTCAAAGCTATGGTTTAGGTTTCGCTGTATGTTTCCATTTGTAAACCATTCATCTAAATTGTGATTTGAAATTCTAATTTTAAAGAATTTTGTTTCCAAAAGCCATTTGAAAAATTATGCTAAAGTTGCAAAAATATTTTTTTAAAAACAATTTTGATATAACTGAGAAACTCACTGTAGAATTAGAAACAGTAATCCAAAGATCCATTTTATTGAACATAATTTTGGTAGGCAGATGAACTGATTTGTAGGAGCTCATGGTTCTTTGTGTCATCAAAAGCAACTGTAAAATCCATAGTAATTCATACTCTATTTTGGAAGGAGATAACTCATTTAAAAAACAAAACTATTTGTGGAGACAGTAGAGACTTACCAAGTGAAAGGACCCTGAATTTTTTCATACTATGTCATCCTGCCTTATTGTGCTATTAATTACACAGAAGGACTAGATTTTCCAAATCACTTACTACTCAAAAACAAAAATTGTTTTGTTCTGTGAGCTTTCATGAACAAGCATGGTTTTGACCAGCACAGAAGAGCTAGACTTTGTGAATTTTGGTTGTACTCTTGTGTTCTGAGGATTAACTCTATTGGAATTCACAAGCTTCCCGCCCTTGCCCTCCACCCTTTCTTCCAGCACAAAGTATAGATGTTGAGGAGATCACAGCCAAGTAAAATCTCCAGTAATTTGTACTCATTCATATTCTTTTTTTTTTTTAAGAGAGAGAGAGTACGTGTGTGCACGAGTGGGGGAAGAGGGGGAAGAGGGAGAGGGAGAGAGAGAATCTTAAGCAGTCTCCCCACCTGGTATGGGGGCCCGCCTGATGCAGGGCTCAATCTCGTAACCCTGAGATCAGGACCTGAGCCAAAATCAAGAGTCCGAGGCTTAACCAGATGAGCCACCCTGGTGCCCTTGTACTCATTCATATTCTAATACAGTATCTCTGTACTTAGTCATCAGTACTTTTGAGTTCCCTTTTCAGACTTGTATGACTTTGTAACAGCACTTTTGTGCTAAGATGACTGGGTGGCTCAGGAAGGTAAGTGCCTGTGATCAAGCTTATTTGGAAATTGAAACTGTGAAACATAGACTCATTCACACAACATTATGACTAACAAACTAGAACAGGCCAGAGTCACATAATTATGTGGGACACCCTTAGATTTTCTTTGAATGGAGGCAATGTCTCAAACAAATGGCCATCTTTTTCTTAAAAAATTTCAAGTGAGAGGTTGAAAGCAAAATATAGATAAGATATGCTCAGTTAGGATTTTTTCCCCCTAATGGTCTACTGACTTTAAGAATGACTTCTTAGTGGGGCGCCTGGGTGGCTCAATTGGTTAAGCGACTGCCTTCGGCTCAGGTCATGATCCTGGTGTCCCGGGATCGAGTCCCGCATCGGGCTCCCTGCTCGGCAGGGAGCCTGCTTCTCCCTCTGACCCTCCCCCCTCTCATGTGCTCTCTGTCTCTCTCATTCTCTCTGTCTCAAATAAATAAATAAAATCTTAAAAAAAAAAAAAAGAATGACTTCTTAGAATACCAACTTATATAAATAAATACTGATTAGAAAATCAGTATTTTGAAACAGTTATTGTAATAATTGATCCAAGCAAGAATCTTTAATGGGTGCTAAAATCTGAAAATGTTTGATGAAGACAAGGTTATTTACAGTTTCAATATATCTCCTTCCTTTTTATTTTTATAATAACTGTGGCTTATGTAAGAGAATGTCATTTTTCTTACAATATAAAAATATTTAAGGGCAAAGGGGCATGATGTATGCAATTTATTCAACAGCACTTCAGAATATGTTTGTATGGATATATGTATAGATAGGAGAGAGAATTACAAAGCAAATGAAACAAAAAGTTAGTGAAGTGTATATAGTTATTCTTTGTAACATTCATGCAACTTTCTGCAAGTTTGAAATTAGTTCTAAATAGAAGATAAAAAACCTCTTTTTCCTAGAAAAGTTATAAAGAAGGCTGACTTGATTTAATAAAAATTAAAAATGTCTATACTTTGAAAGTATAATCAAATTTAAAGGTCAAATGACAGTAATGGAAAAACACAATAGATGGATTTCATTTTGTTTATAACATCAAACGAACATCTGTAAATCATGAAAATACAAATAACTCAAATTTTAAGTGTAATGCATAAGAAATGCACTTAATAGAAAAAAGTAAATGCCAGTGAATATGAATAGATACTTAATTTATAACTGACCAAAGAATTAAATTAAAATGAGATTAATTCCATTTTTACCATTTTTAGCAAATTTATAAAAATTGATAATCTTAGGAAAAATTGGGCGCTTCCTTTTTTCTACTCTCAGGAAGGAAGCATGGATAGACTAACACTTTCATATTTTTCCACTCCCAACTCATTCTGCCCAATGAGGATTGGTTAGATTGGACAGAACCTGATCTGTATTGGGCTAAGCTAATCAATATATTCTGTTGAGAGCTCCCACATACTAGACACTATGTGGAACACATTATATACATACATTATATCATTCAACCCTTAGAACATTCTTTTTTTTTTTTTAAAGATTTTATTTATTTATTTGACAGAGAGAGACAGCCAGAGAGGGAACACAAGCAGGGGGAGTGGGAGAGGGAGAAGCAGGCTTTCCGCTGAGCAGGGAGCCCGATGCGGGGCTCGATCCCAGGACCCTGGGATCATGACCTGAGCCGAAGGCAGACGCTTAACGACTGAGCCACCCAGGCGCCCCCCTTAGAACATTCTATAAAGTTGGTACTATTATTATCTCTCATCAATGTTTTAGCTTTATCATATATTAAAACTAATTGGCCAGTAAGAGAACTAATTCCAACCAAAGGAGAAGGAGTTGGTAATGCACCAAATAGTGCTGGGAACATTGACTAAGTAGTTAGGGGGTATTTGAATATTTATTTATATTCCTACCCCACATCATAGACCAAAATAAATTCTTTTTTTTTTTTTAAAGATTTATTTATTTATTTATTTGAGAGAGAGAGAATGAGAGACAGAGAGCACATGAGAGGGGGGAGGGTCAGAGGGAGAAGCAGACTCCCTGCCGAGCAGGGAGCCCGATGTGGGACTCGATCCCGGGACTCCAGGATCATGACCTGAGCCGAAGGCAGTCGCTTAACCAACTGAGCCACCCAGGCGCCCCAAAATAAATTCTTGATGGACTACAAGAAAAAGGTAAAAAGAAAACCTACAAGAAACTGTAGATGAGTAAATTACCTGTTCTCTGAAAGGGGAAAGACTATAAATATAAAACACAAAGTTATCAAGGAAAAGGTATACTTATCAGATAAAAAGACATATTTTTCAGGATCATCCAGTACATATGTATATCATGGACTGATTACCATCTAGGATTTGTTTGGAGAGAACAGCTAGGGCCCTTTTAGAGAACTAGTGTGCCAACATTTGCAGGGTGACATCGAATGTACTCTGAGTCTCTCCTACTAAATGATGTGTTCCTCCAGGGAGGGACCATGTTCTGCTCATTTGTGTGTCCTCAGTGTCTTGTGCTGACCTGGTCCATCCTGTGCATTCTGTTCTGTGTTTTGATAGACTGAGTAAACAGAGGAATGGTATTCAGGTGTGGCCAAAGCAACATGATAGAAAGGCACAGTAGGCATGTCCTAGACCGGTGACATACAGGGGTAATGAGACAGCTGGAAAAGTTTAATGCTTTAAAGCAATTTGATTGACTGAGTTCTACACCCTTATTTCTAAATTCACTAGGAATGTGGATGAACTGTATGATTATTCTATGGTGCCCAATAAATTGTTATTAGAAGTTCGGGAGACTAAAGCAAATCAATAAAACTCTGATTTTCCAGAGAGTCAACTACAAACAAGTTATCACATAAATTATCTGAATTAAATATTATCCTATGGAAACCCCCTTCTGTATAGTTTAAAAAACCCCATGAAGATAGATTATATTTATGGAATTACATTTAATGACTGATCTTTCAAAATATTTCATTACTATTATTTAAAAATAGTATTATGTTTGTGCACTTAAAATGAGGTTTAGAGCATGAGGAAGACTATTTGGCTGAGTAGAGGGAAGGAGAACAGGGATGAAAGATGGAGTGTTATGTCATTGTGGTTTGGATTTGCACTTCCCTAATGACTAATGATGTTGGATATCTTTTCACATGCTTATTGGCCACTTTGCATATCTCCTCCAGAGGAATTTCTGTTGAAATCATTTGCCCATTTAAAAATTGGGTTATTTATTTCGTTACTGTTGAGTTGTAAATGTTCTTTATACAAATCCCTTACCAGATACATGATTTGCAAACATCTTCTCCCATTTTGTGGGTTGTCTTCTCCATTTCTTTTTTTTTTTTTTTTTAAGATTTTATGTATTTTTTTGACAGAGAGAGACACAGCGAGAGAGGGAACACAAGCAGGGGGAGTGGGAGAGGGAGAAGCAGGCTCCCCGCAGAGCAGGGAGCCCGATGCGGGGCTCGATCCCAGGACACTGGGATCATGACCTGAGCCGAAGGCAGACACTCAACGACTGAGCCATCCAGGCACCCCTGTCTTCTCCATTTCTTGATGGTGTCTTCTGTAGCACAAAATTTTTTAATTTTGGTGAATTCCAGTATTTCTTTTGGTGCTTTTTTTTTTTTTTTTGGTGTCACATGTAAGGAACCATGGCCTATCCTAAGGTCATAAAGGTTTACTTCTATGTTTTCTTGTAAGAGATTTTGGGTTTTAGCTCTTATACTTAGGTCTGATCAATTTTGACTTAATTTTTGTGTATGGTGTTGGATAAGGTCCAACTTTATTCTTCTGTTTGTGTAATGCTCTGGATTTAATTTTGAGTTATAAGAAAAGATCTCATTGGTATGATGGAAGCCCTAGGGAGGTGAGGGCAAAAGTTAGAGGTCAAAGGTGAGGAATACAAGGACTACTGGAGTATGGAGCCTATCTAAGTACATATTAAAAAACTCAACAAAATTATATCCTTTGCTCTGAGACATTAAAAGGGAATATGGCTCAAGAGGACTAAAAATGAGGATTGTAGTGGTAGTTTCACAGGTATATACTTATCTTCAAGCCCATCCTGTTATATACCTTAAATATGTACAGCTTTTTTTGTATGTCAGTTATTGCTCAATAAAGTGGTTTAAAAATTAATAAGTATGGAATTAAAAAATAAAAGAACAAGCAGGTCAAAAAGAATCTGGTTTCTTATTGTGATCGGATCCTTTGAATTATTTTTTTTGAAGAATTTATTTATTAATTAGAGAGGGAGAGTGAGCATGAGCAGGGTTAGGGGCAGAGAGAGAAGCAGACTCCCCACTGAGCAGGGAGCCAGACATGGGGCTCGATCCCAGGACCTTGGGATCATGACCCAAGCCGAAGGCAGACACCCAAACGACTGAGCCACCCGGGCATCCCTTCCTTGAATTATTGAGCAGAGGACAAATGCATCTTGGGCTCAGCAAAGGACAGGTCATGGCTCTCGTTATATCATGGATGAAACAGAGAGATGCATTGTTCCCCGATTCTCTGCCACCAACTTTGATTCATGGCTTTCTTCTTTGCCACCCTAACTTCTACTGTTAGTCCCCTTTCTTTGTAGCACCAAAATTTGGAGTTGACATGTATTGTGTGTCTACTTTGGACATTTCTTTTATCATCTGGTGTGGAAGAAACCAGAAGGCTTGGTAGGTTTTTGTGAAGAAACCTGAGTCTCAGTTTTGCTGACTAGGTCAGTGTTATGCAATGAGGAAGTTTGACAGGGAGTTTCTGCAAATATCCTGATGCTTCCCTTAAGTTTGAGCATAATTATTAGACTGAACCGATTCATATATTTTCTGTTGTTGGGGTTTTATACATAGCCACGTGCCCTTACACTCACTGGTATCTGAAAGGAGAAAGTTTACTGGAGCCAAATAGAATGAGGCAAATCTCCTGACTTAAGACATAGTTAGTTATTCTTTCCTCAAAAGTCCAAGGTAACTGAATTGAATTTTATAGGAGTAAATTCTTGAAAAATTTTCTCTTATTTCTGGCCAATATTTAAACTATGGACACTCTCCTGGGAAGGCTGGGACTACCATCCATTCTCTCTGTGGGAAAAAGAAAATCAAGGTTCCACATTTACCAGAGTCATTTCTTCTCCCTTCGCATTGTTTCCGTCTTGTGATCATGGCTTTCCTCAGGGGCTCCAGTAATTGTCTACAGCAGCCACAGCCAAGGCCATTCCAAAGGCTCAATCAGAGCCAGGCAGAAGGTGTGAAACCAGAAAGCATGTGTTCTTACTTCCTGTGCAATTTTTCAGTACACCTAAAAAGGCTCTTGAAAAATCTATTCAAAAAGGGTGGGGGGGATAAAAGGATGCACAGAACGTTCACACTTCTTCAACAAAACTGAGTAAGCACCAGGAGGTGTTGCATGTCTCGGGGTTTTTACCATCATCATCTCCAGAAATAGGGAGAAGGCTCTAGGACGTGGGAGAACAGAGGGTGTCAGGAAGGGAATGTGGGAGGTCACCAAAGACTTTGTCTTCTTGTCTGGCTATGTCAGGAACTAATGTTTGTCCTCACCATCTTCTCCCTCTCCTCCTCCCACCCCCCTCCCCCTCCACTTTCAAATAAAATGCCATGAAATCCTCCCATTCTGTTTGGGTACTCACAATGATGTCCAGCGCCTGGCTCTTCTAAGTGAATTATATTCCCTAAGCGCCCTGGGAGACAGATGGTGGTTGGATGGTCATTCTTCCAAAAACCCTCATGGCAGAAGGTAGAACCAGCTAGGTAACTTCATGGATAACCCCCATGGACACTGCTTTTTTTTCAGTCTAATTTTTTTTTTTAAGATTTTATTTATTTATTTGAGACAGAGAGAATGAGAGACAGAGAGCATGAGAGGGAGGAGGGTCAGAGGGAGAAGCAGACTCCCTGCCGAGCAGGGAGCCCGATGCGGGACTCGATCCCGAGACTCCAGGATCATGACCTGAGCCGAAGGCAGTCGCTTAACCAACTGAGCCACCCAGGCGCCCTTTTTCAGTCTAATTTTGTGCACTAATATAACCAGATGGATTCACCTTTTTTTTTTTTTTAAAGATTTTATTTATTTATTTGACAGAGAGAGACACAGCGAGAGCAGGAGCACAAGCAGGGGGAGTGAGAGAGGGAGAAGCAGGCTTCCCGCTCAGCGGGGAGCCCAATGTGGTGCTCGATCCCGGGACCCTGGGACCATGACCTGAGCCGAAGGCAGACGCTTAATCATCTGAGCCACCCAGGCGCCCCAAATGGAGCCCCATGGATTAACTTTTTGAGGGTCGTTTTCTAAGTTTTGAAATGGCATATCCTATGCACGTCATTGCTGGCCACCACGGGACACACAGAATTGCTACGAGGTGGAAGAGCCCCAGGGGAAAATACAAGAAAGCTAGGCTCCAGCCTGTCTTCAGTGTTGCCTTAGGAATACTCTGAAATTAGGTGGTTGAATCCTGTTCCCACTCCCATGGGAGAGACTAGTTGCAAGCCGCTCAAAACTTGACTTGAAAGGATCATAGATGGTCTAAACAGTCACTCGTCTAGTTGTGCAAAGTAGTGATTTGTGTAGCATGAGTGGTAACGAATGCTGACCTTTTTCACTGTTCTCTCAGGGACCTTTCTTAGGAGGGAGAAGGCTTAGTTACCAGGTTTTAGGAGAGGAGAAACTGGTTAGTAAAAAAACAGTGGAATGGCCGCTCTTTCAATGGTGGGATTTCTCTGGAGTACATTTGACATAGTGTAGTCAGGCATACAAATGTTCATAAATTTTATCCATTAATTTAATACTTAGATATCTATGCTAAAAAGACCATCTGAGATTCAGATAACAGGCTAAAACCAAATACTTTCAGTAGCAGTATTTATATAAATTGGAAACCACCTAAATGTTGAATTAATAAAAGAATGGTTGAGTAATTTATGGCACATTCACGTAGTCATTCAAAGTAATTCTTATGAACAGAATTTTAAAATATGGAGAAATAATTAGGGCAAAGTATTAAATGAAACAAAAGGAAAACATAAAACTACAATATAGTGTGAGCTCAACTATGTAAAAACAAGGATGTATAGAAAAAAAGAAAACTGTGATTTGATGGGCTTGTGATTATCTTTATTTTTTATTTACATGACTAAATAGTTTTAATTTTCTCAAATAATATGTACTATTTAATAAAACTCATTTCTTTCTTTCTTTCTTTTTTTTTTTTTTTAAGATCTACTTATTTGAGAGAGAGGGAGTCGGGGAAGGGGCAGAGGAAGAGGGAGAGAATCTACAGCAGACTCCCTGCTGAGTGTGGAGCCCAGGACAGGGCTTGATCCCAGGCCCCTGAGATCACGACCTGAGCTAAAATCAAGAGTTGGATGCCAAACTGACTGAACCACCCAGGCACACCTACTATCCCAAATTTCTAACTATCTTTCTAATTCAAAACTTTTATTGCTTTTACAGTAGTGTTCTTAGTTACAGTATTATTCTGTGGGTTAAATCTGACTTATGTAAGAAACCCAATTTCATATTTGCAAGTTATATGCTACTTTGAGTTCCTTTAGATTCTCTGAGTCTCTGGTGTATAGGTTGGGAGTTCACAACTTTAACATTCCATAGAACTGCAGGGTTGTCTTTTGTAATGGGATAAGGTCTTCATTTTTGATATAATTACACATAGTATTTGCTTCTCAAATTATGACTCTCACTCAGTCAGGGCTCAGGGATGGGTTTTCATGGAACATCAAGTATACTGTCCTTGAATTACATAAAGAGGAAGGGCACTTTTATGGAAATTCAATGCTATAGCTTTGCTGTAAGCTCTAAAATGAACTAATTGGCCTCGAAATAGCTAAAAAAAAAAAAATCCTCCTAGGATGTGCTATTTTCCTTAACAAAATATGAGCCATGTTTTACAAAGGACCCAGTGTTTCTCTATGATTATAGGTAATATTTGGTGAGTTTTGCAGGTGAATTAATTCCTCTGAAATAGACTTACTCAGAGAGAAAGAGCAAGACCAATGGGGAAATAGGTCAGATGAGACTAGGGGAAAGGGAATGAGGAGGTAAGGAAGACAGAGATAAAGGGAAGGAATGGGGGAGATAAGGGAAGAGGGGAGAGAATTTGTCCATTGGTTAGGTTTTGTCTGAAGTGAGAAGAAAAAGTAGTAATTGGCGAGGATGCTCAGTGAATTGTCCTAGATAGTTATGGAGGTGCATCACAATGGGGTAGGTAATAGAGTCACAGAGAACATAGTTTGCAATATCTGATTATTCTCTCTCAGCTGCCCTTTCCTTCGCTTCATACTTAGCTCAAACCATAGAGTTCTGTCGCCACTCAATCCATTTGCTGGGGTTGGGTTGGGACACCCTAGGAAAACCATTCCTCTTGGGTTTTGTGTATTCCATTTACAAACTATAAACTTATGCAGTTTCACAGCGCTGAAAGTTCTCTGTAAGTTGTTTGGGGAGAATAAGGAACAGAGATAGAAGTCCAGGCCTTCCTAGCAGCCCTTTCTAAAGGCTTCCTCTGTGACCCATGGCTTCCTGGATAGCAGGCTGTGGGTAGCTTCTAAAGAGAGGCTGTGCCCGTGGAATGATCTATTCTAAAGGAGTGATAACAGATTGCAAGATAATTAATTTAAAATTCATTGAGCTAATGACCATAAATGTATGTCCTTTTTCCCCCTCTGTCTTACAGGTTCATCATTGTGATTCATGGTCATAATTAGAAAGTCATAGAATTACTTGCTCAACAACTACCCTTACCAGTTTTCATAGGCTGTAAGTCTTGGCTGCTCCCTCCTCTGTGTGATAATTGAACTGACTTTATCAGAGCACAGACCTTAGCTGGGGACAGTCCTCACTGGCTTCCAGGTATGTACTGGGAGGTGGGCAAGCAGTTGGTGGTATAGGAGCCTTTGGGGATAGTTGTCCCAGTGTTGAAGCGAGATGTTTGACGATCTTTATTCTTGGTATAGAGTGCAAGGGAGGTGCTATGTTATCATCCTATCATCCTGCTACTTTCTAGCATCATGACTGTGAGCAACTTAGTGTGTCTGAGTCCCAGCTCCCTCATTTGTATGTTGGGAAAACAATATCTTCCTCCCTGGTTTATTGGAAGAACTGAAAGAGGTAGTGGTGCAGAAGGGTCTGTGACATAGTGGGTCCTCCGTAAATGTTTATTACATCTAGATGCAGGTAAGACAGTCTGGGTTGTATGTTCCTGCTACGCTAGCCATCGTGAGTCCAGGAGCAATCACGCTCTTGTTCACTGGATATGCCTGACACATAGTAGGCACTCAATAAATAGTTGTTTGCCAAATGAATGTCTGGGCTATTATTTTACCGCGATACTCAAGGGGTCTAGAGTTTTGCCCGAGATCAAGGTCAAACCCAAATGGATATTTTTAATTTAAGAAACTGTATTTCTTATCTGCATTATAACATTATAACATTTGTTTTATGTAAGGAGAGGTTGTATATCTAAGGATATAAAAATTTCATGGTGTTAAGAATAATGACGCAAGGATCGGCAAACTTTTCAGTACGAGACCAGATAGTAAATATTTTTTATTTTGCAGGCCATATGGTCTCTTCACAACTACTCAGCTCTGCCAATGTAGCTGGAAAGCAGCCATAGACAGAAGTAAATGAATGGGCATGGCTGTGTGTTGATAAAAATTCATTTACAGAAACAGGCAGTGGGCTGGATTTGCCCTGAAGGCTGGTCTCTGGACCTCGATTAGAAGGTTGAAGCCCTGATTTACAATTGCAGAAGAAATAAAGAGACGTCATGTCGATTTGGCTCAGAAGTGAAAAAACATTTATGCTATACTAGTTCTATATAATTATGCTAGTAATACTAACATTCGTATAACATATTAGAGCAAGGAAAGCCATACTTTTATTCCTATTTTTTTGTAGGTGAGAAAACTGAAGTGCAAGAGGGTATTTGCTCTAGATGTCAGGCTAGTAGGATTCAGAGCAAGATCTGGAGCCTCTGACTGCAAATGTGCCGCTCCTTCTCTGTTGTGTTCTTGGCCGCCTTATAGCTTTGGCTCTTTGGTCTCCGTGTCTCTGTCTCTCTGGGGCAGGCAGTTGGTGTTGTTTCAAGCCTGGAGGCTTCAGTTTGGGATCTAGGAGAACGGAGGGCTTTGATGGAAAGGGTGATTGATATCTTAAGGGTGATTGCAAGTTTTAAAATAAGCTTAGTGTGTTTTAGTGTTTATTATTGTTGCTTTTTGTCATTTTCATGGTATATGTATGTATTTTTGATTTTATACCAGGCTTTTAAGTTTGGAGGATAAAATGATGAATGTGAGGTCAACTGTCTACTTTAGGTAAAGGATACATTTTTCATTAGACCGAAGGCCTCTATGCTGATATTTTCCCCATAAACATTTTGTTTCCTCAGCAATGTGATGTAAAATTAGATGGAAAAGAGTCTCTTTATGGTAGTTCAAAAAGACTGCTTTTATCACACCAGAGAGAATGTTAATCATATTGTTTTACATCACAAGCTGGCAAAGACTTTGGTGAATCATTCTGGCATTCCTGAATTTTTAACTCCATGCAGAAAAAGACTAAAGAGATATTAAAGAGTTAAAAGATTGGTTCATAACTCATGATGAGCTGTAACATACCTAGGAGGAGCCATCTAACTCTACACTTGATGAAATCATGTTCTTACAGCCTATTGACACAGAAAGCCCTTCTAGCTTGCCTTGAATAGCAGCACTGTCAGGTGAGTGACCTCTAAAACTCCTTCAAACTCTAGTGTAATTCTCTGACGCTTTAAGTCGCTGATATTAGAGAGACTGATTTTCTTCACTCAAATGAGATTATGTACGTGAAATTGGAAATGAATTTGGCACATAGTGGGTGATCCACGAATTCTCACACCCGCCTTAGTGATTCATTGCGTTACCTTAATATTTAGGTACATTTAGTGGCAGATTTCATCATGACTGATTGACCAAATCACACACACCAAATTTTTAGGCTTGTAGGGTAACACTCATCTGTAGTCAGATCTTTGTTGGATTATTTGAAAGGATAAACAGATTCGATCCCAGATTAAAGCTATTCAAACAAGCTTTGAATCTGCTCAGGCACCCGGAAGCCCAAAGTCGTGCGAATATCAGCAGCCAACAATGCTAAATATGACAACCTGAATTCCAGGAACCAGACCCAAAAAATCACACCCCACTGTAAACGTAAATAGTATCCTTTTTGAAAGGCGACGCTGGACAGCAGCTGTGTGAAATAAGTATTGATCAACCGGCATGAAGTATTAACCGATGACGTGTAAAAATTTTCCAACCTCCTGTAAGTCCTAACCATTGATGAAATTCAACTGAAAAATGATGGTTTTTAGAATTTTGTGGGAGAATTTAGAGGAAAAACCCACATACATTTTTTTTCAAGTCAAATAGTGGAGAGAATTAATAACATATTTGTTTTCTATGTTCACTACTGAAAATCGAGAGACCTTCTCGATGCTCAGCTATGAACTTCCATTGGTCAATATCTTGCCTTATAAAACTGGCCTTTACTGTGTCATTTACACACTAGTTGCATAAGTGGCTTATATTTTCTGTATACATATACATATAGTATAGATAAGCAGCTTATGTTTCCATAATGGCTATATCCCCATTTTAAAAGGTATTCTTTTGAATATTTAATTGAGTGGAAAGCATAGAATGTGTGAAGTTGTTTAAAAATATATATAGCATACATTTGTCTTCTTCTCCGCTCTCCCCCCCCTTAATCAATCAATGACAATTTTACCCTGGATTCCAAAATGGCACTCGGAGAAGTGCCATTGTAGGAGGGGCAAAGTTCATGTATTTCCATTCCTGACAGGGTGTGGATTGAAACTTACCTGACCAGCTATTAGCAGCAACTCTGAGGGCAAGAGGTAAATGCAAGCATTGCCTAATATCATTTTTAACCACGAACATTTCATTGGAAAATAATAGAAACCCAAAGGGGATTTAATTGAAACCAAACGATATGCTACTTTTTTTAAAAGAGCAGTTTGTTTTATGACATGTTAAAGTTTTTATAAATGTGGCAAGACTTGCTGGGAGATATTAGCAACATCTGTCACCTCATTTGGCCTCCATGTACCTAGTGAGATGTCTGACGTATCTGATTGATTTTCTAAAAATGTGGATGTTTGAATAATTTTATAAAAATCTTTACATACTTGACAGATTGTATTTTATCTTTTTATTATTTCTGTAATATAAAATGGTATAGTATTTAGAATATCTATATTTTAAATAATATGAGCTTACATTTCTCTTTTGTAACTTAAATTGGAAATGCTCTGGATTGCATCTTTCACAACTATTTCTCTGTTTTTAAAGATTGTTTATCATTTAGTTAGCTTTGCCAGATCTGAATATTTATTATAGCAGTATAAAGTGTAAAGTTGGAACTTCATTCTTGGGTTATTTATAGCTTTGTGGGAATTAGGACAATTAGAAGACATGAAATATTTTGGAGATATAATTTTTTTTCCTAATCTATAGGAAGAACAATTTCCCCTGGAATATTTTGGGCTGTTAGAAAATCTATCTCATCTAAACTTTTACACTTTCACCATAAAGGAAACCAATTTTAACAACCGAACTATATCTAATGCAGTAGAAAATGAATCAGAAGTTGATTCTGCAAAGTAACATCTCTATTGCTTATTGCTGTCTACAGGATGTATGCAGAGCGAGTATGAAATACTGAATCATCATCTAATATTTCTTTTTTTTTTTTAAAGATTTTTATTTATTTATTTGAGAGAGAGAGACTGAGAGAGAGACAGAGCATGAGAGGGGGGAGGGTCGGGAGGGTCAGAGGGAGAAGCAGACTCCTCGCTGAGCAGGGAGCCCGATGCAGGACTCGATCCTGGGACTCCAGGATCATGACCTGAGCCGAAGGCAGTCGCTTAACCAACTGAGCCACCCAGGCGCCCATCATCTAATATTTCAAATGTTAGAATTATTTACAGTGAAAAAGGGGCAGATGTTAGCAAATAAAGCCATAAAAGCTTATGAAATGCTCTTATGTGCCAGTATTTGTATTATTTACTGATGGAATACAAAGATGAATATAAAACCTGTCTGCAAGAGAATTATGCTTTGGAAGCAAAGACAGAAATATAAAAACAAAATAATTACCTCACAGAGTGAGAAGGGAAACAGAAATACAAATGTTGTGTGTTTAATATCTATGTTTATACCTATGCTATGATCGAAAGATTAGAAAGCATGTGGCGAACAAAGGCAATTGATTTGTCAATGTTGTGGGAGCAAAATTCAAATTTATCATGCAGATGGCAGAATATCATTAATGGAACCTGATATTCTTCCATCTGCATGATAAGTTTGAATTTGAGAACCGAAGTCCTTTTACTTCATTAGAGGTTAAATAATGATTCACTTACTTGGAAAGTGTTGTAGACTAAAATATGATAATATTTTTATTGATATCAAAGTGAGTTTTTCTTTTTTTTTTTTCTGAATAAAAATTGCCAATTAGGCCCTCCCTTTAAAATTGTGGTCAGTATGAGGTGGGGACAGCAAGTATGAAATGACCTAAGTCAGATCTAATTTGGGATAAAGGTGTTTGCAATCGTGAAGCTCCAATCTATATTTATGATACATTTGCATAGGTTTCAATGCAATCTGAAAAAGATTTTCAAGTAAATGTTCAGTCTAGAGAAGCAATCCTCTCAGCAGATCAGAGAAGTCTCGGAAGGACAACCTGGGACCAGAGATGCCCCTTAGCAATGAGGTAGTTCAGAACAGTCTTAATGGACATTATATGAGTGTTGGTCATTGGTCAGAGACAACAATGAAACCAATAATACACGTTTTATTATTTTATTATCATTATTTCATCTTATTATCTTATTTATTATAAGTACATCTTCCTGTCACGAAGCTGTGTGGTGGGTTACTTGAGCCATGGTCTTGCAGAGGACAAGTGCTATCTGCTCCAGATGGCGGCATGATATAGGAGGAAAGAGGGTGACCGAACTGATGGATTTGTTGACCAGTTGTGTCACTTAATGATTGGATGTCAAATGAAGATAATTTCTAATTTACAGGACTGTTTGAGAATTAGAGACAACATTTGTGAAATGCCAGGCACATGGTAGGCAAATTAAATGGTAGCTATTATTATAAAGCCATTGTAGGTGGGTAGTGCTAATTCCTTGAGCTGAATAGATTTTTGAGGGACCTTGCTATTTTAAAGATTATTTCAAGTCTGTTTGGAAATAATGATGACTGAAGTAAATTATGTGCAAGTGTTTCAAGTTGTAGCTTATTAAGAAGCAGGTGACCTCAGCTATCAGTCTTTAGACTCAGACTTCAACGTCAAACAGTAACTTCTTTGTGTGGTGGATGTTTTCCAGAGCAGATGTAAAGTATCTCCTGTTAATGCTTAGGGAACTTCCTAATTGCATCTGGAGACTGAATTTCATTTTGAGAAGTTATTCTTCAATTTTCCATGTAATCTTAGTTCTTGTGTTAAACACAAATAAATTTGCAGTGCTTTAAAATTTGCTGCCATGCTTAGTAATACATCTAGAAGACATTTTAAAATTAAACTTTGGACATGCATATAAAATTTATGTATAAGTATGTATACATACATAAATATATAGAGAAGTTATATGTAACTGTATTATCATGGACTCTTTCCATACGTCTTCTTTCACTCAAGTTTGTGCATGTTATTATGGGGTGACTATAGTTCACTCAGACCCATTGGTGTGTATTCCATTGTATGACTGACCCGCAAGCTGTTTATTTATCTTACTGATGATGGACATTTGGTTTGTTTCTGAGTTTGGGCTAATATGAAAGTGTTTCTATGAACTTATTTGTACACACCACTTTTTAAAATCTGAAAGTTATTTTGCTATACACCTCTGAAAATTATCTGCTATGGTTACATTTTAGTATGATGATGATTAGATCTCTACTTTCCATTTATTGCTAAGTTGGTCCCATTTGTAAATCCAGTGGATTTGGAGACTGGTTTGGTCATACTATTTTCAAACTAGTACTGATGTAAAGGGATTTTTGATGAAGACAAAAAAATTGACCTTAGAGGTTTTTTCTACTTTATTTTTTGTTGTAACAACATAAGATGCTTTTACTGACCACCAAAGCTTCTCTTTAGTGAATAAGAACAGTGTTAGGTACCGTTAGAAATGTTGAAAGTATTATATTTTTAAATTGCTTGCGTGAACGTTATTAGAGTAATACTGGAATAAGTCTGGATGAATGCTGTTTAAAATTTTTTCTTATGTAATTCTCTTCTGCTTTTTCCATGTCTTTTTTTTTTTAAAGATTTTATTTATTTATTTGAGAGAGAGAGGGCACATGCGTGAGTGGGGGGAGGGGAAGGGGGAAAATCTGAGGCAGACTCCCTGCTGAGTGCAGAGCCTGACACAGGGGGGCTCGATCCCATGACCCTGAGATCATGACCTGAGCCAAAACGAAGAGTTGACGCTCAATCAACTGAGCCACCCAGGCACCTCTGTTTTTTCTATTTCATTTTGTAAATAAGTACTGGATTCCTCGATGCTCTTACACAACTGGAGCTGCTTCTAATGCAGTACCTGCTCTATGAGATGGTGGATTTCTCAGAGGCAGAGATCGGGTCTCATTCAGCTCATCCTTTTACGTGCAGTGACTATCCTCATGGGGGAACTTTATAAATGGTTATGGGGTAATTAGGTTACTGTCAGATTTAGCCAGTTTCTAATTTAAAAACAAGCAAAACAACAACAGCCCCCAGAAGGTAATTACTGGATGACATTTTAATCTAGTTGTTAAATGCTCATTTTTCTATATTTTAGAGTTTTATATAACACCAGGAAAGATTCTCCTGTAATAAATGCGTACATACAGTCATCCAATACCAACTACAGCTTTTAGGCCATTCTTCTATGACTACCATTCTCACCCCTCCCTTGGAAGGTGGGGCAGAGTTGAGCTACATTGACTCTAATGGAAACTTAGAACCAGTCCACAGGGTAGAACCCGATGAGGCTCAGGAAAGGGAATTGCTGCTGGGAGAGGACGTGATAGTAGTTGGAGCCAGGTTAGGGAATGCGTGAAAAGTTCACAAAATTTAGTGTAGGTTTCATGTTCTTTAGGTACCAGTGGGCAGAGAGAGTTTGGGGGTGCACTGCAGCTCCCAGAGTGAATAAGGGTAGTAGCCAAATTAGACATGGACACAAAACACAGTCTATTCCAGTGGAGAGCAGGCATGGGCATGGAGAGGTCTGAGCCTTGCTCTTGTCCCAGCCAGCTATGTGACTGTGTGCGAGTCACTGCCGTTTCTGGCCTCAGGATTTTTAGTCTCAAGAAGAAGGGAGTTGGCCTGCATGAGCCGTCATGTCCTTTTTATAGGAGGTAAGACTCCAGTTGCTCAGTTCTGTGCATGTCATGCAAGAAAGGAACACCCTTCTGCTCTGATGCCAGGGGTACATCCATAGAAAGAAACAGGCTAAAGTTGAGCAAACAGCTGGAACATTTAAAGAGCCAGGTTGGGGTCATTCAGTTTTCCATCCAAATCCCACCTTTGCCTTGAGTATTGTGTCTCTAGTCTTCTTTTATAGTAGTGAACAAATAGCCAGAGCATCTACTGCCTTTTCCTTTGGTGCCAAAGATTTGTATCAAATAGCAACCCTGATTATATGACCAAGGCTTTAAAAAATATGAGACTACTTTTTATCCAAATTTTATGATTTAACTCAACCCTGTGCAGTCCCCTTGACTCAGACCACCTTGAATTTATCTGATTTCTCCACTTTCTTGGTAAATTTGTTACTGAAGGGGTAATGCCAGCCACTGTTGTAGAGTGAACATGTTGGATGTGAAGATATTTTTCCACATAAAGAATGTAGATTCTGGGCGCCTGGGTGGCTCAGTTGGTTAAGCGACTGCCTTCGGCTCAGGTCATGATCCTGGAGTACCGGGATCGAGTCCCGCATCGGGCTCCCTGCTCGGCAGGGAGTCTGCTTCTCCCTCTGACCCTCCTCCCTCTCACGCTCTCTGTCTCTCATTCTCTCTCTCAAATAAATAAGTATAAAAAAAAAAAAAGAATGTAGATTCTGGGGTGTGGAGCATTACTGAACTTCCAGGCACACTCAGGACACATGTTTCTTGGAAAACATCTACCTGAACCCAGCTTTACCAGCACAAAATGAGAAATATATGTCAAGTACAAATTCGGCAGGAAAAAAAATCTAAGCATAAAAATGGGTGCTAAGCTGAACAGGGGGAAAACACCAAAATATAGCGGGCACATGTTTGGTCAGCCTGTCCTACACCTAGGGCAACTTAGTAGAAATAGTAGATACAGCAGAAAGAGCACTTAGTTTAGGCCAACCTGTGTGATTGATTCTTAGATTCTTTTCTCATCTGTAAAAAGGGAATGACAGCATCTACTCTTTAAAGTTGTAGGGTTAAAGCTAATGTATGTAAAACATCTGTCTGGCACATTTTTAAAAAGGTAACTGTTATTTTTTTGAATTAGGTTTTATAGACTAAAAAAGTTGATGTTAAGCTGGGAAGATGCTAAAACCAATGTACACCATTCAATTCAATGCAATAATGATTTCTTAATGCTTTACTGTGCCACATGTCTGATGATAAAAAATACACATAAGGGGGCTTACATTTACATCTTGGAAATACACAATATCCATAGACAAAAAGACAAACGAGAAGACATTTCTTTTGGGATGGTCCGAGCTGAGATCTACGTAAGATTTTCTTGATTTTCTTGATACTTCTGGAACAGATTATTGGTGAGGGGCAAGGAATCTGTCCCGAAGGAGTCACTCCCTTGCTTTGCTTCCATATCACCTGTGGTTCTACACTGTCAAGAGGAAGTATTAAACTTAATGACTTCTAAACTCTCAACATCTTTGAAGATCAATGATCTTTTGAACAATAATATCAATGACTGACTGAAGCACCACCTGAAGGCCCACAGGTTGCATGTGGAATGAGTTAAAAGGAGGTGAGAAGGTGACAAAGGACATGGCCCATGACAGTTTGCTGGGTATCCTCAGTCGTAGGATGTTGGGAGAGTGTGCTGGCAAAGGACTTAAGCAGAACCACGTATAGCCTGTGGAGAAGGAGGTGGAATAAAGTTTTCTTGGTTGCTGACTTGACCATGAGGACACGGTTGCCTATGGCTTTGTTTTACCTGAATAAAGGAAGTTTTACCACAATAGAATCACATCCCCCAAAGACATGTTTAAGACCTAATCCCTGATATCTATGAATGTGCTCTTGTTGAGAAATGGGGTCTTTGCAGATGTCATTGAGTTAAGATGAGGTCATACTGGATTAGTGTGGGCCCTAATCCAATGACTGGTGTCCTTATAAGAAAGGGGAAATGTGGACTCGCACAGAAGACACAGGGAAGAACACCACGTGACGATGGAGGCAGAGATTAGTGATGCCTCTATAAACCAGGGAACGCCAACGGTTGCTGGAAACCACCAGAAGTTGGGAGAGAGGCAGGAAACAGATTTTCCCTGACAGCCTCCAGAATGAACCAATCCTGCCAACACCTTGATTTTGGACATCTGGTCTCTCAAACTGAAGGAGGATAAATTCCTGTTGTTTAAGCCACCTAGTTTGTGGTAATTTGTTACGGCAGCTCTAGGAAACTAATTCACATCATTAAATGAAAATAGACCTCTGTCTGGATCAATATCAATATGGACATCAATATCTATATACCAGGATGATGATGACCTTAGTTTTTGAGTTTTTAATAACATGCTGAATCATTGTATATGATTATATCTCATGTATTTAAAATGAGAATTGTTTATCTTCCTCTGATCATCATGTTTTCTCTCTCTGTTTTGTTTTGTTTTTGGTTTTAGACTGTCGTCAATCTCAGGATGGATTCTCTCGTGGCAGCCAACACCAAATTTTGCTTTGATCTTTTCCAGGAGATAAGGAAAGATGATCCTCATAAAAACATTTTCTTCTGTCCTCTGAGCCTCTCGGCTGCCCTTGGCATGGTCCGCCTGGGGGCCAGAAGTGACAGTGCACAACAGATTGACCAGGTGTGGATCTAGTATCTCTGGGTCCACTCTCAGAGTCAGACCCTAGTCCCCTTTGGCAAGCCACGCTGCTCACTGAGCCTGAGGCTCAGGGGGAGGCTGCATCTGCCCTGGAGTTTTCATTTACATCCCACCTTGCTCTCTCTTCAAGGCTCAGTTAAACCTCTGCCTCCTTCATGACCCTTCTTCAGCCTCCCAGCCTCATAGCTTTTCTCAGTCACCTTCTCTGTCTCCGTCTGTCTGTCTGCATGTCTGTCCCCCTTCCACTCTATAATTATCCATACTGATATCACTAGCAATATTTTTAATGTCTATGTGTTTTCTCTCTTTCTGTAAGTAAATCTTTAGTAAGCATCAATTATGTATCCAGTGGCTAAAGATCTTGGCGTCCTCCTTGACTTCTGTCTTTCTTTCTCACTTCACATCAGACTCCAAAAGGCTTTTCTCTTGATACACATCCAGAACACAGGTGCTTCCCACTGTGTCCCTGAGGTTTGACTCACCACCATCCTCTCTAACCTGGATGCAACTTCCTCATGCGCTTCCTTGCTTCTGCTGACAGTCTGTTCTCAACCTGGCTGCCAGAAAGATCCTTTAAAAACCTCATTCAGAGCCTATTTCTCATCGTTTCAAAACCTGGACTTCCAATTTAGCTAATGATAGAAGCCCGAGTCCGTACAATGGCCCATGAAGATCTAATATCTGAATTCCTGACAACCAGGTGACTCCCTCTGTCATCCTGTCCCCTCCCCACTCCTCCAGGCACACTGGCCTCCAGATTCCTTGGGTAAGCATGCCCACTCCTGCCTTAGGGCCTTTGCTACATTCCCTTTGCCTAATGGTTCCCGGCCCCACCCCCCGATAACTGATCTATAACTTACTTTCTCCTTCAGGACTTTGATCAGAGTTTACCTTCTCAACCAGGCTTACCTTGACCTCTCAATCTAATGTTGCATCCTGACTCCCAACCCTGTAAAATTCCCTCTTACCCTAGCTACTTTTCCCCCACATGGCATTTTCCATCTTCCAAGATAATGCATACAGTAATTCATTACTATGTGCCTCCCCCGCTAGAATATAATCCTACAGATGGTGAAAATCTTTGTCCTAGAATAGTGCTTGGTTTATAGTAGCCATCCAATACAAAGTTGTAGAATGAATGAATGAATGAATGTGACAAGAACAACTCCCCAAATAATCAACAGGCTCCTCAGGTTGGTCTTAAAACTTCCCTGGATCTCACATACCGCACAGAGTTTATGTGGGGACCCCACTGTTGTCCCTAGTATGGAGGAGTTGAATTCTTGGATTAAGGTAGAATATGTTTGGGGTCATTCTGCTTTATTCATTTACTTTTATTAGGAATATTATTTCACTGGCGAAACTTAGCTTTAGAGTGTGATTGGCATCCTTCCGGTCAGGTTTCAGATGTTCTTTCTCCAGGCACTTGGGTTTTGCCTGCCCAGCAAAACTGTCCTGAGCAGTGCAAGATGTGTATTTGTCTCTTACTTTTCTGCAATGCTCTGGGTAGCTGTCTTTTGCTGTCCTCACTTGCTTGATCGATCGGAAGGTCTAGATCAGTGCTAACACAAATACAATTCAAATCCCATATGTAATTTAAAAAAATTTAGCAGCCATAAGAAAGTAAAAAGAAATAGGTGAGACTAATTTTAATAATGTATATTATTTAACTCAATACTTCCAAAATATCATATCAACATGTAATCAAACAATATAAGTGAGATATTTTACATTTTTTTTTTCATACTAAGTCTTCAAAAATCCAGTGTGTGTTTTACACTAAAGCCTGGCCAGCTCAATAGCCACGTGTGTCTCATGGATCCCTCGATAGCCTTTTAGTTTGGTTGCATTCGTTCTTAAATGTGGACCCCGGGGGTAACATGCAGTTTACTTCCTTCTGTTCCACCTCACAGCCAAGTCAAAAGAAACATCCACTACCCTTTGAACTGTTGTTGATTTTTTGACTATGGAATCACTGTCCCTGTCACACTATGAAAACATTTCTGAAGCTGTTCAGACCTCCTGCTGTTTGTACTGTCTGAGAGACCCCGTAATCATCCTCCCACAGGTACTACACTTCAATGAATTTTCCCAGAGTGAACGAAAAGAACCTGATCCCTGTCTGAAAAGCAAAAACCAAGAAGTGCAGGTGAGCCACCCTGAGCTCCTGTCCCTCTTCTTATGACCTGCTCATTCTGGTTATGCCATATTTGACAATGGTTACTTATCCCCAGACGTTAGGACCTGGCTGTCATCAGCAGCAACAACAATAGCAAGAATGCCATGGGACCTCCAATTCCTTTCTGATTATGCATCTTTTATGTCGTTGGCTGTAAGCTAGTCTCCTAAAGAGTAGGATATGGTATCTTCTGCTCATGATGAAGACAGAGCAAAGCCCCGTGACTCACCTCCTTTTCCAGGCCACAGGTCCTCAGGATGGAGCATGGTTGAGGATGAAGGGTAGTAAGGGATAGGAATCAGCTGTGGGAGTCTTACTCTCTTTCTATACCTTGGCCTGTCTGTTTCGTGGGGTAATCTACTGGTACACAAAGCTTTTATTGGTTCTCATACCAGGAGTGGGAAAGATATTTTCCTAGTTAAATACCCCTGTACCTTAGAAAGTTTAAGAGGAAGGTGGAGAGAAGATTGTCTTTTTCTTGTATCTTTTTGAATATAGAGAAAAACGAGGTGCACAGATCTAAAACATAGCGTGCACTGCTGAGTCCCCAGATGTATTGTTCCTGGATGACCTTGATACCAAGTGGGAGCCATGATCTTCCACTGGGACCTCTTCCCGCCCTCCATTCCTCCCTTCTTCTCACTTGCTCCCCCACGTGGTAACAAAGTGAAACGACAACGTGGTCTCGTGGCATTTTACTCTCCTGATCAGGTCACATTTTCTTTCTTCTTTTGTCAGGCCGAGTCTTCCAGTGATGAGAGTGGACTGCTCAGTTGCTACTTCGGGCAGCTTCTCTCCAAGATAGACAGGATCGGAGTTGATTACAACCTAAGTATTGCCAACCGGCTTTATGGAGAGCAGGAATTCCCCATCCGTCCGGTGAGTTCGGCATGGCTGGTGATTAAAACTATCATAAGGCATGCTATTTAAAAATCAGTGAGTAGGGCGCCTGGGTGGCTCAGTTGGTTAGGCGACTGCCTTCAGCTCAGGTCATGATCCCAGGGTCCTGGGATCGAGTCCCGCATCGGGCTCCCTGCTCTGCAGGGAGCCTGCTTCTCCCTCCCCCACTCACCCTGCTTGTGTTCCCTCTCTCGCTGTGTCTCTGTCAAACAAATAAATAAAATCTTAAAAAAAAAAAAAATCAGTGAGTAGCTGGATTACTCACCTGGCATCTGGAACGCAATCCTCTCTGACAGAAGGATGTGCTGTGGACTTGGGGGGTTCCCCGGGGCCCACCTCTTTCTCTCCCACACTGTCTGTTGCCCTTCTCCCAGTTTTCAGTTGAGCAGTTTATGAGGCCCATTGTGGGTGGAAAGAGGGTCCTGGGACTAATAGCTTTTGGAGGTAGCTCTTCTTCCCGTCCCTCCACGCTCCTTCCCCAGCGCTTCTCCAAAATCCCCTTTCACGCCACCATCAGGCCGCCCCTCGATAGAATCATACTCAGCAGCACTGCGGGGTTGCAGAAGGAGACTGCGTTTGGAGCCAAAGGGCGCCCGGCTTGCTCCGTGGCTGAGCAGCGTGGACCTACCGCAAGGCACATCAGCTTCTTCAGTCACCACTGCAAGGAGCCACAGACTTAGCAAAGGACATGAGGGGTGTGACCACAGGCAAATGTGTGATGCAGTTGGTTAGGCTGGTCTAGTGAGGGGGCGGGCTTAGCCTCCTTTGGCCAACGTAGTAAGTATGTTCTCTCACAGTGGAAATGAGCTTTTCGATACTGTCTTTTTTTTTTTTTTAAACTAGCTTTATTGAGGTATAAATTCACATATCATACTATTCACCTACGAAAAATGTACGCGCCAGTGGTTTGGGTATATTACCTTGTAATTGTGGTAAAATATAATGTAAAAATGGCTATTTTAACCATTTTTAAGTATGCAATTCGGTAGCATTGATCACATTCACGATGTTGTATAAGCACCACCCAATTTCCAAAATGTTTTTATCGCTCCAGAAACTCTGTAACCATTAGTTAGGGTTTTAATTCTTAAAAATAGAGGCATTTTATAGTTAAGCTTCTCAAATTACTTGATCCTCATGTTGCAGTGTCTCCACAAATGAGATGTCCAAGGAAAAGGGTATCTGGTAGGAACGGGCTTGTGCCCTTGTAACTGTGGGCTGCTTCATGAATAGTCATTCTTTTTTCTTTTTAAAAAAGATTTTATGTATTTATTTTTAGAGAAAGAAAGAGAGAGTGTGTGAGCTGGGGGAGGAGTAGAGGGGGAGGGAGAGGAAGGGGAAAGAATCTCAAGCAGACTCTGCACTGAGTGCAGAGACGGATGTGGGGCTCCATCTCAGGACCCTGAGATCATGACCTGAGCAGAAACCAAGAATCAGACACTTAACCGACTGAGCCACCCAGGCATCCCATGAATAAGCATTCTGTATCCTAAATTGTCACCACAGTGAGTGAAAAAGGCCTCTGGCTAATTAAGAGTGGAGATAGATAGACACCACGTGCATCCTGTTTAAATGACCATCTCTCTCATTAGGCTTCTCCTGACTGCCTCACACCTAACGATTAGCATGGTTATCTGATTTCATTGTACTATTTCTCTTTATTCCAATTTAACAGGACTACTTAGATGGTGTGATTCAATTTTATCACACAACCATTGAAAGTGTTGATTTCCGGAAGGACACCGAAAAGTCCAGACAACAGATTAACTTTTGGGTTGAATCTCAGTGCCAAGGTAAGAAAGACCAAACACATTGTAGCTGGTGTTCTTTTCCATTTAAAAGGAGAAAAGTCAGCCCATGGTCTCAGATTGCTAGTCTGTCAAAACCAGGTGCTCACATACATGGGCCGTGTTCAAAGCCAGTTTTGTAGGTGCAAACAGCTAAACTCTTACGCTGTGTTACTCCTTTGCTCCATCAGAAAATGTGAAATCCTTTCAGCCAAGCACATGCCAGCAGGATGTTAACTATTTCCATTTTTTTTTTTAACAAAAGGTCAGTAGAAAGACTGTGAAGAGAATCTAGTTATTCAGAGGGAAAAGGAAATAATAAAATCCCAATTTTTATCAACTTTTCACTAAGTACGTAGGTGTTTTCTGGATGAAGGGGTGTTTAGAGATAGTGATGAGTAGTGAAATTTAGAATTCAACATAAAATGGAATAATTTTTTAATATGAAACTCCCCTGTCTGGCCTTGTCTTGCGCACCCAAACTCCAAAATTATTTCTCCTTACTTGGTCCACGTGCCACAAAAATTCCCATTCCTTCAAGGTTCCACTCAGTTGCCAAGAGGAAAAGCGTGTTCACTAAAAAAATTTATACTAAGGCACTAGTTAAATCTCCTGGAGTATTTTAAGCGTAGGTGATGTCAACATAATCTATTATTTATGGAGTTTACGTGGAAGTCTTGCAGTAGAAAGCTCTACTCATCTTTAAGGACTCGGCATGCATTCAGATGACCGGTGGTTTGGTATTTTGTGGTGGAAAGAATGCATACTGCAAACAGATGATTGCCTGACGGCATGGGATTTTCCAGTCCACCTCAGGGCTGTGTTATGGTGGAAGGAGCCTCAGAGCTGGACCAAGAGCAGGACAACAATACCTACTTCTCATGGTTGACATGGGATGGCATGGGAGAGGACATGTGAAAGCCCCTATCGAATAGATTTTATATCCTGGCCTAGCATATTTATATGCATTTTTGTTTATATGTAAGCATATACCTTTTGCTCTGATGAGCACTCGAGATAGGAAGTTTACACAGTAGTCTGTTTCTCAAGGAGGTTATAATATAATCAGGTGGCAGAGTCTACTTTGAAAGGTAGATCACGGGGTGGGTAACCTGGTGAAGGGTACTAAAGAGGGCACGTGATGTGATGAGCACTGGGTGTTACACACAACTAATGAATCATTGTACACCACATCAAAACAAAGGATGTACTATATGTTGGCTAATTAAACTTAATAAAAAAAAAGAAAGGTAAGTCATGGCATAGATGTCTACTGGCAAGTTCCAACAACAGTGACTCAGGGAATGGAAGGAAATTCCCTCAGTTTCAGTGATTTAGAACGGGTCCCTCTTGGGGTTGAGTGACAGTGTGTCTCCCCAACACACCCCCCTCTCCCCCTCCACCGCATCCAGGACTGGGAGTGGTGTAATTTTCTTGGGTTAGTCCTTGAATCAGACATGCCCTAGCCTTGGGGAGGGGAAGCGGCATGAAGGAAAATCTGTCTACATGAATACTTCTGGCACAATTCACATTCAGGATGTTCTCTGAAACCTTTTTTAAGGTAAAATCAAGGAACTCTTCGACGAGGAAGCTATTGACAGCGCAACCATACTGGTGCTGGTGAATGCTGTTTACTTCAAGGCCAAATGGGAAAAATATTTCGATTCTGAAAACACAGTTGATGCGCTTTTCTTTCTAAATGAGGTATGATATCACAGCACATGGTTTTCTAGATATTGCACTCATAATTTCCACTAAGAAGTATGATTTGCAGTATGTACACTCAACTTTAAAACTTAGGTCTCCGGGTGACATACAATATGATAAGAATATTTTGTTATTAGCAAAAATTAGTATCTGAAGTTCATTGACCATCTTGGTGCCAGACACTGCCCTGAGCATTTTCCATTCATTATTTCACTTGTTCGCTAAAATATCATTATGAAAATGAGTCTTACTATTATTCCCTCTTAGGACTTGAGGGGAAAGAATGCAAAGGTTCGGTTACTTAGCTAAGTTCACGCATTAGCATTCACATCTGTGAGTATTTGTCTCAAAAACCCGTGTTCTAATCCATCAGACTGTAGAATGGAGGAAAGGGAAGGTTGGGATCCCAGCCCAGCACCTGTCAGCTGTGTTCCTCTTGCAAGCGCTGTGCATCTTCTTTTTTTTTTTTTAAAGATTTTATTTATTTATTTGAGAGAGAGTGAGAGAGAGAAAGAGCACAAGAGGGGGGAGCGGGAGAGGGAGAAGCAGACTCCCTGCCAAGCAGGGAGCCCGATGCGGGACTCGATCCCGGGACTCCAGGATCATGACCTGAGCCGAAGGCAGTCGCTTAACCAACTGAGCCACCTAGGCGCCCAAGTGCTGTGCATCTTCATCTGTAGATTGGTGACTTCTCACATATACAAGGTGTCTGGGGTGGTGCCCTTTCGTCTGATGGAAGCCTATGGAAGAAGTGCTATTATTTACTATGTAGATGATTATCATTTAACCAAGGCTCCAACTGGTGCTGTGGTGGGTCATTCAGGCCAGCGAGGGCAGGGGGTCACGTGGGGCCAAGAGACTGGGTGGTGCAGGCACAGAAGGTAGAAAGCTGGTGGGGCTTATTTCCCCTGGCTAGGCTGTAGGGAGATTCGTGGATAGACAGTTTACCAACGAGTGGTCTTGGGAGCTGAAGAACCTCTTAAAACCATGGGAAAATAAGGTGTTGGCAAAGGAAGGGCTGACTGATCGGTGGGCAGAGGGCTCTTAGGTTGGATCACTGGTGTGGCTCAGAGCTTCTGGTGAAGACCCTTCTCATCTTAATGGAGAGATGGAGGCCATGTGAGCTTACCGTGGCAGTCCTGCGACTTTCTATCTTGTCCACTGCAGAATGAAAAGAAGACTGTGAAGATGATGAAGCAAAAGGGCCTATTTCGAATCGGCTTCATAGAGGAGCTGAAGGCACAGATCCTTGAAATGAGGTATATTAAGGGGGAGCTCAGCATGTTCGTCCTGCTGCCTCCTTACTCTGCAGATAACGTGAAGGGCCTGGAAGAGGTAAGTCTTCACTTTCATGTTTCTACAAAATATTTCAGTGTCGATCTTTGGAGAGCAGCCCTATTTACTATCTACCTGCCTGAGGAAGGCTAGCACCTCATCTACTAGAGATATCAGAGAATATATAGGAATCTCAACTCGGTGAGATAGTTCTTCTACATTGGTTTAGAAAAGGACAAATGCCAAAGATGTTGGATAGGGCTTTCCTCTCCCATCTTATAGCTCTCTGCAGTTGTTCTCCAGACCAAGGAATCTGGACACGGAGTGATGTGAGAATTGCTACAAATGAACCAGCTTTCCTTTCCTCTGAATAGCCTGACTTCCGGCCTCTTGCTTGGACTATTTTGCTATGGCTCACATAACGACCTGTGAGCTAAACTCTGTTTTTGGGTGCAAGTGCCTTGACAGAGTGGAGATACTGCCGCTGGGATAGATTGCTTGTGAAGTGGGAATCAGTGAAGGCTGGGGAGCCTTGGCTCTATGTTGTTCTGTGCGGTGAAGAGGTGGACACAGAGGGAGAGAGAAATCCCCGGATAGTGATCACAAGAATAGCCATTATTCAAAATGTATTGTATGCCAGCACTATGTTAAATACTTTACATACATCATTTTGTTCAATCAGAGCCTAATGGTATTATCTCTGTTTTATAGAAGAGGGGATTGAGCCTCAGAAAGCTAAGGCTTGGCCAAGCTCGCCCAACTTGGGTCAACTGAGCTTTGCTGGGCTTTGACACCCAGACACCAGTCTGTCAGACACCAGAGGACACCAGAATTGGTATCAAATTGTCCTGTGACTTCGAAAGAGGAAAGAGACTTGCTTGGGGGAATTTAAATGAGATCAGAGTAGTTTGAGGCTTAGGGAAGGATCTTGAAGATTGTTACTGGCTGTTGAAATAGACTCAAGCCCTTTGAAGTAATTGGGGCATCCTTTGCAGGCTCATAATCTGACCGTAAACATTATTTCCTTCCTTTTGTAGCTTGAAAGGAACATCACTCATGAAAAAATAGTGGCCTGGAGCAGCTCAGAGAATATGTCAGAAGAAACAGTAGCCGTCTCCTTCCCGCAGTTTACCCTGAAAGACAGCTACGATCTCAATTCTATTCTACGGGACATGGGCATCACGGATATCTTTGAGGAAGGGAAGGCTGATCTTACTGGAATCTCTCCAAGTCCCAATTTGTACCTGTCAAAAATTGTCCATAAAACCTTTGTGGAAGTGGATGAAGATGGCACTCAGGCAGTTGCCGCCAGTGGGGCTGTTGGCATGGAAAGGTCCATACTTTCCCGGGTGACGTTTACTGCTGATCACCCTTTCTTCTTTTTCATCAGACACAACAAAACCCAAACCATTCTCTTCTATGGCAGGGTCTGCTCTCCTTGAAAGGAGCACACTGTCTAGGGCCCAGGAGCTGGAAGAAAGTGGCAGTATGGTCTCCCCCTGGCATAACATGGGCATTTGCATTCTTGCTGATATCTTCTGTCACAGCTCCAAGCCCCCTTCCTCCGGCCACTCGGCCTGTGCTTGTCCTGATCCTTCTCTCAACCTGTAGCTGACTTTCATCTACCCCCATTAGTATTGAAGTCCCTGGCTCCCTCCCTGGCCTTTCATCATACTAAGCTTTCAAGCATATAATTCACCCTCTGTGACCTGCAGGTCATGTAATTGAGAATGGTACTAACTTTAAGTTCCCTACCTCCTTATAAAGGAATCCTGAAAGATCAAGTCATTAGACCATTAGACCACTTCTAGGGGAGGATAAATTCAGAAACCACTTTAACATGGGCAGTGGGAGGAAATGTTTAAATGGAATGTGTTTTGGAAACTCAGCTCTATTTCTGTGGTAGTTAAAACCCGAGTCATCGCTGGGCAAGACACCCTGCCTCTTCCTCTCCCATCTTCTTCTACTGCATGGAAGATGCCCTGTAAGATGTTTCTCACCGAGGAGAAAAGCTACCCGTGGATTTAAGTGAGAGCTCAAGGACGGAAGCCTGTCCTGACTAGCACTCATCCTGCGCAGATCAGGATATGTTTTGTGAATCTGACATTGAACTAGGAGAGTGGCAGTGGATTTAAAAATTAGTCTCAGCTTTCCTTATTGAGTCTCCTAGGCCATCATCATGAAGCATGATCTTCTGTGTCTTCTTCACCCCCTTCCTCAGAGAATTCTCTTCTGAAGTTACCCCTAATACCCAGCATGTTAGGTGGGGGAGGGGAGCGCTACCCTCACTGCAGACTGCCAGGCTCCCCAACCCCTTCTGTCAGGAGTCCGGCCACATGGACCTATTTCCTCCTGGAGGCCTTATGCCTGGTCACATCCTGAGAGCAGGCCTGGGTCTGGGCATGATACATGTGGAAACCTTTGTCAGGAAGGCCCTTGGCTTCATATCAAGCTCTAGTCTATTGAAAGCCGTATGCCTGAGTGTTTAAGACTCCAGAACCTGGGACCTTCATTCTCTGATAGGTCTGTCTGAATTCTTGATTTCTGCCTTAGCTGAACACTCTGGAATGACTACTAACAATGTCTAAGTCGAGGACGTGGACAGTCGTTCTGTCAAGGTGAATTTCTGGTCTTGGTCGTGGCCCTGTTTCCCTGCCCTGCCCTATGAGCGTCCTCCTCCCAGTTGCCACCATGTTGGTTAAGTGTGGCTGTGGCGGTTTTTGCAGGAGAAGGTAGGTTAAGTTCAGCTGCTGTCATGCTGGCCCCGGTCCCCCCGTTTTCCTCTATATTAATGATTTCTTTGTGCTGTGAGGGACAAGTTCCATGTTCCCCATACAGGCTTCTCATTGTCAAAGGTTGTTTGTGGTATAAAAAATCTCTCATTGATAATGTGAGGCAGCTTGAGGTGGCTCTTCCAAGTCCTTTCCACAGAATGCAGGTCACATGGGTCAAATTTATGTCAGATAATCAAATACATAGTCTCTTCTGTGGTTCTTTGTGGGGTTGACGTTTTGAAGATTCCATGCCTGAGCTGGCATTGCTGTTGGATACTGAGCTGGATAACCATGACCTGTGTGAAGGTTTGGCATTTTCTGGCATTGCTTATTCTTTTCTTTGATAAACACATCTTCTCATTTGTATTGGGATCTCTTAGAATTTTAATCACAAAGGGAAAGTGTATCTATTTACAAAAATGAGAGTGAGATTCTTAAATCTTTCTGTGAATCAGTAAACTTACTCTTTACTAATCTTTTTCAATTGATTAAAATGTTTCTTCTTAGTAAATAAAGCACTTTTGTCATTAGTTAAAATGTGTACAATATTTTATGTGCCAACTGACTTTTTTAGTGACATAAACCTCACTTTAATTTTTTTCATCCCAAAATATAGAAATACATAATCTATGAAACTAACCATTCACCTCAATTATGTTGGGAAGATATATCTTGTGCCAGAAAATATTTCCCAATTTTCCACCATAATTACATATGAAATTGTAATTATATAAAGATGAAAGCTTGCAATGATGCTAAAATCTAGGAGTGACAGCCAGTGGATCATCAAACGTTTCTTCTTTCTCTAGCCATTTGAAGACTGAATGAAACTCCCCCAATACAATGCACAGGAAGGTGAGGAGAGGTATTGGCACTTTCAACGTTGGGCAGTTTAGTCTTCACAAGGAGACTATTTTTGGTGGGACAAGGACAGAAAGAACCCTGGTGGCAATGTTGTTGGGTTCATATATTTCATTTGTCCCCTCTGTTTGGAGTGTCAGAGAGTCAGACCATACAGGGAGGACAGTGGAACTACAGTAGATGGAAGCATATGAGAAGTGGAATTATGCTCAAATTTAGGAGCTCTTGACTCTTCATTCTTGCGCCAGTGAGATTGACCCTTTAATATGGCAGCCAGAGGCACAGAGAACATGCAAGTCTGTGCTCTATAAGTGCTAGAAAACCAGCCAGAACATGCAAATCTGGGGAGTGAACTCCTCCATTTCTAGTTCAAGATTCCCTCCACCCAGCAACGGTGACAGGTAGGACAAATGAGGCGATGTAGATTCCAAAACAACCGATTCATTTACTCCTACTACAAACATTCTGGGAATATAACTGCCAATGTGTCATACCCAACAGGCTCTCTAGTGCTCTCCAGGTGACAGGCTTTGTATATTCTATTTTATTTCACCCCGGGCCCTCCTTATGATTTCAAACATTATCTAATGTATCTTTCTCCTCAAACTCCTCCCCAGTTTTTTCTTGAGCTGGAGCAAGCCAGAACATATGTGGCTTCATCCCTGATTGCTGTTTGCTTCTTTTGCATGTGTGGCTTTTTAAAGATTTTTTATTACAGTATCATTAACCTTAGGTGGGGGCCTTATGATTGGGATGATGGGTGAGGAAGCTGTGCCGTGTCTCAGCGGGTTTCTTTGCTCTGTAGTTGAATGCCAATGTCAAATGTGTTCTTCATCCACATTACTCATGTTGTGTTCGTTTTCTCAAATCCATCATATTTATCCATCAATAAATATAACACAAGATTATAATTAAGAGGCACACTTCTTACCAAAGTATTCTACATGCTTAAGATTTAATTTAAAAATTCTCATATTCTCATACATCGTTTCCCTTCTAAATAATGTTATCCATCATGTGCATCAAACAATGTTTTAGCTATAGATGGGTTAAAGGATTTGAGAAGCAATCAAATGCACAACAGTGGAGCTGGTAGAAACCCACACACCTTTTGTTGACACATATAGGTTCTGAACAGATCATCCCAGGTCCAAGGTTATGTAAATGGGGAAAAATATAGAGCTTTAAAAAAATTAGTGCCCAATAAGGAATGAGTACATCATGCTATAGACAAAAAAATGAAGCTTCAGAAAATGATTTGTGGCAAGAACCAGAAGAGAACTTTAGAAACCTTTTTGGTATGATTGATAGGTTTGAAGAAGGCAGGGCATCTGTGGAATTGAAGCAGAAGTCTATGAAGATAAATGGTAGATAAATTGTGACAAGGTGTGAAAAAATTGGATGAAATATAAAAAGACTGCCAGGGACCTAAAAATACAGTAGCAGAATTCAAATAGATTTTAGAGGAAGTAAAGAAGCAAAACTGATGCACTGGAAAATTTAATTAGTGATGAATAGGGTGTATTTCAGAGTTTGTCTTAGAATATATAGGAAATAATAAAAGGGAAATTCGTAGCTATAGAGAACAGAAAGTAAACCCAAGAATTATGGTGTTTCTGAGAAAACAAACATATTAATTGGCATGAAATTAAGAATCAAGACACAATAGAAAACTTTCTTAACTTGGATAGTCACCTGATTACATGGATTGATTTCCAAGAAAAGTAAGCAAAAATAGACTTCCTAAAAAACTGTAAAAATAAAAGGCTGAGAAAATAATTCTATTAACATTTGGGCAAAAAAGGACATAGTTCACTTAAAAAGGATAAATAATCAGAGGGTCCTCAGACATTCATATTGTGTTAAATTTCTGAAGACAGGGAAACCTAGTCTACAGGTTTGAAGGGAAAATATATGATTAAAGAATTTCCTGCTCAGTCAAGTTGTAAATGCAACAGAAAATCCTTCCTAGCTGTATTTCTGCACAGGTGAGAATGGTGTGTTTAATCCCCAGGACCTGGCACCATGCTATAAACATCAGAGGAATTGAAATTGGATTCATGTTGCTTTGAGTAGAATCCAATGCAGTCAAAAGCTCCAAAAGTAAAGAAATACATCCAGTAAAAATATGATTTCAACAGACAGCCCCAGGAAGAAGAGAAATTCTTAATATTAAATTCTAATTATGTCCCCAAATTGTTGGCAGCTGTGACTTTTTCCTTTGGCATTATTATTATTTTTTTTAAACATTGAGTCCAGGCATGGGATAAGTTTCAATATCCAGAATAAGACTACAGTCACAAAATCTCTGAATTGGAACAGTAATAGTTCTGGATATTTGTTGAGTACTTACATGTACTGTACTGATCAAAGACTTTTATATGTGCTAGCCCATTTAATCCTCTCAGTCTTCCTCAGAGGTAGGTTATTATTAGTACCTACAGTTAACAGATGAGGAAACTGAGGCACAAAGTCACCCAGGTTGCAGACGATTGATCTAGGAGTTTGAACCCGGCAGTCTGGCTGGATATCATACAGTGGATTTCTGATCACTACCCTATATATCCTCCCAAGTAGAAATGAGAACCTAATAGACCATTTACTTCCATTTCTTTATTTTACAAGCATGCCCTTTGAGGGCCAAGGACTCACTCGAGATAAAGTTTTGGGTTCCAGTGTGCTTTGAGCTTTGAGGTGGAGAATTCAGGGGGCAAAAGGAGTATGGGGTGGGCAATCATGGTGGTGGAGGGTTCAAGTTCTTCAGTAGGAGCCACCTGGCAGGGGTGCATCTTCCTGTCCTGGCCCTGTGCCCAGCAGTGAGGGACAGAGTTCTTTGCCCGCTGGCTGTGAGTTCACTTGAGTCACAGAGGCATAGCCATGCCACCAGGTGACTGCTACAGTCACAGAGGAGGACAAATTCCCACTCAAGGGGTATAAGCTGCTAGCATCCTTGCCAGGAAGCACATACAGAGCCTTCCACTCCTAAATTGCTAAAGCAGGCAGGGGAAACTGCAAAACAGCATTCATAAACAGTCTAATAGGGAGTCGCAAAGACAGAGACAAGTGTATGACATAGATTACCAAATGTCTGAAGGAAATAACCACATGAAAGAAAGAAATAACCTTAACAAAGTTAATAGATTAGATAAACTACATTAAGACATATAAATAAGAATAGGAAGTTAAGATATTCATTTAGAGCTTCTGGAAATAAGCTTAATTATTACAAAAGGTCAGTAAGTCGACTGAATAGCAAAATGAACACAGCCAAAGAGTCAGTTGGAAGACTGAAACTCAAAATTCTACAAAACATAGAAGAGACAGAAAAAGAGATAGAAAGTACTTAAAAATGTTAAGAGCCATGCCAAGTAAAGAAGCTCCAACATTCATCAGTGAGCTTTTCAGGAACAGAGAGAGCTGAAGGGAGGAAGTACTCAAAGATATAAGAAAAGAAAAATACATAGAATCAAAAAAAATTCATGCCGATTGAAAGGGCCCGTTGAGAGCCTACCCTTCCACACTGTGGCCAAATTATTGAAGATCAGGGAAAGAGGGGAGTATCTAAAAGCTTTGTGAGACAAAAGAAATAGAATTCATAAAATGGAATGATAATCAGATTGAGTTTAGGTTTCTCTTTGGCCCTGCAAGAAGACACAGGGCAATATTTTTTTTTTTTGGCTCATTTTTTTAACTTTTTATTTTATTTTATTTTTTTAGTTTTAACTCACAAAGCAGGTTTATTATGACAAAATTTAAAATAAAAGAAATCTGGGGGGGAGGAGCAAGATGGCGGAGGGATAGGAGACCTGGATTTCGTCTGGTCCCGGAATTCAGCTGGATAGGGATCAAATCATTCTGAACACCTACAAACTCAACAGGAGATCGAAGAAAAGAAGAGCAACAACTCTCTCATCAGAAAAGCGACCACTTTCTGGAAGGTAGGACGTGCGGAGAAGTGAATCCGCGGCGATATTCGGGAGGATAGACGGCGGGGGAGGGGCCTCCGTCGGCCGCTTCTGGCAAGTGATAGAGCCGCGGAGCACAAAATCGGAACTTTTAAAAGTCTGCTCCGCTGAGGGACGTCACTCCGGTGGCTAAGCGGGGGGTGGAACCCTCCGGGACAGTGTGGTCTCAGGACCCTCGGGGTCACAGAAAGACCGGGGGTGCCTGAGGGCGGCAGAGCTCCCAGGTATCGGAGCCGGGAAGCCGGCTGCAGAGGCGGAGCCCAGGCGCGGGCTCTCCGCTCGGGGTTGCCATTGACCGTGATCCGCGGCCCAGTCGGGCCCCTGCTCCTCCAGCAGGGACCCCACAAGCGGCAGATCCGGGGAGACTCACCTTCCTCCCCCGGGAGGAGCCGCGCGGGAGGGCACCGCAGGGATCTGCTGGTTTGGAGACTCCACACGGGGTCGGGCGCCAGAGATAGAAATGCGCGGTCGCAGGCCGGGAGAGCACGGAGTGCGGCCGGAGACCGGGGAGACGGGAGTGACTGGCGGCTTTTCTCTGGGGGCTCACTGAGGAGCGGGGACCCGAGTTCTCGGCTCCTCCGGGGCGGAGATTGGGAGGCCGCCATCTTCACTCTCCGCCTCCAAAGCTGTACGGAAAGCTCGCAGGGAACAAAAGCCCCGGAGAGCAAACGCGAGCAGATGACTTAGCCGGGAGGGGGCAAGGTCGGGGCACTTCCGCCTCCGGCAGAGACGTTTGGAAACCACGGCAACAGGCCCCTCCCCCAGAAGATCAGCGAGAACAGCCAGCCAAGACCAAGTTTACCGATCAATGAGAACGGCAGAACTCCAGCGCTAGGGGAATACTGCACATAGAATCCATGGCTTTTTCCCCATGATTCTTTAGTCTTTCAAAGTTTTTTTTAACTGTCTTTTTTTTTGAATTTTTCTTTTTCCCTTTTTCAACCAAAATCTTATCAATCCCTTTTTAAAAAATCTTTTTTATTTTTCATTTTTAGAGTCATATTCTATCGCTTCATAGTAGTTACCCTTATTTTTGGTATATATATATATATGTTGTTCTCTCTTTAAAATTTTGAGATACAGTTTCTTCTAACAGATCAAAATATACCCTAAATCTCTAGTGTATGACTTTTTTCTAGTCTCCTGCCTGATCACATTCTCTCCCTTTTTTTCTTTTCTTTTCTTTTCTTTTTAAATCCTCTTCTTTCTTTTTTCAACCAACTTCTTATCTTACCAATTCCTTTTATAAAATATTTTATAATTTTCATCTTTATAGTCATATTCCATCCCTTCATCGTATTAACCCTTATTTTTGCACATATATAAGTTTTTCTTTCTTTAAAATTTTGGGAGGCATTTCTTCTAACAGACCAAAATACACCTCAAATCTAGTGTGTGGCACTGATCTATGCACCAGCCTGATCATATTTGATCATATTCTGTTTGTTTTGTTTTTATCTTTTTCTTTTTTCTTTCACTTTCTTTTCCCCCAGTTTCAGGTCTTTTCTGGTTTGTTTAGTGTATATTTTCTGGGGATGTTGTTACCCTGTTAGTATTTCGTTCACTTATTCATCTGTTCTCCTCTGGACAAAATGACAAGACGGAAAAAATCACCTCAACAAAAAGAAAAAGAGGCAGTACCAACTGCCAGGGACCTAATCAATATGGACATTAGTACGATGTTGGATCTAGAGTTCAGAATCATCACTTTAAAGATACTAGCTGGGCTTGAAAAAAGCATGCAAGTTATTAGAGAAACCCTTTCTGGAGAAATAAAAGAACTAAAATCTAACCAAGTCAAAATCAAAAAGGCTATTAATGAGGTGCAATAAAAAATGGAGGCTCTAACTGCTGGGATAAATGAGGCAGAAGAGAGAATTAGTCATATAGAAGACCAAATGATGGAAAATAAAGAAGCTGAGAAAAAGAGAGATAAACAACTACTGGATCACGAGGGCAGAATTCGAGAGATAAGCGATACCATAAGACGAAACAACATTAGAATAATTGGGATCCCAGAAGAAGAAGAAAGAGAGAAAGGGGCAGAAGGTATATTGGAGCAAATTATAGCAGAGACCTTCCCTAATTTAGGGAAGGAAAGAGGCATCAAAATCCAGGAGGCACAGAGAACCCCTCTCAAAATCAATAAAAATAGGTCAACTCCCCGACATCTAGTAGTAAAACTTATGAGTCTCAGAGACAAAGAGAAAATCCTGAAAGCAGACCAGAAAGGAACACAGACAATATACAGTAACAGTCACCTTACAGGCAATACAATGGCACTAAATTCATATCTTTCAATAGTTACCCGGAATGTAAATGGGCTAAATGCCCCAATCAAAAGACCCAGGGTATCAGATTGGATAAAAACACAAGACCCATTGATATGCTGTCTGCAAGAGACTCATTTTAGACCCAAAGACACCCCCAGATTGAAAGTGAGAGGGTGGAAAACCATTTACCATGCTAATGGACATCAAAAGAAAGCTGGGGTGGCAATCCTTATATCAGACAAGTTAGATTTTAAACCAAAGACTGTAGTAAGAGACGAGGAAGGACACTATATCCTACTTAAAGGGTCTATCCAACAAGAAGATCTAACAATTGTAAATATCTATGCCCCTAACATGGGAGCAGCCACTTATATAAGCCAATTAATAACAAAAGCAAAGAAACACATCGACAACAATACAATAATAGTGGGGGAATTTAACAGCCCCCTCACTGAAATGGACAGATCATCTAAGCAAAAGATCAACAAGGAAATAAACACTTTAAATGACACACAGGACCAAATGGACTTCACAGATCTATTCAGAACATTCCATCCCAAAGCAACAGAATACACATTCTTCTCTAGTGCCCATGGAACAGTCTCCAGAATAGATCACATCCTAGGTCACAAATCAGGTCTCAACCAGTACCAAAAGATTGGGATCATTCCCTGCATATTTTCAGGCCACAATGCTTTGAAACTAGAACTCAATCACAAGAGGAAAGTTGGAAAGAACTCAAGTACATGGAGGCTAAAGAGCATCCTACTGAAGAAGGAATGGGTCAACCAGAAAATTAAAGAAGAATTAAAAAAATTCATGGAAACCAATGAAAATGAAAACACAATTGTTCAAAATCTTTGGGATGCAGCAAAGGTAGTCCTAAAAGGAAAGTATATAGCAATACAAGCCTTTCTCAAGAAACAAGAAAGGTCTCAAGTACACAACCTAACCCTACACCTAAAGGAGCTGGAGAAAGAACAGCAAATAAAGCCTAAACCCAGCAGGAGAAGAGAAATAATAAAGATCAGAGCAGAAATCAATGAAATAGAAACCAAAAGAGGAGTAGAACAGATCAACGAAACTAGGAGCTGGTTCTTTGAAAGAATTAACAAGATTGATAAACCCCTGGCCAGACTTACCAAAAAGAAAAGAGAAAGGACCCAAATAAATAAAATCATGAATGAAAGAGGAGAGATCACAACCAACACTAAAGAAATACAAACAACTATAAGAACATATTATGAGCAACTATATGCCAGCAAATTAGATAATCTGGAAAAAATGGATGCATTCCTAGAGATGTATCAACTACCAAAACTGAACCAGGAAGAAATAGAAAACTGAACCGACCTATAAGCACTAAGGAAATTGAAGCAGTCATCGAAAATCTCCCAACAAACAAAAGCCCAGGGCCAGATGGCTTCCCAGGGGAATTCTACCAAACATTTCAAGAAGAATTAATACCTATTCTTCTGAAACTGTTCCAAAAAATAGAAATGGAAGGAAAACTTCCAAACTCATTTTATGAGGCCACCATTACCTTGATCCCAAAACCAGACAAAGACCCCATCAAAAAGGAGAATTACAGGCCAATATCCTTGATGAACACGGATGCAAAAATTCTCACCAAAATACTAGTCTATAGGATCCAACAGTACATTAAAAGGATTATTCACCACGACCAAGTGGGATTTATCCCTGGGCTGCAAGGTTGGTTCAACATCCGCAAATCAATCAATGGGATAAAATACATTAATAAAAGAAAGAACAAGAACAATATGATCCTCTCAATAGATGCAGAAAAAGCATTTGACAAAGTACAGCATTCTTTCTTGATCAAAACTCTTCAGAGTACAGGGATAGAGGGTACATACCTCAGTATCATAAAAGCCATCTATGAAAAACCCACAGCGCATATCATTCTCAATGGGGAAAAACTGAGAGCTTTCCCCCTAAGGTCAGGAACACGGCAGGGATGTCCACTATCACCACTACTATTCAACATAGTATTGGAAGTCCTAGCCACAGCAATCAGACAACAAAAAGAAATAAAAGGCATCCGAATCGGCAAAGAAGACAAACTGCCACTCTTTGCAGATGATATGATACTTTATGTGGAAAACCCCAAAGACTCCACCCCAAAACTGCTAGAAGTCATCCAGGAATTCAGTAAAGTGGCAGGATATAAAATCAATGCACAGAAATCAGTGGCATTCCTATACACCAACAACAAGACAGAAGAAAGAGAAATTAAGGAGTCCATCCCATTTACAATTGCACCCAAAACCATAAAACACCTAGGAATAAATCTAACCAAAGAGGCAAAGAATCTGTACTCAGAAAACTATAAAATACTCATGAAAGAAATTGAGGAAGACACAAAGAAACGGAAAAACGTTCCATGCTCATGGATTGGAAGAACAAATATTGTGAAGATGTCAATGCTACCTAGAGCAATCTACACATTCAATGCAATCCCTATCAAAATACCATCCATTTTTTTCAAAGAAATGGAACAAATCATCCTAAAATTTGTATGGAACCAGAAAAGACCCCAAATAGCCAGAGGAATGTTGAAAAAGAAAAGCAAAGCTGGCGGCATCACAATTCCAGACTTAAGCTCTATTACAAAGCTGTAATCATCAAGAGAGTATGGTACTCGCACAAAAACAGACACATAGATCAATGGAACAGAATAGAGAGCCTAGAAATGGACCCTCAACTTTATGGTCAACTAATATTCGACAAAGCAGGAAAGAATGTCCTATGGAAAAAAGACAGTCTCTTCAACAAATGGTGTTGGGAAAATTGGACAGCCACATGCAGAAGAATGAAACTGGACCATTTCCTTACACCACACACAAAAATAGACTCCAAATGGTTGAAAGACCTCAATGTGAGACAGGAGTCCAACAACATCCTAAAGGAGAACACAGGCAGCAACCTCTTCGACCTCAGCCGCAGCAACTTCTTCCTAGAAACATCACCAAAAGCAAGGGAAGCAAGGGTAAAAATGAACTATTGGGACTTCATCAAGATAAAAAGCTTTTGCACAGCAACAGAAACAGTCAACAAAACCAAAAGACAACTGACAGAATGGGAGAAGATATTTGCAAATGACATATCAGATAAAGGGCTAGTATCCAAAATCTATAAAGAACTTCTTAAACTCAACACCCACAGAACAAATGATCCAGTCAAGAAATGCGCAGAAGACATGAACAGACATTTTTCCGAATGAGACATCCAAATGGCCAACAGACACATGAAAAAGTGCTCAGCATTGCTCGGCATCAGGGAAATCCAAATCAAAACCTCAATGAGATACCAACTCACACCAGTCAGAATGGCTAAAATTAACAATTCAGGAAATGACAGATGTTGGCAGGGATGCAGAGAAAAAGGAACCCTCCTACACTGTTGGTGGGAATGCAAGCTGGTGCAGCCACTCTGGGAAACAGTATGGAGGATCCTCAGAAAGTTTAAAATAGAGCTACCATACGATCCAGCAATTGCACTACTGGGTATTAACCCCAAAGATAAAAATGTAGGGATCCGAAGGGGTACATGCACCCCGATGTTTATAGCAGCAATGTCCACAATAGCCAAACTGTGGAAAGAGCCAAGATGTCCATCGACAGATGAATGGATAAAGTAGATGTGGTATATATATACAATGGAATATTATGCAGCCATCAAAAAGAATGAAATCTTGCCATTTGCAATGACGTGGATGGAACTGGAGGGTATTACGCTGAGCGAAATAAGTCAATCAGAGAAAGACATGTATCATATGACCTCACTGATATGAGGAATTCTTAATCTCAGGAAACAAACTGAGGGTTGCTGGAATGGTGGGGGGTGGAAGGGATGGGGTGGCTGGGTGATAGACATTGGGGGGGGGTATGTGCTATGGTAAGTGCTGTGAATTGTGTAAGACTGTTGAATCACAGACCAGAATTTTTGGACTAAAAAGGACTAAAAATGACATGACTTTAGGAAGGCAATGTTTCTTGGTTCAAGAGTACCCTCTCCTTTTGGTATATAGTAAAGCGCAGCTTATAAAACAAATGGTGCCTTCTTGCTCTGCTTGTTGATCTGAATTATGTGCACAGATACTTGAAATGAAGTGACTTCCATTAAACTGGTGGAACAGTTCCACCAGAAGAGTAAATAGTGGTAAAGAGAGACTAACTCATAATGCAGAGATTTTATGATCATCTTTCTAAAAAATCCAAATGAGTTAGTGACAGTTTACCAAATAAGAAAGTTCTTCAAGATGGTTAGTTAGCTAGTTAGTCAAAATTAAAAAAAAAAAAAAAAAAAGCCTTTGTATACACCAGTATAGCTATTTGCAAGTTCAACATTTCAGTTAATTCATCGCATTTAATTCTATTTGAAATTTTCTTGTTGTTCATTTGTTTATTTATTGTACCCATCCTGACAGCAGAATGTCAATCTGATGAGAGAAGGGATCTTTTACATCTTATTCATTGCCATTTCTCGGTTCTTAAACCGGTATCTGACACAGAGAAAGTGGTCAAATAATACTTGTTGAATAAATGAATGAATGGAAAAACCAAAGACTCTATTCACAAGAATATCAAAGGTATGAAATATTTATGAATAAGTCTAAAATACATGAGCATCTGTGTGATGAATAACACAAATACGGAAATACTAAAAATATAAACATAATAGAGTTCAATGATTTGTCAAACAGTGAACTTCCATGCAACCACCATCCAGGTAAAAAAAATATAACATTATCTTTACCCCAAAGCCCCCCGCTTTGCATCACTTTACAATTTTTACTTTCTTAATCCTCTTCAAAATATAACCAGTATGCTGACTTGCAGTGCTATAGTTTAGTTTTGTCTGCTTTGGAACTTCATATAAATAGAATCATACGGTCTATATTCTTTTGCATTTGGCTTCTTTTCTTCAATATTGTTTTTGACGCTCATCCATTTCATCATCTATAGCTTGAGTTCTTTCCTTGTCATGGCTGTGTAGCATTTTATTGTGTGAATACACCATAATTTATGTTTATGTTCTACCATCATATGTATCTCTTGGTGCCCATGAATGCACATTTCTGTTAACAATTTTGCTAAACTCACTTTTAAATTCTTATAATGTATGTGTCAATTCCTCTGTGTATGATAATTTTATTTTGGTTCGAGTCTTGAAACTTAATTAATTAATCATTTAATCGCCTTGTCACCTTTGTTGAATTCTCCATTTTTTTCCTATTCTTTCCCTCCAGTCCTGGTTCAATTTTGAATGGGAGCAGGGATAGTGGGCATACTTGTTTCATTTTTGCTTGCAAAGACAAAACTGGTTTTCCATCTCTTTATTTGTCTATTCCTTTCTATGTATAAACTCTACTGAGGGACATGTAAGATGAACATAGTCTTGGCTCAGTATGTGAAGATGACAATTTCTCCCACATGAATGTATCAATTCTAAAGGTTCCAATCTAAATCCCTGGGGAAATTTCCATAGACCTTGGTAAACTGGTGGAAAAGCTCATCTAAAGGAGAGTATGTGCAAGAATTGCCAAGGAATGTTTAGAAAGCACAAACAGTGAGAGAGCTTGCTTGGGCTAGATATGAAGACACATGGTCTTGGTCAGCTGCTGCAGACAGGGGTTCTTGTTCAGGGAGTTTTCTGGGTGAGGAGGAGAGGAGAGGGTTTCCTTGAGAGAAGCAGGACAGGGAAGGGAAACCTGTTCATCAATCATGTGGTCGCAGCTAGAGATTGGATTCACTCTGATCACATGGCTGAAGCTCTGGAGGACAAATTACAGTACAAAGTCAGTCCTGTTTTGATGCAAGGGGGCTGTCCTGTCCTTTTATATCATTATGCCGTGAGTCACAACTGAGGTGTGCCCGGGCCGGGAGTGGCATGCTGCATGGCTCCCATTTGAATTGTTAGCCAAAACAGCAGCCGGAAGTACTGGCTAGCAAAGGGAATCTGGTTGGGACCCAGCAGCAACCATTACATTATAGGCTTGGGGAAGAAAAGCGTCACATGTCAGTATCAATCACAGATGTGCAGAGGTTGGGCCAAAACTTGGGATGGGTGGGGAACCCCAAGTGCTCTGGCTCAGGGCTTAATTATTTTCATGTCCTCACTCAGAAGCATTGGAACCGCTTTTATGATTTCTAATTATCAGTGTTCTTTTCTACCTTTAGGACTGTTTTGAAACTAGGAGGAAGGGGCTAATGAGATAGAAGGTTAGGGAGGGGTCCAATGATTGGAGGCTGTGATGACATTGAAGATTAGGTTTAGGAAGAACAAGAATGAGAATCTATAACCAGAGGGGGGAGTTTTGGGGTCCAGTAATTTCCAGTAGGAGCAGTTCCTGGTGGTGACGACACCTAAAGTGTGACCATGTATGTGGATCACAGAGGAGAGGGAAGGGGAGGGTCAGGAAAGTGGGAGATGCCGCCAGCATGGACTGTGAAGATATACAGAGGAGGGGTGGGGTTAGAGCAGACAGGAATAACTTGCATGTGCACAGTTGTGGGTGGGGGGAGATATGGTTGGGGAAAGAAGGGGTAAGTCTCTAAAGGGAACACTGAAGCTGATTGAAGGAAGAAAGTCTTCGGAAGGAGCTAGAGTATGACACTAGGCATGGGGACCTTGCTTCCTGATCCCAAGATATGTGTGGTTGTCCCAGGAAAGACTGTGGAATGTGTGGTCCTCAGGGGACAGCCAGGCCTCCCCGTGAAAGTGCCTGGTAGAGGAAATGCCTTAGGAAAAAGCGGAGGGCTTGTGGAGGTAGCTGGACCATAGAACAGGGGGTCTAGGGTCACAGAGAAAGGAATTAGAAGACGTATACTGATAGGGATGTTCAAACATAGAGCATTATTGCCAACTCATAGATTTCATACCATTTTATTTTATTTTATTTTATTTTTTTATTTTATTTATTTATTTGAGACAGAGAGAATGAGAGACAGAGAGCATGAGAGGGAGGAGGGTCAGAGGGAGAAGCAGACTCCCTGCCGAGCAGGGAGCCCGATGCGGGACTCGATCCCGGGACTCCAGGATCATGACCTGAGCCGAAGGCAGTCGCTTAACCAAATGAGCCACCCAGGCGCCCTTCATACCATTTAAAAAAAACCAACATCTTCATTTCAAGGGCATCCAGGATTGACCCCATAACCAAGTGCTGATTCTTTCCAAGTCTTACCCAATTGGTGTATCTCTCAGTGACAATGAGAAAGTAAAATTAATTAACTACTGTTTTGAGTTGCTTAAAGAGCTGTAATCAGAATATTAAAAAACAGAAGGCAAATTTTAAGTGTTGAGACTGGCACATACATTACCCGTGCCCTTAGAAGGTTCATCACTGAGCTGCTTCCCTCGGCAGACTTGCAGGTGAGAAGGAAGAGCTAAGATGCCCTTCTAAGATTTGTTTCTTGGCAACGATGACAAATTTTCACACCCTTTACCCAAGACTAAAGTTGAGAATAATCCAAGCACTTTTTATTTTTTTATTTCAATTCAATTTAATTAACATATAGTGTATAATTATTTTCAGAGGTAGAATTCAGTGATTCATCATTTGCATATAACACCCAGTGCTCATTACATCAGGTGCCCTCCTTAATGCCCATCACCCAGATACCTCATCCCTCCCACCAACCTCCCCTCCAGGAACCCTCAGTTTGTTCTCTGTAGTTAAGAGTCTCTATAGTTTTCCTCCCACTCTGTTTTCCTCTTATTTTACTTTTCCTTCCCTTCCCCTTTGTTCATCTGTTTTAGTCCTTAAATTCTACATATGATTGAAATTATATGGTATTTGTCTTTCTCTGATTGACTTATTTTGCTTAGCATATTACCCTCTAGTTCCATCCACACTGTTGCAAATGGCAAGATTTCATTCTTTTTGATGGCTGAGTAATATTCCATCGTACATATATACCACATCTTATTTATCCATTCATCTGTCGATGGACATCTGAGCTCTTTCCATATTTTGGTAATTGTGGACATTGCTACCATAAACATTGGGGTGCATGTGTCCCTTCAAATCACTATGCTTGTATCCTTTGGATAAATACCTAGTAGCAAGCACTGTTTCTTTAATGGACCAGTAGAGATGGTAGGGATGCCTCAGGATTAGCAGGAAAAACTGGAATTTGGAGATGTATTTTTTATTGAGTTTTTTTTTTTTTGAAATAGTGTTGTTTTCCTGAAATCGGTGAGCTTGTTGGATGTTTATGAGTTATTGGTCCTTAGCCCAGTGTTTGGTACATAGTAGACTCTCACCAAGTGTTTACAGAGTCAACTAAAATGAGGGATTTCATAATTCATGGAAAGAATGCTTGAGAACAAGAGTGGTGTGTGTGTGTGTGGGGCGGGGGGGGGGGGGGGGGCTAGCTGTCTGCCCAAACTTTTCTCACTACTTCTTCTGCTTCTTTTCTAGCAAGATAGTTTTCTTTCATTCTTCTTTGCATTTGACATCTCAAAATAATGCAACTGCTAAGTTAACTTTATTGCAGAGACTGGGCTTGTCAGGACATAGCCCTGCTCATCCATGGTAAGTAAAGTATTCATTAAATCAGATCTTCGTCAGGCTGTAAGCCTATAAGCCAGTGGTTTCCAACCTTGGCTGGGGTGATAAAAATTCTGATATCTGATTCTCATCCTAGAAAATGCTCACTTAAGTTGTCTGGGCATCCTTTTTATTTGTATCTAAGATGGAGAAACAGTGTTCTGAACAATTCTTTCCAGAGGATCCCCGAGATCATTGGGGATGAAGGCCCTTTCACAGTCTCTCCACCTGGGTCAAAATTCATTTGACTCAGCCACTTGGGTCCTGGGTTGAGCTCCTGCTTTTAGTCTTATTTTCCTGTCTGGTTGATTTTTATCTTTTTATGCTTGGGCCTCCAAAATCCTTTGTAAGGGATTTTGGAGAAGTTAGAATTTAAACTCTATTCCTCTATGTCTTAAGGTGCACCCTTTTTGAGTTCACAGAACAATTACTGACAACAAGTGCATAACTTCATGGCCACGAGTGGAAGAAATAGGAAATCCGATCCTCAGTTTTGTCAAAAACCTTGCATGTTAATTTTTATTAGGGAAATAGTCATTGAGAAACCAAAGGTTGTTTCACTGGAGATGCAACGATAATGACTAGGGAGAGGCGGAGAGAGTGCTATAAATTAAAGATCTCAACAACTTATGTTACGCATGCTTCCTGCTTCTTTGCCCAGCCACCTCTGTCTCCAAAAACCAGGTAAGTTTTTTCTTCGGCTTCAACTTAAGACTTCTGTTTTTTAAGAACACTGATGTTTGCTGATTTGAAAGAAGTACTTTTGTTATGCATAGTTTTCCTTGGGCTGGTTTTATTTAATACAGAGCCTACACAGCCATATAGTGACAATGTATCATCATCTTGTTTGACAGTAAGTTAATTCATTCTATTTCTCAGTTAACTTGCAAGGAATCCCTGCAAGGCAACTTGGGGTTGAAATGGAAGTTTTAACAGCAGATGTAGAATGCCTTAGTAGGGATGGGCCCTTGATGGCCAAACCCCTTCAAAGTATTTAGGCTTGCAAAAAATTTTATTCTGCATTGATTAATCTCATTCTTATTTTAGGATTTTTCTGGAAGCCTTTATAAACTAGTTATAACATAGCTGCTGGGGAGGAAAATATAAAATGTGTCTTATTTGCTTATTTTGGTAAATATTAATTGCTCTTAAAATTATTTCTTTTTGTGTGAGATAACAAAAGTAACATGAACTCATGGTATGAGCCTGAAACAATATAGAAAAATGTAGAAAAGAAAACACTCTCTCCCCTACTTAATAATCCATGGCAAAGAGATATATCTTTGCCCTTCAGGGAAAATTCAGCGCCGAGTCAAGTTTTCAAGCAGTTAGGGATCGGGGTTTAAGAGAATTAATGTATCCGGCCACTCGCTGCACTAGATCTCGAATCAGTTGAGAAATAGAAAGTATCAGAGAAGGAGCAGCTGTTGGCTTTATTATTTTAAGGCTGGAACACTGCTTGGACCTGAGGTCAGCAGGGATTCCTAGGCCTTCCTCTGGCCTGATCATGGGCCAGTAGCTGGACAGCTAGACAGGAACAGGCAAGGACTGGGCCTGCCGGGGGAAGATTGGCACAGGACGAGGCAGCGGGCAGATACAGGCAGGCTCTGGCAGAGAACAAGAGAGAAGGAAACCATTTAGGCATTAAGCCCACTGCCTGGGGAAATGAGAACAGAAACACCGTATGCTGTCAGATTGATTCACGTCTCCTGTCCAGAGAAGGCCAAGAAAAGGGGGAGGAGCAGACATCAGTGAGTTTTCCCTGGGAGGGTGACAATCTCTATTTTCTGAATCAATGCAGGGAGAGGAAGAGAAGCAGGAAGGGCTCCTGTGACATAAAGGAATTCAAACAAGTGAAATGTTCTCGTTTGGTTTTGATTGTTGTTGTTGTTCTAGATCTTGCTGGAATCTTCATGGATTCACCTGTGGCAGCATACACTCAGTTTGGGTTTAATCTCTTCCAAAAGCTGAATAAAATACATGATGGCAACATCTTCTTTTCTCCTGTGGGCATTTCAGCTGCCATTGGCATGCTCGTCCTGGAGGCCCGAGGAGCTACCGCGGTCCAGTTACAGAAGGTAAGGAGCCTCCTGTTGCTGTCCAGCATGGGCTCGTCTCTGGCGGCTGCCCTCCAGCATTACCCTGAAATGGGGCCGGGAAACAGAGAATGCATTTGAAGACACAGAGCAATTTCAGATCTGTCAGGGAAGTCCTCCTCCTTCTCCAAATATCGCCATGCCATCTGCTTCTTGGTGCTTGAAATTCCTTTGAGTGGGGGCTGAATGGACTCGTCCAAAGTCATTAACTTCATAATTAAAGATAGAGCATGAAGAACAGAACCTACTGGAAGAAGTTGCATAATCCCCACTAGGCTATAAATGACACATCAAAGATCAGTACACGAATGGCTAAACCACTGTAGGTGAGATCAATGGGCAGTTGAGACCTTTGCATGATTTTGCAAAGGAGAGACATGTTACCTGTTTGCCACTGAGGTTTCTTAAACATTTTACTGATTCTGTGTGAGGGTTTCTCTATTCTGACCACAACCATACTATTTTCTGTCCCTTCCAGATGCTTTTCTCTGAAAAAGATGCAGAGAGCTCAAGCATCAAGACCGAGGAAAAAATGGTGAGGAGACAGGTGTTGAAACCTTCAGGATGGCTGCTTTGTTGATGTGGGCTCCCTGGGAAAATGTGTAGGAGAGCTAATAGTTCATACTTATTTTTAGGCAATTGCAATCACCGCAGCCAAGTAGGGTTGCTAGTATTATATAATAATAAACCCTTAATATTAAGAGAAGACTTTTCAAAAAAGATGTATTTATCTACTTTAGAGAGGGGGAGAGAGAGCACGAGCCAGGGGAGAGGGAGAGGGAGGGAAAGAACCTCCCAAGCAGGGCGTGATCTCAGGATTCTGAGATCATGACCCGAGCTGAAACTAAGGGTCAGACGCTCAACCGACTGAGCCACCCACACACCCTTAGGAGACTTTAACTTTAAAGCACATTGACCACTCTGATGTAGGTGCCCATAGACTGAAAAGTCCCCGTGGCAGAGTGAATGGGTTTAGGAGTTAAACAGATTTGAGTTCAAATCCTGACTCAGTCACGTAACAGCCATGCTACTTTGGGCAAGTTATTTTCTTTGAGCCTCCATGAAGTGTCCAGTGGGGCATCTGGAACACATTGGTGACTCACCCCGTAATAATGGCGGTGGTAGTAGGCAATACTATTACTACGTTCCATTTTTATTTTAAGCCCCCTTGCTGATACTTCATTTTAAAAATATATTAGCACAAGACCACTGACTTCTTAGGGTCTCTTCCAGCTCTAGGGTTGTAGTATTCCTTACCTAAAGGACAATCTGCTCAAACATGGGGAAGTTCATGGGTCAGGGCTAGCATCTGGAGATGGTTAGAACTCTCAGGGGGGGCACATCCGCCTGACAGTAGTCATAGCTCAGTCCCAGACGCTCATAAAATCCTGGCTCCGGTCACCCAGCAGTATGAGCTGTTCATTTCACAATCCCACACGGTCAGGTTGTCTGGTTGGCTCGGTGGCGTATGTGGAGAGTCAGGCTTCCTCACGAAGTTTGTGCAACAGCGTTGGGTCAGGCAGCTCCTCCACTGTCCACTCAGTCAAGGAGCACTGTTGCTTTCAGATCCTTCTCCCTCCCAAGCATAGTAGCCTGTACAGAATCTTTGTGGGAATTAGAAAAAAGGACACCCCCTTGGACAGGTGCCCACTCCTGGCTTGGTGATGGGGATGAGGACGGAATTTCAGCTTTGTGCTGGACACAACGTGTACGGCTCTGCATAGCAGCTCTGTCCATACCTCAGGACTTTTCTGTGAGTCACGGAGGTACGAAGAAGAGTAGAATTACTGACTGAAAGGATATTAGGACTGGGGCCTGTCTTGGAGGCTGCCTACTCTGATCTCCTTTCTTTCTTTCTTTTTTTTTTTTTTTTAAAGATTTTATTTATTTATTTAACAGAGAGATAGAGAGCACAAGTAGGCAGAGAGGAAGGCAGAGGGAGAGGGAGAAGCAGACTCTCCGCTGAGCAGGGAACCTGATGTGGGACTCGATCCCAGGATCCTGGGATCATGACCTGAGCCAAAGGCAGACGCTTAACCGACTGAGCCACCCAGGCGCCCCTAATCTCCTTGCTTAATCGATGAGAAAACAGATGAGTAGAATGAGCTGCCCAAAGACATGCCAGAGGTACATTTGATTATCACATGAATTCAGGGTATTCTGAACCTTGCTTTTAAAAATTGAATTTCAAGATTTTAGTATGAGGTCTTGATGATTTCAAGAGTTGTTGAAGGAAAACTGCTTTACTACTCACAACACTTCTGACACCAAATGTGGGTTTTTCCCCCTCATGTTAAACAGTTGTGACATTAACTGCCTGGAGTCAGAGCAGACCCCAAACATTAAGGGCTGCATTCCACGAGACTTGCCCTGCTTCAGATGCCAATTACAAGGAAGTGAGTTCCCAGATCACCCACACTTCTGTCCGACTTGGCTACAAATCAGAGGATCCTATTACATCCTACTTAGGTTTGCTAATTTGCTATAATGGCCCACAGAACTCAGGGAAACACTAGTTTACTGTAAAGGATGCAAATGAACAGCCAGATGAAGAGATATATAGGGTGAGATCTCAAATTGTCCCAAGAGCAAGAGCTTCTGTCACTGTGGACTTTGGAGTGCACCACCCTCCTAGCACATGGATGTGTTCACCAACCCAGAAGCTCATTAAACACTGTAGTTCAGGAAATTTTATGAAAGCTTTATCATATAGGCATGATCAACTATTAGCTCTATCTCTGGCCCCTCTCCTTTCCCTGGAGGATGGGAGATGGGGCTGAAAATTCTAAGCTTCTAATTATGGTTTGGTCTTTTTCGGAGACCAGCCCCCACCTTGAAGCTGTTCAGGATCCCACCGATAGTTGTTTCATTAGAACAAAAGATGCTCCTATACCAGGAAATTACAACGGATTTAGGAGTTCTGTGTCAGGAACTGGGATCAAAGAGCAAATATTAAAACAAAAGATGCTCCTGGTACCCCTATCACTCAGCAAATTACAAGGCTTATGAGCTCTGTTAGGAATTGGAGAAAGAAACCAAATATACATTTTTTGTGTGTGTGTCACAGATGTAAAATATCTTGTTAATTTTTATATGTTATTTTTGTTGAAATAATTTATAATACTTAATATGTAGTTATGTATTATAGTTACATTGAAATGATGTTTTAGATAGATTTGGTTTGGTAAAATATAATATTAAATTTCATTTCATCTGTTTCTTTTTACTTTTAAGAATGTAGTTACTAGAAAATTTAAGATTATATAAATGTGGTTCACATGCATTATATTTCTATGGGACATTACTGGTCTCTAGTACATATGTGGGAGGTAGGGCTTATGTATGTTTGACTTCATTAAATATTAACCAATTGTTTGCCAAAGGGATTATAGCAATATCTGTTCCACTTAGCAGTGTACATTGGCCCATTTCATACTGTTGTACAGAGAGAGTGGAACCTGGCCCCACTGGCCTTGAAATCCCCAGTCATTGATGTTCATGTGCAGTTGACACTTGAATAACATGGGGTTGAACAGCACAGATCCACTTAGATAGGATTTTCTTTGGATAAATAGAACACAGTACTGTAAATGTATTTTCTCTTCCTTATGATTTTCCTAATAACATTTGCTTTTCTTAAGCTTACTTCATCGTAAGAATACAGCACATAATATATATATAACATATCTCTTGTTTTGATTTTGAAGATTGACAAGACAGAAGAGATATATCACCAATTCCAAGAGTTTTTGGATGAGATAGGCAAACCCACTAATGATTATGAACTAAAAATAGCCAACAGGCTATTTGGAGAAAAGACATACCTCTTCCTTCAAGTAAGTTTTGCTGAGTCCACCACATCTGTGAGTGGTATTAATGAATGGCCAATGGCCCTTTTAGGACGGTGGGTCCTGGAGGCATGCTGCCTAAGCTGACTCTCTGGCTCAGCCCATATCACTGGGTGCGTTCCCCTGCCTGTTCTCCAGACATCCAGACCCTTTGGGAGCTTCTTTTTAATTCTGGCAGTCTAATTCTGGGTTTTGCCTTAAGCCTATTGCACCTGCAAAAAATGGGCATGGAAGTACTCAAAGTGATTTGCCCAGGTCCTAAAATTCCCTGCTAACAATATTAGTCATCTTAATGTAGAGACACATTTATTTAGAGATGTAGTAAATGGATAGACTGAATTTTCATCCTCTTTCTATTCCTTCTCTGTTCCTCCTAAAGAAATACTTAGATTATGTGGAAAAATATTACCATGCTTCTCTGGAACCTGTTGATTTTGTAAATGCAGCAGATGAAAGTCGAAAGAAGATTAATTCCTGGGTCGAAAGCCAAACAAATGGTAGAGTATGGATTGGTCATTTAACAGAAAACACTTCTCGAGTACCTGCTCTGAGAGAAGACCTGAGCTTGACACTGCATGTGGGACCAGGGTGCACAAGCTTTTGGGGGGTGCAGACTTGAGATAAATTTTTCAGGGTTAGAAGGGCAGCACTGGGCATGAGGAGTGGGAAAAGATACTACAGTTGGTGGAATGGTCTCAGCAAATGGGAGAGAGCCAAGGGGCACCAGAGAGGGACCACAGGAAGCCAACTTCATGGAAAAACATAGTGGGGACGGACTTGCACATGACTGTGGTTCACGATATCTTTGGGGCTCCTGAAACTGGGCTAATGTCTCTGTTGGGTTCACATCTTTTCCTTTATATCAGATCCTTCCTTTCTGAGTCTGGGTCCATAAGTGGAAATGTCACAGAGTGGTTCCTTTCTCTTTGTCAAGTGAGAAACATTCAGTCTCCTCCCATTAAGACCTGCTTTACTACCTACAGCTGGGGCTGCCCAGGCTTCAGCTCCACTTGAGCGTCATGCCGGGGTGATTACAACTTTCAGCCCCATTCACAGCAGAGAACTTGACAGAGCCCTCACTTCATCCTCCCTCCTTATCCCCTAGTAGGAGGCAAATGCACAGGAAATACCAGACAGGACTATTAATATGGAAATACACTTTGGGGAGCAATAGCGGATACTTTAGTGTTAGAGTTTCAGAAATACATTTTTTTTTTTTTAAATTCCACTTATCAGGAAGACATTATTATTTCACAATGCATTTTTTGGTCTTCAAACTTAGTCCAAAAAATGAAATAAAATTTGGAAGAGCAGGAAAAAAGAGGGCCTATCAAAGGGCTGATTGAAGGCAGTATTCAGTGTGGGATAGGCTAAACCCAGAGACAAAAACATTAGCTCCTTTTCCAATAATATAAAAATCTCTAAGTTTTGGGTGGTAACTATATCAAATGGGTAAAAATAATAACAGCTAACACTTACTGAATGCTTCCTATGAGCCAGATAACATTATAAGTGTTTTACACATATTAAGTCATCTACTCCTTGCGATAACTCTATGAGGCAGGTTTTATTCCTGTTTTACAGATTTGGAAACTGAGGCACAGTGAGCTTAAATAACTTGCCCGAGATTCCTCAACCCGTAAGAGGCAAAACTGGATGCTCACAGAGGCAATCTGATCTCAGAGCTTGAACTCTTAACCATCACACCTCAATTTATCCAATGGGATAAACAGGTGATGGGCAAAGTGAGAACCTCCCTACGATTCTGCCAGCAAACCTTTTGTCGGCAAGGCCTTCAGGTGCTGACCTGGCTGAGTTTTTAATGATGAGTCAAGTCCATCTGCATCGTATCTGCCATGCATAGCACTTGTGGTTTTGAAGATAGGCCAATTTTGTTGTTGTTGTTTGTTTGCAGAAAAAATCAAGGACCTGTTTCCAGATGGTTCTCTAAACAGCTTCACCAAGCTGGTGCTGGTGAACATAGTTTATTTTAAAGGGCAATGGGACAGGGAGTTTAAGAAAGAAAATACCAAGGAGGAGGAATTTTGGCTGAACAAGGTATGGTCCTTAATTTATTTATGTGATGCGTTTACACATGGAATGTAACATCTAAAATCATATTTGAGCAAATGTCCATGGTAGATAGCAAAGTTGACTCTGAGGCTCTGATCTTTAGCATTGTTTTGTGTTGAGCTAATTACCTTGGTGAGCTAACTTGGTTGTCTTATGCCTCTTTTGACATGGCATGCTCTGGTGCTTTGTTGCAGAGTACAAGCAAATCTGTGCCAATGATGACCCAGTGCCATTCCTTTAGCTTCACTTTCCTGGAGGACTTGCAAGCCCAACTCCTGGGGATTCCATATAAGAACAACGACCTAAGCATGTTTGTGTTGCTGCCCAATGACATAGATGGTCTGGAGAAGGTAAAACCTTGCATCTCCTCCAATCTTGCTTTCATTTCCTGAGGCTCTGCATCCCAAAGCTTGTTTCTGGGTAAGCCTGGAAACAGGGCTTCTGTTAGGGAGCTGGTGTCTGGCAATGCCAAGCAGAAAATATTTCTCGTTCTGTGCAGCAACTATAGATGGATGTCTAAAGAGGAACACTAGATGATATCAGGTTTATTGAAAACAACCAATAACTAAAATATTTGGGGATGAGCTAAAATGAACATTTAAGGTCATATGGGAGTTCTAAAGATCAACCGCCATTCTGAGAAATGGTATGATCTCTATGATTGATCTCTATTTCTTTTTCCCAGAAAATTGCATTTGCACATACAGCAAATTTTGCATCCTGTTCAGCAGGCTATTAGACCTCCTGAATTTCTTTCTTGGGCCTTTAATTTCTTTTTAAAGATTTTATTTTTTTTGGAGCAGTTTTAGGTTTATAGCAAAATCGAGAGAAAGGTACAGAGATTGCCCATGTATCCCCCGGCCCTACACATACACAGCTTGCCTCATAATCAACATCACTTAACAGAATGGTAATTTTTTTTTTTTTTAAAGCAAGGATGAACCTACATCGACACATAATAATCACCCCAAATCCATAAGACCTTTAATCTTGAACCCCTTGACTTAGTCCCTTTGATTTAAACTTAGACTAAGATATCTCCTAGAATGGATCCAGTACATGGAAGTACTCAGTAAATGATAGATATTATATTATTGTAATACTAGATTGCGTTCTGCTGCTGTGAAACATCTCTAGTAGCATTATATGTTGGAAAACTTTGGGACGGCAAAATGGCGATATGTATGAAAGCTTTAAGAATATTCATACTCTGACCCCCAAATCCCAGTTGTGGGGATTGCCTTAGAGAAATAATTCAAAAGAAAAAAATTGCCTTTCTGAGTGAAATCAGTAATTTCTACATTAAATACCCTAGAATACATAGTTTGAAATTCATCATCATCATCATAATTGTTATTTTGGGATCCACAGTATCTATCAGCATCTATCATGCTGGATACATACGAGATGACTGTAAAGTGAATGGATGAATATTTGGCAAAATTTATCAGCTCGATGGACTTATTATCTATCAGTTTGAAGATATTCAGGAGAGATACAGATTTGTGAAAAAGTTTACATTAAAACAAGTAACATGGACATTCACTGTGATTGCAACTATGTAAATATATATATTATATAATATAAATTATATTAATGATAGCATTTTAATTATATATAATTCATATAAATATACAACTTAATATATATAAATTATACATCATATATTCATAAAAGACTACAGGGGAATAGTAAAAAATGATATGTATTAGATGGATAGAATAAGAACTTATTTCTCATCTTTAAAGATTCATTTAATACTATTGAGTTTTCACATATACACAGATAATTAAATAAAGAAGTATAAGACAAGTGCCTGCTATATAAAGACAAGAGTCTAGTGAAATAAAATTTCTACTTTTATTCATTATTAAAATAAATAATTTCTAATTGATACAAATCAGTGTTACAGTGTTTCAGCTTTGTATTGATAACCATACCACCTTCCCCTCCTTTTTTTCTTAATAGGTTATAGATCAAATAACTCCAGAAAAACTAATAGAGTGGACGAGCCCAGGGCATATGGAAGAAAGGAACGTGACCTTGCACTTGCCCCGGTTTGAAGTGGAGGATGGTTACGATCTGGAGGCTGTCTTGGCAGCCATGGGGATGCGAGAAGCCTTCAGCGTGTGCAGAGCTGACTATCCCGGGATGTCCTCACCCTCCAGGCTGCACGCACACAAGTTCCTACACAGGTCCTTCATGGTGGTAACCGAGGAAGGCACCGAGTCTTCGGCAGCCACCAGTGTGGGCTTCGCCCTCACCTCAGCCCCGGGTTGTGAACATTTTCATTGCAATCACCCTTTCCTGTTCTTCATCAAGCACCAGGAGTCCAACAGCATCCTCTTCTTTGGTAGATTTTCTTCTCCTTAGGATAGTCATTGCAGAAAACCAGTGTTGGAGTATTATTAAGACTATGGAAATAGCGCAGTCTTTAAAAAAAAAATTGTTTTACTTGCTTGCATTCCAATCTTACCATCAGAATCAATGATTTAATGACTGTAATAGGGTGTGTTATGTTTATAATTCTCCTTCAAAGTGAAATGTCCTTTTGTTTGTGCCACATATAAAGTGAGTTATCAAGGCTCATTAGTAATCTCCTGTTGATTTCTTCTGAAAGTAGATCAACCTCTTGTAGTTTTGTACACTGATGGCAAGAAACAGACTCCGCAGTGAAGACTATGGATTAGTGTTTCTGGGAGTTGCTCTAGTTCTAATAGCATGACATAATACACAAATAAAATAAAACAATAATTTACTCAATTGACATGTTATTTTTTTTCTTTCTCAGAAGAGAGTGTGGCCAACTGCATAGAATTTAGATGCACATTAGCAAAACATAAATTAAAGCTTAAAGTCAAAACAAAATAAAACAGGTATCAGACAAAGAGGATTCCCATATTTTCACCCTCTCTTCTAATGGAATGTCTTATCTGTTGTCAGTTGTGTAAGCATTTTGATATTGTGAAACAAATGTGATTTTGAGAAGCTAAATATTGTAGCTGATCACTATTTGTACCCTGTCACTTTTTAAAGTGACAGTAAATATCTGGAATGACTTTTAGAAGAGTGTTTTCTTTCTTTTTTGCCCGTTTACGTATTTCTGGTTATTTTGCAAGTGAGCTGTGGGCACTACAAAAGAGTATTTTCTTGAAGATGCTGTTTGAGAGGCTCTCAGTCTATTGCCAGTGCTCTTTATTATGGGCCTATCTACTTTTATTTTTTCAGTTTTTAACAAGATCCCATTGCTGACTTATTTTTTAACAGCTCCTTTGAGCTATAATTTACCTACCATAAAATTGACACATTGTAAGTTTACAATTCAATGATTTTTGTTAAACTTCTACAGTTGGGCATCTATCACCACAATCCAGTTTTGGAACACTTCCATCATCCTAAAAAGTTTTCCTTATGCCTGTTCCCACCCCCAGTCCCAGGCAACTATTGATTTGTTTTCTGTCTTTATAAACTTTTCTTTGACATTTCATATAAATGGAATAATAAAATATGTAGTTTTTTGCATCTGGCTTCTTTCACTTGGCATAATGTTGTCAAGCTTCATCCAAGTTATAGCATGAATCAATACTTCATTCTTTTTATGGCTGAGTAATATTCTATTACATGGATATTTCAGATTTTGTTCATTCATCAACTGATGAACATTTATATTGTTTCTACTTTTTGGCTTTTATGAATAATGCTGCTATGAACATTTTTTTTTTTTTTTAAGATTTTATTTTTTTTATTTATTCATGAGAGACAGAGAGAGAGACAGAGGCAGAGGGAGAAGCAGGCTCCCCACGGAGCAGGGAGCCCGATGCGGGACTCGATCCCAGGACCCTGGGATCATGACCTGAGCCGAAGGCAGACGCTTAATCGACTGAGCCACCCAGGTGTCCCTGCTATGAACATTTTGTATGCAAGTTTTGTGTGGACATATATTTCCATTTCTCTTGGTATATACCAATGAACGGGATTGCTGGGTCATATGGTGTCTTTGTGTTTGTCATTTTGAGGAACAGCCAAATTGTTTCCCAGAGTAGCTGCAACCATTTTACAATCCCATAGCAATGTATGAGGGTACTAATTTCTACTCATCCTTGCCAATACTTGGTATAGCCTGTTTTTAAAATTTCAGCTGTCCTATGGTTGCAAAATAATATCTCGTAGTTTACTGGTGTCTTTTGAAGTGCAAGTAGGGTCTAACATATCAATATTATCTTTTTTTTTTTAAAAAGATTTTATTTATTTATTTGAGAGAGAGAGAGAATGAGAGAGAGCACATGAGAGGGAGGAGGGTCAGAGGGAGAAGCAGACTCTCTGCCAAGCAGGGAGCCCGATGCGGGACTCGATCCCGGGACTCCAGGATCATGACCTGAGCCGAAGGCAGTCGCTTAACCAACTGAGCCACCCAGGCGCCCCTCAATATTATCTTTGAAGGATAATGCTTTTGGTGTGTTTGAGAATGCTTTCCCTAATCCAAGTTTACAAAGATTTCCACCTGTTTTCTTCTAGAAGTTTCACAGTTTTAACCCTTCCATTTAAATCCATGGTTCATTTGTGTGTGTGGGGGGGGGCAAGGTTAAGCGTCTAAGTTATGATTTTTTTGACTACGGGTATATAATTATCACAGTATCGTTTATTAAAAAGACAACCCTTTCTGCACTGAATTGTCTTGGTACCTTTATAAAAATTAATTAACCATAAATATAAGGTTTTATGTCTGGGGTCTCAATTTTGTTCTGTTGAACTACATGCCTACTGAAAATGACAATACCACAATGTCTTGATTGCTGTAATTTTGTAATATGTTTTGAAATCAGGGAGTAAGTACTTTGTTCTCTTCAGAATTGTTTTGGTTATACTAGGTCTTCTGCATTTTCATATAAAATTTAGAATCAGCTTGTCAATTTATTTAAAAAGCTATTGGGATTTTGATAGGAATGGCATTAAACTTATGGACCAATTTGCTCAATATTGAGTTTTCCAATCCATGAACATCAAATGTCTCTCCATTTATTTAGTAATTTCCTTTCTTTCAGCAATATTTGATAGATTCAAATGTACCCATCTTTTTTTCACGGAATTTAGACAATTCTTGATGCTATTGTGAATGGAATTATTTTCTTAATTTTTGTATCAAATTATGTTGTATACCTTAAGTATATACAATTTTTATTAAAAATAAAATAAAGAATAAAAAGAAGCATGAATATAAGATGTTTAAAGGAATTTAAAAGGGGGTGGAGTGTTAATAGGCATTTTGTTGAGTAATACTTTTTCTAATGCAGAAGAACTGTATCAGTTGAAGAATGAGAAATCCATATTCATGAAATCTCTGAGCATTTGGGATAAGATACCTTCCTAAGGCTTAGTATTAGAAGGCTAAACCAGCTCTGCTCCTTCCAATCACCACCTGATGGCCACTAAATAAACTGAAGTATACTTAAAAAGGCAAGGCAGAAAGAGAGGTGATTTATCCAAGTTATGAATAATAAAGCTTTAGGAAGAAATACAGTGGCTCAAAATGCAAGTAGGGGTGTGCTGACAGGGAAACAGATATGACAGAGGTATCACTAACCATAGTTGTGGTTCAGGGTCTCGATTGGTGCTTGCCCACCAGCTACAGTTATGGGGCCTCTTCACTCCACACATCCTTGACCAAATGTTCAGGATCTCTTTTTTTGGCTTTATAAGTGTCTTCAATGGAGTTGGGCAAGTCTACAAGTAGACGACCTTGGGGAGAAAAAAAAAGACAAGTGACACAGTTGAGCAACATCCTATTTGGCAAACAGCTGAGGAGCTGCTGGTTAAGCCCTCTCTGGTGTCAATCTGGGCAAGGTTGCTAACCATTAGCACCAAGTAACCACAGTACTAAAGACCCTTGAAAGGTAACATGGTCCAGGCTTAGCCAATCATTATAACTCATCTTTTAGCTACAGTAATCTGTGTTAGGGGTGGGAAGGTGGCCTGGGACTTCATATAAAGATGGGGGTAGAGAAGCTTTCTTGGGGGTGACTAGCTGGAATAGGATAATCTAGGTATTAGCCCAAGTCTAATGCTAGTCTTCTCATGATGTAGGAAGCTCTCCTTTATATAGTAGGAGAGGACGAGATCAATACGGAGAACAAGTGATCTGAAAAATAGAGGTATCTATCATCTATTTACCTACCTACCTATCATGTATCTATGGAGAGATAACTTGATCCACTTTTTTCCCCACAGTTCCACCAAAAAAGGAAAAAAAAAAAAAGCTGAGTTTTGTTTACTGGGTACCTGAAGAATCCTGAGGAATCTATGATCTCCTTAGACAAAAATTTGAAAAATAGCAGGCAAGTTGGGACCAATGTTTTGGGAGATGCCTGAAGTCCTAGTTGTTTTGAGGAGTTGATTAAAAATATTTTCATCTGCTGCAGATAGTGGGCATGCCAATGGCACAGCTGACATATTGTAAGAGAATAGAAGTCTTGGCTGATATTCTTGCCTAGATAGAAAACCATCTATTATTACAGGGAAAATAAGAAGAGAAAAATCTCAGTTAAATCTTAAAAAAATTTCCACTTAAGAATTTTTTCAAGTGAATCCTTTGCTTCTTGTTCTCAGAATGAATTGGATAATTCACATCTACTTCAAAATAGGCAAGCTGGTAAGATTTCATTGGAAATATAATTGCAATTGATCAAATTCTAGGTATAAGAATGTGTTTACAGATAAACACAAACTCATCAGAATGAGCTCTGGGCTCTGTGCACAGGGAAAAAGACACCTAAGATGACTAGAGTTTCAAATATTCTCTTATGCAAAGGCAGCTCAGGACTACATCCTTTTGGCTTCCATGGAGATGGATCACATGTGCAGAAGTATTTGGGTCAAATGTAAATTAATGCCTATGTTACCTTCTTTGGAAGCTATTTCCGAGGGAAGAGCAGGGGCTGAAAGAGCGGGTTGATGTTGTAGATGCATGGACTATGAGAGATCAAATGGGAAGATGCTTCTTTTTTTTCCCTTAAAGATTTATTTATTTATTTTATTTTATTTTTAAAGATTTTATTTATTTATTTGAGAGAGAGGATGAGAGGAGAGAGAGAGCACATGAGAGGGGGGATGGTCAGAGGGAGAAGCAGACTCCCTGCCAAGCAGGGAGCCCGATGCGGGACTCGATCCAGGGACTCCAGGATCATGACCTGAGCTGAAGGCAGTCGCTTAACCAACTGAGCCACCCAGGCGCCCAAGATTTATTTATTTATTTTAGAGAGAGAGTGCGAGTCAGGGAGGGGCATAGCGATGAGAGAGAGAAACATTAGCAGACTCTGTGCTCAGTGTGGAGCCCTACATGGGACTTGATCTCACGACCCGAGATCATGACCCGAGATCACCACCTAACCAGATCCAAAACCAAGAGTCGGATGCTTAACCGACTGCGCCACCCAGGTGCCCTAGGAAAATGTCTCTGAATGAGGACTCAGGAGACAGATTAACTGAATTTGATTCCCAGCTCCACCACTTATTAACTGTGTGACTTTGAACAAGTCACGTAGCCTTCTCTACTGCAATTTCCTCATCTGTAAAATCGGGAGATTACTCAGTAAAATAACGCCCTATCTGGTTGTTTCAGAGATTAAATGAGATTGTTTATACCAAGTACTTAAGAAAATGCCTGGCATTTAAATGCTCAATAAATGTAGGCTGCTGCTGATGTTTCTCCCTCCTCCTGTTTCTCCTCCTTTTCTTCTTTCTCTTCCTCTTCCTCCTTCTCCTGCTTCCTTGATTGTTACTGTTCCTCACTGCTCCTCAATCCTATACATTGTTATTGTTTATAGTAGCTGAATATGGAAATTCTATCAGTTTGTGTCCCAGCAGGCAAGAAATGACACATTTCATTTAAGTAGGATTTTTGAGGATACTATTTTTATACTATTTTTTTTACTAGCTTTTTATTTGGAATAATTTTAGATTTAAAAACGTTGCAAAGATGATACAGTGAGTTTCCATATAACCCTCATCCAGTCTCCCCTAATGTTATCATCTGACATTACTGTGTCAAATCTAAGGAATCAGCATTGGTACATCACTGTGGTAGACAGCATTCTATGATTCTACCTAGTATACACATACTGTCTCCTAGTTATTCAATCAAATACTAATCTAGGTGGTGCTATGAAGGGATTTTGCAGAAGCAATTGAGAATCAAAATAATAATAATAATAATGATAATGATAATAATAATAATAATAATAATAAAATCCATACCAGTTGACTTCAGGAAAGGGAAATTATCAGGGTAGGCCTGATCTAATCACATGAGCCCTTAAAATCTTGGTCTAGAGCTCAGAGACAGGGAAGTCAGAGGCAAAGTCTGAGGGATTTGACAGGAACAAAATTCCCTTGCTAACTCTGAACATGGAGGGTGCTGTGTGGCAAGACCCTGAGAGCCTTTAGGACCTTAGTGTTCCCTAGCTCCCAGCCAGCAAGTAAATGGGAAATTCAGTCCTACAAGTGCAACAGATAAATTTGGCCAACAACCCAAGTGAAGTGTATTCTTCCTCAGAGCCTCTAGAAAGGAGCACAGCCTGGCTGATACCCTGATTTCAGCTCTGTGAGTCCCTGAGTGCAGGATTTAGTCCCACTGTGCCAGGACTTCTGATCCATAGAACTGTGAAGGGATATATTTTTGGAATTGATTATGAAGTAACAGAAAATTAATATAATTACTATTAGCTGAACTCCAGGATTTACCTGGATTTTACCAATAATTTTTTCACTAAAGTCCATTAGCTGTTCCAGAATTCAGCACAGGATATAACAATGCATTTATTTGTCAATCTCCTTAGTCTCCTCTGATCTGTGACAGTTTCTCATCCTTTCCTTGTTTTTCATGACCTTGGCAGTTTTGAGGGGTACTGGTTGGGTATTTTGTATTTGGGGCTTGACTGACTTATTTTCTCATGGTTAGACTGGGCTTCTAGGATTTTTGAAAGAATATCACAAAGGTGAAGTGCCTTCTCTTCACATCATATGAGGGGGAACCTGACCATGTACATGACATCACTGGGAATGTTAATCATCTGGTTAAGGTAGGGTTTGTCAGGTTTCTACACTATAAAGTTGTTATTTTTCCCATTTCATACTCTATACTCTTTGAAAGGTAAGTCACTAAGTTCTACTTATCCTACTGGAGGTGGGGGGTGGGATTAAGCTTCACCTTCCGGAGGGGAGAGTATCTACATATGTTACTTCTGATTTTTCTGTAAGGAAGATTCAGAAGAGACTTAACAAAATTAATAGTTAATTGACTTTACTGAGATGTAATTTACATAAAATAAAATTCACCTATTTCAAGCATAGAACATGAGCTTTTGTAAATGTATATATCCCTGACAACACCACCACAACCAAGATGCAGAATATTTTCATCATCCCCCAGCCCAGGCAGCTGCTGATCTGCCTTTAATCACTTCAGGGTAGATTTGCCATTTCTAGAGTTTCATTCAAATGGATTCATATAGTATGTCCTCTTTTGTGCCTAGCTTCTTTGGCTCAGCACTGTGTTTTTTTTTTTTTTTTTAAATTAACATATAATGTATTATTTGTTTCAGAGGTACAGGTCTGTGATTCATCGGTCTTACACAATTCACAGCACTCACCATAGTACATACCCTCCCCAATGTCCATCACCCAGCCACCCATCCCTCCCACCCCTTTCCACTCCAGCAACCCTCTGTTTCCTGAGATTAAGAGTTTCTTATGGTTTGTCTCCCTCTCTGGTTTCATCTTGTTTCATTCCCCACCCCCCTTCCCCTATGATCCTCTGCCTTGTTTCTCAAATTCCACATATCAGTGAGATTGTATGATAATTATCTTTCTCTGATGGACTTATTTCACTTAGCATAATACCTTCTAATTCCATCCACGTCGTTGCTAATGGCAAGATTTCTTTTTCTTTTTCTTCTTTTATTCTTTTGATGTCAACACTGTGTTTTTGAGATTGATCACTGTTGCTGAGATATTGGTAGTTTGTTATGTTTTATTGACAAACAGTATTCCATTGTATGGATAAACCACATTTTGTTTATCCATTTACCCATTGATGAGCTTTTGTGTTGCTTCCAGTGTTTGGCCACTATGCATAATGCTACTATGCACGTTTGTGTGTGTAAATCTTTATGGAGACATATGTTTTCATTTAGACATCTAGGAGTGAAATTGCTGGGCCATATGGTAAGTATATATTTAAGTTTCTAAGAAACTGCCAAAATGTTCTTCATGTTTCACTCCCACCAGCAATGTATGAGCATTTCATTTGCTCTGCATCCTCACCAGTGGTTGGTGTGGCCAGTCTTCTTCATTACAGACATTCCAGTGGGTGTGTAGGTATTATCTCATTGTGGTTTTAATTCATGTATTTCCCTTATAATGATGTCAGGCACGTTTTCCTGTACATATTGGCCATGTGGATCTCTTCTCTTGCAAAGTTTCTGTCCAAATCTTTTGCTCATTTTTATTTTATTGTTTTACAATTATGGACTTCACAAAATTGCTTTTAATATATTCTGAATAAAAGTTCCATGTCAAATACATGGATTGCTTTTCTTTCTTTCCTGCCCCGCCCCCCGCCCCCCAGCATCCAGGTTATTCTGGCTCGGGGAGATGGTCCTGAGAGTGGTGGGTGCCATCCTGTGTTAGAGGAGGGGGAACCTGAGGGTCAGTTAAGGCCACGGCGGGATAAGAGGGCTAGGACACGATGGTGTGGCACGCGGTGAGGCCCGGCAGAGGCCCGGAGGTAGCTGTGATAGGCTGCGGCAGGTGCCTCTGCGACCCAGAGCGGAACCACGGGGCTGGGACTGGGCCATGGCTCCAGGGCTATAGACCCAAGCCACACGGGCACCTCATCAGATGACCAACAGGATGGTCACGTCCAGACGGTCCCCGCCCAGGCCCACGTGGGGATCGCTGCCCTTGTAGAACGCCCCGAGCCCGTCATCCTTCACAGTGCGCAGGCGCGGTCCCACGCCTCCAGGGCTTCATACCCTGCATCCGGGTCCTGAGCACCCAGGGTATGTTCACGCGAGAGCTGGGAGCACGGCGAGAGCCGCGGGTCGGGGCCTCGTGGAGTTGACACTTACGCACCAGCTGCGCTGGGAGGTCCGGGCTTGTCCTCTTCAGCCCTTGTTTCCACACTATCTCCATGACCCCCGTGAAAGAATCCTCTGCATTTGGGCTTGGGGGACCTCTGGTCGTGAGTGAACGTCACCGTGATCATGTCCAGGAGGCACAGGACCGACCACCTCAGCCTCGGCCCCAGAGCAGCTGGCGCGTGCTGTTGCCAGGGCGCCGGCCTGTGGTTGCTGAGGGATGGAGCGTCCGGACCCGACCCGATGGCCGCCTTGGGGATGGAGGCCTGGGGCCAGAACCGCTGTCACCTGCAGTCCCGGAAGCCCAGGTACATCGCCGCAGGCGCTCGGCTCGCGTAGCTGCAGCTGCCTCTGCACGTGCTCAGGGTGGGGAAGGTGATGCAGGACGCGATGCCGCCTCCAGGCCGCCTTTGGGGGCCTGGCTGCCCTGCCCGCCCCCCTCTGTTTTGGCCCGGTCCGCACGCTCCCCCCCCCCCATCCCAGCTGTCCTGGCCAGGCGCGGAGGGGCGGTGCGAGGTGCGAGACTGGCGCCCCCACAAGGGGATGGGTTACATTTTGATGCAGTCCAGTTCATTACTTTTTCTTTTATGGCTTCTGGGTGTTCCACCTTCGGTCTTATTTAAGAAATCTTTGCCTATTTCAAATTTGCTAAGACCGTCTTGTTTTTTTTTCTAGAACTTTTAGGGTATTAGCTTTTACATTTAGACGTGATTTATTTTGAGTAAGTCTTTGTTAAGTAAGGGTTAGGGCACATTTTTTTTTTTTTTTTTAATGTGGACATTCAGTTGTTCCAGCATCATTTCTTGGAAAGGCTAGCCTTACTGCTCAAATAATGAGGCTTTCTGAGGAGAGGATGGCATGGTCCCAGGCTTCAGTGCCGGGAGGGCTTTTTATTGTGGTTAGGAGGTGGCCCCCGGTGAGAGTTCCTGCGCATCAGGCTTGCTTGGTTTGCACTTCCTGCAGGTGCCAAGGGAGGGAGCTCTAGGGCCTTCTTACCAGCCAGCCCCGATGTGGGTCAGAGGGAAAGAGCCCTGGGCCTCCAATGCGGTCAGCAGTCAAATATCAGAAGCGGAGCTGGACTCTTTATTACATTGGGTCTTGCTTTTTCATACAGCCTGAAAATTTCTGTCCTTTAAATAGAGTGTCTAGATAATGAGTGTTTGCTATAACTATCGTTGCGTTTGGGTTTAAATCTACCATAGTGCCATTTGTTTTCTGCTTGTCTTGTTTGTTGTTCCCCTTTACTTCTTTTCTGATTGAGAATATTTAGTATTACATTTTATCTTCAATATTGACTTACTAATGGTTGCTTTAGAGTCTATACTATGCATAGTTCAGCGTTCCCTGACTATCTTTAGGAAATACTATGTACTTAATTGTTAATGTGACAACTTTAAGAGAGTGTACTTCCATTTTATCATCTCATCGTTTTTGCTATTGTAGTGACAGATTTTATTTCTCTGTCTCTTGTAATTTAAAATCATTTTTAAAAAAAGATTTATTTATTTCAGAGAGAGAGAGAGAGAGTGCACATAAGCAGGAGGGGCAGAGGGAGAGGTTGAGAGCGAATCTCAAGTAGATTCCGAGTTGAGCATGGAGTCTGTGGCGGGACTCAATCTCACGACCTTGAGATCAGGACCTGAGCTGAAACCAAGAGTCAGAAGCTTGACCAACTGCACCACCTAGGTGCCCCTATTTTTCTGTTTCTTATAAACCTGGCAGTAGATTGCTGTTGTTTTTTGCTTTAAGCAGTCAATTATCTTTTAAAAAATGAGTAAAAATGTCTTTTATATTTAGATACAGTTTACCATTTTGGTCACTCTTCAATACTTTGTGTAGATCTAAGTTTCTGTTGGTATCATTTTCTTTACTACTTGGTGAAGTTTTCTGGGTGAATTCAAGCAACTCTTTAGCTAGAAGTGTGGAGGTGATCTGACTCCTAAGGGTACATACGGTGGACCCACGGGGACATAAAATTGGACTTTTTCTTGCCTTGCTTGAGACTCCAAATTCCCGAATAGAAACATGAAATAGCAAGCAAACATAATTTTTAAACCTCTGGTTTTAATAGTACAGCCATCAGCAACATGTGGCTCCATTACATTTAAATTAAAGTAAAAAAAAATCAGTTCCTGTATTAGTTATTTATTGGTGCATAAAAATTACACTAAAATGTAGGAGCTGAAAATAGTAAACATTTCTGATCTGATGTTTCCTGTGGGTCTAGAATCTGGGTAGAGCCTAGCATCAGAGACTGTATGAGAAAACAGAACCTCCATTCTTTAAAGTTGTAATCATCACACACGTTTTCTTTTACTGTCCTGTGGCAGGATTCTGGTGGGACGAAGTATACTCTTAGTAATTGTGGAAAGTGTTGGGGAAATATAATTAAAAATAAAGTCTTCTTCCAACCCAGAAATTCTCTTGACAAAGGTAATAGAAAAAGAAGACACTTTCATTATTGAATACGCATTAAACCAGAACGTGATGCGTATCACAGGCAATTTGCTAAGAGACTTCGAAGGCAGAAGGGAATCACATCCTGTTACATAGCCAAGCAGATGTAACCTATAACATACAGATTCTGAAACATAAACAATAACTAGTCCTCAGGTAAGAGGACTTGACAAGCCCCATTTGTTACACACAGTTCATCCTAGATTCATCTGGGAATTGGGGTGACCATCTGTGTTAGGTAATTGGCTTTATCCAGAGGAATAACAAACTTCTATCTTTAAGATGGGAGGTAGTTTTTGAAACCTGGCCGCTGACTTAGGTGCCTACCCTTCTACAGAATCTGGGAGATGGCGCTGGATCCCATGAAGTTTACATTTCAAAGAGCTGTTTCCCAGGTCCTTCAGAAAAGGCATTCCTCCAGTCATGAAGCTGACAAAGGCTTAATTAGTCTTCAAAAGGATATAAAGTCATTTCAAAGAGGAGAAAGTACTTAGAATTACAAATTTTCTTAGAGTAAATGTTGTGAGAAAAAGGAAAGGAGAGGAAGCTCTTATTTTCAACAGGAAGAATTAAGTCTCTTGTTTTTAATTTGTATTTGTCCTTACAGTTGTTGCACTGACCTTGTGTTTTTTCATTTTATATTAGGGCAATTAGCCACAGTCTGATTGTCACAACTGTCACAGCTGTCACTTAAAATTTTCTGTAAAACAATGTGGTCATTAATATACTTTCAATTCTCTTTCTCTTTGCACTCATTGCACTGTTTTCTTTATCATTGTGTTTACTCTCTTGAACTGGTATTACTGGATGTTTGGGAAATAATATTCACCAGGGGCACCTGGGTGGCTCAGTTGTTAAGCGTCTGCCTTTGGCTCAGGTCATGATCCCAGGGTTCTGGGATCGAGTCTCACATCGGGCTCCCTGCTCGGCAGGAAGCCTGCTTCTCCGTCTCCCACTCCCCCTGCTTGTGTTCCCTCTCTTGCTGTCTCTCTGCCAAATGAATAAATAAAATCTTAAAAAAAAAAGAAAAAATAAGAAATAGTATCCACCAAACCCATTTATTAGAATTACAGAGCATGGAAAATAGCAAATCTTTGGAGACTATGGGATAATTGCAGAGTATACTGCTTTATTTAATATGAGTCATGTCTTATTCTAGCAGCAGTGATTTATTTTGTGCTCTGTGTTCCTGTCTGGTGAATATGTATATTAATGCGTATTATGATACTGCTCTAAAGCCATACTAAGATCACACTAGATTCTTTACCATATTAATCATAGTTATTTTAAATTTCCTCCATGATCGTTCCTACATCTGCATAACGTCGGAGTCTGGCTCTGTTGATTGTGTTGTCTCTGGACAGTGCATTATTTTTTCCTTTGTGTGTGTTTGTGGGTGTGCATGTCTCATAAATTTTTATTAAATACCAAACTTTGTGTGTGGTACAGTGGAGACTGAGGGAAATAGCATTTATATCTGGAAACAGGCATGCCTCCTCTGCTATGCAATTAGTGTGGGATATGGAGTCTTTCTCGGCAGGATGTGAACTGAGCATGGATGTATGTAGTTGCTAAGATTGTCTTCAGTGCGGTCCTGGCTTAAACTCCTGTAGGGTTATCTTGTGTTTAGGTTGGGCGCCTGATTGCTGGAAAGTTTTTTCCGTGTTTTTGCTCCACCCTCAGCTTTTAGTGTTCTATGCACCTTGACCTCAGAGAGGGCCCTTCTGCCTGCTTTGTGCCCGCAGTCCTGGGTTGAGAAGGGTAGTTTTCTCTCTCCGGAGACTGAAGACCTCTCACGGTCCCCAAGTAGAAGGGGGTTTTTTCCTTTTTGGTTACATAGTCACGTGAGTCTTCACCTCCGATGTGGGACTGATGGGGTTTGCTGCCTTGTCTCAGTGGCCAGCGCCTTTTGGTTCTTGGGGGAGAAGAATCAGGTGTGGCTTTTTGCCTTTTCTGCTTGGGGCAGCCGTATTCCTCCTGTAGACCCCCACCAGTGAGGGTGCCCTGCCCTGTCTTTCTCTTGAAGTCCCAGCAGTGAAGACTGAGCGAGTATGAACTCCCCCTTTGTCTATGGTTCCCAGGGTTCTGAGCCCTTGTGCTGCTCACATTTGGCTTTCAGTACTTCTCAGAACATAACTTGTCCTCCTCTGAGTTGTGCCCCAGGCAAGTCGGTGCTATGTCTGTCTCTTGGAGGTGCTTGTCTTTCCTTAGATTTCAGGGTGGGTGGTTCCCTTGCAACTACAGCTCTCTGTTGGGTTCGGGGATTTCTGTCTTGTCCGATTGTCCTGCTAGAGTGGAGCAGCACTGTCTGGCTTTCTCCGTCGCAGTGGAAGCTGGAGGTTGTGCGATTCCTTGAGATACCCATCTCCTTTGTGCTCCCGAGCCAGATCAGGCTCCCTGCGGCAGGTATTTCCAGAGAGGGCATGCTGTTTTCTGTATTCAGAGTGAGGCTCTTTCCTGTGAGGGACATGTTGCTGCTGAGCCCTGGCATTGCTCTTCTTGCTGTTCTCCTCACTTCCTCCAGGGCCTCCTGTGACCTAGCTGCTTTCCCCCTCTGCAGCCTTTACAGGAATTGTGAGGCTGTGAGTTATACCTTCCCCTAACTACTGAAAAAGGAATTTACAGATGTTTCTATTCCTTCCTTCCTTCCTTATTATAATTTGCACAGGAGAAGGGGCGGTAAGATCCTGATAAACTGATACACACTATATGCTGATTTACTTTTCATATTGGAAATCCCATTTTAATTTTTTCTTCCTTTCATTGACCAGATGAGTTTCTTATCTACAGCTTGATCTGTGAACTTAAGCAACAGGAAGGAGTTCTCAGGGATAACTAGTTTATGGTGTGATTCCCTTTGTGAATCAATATAGTGACATCCTGGATTTGAAATATGTAAATCAGACAGTGTTGGGTGTGGGTCATGTGAAACTCTTCTCCAGGAAGCATTTTTTGTCCCTCCCAAACTATTCTACCCAATCCAGGTCTCCCAGGTGCTTGGTGAAACTCTTTCATACTACCAGCTGTACTGTATTGATTTTTTTTCTGTATATGTGAATCTCCCCTGCTAACTGTAGTCACCTTTGCATGCTCAGCATATAGACCAGTGCAGAAATGCAAGTGCTCAAAAATCTTATCAGTTCCTGGTTCTTACACATCTTACATCCAGTGTTCCATCCACCGACTTCTTGTGGGAGTAGGGAGACAGCATCTAATGGCAACTTATCAGTTAAGAATGTCACTGTCCTAAAGAAGGTGGAAATGTTTAATTGCCACATAATCTATTCGGTATGAGCTACAGTACAGTCAGCACAGGGCTTGTTGATGATGCCATGGGTGAGTAGGTCTGTGAATGGATACCCTCCGGCTTCTGCAGTCAGTGCTTTCTGGGGACAGCAGATCAGGATAACAGAAGGGTGGGCAACATGACATGTAGCATTAAATTGATCAACCCAGTGGAGGGAAGGAAGCAAAGTTCAGAGTCAGGAAGCTAGAGTTTCCATCCCAGCCCTGCCCTGACTTGATTGTGGTCTCAGAGAAGGCAGCTTATTTCTTTGGAACTTTCTTTTTTATTGCTTAAATGAACAGAATTATATAAATCTCTAATATCACTTCTAACATTATATGGGTGGCTACTCCCTGTGAAATTATCTGCTATCTAATTATATTGGAAAATCATTCAAACATGAAGAGGGATTTTAGCAACAGAAACAAATTTTGTTCAAGTCCATTTCTGAGTCACTCTACGTGCCAGCGTTAGGGTCAGACAACTGAATATAAATCTGGGCTTTGGAAATAGGCATATGGCTTCAGGCAGGTTAGTTCATCTTTTTGGGCTTTAATGTCTTCGTTTTTAAAATGAGTTTTTTAAGACTTTCTACTTTATTGAGCCATTGCAAGGATAAATAGAATACATGCTTATTAAAGAACCTAGAACATGGTGTGCGTCCAGTTGATATTAGCTGCCATTTTCTTTGCCATCATGTCACCACCACCAGCACCACCAACACCAGTAGCAGCCACAGCAGCGTCCTCTGACTTTGCCGGGAAACCAAATCATGGCCATCTTGTCCTCAGCCACCATACTGGAACCTAAGCTGCTGTCTTATCAGCTCTAAAATGTTACTGGATTCCAGGTAGAGCAGCAGTTCTCTCCCTTGACTTATATCTCTATGTCAGCATTTGGAAGTGAGTGTTCCAGGGCACCAATATGTGTATTAAGCCCATCAAGGTGTTTAAAAGTTCTGGCTCACTAAGGTTACTCAGACTAATCCCCTGGGTTTTAAAAATATTCACTTATGATCCTATATCTGTGATGCATGCTGCATTTCCAAGCAGATTTTATCTCTCTGCCATCGTGAGAGCCTGTCCCTGCAGGATGTGTTGGCAGAATTACCGGTTCTGAGCTGTCTCAGAGGTGAAAATGCAGATAGTGCTCCATTTGTCATGTGCAAATTTATCTTCATTTCACTTTAGTCTGACTACTAAAACAATGTACTAAAAGAGCAAGCTATTGTTTTTCTGAAAATTATTGTTAGATAAAAACTATAGGTAAAAGAGTCCTTCTTAGGGAGAAAACAATTGCATTATTAGTCTCAAGTGAAATATGAATCATCTTGGGCAATATTTTGGATTATATGCATTGCTGGTTTCCACCCATTTGGTTAGAAAATGATCAGGAACAGAGACAATACAGTCTTAGATGTTATGATTCTAGAAGGCCAGGGACTGTCCCTGGGTTTCTGTGCTCTGAGACAGCCCTGTCCTCTCGGGAATCACACATATACAGCTACTTGGGAGTAGAACCTTCAGTGAATTCTGGCCTCTTGTATCTTTTATAAAATGTCTTCCTGAACTTATGAGTTTGCCTTTTTTATGGTATCCTTAAGTTTTGTGGATTTCTAGTTTTCTGATTGCCCACCAGCTATTTTCTGACTGATCTCAGCTACTTCCATGGAATATGTTGCATTCATACTGCTAGTCTAGTTCCAGACCTTCAACTCTGCCTTGATCACTAACATTGGGGCATTTCCCCAAGTTCTGGCCTGCTTATGTTCTGAATTCAGTTCCCTTATTCTGGCCTTTAGGATGCTTGTTTTATTTATTTATTTTTTGGTCACCCTATATATGAGAACCCACCACCTAATCCAGCAGGGCACATTGTAGGTACAGAACAATTATTTGTTGAATGGGCTACACTATACTACACACAGTGAGGCAGATAACATATTTTTTGGATGTCTAATTTGTCTTTTGTAATAGAAATACAAACGAGTTCTTACAGAACAAATGATGGGCTCCCAAGTGACTTAGGGGAATGACTCAATCATCATTAATTTGTTACACAGTCGCCGACCACCTGTGTGTGCTCCAGGTGTACAGCATAAGTAATCCGACAGATGATAGGATTGTACATTGAGGGTTTTCCCCAGAAAAGGACGATACCACTTCATAAAGGAAGAAGGTATCTATCCTTCCACTGATAAACAGAAATGGTTGGTGAGGCGTGGCTTTCATCTTTGACTATTGTGAAAATTGTACCCAAAACTGACATAAAAATAGCTTTAAATTTTAAAATAGCATATTTTATCCAATGATACTTAATGAAAAATTATCTCGAAATGAATTTTCTCATTGAACTCTTTCAAATCTCAAATCAAAATTTAAATACAGTAATTTTTAATGTCTTGATGGTCAGTAAAGGCAGCTTGGTAGATCACACATGTCAGAATTTTATGTTTTAATATGTAGTTTCATGATGCTTCTTGCTCCATATGACAGGAATTAAATAGGGTTAAATGTATATGAATAAATTGAGAACTGGCCCAAAGTTGCTCTTAAAAACGTACTTAAGTTTTTTTCCACTCAAGTACTTCCAGAGGCAGTAGTCATTATGTTTTGTGCAATTCTCTCCCTCTTTCTCCTTTTCCTCCTTCCTGTCCACTTTATTGAGGCATAATTTACATAAAGCAAAATGCACACACTGTAAGTGTGCACATCAGTGCCTTTTGAAAACATAAACACCTGTGTAACCACTAGCTGATCAAGTTGTAAAGCATTCATTCCACCAGAAATCCCCACTGGACTCTTTTACCATCAGTATCCTCCCTAGCTTCAGCCCCAGGAAACCACCAATCAGCTTTTTGTCACTACAGGTTGGACTTCATAGTGGTGGAATTATTTACATTACGTGCCCTTTCTGTCCCGCTTCTTTGGCCCAGCGCAGTGTGGGGGGGGTTCACCCAGGCTGCGGCGGGAGTCAGTAGTGTCTTCCTCCTTACCACCGAGTATGATTCCATTGTCTGTTTATCCATTCACCTGCTGATGCAAATTTGAGTTCTTTCCAGTTTTTGGCCCCTATGAATAAAGCTGCTATGAACATTTGTATATAGTCCTTTCGTGGACACATGTTCTCTGTTCTCTGGGGTAAATATCAGGGAGTGGAGTTGCTAGATCACATGTTAAGTAAATGTTTATGTTGGATAAGAAATTACCAAACTGATTTCCAAAATGGTTGCACCTTTCTGTGTTCCCACCAGTATTATATGAGAGTTCTTGTTGTTCCATATTCTTTCCAACACTTGATGTGGCCGGTTTTTAAAATGAAAATTAAAGTTTTGGCCACTCTACTAGATGTGAGATGGTGTTCTGTGGGGGAGGATCCTTGAAAGCATATAAATATCCATTCCTTATAAAACTTTTAATTTGATCATTTATTTATTTTATGTCAGTATGGACTCATTATATTCTGTTCTGAATATTCAATGAGTTAGAATGCATTACTTTAAAAATGAAGATACAAGATTTGAGTTTTCTATCAATTTCTCTACATATGGCCACAATGCAGGGGTAGTTGGTTCTCTGACTGGCCTAGAATATAGGCAAAGCTTTTCAGTTCTCATAACTAGATATCAGTCATGCCCTCTACTTGACATGGCTCTAATGCCTATGAGCCTTTGTCATAACTTCACCCATGGTGATACTCTGAGTTTATTTATTGCTTAAAATTTTCCTTTAAAATATACTTCAAAGTCCCTCGTCCTGGGCTAAACTTCTGATCTTCTCTTTCTTTTCTTCAACCTCCTTAGGTACCCCAGTGCCTCTTGTTCATCAAAGCAACTGCCTCACACCTTGCCTTCCCTACCCAGCCTATTCATTGTGTGGTTTATAATGTTACCCACTCTCTCGCCAGTCTGTGAGTTACCTTGACCAAATCTCATACTTATATAGGGAAATATTTACTTCCTCTGCTCAGTTCTTGGACTGCTGAATTCTGCTGAAGAAAATTTAGACCGTGCTCAGATCCTCCAAAATTCATGTTTTATGAAATCAGTGGGGATTCAGTACTGACTGAGAAGGATTTGGAATGAATACAGTCCCTTAAGCAAAGCTGTGTTCTAAAAACTAAAAATTGTCAATACCTGATGTTTGTATATTGACACATTTCAAAGTCAGTTCTAGGCCCTCCTTTCTTATCACTTCATACTCTCTCCCTAGGATCTCATTCTTGCCTTTCACTACGTACTTTTTTAACCAAGTTTTAGAGTTCCTGAATAAACATGTTAAGACTTTTATATTGAGTATGACACGATTAGAGCTTCAGATCATATCCTGCATCTGAGCTCTAGACTCATATGTTCAAGTGCATCCATTTGGATGTCTCAAAAGTAATTAAACTTCAGCAAATACAAACCTAAACCCAGGATCTTTTCTTCTCTCCAAAATAAAATCTTCCATTCAACCCATTGGGTAGGCCAGAAACTTGGACATCATTTTTGGCTTCCATCTCTCATTTCTGTTACATCTAATATGTTGCTAGAATCCTGTGCATTTTACTTTCTAAATAATTCTTACATATCTGTTTTCTTAGTGCCACTCCTGACATTCTAATAGCTTATTAATTAATCTCACTGTATCTACACTGTTCTTTCCTCTCATTTATTTATATCATAATAGCCAGAAGTATATTTTAAAAATGCAGATATGATGATCTCATTCTCCTCTTTGGAAAACAAATAACTGGAAAACGAATAACAAATAAACCTATAATGGCTTACGATTTATTTTAGGATAAAATAGGAAGTTGTTAACATGGGCTACAGAGCCTCTCGTGGTCTGGTACCAACCTACCGATGCCTCATGATGTTCTGCTCCTACTTTGAATTTTCTTTTTAATATGACAATATATTTCTAAATTGTCTTTCCTATGTGTGGTAGGCCACTTGTACTTTATTGAAAAGAGAAAAAGGAAAAGCAACAAATAATATGAATAAGTAATTGCTTTATTGATAATGTATTTCATAAAAGAAATTTAGACATGTAAGCGTTCCAGATATCACCTGAATTCAAATAAATGAGGGTATCTAAATTAATAAGTTTGAATAGTAGGTATGATTTTTGAAATAGGTGATATGATTTCAAATTTAGTAGAAGATAAGAGTGTTAAAATATCCTTTTATCTTATGTTGAACATTTTGTCCAAAGGGGAATTATCACTGGGAGATGAAATAGATTTGCATGTGTTTGCAGAAGGGGAGCGATAGACAGACATGTCATTTCAACCATGACATTCTTAGTGACTATGAGATTGGATTGGAAAAAGAATTAAAGAGAATCTGTTGTTCTAGCAATCCATGTACTGGAACAACTGTGAATTTCCTCCTAAGTAGTGGCAGGCTGATTGCATCTAAAGGGAAGAGACTCTGCCCAAGAAGAGGATGCTGTTGGTCTTATTGTGCTTGATGAAGAACAGGAAAGGGTGATCACAATGAAAATAAGTCAGTGCTGATGTGATACCGATATTTACTCCTGTAGAGCTTGCGGCTTCTGTGCCCTCTTCAGTCACCTCCACAAAGGACTTGTGTATGACTTTAGACACCATGAGATTCTTCCTCCCTGTCATGCCTGAGAGGTTGGCTGTCTGTGTACTGAAGACATCCACCATCCCCAGGGCTTTCAGTGTGTCCTCGAGGTCATAGGTCTTTTCCACTTTGAACCGGGGTAAGTATAAATCCACATGGTAATTGCTCATATTCTGTGAGCTTGTCCACTCTATTAGTTTCTCAGCAGTGAGTTGATCTTCAAGCTATGGCAATGGAAAAAAGTAACAGCTGGTGTGATTCTCATTGGATGTCAAACACGATTTAACATTGGATCGAATCGTAGAAAACTTTTACTTAAACAGTAAATGCAAATGCAGAAGATTCAGTTTATCACATCTTATCCGAGCAGGCAAAAATAACACAGTCATAAATAGATATTATACAATTGAAAAATGTTTTATATATTCATGTCTGTGTTATATTTATATATGCATAAATATGCACAAATATCTATACATGTGTATATATGGATATATATTCACATATATGTATATACAACAGAATTATTAAATAAAGTTATTTTGTAAGAGATGAACTATGTATCTCTATTTTTTACACTCCCCACATATGACATGCTTCTTTTTCAAATAGATTTCTCTTGTTACTATCCTTGTGTACATGATTTTGTACACCCTAATTTAAATAGTTTTTATAGTGTGGGCACTACTTTTATTCCTTTTTCTTGCTTGACCCACTTGTAAACATTTCTTATACAGATATATATTTCTCTAATCAAGTTTAAATTGTTACACAATACTACTACTAAATTGTTACAATGTATAAATTTTTACTTAATATTTTTAAGCATTCACTATGTGTCAGTCCTTAAACTATTGGTAATACAAAGATGCACCAAAATTTTGAATTTTTCAATATTTTGAGCCACTTGTGTCCAAAAGCTTTTGCCTTTTTTGGATTAGTTACTTTAGGTTAAAATCCCAGGACTGGGATTCCTGGATGTCATTGATAATGAGGATTGCTGAGCTGAAGTATGAACACTGTCATGACCTTCACATGTATTGCTGTATTACTTTCCCTGAGCATCTCCAGATCCCACCGTTAGCACAATATCTATTTTGGGTGAGGCAAGTTCACTGTGACTTTAGCAGCATGACCAGGCTTTTGAAGTCATTGGAAGCTGCCGTGTTCGGAATGTCCTTAATGCGCCCGATACTGTTGTTGGTATTTTTATATATTAACTTTATTATAACAGTTTTAAGGGGAAGATTATAATCCCTTCACCCACTTTTTTGTTTTGTCCCACTTTGAGCAGTGAGTCTCCAAATGACTTCTGAGCTCCTAGGGACAGAATGCGTCCGTAATTGGAAAGCAGGCATCAAGATAAATCCGTCCATTGTCTACGAAACCACTGTGATTTGATATTTAAAATGTACCCTTTGTTATTTTAATTTGCCGGTTTTGTTTATGGGTGAGCTGGCAGATATTTCCACGTGTCACCTACATATGAATGTTCATTTCCTCATCTTCAGATGAACAGATTGGAATACATTAGTTCTTATGGTTGCAAAATATTAATGTGTGTGCCTAGGTATGTTTCTTCTGAACTGACATTCCATAGTTTCATCAGAATATTAATGGGACCTGTGATGTTGAGATTTTCTGTATATTCTTCCATGTGACACTGTGATATTTAAGACATTTACTTTTTGGAACATGCAGGAAACCAGATTCTTCTTAACAGTTCTTTTTTAGGCTGTATGCAGAGAAGAAACTATGCAGAGAAGAAACTGTAGTTGAACTCTGTCAGCTGCCACCACCCATCTGTGAACCTTGCTTCAGTGAAAACCCACACAAACATTGTACTACTGGGAAATCAGGCAAATAGTAGGAAGAATTGGAGGTACAAGATTTTACCTTCTGCAGACCATCAACTTCATCTGGCAGCAGCAATATCATGCTTAGATCTTTGCCTTTGTATGGTATTTCCAGGATCTTGGCTTGCATGTTCTCCAGTGAGGTGAATTTAAAAACGTTGGATTGTTTCATCATTTGCACACGTTTGCTTGTATCCTGCAGTAATTAATGTGGCAAACAAATGCCGAGTGAGGCATTAGTCAAAAGAAGATAATACTATTGAGATACCAAACAAATCCTCCTTCTAAGAGATGATGTGGGAAATTTGTGAATTAGAAGCAAGAGTTTCTTCGAGTATTCCTATCTAAATAAAGTAAAAAAATAAAACAAGAAGAAAAGACAACCATGACAAATTTTATTTTCTACCTGCTGTTGTATATGCTATCAGATATGAGTTTAAATTTAACATTCCATTTATGAGTGTGTTGCATTATTATAAGTAAATTACAATACCTTGTTCAGCCAAAATTCTTCCTCCACAGTGTTTTTTTTATCAAATTTATTGTCCCACTGTCCTTTGAAATAGACGGCGTTCACCAGAACCAGAATGGCATCCTTGAGAGAGTCTTTGGGAAACAGATTTTTGATTTTTTCTGCAAAAGAAAATCAAAGGTCTGCTGTGAAAGTGCAAGTGGTTTGTCTGGAAGATGCTTTGAAAGTTACAATGGATCATTAATTATTCCCACAAGTCACCACTTTAGGGACTGTGAGCAATAATTCTCCAGATGCAGCTTTCCTTGTGGCACCAGCTTGATGGAGTTACCCTTGCTGGAGACACCCCTTCTTGTCATGGGAAAGGTGTTCAGATTCTCTGTCTTTGGGTGACTTCAGTCATCTCACACGGAACATGGATGCGCTGATTTCAGCTACTCTTGTAGCAAATCCATTCCTACCCTCCCTCTCTCCCCGAGTTCTTCTACACCTCCATTCTTCACTCCTCCCTTCCTCCCTTCCTTTGTATTTTTTCAGCTTTGGGCTTACCACTCTGAGGAAATAGGGCTTGATTGTTCTTTAGGACAAATGGCATGAACTCTATCACCTGAAATACATGCCCTGTGCTGTCAGACAACACTCCTTGGGGTATCTTCCTCTTTATTCTCCGCTTAGAGAATTTAAAGGATGTGAACCCAAGATGGGGTCTGAGCAGAGTCTTGGGAGCCACAGGGGTATTCCATCTCTGGCTGTGAGCAAACACAGATTGCCAGCTGTGTTTCTTTGTAGTTGTCTGTCTTTTATACCTCCTGGGTTCCCGTTGTTGCTCTCCACATTTACCTGGACCATTCAGTCATCTGCGGTGCCCTCCTCCAGCCTCTCTGCGAAGCCACCTCCCCCACCCCACTGGCACCCCATATCGTGTCAAGAACAGGTTTTACACACAGCAGGGACTCAAAAAAAAAACCTGCTTTTTATGGGTGATCTCTCATACCCTACCATGAGTTTGGCTTTCCACCCAGGAATTAATCTTCTTACGACTTTCTTCTGCAGCATTGTGAAAATCAACAGATTCCACACTGGTTAGGTAAAATTTCTTAACATCATCCATGTATTCCTTTGACGTGGGAAGGAAGAAAGGAGGAATTAAGAGTAATTTATCAATAATTATGTATTCCCAAGTTAGTTATCTTCAGTCTTGACAAAATATAGTACAGGAATCCAGACCCTGAAGAAATTTACTTTTTCTTGCCCACGCATATTTTATACAGTTAGTATGCAGGTAGTGTGAAAAAGAAGTATAGGCGGGCACAAGATTGAGGTCTTTGAAAGGCAGTACCTTCCAACATAGGCTGGGGCAGAAGAGGCTGTGGTTTGCAAGCTGCAAAGCCTGATGCTCCAAAGGAGATGGTATGCTTCTGGGACTCCTCAGCAGTACTGTCAATCCACAGGGTTCTCGCTTTTGCTTACATCTTCCATTCTGGGCATTCAGTATTTCCTGGCACTTTCCCAGCTTCCCTTAGAGACTCTCCAAGCCTGCCCTCTAAGCCGTATCCCATTAGCCATACATTTCCTGGGTCATTGCCCACCAAAATTTACACTGTGTGACTGACTGGTGTCAGATCGTTGGGGGCATCTCATGACTTCCTTTGCTACTGAACCTCCTCTTGGGTTATGAAGTAATCCCTAAACCCACACTTTATATTGGTAGATTGTCAGGTTCTAGGACACTTCATTTGGTATAATTGAGGCAAGGGAGTCTTGTACCCTGTGTGAATGCTCTGCCTGTGGGTCAGCCAGGTTCATCTGCCTCAGTCTCTCCCATTTGGTCATTGGAGGACATAGGACCCAGGATTCAGATTAAAGATGTGGCAGGCCAGACGAAACTTACTTGAAGAAACTGATAATTTTTTTCTCCGTAGAGCTTGTTGGCGATGTTCAGTTCATATGCATCAGTGGGTTTCTTTAATTCGGTCAGAAGCTCTTGAAATTGGTGGTGCACATTTCCCAACTTTTCAACCTTCAAATATCAGAAAGTAAGCACATTGCATTCTCTGTCAATGTAAATATAAATACTAACCCCATGTAAACTGTTAGATCCAAAGCTAAAATTCGGTAGTCCCACAGATGATGTTCATTGTTATTCCCTGATTTTTGGTGGATTTACTTAAATATTCTTCAAAGTCCTTATGTTCAGTCTCCTCCAGGAAATTCTTTCTTCCTGCTCTAAACAATCCAGTCTTTTCACTTTTTAACTACAGATGCAGCACCATTACGCCATTGGATTGTCTTTTAATTGGTACAGGTGGTTAGGTTAAGCTTCACAGCTAAACTTACGCTACTTAAGGGCTAGAGGCACATTTCATTTTAACAGCCATTAATAGTATGATAATGTTGAATTTGTGTATTTCAGTTACATTATGACGTGAAGCCCTTTACTCTCTTAGACTGTATTTCTTCTAAGACCTATTGACCATGATCTATGGCTCTTCATTAATGATGGTCATACTCTAAGTGTAGGAATAGCATGTGCCTGGTAAGGGCTTTACATTGGTATCTCTAAGTCTTTATCCTATTCAGATGAAAACAAGAAACTCAGAATTAAATAAGCTTTCCAAAGAGATGCAGAGCCAAGTTTTGAACCTAGGCCTGTCTGAATCCAGAACCTTCTACTTGCTAGCTAAGAGTTTTGGACCTTAAGGCTATAAACTATATATCTCATCTAATCATTTTCCAAAATGTGCTCGGATGTGTTAATTCCATTTATGAATTAATTAAAATTATATTATTTTAGCAACAGTGTTGTGATTACTGTAATTATTGTTATTCTATAATAATAATACATAAACTTTATCCGGGTTTCCAGTAATCTAGGCACTGTTGTAATGTTTTGTATCTGTTTGTATGCATTGAGGAAGATTCTTTTATTACTCCCAGTTTACTGGGATGAGGTCACTGTGCCTCAGGGCAGTTGTGTCTTGTTCATGTTCCCTGTTGGTGAACAGCAAAGCAAGAATTTGAAGCTCTTCAGGCACAGTGCTGATCTCCTCCCAGGAGACAAATGTATGAAATAAGTGTGTAATATGAAATGAGATACAACTCTGTCCAATCTGTTTTACCTAAGATTTTCCCTAAAAATGAACTTTTCACAGTTTATCTGAAATTCCCAGTTTCAAGTATGACCCTCCTGGATATGCAGTTTTCCTTCTAGACCCAAGTCTCTGTGACGCACATGATCTGTTGTAGTTCTTTCTTTTGTGTTCTCTGTGGCTTCATTAAAGTGAAGGACCTGGAAGAGACAGGAAGTGGGATAAGAAAACTACTCAAAAGATCTGGAAATAAATAAAAAAGAAAAAAAGAAAGAACCCAAATCCAAACAAAACAAACCCCCCAAACCAAAACCAAAACCAAACCAAAACACTAAACAAAGGAAAAAAAGAAAACTTCAGTGTAAGCATTTGCTCCTTGAAAAACCACAGCAAAACTGGTTGATCACCAGCCACTTCATAGAATCCTGTGTCATTATTCATTGCTGAGAAAGCATGAAATGTTTTGCATGAATTTAAATCAGTGCATCACTTTTCCCATTACTCTTCCCTGTAATCCTTGCCTCTGTTTGTTGTACAATTGTGGGAGTTCATCCCAGCCATCAGGGGGAAATCTAGGCACAAGGAAGTGAATGGGGCAGAGCCCTGGGGAGGGCATGTGCCCCTTACAGCTCTGTGCTCACCGAGTCACGGGAGCGCATGCTCAGCCTGCTGTGCTACACAGGCAGATCTGTGGCCATCTGCACGCAAGCCGGCAGAGAAATCTGTCCAAGCTGGTCAGCGTGTACGAAGCCGACACCCAACCTACCTCCCCAATTTCGAATGCAGTGTTTTCTTTGGCTCCTAGGTAGGTCATGGCTAATGCTGATGAGATGGAGAGAGGGGAGTAGAAGATGTTGTCATCCTTTTTTGATCTTTTCAACTGTTGGAACAGATCAAATGCGAAGTGGGTGTTTGCTGCACTGAGTGAATTCATGGCGACCTTGGTGAGATCTGGAACTCCTAGAAAAGCATCAGATTCATTTTATGACTTTAATGAAGGGAAGGTTAGTCCATAATGAAATTTTCTTAAAAGAAATTATGTTTGGATTGTGGGATTCTGGCAACTAAAGTTTTTCTTTCTTCTACTTTTCAAGCCTCTTTCAATGTATCTGTATTAATTTCATAATTAAACAACCATCAAAATTATGTAAAAAAAAAAGTAATTCTGTGAAAAAGTAATAGAATATCTTTATCTTTCTTCCATCACTGGCAGTACTAGGCCTGGGTAGAAGATGCTTTATTACAGATACCAACACAAAGATTCAGCGAGCTCCCATGAGGCACCTCTCTGCCTTTTCCTTTAGGCTTCTATGGGTGCCAGAGACTCTCCCCCTCACCACATGTGTACCTAAGGGAGCATTTGTTTAATCAGAAATAAATTAGATAAAGGATAAATCAGATGGAGGTGTTTCAATTTTACTCTGGCAGAATAAGTAAAATACAGTGACACAGACTGAGATAGATGCATGATAGAAAACACACCATTACCATTTTCAGAAATGATTCCTGTTACTGAGCTGGAGCAGCTGGGGGCACATACCTGTGTTCCTGGAGGAAGCAGAGGTGGGCAGGGAGCCTGTCAGCCTGTGTGTGGTGAACGGTGAGCTCCGGAATATATAGCTCTCTCCTGCCACCTTCTATCCCTCGTTGTGGTAATTATTTCAAGTAAATCAGCTTTTGATTTCTTAATCAGGCTATCCATCATGTGAATCAACTCAAAAATATTTATGAGATTAAAACATGACTGTACTTCCTTCTTACCTGCAGCAAAAAACTGCAGACCTGTAGTCGCTGGCTCTTATGAAATGCAGGTAAGTGTCTTTCTAATACCAATGAGGATAGAGTTACAACTTCCTCACATGCCCCTGCCATATCCACCCGGAAATAACCCTTGAAAAAATCTTCTCTTGGATGTGGATGTCTTTAAGGCCCACTTCAAACATAAACAGTGAAAAAGCTTATATTTTCTATCTTAAGTTCTGAAAGGGCTAGTTCAACCTGTCAATTTCATTAGTAATTATTCTGTATAACCAGGAAAATAGCTCGAGTTCTGTCTAAAGCACTACAGATGCAGTGTCCCAGCAATACATGGAGAACAAGAATCTATTGCCTTTCCCTAAAGGCTGTACCTTGATAGCCGTCCTCCTTGTTACCACCCATGCCCCCTTGCAGCTGGTCCCAGATTTTCCGTTTTTTAAGGCCGGTGGGAAGTTCATTTACCTTGCAGTGTTAACATGCTCACAAGCGGAGGAATGATGGATCAAAACAGGGAACATCTTTTGTGGCAGCATTCTAGTTTTTTATATAAATATGAATCAAAAGTAAATTATCTGAGCTCCAGAATCATGACATTTCTCTGTCGCTTGCCCTTTAGCATACCAGCTTCATATTCATGGAGTGGACACCATAGTCAACTGCTTGTAAGAAAAAATGAGACAAAGTGTTCTTTGAATGCCATGGTTAATTTTGCTGTCACAGGAGTTTTATTCCCTTCATGTACATGATGTTCCCACAGGTAGAATCATATTAAAAACTTGACTTTTACCAAGCGGTGATAGATATTTGCCCATTTATACCTTTTACAACTTACTAAGGCAGGTCCCTTTGTTATCCCCATTGCACAGATGGCAGAAATGAGGCACAGAACAGTTGAATAAAAGCTCAGGTGTCTATGCGTAGTGAATTGCACAGGTGAGATATCAGGCAGATAAGCTGGCTCAGGAACCTATATGTGTATCCACTACCTGTAGTATGTTAGACAGACTCTGGGCTTGAAACGACATACCTCCTTGTGTTTAAATGAAAAGAACCTTTTTCTTCTGTACTCTTGGAAGAGGTAATGTCCTCCTACAAAATCAGAAGGGGTGAGATATGATCAAATACTAAGCTCCCCAGTCACCAGGAGAGAAGGCTGGTCTTTCAGATGTCCTTTTAGGGCTCCATCCTGGGACAGCCAAGAACAGTGAGTGGGGAATGATATCCAGGTGATTTCCTCTGAGCATGAGGCTCAGAGAGAGAATCAAATCATGCCCAACCCTCCCTTGCCCCGGACAGCTCTATCAAGGTAGGATTTAGTAGAAATAAAGAGGGAGGGAGGGAAAAGAGGCAGACAAAAAGAAGTGTTTTTTCCCAGAGTACACTGTACCCTGAGGCATGGCTATGGCAGGGGTGAGGGTGGTGGTTGTGGGGCATCTAGCCCCACACCTGGCCTGCCCCAGGGGTAGTGGGTGTTTGTACCATGGATCGACTTTTTAAGTGAGATATAATTCACCTACTATAAGGCTCACTCTTTAAAAATGTAATAGTCACTAGTTTTTAGTACATTGACAAGGTTGTGCAGCCATAACCATGATTTAATTCTGGAACAATTTCACCACCCCCCAAAGAGACCCCTGCAAAGCTCTCCCTCACTGAAGCCTCTGGAAGCCACTAATCTACTTGTTCTGTGAATTTGTCTATTCTGGATATTTCCTATAGACAGAATTGCACGACATTTGGCCTTTTGTATCAGGTTCCTTTCACTTAGCATGGCTCATCCTTGGCATTGCACACTGTAGCATGTAATGATGCTTTATTTCTTCATATGACTAATGTTCCATCATATGAGAATACCACTTTCTGTAATCCATTCATGTGTGAACTTACATTTGGGCTTTGTTCACCTTGAGTATTGTGAATGATGCTGACATGACCTTTCATATAGAAATTTCAGTGCAGATACATGTTTTTATATCTTAGGTATATACCTAGGAGTGAAATCAGTGTGTCATATGGTAAGTCTATGTTTGATTTTGAACTGCCAGACTGTTTTCCAGCAACTGTGCCATTTTATATTCCCACCAGAATATGATGGGGTTAGGTATGGGAGTTCTGATTTCCAGCACGCCTCTCTAGCACTTGTTACCATAGTGGGTCCTTTCTAATACTTAACATGGACAGGGTCTTTTGTCTCAGCACATCATGAATTCACAGGAAGATTTGCCCACAACAAGGTCCCAGAAGCACAGAGGGTGGAGATTGGAGGTAGAGGGTGAATGGGATTTTTGTTTCTAAAACTGGAAGTTTTTTTCTGGCAGATCTCCCTACCCTCCAGGCCATGCTGTTCTTAGGTCTCATCTATCCCTCTGTGTGTAGTGAATCCCTGAGTGGGATTGTTATGTAACAGATCCCTGAGCTGAGTCTGGGTGGGGGTAAGGGAGGAAGCCGACTTTGGGGTTTTGACGAAGGAGTAGGTCCAAAGTTAGAAGAAAAATGACGAGAAAAAGACCCACGATGAAAAATTACAAACATGGGAATAGGAGCTTCTCAGTGAAGGTTATGTCACTGGCCATTGTCACCAGATAGAAGTTCCTGGAGCAGGAGCAGGAGTGGTTTCTTTGGGCTCCAAGAGAAAGGGACCTGACCCCATAGGACAGAAGCAAGAAGCTCAGGTTCAGCATGCAAGGAAGAAATTTGGTGACAAATTGGTATAAATTGGCCTTTAAGGGAACTTCTGACTAAGGCTGAAATCCCCTGAGACTAAGCTGCTAAGATTTGTCATGCAGAAGTAGAGTCTGAGGACAAGGGACTAATTATAAGGACCAGGAGTTTGCTTACATTTAGAGAGAGCTTGGGCTCAAATGAGAAATAATTTCATACTTTTCTTCTGTTCCCAAAAATTGTTCCGGTCGTGTAATAGACAGGATTGTAACATCCTGATGTCACATGGTGTCACAGATCACTCAGCCATTCTCAGAAGTTTTTGCATGTGATTCCATGCCAACTTGTGTCTTTGGGTGTTTTCTAAATAATATACCAACATCATGGGTTCCAGGAATTCAGAAACCCAATAAAACTTAGGCAGAACATACACTTTTGGGAACCATCCTGCTATTTCTCATGCTTTATAGGTTGGTTAAGAAATATCTCCTTGGTTTTCCTGAACCTTACTTCCTTGTGAAGGGTGTGATTTGTTAAATTGCAAATCCTAGGGGAATTTTATTTCTTCTTCCTTCTTATGAAGTATCTGGTGTGTCTCTTTACAGGGGAACTGGTTAGTGGAGAACAATGAGCATCCAATGATGGACTACCTGCCAATTACTCTATCCCCTGCAGATACAGATACAGCTATGTATACATTGAATAACATCAGAATGGGGTTAATAAGCTTTTTAAAAGAGTTTCACAGAGGAGATCATTCCAGTAAGATTTATACAGACATTAGTTAGGGAATTGGTCTCCTGAGTAAGTATATCATGGAAGACAGATTCATATGAATCTCCCATTCCCACATCTCCAGCACCACCCAGGACAGTCATCCTACTTTCAACTGAATCCATCACTGTTCCTTGTTGTTCTCTTATAACTCCCTCCCTGATTCATATGGGCATTCCTGTTCTTTTGGCAAGAAACACCAGTGTAGACTCTCCCCTTTCCTCTTCCTCTTTGCTTTATGTAAAATAATGGGTATTCCCTGGGACTGCATGTCACTGGATCTTTTCTCAGGGGCAGTTTCTCAGTTCCCCATCTTCATACTATGAAGCCAGGAAACATGGTCTTCTCTTTCTTTTATTTCCACTGCCTTTTCTAGCCATTGTTTTTTCCTGTCTTCAATGCCCTATTTTCAATTTCCAGCTGTGCATGTATGTCACCGCATGCCCACCTACCCATCTTGTGTGTTACTCCTTACTATTCATTAAGTCATCTGTTACCTCTCACCCTTTTATGGTTTTAGCTCTTCATTCTGAATGCTCCCAGTATTCCAGGTGACTTCAAAATTTTCATTTCATAGTCAACAAATGGAATATATTCCTATTTTATTTTACATCTGTTTTAGTTGAATTTCCTTCTTTGTGAAAATCTTCTCATGTCTTTTGCCCTTTTCATCATTGGATTCATGATGTTTCTTACCTATTTGAATATGCTCTTTATATAAAGTGATATTGATTGTTGTTGATGCCGTCTCTGGAGTACCGATGGAGAGGAAAAATTCTAGAGGGTGAAGAAACTTGAGTACATGGGATATGGGTTTGCTGGGGATTTTATTTTGCTTCTCTAGTTCTACTCTTCACTCTTTCAACCTCCTCTGGGCTCCAGGAAGTTGAGTCGTAGGGCAAAATAATCAGCGTCTTGTCCTCTGACAAACACTTGCATTTGGCCAATGGGAGGCAACGAGTCACCCGGCTTCCTCTCAGCTAGGTTGCCAAGGGATGGTTGCATTCCTTTGCCAAAAGCCACAGATGCTATCGGGCAGCCTTTTCTGTAGCTCCAGCGGTTTCCTGGATTTTGGTAACCACTCCTCCCCTTACTATTTAGGTCTAGGGGTGGCGGTGTCTCCCCACTGTTGCTTGCCTTGTGCTATTCACCATCCTTTGTCTGTTTCTCTTAGCCCTGATCGTACTTTATATAGTTTCTTTATCAAACACTCCTGAATTATCCACTTTGTGTCATTTGTTTTCTGCTAGGCCCTTGACTAATACAGTAAGTAAATTGCTTTAGGAAAAATATCTTCAGATGGAATTCTGGAATCAGGTTGCTCGCATGTCGAGAAGCACATGTTGAGAGGAAATGGGGCGAGAAGCACATGTTGAGAGGAAATGGGCACGGGCATATGGCATATAGTAGCATCAAGTTATCACGGATGGAGGCAACACATGAAGTGCAGGTGGAAAACAGGTGTTGGGACATCAAGTGGCTGCGGTGCTAAGTTGCTGTGGCAATAACAATGGTTATAAAGATTGTGGGATTGGCTGCTTGCTTATGTTGGGCCTGGGAAATTCAATTCCAACTGAAATCTGAAAAACCTTTTCCATGGATCTTGACAAGCAAATACTGAAAGCCAGAATACATTTACAGTGATAAGATGCTTCTTCATCTTTCTAGGAAAATACAATTAAAACAACAATGAGATTAACACCAGTAACAATTTTAAATACTTCAGATTGGTGTGATGTGGAAGAAGAGAATTACTGATGAAGTGTTGGTGAAAATGTTAGTACAACTACTTAGGGAATATCTGGCAGTATGTGCTTCAGATTCAGCAGTTCTGTGTTTAAATATATACCTTAGAGGTACTCACATGCTCTGCTCAAGAAGACATGTATAAGGGGGTTAATGGCCATACAGTTGGCACTGACAAGAAGTAGAAACAACTTAGATGTACATTAATAGAAGAATAAGGAAAATAAATTATGCTAGGTTCATACGATGGAATATCCTACAGCAGTGAATATAAATCAGTCTTCAAGGATAATGTTCAGTGGAGAAAAAATCATGTTGAAAAGAGTGTGTAGCTATCATTTTTTTTTTCAGTGTGGGTGGGGAAAGTAGGGAGATTGATCATCGAAATGTAATTCTGTTTCTGAATCTGTTGTACCCTAACCCCATTATGCCCCATAAACATTCCTGCTGACGTCCGTCAGTGGTTTCCTCATAGCCTTCTGATGGCCCCTTATCCAGTCCTTGACAGTGAATTTTCTGAATTATTTGTCACCGTTGACTCATCTTCCTTCGGATTCTGCCTTTAGTTCTCCACATCTCTGACCCCCTTCCCACTGCCACCCCTCAGATGCAGGTCCTTCTCCTGGGGGTCTTCTGCAGGCGTTCCCTCTCCAGCCTACCTGGGCCATCTCGCCACTCTAACTTCAGTCCACGAGTTCCGTGGTCCATTTCTCTCAGTTTAGGGTTTTCCCCTCCTTCCTTCCCATCTGTAGTGCCATTCATACAGCCCTTCCTTTTCATTAGTTTTGGGTTGATATTTATCATTTTGATTGATTTATATTTTATATCATTTTAATCAGTCCTATTTTAAAATTTCATTCTATACCTTTTAATCTTATCAGAAAAATTACACTGCTTTCCACGTCTTCTATTATGGGACTCTGTTGATGTTTCAGTAGAGTAAGCATGTCTTTGGAACACAAGAAGAGATCATTTTTTCTGTGCATCAAGACTAGCAGTAACCAGGAATAACTGATTGTTGGCTGCTTACATTTGGATGAATGCTTCTTGAATGCACCTTGGTTTTGAATTTAGGGATGGTTACATAATATGTTTGACCATCACATTTTTAAGGCTTCTGTAGTGACCCATTCTCCATGCAATGGGTTCTTAGTTATTTCCTATGACCTAGAGGGGTAAGCTAAGTGAGTGGTCCTCAGTACAGTGCCAGAAGCAGGGGCTTACTGACAAGGGTGGTTTGCCAAGGTTCCTTTACATATGGGTGACAAGTGACTTGGTAAGCCTCCTACCTTGAGCCAAAATTCCAAGGCCATCCTATCTCCATATACTTCCCATCTCATTACCTATGGAACAAGCCTCTGCATTCCTGGAATGACCCTGCCTTTAGCATCTGTCTCTCCAGGACTGCCAGGAACAGTTATCACCTCCTTCAATTTCCCAGTTACCCAAGCAGGATACAGTCTACTTCTAGTAATTATTATGCTACTGTGCAAGAAACTCCTGACCTCAAATCATTACAGCGATGTCCTCCCTACACTAAGAGGATCACTTGACAAAACTGTTAATTAATTGTACTTTATGTAGAAGAACTGTTCCTGAAATTCAGGGCATTAAATTGAATTTTGGTCAGTACTAATTTGGTTTACAATATTATTCCAATGATGTTTGGAAGTATCTGTACTTCTTTGAAAGTATTTTTTTAAAAAATTGTTGAAATACTTGATGCTTGCTCTGTTAAATTAAGATAATTCAGAAATATAGTCGGGAAAATACAAGAGGGAATTCCTCCACTCTCAAGCAGGGTAGTAGATTCCTAGGACTACCATCATAAAGTACCCCACACTGTGTGGATTAAAATGACCAAAATTTATTCTCACACTTCTGGAACCTAGAATTCCAAAATCAGTATGTTACCAGGACCACGCTCCCCCTGAAGGCTCTAGGGGAGAATCCTTGCCTCTTTCAGCTTCTGGTGGCTCCTACTGTTCTTGGCTTGTGCATTCAGTCTCTACCTCTGTCTTTATAGGACCTTTTTCTCTGTGTCTCTTCTCTAATAAGGGCACTGGCCAATGGATTAGAACTCATCCTAAGCCAGTGTTACCTCCTCCTAACTAATTATATCTGCAGTGTTTCTATAACTAAATTAGGTCACACTCTGAGATACTTGGTAGACATGAAGTCTTGAGGGGGTACTTAGTCAGTCCACTACAGTTAACACTCCCATTAGCTGAACTAAAAACTTTTAACAGCTGAGTAGAAACCATCTAGCTATTTTTACATAAATATAAAACACATACTTCTATCCATGTGATCATAAATAAGCCTGAATAGCCTAGACACTGGGTAATCCGTGGACACCAGACTACTTCATGATGATCTAGTGAGGATGATGGGACCAAGAGTGTAGGTGTTAGGACTGACACGGCAAGTGGGCAGGCCATGGCACTGGCAGTCAGGAGGACTTTCAGCAGCCTTGAAGGACCAGCTGGAATGGTATCAGGCAGCTGAGGTCATGGATCCTGTGGTGCTTATCCACCCTAGGCTTCATGAAACAAGCTTAGGAGGAACTACACTCTGGCTTCTTCATTGTTTTTTGGACCATTTTCGGTGGCAGCAGTCGAGAGACCATGGAGGCCCTAGTTTCAAGGGTAGACATTGAGAGAATAGTACAGGAAAGTAGCATGCCATGTGAGTAGCCCTTCCCAAGGCTTTATAGGAGCTCTAGTTCCAAAAGCAAGATGTGTCTAATGATGGACCGCTTCTGACCTAGCCCCCTTGGTCAGATGGTATGTGTGGTGTGGTTAGAGGACGAGAGGGAGGGGGCCAGGGAGAGCGAGGTGGGGGAGGAAGACTATGCATGGGGAGGGTGTGAGTAGGGAGGTGGGGAAGGAAGGACAGAGAAGGAAGGAGAGAGAGAAGGAGAGAATGAATGCCATGAAAGTGGACAGTGGGTCATGGAATCTTTACAGCTGACTGTTCTAGGGAAGAGAGGCTTCCCCTAAGCCAAACATCTTCCAAAACAGCGGTCTTTAAATTAGAATAAACCTAAAGGTGTCCCCAGAAACTTCTATATGAGATTTTCTAAATCTCAAATGCATGTGTTCTGCAAAATTTATATGCCTGAGAATGTCCTGTGTTCACAAGTGGCAGGTTTCCCAAGAAAAGCAAACTTGTCACCTACTGCAAATCTTACTACAGTGAGATGCCCAGGAGCAACAAAGACAAAACTCTTTTAATGATTAATCAAGATACTACAGGCCCACCCATAGGGCTTCTGCCTTCCCTGGTTTTATACAGACTCCTGTAAACTGTGAAGAATGGAATGTCAGAAGGGAAGTATTTTAGCTCAGATTGAGTTATTCTGAATTAAGAATATTTATAGAAGAAATCAGGATGACAGTGGGAGTAATGACAATCTTTCAATAATACAAGCTTCTTCAAAGCTTTGACTATTATCAAGATTGTGTTCCTCAGGAGACCAAAGCAGAAGAGCACCTCAAAAGCTACTGAACATTAAATATGATTTTTCTACTTACTGTGACAAATTCTTTTCTCCTATTCCAGATACTATCTCAGGCACAAGAAAATACCAAACTAACTGGAATGTGTTACTGGGTTATGTATTTTTAAGACACATTAGATAAAACCTATGAAATTTATTTCAGATATGGTGTGCATTATTCAATTAATATATAAAATCTATTTCATCAGATCTCATCATGAATATTTCCTCCTGTGAAAGTGAGTTCTCATTTTATTTCATTTCTAAAAATGGTTAATGGTTCAACTTGCTACTAGCAAGGTCCAAAATTTTGTTTTATTAATTAATTAATTAATTTTTTAAGATTTTGTTTATTTATTCATGAGAGACAGAGAGAGAGAGAGGCAGAGGGAGAAGCAGACTCCCAAGGAGCAGGGAGACCGATGCGGGGCTCGATCCCAGGACTCTGGGATCATGACCTGAGCCAAAGGCAGACGCTTAACCATCTGAACCACCCAGGAGCCCCAAAATTTTGTTTTAGATGCAAAACTAATGAATTTTTAGCAATATATGTTTTTATCTTAAGTGAAAAAGCACAGGGAAATTTTGTTATGATTCATCTCATTAAGAGATGCTTCTCCAATTAAAAAATAGCTTCTGTATTTTTAATTTTATACCAATAGTAAGTAGCTACTGTATTTAATAATTATGTATCAAATTTTTAATTTTATACCAATAGTAAATGTAGTGATAGTTAACTCAATCTAAAAAAAGATGTTTTAAACATTTAAAGTAATATGATCATGGGATATAAGAACAATTTATATTTTAAATTTATAAACATTGTCATTAGAGAGAAGGATGACAAAGTTATCAATAGAAGACTTTAAAATATAAAAATGTTAAATTAGGATAAAATTCTTTGAAGAAAGTGGAATGGAAATATAATTTCCATGTGAAGAAGAATGATTTAAAATCTCCACAAGTTAAAAGGCTTGTTCATGTGTTTTAAAAATGGGTAAATAGTAGGTATTATGGTTAAATTCCACTGGATGGATTTAAAAGTGATGAAATAGTTTGTTTGTTTGTTTATTTATTTATTTATTTATTTATTTATTTATAAATTTATTTTATTATGTTAGTCACCATACAGTACATCATTAGTTTTTGATGTAGTGATCCACGATTCATTGTTTTCGTATAACACCTAGTGCTCCATGCAGTACGTGACCTCCTTAATACCCATCACCGGGCTAACCCATCCACCCACCTCCCTCCCCTCTAAAACCCTCAGTTTGTTTCTCAGAGTCCATAGTCTCTCATGGTTCATCTCTCCCTCCGATTTCCCCCCCTTTATTTTTCCCTTCCTTCTCCTAATGTCCTCCATGGTATTCCTTATGTTCCACAAATAAATGAAACCATATGATAATTGACTTTCTCTGCTTGACTTATTTCACTTAGCATAATCTCCTCCAGTCCCATCCATGTTGATGTAAAAGTTGGGTATTCATCCTTTCTGATGGCTGAGTAATATTCCATCGTATATATGTACAACATCTTCTTTATCCATTCATCTGTTGAAGGGCATCTCGGCTCTTTCCACAGTTTGGCTATTGCAGACATTGCTGCTATGAACATTGGGGTCCATATGGCCCTTCTTTTCACTACATCTGTGTCTCTGGGGTAAATACCCAGTAGTGCAATTGCTGGGTCATAGGGTAGCTCTATTTTTAATTTTTTGAGGCACCTCCACACTGTTTTCCAAAGTGGCTGTACCAACTTGCATTCCCACCAACAGTGTAAGGGGTTCCCCTTTCTCCACAACCTCTCCAACAATTGTTGTCTCTTGCCTTGTCAATTTTTGCCATTCTAACTGGCGTAAGGTGGTATCTCAATGTGGTTTTGATTTGAATTTCTCTGATGGCTAATGATGATGAACATTTTTCCATGTGTCTGTTAGCCATTTGTATGTCTTCTTTGGAGAAGTGTCTGTTCATGTCTTCTGTCCATTTTTTGGACTTGATTATTTGTTTTTTAGATGTTGAGTTTGAGAAGTTCTTTATAGATCTTGGATATCAGCCCTTTGTCTGTAGTGTCATTTGCAAATATCTTCTCCCATTCTGTGGGTTGCCTCTTTGTTTTGTTGACTGTTTCCTTTGCTGTGCAGAAGCTTTTTATCTTGATGAAGTCCCAAAAGTTCATTTTTGCTTTTGTTTCACTAGCCTTTGGAGAAGTATCTTGAAAGAAGTTGCTGTGGCCGATGTCAAAGAGGTTACTGCCTATGTTCTCCTCTAGGGTTTTGATGGATTCCTGTCTCACATTGGGGTCTTTCATCCATTTTGAGTTTATGTATGGTATTAGAGAATGGTTGAGTTTCATTCTTCTGTACATAATTGTCCAATTTTCCCAGCACCATTTACTGAAGAGAATGTCTTTTTTCCATTGCATATTTTTTCCTGCTTTGTTGAAGATGATTTGACCATAGAGTGGAGGGTCCATATCTGGGTTCTCTCTTCTGTTCTGTTGGTCTATATGTCTGTTTTTGTGCCAGTACCATGCTCTCTTGGTGATCATTGCTTTGTAATACAGCTTGAAATAGGGCAACGTGATGCCCCCAGCTTTGTTTTTCTTTTTCAACATTTCCTTGGCGATTCAGGGTCTTTTCTGATTCCATACAAATTTTAGGATTGTTTGTTCCAGCACTTTGAAAAATGTCATTGGAATTTTGATTGGGATGGCATTGAAAGTATAGATTGCTCTGGGTAACATAGTTTTATTTTAAAAATGGCAACACTCATAATATGACACAAATTATATCCTCTGTAACTGTATTTTTGCCATAATTTTAGCTGTCAGCTAAAACATGTGGGGCGAAGGTTTAAACAAAAGTTATGAGTTGTTCTTGAGCAAAGGGTTTGGAGATCACTGTTGCAGGATTCAGACCCCTCGGATTGCTGTGTGCTGCCAGGAGCTGCCCGTTTCAGGCAGCACCACTAGTGACGCTGTGTGGCCATGGCTGCAACAGCAAGTCAGTAGTCTGAGACTTCTGGGGACTAAATAGGCTTCTGGTGTTTCTGCTCTAAAACAAGTATAAGACTGGCAATCCCCCTGCACATCTCAATTTGTTAAACATTGTGGGGTTCTTAAATTGTGGGGTTCCTAAAGTTGTTAAGAGAGGGAGGATCCAGGGAGAGAGAATGGCATCTTTAATGGACAGGATGGTGGATGGATTATATTTCATCTGATTATAAAGAGAAATGTAGTCTTATTTTGTATTCCTGAAGTCATAGTTTCTCCCAACAAAGGAAAGCCCTGGGCTAAATGGCTTCACAGGTGAATTCTATGAGCTATTGAAAAAATTAACACCAGTCGTTTTCAAACTTTTCCAAAAATTGAACTGGAGGGATCACTTCCTAACTCCTTCTATGAGGGCAGCATTACCCGGATATCAAAGCAAGAGGGACACAAAGGAAAGAAAAGTACAGACCAATGTCTCTTATATATATTGATGCAAAAATCCTCATAAAGTGCTAACAAGCTGAATTCAGCAGCATACTAAAAGGATTATGCATCATGACCAAGTAGGATTTATTTCTGGAATGCAAGAATAGATCAACATATGAAAATCAATCAATGTACTACACCACATTAATAGAATGAAGGGGAAAAACACCATGTGACCATCTCATATGATGTAGAAAATCATTAGACAAAATTCAACACCTTTTGATAAAAATATTCATCAAATTGGTAATAGAAGATTTCCTCAACATGATAAAGGATATTTATGAAATACCCACAACTAACATCATATTGCATAGTGAAAAACTGAAATCTGTTACCCTTTTTACTTAACATAACATTGGAAGTTCTAGCCAGAACAGTTAAGCAAGAAAAAGAAATGAAAGGCATTCAGGTTGGAAAGAAAGAAGTAAAATGATCTCCCTATTTAAGATGACATGACCTTATATGTAAAAAACCTCAAAGACTCCACAGAAAGTCTCTTAGAACTAGTAAATAATTGAGGAAATTTCTAAGATATGAAATCAACAAACAAAAATTGTATTTTTACACTCTAAACAAGAAAAATCTGAAAAGAAGATTAAGAAAACATATCCATTTACAACAGTGTCAGAAAGAATTAAATACCAGGAATTAACTAGGTGGGCAAAAGATGTATAGAATGAAAACTACAAATCATTGGTGAAAGAAATTAAAGAAGACATAGATAAATGGAATGATGCCCTGTGTTCATGGATAGGAAAGTTAACATTGCTAAAATAACAGTGCTATTCAAATCTATCTACAGGTTCAATGCAATCCCTATCAAAATTCCAATGACTTTTTTTTTCAGAAACAGGAAAACCCATCCTAAAATTCATATGTAGTCTCATGGCATCCCCAGTAGCCAAAACAATCTTGAAAAAGAAGAATAAATTTGGAAGTTTACATTTTCTGGTTTCAAAGCATACTATAAACTTATAGTAATCCAAACAGTGCGGCGTAAAGGCAGACTATATACCTATGGAGTAGTATAGAACACCTGGAAATAAACTTTTGAATATATGGTCAAATGATTTTTGACAAGGGTGTCAAGACCATTTAATGGAGGAAAGGACAGTCTTTTTAAATAAATGGTCCTGGTAAACTGGATATCCGCATGGAAAAGAATCAAGTTGGGCCCTTACCTTACACCATATATAAACATTAAGTCAAAAAGGTAGAAGGCCTAAATGTAAGAGCTAAAACTATAAAATTCTTAGAAGAACACATAGTGGAAAAACATGACATTGAATTTAGCAATGATTTCTTTGATATGCTACCCAAAACCTAGGCAGCAAAAGAGGAAATTGATAAATTGGACTTGATCAAAATTTAAAACTTTTTTGCATCAAAGGGCACTATCTAGAGAGTATAAAGCAATCCACGTAATGGGAAAAAAACCTTTGCAAATCATATATCTGATAAGGGATTAATGTCCACAATATATTAAGAACTACCACTCAATAACAAAAAACCAAAACCCAATAGAAAAATTGCAAAGGACTTGAATAGACATTTTTCCGAGGAAGATATACAAATGCCCTCCCAGAAAATAACAAATGTGGCAAGAATGTGGAGAAAAATAGAACCCTTGTGCATTGCTAGCCGGAATGTAAATGGTGTGACTATTGTGGAAAACAGTTTGAGGAACCACCATATTGGTGATGGCTGCACAGCAATGTGAATGTACTTGATGCCACTGAATTGTAGAATTAACAATGATTAAAATGGTAAATTTTATTCTATGTATATTTTAGCACACTCACACACAAGTCATGACTTATGATTTAAGCTATTCTTCCAACAGTGTTTCCCAAACTTTTTACCATCTTGGGTCACCTCCCTTTCACATTTCCCTCAAAGGTTCTATTAACTTTCTCTCCTTTCTAAATTCTGTACTCATCCCATAGCTTTATCACTTTCAGTTGATGTCTTTTCCTCCTTTTCATTAAAGAAAAAAGAAAAGGATATATATTTTGGAACTTCTTCAATTTCCCATCATCCTCTAAACTTCAGACCTATATGCCTTTGTCCTGTTATTCCCATCTTCCATTTTCTCAAGAACTTCTTTCATTAGTAACACACCTAAATGTGTTACTAATGTTACTAAATGTGTTCTAAATGAGCCTCTATCTCTAGTGGAGCCCTCTCCTTGTGTAAATGTATTGAAACTCTCTCATTCTTAAGCAAGCAAACAAACCACTCCCTGCAGTAAACTTCTTTTGTTGTTCAAAGTTTTGAGAGTCTAGACTCCAAAGGCCTTCTTCACCCACTGCAAATCTAGCATCTTTTGCACTATTTCGACAGAATAATTTTTGCTTGAGTTCGTTATAGACTTTCTGAATTCCTAATCCAGTAGACATTTCCAGACCTTTACATCCGTAGAAAGAATTCTTCTTGTGTGATCTGCAGGCCCTGGAAGTTTCCCAGACCTCAACATCAGAACCAGTTTCATAAAAACACTAAGACATAATTTGCCTTTTTCACTGTGTTGAGATTCACACATATGGTGCAAAAGCAATGATTTCTAAAACTGCCAGCACCTTAGTGTGAATCAAGGCTGTATCCTCAAACTATACTCGTATATGGATTCTCCACTTACACACACACTGCTGTTTTCGACTTAATGGTCTTTTTGAATCATTAAAATATTTTTTTTTTAAGATTTTATTTATTTGAGAGAGAGAGAATGAGAGACAGAGAGCACGAGAGGGAAGAGGGTCAGAGGGAGAAGCAGACCCCCCGCTGAGCAGGGAGCCTGACGTGGGACTTGATCCCAGGACTCCAGGATCATGACCTGAGCCGAAGGCAGTTGCTTAAAGAACTGAGCCACCCAGGCACCCGAATCATTAAAATATTTAATTGAAGATTTTATTGAATCTACCTTGAGTACACATCACTTAAAATTAGGTGAGGTCACATGGGATGTATGCATAATGTAACTTTTAATTTTTTTCTTAAGCATGGTGTTTTTTTTTTTTTTTTAAAGATTTTATTTATTTATTTGAGAGAGAGAATGAGAGAGATAGAGCAGATGAGAGGGGGGAGGGTCAGAGGGAGAAGCAGACTCCCTGCCGAGCAGGGAGTCCGATGCGGGACTCGATCCCGGGACTCCAGGATCATGACCTGAGCCAAAGGCAGTCGCTTAACCGACTGAGCCACCCAGGCGCCCAAGCATGGTGTTATTCTTAAAAACATTTAAATAAAAAGGGTTCTGCTCCCCCCATACTTCCAGAGACAATAGTTACTATGTGTGCTTTATACAAATCTCTTCCTATTCCTCATTGTTTATCAATTTCATTGAGCTATAATTTACATAAAATAAATTCACACTTTATAAAAGTATAGTGCAGTGACTTTTGACAAATGTAAACACTTGTGTAAGCATCACCCAATCAAGTTGTAGAGCATTCCTCTCCATCAGAAGTTTTCCTAGGACTATTTTACCATGAATATCTTCTCCAATTCCAGCCCTGGGAAACCACTAATCAGTTTTCTGTTAGTTTTGCCCGTTTTAGGACATCATGTAAGTAGAATTATATAATAGGGACTCTTTCTGTCCCATTTCTTTTGCCCCACATAGTATGTGGGAGGTTCATCCATGCTGCTGCAGCTGTCAGTACTTTCTTCCTTTTTTTCACTGAGTACCCTCCTGTTGTTTGTATTACCATTCACCAGCTGATAAAAATTTGAGGTATTCCCAGTTTTTGACTATTATGAATAAGGTGTCTATGAACATCTGCATACTAGCCCTTTTGTGACATATGTATTCAGTTCTCTTGGGTAAATTCCAAAGTGTGCAATTACTGGATCATATGGTGAGTATATGTTTAATCAATGCATGTCTCTTTGTACATGTGAGGAAGACTTTCTCTAGAAGTGAAATTGCTCAACTCCGAGAGATTTGAAGTTTTCTAGAGTGATATCACCAAAATGGCAGTGTTGGAGACCCCAGCCTTTATCTCTCCCCACAGAGATTAACAATTAGACAGCTCTTCTTGAACAAAAACAACTCACAAAAAAAGAGATGATAATCATGTGATGTGATGGAGGTGTTAGCCAATGCTGTGGTGGGAGTCATTTTGCAATATGTAAGTGTACCAAATTAACACTATGTGCACTTTAAACTTACACAGTGTTATAGGTCAATTATATCCTAATAAAGATGGAAAAAATAAAACAACCAAATTGTTTTCCAAAGTGGTGGCACCCTTTTGTATCCCACTGGTAATGTATGAGAGTTCTAGCTTCTCTACATTGTCTCCCTACATAGTTTGACCAGTCTTCAGCAGCATTGGCTGTTATAATAATGGCAACTGCTGTTTTTTGAATGTCTTTTATAGGCCTAATACATTATTGGTATTATTATAAATTATTTTTATCATTATAACCATGCTAAGAAGGAAATTACATTAATACTCCTTTTTTTTTTTTTTTTTACTTCTAGGAATGAGGCTCTAATTGTTTTTTGTACTCCTAAGGTCAGAATACTTCTGCATGTTATAGTGGGCATCAGGATAAATCTATTTGTCCAGTGCTCACTAAGCCACCTTTTTTCTAATATGTGTAAAATGATACCCTTTTGTTCTTCTAATTTTCTTGGTTTTGTTTATTGGTGAGCTTGCTTATGTTTATCATGTGCTGCCTAAGTCTTTGAGTTTCTTTGCCTTAAAATGCAGCTTGAACTACATCAGAAGTTCTTATGATTGCAAAATTATATGAATGTGTACACAGGTATTTTTTTCTAAGGTAAGTTTTCACAGTTTTTATCAGGATATTAATAGGTCAGTGATGTTAACATTTTAATTCCTTTCACATCAGATCGTGATACTTAGAATATTGATGTTTTGCAACATTGCCAAGTAGCCAGGTTCTTAAAAATTCTTCTTTAGGCTGTGTTTAGAGAAGAAACAAGATACCATCCAATTTTGGTATTCAGTGATAATTATGTTCTTTAAAGTCATCATGGAACACTGGTTTAGTGAATACTGAAACACTCATTGCTCCTATGGGAATTATAGGGCTAGGTTCCTGTGAGCCCCTGGTCACATATGTGTTAACAAATCAGTACACCTCATTTTAGGTATTTTTCTGCTTATAGATACTCTCATTAATGTATGTTGTTCCTGGCCAACTGCACTATAACAAATGCCTGTACAAGCTTATCTAACACACATATTTTCTGTGATCTTGGCTTGCATGTCCTCCAGTGTAGTGGAATTAAAGGAATCAATTTGTGTCATCGTGTAGATTTGCCAGTATCCTGCAGGAAATTAATGTGGCAAACAAATGCCAAGTGAGGCATAAGTAAAAAAAAAAATGATACTGAGATACCAAATAGATCCTCTTTCTAAGAGATAAGCTAAGAAATCTGTGAATGAGAGACAAGTGAATATCTTAAGTATTTTATTTATTTGAGAGATGATAAGTGTGTTTTAAGTGTTTTGGTTTCCACATGCTCTTTGTTAGTATAGAGAAATGTGATTAACTTTTATGTGTTGATACTGTATCCTGCAACCTTGCTGAACTCACTTATTAATTATAGAAGTTTTCTGGAGATTCCTTGGGATTTTCTATATAGACTGTCATGTGATCTGAAAATAGGGGGAGTTTTCTTTCTTTCCAATATGTCTTTCATTCTTTTTTCTTACCTTATCAAAGTGGCTAGAATTTCTAGGACTATGTTGAATAAGAGTTGTTTTGTTCCTAATATAAGGGGAAAGATTTCAGTCTTTCACTACTAAGTTTAATGTTAGCTGTAGGTGTTTTTGTAGATGCTTTTTATCAAGTTGAGGCAATTAGCCTCAATTCCTATTTTGCTGAGGTTTTATCATGAGTGAGTGCTTGACTTACTTAGTTAAATGTTTTCTGGATAATTTGCTCTGATCATATGATTTTTCTTCTTTAGACTGTTGATATGGTGGAGATTTTTGAATGATGGATCAATCTTTCATACTTAGAATAAATTCCACTTGGCAAAGTTATATAATTTTTTTATATATCATTGGGTCTGAGTTGCTAATATTTTGTTGAGGATTTTCACATTTATGTTCATGAGAGTTCTTGGTTTGTAGTTTTCTTTAGTTTTTTTTTTTTTTAATACTGTCTTCATTTGACTTTAGTATCAAGGTAATGTTGGCCTAACACTATGAATTGGAAAGTGTTTTTTCTCTTCTATTTTCTTTCTATTTTCTATTTAGTGGTCAATTTTCTTTAGATGTTGGTTGAAATATTTTTCATGAAGCCATTTGTATCTGGAGAGTCAATGGTTATAAAATGATTCAGATGATCTGTCTTAGTTTACTAGCTTATGGTTATCATAGAATTGGGTCATTTTTTCTAAATTGTCAGAATTATCAGTATAAAGTTGTTTGTAGTTTTCCCTTATTATTCCTTAATGGCTGCAGGATCTGGTAAAATATCCTTGTTTTATTACTGATATTGATACTCGTCTCCCCCGCACTTTAAAATGTCATTGTTTTGAATTTCAGATCGTGTTATAACTTTTTTCATCATCAATGTAATTTATTTATTTATTTAAAGATTCATTTATTTGTTTTAGAAAGTGTGTGAGCATGCTTATGGGGGGAGGGGCAAAGGGAGAGGATGTCTCAACCAGACTCCTCGCTGAGTGAGGAGCCAGAGGCGAGGCTCCATCTCAGGACCTTGAGATTAGGACTTGAGCCAAAACCAAGAGTTGGACGCTTAACCGACTGTGCCACCCAAGTGCCCCTCAATCATCAATACAATTTATAAAATGAATGAGGAGAAGTATATTCATTATATAAACCCATATTTCTGTTGTGTCTATTGGTATTTCTTCAGGATGAGGCAAGATTTCCTCTTTTATCATTTTCTTTTTGAAGAACTTTCTTTAAAGAAGGAATTTTTTAACCTTTAAGAAGAATCGGTCTGCTAATTAAAAATTCTTTTCTTGCACCTGAGAATGTCTTTATTTCTCCCTAATTCCTATAGTTTTGTGGGTTATGGAACTGGCAGTTGGTAGTTCTTTTCTTTTAGCAGTTGAAAAAAGTGTGACACTTTCCTCTGGTCTACACTGTTTCAGATGAGAAATCTGCTGTCACTCGTCATAAGTGTTTTCCTACAGGTAACATGCCATTTTTTTTCTGGCTGATTTCAGGATTTTTTTTCCCCTTTCTCTTTACTTTTCAGAATTAAATTTTTATGTGTCTTCACATGTATTTCTTTGTGTTTATCTTATTTGGGGTTTACTCAGTTTTTGATTCTATAGGTTTATGCCTTTTGCTAAATGTGGGGTTTTAGCCATTATTTTTTAGAATGTTCTTTCAGTTCCACTCTCTTTGTCCTCTCTCTCTGAGTCTCTGATGATACAAATATTGGATCTTATGTTATTGTCTTGAATGTTCCTGAAATCTATTAATTTTTTTCAATCAATTTTTTCTTGGTAAATTGTATAAGTTCTATAAATCTGTTAAAATTGGGTAAATTCTATTAAATAATTGTTAGGTTCACTGATCCTATCCTGTCTTCTCTACTCTAATATTTAGCCCATTCAGAAAGTTTTGTGTTTTTGTTATTGCATTTGCTATAATTTCTATTTAGTTCTCTTTAATAATTTCTATTTCTTGAAGTTTTCTATTTTTTCATTTGTTTCAAGAGAATTTGTAATTGTTGGCTGAAGCAATATGTCTGATGTCTGATTTAAAATTGTGTCAGATAATCCCAGTATTGGATCTATCTGATGTTGCTGTCAGTTGTCTTTTGTTGTTTAATTTTTATTTTTCTGGTTCTTGGTTTGACAGATGATTTTTTTAATTAAAAAAATTTTTTTATTAGTTTCAGAGGTAGAATTTAGTGATTCATCAGTTGCATATAACACCCAGTGCTTGTTACATCAAGTGCCCTCCTTAATGCCCATCACCCATTTATCTCTTCCCCTCCACCTCCCCTCCAGCAACCCTCAGTTTGTTTCCTAGAGTTCAGCATCTATTATATTGCCTATTTGCCTCCCTCTCAGTTTTCATCTTATTTTCTTTTTCCTTCCCTTCCCCTATGTTCATCTGTTTTGTTTCTTAAATTCCACATATGAATGAAACCATATGGTATTTGTCTTTCTCTGACTGACTTATTTCACTTAGTGTAATACCCTCTAGTTCCATCCACATTGTTGCAAATGCTAAGATTTGGTTCTTTTTGATGGCAGAGTAATATTCCATCACACACACACACACACACACACACTCCACTTCTTCTTTATCCATTCATCTATTGAAGGATGTCTCAGCTCTTCCCACAGTTTAGCTATTATGGACATTGCTGCTATAAACATTGGGGTGTATGTACCCCTTCACATCACTGTGTTTGTATCTTTTGGATAAATACCTAGTAGTGCAATTGCTGACTCATTGGGTAGCTCTATTTTTAATATTTTGAGGAACCTCCATACTGTTTTCCAGAGTGGCTACACCAGCTTGCATTCCCAATAGTGTATCCTCACCAACATCTGTTGTTTCCTGAGTTGTTAATTTTAGCCATTCTAACTGGTATGAGGTGTTATCTCATTGTGGTTTTGATTTGTATTTCCCTGATGCTGAGTGATGTTGAGCATTTTTTCATGTGTCTGTTGGCCATTTGTGTGTCTTCTTTGGAACAATATCTGTTCATGTCTTTTGCCCATTTATTGACTGGATTATTCATTTTTTGGGTGTTGAATTTGATAAGTTCTTTATAGATTTTGGATAGTAACCCTTTATCTGATAAGACATTTGCAGATATCTTCTCCTATTCTGTAGGTTGCCTTTTGGTTTTATTGACTGTTTCCTTTGCTGTGCAAAAGCTTTTTATCTTGAACTACTGGGACTTCATCAGGTGATTTCTTTTTTTTTTTTTTTTTAAAGATTTTATTTGTTTATTTGACAGAGAGAGACACAGCGAAAGAGGGAATACAAGCAGGGGGAATGGGAGAGGGAGAAGCAGGCTTCCCGCGGAGCAGGGAGCCCGATGCGGGGCTCGATCCCAGGACCCTGGGATCATGACCTGAGCCGAAGGCAGATGCTTAACAACTGAGCCACCCAGGCGCCCTGTGATTTCTTTTTTAATCATATCCTGGGTCTTTTGGGTATTGTTAAGAGTCTGGCTCCTCTTTAAATCTTTTATTTTAATAGGCAGTCATCTTGTTTAGATTTGGCATACAAGCCCTGGCCAGCTTTTGTGGGCTGTGGTTCTGATGAAAATTTTATTTTTAGAGCTTTTGCTGTGCTATTTTACTCCACTTGATACCTGTTACAGCTGGGTGACACACAGGTCATGGCTGGTGCCACCTGAAAGGGTTGAAGGAAATTCCTAGGCAGGATCATGGTGCGTCTAGATGGGAAAAAAGGATTTCTAAGGAGTCTCTGGCTCACAGGGATGAAGAGCACTTCCTAGGACTGTCTACTTGTTTTGGCAGGATCCTTCTTGCTGGTGCTGCCTGGCTATCCAGTGTCTCTTGAAAGGGAAGGCAAGTTTCAGGTCCCATGGAGAAAGCACTTTTCTTGGCTGATTATTGTTTGCAAAACATCCAGTATATCCCCATACCAATGGCTTAGCTGTTATTGTCAGAAGGACTCCTATTTAATTCTTAATCGCAGGAAACAAACTGAGTGTTGTTGGAGTGGGGGGTGGGGTGGGAGGGATGGGGTGACTGGGTGATAGACACTGGGGAGGGAATGTGCTCTGGTAAGCGCTGTGAATTGTGCAAGACTGTTGAATCTCAGATCTGTACTTCTGAAACAAATAATGCAATATATGTTAAGAAAAAAAAAAAGAAGAATAAGGTAGCGGGAGGGGAAGAATGAAGCGGGGGAAATCGGAGGGGTGGACGAACCATGAGAGACGATGGACTCTGAAAAACAAACTGAGGGTTCTAGAGGGGAGGGGGGTGGGAGGATGGGTTGGCCTGGTGGTGGGTATTGAGGAGGACACGTTCTGCATGGAGCACTGGGTGTTATGCACAAACAATGAATCATGGAACACTTCATCTAGAACTAATGATGTAATGTATGGGGATTAACATAAGAATTAAAAAAAAAAAAGAAGGACTCCTATTTAATCAGGATGAGGAATGAGCATACATGAGCTACATTTTATTATTAGGGGGTCAGGACTTGCTGGATCTGTTTCCCTTTTTCTGTTGAGTGAAGGGATATAAGATGATTTGCTGCTGTATTGTTCCCCCAGTCTTGGAGTCACAAACAGGCTTGCTTTTTCTTAGGAACTTTCAGGGCAAGAGGTTTTATTTGTTCATTTGATTTGTCATCACTAATTAATCCAGTATGTTTTGTGTGCTTACTCTGGGCCAGTTTTATCCCAGCTTCCGTAAGAGTAAAATGAGACCAATTCTACCCTGTGTTGCTCAGCCACTCATTTGGCAATATCTGCCAGTAAACACACATTCAGTAATATGAATAAGTAATTCGAGAGGCCAAGATGTAAAATGTGATTAGCCTCAATATGCAAGATAGTAACGTTGATTCTCCCTGAAGCTGCCTGGAAAATCTGGGACCGTTGTTTAAACACGATCGATCTCAAAGCCTTAGGACTCTCTGTTCCCCACCTCCACCCCCCCGACCCCCGCGTGAGCAAGCTCTAGTGATTCTGCAAGCTTTTGTTCTTTAATACATTGAGCAAACATGAACTCCAAGTGCTGTCACCTTGTTGCTATTCATTGTGCTGTGTAATTGGAAGACGCAGTTCTAGTTTGCCTCTTCCCTGTGAAGCAACCAGTTAGTCAACAGATCAGTCTTCTGAGATTTGCTCCTGGTATGGTTACAGAATCTCAGGATTCAGCACTTTAGAGACTCTCTTGCCTGGTTAATAGCACAGTATCTCACTTCCTCGAGGCTGGGGCTGGTCATCACCTTGGACAAGCAGGTAATCAGATAGTCCTTGGCTCCAATCATAAACCCTTGCAATAAAAAGGATCTTAGAAGCAAAATCAGCAGCACCATAAATTAAATTACAAAATATACTTAGAAGGTGAAAAATAAACACTTAACACAATAAGCAGCAGCATAGGGTCTTCCGGAGGTCTGTTGAGCTATGGCCAGCTTCATCCCTCCAAGTTAGGGTGAGAGACCTACGGGACAGGGAAGGGGCTACAGGTCATATGCTCCAGCTGTCTGATTTGCATTTGAAGAAAATGAGGCCTAGAGGATTTTCTCAAGATTTGTCCAGGCAACAGGACTAGTCATATGACCTTATTCAGAGGGACATGAGAGACATGGTCTCTACGTCCCAGCACCCTCCTGGAACCTCTAGTCCAACCTGTTCCTTTCCTCTTCTGCACCAGCTCTCACCTCTTCTCCCCCACCACACATCTCTATTTAGACCTTTCACATTGACTTCTAGCTTCTCCCATGCTTCTTTTTTGTCTTTTTAGCACAGAATTTTTTAGTATCCTTTTATTTATTAAATCAAGTATTGTTTTGAATCTTCTTTTGTTTTATAGGTAGATATGTTAAATATTTTATCTTTATCTCTCCAAGAAGGAGACATTAATTAAACTTCTTAGTGACCTTGCATTTACTCTGTGATTGGAATACCTGCCCTTCTACCAACTCCCCCCACCTCCGCACCTCAAAGGACCTCCTAGTCTCCCTGCTCCTGATGCTTCCAATGGATTCTAGCCCAGGAATAGTTCTTTTCTTTTGTTTTCTTTTCTCTTTTCCTCCTTTCTTTCTTCCTCCCCTTCCCTCTTCTCTCCCCTCCCCTCCTCTCCAAATAAGACTCTATTATATACACAAGCCTCAGATAGTAGCAGCAAATAATATTCACCGTTTTCTGCTCTCAGCATTACTCAGTATACGGGTTGAAAATCTAAAAATAACAACACAACTGTACAGTAACTCCCAACTGTCAGCCTGTGTATGCTCTATATAAGACTTTCTTTGCAAAGCTGAACTTTGCCTCCCATCCCACTAATACAAGCACCATGGAATGCAGTCTCCAAGGAACATGGAAATGGAGAGAGTGGTGCCAGGCCAGGATGGAGGGCTGATGATTGTTTGAGAGACCAAGAAAGTCAGGAAGCAGACCAGCATGTATGTTCTTAAATTCAGGGCCTGTGGCTATCAGAGGAAGGGTTTAGTGGAGTTCACAGATACATCAAATATTCCTAGTTTTGGTACCATGGATGTTCCATTTCATTTCAGACCCAGTCAACCACCACTCCAGCCAAGGCCTAGCCAAAGAGGCAGCTGAATGGGGACTAGAGTTCTAAGACAGAAGCTGCAGTGTCCATAGATGCCAGAGAGATCTTTCCTGGGATAAAGGGGAATTAGCAGCAGACATGAGGCAGCTGTGGAAGAAAGCACTCGTCTTGATAATTGATGCAGATGCTGCACTGAAAAATCTGAATTACTGATGGAAACTTAGAATTTCCTGTAATTAATAAGTAACAAGGGCTTCTCTATTTTTTACTTATTTTTATGAGCCTTCTGAAACGGGTGGAGAACATTTGCAAAACTTGGATGTCTTAGTAGGAGCAGTCCAGTCCAACTCAGCTCTCCCAGACAGTCACTGCAGGACAGACCCCTGACAGCAGCTGCTTTGCTGTATTCCCTACTAGCTGTGGCATGCTGGAACAGTGCCTGGCGCATAGCAGGTCCTCCATAAATGTTGAATATCCAAGTAGGGTTTTTGACAAATTCCTAGTGAGGTAGACTTAGAAATGAAGGCTGGGAACTGCTGTCTGTCATTCCTCCTTAGTATGTAGTCATGTTTGCCAACTAAACATGTTCCACACAGTGAGATCAGCTAATCATTGACTCGACTCATAAAGTTCCAAATGGAAGGATTTTATAGTAGAAAACTGAACCAGCTTATTCCCAGAACAGGCAAAGCATTGCTATTGTAAAAAATTAATAGACTTAAAAAAAAATTATTATTATGTTATGTTAATCACCATACATCACATCATTAGTTTTTGATGTAGTGTTCCACGCTTCATTGTTTGCGTATAACACCCAGTGCTCCATGCAGAACGTGCCCTCCTTAATACCCATCACCAGGCTGACCAATCCTCCCACCCCCCTCCCCTCTAGAACCCTCAATTTGTTTTTCATAGTCCATCGTCTCTCATGGCTCATCTCCCCCTCCGATTTCCTCCCCTTCATTCTTCCCCTCCTGCTATCTTCTTCTTTTTTTTTTTTTTTAACATATAATGTATTATTTGTTTCAGAGGTACAGATCTATGATTCATCAGTCTTACACAATTCACAGCACTCACCATAGCACATACCCTCCCCAATGTCTATCACCCAGCCACCCCTTCCCTCCCACCCCCCACCACTCCGGCAACCCTCAGTTTGTTTCCTGAGATTAAGAATTCCTCATATCAGTGAGGTCATATGATACATGTTTTTCTTTGACTTATTTTGCTCAGCATAACACTCTCCAGTTCCATCCACGTCATTGCAAATGGCAAGATTTCATTCCTTTTGATGGCTGTAAAAAAATTAATAGACTTTTTAATAGAGCAATTTTAATTTACAGAAAAATTGGGCAGGAAGTACAGAGGGTTCTCTCTGTACCCTCCATAGTATTCCCTGTTGTTGACTTGGATTAGTGTGGTACATTTGTTATATTTGATGAGTGGATCTTAATACATTATTATTACCTGAAGTCCGTAGTTTATCTTAAAGTTCATTCTGTGTTATACACTTCTATTGACTTTGGCAAATGCATAATGTCACATATCTACCATTACAGTATCATGCAGAAAATTTTCAGTGCCCTAAAAGTTCTGGTCTCCAGATATTTATCCCTCCCTCCCTGTCTACCCCCTGGAAACCACTTATCTTTTTAGTCTCTATAGTTTTGCCTTTTCCAAAATATCACATACTTGGGATCAAACTGTCTTTAACCTTTTCAGATTCGATTTTTTTCACTTAATCATATGCATTTAAGATTCCTCCATGTCTTTTCATGGCTTGATAACTCATTTCTCTTTAGTGCTAAGTGATAATCATTATATGAATGTATCACAGTTTGCTTATCCCCTCACCTGTTAAAGAACATCTTTGTTGCTTTAGTTTTTGGGAATTATGAATAAAGCTTCTATAAACATTTGTGTGTAGGTGTTTATGTGGACATAAGCTTTCAACTCATTTGGGTAAATACCTAGGAGTATGATTGTTGTACCACGTGGTATAACTATGTTTAGCTTTGTTAGGAAACTGCTGCCAAACTGTCTTCCAAAATGGCAGTACTGTTTTGCATCTCCAACAGGTGAGAGTTCTTGTTGCACCATATCTTCGTCAGCATTTGGTGTTGTCTGTGCTTTTGATTTTAACCACTCACTCTAATAGATGTGTAGTGGTGTCTCGTTGTTGTCTGAATTTGCAATTCCCTAATGACAGATAATGTCGAGTACCTTTTCATATGCTTATTTGTCATCTGCATATCTTCTTTGGTGAGATCTGTTCAGATCTTTTGCCCCCTTTTGAAAATTATATTGTTTGTTTTTCCTATAATAGAGTTTGAAGAACTCTTTGTATATTTTGAATACAAGTCCTTTATTAGATGTGTTTTGTAAATACTTTCTCCTAGTCAGTAGGATTGTCTTCTCATTCTCTTAACAGTATCTTTTGCAGTGCAGAAGTTTTAAATTTTAATGAAGCCAACTTATCAAATTTCTTGCTGGGATAATGCTTTTGGTGTTATATCTAAAAACTCATTGCTAAGCCCAGGGTCACCTGGATTTTTTTCCTATATTCTAGCAGTTTTATAGCTTTGATTTTACACTTAGGTCTGTGATGAGTTTTGAGTTAAGTTTTATGACAGGTGTAAAGTTAGTATCTAAGTTCATCTTTAAAATGATTGTTCGGTTATTCTAGCATCGTTTGTGGAAAAGACTATTCTTTCTCCATTAAATTACTTTTGCTATCTTTGTCAAGTTCAGTTGCTATTATTTGTATGGGTCCATTTCTGGCTCTTTGTTATGTTTCATTGATGTATTTGTTCTTTCACCAATGGTACATTGTTTTAACTGCTGTTGCTGAATAGAAAGTTTTGAAGTCAGGTAGTATCATTTCCCTCATAAAGAAGACTTTGCTTTTCTTTTTCAGTGTTGTGTTGGGAATATGTCAGAACTAGTAGGTAAATAAGTGCTAGAGAATCTAATGCACAGCATAGTGATTATAGTTAACAATACTGTATTATAAACTTCAAAGTTGCTAGGAGACTAGATCTTAATTGTTCCCTACAAAAAAAAATATGATAATTATATGACATGGTAGAAGTGTTAGTTTAGCTGAAGTTACAGTGGTAATCATATTGCAATATATAAATATATCAACATGTTGCACACCTTAAACTTATACAATGTTATATGTCAATTGTATTTCAGTTAAAAAAAAAGAAAGAATAAGCTTCCCATAGCTATATTCTTATATTAAAAAATATTGTATTGGTTATTCTGGATCTTTTGCCTTTCCACATTAAGTTTAGAATCAGTTTGCAGATGTCCACCAAGTAACTTGCTGGGATTTTGATTAGGAAAGTCTTGAATCTATAGATGAAGTTGGGAAGAACTGACATCTTAACAGTTTTGAGTCTTCTTATGTATGAACATGGAATATCTCTTTATTTATTTAGATCTTTGATTTCTTTCATCAGAATTTTGTAATTTTTCCCATATAGGTCTTATAATATTTTGTTAGGTTTACATCTAAGTATTTCATTTTTGGGTGTGCTTGTATAAATGGTGCTTCATTTTTAATTTCAAATTCCAATTGTTCATTGCTAGTATATAGGAAAGAAAGAATTGACTTTTCTATGTTAACAAAAGAAAATTTTTGACACACTCTAATGTTTAAAGCAAGTCACAGAGAGAGAGACTACAGAAGGTATGAATATTGAGTTTCAATGAGGGCCACCAGTGTAAGAGATCCCCACATTGGGGAAGTAATTTTTACACATGAACTGTTAGAGAACCACCAGAGCCTTCTTCCAGTCATGCCCTACTTGTATGGTACTGGTGAGGTCCTACAAGTCAATTTCTAGTGTGGGCAAAGGGAGGCTTTGTGGATGAGACCCAAACAGAAAGTGCTAGTGCCTAAACCCTCTCCATGTGCAAAGAACTAGGATTTGCAGTATATTTTCCAGGTGCTTCTTGACAGTGTCAGGGCCTCTAAGGTTTGGTGACTTCCTCCTGGTTTGTAAATTATGTCTGAAAGAGTATTATTTTAAAAATTAAATTTAAACCTAACACCTTTTGGGGTTGTCTTTAAACTAATTTTGAAGGGAAGAATAAATAGCAAAGACCAGTCTACTCTATTATAAGATGTATTATATAGATAATCAAGATTGTGTGGTATTGGCCGAGGGATATTCACAAAGATCAATGGAATAAGAACTGAGAATCCAGAAATAAACCCACACAAATAGTAGCTCAGTAGATTCTTGACAGAGGTTCAAAAATAATTCAATGGAAAAAGGATAGCCTTTTCATTCTTCTGTATATAGCTGTCCAATTTTCCCAGCAGCTATATACGGAGGAATGAAACTCGACCATACTCTAACACCATACACAAAGATAAACTCAAAATGGATGAAAGACCCCACCATCAGACAGGAATCCATCAAAATCCTAGAGGAGAACATAGGCAGTAACCTCTTCGACATCGGCCACAGCAACTTCTTTCAAGATACTTCTCCAAAGGCTAGTGAAACAAAAGCAAAAATGAACTTTTGGGACTTCATCAAGATAAAAAGCTTCTGCACAGCAAAGGAAACAGTCAGCAAAACAAAGAGGCAACCCACAGAATGGGAGAAGATATTTGCAAATGACACTACAGACAAAGGGCTGATATCCAAGATCTATAAAGAACTTCTCAAACTCAACATCTAAAAAACAAATAACCAAGTCCAAAAAATGGACAGAAGACATGAACAGACACTTCTCCAAAGAAGACATACAGATGGCTAACAGACACATGGAAAAATGTTCATCATCATTAGCCATCAGAGAAATTCAAATCAAAACCACATTGAGATACCACCTTACGCCAGTTAGAATGGCAAAAATTGACAAGGCAAGAGACAACAATTGTTGGAGAGGTTGTGGAGAAAGGGGAACCCCTTACACTGTTGGTGGGAATGCAAGTTGGTACAGCCACTTTGGAAAACAGTGTGGAGGTGCCTCAAAAAATTAAAAATAGAGCTACCCTATGACCCAGCAATTGCACTACTGGGTATTTACCCCAGAGACACAGATGTAGTGAAAAGAAGGGCCATATGGACCCCAATGTTCATAGCAGCAATGTCTGCAATAGCCAAACTGTGGAAAGAGCCGAGATGCCCTTCAACAGATGAATGGATAAAGAAGATGTTGTCCATATATACAATGGAATATTACTCAGCCATCAGAAAGGATGAATACCCAACTTTTACATCAACATGCATGGGACTGGAGGAGATTATGCTAAGTGAAATAAGTCAAGCAGAGAAAGTCAATTATCATATGGTTTCATTTATTTGTGGAACATAAGGAATACCATGGAGGACATTAGGAGAAGGAAGGGAAAAATAAAGGGGGGGAAATCGGAGGGAGAGATGAACCATGAGAGACTATGGACTCTGAGAAACAAACTGAGGGTTTTAGAGGGGAGGGAGGTGGGTGGATGGGTTAGCCCGGTGATGGGTATTAAGGAGGTCACATACTGCATGGAGCACTGGGTGTTGTATGAAAACAATGAATCGTGGATCACTACATCAAAAATTAATGATGTATTGTATGGTGACTAACATAACATAATAAAATAAAATCTAAAAAAAAAAAAAAAGGATAGCCTTTTTAACAAATGGTGATAGAGAAATTGGACATCCATAGACCCCCCCCCCAAGAAAATGAAAGAAAAAAGAATCTTCAGTTCCACATATGAGTGAAATCGTATGGTATTTGTCTTTCTCTGACTGACTTACTTTGCTTAGCATGATACCCTCTAACTCCATCCACATTGTTGCAGATTTAAGAAACAAAACAAACATAGGGGGAAAAACAGAGAGGCAAACTAAGAAACAGAGTCTTAAGTATAGAGAACAAACTGATGGTTATCACAGGGCGGGGAGTGGAGGAATGGGTTAAACAGGTGATGGGGATTAAGGAGGGCACTTGTGATGAACACCATATGGTGTCAAATGGAAGTGTTGAATCATTAAATTCTACACCTGAAACTGATACTACATTGTATGTTAACTAACTGGAATTTAAATAAAAACTGGGAAGAACAAAAAAGAAAAAAGAAAAAAAGCTTGACCTAAACCTCATACAAAAATTAACTCAAAATTGACTTTTAAATGTAAATGTAAAACTATAAAACTTTTAGGAAAAAAATAGACAATTTTTGGGATTTAAGGCTAGGCAAAGAATTTTTAGGTTTAACAACAAAAGCATGATCAGTAAGAAGAAAACATTGATAAATTGGACTCATGAAACTAAAAACTTTCACTATGTGAAAGTGCTGTGAAGAGGATGAAAAGTCAAGTCAAAGTATCTAACAAAGTACTAGTGTCTAGAATGTATGAAGAGCTCTCAAAGCTCAGTATTAAAAACCAAACAGTCCAATTAGAAAATGGCAAAGACATGAAGAGACATTTCAAGGAAGAGCATATTTAGATAGCAAATAAGCACATGAAAAGATGTTCCATATCATTAACTATTAGGGAAATGCAAACTAAAGCTACAGTTAGGTATCACTACACATTTATCGGAACACCTGAAATAAAAAATAGCCACAGCAAATACTGGCGAGGATGTGGAGAACTAGCTCACTTATACATGCTGTTGGAATGCTAAATGGTATGGCCACTCTTGAAAAACAGTTTGGCAGTTTATAACACACACACATGCACACACACACACGAAAACCCCTAAACTAAACATGAAATTGTGACCCCCAAATTAGGCACTGTCCTAGAGAGATTAAAAACTTACATTCACATAAAAACTTGCATGTAAATATTTATAGCAGCTTTATTTATAATGTCTACAAACTATAAACAACCCAGATGTCTTTCTACCAGGGAATGGCTAAACATGCTGTGATATATCCACACCATGGGTATTACTCAGAACTGAAAAGGAACAAACTATTGATAAATGCAACAACCTGGATGGAACTCCAGAGTATTACTCTGATTGAAAAAATGGCAATCCTAAAAGATTACATACTGCACAATTCCATTTCTATGCCATTATTGAAATAACAAAACTCTAGAAATGGAGAACAGATTAGTGGTAGCAGGGTTTACGGATGAGGCTAGGGTGGAGTGAGTATGGTTTTAAAAAGGCAACGTGAGGAATCCTTGTGGTGGTGGAAATATTCTGTATCTTGACTTTACTAATGCCAGTAGGCTGGTTGTGACATTGTATTAAAGTTTTGCAAGGTGCTGTCATTGGGGAAACTGGGTAAAGTATACATGAGAACCCTGTGTATTATTCCTTAACAACTGCATGTGAGTGAGCCTACAATAATCTCAAAATGAAAAGTTAAGTTTAAAATGGAACACTATTATTTTTTTAAATTTTTTATTGTTATGTTAATCACCATACATTACATCATTAGTTTTTGATGCAGTGTTCCATGATTCATTGTTTGTGCATAACACCCAGTGCTCCATGCAGAATGTGTCCTCTTTAATACCCATCACCAGGCTAACCCATCCTCCCACCCCCCTCCCCTCTAGAACCCTCAGTTTGTTTCTCAGAGTCCATCGTCTCTCATGGTTCGTCTCCCCCTCCGATTCCCCCCCTTCATTCTTCCCCTCCTGCTATCTTCTTCTTTTTTTTTTTCTTAATATATATTGCATTATTTGTTTCAGAGGTACAGATCTGTGATTCAACAGTCTTGCACAATTCACAGTGCTCACCATAGCACATACCCTCCCCAATGTCTATCACCCAGCCACCCCGTCCCTCCCACCCCACCCCCCACTCCAACAACCCTCAGTTTTAGAACACTATTATTAATGTATAATTTAAATACAGTGAAATGTTCACATCCAGTCAGTTTAATCTGTTTTGACTAATGCAGGCCCCAAGGTGCATGCGCCTTCCCAGGTAACCCTGTCCCAAGAGGAACAACTACTGTTGTGGTTTTGATTTTTCTTACTGTGTGTACTTACCATATGTACTTACTGTGTACCTATGTGGTTTTTTCTTCCCTCGGTCTGGCTTCTTTCACTCAGCATAATGCTTTTCAGATTGACCCAGTGTTATTGTGTGTATTGGTAGTTTGTTTCCTTTTAATGCTTTGTAGTGCTCCAGTGTACAGACCTGTCCTGGTTTGTCCCCACTTTCTCTTGTTGGACATCTAGTGTTTAGCTCTTATGTTTAAAGCTACTGTCAGCATTCTTGAAAAAGGCCTATGGTAGAAATAATGTTTTCATTTCTCTTGGATAAATACTTTGGAGAGGAATTGTTAGATCACAGGGTAGATGCAAGTTTAACTTTTTAAGAATCTGGCCCTTTTCCCAAAGTGGCTGTACCATTTTATACCTCACCAGCACTATAGGAGAGTTCTGGTTGCTCCACATCTTTGTCAACATTTGGTAGGGTCAGTCTTTCTTATTTACTCATTCTAGTGGCTATGAAGTGATATGTCTTTGTGTTTTAATTTGCATTTCTCTGATGACTAATGATATTGAGCATTTTGTTATGTGCTTATTCACCATTCATTCATATTCTTCAGTGAAGTGTTCAAAAGAACTCTTCTTTAGAAAGAGTTGCTTTATGTCAGGAAATATTTGGCCATTTATTTCTCTTACCTTTTTTTGTTTGTAGGTGTTTGTGTGTTCTATGGACATACACTTTTTTTTTAGGTGTATGCATGGTGAATATTTTCCCCTAATCTGGGACTTGGCCTAGTTTTTAAGTAGTGAATTCGTCTTGACTTACCTGAGTTGCTTATTATAGTTGAAAGGCTCTTTCTGTGTCTAGTGGAAAATAAAACAATAATATTGTTGATTATTTTTCTTGGGTCTATGCCTCAAGCTCTTTCCATTTTGTTGCCAACTGGGTCTTTATCAAGAGCTAGGAAAGTGCCCAAGGTGTTGTTTTCAGAACTCTTGATTTTCACATGACATGACTTCTTTTGAAAGAGTTGCTTTATGTCGGGGAATAAAGAGTTCTAGTTTCACTGAAAACGTCTGTTTTTTGGAAATGTCCTGTCATGTTTTTTGGAAATGTCCTGTCAGAAAACGGAAACTTCTGCAAAATAATGGAGATTGGTTGGGTGATTACATTCCAAGGATTGAGGAAGCCAAGGAGTGGGAATTTACAAACCACAGCAAAATGTACCTGTCAGAATATCATTCTCACTTTATGTTACAAATCATGTGTGGTTCCATCTGCAACTGGCAGTCAGTGAGGAAGCCTTTTATGTCTTCTTGATCCACTTTTCCAAACCTTCTCCACTTTTCCAAACCTTCATGTCTTGTCCTATCTCAGTCTGAAACACACCCTTTTCCCTTGCACTCAATAAAAAGATGAGCAGTTTAGTTTAACGAATGGTTATTAAGTGCTTACTGAATGTCAGGCATTTAGCAAAAAAACATGGTCTCTGTCCATAAGGAATTAACAATCTGGACAAGACTTTTAACTCATATATGTAAATTTATTTAAATATGTATCCATCCTTTTTTGCTGTACTCTTGTGTTTGGAAAGGACCATCTCTTATTTTGTGTAAAGTTGGTTCTTCTACCTGCATTGAATCTTGCTGCCTTATATCTCTTTGGGTAGCTTTTCTTATCAACTTTTCTCTCTTTTCTCTAACAATAGTCACTTGTCCACTTTTTTTTTTCTTTTCTTTAGTACATAACTTTAGTATCCAGATCTGCATCAAGCTGCCTTATGGACCTTACTTAATTCTGTGTCTAGTTCAAGTAAATGCCAGTAAATGTATATATTTACTGTAGTGTCTCAGGAAAATGCCAAAGTGGTGGGATTGCCAGATAAAATACAGAACACCCAGTTAAATTTGAATTTCAGATAATGCTTTCTTTGGTGGAAATATGTGCTATACATAGTATAAATTTGTTCCATATAGTATTTGGGATATACTTATACTGTAAAATTATTCATATAATTGGGCATTCTGTATTTTTACTTACTAAATTTGGCTACCCTATGAAGGGGGATGACATAATGCAAATGAAAATTCCAGAAGTCAACATTCTCCATCCCTTTCCATCTCCCGCAACATAAAGCAGATGCTCCTGAAGTCCTCCTTACCCTCTCTGCCATGCTAAGCTCCCAGGAACAGCTGACTCAGCCTAAATAGGATCTGCTTTGTCCAGATTCCACAGTAAATCTTTTACTTCTTTGTTTTGTACTCACATTCGCCCTTCACTTGTTATGTCCATTGAAACCACAGAACTGGTCCTGGCTCAACTGCTCTTTTAATCTCCTTCCTCTGGGAAGGTTGTAAATACTTACCATTCATTTTTTCTCTTGTTGGAATAGGCTAAAGTCACAGATAAAAAGTTCTGTAGCTTTTCTTCTTCTAGCATTCTTATGTCATGACTTCTCTTCGAGGGTGTGTTCTTTTTTAGTATGTTCTGCAATGCATTGCAGCTTAGATTCTTCCCTTAGAATACCATTAAGGCAACTTCCATCAAGATTACTTATGCCCTCCTGGTTGCCTCCAGGTTCTTTCTTGAAATTTTCCTTTAACTTCTGATGGAGGTCATCATCAAGATGGCCTGCCCAAGGTGAGGGAGTAGCTGGGGACCGAAATCCAGCATGTACTCTGCTTTCCAGCTCATGCTAACTGTCCTAGACCATGAGATTCAATAAATAACACTCTTACTTCACCTGAGTCCTGAAAAATATTGAGAGAAAGTTGAAGAATTCAGGCAGATGGAGAATAAAATACTTATTACAGGTCAAGATAGGTTGAAAGACAGGATTAGATATGAGCCAGCAATAGACTCTAATTCTGGTATGCAGAATTAGACAGATGTACAACCTTGTCATAGAAATTACTGGACCCTCAACGTGGGGCACTGCCCCAGGAAGAACCTGGGGCAGGAGGAAAAGACCAGAGTGTGCACTTCCTTTGGACAGCTAGCATCCCCATGAGGAAACTGGCAGCTTCTCTCCCAAACCCACCCACAGGCAATGTCATGGATTAGATGTGTTGGACACCTGTTGTGAGCCACTTTACGTGCTGTTGCCCCACTTCCTAATCTAGCTGCTAGTGAGCCTGTCAGTTCTGCACAGGCTTTGAATGCCTTTGTTCACTGCAACCTGAAAACACTTCTGCTCACATCTTGCTTCTAGCTCCAGGGCTTTTCTAATGCTTTGGTGTAGGATGGGCATGCTTGACATATGTACGAGTACAACCTGAGTTCGTACCCATGAGGTCACCTTTGACCAATGGGGATGAAAGCTGGTAGATTCAATGCTTCCCTCATTTTTCCTCGACGTGGACAGTTCTGAGATATATTTAAGGAGGTCCATGGGATCAGGTACCCAATGGCTAACTCACTGTATTAGCTTTCCCTCTTTTCCAGTACCACTTCTTTCTCTTCTATTCCCTGAGATCATTTCCTTCATTAATTCCAGGCCTACAAGACTTTTTCTACTGCTCTGCTTTCAGAGAATCCAGACTGAGACACTAGGGAAGGAGAAGTGGGTGAAAGAGTAAAGAGAGGCAAAGAGTGTTATGTTGATGGGTGTACTTCCACCTGGAAGGAAAAATCAAATGGTGTGTAAGAACTTCTTCTCTAGTGGGGAAAATAACAGGGTGTCCATCTAGACAAAGGATGAAAAAGATCTTTGATCAGTTCAATTCTTAGATAGCAAGAAAGCTTAAAAAACCAGTCTTTTTCTTACTGGATCTGAAAGGAGATGAAAACAAGCTAAAGATGTCGAGGATGAGCCCTAACCATGGATACGAGGCTTCCAAGCGATGGAAACCCCTAGTCAGAAGGAGCTCACATGGAAAACACTTGCGCTGAGCAAAAAAAAAAAAAAAAAAAAGACTGGACAGATTTAAGACTCTTCTTAGTTCTGTGTGGTTAGTTGTTTACAACTGTTTTTATGAGAATCTTATGGGCATAGTGGATATTAGGGCCATAATTTTAAATCTACTTTCTCTGGTTCTTGTGTCTTTTATAAATGGTTGAGGTTTTTTTTTTTTTTAAGATTTCAGTTTTTAAGTGATCTCTACACCCATTGTGGGGCTCGAACTCACAACCCTGAGATCAAGAGTCTCATGCTCTTCCAACTGAGCCAGCTAGGTATCCCTAGAATGATTGAGTTTTGACTAAAGGAGAACATATTGAACACCTACAAGGTGCAGAAAAATCACTGGCCGTAAAGGACTTTCTGTTGTCATAAGTGCGGTGAAGTCCACCATCATAGTTTAAGTTTGGGCAGTGGTATCCCCCTGGGGAGGTTGGGCTGTGTATTACATGGGCAAGAATAGCCTCGGGGAAGCTAGGCTTGTCTCATAGTGCTGATTCTGGCTACTGCACAGCCCAAACATTTTTTATCTCCAGCTTTGATGTCTACCCCTAATCTATAATTTTTCTTGCATGGTGCTGAATCATACCTGTGAACTCACTCTAGGTAGGGGCAGCTTGTTGCTCCTACCAAGCTTTTAAACTAAAACCACAGAATAAGTCCCACTTGAGCTCATTGTTATTTCCTTTTTATGGGACAGGAATTACCTGCCTGCAAAGCTCCTCACAAAAAACATGTACTCCATGCAAGAGAGCTCAGAAAATCTTGGGATGAATGGGCCTCAGGCCAGGAAGCATCAGTCATGGCTAGAGTCTTTCTGTCACAGCTGGGATCTTTCCTTTTATATCACCGTCTGCCATGCACATTGAAACAGCAGTCTTTGCAATTTTGAATATGGTGCTGCTAACTTGAATGTGTCCCAGTTACTCTTTTTAGAAAGACAGCTTATTTTCTTGAATAGAGATTAGGCTTGTAAATGTGTCCTCATTAGCAAGGCAGAAGGAGGTTAAGAACCGGGCACTTCTCCAGAAAGCCCTGGCCATCCTGAGAGTCTCCTGGATGCAGAGTAGCTCTGGGTGGCCTTTAGAGGGACTTCCTTCTCAGGGCTGTCCTTTCTACGAGGCGGATGTAGAGCTGAGTCACTAAGGACACAATGGAAAGGGAGGGGCAAAAAGTGAAGGCTTTATATTTCCTCTCCAGGGACACAGCTCTCATCTTACCTGCCAAATTGTACACTTCACCCTGGGAAGCAACAAAGGTAAAGAGAAGTATTTCTGTACTTCATTATTTCAGCTGTGCTTGCTGTCCTTGAGGAGCAGATAAGAGCAGTATAATACAGCAGCTGGGTAGGTGTGTAATGAGCCAAATGAGCGTGAAGATTATTCTTCGATTGAGTGTGGCTTTTGCTGATCTCTTGATGAATACATTAACATGTTTGTTAATACATTAACATTGATGGTGTGCGTTTTAAAAATCCTTGAGGCAGGCTGACTTAATTTTAAACCTCTGATTTGTTTAGCAAAATAGATCTCTGTTGATATTTTCTACTTTCTAATAACCCTTATTCAGAGCAGAGTACGTTACACATGGCTCTGGCCTCTGTGTGATGAAACTTTTCTTAGTTCCTTAGAGGATCTTAACTGCACTGGAGTGGCCTTATTAATAACTTGGTGTGTTGGGAAGAATGCCTTACAATGTTCTGTCCTCTTGCAATACTTTAGTGACAGTATCTCCTCTTAAGATATGTTTGTTCCTCACATTTCCTGAATAGTTCTTTTTTCTAGAGATCCTCCTTCTTAACCTAGAAGGGCTGCAGCCTTGGGCATCCTTTTACTGTTTTTCTCCCATGACAGCTTCCAGATGACACATTCCTTTTGCTTGGGAGGGATTTTTCTCCATCTAAAAGCAGATAGAAAGGTACACTAAAAGAAATTTTCTGCCATTCCTTCCTTCTTTGGGAGCTCACTTCAAAGTCCTTCTATGGGTCTGTGCGTCTGCAGTAAGATTCTGTGTACCTTGGGACTTCTGTCTTTCATGGTGTCCTCTTTTCTGAAACCAACTGCATAATATTAATTGAACTAGAAACTGTAAAATATTTATACTGTTGATTTCTCTAATACATATCCATTGTTGGGTAATTGTGCAAGACATGGATGATTTCATAGGTAGGTTTTCCCTGCCTTCAAGGAGCGCTAAGTCTAGTGAAGAAGACTAACATATTCAGTGAATAAGAATCTGTAAATTCATCCATACATTTGTGTCTCAGTGTCTCACAGAGACAACTACTCAGATGTAGAGGAAACAGTCAATTAAGGTTACTGCATAAAATCCATTGAACACCAGATTAACATGGATACTCTGTTGTGCTGACAGCCAGAAGGGTGAAATTTTGGAAAATGAATGATGATAGCAGCGCTCTTAAGAGCTAGGTGAATGATAGTGAAAACTCTGTTTTACAAATAAATGTGCCAAATACCAAAGTTCATGCATTAATTCGAATTATATATTCCCAATAGTTTTTGAGAAAAACCTAAACCTAAATCTTTTCTTCTTGCTGTGAATTAAATGCTTGAAGAGCTAGAAGATCTTATTGTGAAGTGAGGCAAATAATACTATATTTAATAACCATTAACTGTTAGAGTAAGCCTCTTAATGCCTTGTATCTTGGACAAAAATTTCTTAATTTTTCTGGTAAGATGTTATCCTTCTAAGATAAGGATAATAATGATAATGCTATAAAAACAAAACCATTTTACCACAAATGAAAACTTCTCAGAATAGCATCCAATGGCAAATGGAAAGAGCATGGACTTCAGAACAGATGGGCTTGGGTTCAAATCATGGCTTGCCCACTTACAGTGTGTGATTTCCCAAACCCTCACTGCCTTACCTGCAAAACGGGGGTAACACAGCCCATCCTGTAGGACTTAAATTCCAAATAATGTGTGCAATGCTTGGCACATACACAAACCCTGTGATTCCTTTACAAAGAAACCTCAGGCAGGTGTGTAAAGGGCTGTGTATGAGGATGTTCATCATAGCTCTGTTGCTGATGGTGTGGAGGAGGAGGCCACTTGGGTGTCTGTCTCTGGGGAGTGGATAGGCAAAATGTGAAAGCACAAAAACACAGTACTTACAAGTAACAGATGATGTTTCCAGAGAAACCTGGATGAGTCTTAAAAATGTAGTGCTCAGTGAAAAATAAATTATTTAATGTAAGATCATTGATGAAAATGAAAAAATGCCTAAGATAAGGAAACATATTTTTAAAGGACACATGTAAATAAAAGAATATGCTTTACAAATTATAAGTGTTGTCTGTGGGGATGGAGGAAAAAGGAAATGAATTGGGTTGAAGTCAATAAGCAAAGAAGAGAATTGTGGCCTAATGATGGCTGTGCTAAGGACCAAGGGGTATGATTACTTCAGTCCTCTATGCTTGTGGTTAAAAAAGAAGAAAGAAACAAACAGATTAATAATATAAGAGTGCATAGGCTGCCTGGGTGGCTCAGTTGGTTAAGCGTCTGCCTTCGGCTTAGGTCATGATTCCGGGGTCCTGGGATTGAGTCCCTCATCAGGGTCCCTGCTCAGCGGGAAGTCTGCTTCTCCCTCTGCCCCTCCCCCCTGCTCGTGCTCTCTCTCTCTCTCTCTCCCCCCCCCCTTGCAAAAATAAATTTTAAAAAATCTTTAAAAAATAAAATAAGAGTGCATTGCTCACATAGGTGGTCTCTCAGTATATCCCCACACTCTTTTCCTAGGTGCCTCCATAACTGCAACTGTAACTCTCCTATGTAGGCAGGCTTTTTATAATGACGATATGACATAGATTTAAGAAGAATAAATTTACATTTACTTATAAATCTGAAATCTGAAATTGCATTCTAGAGCCTGACTCCATTAGCTAACTCCAGATACTGAAATGCAGACTGCAGTATGAAGAGCGTTTAAGGTTTGGAGATGCTTCATTACTGGACCAAAATTGGTTTCTTATTAAAGTAACTAAATAAAGAGCTTTCAAGGATGTTATTATTAGACCTGTTACAGAGAGCTCTATTAAAATTAACTTGAAGAACAGTGTCCTGTTAAAAGTATATGCTAATATTTTCATGAAATAAGATTAGCAAAACTTTTGTGTTATGCCTTTAAGAAAACTGTCAGGAGCAAAGAAAAATACAGTCCAGGCTGGTTATAATATAACTGCTAGGCTCTATTATACTATGCTTGGGTGGTCTGATGAATGGAAATAGGTAGCACCTAGTTCTTAATGATTATTTTAGGACAACCAGTTTCAAATACAGGTGTGTGTCATCACCATTTTTTGCCATATAAATTTGGTGGGCCATTATTTTGAAAGTCCACAAGTGACATGTTTCCTTTCAGTCTCTCTCTGCCTGAGAAATGCTGAGCTGTGCTCTCTGCTCCCTTCCCCAGATCTGAGGCCTTCACTTTAGGTTTGGCTTTGTTCAGCTCGTAAGGCACAAAGTACTATGTTTTAGTGACAGGTGTGACACTAATGCCTAAATCAGTAGCCCAACAGAGTCACACCCCCGGGAACACACTTCCAGTGAGCTCAGCTCAGATATGAACTGTCTGAAAACAAGGCAAGTTAGTAACTAAAATAAATATACCCGGGTGGAGATAATAGACTGGCTATCTGTCATAATAGCCTAGAGAATATAGGCCCAGACTTGGTTTCTACAAGAGTGCACAGCTGTAATCTAGAAGACGAGAGAAAGAGGAACGAAGTGTTCCAGATAGCTGGGGGACTAAATGAGGGAAAAGATGTAGCTGGGCCAGAAATGTGTGAATGTGAGGTAGGTGGGCTAATTGGTTCTAGCGGATAAGGGTGTATAAAGAAATCTCTAAAGTAAGTCGGGATGCTTTTAGCTGCAAGTAATAGAAGACTCAGTCAAAACGAGCTAAAGTATAAGGAAACATCATCTTGCATGACAAGAAATCCCAAGGTAGGACAGATCCAGGCTGGGTTAATCTGTCTACTCAGTTCTGTCCACCTTTCCTCTCTGACATCTGGCTTATCCTCTTGGGCTGGCTACATCACAGTCACACAATGGCTGTCATGACAGTAGTCACATGAAACTGAGAGGAAGAAGAGGGCAGGCTTCCCCCTGTGAGTCTTTTATCAAAGGGAGCCCTCTTCTAGAAGCCCTGGAGTGACTTTTTGTCCTTTTCAGCAAAGATCATGGCACCTTCAGATCTTTAAAATTCTATTTATTTCCCCCAAAACTTGATTGAGGAATAATCGACAAATATAATATCATATATTTAAAGGGTACAGTGTGATGATTTCATATACATAAACATTGTGGAATGTTTACCAAGATCACATCCATCACCTCATATAGTTAACTGGTTTTTGTTGTTTTTTTTTTTTCCCCTTTGGTGAAAATGCTTAAGATCTAATCTCAGCAACTTTGAACCACACATTATTATTAACTGTAGTCACCATGCTGTACATTAGAACTTCAGAACTTCTTCTTATAACTCAAAAGTCTGTACCTAATTCGTCACTGATGTGGGATAATTACCTCAGTTGGCTTAAGCCAATCAAGGCTTGCTCTTGGGGCATGGGGACCTTGAAGCCTTCTCTGAAGTACATGGCTAAGTGAAAGCTGCTTCACGACATCTGTGTTTTCTTAGCAAAGAAGAAGGGAAGGGCTGAACAGCAGGCAATCAGTTTTTTTTACTGTGCCATTTGGGGAGAATCTGAAGGTAGAAAAGTGTTCTCCTATGAGGCTGTGAAGGTGGGCAGTCTAGTGAGACAGCATTTCATTTGTATAACTCAAGAATTTTTCTTTTTTTTTAACATTTATTTATCTGAGAGAGTGAGCGCTAGTGGGGGGCAGAGGCAGAGGGAGAGGGAGAAGCAGGCTCCCTGCTGAGCAGGGAGTTTGATGAGGGGCTCAGTCCCAGGACTCCAAGATCATGACCTGAGCCAAAGGCAGATGCTTAACCAACTGAGCCACCCAGGTGCCCGAGCTCGAGAATTTTTCTATACAAATTCCAGGATGGAGGGGCGGGTCTTATGGCATGGACAGTAAGAGCACAAAAACCCAATTCCTTCTGCTCTTTTGCTGCAGAACAATTTTAAATGTACACAAATGATAGTGAGACAGCTTTGAGCTACTGGTTGAAAGAAACAGAATCTTCTCTTCATTAGGATCTGCAACTACTGGGAATTCCCACCTCTATCATTTATAGATTTCTCAAAAACTATGAATATGAATTTTTCATGAAACAGTGTGCCCAGTCTCTTAAATTCATGAAATGAAATAAATGAACTCTATAGATTATCTGTATTTCCAAATGATATTCTGAGATTTTTCCCCCCATCTGTTCTCAGATAGTGCTGGGCATAAAATGGATTCTCTCAGCACAGCAAACGTTGAATTTTGCCTTGATGTGTTCAAAGAGCTGAACAGTAACAACGTAGGAGATAACATCTTCTTTTCACCACTGAGCCTGCTCTATGCTCTAAGTATGGTCCTCCTTGGTGCCAGAGGAAACAGTGCAGAGCAGATGGAAAAGGTATGGAACACAGCAAAGATTTCTCCATAGCCTAGAGGTCTTCCGTGCACCCCTGTGGGTCAGCCAAATGCTCACATCTTTATACCAAGGGAATTCTGCCATCTTGTGAAAGAAGAAACATTTGGGAAAATCATATTTCTTAAAAATGAATGATGGCTTAAATAATGCAATAATAATAATGCAAATATCATAATACATGTAACACAGTCTCTTCCTTCCCATCAGTGCTCTCACGCATATGTACACGCAGTGTACTTTTAGAGTTCACTTTTTCAATGATTTAAATATGACAGAGAACACACGTGTGGTACTGTTCTTGCCCTCTGGAATTGTAACTTAAAATAAACCTTAATGACACTTTAAAAGCTATCAGGTTTTTAAAAAATATTCATTCGTACATTTGAAGTTCATAAGAGCCCTATATAGCAGGTAGGGATTGTTATCCCCATTTAACAGATGGGGCAACTGAGAGAAACTAAGAGAAAAGGGGTGACCTTTCAGGTTACATAGGCTGATATACAGTGATTTTTTTCATTATATGTATTTTTAATTGCTATGGAAAGTCTAGATGAACATCACTTAACAACTCCTAGAATACTCACATATTGTATTATTGTTTGCCTTTTATTTGTTTACTCCATATTTTGATGCACTTTCATGATTTTCTTGCTCTCAAAACAGGTATTGTATTGGGACACCATGTAATGTTTCATATGAACCCCAGATGGGCACTGTCATAGTGGAACGACCTGAGAATGGTAGGAGGGGGCAGAAGAGCCTCGTGGACAAGAGCTCCGTCCCTGGACACTGACAGATGGTTGTCAGGGAATATCTCTCTTGAGCTCATTTTCCCAAGCATGAAATGGGGGTAATACTGTCTACTTATAAAGCTGTTGAGAGGGTTCAGTAAGATATGTGAAGGCTTAGTTCAGTACTAAGAATATGACATCACTAAATGTTAGCTATTTTTGTTGGTCTTTATCTGAAATGGAAAAACAGATGCTTATAAATACTCACTTTTATGGACTGTATGTTGCTTTTGATGCCAGTAGATCCCTCTTTTTCTTTCCTAGGTGCTTCACTTTAATCATTTTGCAGAGTCATTAAAACCAGAGTTCAAGGACTCAGCTAAGGTATGATAATATCATTGCTGAGCTGTCAAATGTTCTTTAACATAAGAGCACAAGAAATTATAGTGCAGGGGTTGAGTAACAGAGCCTCTCTTTGGCCCTTTAGGGAGTTAACAGTGTCTCCCTTGATCTATTCTTTTGGTCTTCCCAATAATCGCTACAGCCTATAGAGTTAACATAATGATAATAATGATGATAAAGTGCCTCAGATTTTATCATACCATTTATTGTCATTCTTGCTCAAACTTTCTGTTCTTTTATGGACTGCACCATAAATCTCAATATGGGATTGAGTCTGCCAGCCTCATCTGTGGAGTGGTAGATTTTTTCAGTGGGGGCACTGAGAAAGGACCCTGATGCTTTGCCTTATAATTAGATCCCAGATAAACAAGGCCTGATGTTGCCCAGCCCACATTGCCTGGGACCATGGTCCCTGCTCTTTTCTAGTAGGAGAATTCCTTTTGACATAAAAATTATATAGAATTCACACATGAAGGTGGTTGTGTTTGATCGTGATTGATTGAGAAAACATATAAATGCATATAGGTTCACAGAATACTTGCTTCACAGAACTCCACTTGTTGTGAGGAGTTGAAAGCTTGTAGTTTGGGAAACTTTGCTTTAGGGAATGTAGGTATACCCCTATAATGTCCTTGAGTTCAGATGCATCAAGGCTGTAGGTCTAACAGAATTGCTCTTGTGATGGGCGAGTAAGGTCAGTTCAGTGAAGTGCTGAAGTGTTTGGTTACATGTCACACAGAAAACTGAGACATTGAAAGTAGTGTGGTAGAGAGGAGAGATGATTCTATAGGTACGCCATAGTACAGGGATAGCAACAAAACTTGGATCATTGCCCTGAAGACCCCACTAGGATCTCTTTACGAAAACTTGTGCTTTTGGTCTAACCCACTGGGGCCAGCAAGTGCTTATGTGTTTTGCAACAGCTTACAATTCTGCACACAATCTGTGAGTAAGGTCACAGAGTGCTGAGATTATTGTGCTAGAGGAAATCTACAGAAGGAACATGATTTAAACTCTCCAGCTCCTTGTTTGTTAATATTCTCTACCCTTTTATTCAGAGGCAATCATCCTGCTCTCTGCTTACTGTTTTCACATTATTTATAACCCTCTGGTGGCAAGAAATCAAGCAACTTAATACTCCACTCTTTGTTTACTGATGCTTCAGTGCGGCCAAGCTGGAAAGATTCATTCAGAGTTTGGAGTCTTATTCTCTCAAATCAACCAGCCAGACTCTAACTATACCCTCAGCATGGCCAACAGACTCTACGGGACAAAGACAATGGTGTTCCATCAGGTACGTTCATATGGAATGCTGGTCCACAGCTCTCTTTGGCATCCTGTAAATATCACACCATAAAATAAGTGAAGAGCGAGAAGAGCCACATGACATTCATCTTTAAGAGATTAAGTTTGAGCTGACTTGACTTGAGTTTCAGTGAAATGGTTCTACCAAATTCCCATTTATTTATTTTATTTTATTTTATTTTTTTTTAAAGATTTCTATCCATTCACTTGAGACAGAGCATGAGAGGGAGGAGGGTCAGAGGGAGAAGCAGACTCCCTGCCGAGCAGGGAGCCTGATGCGGGACTCGATCCCGGGACTCCAGGATCATGACGCGAGCCGAAGGCAGTCGCTTAACCAGCTGAGCCACCCAGGCGCCCCCCAAATTCCCATTTAAAGTTGTGAAATATCACATAAAAATTTTATTTCTGCAAAAATCACCAAAGTTGTCCAAGAATCAAGGTCAGGGATGAAGCACAAACACACACACACACACACACACACACCAAGGTCAGGGATGAAGCACAAACACACATACACACACACACACACATCAAGGTCAGGGATGAAGCACAACCCCCCCCCCCCCACGCACGCACACACACACACACCATGGGGAGACCTAGCTCTCCGTTAGACCTCAAACAAGCAAAATGTACCACTCTGGTCCTTACTTATGTAATCGCCCTAGATCTCAGTTTTCCAATCTAGAACATAGGGCAGCAATTCCCATTTGTCTGCTTTGAGAGGACAGAGTAGTGAGAGTGAACTGCAATTTGCCATTTTGCTTTGAGTGTTTTAGAATGAAGAATTCCAATGATATGATAGAAGAAACAACCAAACATTTCTGAACATTCCTTTTGGAAAGCTTTTTGATTTGTTTAAATCCATTTGTTTTATTAAGAATAAGTACATATGGATTCTGTTTCCTTGCAGACGTATATACATGAGCTGCTTTTGTCTCTGTGTTGTAGATTTTAGAACACATAGAGCTTAGCTTTTGCTTCCCTTACACTATTTTTTGTGTGTGATTGTCCTTTCTTTTACAGCAATATTTAACTTGTTCTGAGAAACTGTATCAAGCCACACCACAAACTGTTGATTTTGAATGGTCTCCAGAAGAAACGAGGAAAACTATTAATGCTTGGGTTGAAAGTAAAACTAATGGTAAGAATAAGTCCCACATGTGTCTCCAAACTTTATTCGCACTGTTTTGATAAGCTCCCTGAGTCAATGCTAACAAGGAATCTGGTTGAAGTCCAGGACCCAACATAGGCAGGTCAAGAATGGAAGAAATGGGGGAGTATTTGGGAATATTTGTAAATATCCTTTACAGTCATTTATCCTGATTGGGAGCTAAAGCTCAGTGACTCTGAGAATGAGAAGAACACTATTTCTACTTTACAGAAGTGTTGTACATTCTGCAATTAAATTTAATTAATTTTAAATCTACCTTTCATGATTTTAAAATAAACTTTCTAATTGTCAAATATTTCTTTGAAATTGCAGGTTAAATGTGTAGATTTAAAGATGTATCCATTTCAATATTTAAAAACATCTAGTTAAGGAAAGATTTAAAGAAAAACAAGTGGAGAGAATACTATAGTGAATCCTTATTGACTCATCACTCAGCTGCAGGATTTATTATCTAAAGCTATTTTCCCTTGCCCTTTTCCCCCTAACTCTTCCAGGACAAATCCCAGAAATCATCTTTTTTTCCAGGTTGTTTCCTCTCAAAAATATAAGTTATTTAAAATAAAATACCACTGCATCATTATTATATCTATAAATTTAAAAATAATCATTTAATATTAACAAATAGGCAGTGAGTTTTTGTATTTCCCCAATTGTCTCTTTTTTTGTTTGAATCAGGACCCAAATAATTATACATTGCAGTTGGTCAGTATGTTTCTTACATCTTGATTTTTAAATTAAACTTTTTTGATTGAAATATATATACTTATAGAAAATTTCATACATTCTATGTTTGCTGTTCAATGAATTATCACAAAGCAGAAATTATCACAAAAGTGAATGCCCTCAGGTAACCTCCCTCCACCTCTACCAAGTCAGAGAAATAAAACATTAATTACTAGGAAGGGCACACTCCAAGGCCACTCTTGTGTCTCCTCCCAGAAACTAAACCGCTTTATTGCCAAACATTAAGGCTTCTCTGACTTCTTTACTGTATATTAATTCTGCCTAGTTAAAACTTTCATGTAATTAGAATCATAAAGCATATATTTAGGTTTTTTTTTTTTAGGTTAACATTTTGTTTGTGAGAGTCATCCATGTGACTACAGGTTGGCATGGTTTGCTCATTTTCATTGATGTCGGTTTTGTTCTCTGAAAATACCTAAATCTATTTATCCATTCTACCGAGTCTTAACGACCACTTGGGACATTTTTAGTTTGGGTCTATTATGAATAGCACTGTTATGAGCATTTTGATACACATCTTTTGGTACATATGTTGTATGTGATTTTGTTGGATGGATACTTTGGAATGGAATTGCTGATCATATAGGGTGTATATATATTCAATTTTAGTAGTTAACAGTTTTCTAAAGTGGTTTGCCAATATACTTGCCCAAGCAATGAATGAGAGTTTTATTTATTCCGCAACTTTGCCAACACCTGTTAGTCTTATTAACTTTAGTCATTGTAGTTAGTTTAATTTTAATTTGCATTTCCTTTATGAATGATGTCATTGGACATTTTTCATACACTTCATGTCTTCCTTTGTAAAGTGCCTATTTGAGTCTTTTGCCCATATGTAAGGATGGTTTGTCTGTTTTTTTCTTATACATTTTTAGGAGTTACTGAATACATGTGTTGCAAGTAATTTCTACCATTTTGTATCTTCCCCTAATGGTGCCTTTGATGAATAGAAGTTCTTAATTTGAAAGGAGTAAAATTTATCAATCTTTTCCTTTATAGTCAGTACCTTAGCATACTTTTAAATAAATCTTTTGCCTACTCCTAGCTCATGAAAATATTTTTATATGTTATCTATTAGAACCTTTATTGTTTCACTATAGTCAAGATTCATTTAAAAATTCATTCCACTCCACATGGACATCTAGCCGACATAGCACTATTTATTGGGAAGAGGATCCTTTCACCATTACACTGCACTGTAAACTTTATCATAAATCAGATGACCATATATGTATGAGTCTGTTTCTGGGTTCAGTGTGCTCCGTCTGTCTATTTATTCTCATGAAAATATCACAATTATGGTGGCTTTACAGTTCATCTTGATAGCCAGAAGTGTTAGGTTCAGTGTTGATCTCTTCTGGGGCTGCCTTGACTTAGCTTGCTTGATTTTTTGCATTCCATATAGATTTTATTTATTTATATTTGAGTATAGTTGATGCACAATGTTATGCAAGTTTGCAGCATGGTGATTCAAGTTTATACATTATGCTGTGTTCACCACAGGTGTAGCTACCATCTGTCCCAATACATCGCTATTACAGTATAGTTGACTATATCCCTTATGCTATGATTTTATTCCCTTGACTTATTCATTCCATAACTGGAAGCCTCTGTCTCCCTCTGCCTCCCCTCTGGCAACCATCTGTTTGTTCTCTGTATTTATAGGTTTGATTCTGCTCTTTGTTTATTCATTTGTAGTTGTTCTATGCAGTCATAAAAAAAGATGAGATCATGCCATTTGTGATAACCTGGATGGACCCAGAGGGTATTAATGCTGAGTGAAATAAGTCAGACTGAGAAAAGCAGATGCCGTATGATTTCATCATAAATGGAATCCATACACATTGTAAAATCAACTTGTCAATTTTTGTTAAACATACTAGTTGGAATTTTAGTTGCAGTGATACATATAGAATCTATAGGTTTGGAGAGAACAGGCATCTTTATAATATTCAGCTTCTAATCCATTTCCATGAAGTTTACCTCTGTTTATTTAGGTTCTCTTTAATTTTTTTCAACGACATTTTGTATTTCTGTATGTTAATGTCTTGTATGTCTTTTGATAAATGGTTTTCAGATATTAAAGTGTTTACCAAATTTTAACTAGTATCAATTATTTCAAATTTTATTTGTTGTTGATGTAGAAATATATAATTGACTTTCATATATTAACATTGCTGAATTCTCTTAAATCTAGTTTATATATTATTTTAGATTTTCTATAAATACAATCATTTCCTCTTCAACCTTTCTTGCTTCTTTTCTTTTCTTTTTGGCTAGTGCCTGCAGTTGAATAGAAGTACTGATACTGGGCGTCCTTTTGTTATGTCTTGTTTCTGGATTTATATCTTGTTTCTGAATGGTTTTAATAATATATATTTAAGTATAATTTTTGTTGCAGGTATTTTTATGAATATATTTTTTCAGATTAAGGAAGTTTCTTTCTATTTCTGGTTTGCTAAGAATTTTTGGCACAGATGACTAACCATATTATATTAAAGCCTTTTCTAAATCTATTGAGCTATGATTTTTCTTCTTTACTAGACTAATTTAGTGAATTACATTAATTGATTTTTAGTGTTAAACCAACCTTTTAGTCCTACGATAAACCAGACTTGGTCATGGTATATTATACTTTTTGTGTATCACTGGGTTTGATTTCTTAGTATTTTCCTTAGAGATTTTACACCTATGCTTATGAAAGAATTTGGCCTTAGTTTTTATTTATTGAAATATTCATGTTTCTCCTCTTTTTCTAATTTCCAAAAAAGAGTTTATGTAAGGTTAGTATGCATTTTTCTCCTTTAAATATTTGGAAGAGTTCACTGGTGACCCTCTGTGCTTGGTGTTTTCTATGTGGGAAAATTTTAATTAGAGATTTGATTTCTCTAGTAAATAGAGGCCTACATACATTTTCTGTTTTCTTTTTGTGTAAGTTTTTGAATTTTTTTAAAGAAATATGTCCATTTTATCTGAATTTTCAAATGTATTAGCATAAAATTGCTCATAATAGCCTTGTATTATCTTCTTAATGTCTTTTGGATATATAATGTTGTCTTTTTATTCCTAGAAATCTAAATGGTGTATTTTTTCTTTTTTTCTTAGTTAGACTTATTATGGATTTATAGTTTTTAGTCTTTTCAAAGAATCGATTTCTACTTTCTCTAATATAGATTTTTTATTACATTAATATTTATGATTATCATTTATTTCCTTCTTACTGTCTTCGTATTAAATTGCTATTCTTTTTCTAGTTTCTTGAGATGAACAATTGATTTCAGACCATCTTTTTTTAATGTATACATTTAAGACAATGGCTTTCTTTCTGGTGTCACTTTATCTCCATCTCACAATTTTCCATTTGTTTTATTTCCACTATTATTCAGTTCAAAATATTTTCTAATTTTCATTGAGATTTCTTCTCTGAATCATGGGTTATTAAAAGTGCTCTATTGATGTCCAAAAATTTGGAAATTTTCTAGTTGTTTTTTAGTTACTAATTTTTAGTTGTTTTTTTGTAATCAAAGAACATAATAATTCAATTATTTGAAATTTATTGAGACCTTTTTGTAGCAAACCATATGTTTCGAATTTGGTAAAATTTTCATGTGCACTTAAAGATAATGTGTATTCTTTATTGGGTTATTGGGTGAGATGTTTAATTTTATCAGGCCAACTTTGTTAATTTTGATGTCTGTGTTTGCATATCCTTATTTTTTGTCTGCTTTTTTATCATTTACTGAGAAAGCTGTATTAAAATCTTCCACTATGATTGTGGATTTTTCTGTTTCTCCTTTTAGTTATGTCCAGTTTTGCTGTGCATATTTTGAAGCTGTGTTATTATGTGAATAGATATTAAATTGCTGTATCTTCTCAGTGGATCAGTTCTTTCTTCATTATGAAACACCTCTTCCACCTTGCCAGATCCTGAACTTCAATTATTTTTTCTTTAGCACTGAGAGACTATAAGTAGTTCTTAAATTCTTGATTCACTTGCTGCTGTGTTTCTTCTTATCTAGGCATGGGGCAACTTTTGAAATTTCATTATACTTTGAGGGAAAAATTTTCCAGAACTCTCTATTGAGCTCACCTGCCCAGGTTTTCTCCTGTCTCTGGGATTGTTACCCCTTCAGTGTTGGTTTCCTGCTTCTTTGAACTCTATTTTTGGTCTTCCCAACCCTCTCATGATGTTCTACTCAGTTTCTCTGTCTCTTTCAGTCACTTTCTGCTCAGATTTTTTGCATCTCCATTGCTTATGATTAGAAGTTGCTTCAGAAACAACGCAGTGTAGAACTTAAAAAAAAAAAATGTATTCAGCTTTCCTTATAGTTCTTGCCAGGGATATTGGTCTGTCATAAACCATATTCTTATTGACTAAAGAAATCTCTTTAAATCTTTTTTTATCTTTTAATAATTTCTCTTGATCTTTTATTAATTTCCCCTCCTTTTTTTTCTTACAGAAAATTTGTTGAAGGAAATAGATATTTGCCTGCATTTTCTCATAGTCTAGATGATGATGATCTCACCTTGAAATGTCATTTAATAATTTCCTGTTTTTATATTTCTCATAAGTTGGCAGTTAGACCTAGAAACTTGATAAGATTCTGGTGATTTTTGCTTGTGTGTTTGTTTTTTACTTTTGATAAATATGCTTCATTGGAGGTGTTGTGTTTCCATCAGGAAATAAATAATGTCTGGGCGCCCTCCCTTTTTTATGATGCTAGTAGCCTTTGATGATAATTGCTTAGGTCCATTTTTTCAATAGGGGTTATAAAGTTGTAGTATTCCAATTCTTGCATTACTTCTTTATAAGCTGGAATATTTCTATATAAGATACTTCACTTCATAAAAAAGTATTTGGTTATTCTAAGTACGGTTTCATATGAGAAAAACAAAAAGAGAATGCTGGATTCTTTCTAATACCAATTTCAAAACTTTTTTTTCCTTCTAGCCTCCTTCGAAGATAGCCAATGAGTTTTATTTTTTTTAAGACTTATTTATTTATTTGAGAAAGAGGGGGAAGGCAGGGGCAGAGGGAGAGAGAGTCTTAAGCAGACTCTGCACTGAGCATGGAGCCCATCACGGGGCTTGATCTCATGACCCTGAGATCACTATCTAAGCCAAAACCAGGAGTCAGTCGCTCAACAAACTGTACCACCCAGGTGCCCCAACCAATGAGTTTACTTTTAAAATATCCTTATGAATTCATAATTTTAAACATTCTGAGGTGTTTCAATTTATTGGCCCCTTTTAGTCAGGGGTCACATCTTTATATTGGTTTCTAAGTCCTTTTGACACTACCCTGGAGAATTTGATAGCTTCCTTGCCTTCCAGTTTGACCAGATGTTCCAGATGCATGTCCTGCTCCTGACCTAGAATTACTTACTTCTCAAGGGGATCCTGAATCGTTTTAATGAGAAATGATGTTTAGAAATCATAATCTGGGTTCAAGAGTACTCATTGATACTGGCTTGGTTATTGTTTATAGGCCTTCTCAGTGCATACATTTTTTTAGATGAAATACAGCATAATTTCTTACTGATATGACCAGTTCAAATTCAGATTCATAGGATTTTTACTTAACATGCCCCCTTTTTATATCTATTTCTCTTTTATCTTGTGTCAAAAATCCCAGATTCCAGTGTCACCAATATTATTGCAAAATCACATCATTCAACATAAACACGGTCTCAAAGTAACAATACTAATAGAATGTAACAGTAGCTTAAGATATTTTTTACAGTTCTTTCTGTCCTTAGGATCTATCTACCCAACTAGAGATGTACAAATTACCATGTTGAAATAACCTGTCTCTGTGTGGTTGTGCCACCAACTCATTGTACCAGTAGTTTCTGAGGTTTATGAATGTAGACAATCATATTCCTTGATATAGGAAAGAATTAAGTTTATTAAGTAACAAAATCAGGATGAAATAACATTAAAGTATTAAATTAGAGCTAATTGCATTTATGAAGAGGATGTCAGTAATATAAATACTTCTCTGAGAATAAAGACCACATTTCTAACATATTCATATCTTACTATTTCACTTACCAGTGATGAACTCTCAACAGTATTTTGTTGATTGATAGATTGATAGATGTTATTCAAGCTTAGTAATAGGTGACCAGATTAAGATATGTATTTATTTAATTCTTTGTATTAAGTTAGAAAATGCTTGGAAAGGTCTACAAATTTTTCAGATCTGTTAACTTACTTAGAACAGTAATGGAAAAATTAAGCTTAGAGTCTAATGTTCTGGATATCCCTATGTTTCCTATTGTTAGATTATATTTCAGAAAGGTTTTATAAATTGCAGTGCACCAAGAGGGCTTGGTGTTCAATCTGACTGGTATATCTGATTGTATACTTTTATAAATTCTCATTTTCAGATACATATTTACTTTAAGTCTTGGTATATACTTGTGATACACTAATTGCTAGGACATTATAAGAATGAATGAGTCTTTTGAATACTTAAAATATTTGGATGTGGTGGGGTGCTGGTAAGTATAAAGCCTGATAAATATTAGAAGGAAGCCATAAGAGATTATTAATATTTTTTTAAATAAGCAGTAATGTATAGGAAAGCATTGGATATAACTAGGTATAAGACAAGTTGATCATTAGCTAATATACTAACTACTCCCTAGATGCCATCTTCTGATTAGAAATAACACAGTATTTAATTCTTGGACATAAACTTCATTTGGTAAGGACAGCCTCGATGGCCAGGAGATAAAGTAGTTCTCCTGGCATCTCAAATTTATAACTAGCCTTAAAAAAGAAATGGTTCCAAATTTCTAGTGACTGTTCAACTCTCTGTTATTAATAAACCCAAGTTCAAATCCAAATACATTATCTGTTTTTTTTTTTTATTATTATTATAAGGAAAAGTCACAAACCTCTTTGGAAAGGGAACAATTGACCCTTCTTGTGTAATGGTCCTGGTGAACGCCATATATTTCAAAGGACAATGGCAAAATAAGTTCCAGGAAAGAGAGACAGTTCAAACCCCTTTTCAGCTAAGTGAGGTAAGTATTTTGTTTTTAGACTGATGATAAATTCCGAAGAATGCAATAATCATTTAAGGACAGTTTAGAAAGTTTTAGTGAAAATACTGGTCTCGGTTTCCAGAGGTTCTTTAATTGTGTCTTTTATGAATTTTATTTTCATTTTTCCTCATGAGGTGACAGTAACCTTTCTCACAGGGCACTGAACCGGAGCCTTTGGACATGGGGGCTGCCCTGGGAGAGAAGAGAGCATGCTCTCTCCTCGCTCTTCCCCTGTCCACACATTCTTCCCACATATGCTGTGGCTGTTTTCTCAGCACAACAAAACCATCTACATTATTTTTCTCCTAGAGAGTCTCCAATTGGATTAAAAAAGAAAATGATCCTATGATGTCATTTTTCACATAAATCACTTTAGTTGGTAATGTTAGCTTTGTTTTGGGGAAACATTGTTACTATACATATTACTATACATATATATTTTATATATAGATGATTATATATATTATTTGAACTAGTTAGGCTCTAACAATGACTTATTTTAAAATAAAAAATAACATTTGCAAAGGAAAGTAATAAAGGGTTACTTTATTGTTTATATTTTCCCCATGCCGTTAGTGGTTTTTTTTTTAATTTTATTTTTTTGACAGAGAGAGACACAGTGAGAGAGGAAGCACAAGCAGGGGGAGTAGGAGAGGGAGAAGCAGGCTTCCCGCAGAGCAGGGAGCCCGATGCAGGACTCTATCCCAGGTACCTGGGACCATGACCTGAGCCGAAGGCAGACGCTTAATGACTGAGCCACCCAGGTGCCCCATCCTTGCCTTTAGTGTTAACGCAGATATTCATGTTAGGCAAAAAAAAAATCATTGTACATACATGTTCATGCATATATGTAACTATTCTACCTAATTACAATCTTTTTTAAAAAAATAGGGTAAAAGCGTATTTGTGGAAATGATGTATCAAACTGGAACATATAAATTAGCCTTCATAAAGGAACCGCAAATGCAAGTTCTTGAGCTGCCCTATGTTAACAACAAACTAAGCATGATTATTCTGCTTCCAGTAGACACGGCCAGTCTAGAACAGGTAAAGAATGCTAATGTGCAGAGAAACATGTGTGCTCATACCCAGCCTCCGAACTCTGTGTACCCCATGATGCTAGTGTGGTCAGTCCCTAATTCAGTCACACTCTGGGTTGAGTGGGGTTGCCCCAGGGGCTGTGAGAGGGACCCTGGTCCCTGCCCTCAGGACAGTATATTTTGGGGGAATAATTCGTTCTTACATCAAAGAAGGCACCAGGAGGCCAAAGTGCCATCTTGTACAAATATCACACCTACTGGTTACTTGACACTTGGGAAACATGATTCTGTAGTAGTGAAATTGTAATGCTGCTTAGGGTCTTAGTCCACTGAAATCTGATTAAGCCATCTTCTCTCTCAGGAGCAGTTTTTCCAGCCCAAATATGACATGCTTTCATGAGCTAGCCACCCTTATTAGCATCCTGATTTTGTGGGGGAAATGAGTGCCACAGCCCCTGAGAACAGGTCATAGGGGTGGCAGGAGTTTGGGTCTAAGCCCCTCTCCCTGGCTGCAGCCAATGCTGCCCGGCACAGAAGCAGGCAAGCCACTGATACAGAGTAACTACACTTCCCCCCTGGCCTTGCTGGGACTTCCCAGTGCTCTGCTGGAAGGACAACAGTTTCTTGGGAGACCAGCTGTGCTTCTGGGATCTTGGGGAAGCTGACCTATGCCCACAGATGGGATGGCCACAGTCAGGGGTTTCTAAGTCAGGGAGTGCCTGCTTGAGGCTAAACAATGTGGCACAGGTGGCTGGGGGATAGGGAAGGCTTCTTGAAACACCTGAGTTGGGATGTATGCATTTGGACCTCTAGGAAGAGAAGCACGGCCATGGCCATGAGAACTGGTGTGGCCAATTCAGAGGGGCTTGGACTTCTGGTTGCCTGTGGTGGGCTGCTATGGGAAGATAGTTGGAGGCAGATAGCATTTTGGAAGCAGTTTAGAAGAGGTCTTTATCAGCTTGTGATACATTCATTTATTTGTTCATTTATTCATTTATATACCAAACATTGAGTGTTTATGCTGAGAATTCTCGGGGGTTCTAGAACACCGACAAATGCGTGGTTCCAATACAGAGTTCTAAATATCATGTAACAAATGCCATGATAAACTGCCGAAAGTCCTGTGGAAGTAGAGTAGAGAGTAGAGAATGAGGAAATCAGGAAGGCGCCTCGTAGAATAATCTCGATGCCTCACTGGAGGAGTAGAAGTTGAGTATGTGGAACAAGCCTACTCTTTTGTTCTCACCAGAGCAAAGAGCACATGCCAATGCCTTAGGGGTATGAGGCCACGAAGTGGATTTGCAATATGAAGTCATGGTAACTTGGATTAGGGCAGAAAAGGACGAAAGGAAAAGATAGGAAGAAAAACCACCTTTACTTTATGTCTGATTGTATATTGTCAGGATGGAGAGAAGGTGACCAAAAGTTTTCAACTCTCATATTTGAACGATGGGGTTTTGGATGCCGTTTTGGAGCTGTGGGGAGGGCTGGCTGGAAGGTTTCAAATGCCCAAGGGGAGAGCTTACACAAAATTATAGCACTGGGTGGAGGATGAGAAGCTGGGATGTGAGGCTGCATGGCCAGGTGGAGGCATGAAGGGGCATGTAGAGCTGAGCTTCCGGGGAATAGCAGAGAAGGGCTGGAGGGAAGTGAAGCAGAGCAGAGCAAGGGGGTGCTGGCGTCACAGAAGCCAAAGGAGAAGCAAGTTCATAATAGAGGGTGCAACGAAATGTTTCAGGTTTGAGAACTGAGGAGAAATGGCGAATTCACCCAGGACACACCAGGACTCCAGAGGCAAGAGAGGGAGTGTAGGTGGAGCCTACCTGCTGAGGGAGTTAAGGCAGAAGACCGTAGGACACACATTTGAGGCATTGACTTATGAAACATGGACAAAAGATAGACAGTAGAACAGGGAAGATGTGGCTGAGTGTGAGATTCTGTTTCTTTTTTCCAGATGGGACTGGAACACATTTTCAAAGTAGAAAAGAAAGCATACATTGAATCATTCACATTGGGAATTACAAAACAAACAGCATTTAATACAGAGAGCACGTGTTTGGCTCATGTGGACTCATCTGTGTTTTGTCTTAGGTAGAGAAGCAGCTGAACATGAAGACGTTTCACGAGTGGACCAGCTCTGCTAACATGGTGGAAAGGGAAGTTGAAGTACACATCCCCAGATTCAAACTTGAAATCAAGTATGAGCTAAATTCCCTGCTAAATTCCCTGGGCATGACAGATATCTTCAATGAGATCAAAGCTGACCTTTCTGGAATATCACCAGGTGATGGCCTGTATTTATCAAAGGTCATCCACAAGTCATATGTGGATGTCAACGAAGAGGGCACCGAGGCGGCAGCAGCCACAGGGGACAGCTTCCTCGTGAAAAGACTCCCCATCCGGGCTCGGTTCCTGGCGAACCACCCATTCCTGTTCTTCATAAGGCACAGCCATACCAGCACGATCCTCTTCTGTGGCAAGCTTGCCTCTCCCTGAACAAACGGGCTTGAGCAAGGCTCAGAGGAGGTGCAGGGACAAACCCATGAGTAAAAGCAGTTCATCCCCCACACACCTCTGTACCTCACTTCACTCATCTGCAAAATGGGGCTAGGATCTCTCTCAACCTGTGCCTTGAATTGGTGGACCTTAAGATTATGGAAATCATGGAAGCAGGTACATTTGCAAAAAAGCTCCTCTAGTTCTCTTGTCTTTGGAGCTTCATTTAAGTGCTATCTGGGTGACGTAATCAAGTCGGTGAGACTAATTTTAAAGGGTTTGATTTGTTTGACTTCTGTATATCCATAAGCTCTTGAAAAAGTGACCAGTCTGCCCTTCAGAAAACCAATTTGAGGGCTTCAACTGTGATGGGATTTTTAAATATTGTAATTTTCCTTGCATGCATAGATACAACATCATGAATTTTAGTTCAAAATTCTGTGTTCACTATAATAAATACGCAAAATGCCTTCAATTCTTTAAAGATTTTTAATATACCACAGCAATTAAATGACTTATGAAAGGATACTGAATAAGGAGAAGTCTAATTCAGTGAACATTTTCATGGAATTTTTGGCCAAATATTTTCAGCCCTAAATTGAATAATAGATTTTTCTTTTTGCCTCCTTCCCTCCCTTCCTTTGTTCCTTCCTTCTTTCCTTCATTCATTTTTCTCTGTCCTTCCCTTCCTCCCTCCCACTTCTCCTACCTTCCTTCTTCCCTTCCTTCCTCTCTCTCCCACCCTCCCTCCCTCTCTCTTTCTTTTTTTTTTTTAATAATGCAGTGAGTAAAAGTTCAGAATAGCAAAAAAATAGAAATCGTATTTTTATTAGAAAGGGTTTTTATTTTTAAAATTTGAAAAAACTTAAAAAGAAATCCTTCTTATCTTCTACTCAAGATAACCTGAGGCGATAATCAGATAATAAAGGCCGTGATATATTTATTGCCTTCTCAGTGCCCTCTTGGTCAGTACTTCCTTTCAGAACTCTGTCAGAGATGTGAGCAAAGCAGAGGATCCCCTCAATTCTTTCTTCCCTAAGCCTGTCTTGGAAGAGGCAGTCTAAAATCAGCCACTGCTTCCCTCCCGAGGTTCTGGGACACCCTCTTTTGCTATTGACAGTGGTCTTAGCTGACAGTAGCTCCTCTTTCCCATCAGGGCACTGAAGGATGGGGCTGACTTGACTCTCTAATGATAAAGATGAAGTAGCTGTGCGTGCCGTTCTAGTGTCCTTTATAAGCTCATGCTTCGTAAGCCACCTTGGCCTACTTCACACAATACCCCAGTAGTCCCCGGGTACAGTGGGTTTAACTGTGGAACAATGGAGAGACTTGGAGCAATAGTGATGGGTGGAGAAAAATAAGAGTTGTATCTTGGCATCTACTTCTCACTTTAATCATCCTGAAGAGACAGTGAATGGAACCAGCCCAGTGAATGCTGGGTCCTTCGACATGAACCTGGCCTGTGCTGTGCAGGAGCACGGAGGTATCGCATGGACCAAACGCCTTGGGCATGACCATAGCCGAGCTGCATGGCACTCATTTGGCTTGGCCTCCATCTGTTAAAAAGACTCAGAATGAGTGCCCATTCCCAGGTTGCAGTCAGAGAACCTTAGAGTCCTCTTGAAGGGATGGGAACTGAGCTGATGGTCAGCATTTAGAGTCAAAGCAGGGAATACTTCACAGATGGGCCTTCAGAAGCACCGGTATGGGTGCTGAGCTAGGAAAGGAGGACTTGGAGAGACAGCAATTAAATCAGCCCCTGAGAGCACAGCTGGGAGGGGCACTAGAGTCAGGATCCTGAGCCTCTTTGTAGGATGGAGCCAAGAGCTTTTTAGGGCACCCAGCTGGGATGGGGAGAGCACAGCTATTTTCACTCTTCAAAGAGCTAATGTTATAGGTCAGTTTTATCTCAGTAAAAAAAATATGGGTAAGGGACCTGGATAGACATTTCTCCAAAGAAGACATCCAAATAGCCAACAGGTACATGAAAAGATATTCAATATCACTAATTGTCAGGGAAATGCAAATCAAAACCACAATGAGGTATCACCTCACACTTGTTAGGAAAAGAAAAGACAGAACAAGTGTTGGCAAGGATGTAAATAAAAAGGAACCCTTATGCATTGTCAGTGAGAATGTAAATTGGTTCAGCCATTACTGACCACAGTACAGAGGTTCCTCAGAAAATTAAAAATGGACTACTGTATGATCCAGCAATCTCGTTTCTGAGTACATATCCAGTGAAAATGAAATCAGTATATGGAAGAGATTTCTGCAGTCCCATGTTTATTGCAACATTATTCACAATAGCCAAGACAGGAAAACAACCCAACTGTCCATCACTTAGAACCATGAAACTATTCAATATTACACCATGCTGGAGAAGACATGTCCATACACGTCTGTCTAATCACATAGGATGTACAGCACAAAGAGTGACCCCTAATGTAAACTATGGATTTTAGTTAATAACAATGTATCTAAGTAATTACCAATTTAACTAATAATAATAGTAAATGTATTGGCTCATTGGTTACAGTAACAAATGTATGACATTAATGCCAGATGTTCATAATGGGGAAGTTGGGAGGGGCCCCAAAGGAGGTAGGTGGGAAGTCTTTTTGCTCAATTTTTCTATAAACCTAAAACCGCTCCAAGAAAGTTAAAGACTAGTAATTTTTTTTTTTTAAAAAGGAAGTAGGGAGGAAAATCTCCTTTAGCTGGATTTCAAAAACAAAAAAGTCTTTACTTTTTTCTTAGATGTTTTCTGATAGTCTTTTTTTTTTTTCATTTCTGTCAGTTTTATTCCCTTTCATACTTAAAAGCTCTTCTGAGTTTGTCAGTGGTCTTTTTTCCCCTTCTTATTTCAAGAACACTGAGCCTCCAGATGAGTGTTTGGTATATACAATGTCACAGCGACTCATACAGAATTACTGCTTTCCTAACCACGTTCACAACCACACCTCAATGCACAGGGAAGCCTGGTATTTCCCCATGGCCAGTAAATAGCATCAAACCAAAATCTGAGTCATTGTGCATCTGGGGCGTAGAACGTCAAACTTTTTTTGGGTCTCTTTGCTCTGCATGGCGTCCTCCATGTGAAATTGCTGCAAAATTAAAAGGCAAAGTGAGAAAAAATCACCACCTGGATAGTAGTCCAGAGAGCGATTTGTCTGTTTATCTACTGGTAAATATAGCTTTTTCCCTTTACTTCTAAATCTGTCATTTTTTTTTTCTCAGAAATTTTCAGGAGCAGAATGGAATGGCAGAAATGAAGACTTAATGGAGACCACCTTGGAGGGAAATCCCCACCCTCAAACTTCCGTATTGAGGAATCTAGCTCCTTCTCCCTGTGCTGTCCTTGAAGTGCCTGGATTGATGGGGTGACTATAATCCTGGTATGACTGGCTCAGGCGTGGCTTACCTCTGTTGCCCTTGTGTGATAATCAGTAGCTTCCTATTTCACACTCAAAATTGTCCTGGTTTGGATGATTAGTTATATGGCTTTCCCACGTTACTGCTATTATGTCATGGTCTGAGGTCATCCTATCGAGTTAGTTAGCTAAGGCAACAGAGGAATAGCTGCTGGTAGGAGGCTCCAGTTCTTCCCGTAACAATAACACTGATGCTTGACCAGCTCTCAGTCTTTGCTTTAGTGTTCCATGTTCCTTTGATTCTCTTCCTAAGAGCGCCATCCCTCTTCTTGCTCTGGGGTCTTTCTGGGGGGAGTTACTCCTTATATGTCTTATTTTTTATTTTTTATCTTTTAAGAAACAACAGTTTATTGAAGTAAAATTAACACACCATAGAATTCACTCATTTCAGGCGTACAATTCAATGATTTTTAGTGAATTTAGAGTTGTGCAACCATCACCACAATCTAGTTTGAGAATATTTTCCATTCGCCCCTAAAAGAAACCTCATGCACATTTGCAGCCATTCCCTGTTTTTTTTTTTTTTGTAGTTTTTAATTTTATTATGTTATGTTAGTCACCATACAATACATCATTAGTTTTTGATGTAGTGATCCACGATCCATTGTTTTCGTATAACACCCAGTGCTCCATGCAGTATGTGTCCTCCTTAATACCCATCACCGGGCTAACCAATGCCCCCTCCCCCCTCCCCTCGAAAACCCTGTTTGTTTCTCAGGTCCATAGTCTCTCATGGTTCATCTCTCCCTCCAATTCCCCCCCCATTTTTCCCTTCCTTCTCCTAATGTCCTCCATGCTATTCCTTATGTTCCACAAGTAAGTGAAACCATATGATAATTGACTTTCTCTGCTTGACTTATTTCACTTAGCATAATCTCCAGTCCCATCCATGTTGATGTAAAAGTTGGGTATTCATCTTTTTTGATGGCTGAGTAATATTCCATTGTATGTATGGACCACATCTTCTTTATCCATTCATCTGTTGAAGGGCATCTCGGCTCTTTCCACAGTTTGGCTATTGCGGACATTGCTGCTATGAACATTGGGGTGCGTATGGCCCTTCTTTTCACTACATCTGTGTCTTTGGGGTAAATACCCAGGAGTGCAATTGCTGGGTCATAGGGTAGCTCTATTTTTAAATTTTTGAGGCACCTCCACACTGTTTTGCAAAGTGGCTGTACCCACTTGCATTCCCACCAACAGTGTAAGGGGTTCCCCTTTCTCCACAACCTCTCCAACATTTGTTGTTTCTTGCCCTGTCCATTTTTGCCATTCTAACTGGTGTAAGGTGGTATCTCAGTGTGGTTTAGATTTGGATTTCCCTGATGGCTAATGATGATGAACTTTTTTTCATGTGTCTGTTAGCCATTTGTATGTCTTCTTTGGAGAAGTGTCTGTTCATGTCTTCTGCCCACTTTTTGACTTGATTATTTGTTTTTTGGGTGTTTAGTTTGAGAAATTCTTTATAGATCTTGGATACCAGCCCTTTGTCTGTAGTGTCATTTGCAAATATCTTCTCCCATTCTGTGGGTTGCCTCTTTGTTTTGTTGACTGTTTCCTTTGCTGTGCAGAAGCTTTTTATCTTGATGAAGTCCCAAAAGTTCATTTTTGCTTTTGTTTCACTAGCTTTTGGAGATGTATCTTGAAAGAAGTTGCTGTGGCTGATGTTGAAGAGGTTACTGCCTATGTTCTCCTCTAAGATTTTGATGGATTCCTGTCTCACATTGAGGTCTTTCATCCACTTTGAGTTTATCTTTGTGAATGGTGTTAGAGAATGGTCGAGTTTCATTCTTCTGCATGTGGCTGTCCAATTTTCCCAGCACCATTTATTGAAGAGACTGTCTTTTTTCCATTGCATGTTTTTTCCTGCTTTGCCAAAGATTATTTGACCATAGAGTTGAGGGTCCATATCTGGGTGCTCTATTCTGTTCCATTGGTCTGTATGTCTGTTTTTGTACCAGTACCATGCTGTCTTGGTGATCACTGATTTGTAATATAGCTTGAAATCGGGCAACGTGATGCCCCCAGCTTTGTTTTTCTTTTTCAACATTTCCTTGGCGATTCAGGGTCTTTTCTGATTCCATGCAAATTTTAGGATTGTTTGTTCCAGCACTTTGAAAGATGTCATTGGAATTTTGATCAGGATGGCATTGAAGGTATAGATTGCTCTGGGTAGCATAGACATTTTAACAATGTTTATTCTTCTGATCCATGAACATGGAATATTTTTCAATCTTTTTGTGTCTTCTTCAATTTCTTTCATGAGTGTTCTGTAGTTCCTAGAGTATAGATCCTTTACCTCTTTGGTTAGGTTTATTCCAAGGTATCTTATGGTTTTTGGTGCTATTGTAAATGGAATCGTTTCTTTAATTTCTCTTTCTACAGTTGTGTTGTTAGTGTATAAGAAAGCAACTGATTTCTGTGCATTGATTTTGTATCCGGCCACATTACTGAATTGCTGGATGAGTTCTAGTAATTTGGGGGTGGAGTCTTTTGGGTTTTCCACATAAAGTATCATGTCGTCTGTGAAAAGAGAGAGTTTGACTTCTTCTTTGCCAATTTGAATACCTTTTATTTCTTTTTGTTGTCTGATTGCTGTTGCTAGACTTCTAGTACTATGTTGAACAACAGTGGTGAGAGTGGGCACCCTTGACGTGTTCCTGATCTTAAGGGAAAGGCTCTCAGCTTTTCCCCATTGAGGATGATATTCGCTGTGGGTTTTTCATAGATGGATTTTATGAGCTTGAGGAATGTTCCCTCTATCCCTGTACTCTGGAGAGTTTTAATCAGGAAAGGATGTTGTATTTTGTCAAATGCTTTTGGTGCATCAATTGAGAGGATCATATGGCTCTTCTCCCTCCTCTTATTAATGTGTTCTATCACATTGATTGATTTGTGAATGTTGAACCACCCTTGCATCCCGGGGATAAATCCCACTTGGTCGTGGTGGGTGATCCTTTTAATGTATTGTTGGATCCTATTAGCTAGGATTTTGTTGAGGATTTTGGAATCCATATTCATCAGGGATATCAGTCTGAAATTCTCCTTTTTGATGGGGTCTTTGCCTGGTTTGGGGATTAAGGTAATGCTGGCCTCATAGAATGAGTCTGGAAGTTTTCCTTCTGTTTCTGTTTTTTGAAACAGCTTCAGTAGAATAGGTATTATTTCTTCTTTGAATGTTTGGTAGAATTCCCCAGGGAATCCATCAGGCCCTGGACTCTTGTTTTTTGGGAGGTTTTTGATCACTGCTTCAATCTCGTTTCTGGTTATTGGCCTATTCAGGTTGTCAATTTCTTCCTGTTTCAGTCTTGGCAGCTTATCTATCCAGGAGGGCCTCCATTTCATCCAGATTGCTCAGTTTATTGGCATATAGTTGTTGATAATAATTTCTAATAATTGTTTCTATTTCCTTGGTGTTAGTCGTGATCTCTCCCCTTTCATTCATAATTTTATTAATTTGGGTCCTTTCTCTCTTCTTTTGGATAAGTCTGGCCAGTGGTTTATCAATCTTATTAATTCTTTCAAAGAACCAACTTCTAGTTTCGTTGATCTGGTCTACTGTGTTTCTGGTTTCTAATTCATTGATTTCTGCTCTAATTTTAATTATTTCTCTTCTAATGCATGGCTTAGGCATTTTGTTGCTTTTTCTCTAGTTCTTTAAGGTGTAGAGTTAGTTGGTGAATTCAGGATTTTTCTATTTTTTTTGAGTGAGGCTTGGATGGCTATGTATTTCCCCCTTAGGACCGCCTTTGCAGTATCCCATAGGTTTTGGACTGATGTGTTTTCGTTCTCATTGATTTCCATGAATTGTTTAAGTTCTTCTTTGATTTCTTGGTTGACCCAAACATTCTTCAGCAGAGTGGTCTTTAGCTTCCAAGTGTTTGAATTTCTGCCAAATTTTTTCTTGTGATTGAGTTCCAGTTTTAGAGCATTGTGGTCTGAGAATATGCAGGGAATAATCTCAATCTTTTGGAATCGGTTGAGACCTGATTTGTGACCCAGTATGTGGTCTATTCTGGAGAAAGTTCCATGTGCGCTCGAGAAGAATGAGTATTCTGTTGTTTTAGGATGGAATGTTCTGTAAATATCTATGAGGTCCATCTGGTCCAATGTATCATTCAAAGCTCTTGTTTCCTTGTTGATTTTCTGCTTAGATGATCTGTCCATTGCTGAGAGTGGAGCATTGAGGTCTCCTACAATTAATGTATTGTTATCAATATGACTCTTTATTTTGGTTAACAGTTGGCTTTTGTATATGGCTTTTGTATATGCTCCCATGTTGGGGGCATAGATATTTACAATTGTTAGATCTTCTTGTTGGATAGACCCTTTAAGAATGATATAGTGTCCTTCTGTGTCTCTTATTACAGACTTTAGTTTAAAATCTAATTTGTCTGATATAAGAATTGCTACCCCAGCTTTCTTTTGAGGTCCGCTGGCATGGAAGATAGATCTCCATCCCTTCACTTTCAGTCTGGATGTATCTTTAGGTTCAAAATGAGTCTCTTGTAGGCAGCATATGGAAGGGTCCTGTCTTTTTATCCAATCTGCAACCCTGTGCCATTTTATGGGAGCGTTTAGGCCATTCACGTTGAGAGTGATTATTGAAAGATATGAATTGTCATCATGTTGCCTGTGAAGACGTTGTTTTTATAGATTGTCCCTGTAAATTTCTGTTGTAGATCACTCTTGGGGTCTTTCTCCTTTTATAGAACCCCCCTTAATATTTCTTGCAGGGCCAGCTTAGTGGTCACATATTCTTTCAACTTCTGCCGGTTGTGGAAGCTCTGCATCTCTCCATCCATTCTAAATGAAAGCCTTGCCGGATAAAGTATTCTTGGCTGCATGTTCTTTTCATTTAGTACCTGAATATGTCTTGCCAGGCCTTTCTGGTTTGCCAGGTCTCTGTGGGTAGGTCTGACATTATTCTGATGTTCCTCCCTCTGTACGTAAGGACTCTCTTCCCCCTAACTGCCCTTAAGATGGTTTCCTTGGTCTAAGATTTGCAAGTTTTACTATTACATGCCGGGTGTTGGCCTGTTTTCCTTGATCTTAGGAGGGGTCCTCTCTGCCTCTAGGACTGGAATGTTTGTTTCTTTCCCCAGATTAGGGAAGTTCTCAGCTACGATTTGCTCAAATACATCTTCTTGCCCTCTCTCTCTCTGCACTCCCTCTGGGATTCCAATTATTCTGACATTGGAACGCCTCATGGTGTCACTTATTTCTCTGATTCTGTTTTCATGGATTCTGAGTTGTTTTTCCCTGGCTGCCTCTTTTCCCTTTTTATCTATTATACTGTCTTCCAGATCGCTTATTCTCTCTTCTGTCTCAGTTACCCTAGCTGTTAGATTATCTAGATTGGATTGGATCTCATTGATAGCATTTTTAAGTTCTGCCAATTCCCCTTTTATTTCTGCCCTTAGAGACTCTATGTTGCCATTAATTGATTTCTCCATTCTAGCCATTGTCTTCACAATTGCTAGCCTGAATTCCATCTCTGACATCTTGGTTATGTCTGCATCCATTTGTAAATCTGCAGCATAAGTCATAATCTCTGAGTCTTTTCTATTTTGGGGGCTCCTCCTCCTAGTCATTCTGTTGATGAGTGGTTGAGGGAATGTATAGAGTCGAAATTATTGAGCAGAACCCAAGCAAGATGCACCTGTTTTCTCGGGACCTTAGGGTTGCTGGCCTCTTGTTTTCCCAGCCTGTCTTCTGGGGGAGGGGCCTGCCGCGCTGTTACTCAGGCAACCCTGTTTGGGCGGAGTTGCCCTGCGCCCCTGTGGCGGGGGATGGGCTCGGTGGGAATCAGTCTTTGGGGCTTTTGTTCTCTGGCGCCTTTCCCTGGCGGCTTTCCCCGTCTCTTCCGCGAGTCAGAGCAGAAGAGACCGTTTCCAACCCTCTGCCTCAGAGCAGAGAGACCGCAGTCTGTTCTTCAGTGAGCTCTCCAGGCCACACTGTCTCCGTTTCTGTCCGTGCTGCTATAAACTGCAGCGGCCTGGGTTGTGCGCCCCTCCGCAGCGCCCCCAGTCCTGCCTCCAGGTCAGAGCGCATCTCTGCCCTTTGTGCTTCTAAAACCGCCAGCCGCTCCCAGTTCGCGTGCGCGGGACTCCACCGCTTGGGGTTTCCACCCCCGGGGGTTGCAGTTCACTGGCGCGACCACGGCACCGGGTTTCCGTCTGGGAGGCTGCAGTTCACGTGCGCGCGACCGTTGCTCCGGTTTCTGTCCGGGGGGAGGGGGGGGCGCACGACCCTGCCTGCCGGTCTGGTCCTCCACCCCGGGGGCTGCCCTAAAGTCCTTTCCCGACGCTACCGGTCTGCGAGTCTGTGCCCCGTCCGCAGCGCGTGAGGCTGTCACTCACTGGCGGTGTAGGATCCCCACGGCCAGGCTCCCTCCCGCCGCCGTTTATCCTCCGATATCTGCCCGCAGGATCACGGCTCTCCTCTTCGTACCTCAAAACCAACCGCCTGCGATATTCTGTTTGCAGAGATCCAGATCTTCTTACATCTCAGGCTGGTTTCGTGGGTGCTCAGAGTGGTCTGGTAGATATCCAGCTCAATTCCGGGGACCAGTTGAAATAGGGTCCCCTACTCCTCCGCCATCTTTCCCCCCTCCTTATATGTCTTATTCTGGGAGAAGCTTCTCCTTTTATTTCTTTCCATTGGTGGCACTTGTTTCTTCTTTGTGTCAGTAGAGAAAGCAGAGCTCAATGGGGGCACCCAGCCTACCCTCAACCAGACCCAAAAAGGCACATATACCTCCAGTCAACACCAGATTTGCTGCCCAAGAGTGAGTCACTTTAAAAGATTTTTGTCATTTCATTATTCATTGATACTTGGTTCATTTCTTGAAGAAATATTTCTTGAGCATCTACTAAATTCTAGGCCCCATGTTAAACTGTATGTATATATAACGAATACCAAAAGAGTCGCAATACTTGTCTTCATGAACAGAGAAGACAGACTTCAGAACAATAATGACACCTGGGTGCTGGGCACTGTGAGAAGGCTGTTACAGGCAAGGACAAGTGATGAGGATGGAGTTATGGGTGGGGGGTCTCCAAGTGGGTAGCCCTGTAGCCATTTCAGGGAATGAGGACTTTCTTCTGAGGAAAATGACTTGATCAGATTAGCATTCTGGAAACATCACTTGGGCTTCCAAATGGCCATCTTTATAGTGAGAAAGATGCATTACAAGCTACATAAAATACATCACAAAGGAGCATTTTCCATGTTAATAATCATTTTGGCAGAACTAGAAGAGTTTAGAGGTGTAGACAGAATGACTGCTCATGGTTTATTTTGGTTATATGTAGATAGCATCTTTGACAATTTAGGTGTGATAGTGAAGGTGCCATTGAGATGCTAAACTGGGTGATGGAATTGTCCAGTAATGTGGACTTGAGTCAGAGTCACCCACCCACAAAAGCTCTGAGATGTCCATGCCAAGAATTTCCCGGTCTAGTCCCCAAGCATCTTTGACTATCAACATGGAAAAGACTGTGTGTTAAGAGGTAATAAGGTTGTTGGCTGACATTTACCAGACTGGGATTTGGCAGGGTTTCCAGGTTCTACATGTGATCTATGGAATTTTTTTTTTTTTTAAATACTCCTTTCTGTTAATGAAATCTTTGTAAGGTCTTGTAGAGCGTACACTGGACTAATAGACTCTTTCTGCACTTGATCTCACTGGTTGTTGTGGGTCCTTCAGAATCCCGCCCCTTGCTTCCATAGTGCCCCAAATCCTCACTGAGATTCCCCACTATTCCCTTCCTTGTGGTTGGATCAGTGTGGAATCTGCTCCCCTCTTTGGTGCCCCAGAAGCCACCTGTGATGTCACCAACAGGTCCGCGAAAGTGCTACCCTCTGTTGGTGTTGTGTCCAGAACTGCATTGGATCAAGTGTCCTTGAGTTCCTGGATCTGCTACTTCTGCCCCAGTGGGCTCAAGAATTTGGTGTGAGGAGACAATGCAGTGTTTGCAGTGGAAGCTGGGGTCGGAAAACTCTTGCTACCTGTCTGCTGTATCCCGTCATCATTCCCAAGCAGGGCTGTGTTGCTCTCCCAGTCTTGTTCAAGGATGATGCAGAGGCTATTTGAACTGTCCCATGAAGCTTTTCTGCCCTGGGGCTCAGACTCAGGTATGAGGGAACATGACCTGAGCATATAGGTGGGCTGCTTGTACAATTGCCCTTTATCTCAGAACCTGAGCCACTGTCCTTGGGTCATGGACACCCCAACTCTCCTCCTGAACATGAATTCTTTCCAGGATGCTCCCTAGTTCCTCATGCAGATAGGCTCCAGTGGGCTCCCTCATCACTCACTTCTTCGTACATGTCCATGCCACCCAAATTCCTGTGTGGGCCACAGGTCCATCTGGGACCCTGGCCACATTCCTAGTCTTCACTTCCAGATGTCATCCTCCAAACTTCTAACTTGCAACCTCATTACACACTCACAGTCCCTCTTCTCTATTTTGCTTTTCTCCTTAGCACTTACCACTCTCATATATTTTATTTATTTTGTTTATTGACAGTCTCTCTCCTCTAGTATGTGAACGTCATAAGGGCCGTTTTTTTTTTTTTTTTTAATCTTTTTTGGTTGTCTCAGTGCCAATAAGGCCTAGAGCATAATAGTTGCTCAATAGATATCAGTTGAATCAGTTAAGGAATTAATTCCTTAAATACTTCAATGTTCTGAGTGTCTACTATGTTCAGCATTCATTGGTCTGAGTGATATATGCTAGATGGGGACTAATGCCATGAACTTGGCCCAGAGCTCATCTGACAATTCTACTAGGATTGTTCTATAGTTAAGTGAAGGTGACCCCAGGCTACAATGTGGAAAAACGTTTTGTTTCTGCATTCACAATCTCTTCTGATAAAGAAGATGAAAGAGCCTATATACTCCTACATGAGATGGTTTAAGATACACCTTGTGTTGAGCTGGTTTCCCCAGAACATCTAAGCCACAGTTTAGGAGAGTCAGTGACCACTTAGGTCAGCTGACCCACTGCAATGATGCTCACAAGTAGAAGAGAAAGTCCAACCTGTCTGAGTTCGAGGTGTTGATACATTGGGAGCTGAACAGTTTAGTGGTTGCCAGCTTGTTAGGATACCACTCAGATTAACTAAAATTTTTAAGGATGGTCAAGAGTCTTCTGGCATCTCCAAAACGAAGTGTCATCATGTTATATAATGTAACCAGATTTTCCAATTACAGCTAAATTTTATTCAGCTTTTACACTAAGTTACAACCTCTTTGTTAACCAGTGTGTCTTGGGTTCTTCCTGATGGGTGAGACAATAACATGAGATGCATATAAAACATAATCTGTGCTTGTGGGAGACCATGATGACAACAATGGCAATGAGAACTAACATTTATTGAGGCATTACTATATGCCAGGCACCATTTTAAGTATTTTACCAGTTTGATCTCCACAAGTGTATGTGATGACACTCGGTCACTTGGCCTGAGACTTAGAGAATGTCAGTAACCTGCCTAAAGTCCCACTGTTGGTAGTATAGTCAAGATTTGAACCCAAGCAGCTTGACTTCAGAGTCTGTGTTCTGTCCTCTGCACCATTGTTATAACGGTACTTGGTACTTTTGTGAAAGTTGGAGGGAGGGTTAGATTGGCAATGTAGAGGCCTGGGTTCTACCTCTGCTTCTGCCACAGCTCCTCTTAAACTGGGTAATCCCTAAACACTGAGCTGACTGACATTTGCTTAAGGGCTGTAGATGTGTTGCTGCAGCTCCCCATCCCGTCACTAGATGGCAGACGTGGTGGGAGGGAGCGGAGGGTGTGGTAGATGTACAGCGTTTAATTTGTAAATCTTGTCTTGTATCCTACTGGTAGAGTAGTTTATGGGCTACTTCAGTCAGGCAATATAAATATTTATTACATTTATACTCATTAAATTTCTGTCAGTTTGTATTTAATAGTTCCATTTGTCCTATTTGTTCAATGTATACAGTAGCTACAAAAGGAATATAAATCAGATAGTAGGGAATTTGGCTGCCTTATTCATGACAATGACTACAAGAGTATCTGGCCTATAATCAGGACTCAACAATATTTGAGATTTTCTTTTCTTTTTTTCATGTTGTAAGGATTTCATTTTCCTTTTTGTTTTGAACAAATGTTAGTGTTATAGAAAAGTTGCAAATATATTACAAAGATTTGCCTTATATCCCTCACTCCATTTCCCGTAATGTTAACATTTTACATTACCTTAGTAGAGAGATCACGAATAAAAAATTGACATTGGTACAGGCTTATTGACTAAACTACAAACCTTACTTGAATTTTACCCATTTTTTCCACTAATGTCCTTTTTCTGTCCTGGGACCATACTCTTCAGGGTTTCACCTTGCATTTAGTTACTATTTTTTCGTAGTCTCCTCCAGTCTGTGAAAGTTCCTTGGTTTTTCTTGGTGTTTTGTGACCTTGACAGTTTTTATTGATCCATTAATTTACAGAATGTCCATTAGTTTGGATCTGTCCAATGTATTCTCCTAATTGGAGTGAGATGATGTATTTTGGGCAAGAAAACCAGAAGAATGATGCTGTGTCCTTGTCTGTGCACCACATCTGGGTGTTCATGATATTGATATGTCTTACTGCTGGTGACGTTTACCTCGATCACTTGGATAATGTGATGATTGCTAGGTTTCTCCATTGTAAAGTTACTTTTTTATACCATTGTAGTTAATAAATACCTTTGAGGAGAGTTTTTGAAGGCAATGCAAATCTTGTACCTCCTCAAACTTTGCCCACAAAGTTTAGTGTTTTTTCTGCTCTCCATTACTCACTCTGTTATCCATTTGGCCAAATCGTTATACTCTTGGCCTTATTTTTCATTCTTATATGACTCCATAGTACTTACAATGGAGTGTGGATAAGAGACAGTGGAATATGCATATACTGTACATCTACTACTTATTGACTAGTTCAGATAAAGTTTTTTTTACTGATGTATAATTAAATTATTAAATTCCCCAATTGGACCTCTCTAGACCCCACTTTGGATATTTTTAAAGTGAGAAACTATGCTCTGAAAAAAATACTGGAAGCAAATTTCAACAGTAATTAATGGAATAGGATCAACCCTCTTAAATCCATTGAAAATGTAAAGAGACATTGTATTTATAAAAATTTATCCAGTGGTAGAAACATTAAAAATTATAGGTAATCATAAAGAAAAAAACTCATTAATTCTTCCCTTAACTCTAACCTTTGTTAAGATTATGCCAATATCCTTCAGAATTTTCATATATATATATATTTAAATTTCTATTTTAAAAAGGATCATATTGCATATGTCATGTTAAACTTAATTTGTGTACTTACTATGTTAAGTAATTCTTTTTTTTTTTTAAAGATTTTATTTATTTGACAGGGAGACACAGTGAGAGAGGGAACACAAGCAGGGGAAGTGGGGGAGGGAGAAGCAGGCTTCCCACGGAGCAGGGAGCCCAATGCGGGGCTCGATCCCAGGACCCTGGGATCATGACCTGAACTGAAGGCAGATGCTTAACGACTGAGCCACCCAGGTGCCCCTGTGTTAAATAATTCTTAAGAACAGCACAGTATTCATTTACAGGATATAGCAGGATTTATATAAATAATTCCTTCTTATTGTATATTTTCAGTTGGCTTACTTTTTAAATTTTAAATGTATCAGATTATAATTGGAGATAATATTTGAGGGTTACTTGTCCCCTTGATGTCTTATATCCATCTTCTAGGTTTTCTTTGTGTACTGCCTTCATGAGGAAAGAGTATGCTATTGGGCAGTGCTAAGGTTCCTCAATGGATTTTCTAGATAATAGCCTTGAAAGTCAAGCTTTTGTTTGCATATACCTGAATTTGGGAGGTAAGATTCTTTAAATTTCCAAGATTTGGCACAAAAAATGCAGGGTGCAAACTACGAGAGAAGCTGAATTTGCAGTTAATCTGACACATGTGTACACATTTCTGTTGCGTACATATATAGGGCTGGAACAGCTTATGCACAGACTTATAATCAGTTTTAGTAGTTTTTCCACTTTATACTACCACTAGCAATGTCTGAGAAGTTCCTGTTCGAATCTTTTGCACATTTTTCTACTGGATTGTCTTTCCTTTTATTACTGATTTGTAGAACTACTTTATATATTTGCATAACATTTGAATGGGAGGAGATGAGGAAAAGGGATGTACTTATACTCTAAGTCTAGCCTTGGCAATGTGTCTAATTTTCCTGTATCCCAAGGTGTGTGTGTGTGTGTGTGTGTGGTGAGGGGATGCGTGGGATGTTGTTTCTATAAAGGACTAGTGACCTTCAGATAGCTTATTATGTTATGCCATGCTGCCTACCATTCTTACCCTTTCTACCCTGGCAGTTAATCCATGGGCCAGGGCATCCAGTAAGATGGAGACTGAGTATCCCCAACCCAAATAAATGGAAATAGAGAATAGAAGTGGTTCTATAAATTAGTGATACTGGCTGGTTTTATTTCACATGAACAGGGAAGTCTCCTTATTTCAGCACACAGACACTACATCTCTATGCTCCACTGTCACGGGCCATGGCTGTATTTAACAAGGGCAAAGTGACAATAATTTTGTGACGTAGATGAGATTTTCATTTTACATACAGATCATGATGAAATGCAAAATGAAAAGTCTTTTTCCAAAAGATAATTTAGGAGATGTCCAGGTGTGTATGAAGGGTGTTTATAGTCATGGCCAACCAAAATACTACTTGGACCACAATTAATTAAGTACATATTTTTCAAGTGCTTACCAGATTTCTTACAGTATATTAAATCTTTGGGATTTTAAGGCAGTATGGCTTGCTTTCTGTGCTCAGGAATATGTCTTGTAGGAGTGACTTAGAAGTGACAATATAAAATTATGTATAAAAAGTGAAAATTTAGTAAAGTATATGATGAAAGCATATTATCAAGAAAGAAAGAAATCAATATGGGCTCGTGATGATATGGAAGATGGTGAAAATGGGGAATTTGAAGTGGACTTTGAGTAACAGGTAATATGTAAATAGAAGAATCTTATAGGATCAGCTCTCATACATCCTGGATTTTCCAGGGCTGTCTCAGTAGGTTATTACAATAATAATTACATTTATTAAATGCCTGCTATCTACTAAGTACGTTGTATATGCTACTTATAATCCTTTCAACCACAAATTTCCTAAAATTCTCCCCATTTTTCAAACAAGCAAAGCAAGACATACAGAGCTTGCCAAAGGTCAGGTGGGTACAAAGTGAGGAGCTGGAATTTCCAGTACACCACACCCTTCTCTATTCTGCCACCAGAAGCGCACTTCCCAGAAGACATATCCTGATGTTTGGTTCCGAATATATGGTCTCTGCTGTGTATTGCGTTGTTAGCATTTCTCCAGAGTTGCACGTTGCCATCTATTATTGGCAAAAACTGTTCATGTGTTGCAGGCTTATCCTGAGATCTGGGACTTGAGTTACTTCATCTTCAGGGACACCATTTGAACTCTACGTAACGACTGTCATGGGAATGGCTGAAGCCCAGGCATTCAGTCAGTCCTGGGCAGAGGACAGGATTGTCTAAGTTTTGCACCTGGTGCTTGGCCCCTCTTGGCTCTGTCTCACCCTCTCACCCTCCCTGTGTTCTATTCTGCTGGCTCTGATTCTTGGCTCTTAACTGATAACCTGCTCTAGGTCCAAATACACACAGTTTAGATGGGAATGTGAAAGGAAAGTCTTTAGAATGTTTTCTTTCTGTGGTTGGTTTAGTTTACTTGCTCATGATTAAATGTGGTCGGTTGAATGACAGACACCAAGGCGCTGAGCAGGGGGCGCCCTGTGCCTTCCTGAGTTGGACAGGGAAGCCTATTTGGTGTGCCTCGGTGGTGTCCCTTCCATGATTTTCTTCGGAGAGCTGTCTGGGAGAGGACAGGGGCTTCTTGCACTGCTGTCACCACTGCTGCTGTTGTTGCTAGGCCCTCCTTCAAGGGCTGAGCCAGTGGGGATTCTGGGGAACTTTCCCTGGACCTTGGCAGAGATGAGGAGGGAGGAGGCAGGAGGAACCTGAGCCCAGCAGTCAGGTGGCAGAACTGCAGTGGGAAGAGGTAAGTGGCATTCTTATGCATGCTGGGTTATTAGAGAGTATTTTCAGACACCCTAAAAAGGATGGGCAATGCCAGTGGCTGTCTATGTGAGCATTCATCTGCCTTCAGAGTAGCAGCTTTGCCTCCAGCATCTGGGCTTCTGGCAGTCAGACAATGCCTTGCTTGGTAAAACCAGAGTCTCCCGCACTTCCCTGAGGCATCATAAACTCCCCTCTTCACTCTCTATTCTCTACAGGGTTGTAGAATGATTTTAAGATTAGAATGACAGTGGATGGCAGCCTCTATCACATTGGCCAACATATTAGATATAAGAAAATCAGCATTGTTCTTTACTGTATGTGAAAAACGCCTACCAACTGCTGAATAAATCCAAGCTTATAAGAGATAATTTATACACCGAACATACTTAATGCTTGCATCCAGGCTTCCTATCCCCTGGACGTAACAACAGTACTAAATAAATGTATGAATGAATGAATGGATATTTACAAGCTAGTCTTTTCTACCTTTTTGTTTGTTTGTTTAACAGCAAATGATCTAAAACCCTGATGACAAGTTGCATGTCAGCTCCCAGATCCAAAACAAAAGCTAGAAACAATAATACAGGATGATAAAAATCCCCCTCCAAATCTTCTAGGTGTTAGACAATCCCTGTTGGTGATATTTTCATTATTATCAAAGATATTTGGCAACTTTAGCAACAATGGGGAGAGGCTTGAGCTTGATGTTGTTGTTTTTAGGAATGTTAGGTGCTTTGGCGTACTTGATAAACTTAATTCAGAATCAAAAGTTCCCCTGCCCCCGAAAAAAAAAATCCAAAGCTGGTGCTGCTGAGCTTTAGAATATCTCTGTGGTTTATGGGGCACCTGGGTGGCTCAGTCGTTAAGTGTCTGCCTTCGGCTCAGGTCATGATCCCAGGGTCCTGGGATCGAGCCCTACATCGGGCTCCCTGCTTGGCGGGAAGCCTGCTTCTCCCTCTCACACTCCCCCTGCTTGTGTTCCCTCTCTCGCTGTCTCTCTCTCTGTCAAATAAATAAATTTTAAAAATTTTAGAATATCTCTGTGGTTTAAATGTTGTGTTCAACAGTAATGTATAGCCTGGACATCTCTGCTCATATTTTTGCTCATAAAGATAAACTAGAGTGTGGGCTTCCCACGGGGCCCCCTATTAGGCATGACACAGAGGAGAGGAAGGAAAAGGACTGTTTATATTTGTTAGGCCCTAACCTTGCATTTAATCACAGTTGTAGCTGGAAGATTTTGATCCAAAGTCTGTGGTAGGGTTTCCAATACTAACATATTAGTAGAGAAGTTTATATTTATATTGATAAATAAAATAACATTTATTCCTCAACAGGGATGAAGTAAAACTGTTCTGAAAGTTTTTCTTAAAAAAGAGGTATTAAGTCTCTCATTTGTCTGAAAAGTGCTTAGAGATCTACATGGGGTGGAATGAAACCTAAGTTTCATAACTAGGGAAGTGTGCTGTTTTATTCACGTTTCATGAGTGAAGATGGGGTCTGGGTTTGCTCCAAAGTAAAACTGATTTCCTCCTTTATTCTTTGAGAACTAATCAGATTATGTTTTCCTGTCTGACCTGGGTTGTGTTGCCATGGGTGATGCTGCCTGGAACACCAGCAAAGAGATAAGAGCTCCACAGTGAAGTTTTGTAGGGACAAGCCCTATAGTCTTAGAATGTTCCCCAGAGGAGCAAAGACAAGGATACGGCTGGTCATCAGGGCTGTCCGGAGAGAGGCTGGAGCCCCAAGGATGGTGATTCTCTGCACCTGAGCCCTTCCCTCCAGCTCAGTCAACCTCACTGGCTTCTCTCCTTACTTCTGTCAGAAGGAGTTTGAGCAGCATTTCTCCTGGAAAGCCTCCTGTAGCCATTCCTGCTCCCCCAAAGCTCTTTCCAAGTATCTCCAGCCATCACAGGGCATGGACTACTGGGGGAGAGGCAGGAAAAATGCCTTAGGAATTTCCTCCCACCCACAGCGTTTAAACTGAAGTGTTGAATTGAGGTGGCACTTCGGGCCATAGTTAGAGCCTTCTTGTTTGTTTTTTTTTCCCCCCTACTTCTGAAATGATGAAAAACACTTTTTTCTTTACTGCTTCTTTTCTTCTCATTTCTCCCCCCACCTTTTTTTTTCAATTTTTCTTTCCCTGTGAGAAGAGTGGGAGGGGGCATGAATAGGGACAAAAATCAGGGATAAGATAAGAAGGATCCGAGTTTCTTTCTACTGGTCCCCTTGGTATATAATTAGCCTGTTTTCATGGCAGACACTGGAGTTTGCGGGTTGACTGAACAAAATTCACTGGCAGTAGTATCATTTTAAAGGTGAGTTAGTGGGGCGTCTGGGTGGCTCAGTTGGTTAAGTGTCTGCCTTCAGCTCAGGTCATGATCCCAGGGTCCTGTGATCGAGCCTCGCATTGGGTTCCCTGCTCAGCGGAGAGCCTGCTTCTCCCTCTCCCTCTGCTGCTCCCCCTGCTTTTACGCGCGCGCTCTCTCTTTCTCTCTCAAATAAACAAAATCTTTAAAAAAATAAAGGTGAGTTAGTGAGGCAAGTGGTGCTTAATAGATGGGCACTTTGAAGAATTTTAAAAATCTTTATTCAACTATGGACAAGAATTGTATCACATCACTAATAAAAGGATGCCGTTCTCTATGTAAGGCTGTTGTCATGGTTGACCAGTATGCAGTATGTTTTTACCTATTACCAAAGGTGGAAACAAATAGGGACAGTATTCATTGAGATAAATATTTACACATGAACCTTTGAAGTTTAAAAATAGGATACTGTTCTCTGTGCACAAGATGTTATGTAATGAGAGCATGCCTCAGGGGAATCAAAGTAAAGAGGAGAGCTGTTTTCTCACACATGTTGCTGCCTGTTCTGGCTCAGATTATGAACTTTACTGTGTGCCAGGTCTCATAAAATCAATATGCGGGGTCGGTGCATGAAATGTTTCGGCCAAGTGGTTGGGAGTGTATTTTCCTGCACCTTGATGGTGACTGGCCATTTCTGTCAGTGGGGCACAGAGAACCGATTTATGAGTGGTTTGCTCCCAGCCGCCCCTAGAGGACCCACAGAGCGATCTAGTGACAACACCACAGTCTAAGAGCCATCCCGACCTGTCTCTTGTTACAGGTTGTAAAAGCACACACCATTCGTCTCGTATGACAAAGTGGGTATGGGCTTCCACAGCATCCCAGTTGAAATCAGGGTGGAGGATAAATGGAGGTTCCTGCCTCCACGGTCAGTATTTTTTGAGGAGCTGGTGAAGGAGATTCTGTGAGATTAGAAGGCATTAATTATCTCAGGCAGTTAGGCCTGGCACTGTGGTTTCCTTCAAGATTCCTGTCCTACATTTTAGATTTTGCCAGTCATTTCCAGAGTCTTGGGTGGACTCAGTGTGTGTGTGTGTGTGGTGTGAGGAAATGGAAAAACTTACAAGGACTCTCATTTCTTTGTAGTTGGCATTACAGTGAATTAAAAGGCTTTCTTTTATCAAATTCTCTACCTTTTCCCACATTGGTCACCGTTGTCATTTTGAAAGTTTCTGTTCAATGTTAAGAGTTAGAAACATAGGAAGTTCATCTTTCTTGTCCAGAAAATTTAGTTAGCTACAAAACAAAAATTTAGATTCTGGATTTTCTGATTCTTATTGAGCCAAATGATATAAGTATAAGTTCTATCTATTATAACGTGTGCACCGTTGGAAAAGTAATTGAATAACTTGAAATTAATTTTCAGCTGAAAAATAGGAAAATAGGAATAATAATAAAATAGTGGTATCAATGCTTGTGAGGATCAAGAGATTTTATAGATTTAGTTGGTGTAAGAGTTTTAGTTATAAAATTTAGTTATAAAGTTGCATAGGGGTCTGTCAGGAATCAAGTGTGGTTTGCCAGAGTCCTTAATCTCATCTTTGATTTCCGGAGGGCCATTTAATGCTTTAGGGTGGAGTTGGCAAACTTTAATTCTCAGTCCAAAACAGGCTTGCCACCTGATTTTGTAAAGTTTTACTGGAACACAGCCATGTCCATTTGTTTACCTACTTGCTCTGTCTGCTTTCATGCTATAGCTGAAAAATTGAGTTGTGACAGATGGCCATATGGCTCAGAAACCCAAAGTATTTACTCTCCGGTCCCTTACAGAAAAAGTTTGCCAACCTCTGCTCCCAGGAGTTCCTGATGAAACAGTCTAAACTTCTACAGTGCAATGCTTAGTCTTTCATGTAATCATAAACACTAGGCACCACACTTAGCAAACTATCAGTAGAGCTCCCTTTCAAGTTCACAGTCTAGTTTGCCTTTCTGGTAAGTGTTAGATTCTGAGGGATCCTTTCCTGTTTGTTGTCCATCCCTCAACTACAAGTGGGTTTACCGGGGGGGAGGGGGTGTTGTCCGCATATTTTAGGAACCGCTTCTTCAAATCTGGTGTAAGTGTCACACTGCTACATTCTCAACACACCTTCCCCCACTCCCTCACACACACACTTTGTACAACGCTGTGGTCCACATAGCAGACAACAAATGGCACGACTGGTGTGACTTTAAAATGTTCACCGATATAGAGCCCCAGAAATTTTTAATAGTATCAGGACCAGGACTGATCCTAACTGCCTAGCCACACCCAGAGCCAGACACCATCCACAGAGATTAGTTCTTTTTCCTCTGATATTTGTGCATTTCCTGGCTGGTGAAAAGTGGCACACGGGACTTAAATTGTATAGTGAACACATTTTCACTGTCTTGAACAGATTAGTTAATATAAAGGGAAGCAAAAAGTCATGAACTGCTTTCTTTTTTCTTTTTTCTTTTTTTTTTTTTAAGATTTTATTTATTTATTTGACAGAGAAAGACACAGCGAGAGAGAGAACACAAACGGGGAGTGGGAGAGGGAGAAGCAGACTCCCCGCCGAGCAGGGAGCCCGATGCGGGACTCGATCCCGGGACTCCAGGATCATGACCTGAGCCGAAGGCAGTCGCTTAACCAACTGAGCCACCCAGGCGCCCATGAACTGCTTTCTTAAAGATGCTTCCTGCTTCGCTGAAGCACTCAGAAATATAATCACTGTTTAGAAACTGGCTCTAAATAACAGTGACTTGGCCATTTTTATCCAGTCTCAAATCTTCTGTATCTGTCCCCTGGAGAGATAGTGGTTGACTGTGGAGAGATGTTTCAGGGACAGTTATAGGAAAGTGATTCTTTAGGGCCTGGGTCCCTTTACATGAACAGATCTCACGTCATCTGGATTTTTGGTATGTGTGACATAAAGAAGACTCTTGTGGAAATCCTGGTGCCCATGTGGGTGACAGGCCCACTCCGTTCTAGCTCCTCACCCTTCTCACCGACATGAACAGCCACTGTGAGGCTCCCACTCCCTGCTTTGGCACAAAGCCCAGCTCTTCAAAGGCATCCCCACAGTGTGCAAGTTCCCTTAACAGCAAAGAGCAAGAACTTTGCCTGGTGGCCAGGTCCCCGAGTTTTAGTATTAAGCCCTAAATATGTAAGAAAGATTTCAAAGATTTCAAGACTTGATTAGAATCATCACTGAGTGTAGACCCACTTCTTGGTCAGTGGCTGTCAAGCAATTGTTGTCGATCACATGCATGTGCGCACATGAAATAATACTTGCCTTTACTGTGAGCAGTGCTCTATGATCTATTTTATTCTCTTTGTCTGTTCTCGTGTGTCCTATCCTATTCTATCTTATCATACACTACTGTATTTCAGTTTTTAAAAAGATTTTATTTATTTTGGGAAGGATAGAAAGATGGGGGAAGGGGCAATGGGAGAGAGAATCTCAAGCAGACTCCCTGCTGAGCGTGGAGCCCGGCACGCGGGGCTCACTCTCACGACCCTGGGATCATGACCTCAGCCATAATCAAGAGTCGGACGCTTAACTAAGCCTGAGCCACTCAGGGGCCCCTCATTTTTTTTTTTTTAAATGCTGATGTCCATGCACTAAATGTATTTCATTTCCCCCAGTGGATTGTAATCTGCAGTTTGGAAAGCAGTGTTCTAGGTAATATGAACATTACTGACTCTTGCCCACTAAAATTGATGGCTAGGAAACAATATGTTTTCCTTCGTACAGAACCATGACACAGAGACCTAAGGGAGAGCACTCAGGCCTCTCTGGGCATATGTATCTTTTTCCTTCCGCAACTGGATGGATTATTTTAAAGTCCTGGTTTCCTTTTTATTTCATTACTAGCTTTTCACTTCTTTTTTTACCCCCTAGTCTGTTTGTTTTCTTTCTGCCTTTGACCACTAGCTCCGCCAGTCACATGAAGGGCTGCCTTGTTCTCTACTGTCCCTGAGCCCTTGCATGTGTGGCTTGGCCTCCTTTCTACCCTTGTAGGCCTGATCAATTCTAGTTTATCTCTGGTAAGTTTCTCTGCTCCCTCTAGTTCTCCATGAACTCTATTTCCTGGTTGTTCAGACAGCACCGCCCTGTGGCACTTTTCATTCTGCCTTGTAATTGTTCATAAAGGGTCTCCTTTCCAAACTTTGGGTCCATTGAAGGCGGGGACAGGGTTGTTTTAAATTTACCTACCACAGTATCCCCACAGTATGGCACAAGGCCCAACATCTAGTAGGCTCTCGATGCAAATTTGTGGGATGAATGAGTAGATGAATGGAACTACTGACTGGAGGGGGAAAAAGCCACTAGATGAAGGATTTGAATGGGCAACCTTCTTAAAATAAGTTCTGTTATCATTATTATTATTCTTTCATTTTGTGCACAATGCCAAAATGTTCATGGAGTTTCCTTCTGAAATAAGATCGTGAGTTTTTTCTCTCATCTTTGGTGGTATAGTCCTTGTATCTTGATTCAGATCATACCTGCCCAAGACTATTACTGAATCGGACTTATAGATTGTTATGTGCATTAGTATGTGTATCAAGTGGTAGGAGACACAGTGGCCTCCTACACATCTAGTTTATGGGCTGAAAGGAAATGGGACAAGATTATATACATTAAGGATCCTAGCTTCAGGCACATTCATGAAAAGCTGCATGTGCCAAGGATCTGATTCACATGGTTTTCATTGGCATGGTTTTGAATTGTATATGTTGCCTGTCTCAGCCAGTGCACGTGGCGGTTGGTGCATGTAAGCAGTCATGCTTGTTCTCCAGAAGATCAAATATTGAATAGGAAGTCTTTTCCTTTGTAATGGCATTTTCATCTCAAATTTTATATTGGCTTAATTTAATTAATCCCATATCTGTGGAATATAATTCATTTTATCAATAGTCAGTTAAAATTTAACTTTAATATGGTTGCTGGATTTCAACTGACTCAACATGGGAAAAGCCACTTCTCAGAATACTCACCAACAAAAAGAGATTGTTTAGTCCTTTTTTATTTCTGTAATTTCATTTATTGAAGGACAATTTTTAGTGTCCACTAGGATATTGTGGTGAGACAACAAACACAGACATTGCCTTCATGGAACCCAGTGTAAAGGAGAGACAGACATTCAACAAATACATAGATACATAATTGTAAGCTCTTATAAATACTAAAGGGAAGGTCTCTGAGAATAGGAAGGAGGGCCGAATTTGGATCAGATGTTGAGGAAGCCTCTTTGTTGAAGTGGTATTTATGCCAGATATTTCATTCCTGGTGATGGAAACCTGTAAGAAATCTTTGAGGAGGAAAAAGCTAACTCTTTTAAATAATTGAAATACCACTGTATTGGATCTTAGGGAGTGCATTAGGTTCCTAGAGCTGCTGTAACAAACCACCACAAACTTTGTGGCTTAATTAAAGCAACACAAATGTATTCTCTTACAGTTCTGAGGATCAGAATTCTGAAATCAAAGAGTCAGCAAGGCCCACACTTAACTCTGGAGACTCTAGGGAAAATCCTGGCTTGCCTCTTCCAACTTCTGGTGGCTCTAGACTTCTTTGCCTTGTAGAAGCACAATTCCTATCTCTCCACTTGCCATCTCCGCCTGAGTCTCTGTGGCTGAAATATCACTCTCCTGTGTCTTATAAGGGCATCAGTCATTGGATTTAGGGTATACCTGGGTAATTCAGAATAATTGCATCTTGAGATCCTTAATCAAGTCTACAAAGACCCTATTTCCAATTAAGATCATATTCACCTGTACGGGGGGGTTAAGAGATGGGTATATCTTTTTGGGGAAGGAATACAATTCAACCCACTACAGGAGTGAGAAGGAGAGTGTTGGCGAAGAGGTGGGCAGTGGGCATGGCCAGATCATGGCCATGGGCCTTGTAGGCAAGATCAAGAACAAAGGAAAGTCTTTGAAGGGCCCTCAGCAGGGAAGTAACATGATCCACCCATGTGTGAAGACAACTGTCCTGGATGATGTTAGAGATCAGATTGGAGAGGGCAAGAGTGGAAGAGGTGAGGGCAATGAGGAGCTATTGCCAGAGTTCAGATGAGAAATGATGGTGATTTGGATGAAGGTAGTCCATGAAGAGATGATGAGAAGCGGACAGACCTGAGATATATTTTAGAGGAGGAATCAGTAGCACTTGGATTACATAAGTATGGGGGAGATGGAGAAATCAAAGGTCACCCTCAAAATTTTGTACTGAAAAACTGGGCTGATCGGAGTTATTGAGATGGGGAAGGCTAGAAAGGAAGAGCAGGTTTGGGGAAAGATCATGAGGGCAGATTTGAAGGTGAGAAGTTTGAGATGCTTGGGTGATGTCTACTAGACTTCGGAATATAGGAATTAAAGGAGATCTTGGGTCTGGAGATGCAACTTTGGGAGTTGCCAGTGGTGGGTGACCATGGAAGTAATGGGGGTGGGTGAGATCTTCTGGAGAGAGAGTGGGAAAAGTGGGACTAGCATTTAGAGCACAAAGCAAACAGAAGAAACCAGCAGAGGAGACTGAGGGTGTGGTATGGACCCCACCAGGCTTTCATCCACCTCTGAAGATGTCCGAGGAGCAGGGGCAAGTGCAGGAGACTTAGAGGTCTGAGTTTTGTTGATACACTTGACACTCACTTGTTCTGTGGTTTTGAGCATCTGTTCTCTTTACAAGCAGGTGCTATGAACACCTTTTTAAAATAGATACATAAAATAAGGGCATTATTAATCTTTGCCTCTCCATGTATGAATATTCAGGAAGAGAAGAATCATTTAACATGATGAGGTATTTCACTACATTCAGTGGCACATTTTAGATTAATTTTTATTTCTCAATCACATGTTGTTTTTTTTTTAAAGATTTTATTTATTTATTTGAGAGAGAGAATGAGAGAGAGAGAAAGCACATGAGAGGGGGGAGGGTCAGAGGGAGAAGCAGACTCCCTGCCGAGCAGGGAGCCCGATGCGGGACTCGATCCTGGGACTCCAGGATCATGACCTGAGCCGAAGGCAGTCGCTTAACCCACTGAGCCACCCAGGTGCCCCTCTCAATCACATGTTTGATCATAAAACAAGAACTATATAAATATAATAACAACACTTTAAAATAAACATTGAATTCCTCTCATGCCTATAATATCAGTAGATAATTGTGAATTAGGTTGATGATATGTGTTTGAGGTTAGGTCATATCCTTATTTTTAGATTCCATCAGAAACAAAGGGGAGAGGGCCCTGCTTACTGTGGTCTAGCTACAACCTTGGGGGATGTGATTGGTTAGTGACAGACTCGCTTTGTAATTGTGGAAAGGAGTGGAAGGATGGATGAAAATCCAGCTCTAGAAGGAGCCTGAGCATCCTAATGAATATCACACAAATCTCTGCTAATTTTATTATCAAAATGTTGATGTAATTTTACTGAACTCCTACAGAAAGTTGTTGAAATCTATGTCTTCTGCATGCAGCTTTGTGCTTCAGACTTTCTTGCTGCTTATTTTTTTTTTGAATAAGCATAAATAATATGCTGAAAAGTGGAAACAACTAAGACATCTTCCAGAAAGTAATCTGGTCACTAGAATAAACTGAACTATAGGCTTTCTGTTGTTATTAAATATTTTAAAATTTTCAACCTGAAATGATTTTATGTTTGGGATGGTCTAATTTTTAATATTTTAAAAATTGGTAAATAATCCACTTTAAATTTATGAGTGGGTCTAAAAAAAGCTTATTTTATTTAAAAATAATTCTGGTGAAATCACAGCCAGAGCTAAATTTGGTAATGTTCAAATTCATCAGATGTTAAACCTAAAGGATGACTACTTGTCCAAATTTTAAGGTGCTATGGGATGTTAAGGTATTATGGGAATATAAAGCATTTATGTAGAGCACTTTAAATAATAGAGAAAGAGGTTTGGGGTTAAAGAATCATAATGTAGGTGAGTTGCAGGTTGTGGTGATACCTTTGATTTGGGTTCAGTGAAGCAGAAATTAGTGGCCATTGGGCAAAGAAGACTATCTGCTTCCCTTTGTTAAAGATCATGTCCTTTGAACATGCCCTAAGTTATTTTACTAAATGAAGGACTAATTTTTGGTGACTTAAATCCTGTCATCTCACCATGCCATGCTTTGAGAATTCCATGACTTGGGAACATATTCCAGGCCAAGGAACCCAGAAAAGAACAAGTTTGACCTGTGTTTCTAAATGGGTCACTATAAAGAATTGCATTACAATACAATTACAGTTGTGTAGTATTTCCCAAGTTATGAAAGCAGAAACTGCATGCCATTTATGTGGTATGAACTGAATTGAAGGCAGGCCCAAGAGTGAAACTTAACCAACCTTCAGGGTAAAAGAAAATTCTCCCAAGACTTGGATTCTGTTGAGTGATGGATGATCTGATACATTTGGATACATTTTTCTCAATCACTTGCAGCCTTGGTCCCAATATCTGCAGTAGAGTAATGTGAATGCAGATAGGATTTGGTTAACCAATCTAAGAAGATGCTGCCTCTGTTCTTCTGTAGTGAATGCAGATGGGATTTGATTAGCTAATCTAAGAAGATGCTTCCTCTATTCTTCTGTAGCTCGTACCCCAATGACACACACTGTGTTTGGAGGTTTCACAAAGCCAAATTTGTTTTCTGTCTATATTCAAATAAATATGGGGTGACTGAATAGTTTGGCCCTTTGAAGGAAGCCAGGTCTCTGCTTGTTGGAATTCTGACTGTCCCTGTCTCTTTATACATCCCATGTATGCTCTTTCCTGCTTCTCCCAAGCTGCTGATGGAAGTGTCCTAAGGAACCCTCAGACTAGTCTTCCAGGAGTGGCTGTATCTAAGAACCAAGGGTATTCTCCTTAAGGAATGCGTGACTCAATATATTTTTTAAATTACAGAAATTAATTCTACTATACTTTGTACTGGGATGTTTTTCTTGAAAAATAAATCTAAAATTCTGTAGAAAATTTAAATGAATGAAAATAGTCAAGAATGTTTTGAAAGTGAAGAGCAATTTGAAGGACTTGCCTTAACAAATACTGAAATACACTTTAAAAAAAAATTTTTTTTATTCTTATGTTAATCCCCATACATTACATCATTAGTTTTAGATGTAGTGTTCCATGATTCATTGTTTGTGCATAACACCCAGTGCTCCATGCTCAATACCCATCACCAGGCCAACCCATCCTCCCACCCCACTCCCCTCCAAAACCCTGAAATACACTTTTATTAAACAGTTTTAACTGACAAAAAATAAATGGACAAATGAGTGGCATGGACTTGAACTCAGAAATAGACTTACATAGTTGAAATTTAGCTTGTGATGAATGGGAATCATACATATTTGGAGGCAAGAGAGTTTAAAGAGATACTAGTAGGATAATTGGTTATTATTATTGTTAAGTATGTAGATCTTCATTTTATACCAAAGGATAATAGAAGGAAACAAAACAAAACAAATTAGCAAAAGACGTGGGTAATTAGGTATTGGATCTCAGAGCAAAGGGTTTCTAAACATAAGAGCAGTAGAGGAAATCAGATATTTCTAATTGCATAAAATTTAAAATAGGAGTGGGGAAGAGAGGAGAGAAATGAGTAGGCAGAGCACAGAGGAACTTTTAGGGGGGCAAAACTACTCTGTAATTCTATATAATGGTGGCTACATGTCATTATACATTTGTCCAAACCCATACAATATACAATAGCAAGGGTGAACTCTAATATACACTATAAACATTGGGTGATAATGATGTGTCATTTTAGGTTCATCAGTTGTAACAAATGTACAACTCAGGTGGGGGATCTTGATTATCTGAGATGAATGAGGGCAGGGTATATACGGGAAATCTCGACCTTCCACTCAGTTTTGTTGTAAACCTAAAATTGCTTTAAAAGGTAAAGTCTATTAAAAAAAAATTTTTTTTGTATATGTGAATTGTCTGTTCATGTCTTGTCTACATTTTTCTATCAAGTTTTTGGTCCTTTGCCCTTCACATTTAAGAGTTCTTTATATGTTAAAAGTAGGCTTTTTGTCTATGGTGTATGTGTTAATTTTTCAGCTTGACTTGGTTTTCAGTATTTTCTGACATGCATTAGTTTTTATTTTTATTTTTTAGTCAAATATATTAATGTTTTCTTTTACTGTCTCTGGATTTTGGGCCATCATTAGAAAGCCTTTTTCTTCACAGAAGTTAGAAATTGACCAATATTTTTTTTCTAGTACTTCCATGATTCAATTTCTTAAACATTTAGATTCCCTAATCCATTTGGAGTTTATTCCTATGTATGGGTGAGATATAGATCTAATTTTATCTTTTTCTAAATGACTACCCAGTTGTCCCAGAGTTGTTTATTTATTTATTTATTTTTATTTTTTTATTTTTTTATTTTTTTTTAAAGATTTTATTTATTTATTTGAGACAGAGAGAATGAGAGAGAGAGAGCACATGAGAGGGGGGAGGGTCAGAGGGAGAAGCAGACTCCCCGCCGAGCAGGGAGCCCGATGCGGGACTCGATCCCGGGACTCCAGGATCACGACCTGAGCCGAAGGCAGTCGCTTAACCAACTGAGCCATCCAGGCGCCCGAGTTGTTTATTTAAATATCCATCTTTATTCCATTGATTTGAGATGCTGCCTTTCTCATATTCTAATTGTCTGTAGGTATTTGGGTGCAACTATAGACTTGTATGTTTCTTTTATGCCTGCTACTTCTTTGAATTTCTTTTATTGTTTGATTTGCTTTTATCACTGATTATCTGTGGCTTTCCAGGTATACTATTACAACATCTAAAAATACAGGTAATTTAACTTATTTTTTTCGATCTACTCTTATTCTTCTGATTGAGTTCTCTTATTTAAGTGAATTTACTAATACCTTCAGTGCAATGATGAGTAATAACAGAGAAAGTGGGCACCCTTTTTTTCTTGAGCATTAGAAATTTTTTTATCACAAATGGGTATTGAGTTTTGTCAGTGGCTTTTTCATCATATGTTGAGATAATCAGGATATTTTTCCTTAGATTTATTAATATGGCATATTATAGTAATAAAGTTACTAATATTGAACTAACCTTGCCTTTCTATAATAAATCCCACAGGTATTGATGTATTGTTTTCTTAATGTGGTATTGGATTCTATTTGTTAATATTTTGCTTAGAATTTTTGCATCAATATTCATGAGTGATATGTGTCCCCTCCCTGCCCTACTGTCTTCATCTGGTTTAGGTATCAGTGTTACAATTGCTTCATAGAAGGAATTGGGAAGTTTCCTTTATTTTCAATGTTCTAGAATAATGAGCACTGGGACTTTCTGGTCTTTGGAAGTTTGGTAGAATTCTACTGTTAAACTATCTGTACCTGATACTTTTTTGTGGAGTAATTCCTTAATAATACTATTTCTCCAATGGAAATCAGTCTGTTTAAGCTTCTCAGCTCTTATCTAGTTTTAGTAATCTGTAGTTCTTTAGGAAATTATCCAATTCATCTAGATTTTCCAGTGTATCTACATCCACTTATTTATTTATTTATTTTCTATTTCTTACAAAAGTGTTGGAAATTGCTAGTTGCCGCATTTTCTAATAGCTGCTTTAAAATCCTTGTTAGATAATTCCCACACCTATATCATCTTGATATTGAAATCTGTTGATCATCTTTTGTCATGTGATTTGAGATTTTCCTGGTTTTTGGTAAGATGACTAATTTTGTATTGTGACCTAAACATTTTGAGTATTATGTAATGAGACTCTGGTTCCATTTAAATCTTCTCTTTTAGTAGTTTTTAAAACATTTATGATCACAGAGTACATTCTGGCTCACTTTGGTGGGCTGTGATTTTAATGTCAATTTAGTTGTCCAACTTTGCAGTGCTATTCTGGTCTGCCCCACTTTTGCATTATCCAGCGACCTGCGTGGAACTGCACTGTAATTCACTTCTCAGAGTATTTGCTTTATTGATTCTGTTCAGTCACAGATGAGTGGAACAAGGGTGTGCCTGAGACTTCATATACAAATTTAAAGGATCATTTTTTCCATCTCCTGCCTCCAACTCTCTAGTTGGGAGGAGGAGGGGGGACTACTTGTTTGCTGGTTATTGTATTCTTCATTTTACTTCCTTTGGGGTGGTTATAGTTGACAAGATCCCACCTCACAGACTGTGTTCTCAGGGCAAGTGGGAAGGAGTGGGGTTCTCTTGTCTGTGTCTGCAGCCACCACCAGTGGCCAGGCATGTGACACTGTTTGCTTGGTATAGGGTGGGGATATTCACCATGGTTTCACTCCACTGTCTCTGCAGCAACTAGACCGTGGTGTGGCGGGGGGGGGGGGGGGGGGGGCGGCGCAGTTAGGGGTGTTGCTTCTCTCATGACATCTGCCTATAATTGGGTGGGTAGAGTCTAAAAGGCTCTGTCCTGAAGGGCTACCCTCTTCCTAGACCTCTGGTTAGAGAGAACAGGCTTTCCTTGAAGACTTTTTTCCTGTCCCTGTTAGGAGTTCCATCCAGAGTATAGAACTCAGGCTGGGATGTATAGGACAATACAAACCCAGCAAATTTAACACTAAGTTGACCCTCTAGTCCTGAGGTTCCTAGGCATTTTTCCATCTTTCTTTCTTTCTCCTTTCAGAGTCTTCTCATAGTTCCTATATGGCTTTTGTCCAGGGATTTTAGTTGTAATTTTTGGGAAAAATAGGGTGGCGTATGTTTTTCCTATTTTAACTAGAACTGGAAACCATTGTCATTAATTTTTTTGTGTGTGTAATTTTAGTTTCAATTTTCCCTTTCACCCAGGAGTGAATAGGAGGATTTTAACTATCCATGTGTTAGGGTCTTTTGTGCTTTGTTTTTGTTAGTAAACTCTGTTTTGTTGCAATGTGATCAGAAGGTGTTGTTTGTAGTATTTTCCCTTATTGAAGTTATTGATGGGTGCTTTCTTTGTGATGCAGTATATGATCAATTTCTGTGAATAAGCCATGGGTATTTGAGATGAGTGTATTCTCCAGTATCAGGGTACAGAGTTCATAGAGATATGTAAGATTTACTCTGATGACTATGTTGTTTAAATCTTTTAGCATCTGGCCTTATTTTCTTTTCATTCCTCTCTCTCACACAGGTACACACACCCCACAGAATGTTACTCCCTTTCACCAGAACAAAGGGGATGATAGTCTCATGAAATGTAGTCAGAGTGGGAGAAAAGCTGAACTTCCAAAAGATGTGCATGGACTTTGCATGATGGGGAGAAGTGGGTCTCCTGTCATTAGTTGTTCCATGGATGGGGATAGGGTGGCCTTGTGCAAAAGTGGAAGGGGTGAATGGAAAGTGGGGCATAGTTGTGGTGAGGATTTGTGATATAGGGAAGGATGGTTAGCTGCTGTTCTGAGTGAAAGTTTGGGGATGGAAAGAGATCTCTAAAAAGGATCTAGGAGGGACTTTTATGTGGCATACTTTGTGAAATCTTTAGAATGGTCTCTTTAAGGAAGCCTAAATAAATGGAATGGGATATGTGTTTTCTTTGAATGTGACTTTTTGCACAAACTGAATCAGTGGTCCTAGTTTTTATTCTCAGTTTTGTTTATATTTTATCCATAATTAACATAATTTGACATAAAATTACCATAATAAAAGAAATTTTTTAATATTTCCATTATCTGTATAGATTTGGCATTAGTTTATACTCATTTAATATGTTCTTTATGTTTCATATACCCTGCACATAGTTTTTTCTTTAAAGACCAGAATCTCTATATGCTTGACACCTCCACTCAAAAAGGCACCCCTCTTTAAGGTTTTGCATGGGTTGGGAAAGTATTACTCCAAAAATGGTGAGAAAACAACTCTGAGTTGATTGGTTTATTTTAGTTTCCTATGAGATCATATGGGATTCTCTATTTCTCATAGGCTCTTATGAGAACTGATGGGCTGCTAGTTATGAGGCAGAAATCTATGGTGGGCACATTCACGCATAAATCAAGAAGGCAGCCATATTAGCTTCTGACTTCTGACTAAGAATAAGTCTCAGAGGAAGCAATGGGGGATGCTTGCAGAAAAGCCAGAAGTACTCAGGAAGAAATTACAGTTCAATGAGAAAAAAAAAAAATCCCAGGTATCCTGGGTATAGTTCCAAAAGTTTCTTTTTTGGGGGAGAGGTAGGGGCAGAGGGAGAGGGAGAGAAAGAATCCCAAGCAGGCTCCACGCCCAGCACAGAGTCCAACACAGGGGTGGATCTTCCAACCCTGAGATCATGACCTGAGCCGAAATCAAGACTCTGATGCCTAACTGATTGAGCCACCTAGGCATCCCCCAAATGTTTCTTATTTTAAAAAAGCACAAACTTTCTGAGTTCCAGTTTTCTCAAGTTGTAAAATGGGAGACTTAGATTTAAATGTTCTCTGAAGTTTCCTTTAGCTCATTATATACCTATCTTTAATAAAGGCAGAATTGGATTTATGTTTACCTTCCAGGTCACTGAATTCACAAATTTAATTAAAATTAAAGTGGAGATCTTAAAATTACACTGCAAGTAGAGGAATGCATCTAGAATATAGTTTTAATGAGCCCAGTGAGAACCAGAACCATGATGATAAAGGATGAGAAAATAAAAGGTTATAGAAAAACTAAATACAGGTTTCCCCTGCCATCATTTTCTAAGCTGGGATGGCCTGCAGTGAAGAAGCAATTACGTTAATTTATATGGAAAAATATTTGAGTGTTCCCTGATCCCAAAATAACCTGTCTTAGGCATTCCTGATACCTTAGGACACAGATGCACAAAATAAATGGAGACAAAGCCCAGAGGCTCATAGATACAGTTCACAGCTGGGGCTGCTGCTGAGGTGCCCAGTGTGGTTCCCGGGGAAGGAACCGGTGGGGCCCCTCTCCCTGCTGCTGGGAGGGGGGGGTCCACTGCCCCTACAGTGGCTGTGACTCCTGCAAACAATCTCAGAATTCTGTTTTCATTTTTTACCTTTTTTCATAAAAGAAAATCTTTGGATTTATTTTGGTTAGCAAAAACAGCTACTAATGCAGGTCTTTCATAAAAGCCAAGTGGCTTAATGCAAACTTCTGAGAAGTAGGTGATGCCTATACATCATTTACATTCAGCTTTGCCACTGAAATTGATCAAGGCTTAATGAACCTGGGTTAAGCACCAGACTCTTGATTTAAGATCAGGTCCTGATCTCAGGGTCGCAGGATCAAGCCCTGAGTTGGGCTCTGCGCTGGGTTTGGAGCCTGCTTGAGATTCTCTCTCTCTCTGCCCCTCCCCCTGACCCCTCCTGGAGCATGCACACATGCACTCTCTCTCTATCAAAAAAAAAAAAAAAGAAAAGAAAAAGAAAGAAACTAGAACTGGATTTTATTTGGGAAACTTCCCTGTCTCAGCCTGTTCATAAATATCGGAGAACTAAGAGCTCAAATAAGAAAGGTTACTAATAAGCAATAGTGATGACTCAGTTCTTTAGGAACTTACCATTCATTATTCTGTTGTTTGTTGCCATGAGGATGTGATGAAATGACATGGCGCAAATAAGTGGAAACTGAGAAAGCCTCCGATATTTGAAATTCTGATGAGAAGAGATTGTAGGAAGTTCCAATGACTGCATTCATTTAAATGTCTGAGGAGAATACACCATCATGGTATTGATGGCCAGATGAGAGCTCAGATTATTCATTTCGAAAATAAAAGAGGGAAGAAAAAGGTGAAGGAGGTAGAGCCAGAAGGAAAGATAGGGTAAATACTGACATGTAAATAGGAGATGTAGACTAATGGAATTCTTTTATGCCCTGCTTATTGTGCAACAACAAAAAATACATCAAGAAATAAAAATAAACCTAACATTCAAAGCATGTAGGATCAATTAACTGTGATACAACATGAAATTAAGCCATGGAACTTGCTGCTGCAAGGTTTTATTCAAATAGATAGATTAGAGGATTAGATTTGATAAGCACAGTTTATAACAAAATTTCAATGTCTGCAATTCAGAACAAACGAACAAAACACCAAGCAAAACAAAAAGCAAATGACTTCAACTTCCAGAGAATATTCTAATCTATTTTAGGATGTGTAGGAAATTTCCCTTAAGTGATATTTTATTGCTATTCTTATTGATGGTCTTTAGTAATAACCTCCAAAAGTAGTGTTGCTGAGTAAGAGGCAGAAGCGATGGAGTATGAATTCATTGCTTTTCTTTTTTTTTTCTTTGTTTGCATGTTCAATGTTTATAAATTTTTTATTTTTTTAAATTTTATTTTATTATGTTATGTTAATCACCATACATTGCATCATTAGTTTTTGATGTGGTGTTCCATGATTCATTGTTTGTGTATGAATTCATTGCTTTTCAAAGGAAGTAGCCATAACCATAATGTAACTGTGGATTTTCTCCATATCAATTATGTAAAGAGAAACTTTAGGGAGAAAAAGTGAAAAAATCGTATGTCAGTAAATAGGAGACAATTTAGTGTAGTGAGAAGAATAAGCATTTTGGAGGTCTGCAGGTTTTCCTTACAGTTTTCCTCCTACTCTCTCACCTCTTGCTCTTCTGCCTTTCCACACGCCAATCTGTCCTTTCCTGCTTATTCAATAGAATCGAATCCTCGCTAGCCCAGTAGTGAGAATTCAGCAAGCACATGGATTGCAGAATATAAACCTGAAAAGAAAGGCAGATCTTGATTAGACTATTTGTATACCTTGGAGTATTGCCTGCATGTTCTGGGAGCTCGCTGAGCAGTACTTGATGATGATGAAGAAGGTGATGATATGATGGTTGTGGTGTAGGAGTGGAAACAGTAAAAAATACATAAGCACAGTCCTCAGGGGCTTCCTGCAGGCCTCTGTTGAGCTCTCGAAATTGACCCACACGGAAATGCTGTAAGGCAACCAAACTGGTCTCTTTCCCCTTCATGTGGTCAGGACATGAAATGTATATTTCTATTTTTAGGCATTGTTTATTCTTTTTTTTTTAAATTTGATTTAATTGTATACTGTTGCTCTCTTCATAGACCATCATTCCAATTGAAATTTTTAAACTCTATTTTATTGTTTATGGAAATTTTCAAGCATATGCAGAAAGGGAGAAAATAGTCTACAACAAATCCTGTATCCATCAGCCAGATTCCACAGTAAGCAGCCCGTGGCCAGTCTCTCTTCATCCCCGTCCTTTGTTTCATCTCTGCTCCTTTCTCATTCTGCCACAACATGGGTTATTTTGAAACAAATCCTTAATAAGGTATCCATTTTAATGCTTTCACGTCTTTCTGATGTGAACATCCTCTCCTGGAGTAGCCTTCCCACTTCTCTTCATTCTAAATGTCCCTGTTCCCCAGACCCAGCTCTTTCTATATCATTCATGCTGCCAACATGGCTGCTTCAGCCTGCAAGGATCTCAGCCTCCTTAAACTCTACACACTTAGACTGTGTTATTTACGTTATGCCACCCTGTATTTCTCATTATTTTTATGCATTTTAATGTCTTTTAAGTCTAAATATACTGAAAATTCCATGAAGACAGGGAGTTTTTTTTTTCATTCCCCATATATGTGCCTTTATATGCCTATTTTAGTATCTGACTAACAGAGGGCACATGATAAAGAGTTCTTGTTCTGTTCTTTGGAAAAATCATCACTAATCCCGAGGCTATTCCCCTCTCAGTGCTAGTATTAGTATTCTGTCACTGCAGAAATGGTGTATTCTTAACCCAACTACAGAGCTCTAACCAGAGTTCACAGCCTCCTCAACCCATACCTCGTATAATCCTGAATTTACTCCTAGTACTTGCATTAAACCCTTCTCAAGTGGAAACTATTTATTTCCTATGAACTCCTTCTCTGAGGCCAGGAGGAAAAGGTAAGAGCTTTTCTCTGGCTCCCCACCAACATCTTCAGAGCATTTTTCATCTTCTATTGCCCTTTCTCTTTTGAAACTCTAAACACCTACATCTGCCCTTTCTCTCCCAGCCTGTCCACTTCCCATCTGCCAGACTCTTAGTTATGCCCTGAGGACTCTAGAGGACTTTGGCATCTGGGTCTTAGTTACTATTTGTGATTTTTCTCTCAAAGTGTCCCTGGCTTGAACATTGATGTTGGTATACCATCTAATACCTAGCCTCTTGTCCTCCTTTGCAGGCCACTTCTCTGAGCACATGTGGACCTTGTTACAACCTGGAGAAGATCCACTTCTAGAGTTTTGAGCTCTTTACCCCAGTCATACTTACTGACCTTTGTGTGGCCCACATTCCCATTAAACATGCTTAATAACATCTTGTCTTCCAGCGTAATGATGTGCATAATCTTATGGTTCACCTTCCAGGTAGCCTGCCAAGGCTCACCATGCTCACTGCAGGTATAGGAGTTTGGGGCAGGAGCATCATGTGCTGATGTCCATGGTTCTGCAACCATCTCTGCTCTGGGAAATTGTGAAGAGGGTCATGCTCTCTCTTTAGTATGCTCTGTTAAACCTGGATTTCATGGTCCACCATTTCAACTGTACTCTTATTACACTCACTAAATGTGATTCCACATCACCTGCATTTATAATTCAAAACCCAACAATTTTATTTTTTTTCATCTGTGCTGCTCTTGGGCTTCCTGCTGCTACTGCAGAAAAATCATGTAGCCGTACTACTTGACTCTTCTTCAAATATTTAATTTTTAGCCATAGCTGATTGCCAGGCCTTTTTAAGTCCCTTTAGGGGTCTGGATCCTTGCTTTGCCTATCTCATAAATGTAGAAATTTCTCAGGGGGCCTTCCCAATGAGCTTTTATTCTTCTTACCTTTGTATGTAATCTCATTCATGGTTTTAATTACCATCTAGGTGTCAAAGACTCCTGAATTAGCGTCTATCTCGCCAACCACCTCTTTTATATACAGACCTGAATTTCCAATTACTTTGTCCAGCTGGGTGTCCTATAGGCATCTCAAATTCAATATATCAGGAGCAGACCCTGTTATCTCTTCTTCTTCTGTCCCATATACTCTTACTGCTGGATTCTTTGTCTCTGTCGATAGCATCGTCATCCATCCAGACAGCAGAGCCTGCCATGCCTCCACCCCTCCACCACTTCTCACTAGCTATTTTCCAGCTATTCCCAGAACACATCATGTCCACTACTCCCATGGGCCTTTACTCAGGCTGTTCTCTCTCCCTGGAATGCTTCTCATCCTCATTCCTCAAGATCCAGATTGGATGCTTGCTCACTTGTGAGGCCTACTTAAGACTCCCACTTCCAATTAATTATTTCTCCGTCAGAACTCTCACTTGTTTGCTTTTCTGTCATAACACTTATTTTACCTTAGGTCGTTTCATTAATTCAATAGCATTTATTAATGCTGCATATTATATCAGACACTGTCATGTACATGAGGGAAGAAAGAGGAATGACTTCAGTCTAGATTACTTTGTTTTATTTCCCAACCTTCTTTTGGGAAAGGTGGGCATTTTATTCACGTTACTTTATGCCTTTAAAGAGAAGATATGCTTAGCAGTTCATTTGAGGATAGTAACAGGAGAATAAGCTTCAGATAAAGCCTTCATATAAAATGTTAAAGATTGAAAGTTCAGTAGTAACAGTAAAGACAATGTAGACATATTTGGGTCATATGATGGTTTGGTAGTCCCCCAAAGTGCATACTTATAATAGTTAATTTAATTGAGGCAAGGAGCCTATCAAAAGGATGTTCATGTGTGGGTATTAATGGGCATCATGGGTGAGTGAAAAAGAACAAAACAAAATGGAAGAATCTCTGTTATTCACCTGGTCCCAAGGATAAGCATCAGCCAAAGAAACTGTTGAGATGACAAATCCCAGGATATGCATCTCTGCCAGGTGCCTGATAATAAGGTACAATATGAGTGATGAAGGGACCTTCTTCCCATTTCTTCATGGTATCAAATGAAGGTGTTGAACCCCTCCACAACAATTGTGGGGACACCAGGAAATAATATTCTTGGTGGGGACAGTGGTCCTCCTTCATTGAGAAGTAAAAAAGGTGAGGGATCCTCAAGGATCCTGGAGACTGAGGATGCTGATGAAGGTACCAGAACAGAAGAGAAATATAGAAGGCTTATATGGTGGCTTTAGCTGGTGAGCAAACTTGTTTCCTTGGGAACCCTCAAATATCATCCCAAGCTTCAGTCCTGGGTAAATAAGTGAGGACAAGAGATAGTCAAATTAGGTTATTACAATTCATGTGATCTCATCTGTACTCATGAACTGGTAAGGCCTATGGAAATTTGGGTTATCATTGTATGGCAAGAGAGAAGAATTGATATGACATGCCAGTTCCCATGGCTGAGCTTCCTTCTCAGACTTCTGTCACTTTGGGATTGGTTAGTTCTAAATAGACTATTGCAAACACAGTAGGAGGTTTGTCTGAGTTAAAGTGGAGAAGAAAACATTGGTGAGAAGAACTTTAATTATGGTTGACTCTTGGTAATTGCAGGAGGATTATCTAGTTTATGTGTCACTTGGATTGCTCACCTTTTACCTACTGGCTGTTTTACCACTTGAAAGTACTTTATGCCTACAATAGGCAGATGATAGAAAGAATATGGAACTAAACATATTTCAGCTCTATGCAATCAGAACACAGAGAATAGGAAATCCATTTGTAATCCTGTTTTCCATATTAACAGTACCCTTATCCACCAGAAAATTTGTTGAAACTACTAAATCAAAATAAGTTTCAGGGATTTTTTGTGACTTTATTTTTCTCTACTATTATATTACCCATAAACCATCATGGAAGTGAACAATGACTATTTGATTTTGGATAAGCTAGCTGGCTCCTCTTCTTCCTTGGAAAGAAACAAAATAGATAAAATTGACAAGCTACTGTAAGATTGTGGCTCCTTCAGATTCCAGTAGCTTTTTACAGTAGAAGACCCAGTCATTTGGGTAAGCATTGGCTATATGCTGGAAAACATTCAGCCAAAAGAACCAGGCATGCTGTTCCTTCTGTACACAGCAGATGCAGGTGGTACACAGCTCAACCATGTGATGCTAGCACTGGGACTGGAATGGATGCCCCTGTGTGGTATGTTCTTTTTTTTTTTTTTTGGTGGGCAGCAAAGCAAAGTTTATTGAGTGAGACCGAAGTGATAGTACAAAACTCCTGAGGAGGGAAGGGGACCTGAGAGGGTTGCCCTGTGTGGTTATGTTCTAATGGCAAAGTTGTCAGCAACCAGTTGGCCCTAACCTACCTTTTTGCCTACACATGGCCATTGCCAAGGGGCAAACCCATTTCAATGAACTGTAGCCTGTATTATAGCAGGGAGGATCTAGATATTGCAGATGGAGCTTTCCATTCATTGCCAGATCAGAAGGGTGGAGAAAAGTCTGGCCGGGTGACAAGTTTCAACTTCTCTCTGAAGCTGCTCAGTTCAGGTAAGCATCTAGAGAAGCTAGGTGAGATTACAAACCCAACAGATATATTTCTGGAAAATTCCAGGCCAGAAAAAAACTGGGATGAAGAGGAAGTAGGAGAAAGATGGAGGACAGTACAAAAAGAAGCCAGTTAAAATAGTTTGAGGTCCAGATGAACATCTGAGTTTGAGGAATGATGAAGATACTGTATTAAACTCTATTTTTAGGTTCCTATGCTAAGCACATCTACACAGGATAAGGTTGAAAATAATTAGACTACAAGAGATCAATGATAAGTTGCAATAAAATTTCATACAAAAGTCACAGAAGTCCCTGATGTCTTGCTTTAGTTTACTGATGATCCCTCTCACAGAGGGTATGTTTTGAGACAGGCTAATAAATACTGTAGATCCTGAAATTTTTTGTACTTACATTAAAACTGTTGGCATTGTAAGGAAGAGAGATGGGCAAATTCCCCCTTTAAAATTCACATACAAACTGAGGGAACCCCATAATGATTGCCTTAGTCAGATACTATTTTGAAACTTGGTACAAAGGCTTAATGCTTATTAGCTTCTTTAGGGACAGTGCTTACTCTGAGTCACAGAGAATCCATCCCAGAAACTAAGTCTACACATCAATAAGCAGTTGTTGGGGCAGGGAGGGTGTAGACTGCACCTATGGGCAGCCTTTAAAACCTAATCCTAAGGTTTTTAGGAAAATATTCAGCTTAGAAATGCTTGTGTTTTTTTTTTTTATTAGATTGTGGTAAATCAGGCTTTCAGCTCCCCTCTTCTTTGTCCCCTTCCTGAGTGCCTTGGGAAAACACGTAGGGCTGAACAGTCCAGAGTGGCGTGGAAACACTTTCTTTGCGAGTGAGAATGCATCACTTTGAGAAGGGAGATCAGAGTTTCATCACTATGTGTGTGCGCATGTGCCAGGAGGCTGGTGTGAATGCATTATTGATTTGCATATTCAAAAGGCTGCTCCTGTTTCTGTTGCTGTAGGTGAGAGGTAAGCTCACTGCTGAATTTCAAAAAAGATGTAAAAAATGGCCAATGATCCCATGCAGAGGTCTGAAATCTCTCCAGGTCACTCCTCTGGAGGAATTGCTGGGTTTGGGGGTTGCTGGAGGGAACACTGGGACCCCTGGTCTCCCATCATGCACCAGGTCTGTCTGGTCTCCTGTCCTGCTTGGCATCCTATTCTTTACCTCACTGCCTCTCTGTTTATCTTTAGCTCAGGGTACCCCGCCCATCCTCCATCAAAATCTGCCCTCAGGAATAGATCAATTATTAGTTATATACAATGCACTTGATCCTACTTCTGAGATATTTTATTTCCTTATATATTTTGATCGACTTTTTAAAATCATGAAATATAACTTGGATACATAAAATATATGCATACAATTTAACAAATAGAACATTGCCAATATCTCTGAAGCCTCCTTCCTCATCCTTTTACCAAAACCCTTCCCTCCCCCTAAGAGGTAAGTAGAGCTAAGTAAAGGCAATCATTCCCTTAACATAGTCTGCCCACCTATGTAAGCATCCTTAAAAATACAATTTTGCCTGGCCTGATCTTCTCATAAAGGGAATCATAATGTGTGTATTCTTTTGTGCTTCCCTTCTGACTGTGGCTTGGGACCCCATGTGTCCTGTCACAGTGATTTCAGGCATCAGTGAGCAGACGTATTTTGGGTGTCAGTAATACATTTTGTATGTCTCAAGATAGTTTGAAGGGAATGACTAGGACCTGGTGTGGAGCACAGTTTTGGGGTGTGCTAGATAAGCAGTGGTCTGGGAACTGCAGGTGAAGAGAGGAAATGTGCCCCAGTGGGCATCCCACCAAAACAGAGGGGGTCCCAGGATGTGGGACTTTCAGTGCTAAAACCGAGGAAGTCTCAGGCAAATTGGAACCAATTGAGCACCCTGGTTCTTGGTTCACACCTAAACCTCCATGCCAACAGAGGTCCCTTCCCCACCTCTTAACTCTGAGCTTGTACTCCCAACTGCCCATTATTCCTAAAAGCCCTCTCCATTCCTCCCGTGATGAAAATCTCCATGTATTATTTATCATTGTATTATTTTCAGAAGGATGGAACTATCACACTAGAAAGATAATAACAGTAAAACCCCAGATTCTGGAAGGTAAAATGCTGTATACAAACAGTTGAGGTGATCCAACTTCTTATGTTGTATGTAATCACATATAATACAATAGAGCCAGGGCAAGGTGAGCATGGAGGGGGATTAAAATTATTGAGGGCCTCTCCTGCACCAAATGCTATTCTGGTGTATATAGACATAGTATGAATGGTATAGTATATAGTATCTATAGATGTACACATACATTCATATGTCTTTAAATAAAAGTAGAATTGATCTGAATTTTTATTTTATGGATAGAAAAATGGGGGCTCAGAGAAACTTAAGTTATTGACTCAAGGTCATATGGCTAGTAGAGTTGCCAAGCTGGAACTTAACCCTAGGTCTAGTATTTTATCCTTTTATCTATTGCAAGTTTAGATATGATCTAAGCAGTGAGGAGTCAAAATGAGACCAAAGATCAAGTAGACCAGCAGTGCCTTCTTCCCTCCCCCTCCCACACTGCTTCTCATGTAACAGGAAAAACAACTCTTGTTTTTAAAACCACTTAATTGAAGTATGATTGACTGTGGTGGTGATTTCGTAGGTGTATACTTATCTCCAGTCTCAAGTGCTTTTAATGCTGGCTTGTGTCTTCCTCCAGACAGCTAATACCATGCTAATCCTGCTCTTTTTTGCATTTTTCTTTTAAAGACTAATACTACAGACTTCCTTTCATGGAAGGAAGATACGCCTCTTGGATACCCTATATTCACCACCTGACCCCTACCCACAGTTTCCTCCTGGCTTCCTTACAGAGATACATCATGAGTCTTGTTTAGCTCAATACTTAATATTTAAATCATTACAACTAAGAGAATATTACCTACAGTTGAGCTGTAAAGTGTAGTAGGCTACACATTTCACTGTGTAGTCTTTGTTTTCCCTTGAGTTAATAATTATATTTTTTTCCTAATTTTTTTGTTTGCTTAGTTTTCAGTGTTCCTATCACTAGCTTATTCGTCTTCTGGTGGAGGTAGGTCTCTCCCCATGTGCTCAATATGTTCAAACACAGCTATCCCTCTGATAGGATATTCACCTTAGAGAACTTTAAATGATCAGCATATTCCCTTCTAGCATTAAAACATGCAATTAAAATGAAGGCATGGTGGGGAATGCCTGGGTGGCTCAGTCGGCTGGGCGTCTGCCTTTGGCTTGGGTTGTGATCCTGGGCTCCTGGGATCGAGTTCTGCGTCAGGCTCCTTCCTCAGTGGGGAGCCCGCTTCTCCCTCTGTCTGCCGCTCCCCCTGCTTGTGCTCTCTCTCTCTCTCTCTGATAAATAAAATCTTTAAAAAAAAAAATGAAGGCAGGGTGGGCAAATGCTCATAGGAATAATGTGTAAGGTAAAGTCAGAAACACTTCGTAAAGTAAAACCTGGGGAGTCATTAAAGAGTGAGCTCATCTGCTGTCCTCAAATACAGAAATCCCGTCTCTGAGCCAAAACAGTGCTTGCTGCCCCCACTTTGTTCCCCACCTCTTCGCCCTCTCCCCTTCTCTAGGGGCCTACTAATGCTCTTCTAGGTGAGGCTCTGCAGTATTTCTTGTTAGATACCAAAATCCGAGGAGGAGGTGGACTCCAACAAACAGCAATAGCAAAAATCAGTGCTTGAATCTGAAAAGCATGCCTTTCCCTGTAGAAAAATACCAGGTTAGCACAATATATGCATATTTACATATACTACATAAAAATACTATGTGATGTTAATACCAAGTTAAAGTTTCATGCTAAATTATACTTATTAAAGCATGTCTACTTTGACTACTTTTAATTAGATCTGTAGCACATACGCTACACATTTCTCTTAATTTGCTTTATAAAGGGCCTTAACATAATTACATTTTAATGCCATTATTTAAAACTTCCATGGTCATCACAAAAGGAAGTAGGGAGTGTCTGAGTCAGAGGCTTTATATTTCAGAGTAATGCAAGGAACTCTTTCAGACTCACCCAACCTGCTGCTAACTTCCTCTATGAAGAGAGTAAGGTAAATATTTCTGAAGCCCACAACTTAAAGTCTGGCCAGACACTTTGAATGAGAGAGACAAAGAGGGCAAGAGATAGAGACAGAGACAGAGACAGAGAGAATGATGGCTGTTTGTACCTGAGGGTCTGAACTCATCAAATACTATTAGAATCATTGCCTACTCCTGCCCTCAGCTTCTCTATCTTAGGGCTTGTCTGTGGCTGACTTTGTGTGGTGTCCGGGGGAGAAGGGCAGGCAGCACCATGCAGGGGATTGGAGACCGTTGAACACCTCATATTCCATTCTTGAATAGATAAATAGCACTTGGGGAATTATGTACAAATCTAAATCTAGATTCTGTATTTCCAGTGTTCTTATTTTAGGCATTATAATTTAGAATTTTTAAATACAGCATAGGAAAAACTAGGTTTTGAGATTAGAACTGAACTTTAAAAATCACATAGCATGGTGTTTGTCTGCTTAAAGATTTATTAAAATTTGAAACCAGATTTTAAGAGAAATGGAAAGATTTGAAAGTACTTCTGTAGAGGAGTAACTATTGATAGCATTACATTTGACTTATATGATAAGAATAAAAATTAAGCATGCTTGATAGTAGTTACTCATTTTTTTCCCCAATAAGTACATTTAATTCAGTAAATACAGGAGTTTTTTTTTTTTCTTCAGTAATGTACCATGAAATAGGATTACTTTTCCTTGTATAGACAAAATTATCCTGAGAATAGGTAATATTTTGATCTAATATTTAAGGCACACAATTTATCAATCAGGTATAGTATGTTTAGGTCCATAAAATATCATTATAATTTCATGGGTTTTTTTAATTGTGTTTTGTCCCTAGTTTTTCCTATGCTTTATTTAAAAATTATTTTTCTTGCCTTTTATTCGACTTTTGAAAAAGCTTTAGTGAGAACATGTATTCTTTTCTTTTGACATAAAAAGTGTTGACTTTAGGAAGGAAGGGGTAAAAAATTTCTTGGATTAAAATATACCATAAGTAAACAAATAAGCTTTGAGTTCCCATGGGGTTTTAGATCCTCAAGGTGGACGCTTGGGATTTAAAAACCTTCAGGAATCTTTGTTATTTTGTGTTAACTTGAAAATTATAAATTATATATCTGTATAGTAAACTAAAATATTTGTGTAAAGAATGTAAGAATACAGTATTTTTTAGTGGGATGAAAAATTAATCTGAAGCCAAGTTCCCTCCTGATTTGGAAATTCTATTCCTTCACTGTTATGTCTGGACAATGGCATCCTGGGTCCTGGGTAGTATCATACTGATATCTTCTGTGGCTTAACGTGATTTATTTTCCTTTTCTATTTCCTTTAGTTATTTAACTGGGACCCAAATCATTGGATACTTTTGGATGGCCTGTTTGAATTTAATTTATTTCTTTTGGTGCTTGTTTATTATTTTCTTTAAAGTTGCGATAAAAAGTAATTATAAGAGAAAGGAAAATCACAGTTTTGGCACTAATGTTAATATTTATTCATCTGTCACCTGATGGAATCTTGGGATTCCATGTAAAAAAGTAACTCACCCTTAAATATTGTTTATCTATTTGCCAGTGAGATTTAGACTTTATATCAAAAGACAGGGAAAGAATCTTGCTTCCATTTCTAGAAACTGCAGAGCACCTGCAGAGAGAAAGATAAAAACACTTATGTGAAGTGGAACATAGTATTTGGTATTTATTTTCAAAGTGCATAAACACGTCTGTACAGGAATGTTTAAAGATATATGATCTAGTACCATTTGTCAGTTTAAAAGTCATTGCTTGAGAATTTGTATTGGTCTAGGAGAGTCTCAGCTCATTTTCTTTTTATGTTTATCTAGTATGGTGTCTCTGCCATAAAATTGATCTAACTCATAAAAATGTGTCCTCAGTTGCCTCAGTAAACAAATTCCTGCGTAGCTTCTCTTCTCTCCAATACAATGATAGTTTTGTGAAAAGTCACCAGGATGGTTAAAAAATTAGAAAATGAACATTTGTAATTATTGCTTAGAAAATGATTTAAGGAACGGTTTAAAAATATGAAGGGCCCACCCCCCTTGCCCAAGGGGTAATATAGCAAGATATACTTTTTTATTTAAAAAATTTTTTTAAAGATTGGGGCACCTTGGAGGCTCAGTCAGTTAAGCATCTGCCTTCGGCTTAGGTCATGATCCCAGGGTCCTGGAATCAAGCCCTGCTCAGTGGGGAGCCCGCTTCTCCCTGGGCCGCTCCCAGGCTTGTGCGCTCTCTCTCTTTCTCTCAAATAAATAAATAAAATCTTTAAAAATAAAAAAAATTAAGATTTATTTATTTATTTGAGAGAGAGATTGCGTGGGATGTGAGGGGCAGAGGCAGAGGGAAAGAGAGTCCTAAGCAGACTCCGTGCTGAGCATAGAGCCCCATGTAGGGCTCAATCCCACGACCCTGAGATCACTACCTGAACTGAAGCCAAGAGTAGGAAGTTTAACCCACTGTGCCACCCAGGTGCCCCAGTAAGACATACTTTTATAAAGCATCAAGAATTGGGGCTTGACCAAAGAAAACTGCATTGAAATTTTGTACTTTGGGATATGACACTAACCAAGTAGCTTCCAGACTCCACTGACCCACACAAGCAGGTCCCCAAATAGGGTCATTTTTAAATCTTGGAGGTCTTAAAGATTCAAATTATATTGAATATATTATATCAAATATATCAAATAAATTATATAGAATATATTAATATAAATTCACAATCCTCTATTAAGTATAATTTTCACTGGTAAGTATTTGGAAATAATTACTGTAATTTTGCTTTTAAAGTTACTTTCCTAAGAGTGATTAATTTCATTTACTGTGCTTTTCAGTATGAAGTCTTGGAAACTGAAGAGACAGAATCTAGCATACAATTTCTCTCTAAAATTAAGGAACTTCTTATGAGTACAAAATTTAATATAAAAATCAATATGTTTCAATTTGAGTTCCAATTTAAGTATATGTTTCAATTTACTTATATATTCACTAATTTCAATTTTGTCATTTTTTTCATTTTTTGGAAGCAATACTTATTTTTCCAATGTAGAATGTGACTTTGAGCCCCTGGAAAGTTCAGGGGCCTTAGTCCCTGACAATACCACTCACATAAAGCTGCCCTGCATCTCTCATCCTGTGTCCTCTCCTTCTTCTGGTTCCTTCTTGCCTTTGCTAGAAGGGGTTTCTCCTTCCAATCACAGCGGCCACTGGGCATCCCCTTAGTTTACATGGATTTGATATGAAATCATTAAATTTTCTGGATAACCATTAAAAAAACATTAGATGTTCTTTCTTGGAGTGAAGAGTGTTTGGAGTGTGAATGATGTTTTCACCCTGTATTTCTGGGGGCAAAACTGAGGAGTGGGACCTGTAATGAATTGAAAGTAGCTGAATTTGACCTTGCAAAACAGCATTATTTATGGCCCTGTGCCTCAGTGATGTTCTCAGGGGTTAGAATTCCAAAGTGCAGAATACAGTTTCCTTAGGAATACTCTGGAAATGTCCAATTTGTGGTCTTTTAGGAAGAGCAAATTTAATAAAGAATAATGAATATAGGGCAGCTTCAGTTCATTTGACTGTTTACAATGAATCAGGCATTATAATTATACTAGATTGTTCCTCATTTTTTTTAAACTCAAACTTCCATTTGATAAAATAAAAGTTGAAAACTTGCTTTAATGTCATTTGTAACTTTGAAAGGCATTAAGTTTGTGACTTCAACAAAATCAACTCCATGGTAATTTTAGAATATTATCTTTTCAAACCACACATATCTCCCTCCTCTTGACCTTCTTTCTTTTCCATACCATGCCCCCACCCCCCTCCCCAAATGCTTTGATATTATGTGGTTCTTTTACAGCTGTAAGGGTGGAAGGACACGTGGTTTTCTGTCCTGCAAATTGATCATCTCACTGAATAAGATGCAGTTTAGAAGGTTAGAGAAATTAAAGACTTGACCCAAGTCAACAACTTTTAGCAACAAGGTTGGGGTTAGGGCTGGGTCCTTTACGGGTCCATGAGTATTGGAACCTGCCACACATTAGGCATAATGTCACAGAATATTCAAGGAGAATAATTTGGAGGATCCAAGTGAATTCCTTTAGTCTGTGACAACCCCAACTGTGGTATTGGGATCAGTTTAGTATCCTGGAAAAATTCTGCAAAGAAATACCAAAGCAGATTCCTAAAGAATTCCTTGCTGGTGGCAGCCCTCTATGTTTCAGAAACAACATTATCAAGAATTTGAAGACAATCTCATTTTCATCCTGGATTCTAAATTTGCTATTATACCTCAGGTTCTCCAGTAAGAGACCTCTGTGTTGGAAAGTCATGTGCATGATACATAATATAGTTAATCACACTTTCCATTCCAAAAAAATTAGAAAGTTGTATGAAAATAATAAATACAGGATCAAGGATGCATAATATTTAAAATTAGGACAGTCTTGAAAAGAGTTAGGATGTATGATTACTCTAAGCACATGTATGGTGGCTATTCTAGAGAGAAGGAGTAAGGAAATTATGTGTTAAATCTCCAAATGTTAACATTTTTTAAAATTACAGATTGAGAAAGCAAGGACTATAGCCCCATTTAACAGACTGTCTAATGTTGTAATATTTGTTTTACTGCAAAGAGCACTTTTGCTCTATTTCAGCTTAGAAAGCTGGGGTGATTTGATGAATGGTAGACCCCAGGAATGTGTCTGCTTAGGAGTTGAAAACAGAACTCTCAGAGGGCACTGATGATAGAAATGCCACATCAAGGAGAAGTGGGAATATAATGTGAGAGCATAGGCAGAAACACAGAAACATTGCACTAAAGAGAATCAGTGTTAAAGAAAGTGAGTGTATCATGATGTTGTTGGCAGAAGAGAGAGGTTTAGAGTGTTGATAACAAGGATACAGGACCAAAGGAAATTTTTTTTGTTCTAAGTTATTTGATGGTTACATCCAAGGCTGAAGAAATGAAGTTTAAATGCAAAAATAAATGAATATAAAAACCATCATATGCGCCGAAAACATACTTGGAACTCATTCCATTTCTCTTTGTCCTCTAGGCGGCACTCCATTCCACAATGGCCTCCCTTGCTGCAGCAAATGCAGAGTTTTGCTTCGATCTGTTCAGAGAGTTGGATAACAATCAAGGGAGTGAAAATGTGTTCTTTTCTTCTCTGAGCATCTTCACTGCCCTGGCCCTGGTCCGTTTGGGTGCACAAGGTGACTGTGTGTCTCAGATTGATAAGGTCAGTCTCGGTTAGCCACCACCCATGGTTTCTGCGATTAATCGGGGCAAATTGTTTCCTACAAGAGCATATTCTACTGCAATGGTCCCATGTAAATGAAAACATCTCAGTGAGTCCCTCTCTGGGTGTGAAGAAGACACACTGATTGTAGCACTTGTTTTTGGGATGAGAGACAGAAGGAATATTCTCAGAACTGCCACTTTGATTCTTTTCCTTAGTACAGTGGTTCTCAAAATGTGTTTCCTAGACCAGCAGCATCAGCATCACCTGGAGAGCTTGTTCGAAATGCAAATGCTTGGGCCCCAGCTGAGACGTACTAATTAGAAATCTGTGGGGATGGAACCCAGCAATCTGTGGTTTAATAAACTCTCCACGTGCGCACTAAAGCTTGGGAACCACCGCCTGAGTAGAAGTAGATGAGAAAGAAGAAGAGCAAGATACCAATGAAGTCCCACTTTAAACACAAGTGACGTGGGCACCAATGACATAATAGTGCATTCCAGATAATAGCAGCCTACCTGAATGGTTATCACATTGTCACCAACACATGTAGAAAGTACTTTTTAACTCACCCTTGTATACTACCCTGAACCAGGCTGTGCAGGGAAGTGACACAGTCACGGAACTGTAGTAGCTCAGTAGCAGGTGAGATCCCAGGTCCAGGCTGCCTGTGGAGGTCTTTGTTATCCCTTTCTGCCCCCTGGATCCCCCCATTATTTTATTCATAAATGAGAGCTAGCGGAAGATTGTCTGCATTGTAACCCTTCACAACTAAGCACTTGTTGAAGATTGTGCTGATAATTTAAGCTAGGACAATTCGTTTCTCACTCTGGATAGCTCAGTGAATATTTGTTTCTAGGGAATAACCACAGAGTCTCAGAATGCCATTTTCCCAAGAGCTGGAGTGATTCACAACCACAGAGCATTGGGCACTTTTAATGAGATGATAGCAACTAACTGCTGACAACTTCATCAGTGTCTGCCTCTGGGATGAGCCTTATGCGTATCTCACTGGCTGCTCGCGATAGCACCGAGTAGGCACTTACCCTGATCTTGTGTGTTCCCATGCCATCTTAGCTCGTAAGTGGCAGCACTACGAATCAAACTCAGGGTGATCTTCTAAATCAGGGTTTCTAAATCTTGGCCCTACTGACATTTTGAGCCAGATAGTTCTTTGTTGTGAGGGGGCTTTTCTGTGCATTGTAGAAGGTTTAGCAGCATCCCTGGCTTTTCCCCACTAGATTCCATTACTGTACCTCTGTCCAGTCATGACAATCAAAAATGTCTGCAAATATTGCCAGATACCCCCCAGGAAGCAGAATCAACCCACAGTTGAGAACTGTTTGCCTTAAAGCCACCAAACTGAAATGCAGCCCAAAGTACATTATTGCAAAGCCTCAGTTACTTTAAAGTTAGTATTTTGATAAACAAATATAAAGACTTTGGGGGAGAAAAACTTAGCAACTAATAAAAATGTATTCCTTCGTTATTATAAGTACATAATGTTTTAGAACCAAGTAAAGCAACGTGGTGTCATGGAAACAGAACACTGGTCTGGGAGTTAGGAAATCAAATCCAAATTCTGATTTAGGAAAATTAGTTCATCCATGTGGGCCTCAGTATCCTCACCTACAAACTATGGGGGTTGATTTGGTGGTATCCACTTAACAAATAGCTTAAAAGTTGTTCCTGTGGCATATGATAGACAAAGATGTGTAGGCTCCACCCTATGACAAAACCCCACGCCTTTAACACAACAGAAGACACAGTCACTTGTTATTGCATGATTTCAGGTTAGGAACATTCCCAGGCTATTGCCTGATTAATTTCCTGAGGTCTCCTTGCCCCACCAGCAGCCTGGTAGCCCCGGTCAACAACTCATGGGAGGTGGGTCACGGTGGATTCAGAGAGCCTGTCTTACTGGGGTCTGCTCTTTGTCACTGCTGGAATCAGTGCCTTTGCTGAGTTACTTTTTATACTTCTTGCTATTATAACCTATAAGAAACAGGCAAGAGGGAAAAAAATGCACTGTAGACACAGAAACATTCATATAATTCATCTGTACAAATATTTAGTCATCTGCAATATACCTTCTGGGAATTAATTGTTAGCCTTCCCCCTCCCGTCCCCAAACTCTGTCCCAGTTAGTTTCTCCTTGCAATACCCAGCACTTGACACTCTGGGTCACGTATGTATATCTTAGAGAAATCAAGCCTCAATCAATTTAGTTGTAATTTATGGCATCATTCTGTCTCTCTCAAGCATTGCCATGGACCAGTGGTCATTCTTGTTTTTGATGTTCAGATGGTCACAGTTGGGCCAGTAGAAGTCTCTTTAAACTTGTCATTTTTAAACAATGCTTTCAGATGACTCTAAATCTTTGCTGACAACACGATGTTCTGGGCCTGTCCTGAATTTTCTTGGCTCAAGACAGGTCAGGTCACCCACTCTCAGGGAAACCCTGGTTCCTTTACTAGGTAATAGCATTGAAATCCAGAATAGGCATGTGTGAGGTTCAGTAGAGTTAAAGTGACATATCAGCTGCTTGCCATTTGAGTGAAAGCGCAGAAAAGCATATTTATTTATAAGGTCCTGTGTTCAGGTTCATATTTTTTCATTTAGCTCTAATATTACTGTACTTTCTTATTTTAATATAATAGTTTTTATTTTATTTTATTTTATTTTTGGAGGAAAAACTCAACCTTATTTATTTTTTAAGACTGAAACACTTGCGAGCGCCTGGGTGGCTCAGCTGGTTAAGCGACTGCCTTCGGCTCGGGTCATGATCCTGGAGTCCCGGGATCGAGTCCCGCATCGGGCTCCCTGCTCTGCAGGGAGTCTGCTTCTCCCTCTGACCCTCCTCCCTCTCATTCTCCCTGTCTCAAATAAATAAATAAAATCTTTAAAAAAAAAAAAAAAAAAAAAGACTGAAACACTTGGACAATGTGTCACAGCCTTGAGACACCAAACATAGGCTATATTATTTCAAGTAATAAGCTGGTAAAAAGAAAATAAGGTCCTTATCAAAATGATAAGGTGCTAGAGCTAGGGCAGGAACACTGCTTGCTACAAAGGCCCCAGGCAAAAGTGGTATTTGGTAAAGGGCGGGGCGGGTTGCTCCTCTTTTGTTTTAAAGGAATCGTAGCTCCGCCCTGAGTTGCTTACTTTTTCTCCTTTGACCTTCCTGTTGCCCAGGGATTGTCTCAATAGGGCTGTGTTATTTCAGGGGGCTAAATAAGCAATACTGAGTTTAGGCTTTCATTCCATTCTGTTCGATAAAAACAGATTTTTTTTCCAAATCCAGTACTTAATAACTCTCTTAATTAAGAAGCCATCAATTCATCCTTCAATGTTCATTCCTGGATACTGGTATATAGTGCAGTCGAAGCCCCCTTTCCCTTCAAGGGAGGGTGTCACTGCAAGATTGTCCAGTGGCTCTGCAGCAGAGAGCTTCGGGGCCCATCACGGCAGCCAGGAAGGGGGAGGACTGCTTCCCACACCGAGGGGAGCATCACCTCCCGTGTATTTGCAGGGTCTCCCAGTTGGGAGATGTAATGTGTATTTCAAGAAACGCATATCCACATCTTCCTGGCCAGAAACAGATAGCCCCAAGGAAGTGTTCAAAGTTCTTATCCAAACTACGTCTCCTAACTCCACATCTTAAAAATCAGCTTCAGGCCCTTGTATATAAAACAAAACCAAGCAAAACAAAGATCTAGAAACTTCCCCCCCCCCCATTAGTGACCTCCTGGATTTTGTTTTACAGCATATGGAAAATGATTTGGTGATCCTTCTGGTAAACAGGAATTTGGCAACAGACAGAAATACCTCTGCTCACACTAATACAGTGCTTTTTAAAATGTATTTTTCTTTTCTTTGAGCTACCTACTTTTCTGTTTCCTCTCACATAGCATTTCATTGAAATAAAGTATGTATAAATTTTTATCTTAAATCATGTCTTTATATTACAGTGTTATTTAAAAGTTATATAAATTTGAATTTTCTAAAACAATTGGGTTTTACCAAAAATATTTCAAAAAATAATCATTGTAATATGTTACTTATTCTACCACGCTGTGAGAAAACTTAATAGTTTTATAATTTGGCGTGAATACACAGGTAGAAGGCCATTGAGATGCAATGATTCATAATCTTTTTTTTTTTACTTTCAATCCAAAGATCCTAAAATTTCTTACATTGTGTTGACCCATGATTTTCCTTGTTTGCCATTATCTGACTATGTTAAAAGTTGTGAACAATAAAAAGAAATTGTGATTTTCCTACATAGGGTCAGTCAGGGGATATGAGAACACAGGACTGCCGGCATTTTGGATTGTGATAAATATGCCCTTTGATATTTTATTTAATACCTATTACATTTGAATATTTACTAGTATCATTATTCATCTTTAGTCATGGTAGTTTTATTGTTGAATGTGTAGTATCTTAGAATTTTTGAAAATATAAAAATATATATGCATCACCTCAATATTTACCAGTCCAGTTTACTAAAAGCCAATTAGGAATGTCAGAAGAGACAACCAGATTATTATCACAATAGAGTAAAATTAGAAATGATCAAAGAATGATGTTAAATGTTTATGCTTGTTAAAGCTATTTCAAAAAGTTAACAAGAATGACTTCTGGGGATTCATATACTTTTTATAATATTGCCTCAGTTCCACAAGAGTTAGTTCAGAAAGGACATTAGCATTTTTGAGTCCTGACATTGTACCATGATATTTTATGTTTCTGGTACCTCCATATATTCCCAAATACCAGTCTATCCAATGCCAAGGCAAAATGAGAAAGGAGCCTGATATTTTTCATGCTCCACTGTGGCATCGAGCTCGGGGCTCAGGATGACATCCAGGGTGCCAGGCATGTTGTCTTGCAAAGACCCCACCTGTGAATTTTAAATTGACTGCTAATTTGTATATCAAGTTTGCCTTGTTGTCTTTGTCTTATCTCTTACTCCATCTCATGTTAATTATTATTTCAGATTAAGAGGATGTAGAAACTGAGGTAGGTTCCAATTCTCTGTGACCTATTAAGATTAATAATGACACTCACAGTCTTCATACGTTTTCATGTAGCTTACTGAGCTCTTCCATTTCCTCCTAGCCAAGAAGATGGTGCTATTAATTAGGGGTCTGAAGTCTTGAAGTTGAAAGCCCCCACAGACACACTGATAACAATATTGACTTAATTAGATTCCCATCCATAATTCCTTTACCCAGTGTCAGAGTGGTCCCTTACCCCTTCTCCCTACTTCTGCCTCCCACCAAGGATATGGTTCAGATATAGCTCACATGACACCCCCCCTTTTTTTTAAGATTTTATTTATTCATTTGAGAGAAAGACAGAGAGTGCACAAGCAGGGGGAGTGGCCGGCAGAGGGAGTGGGAGAAGCAGACTCCATGCTGAGCAGGGAGTCTGACCTGGGTCTCCATCCCAGGACCCTGGGATCATAACCCAAGTTGAAGGCAGATGCTTAACCATCCGAGCTACCCAGGCGCCCCCATAGAAGACCGCTTAAAGAAAACCTACATCTTTCTACGGAAAATCTTGCCTGTCTCTGACAGTGCACATTCATTTTGCTCCAGACAGCTGCATAAATGATTATCATATGCGTAGTACCCTTTATTACTTCCTAGTACAGAAGCCATTTTGCATTTCAGATCCCATGGACATAAGGGCCTGGGGGAATTCGGATAAAGTGCAATAGAAAATTAAAGCTTGGGCAGAATAGCAATTATTAGAATAATGGGATTATGAGAGCCACACTGGAAAAGGAAAAGCCTAAAACTACTTAATTTCAAATAATCGTAGGATCTTTTTTTGTTTGTTTCAAATAATCGCAGGATCTTAAATCACATCTCTCAAGTCCCAATTTAGCTTCACATTTAGGATTTCCTAGATATTCAGTAACTACGTCTCTCTTTTATGTCTTGGTGCCTGCATAATTAGCCTTAATCTCGCCCGCCATGTGGGTAAATAAGATTTCTCATTTATTCACTCTGCCAGCTTGGGGTGCTTTCCCCAGTGAATAATCTGTGTTCTAACCAAGTCAGTGGTGGGACTGCACCGGTCATGGCTGCCCTGTGAGCTACCACACACACACAAACACAGCCACTAACAATGAAGTCTCTTCCTTCCTTCATTTCGTGGGGTCCCTTCCTGTCGAGCAGCACCTGCTAACTGATTTCCTTGCTCCCTGTTTGCAGATGCTTCACTTCAACCCAGCCTCAGGATGGGGAAACTCTTCTCAGGCTCAGGTAAAGACAACACATTTTTTTAAGGAAAGGGAGTGTGAGACTAAATTTAGAGAAATTACTATCGCACCGATGTATTTAATTATGCTTACTATCCTTTCAAAGCAAAGGAATATGTCTCACTCAGATTTCCATCTTGTGGCATCTCAAGGACAATTTTTGATAATTTCTTTGTTAATTATTAATGTACCAATATTTTACTTGTGCGTTGGCCAGATTTTGGCAAGATAGTTTGGAACTAAATGTTTTGCTTTTATCCTTTGATATTCACAGCCAACTTATATTGGTAAAATGAATTATTTAGTATACACGTGAGGCATATTCATTATCTGCTGTTAATAATTTTATTCTAAGGTTAATTATTTTAGTAAAATTTGTAATTAACTTTGATCACAGATACTATTATGAGAAAGGGCAAGAAATTGTAAATAGAGGGGGCATTGCTGTTTTTACTAGCATCATTATTTTCCAGTTCTTTCATGGTATAATATACATGTTTTATTTCATGTGTAAATAAGAGTGTGGATATATTTGCAGTCCTGTAATACATTTTTATAAATCTTTTTAATAACAGCCAGGACTTCAGTCTCAACTGAAAAGAGTTCTCTCTGATATGAACACATCGCATAGGGATTACGAACTCCACATTGCCAATGGTCTTTTTGCAGAAAAAGTGTTTGATCTTCATAGGGTAAGTGTGGCCTCCCCTGTCACAGGTTATTTCCACTCTGGACCCTAGTCTTGTTCAATCCATCATCTGCAAAAAGGCTTGTATCTTTTCTATGGGGCGATACAACGGTGATTCGTTTTTCTTATAGCTGCTAATTGTGTTGCCAGATGTCTCCAGAATTTCATCTCCCTGTTTCTAGAATACAGCTTTACTTGAGCTGAGTGATCCCCGCATTCAGGGTCCCCAGACTGAGAGGCTGCAAAGCAGAGGAGACTGTGTCCTCTGGCAGTGGTGCGGGGCTGTAATGGGGCAGGAGGAGAAGACTGCTCATTTAGGATTGTCCGTGGGCAGCAGAGGAAAAAGTCTCCCCACTTTTCCCCTAAGCTTTGTGTCTCCTGGGATCGTTGTGGATCCCCAGGGCTGAGTTCACCTTCTCTATTCTCAGCCACACCCTTTCATCTCTTCTACCAACAGTAATTTTGCGGTGAAGGCCACTTACAGAAGAGCCCCTTGTAGGGGACATAGGCAGATATGGCCAGCCACTGGCAGAGGGACAGCTCAGGCTGAACAGAAGGCGGGGGACTGGTTCCCTCGAGGTCAGCGGGCGAAGTTTTCATGTTCCTGTGCACTGTCTGTGTTCTCAGTTCATTCACCATGGCTTCCTGCTCACCCAAAGACCAGTGAGACCCAGACTGCACCTTATATGCTCCTGGGCTCAACCAGTGCTTTAGAGCCCACTGTCGCTGTGACAGCCGGACGCTGGTTGGTGCAGTGGCCATGATTTTCTGGGCATGTTTGTTCTCCCTTGTAATTCTCCACTTGTCAGACAACCATAAAGCTTTGCTTCCCTGACATCTCTGGACTAATCTCCACTTGCATCTTTGTCAGCTGTCTGTGTTCCACCCAACCATTATTGTCTCCTCTGTCACCCACACAGATTCTTTGCCCCTTCCGACACCGCGCCCAAGCCCTTTGGCAGCCTGCCAAGTATGAAGCATTAGGCCACTTTGTTTTTTTAACCTTTCCAAAAGAGTCCTACACAAGCTTTCCAGGGGCCACCTTGTATGTTCAACTCCACATTTTGTGTCTTTTCCCACACATACTGTGGACTCCCCGAGGGACTGCTAACCCTTTTAACCCAGAAGTTGATGTGTCTATCATGTTACTATTTATAGCACATTTCCATGTTCCTTTATCTGGCGCTCAGTGTATGCACCCAGCACAGGCAAGGTGAGATCTGATCACCAACATGGAAAAGAGACACTGCTATTTTTTTCCTCCCAAACATTTACAACACAGTTAGTTATTCTAAAAACTACTTTTGATTAAAAGTGTAACTGTTGTTGACTTTCAGTTGTCAGATCAGTACAAAGATAGATCATCTCCAAATTTTCTACATTTTGTTGTGTAACAGTTTTTTACTCATATTTGAATATGGATGAGTCTATTTGAATTGATGAAGATAATAATAATGTATAACTTGTCTTTACAAAAAGTATATAGAAGACCCAGCCGCCATCTCTGATACCTTCTCTGCCCTCCTCCTGAATCTGTGCTCCATCTGTCTTGGTCAGACCTCTGTGAATGTCAGTCCATATTGCCCCAAGCTCTGCCACCATTTAGGGTGACTTCAGCGTCCCTGTGACAGCCAGCTGTGAGCTCAGCTTCCCTCCTTACAGTCTCCTGACCCTCTCTCCCTGTACCATTACAGTAACAAGGCCCAAGCCACACCCTGAAACTCATCAACGCCCAGAACTGTTCCACTCCTAAAATGTACGACTGGACTTGCCCCGTCAGGGGCCTCATCATTCCGTGCTTCTCGTTCTTTCATTATTTCAGCCCCACTCTACCTGTTCTTCAACTGCATCGAGTTATGCAATTTTTCCTTCTCTCCATCGTCTCTCAACTTATCAGCTCTCCCTTTCCCCCAGCAAAGCCCCACCCAGATGGGTCCCATGACTTCCCTCGGCAGCTGTGCTTGGGCCACTAGGCGACACTTGTGCCAAGCCTCGGCGTGTGTGGTCACCACCACGACACCACGGGCTCCGAGCCCCACAGGTGTCCTCCACGCTGTCCAGCCGTCAGCTGGGCGCTCACAGTGATTTCTCTCGTTCCTCACACCAGTTACTGAAAACTCTTCTGCTTCTCTCAATTTCCCAGCAACCCCTTATTGCCACCATCAGTTTCAACTAGGTCTGTGCCAGGAGCTCTAGGTCTCTGCTGCCTTAGATTTGTCTAGTTGGTCCTAGAGCAGGAGAAGGGCCCAGTGCTGTGGGAGCCCGGGTGAGGACTGGAAGCCATGGGACTTAGTGGAAATGTCTCTGGGTTTTCTTCAGTGCACATCCTGCTTCCCCTGGTCATCAGAATCCCGACAGTAACAGGGCGTTAGCCTCTGCCTTTGGTGGGGTGGGTGGGTGGATGTCTGGGTCATCTGGGATAGACCGAGACCTCAGGGTGACACCCCTCTGCTCCTCAGAACTGCTGCTCTCGGCTCCTGGGGTGGCTGGCCAGGGGAGGGGCCCGCCTGCACGCCTACTGCTCTCCACCCTGCCAAGACCAAACGCTGGGACTTAGTCCTAAATTTTACACCTGTTTGTCCTGTTCACCTCAAAAATAGAATTTCCATACTTGGCACAAGCGCTTTCAACTTTCTAACTTCTCCTTTTTTAAATAAGAACTTACTTTAATACTGAAACGGAAATACATGTTGCAATATACACGGGATGAATATTTTAGTTCTGGATAGGCCATTTGATCTTCTTAGAATTAATGGAAGAATTTTCAAGTGACAAAGCAACAGTGTGTCTCTTAAAGATGAATACATTATATAAGTTCATAGAACGAATTGTGTATAGAGAAAAAAACTGCACTTGAGTTGTCTTATGTTCCAGCTTCTCTTCTATAGGTAAAAGCACATCTGCCTCAGAATAATGCCTTTTCTTACTTAAGCAATAAATTCCCATCTCCACTTGTCTTCTACTTGACAAAGAAAATAGACACCATCAGGGCGGATCCATATCCCAACTTACACCCGGCTCCCTTTCCCTTTTCCCTTCGATTTCAGAGGCAACACTTTGTTTAATGGATAATTCCTCCTTTTCTTCTTGCCACCTCACCCCCTCCCCTGCCCCCAGTTTCTTGGTGATATCTCCATCACTATTTTTCCTGAACTTCTGTCACTCTACTGTCTTCTTCTTCATCGCATATAAATGTGCTCCAGATACATACCTTCTAAATTTTTCTCTCCTTTTTTTGTAAAGTTACCCCATGATTCTCTTCCCATTTCTGTGTTTCTCACTCTGACAGTCTAAACTTGAAAAATCAAGCCTCTTCAAAGAGTGATATGTATAGGCAGAATCCACTTTTCCACCCTTTCTCACTGCTCCATCGATTGCAAACTAGCTTCTACCTTCCACGCTCTCCTGAAGCTGCTCCTACCAAGGTGACTAATGGCTTCCAGTGGACACTTTGCAGTTTGGGTCTTACCTGCCTCTTTAGTATTCAACACTACTGGGGCTCCCTGAAACTTTCTCCTCTCATGGTTTCTATGGCATTGAGTTCTTCTGGTTTTCTACCTTCTCCTTCATTTCAGTTTCCTTTGTTTATCTTTATTCCTCCATTCATCTCTGAAATACTGGTGTTCTTTAGGGTTCTGCCCTCCGGCCTCTTCCACTTTGAGCCTACTGTCTCACCCAAGGAGAGATGATCTACTTAGAAAGTTTATAGTTCCTTGATGTTGTCCTCCATACCTCCACAGCTCTCTGTAGTTGTGTGATGAGTCATTCCTCACCCTCAGTGTCATGCTCATCTCTCTGCCTGCCTACTTACTGCCAGTCCTCAGGTGGGCATCGACAGGTTCTTCAACACACCATCTCTCCTGTCCCCACACATTCTCTTTCCCCTGGGTTCTCTTTCAGTGAATGACCTACCAGGTATTTTGATCAACTTTGACATCTCCCTTTCCCGGAGCTTCATAGTCCATCAGTGAAGAAGACCTAATAGATTTTCCTTCTACTTTCAAAGAAAAGTTATTTTGAAATAATTTCAAACTCACATAGAAATTCCAAGTATTGTAGAAAGAACACTTTCCCCCTGAACCATTTGAGATGTTTTATCATATTTGGATACTCCCATGTAATCCTACAAACAATGGCATTCTTCTACATAGTGATGATACAACCATCAAGATCAGGAAGTTAACAGTGTGCATTACTTCAGCTCATCTTCAGATCCTTTTGAGTTTCACCAATCAGCCCAACATCATCCCTCATGGCAAAGGACTTAGTTCAGAATCATGCATTATATTCTGTTGACTCACTTTTAGTCTCCTTCAATTTGGAACATTTCATAGTCTGTCTTGATTTTCATGATCTTGACACTTTGATAATTATTCACAGTGTCCAGTTTTAGGCCAGTTATATTTTAGAATGCCCTTCAGTGTGGGTTTGTTTGATGTGTCTTCATGATTAGAGTCCTATTTTCTCCCAGCTTTACTGAAATATGATAGATATGTAATATAGTATAAGTTTAAGGTGTACAACATGTTGATTTGATACACTTATATATTATGCAAGGATTATCACCATAGCATTAGCTAACACTTGCACCAGATTTGAGGGAAACATCTGAGTGTTTATTTTTCATTGCATTATCCCTGTGGCACACTAGCAGGATTTTGATTTATCCCATTGCTCATCCTGCCATCTTTGGTCACGTGATTACAAGGATGTCTGCTGGGTTTCTCTGTTGTGAAGTTACTCTTCTTCCCTTTGTTGTTAAGTATTTTGTGAGGAACTGCTTTCAGGCTGTGTAAATATCTCATTCTTGATAAAACATATTTGTTTATTTATGGTAATATTGTTTATTTATAACAATATGGTGTCCTGTTTTCGCCAAAGGGTTATAATCCATCATATTATTTTCATGCTCAAATTATCGCTTCTATTGGCATCTGCATTTGTTTGACATGCCCCCCTCATTTGAGCACTTTCTTTCTGGCACCATGAGATGTTCCAATCGCATCTTCTTTTCCTGCCTCAGCCCTAGAATCAGTCATTTCTCCAGGAGCCTTGGTTCCTTTTTAGGAAAATACATGCGTATATTGAATCAATGTTCATCTTTTTACCTAAATTTGGTGAAACCCACGAGTTCCTACTGATATCTACAATTTCCATCAAACACCACAGGGTTCATTTCTTTTGTTTTGTTTTCTCTCTTTCTGTGTTTAACTCCCTTCTGCAATAGTGAGAAACCTGGCTGCCATTACTCTTACATATTTACTTGTTTGGCCAATCACCCTCTATGTAACCCATTTCCCATCACTGATGCTGTTGCCCCTCCCAGTGTGAAAACACCTTCTTCATCCCATGACAGATCTGCCCCTCCATGCTAGGCTGCTTCTCCATGAGTATACCTCTTCCCTCCACTTAGTCCCCCACACCCCATGGTGGTCTGCCCACCACAGAGATGTTCCTCTCGCTTTTTTGGGCTTTGACACCCCACAAGGATGCCTACCTCACACTAACATCTGCCTGAGGCCACCCCTCCTCAGGGATGCCTCTGGATTCTGCCTACACTTGAATTCCAGAGCTGGGCTTCCCTGACAAGGCAATATGTTCTTTGTCTCCTTCGGCCACTAATACTTTGTGTTGAATTGCTCCTCACCGTGATGGGGCTCTACCATCCAGCTCTGCCACACTGGTCCTCCCCACACTGAGATGTATACCTACCTAGATTTGCCCCTCATGATGGCTTTGAGTCTGAATTGTTCAAGAAGGAAATGGAAGGCTAGGGGGTAAGAAAGAGCTAGTTCTACCTTCTTAGTGTATCTCTAAAGTTCGTTTTGTCCTCCCCATGGCCCTGGAAACTTCCAGTGCCTCAGTTCAGGACCTCTTTATATCCCTCAGGATAAACTATACGGACATTTTAACAAGTCCCTCTATTTCCAGTCAGTTTTCTTTTCTATGCTGATTTCAGAGTCCCCTTTATGAAATGCACATTTAATTATATTACTCCCCTGTTTAAATCCTTTTAATAACACTCCCTAAAATAAAATGAAAGCTCCTTGTCAAGGGAAACAAGGCACTCATGCTCTTCCTCTGTCCTGGCTCATGTCCTCCATTTCCCCCTTTCACTACATGCTTCAGTCATCACAAATTGCTGCTGGTCTCCTGAGTGTGCAAAGATCCTCTTACTTCTCTGAGGGTACTACTACTTGGAGGGCTCGCCTTTTCTGCTCATCTTCTTCAACTTGACTTCTTTCTTTTTTTTCTTTCAAATGCAGGCCAGGTCCAGGGGCTTGAGCTTTATCTTAAGTACAAGAAGTAGCCTGGAAGCCTTCTTAATGCTTTCAGTAGGAAGGGGATGACACAAGCAAGGGAGATGAGTGAGGACACTGTTGAAGTATTTATGGTGAGAAAGCAGTGGTCAAGCCAAGGGAGTGGGCTTTAGCCGTAATCCCTGTTAGCCTCCCTTAATCCACTTCAGATAAACTTAGGTTCAAATAGTGTGCTTGCTGTGCAAATTCAGTTTTGGGTTCTCCAGCAACCCATCCAGCCATACTTCATATTTCTAGCCATACTTCCTCATCTTTGAGTGAGGAATGAGTCCTTGAGTAAGATGGCGAAAATGAAGAGACAAGTTCAAAAACAGAGTTGTTATATGCTTAGTTGATGGTGACTTGTGACTATAAAAACTGTGTATTACTTATAGAACTGTAATTATTTATATTTATAGAACTATATTGAGTGTGCTGAAAAATTATACAATGCCAAAGTGGAACGAGTTGACTTCACAAATGATGTAGAAGATACCATATATAAAATTCATAAATGGATTGAAAATGAAACACATGGTGAGTGCAACCCTATTTTTCTACAAGATTTGTGTGATATATGAATACTGAGAATGGTCAACCTTAAAGCTGGACATCTTTTGTAAGACATGCAAGGAAAAGTTCCTCCTAATCCAAAGTAATAATTGCTGCTATTGAATATTTCTCATGCACTGTTGGTGGTAAGGCAAATTGGTGCAGCCACTGTGGAAAGATAATGGAGGTTCTTCAAAAAATTAAAAACAGAATTATCAATATGATCCAGTAATTCCACTACTGGGTATTTATCCAAAGGAAATGAAAAAACACTAATTTGAAAATACATATGTACACCTGTGGTTATTACACCATTATTTACAGTGGCCAAGATGTGGAAGCAACCCATATGTCCCTCAGTAGATTAATGGATAAAGAAGATGTGATATATATCTCTATACCTAGATAGAGAGATAGATAGATAGACAGACAGACAGACAGATAGAAATATTACTCAGCCATAAAAAGGATGAGATCTTACCATTTGCAACAATGTGGATGGACCTAGAGGGTATAATGCTAAGTGAAATAAGTCAGAGAAAGACAAATATTATTTCATTCATGTGTGGAATTTAAGAAACAAAGAAAAAAGAGGCAGGCAATAAACCAATTTGTTTTTTTAAAGATTTTATTTATTTGTCAGAGAGAGAGAGAGAGAGAGCACAAGCAGGGGGAGTGGGAGAGAGGGAGAAGCAGGCTTCCCGCTGAGCAAGGAGCCCGATGCGGGGCTTGATCCCGGGACCCTGGGATCATGACCTGAGCCAAAGGCAGATGCTTAACCATCTGAGCCACCCAGGCGCCCACAAAAAACCAACTTTTAAATACAGAGAACAAACAGGTGGTTACCAGAGGGGAGGTGGGTTTGAGGATGGGTGAAAGAGGTGAAGGAGATAAAGAGTACACTTACCTTGATGAGCACCAAGTAATGTATAGAATTGTTGGATTATTATATTGTACACCTGAAACTTAATATAACACTGTATGTTAATTATACTTCAATTAAAAAAAAAACCGAATGGTGGTTACTAGGGGTTGGGGGTTTGTGTGTGAAAGGGGGTTGTTCGATGCATTTGGAGTTTCAGTTTTGTGAGACAAAATAAGTTCTGAAGACGCGATATACAACAAGGCATGTATAGTTAATACAACTAACCTGTTAAGATGGTAAATTTGGTGTTATGATTTTTAATCACATTAAAAAATGGGGAGCAAAAATTCCTCACAATCCTAGCACCTCAACAAATCACTGCTTCCTTTTCGCATTTTCTATTCTAGTCCTTGGCTTTATGCACAAAGAATAAATTGACCTAGTTATGTTCGGAGCCTACGTTCACATCTGTGTCTATATTTTTTTTTCTTCACATTCTATCTCCCACATATTTACAGACTACTTTGCAATTTTCATGACCATTTAATTCCATAGACCAAGTATGAAATAAAGAATGTAAACATATCCTTAATAGTTTTTATATTTATTATATGGCAGAATGATAATATTTGGGATATATTGGTTACATCAAATAAATTATTAGATAAAAAAAGAAAAATTGCTTTAGTATTTGTCCAAATGTGGTTCTGAATAATCTTAATAATTTGAATGCTTTATACTTTTCAGAAATCTTACCTATTACATTATCTCATTGGATTGGGAAATGATCCTATGAAACAAATATTGATTTCATTATGACCATTTCATAAATTACTATGTGGGAAATATATTTTATATCATTGCTTATTCTGAAAGATGGATTGTTTGTCTTTCATTTAAAACCCTCTTCATTTAGCAAAATAATGTATGTGGCAAAAGTGGTACCTTCCAGAAAAAGAACATTGCTTTTTTGGTGTTTTTCACACAGCTAAAAACTGAATTCCAGCAGATGTTCTGGTTGAGTTCAAAACAAATAAGGAAATGTATTCATTGCTATTTTGTTGATCAGTTGCTTCCAAACCTAGTCATTTCTTTACTTAAGGCTTGACCTGGTTTTATACTCTGAACAATATACATGTATTTGCTGAGTCTGATTCTGTCTCAAAAGTATGAAAGGTGACTTGCAAACATTCAACATACTACAACTAGTCCTGGGAATAACAATACAGTGTCTCAGTTTTCTTTTTGTTTGTTCATTCATCATTACCTTAGTAGAGGGTTATTTTGACCATTAGCCACCACATGTTTCAAATGTACTATTCACAAACCAAGTGGAACTATGCAATTGCTTTTCCTAATAACTGAATGGAATTCTATTTAGTGTGTAGTTTTTAAGGGTATCAGATTGCTAATACCTTTTTCCATCTGGACCAATTAGTTATTTCTCTTCCTTCTTTCTTCATGCAAATATATCTTAAAATTATTCTTATTTTGATAAGCATTTGTTCTCAATGCTCATTTGGGGGGAATACCTCAGAATACTGCCAACATTCCAACAAACCCACCCAGGTCCTTTCACCCCTTCCCCATCCTCCACACACTACCAAGTCCTTTTAAAAGGACTTTTAAAAGGTACATCTGACCCATCATGGCCATGTCCCTTCTTATCTTCCAATGAATCCTGAACGATCATTTTCCATTGCCTTCAGGATAACCCAAAATTATTACCAGACATTCAAGGCTCTTCATTTTCGGCCCCTGCTCATAACCTTTCCAAGCCTACTTTCCCTATACATCAGAATGAGTTAGGGTTTCCCCAAATACACTGTGCTCTTCCAAGCTTCCATGTGTTTGGGTGAACAGCCTCTGCTATATGCAGCTTCTCTCCGCCTCCCACCTTGCCATCAGCTCAAGCAGAGGGCCAAGCCAGAGGTGGTGCCCCTCACCTGTGCTCCCACAGCACACTCAGCACGTGGCTGTGGTGCCAGTGTGAACAGCTGCTCCCCGGTGCTGGGCCGGGAGCCCAGTGATGGCATGGACTGTTCTGTCATGGTTGTGATTCAAGTATCGAGAACAGGGTTGACATCCGGCAAAAATCTTGTCCATGTGGAAGGAAGGAAGTAATTAGCCCAACAGAATGGAGTAAATTATATTTGGAGTGCTGTGGCCTCGTCGAGGCAGGAAAGGTAGTTTGGTGCTTACCAGCAAGAAGGGGCTTTGGGAATTGTCTTTCCGGGTCAGAATCCTGGTGCCCTAACTTGTTGTGTGATGTTGTACAGATTACTTCATCTCTCTGTGTTCCAGCCTCCTCAACAAGAAAGTGCCCACCTCACAGAGATTTTGTGAGGATTAAACCAAATATTCCATATAAGAGGTTCAGAGAGTACTGGACGGAGCATTCGCTCATGGGTTATTACTAATATCATTGTATTATAATTATGTCGTAAGGAAAAATATGTTCACCTTGTCTTTTTAAAAATTACATTAACAGGGCATCTGGGTGGCTCAGTTGGTTAAGCGTCCACCTCTTGATTTTGGCTCAGATTGTGATCTCGGTGGTGAGATTGAGCCCGCAACGGGGGTCCATGTTCAGTGGGGACTCTGCTTGAGATTCTCTCTGCCTCTGCCCCTCCCCCTGCTCTCTCTCCCTCTCTCTCTCAAGTAAATAAATAAATAAATCTAAAAAAATAAAAATAAAAAATTACATTAAAATTTCACGTTTTTTCTCCATTTATTTTTCAAAAGGCAAAATCAAGAGCGTCTTTCAAGCAGGTAGCATAAGCTCTTTGGCTGTGATGGTGCTGGTGAATGCTGTGTACTTCAAAGGCAAGTGGGAGTTGGCCTTCACCAAGGACGAAACTGTAAATTGCCATTTCAAATCTCCCAAGGTATGGAAATCTTTTTAAGAAGCTTTTTTTTTGCCAGGGGGCTTGGGTGACTCAGTTGGTTAAGCGTCTGCCTTTGGCTCAGGTCGTGATCTCAGGGTCAGGGTCCTGGGATTGAGCCCCACATCAGGCTCTCTGCTCAGCGGGGAGTCTGCTTCTCCCTCTTACTCTCCCTCTGTGCTCTCTCAATCAAGTGCGTAATAAAATCTTACAAAAGAAGTGGGTTTTTTTGGTCACAGTATTCCTTCGCAGAAATTATGGAATTTACATAGACAAATGATGGATTCATCATTTCTTTACTTATTTCTTCTATTGCTTACCAACACCATATGGTGAATTGTTTATAAAACAACCTATTTTCCTGATAATGCAGGTTATGGTACACTACTGGAGGTGTCCCATAAATTGATATTTCTTAGAATATATTCAAATTTGAGAAAGACAATAATGTATGAATTCATTTTAAGATATTCTAGTTGGATGCCTATAAGAAGAAAATATGACAAAAGTATGCTTTTCATTTTTTTGTGATTCTAACTGTGGGGTGTATAGTTCCAGTAATTTAATATCAATGATTTTTCCTGAGTCAAAGCAAGGATGTGTTTCCTTTTACAAAGGAAGAAATTATGTTTAGTCAAGTTATGCATTCCCAAGTGTTAGTCCTAACCAACTTTTGTAAAACATATTCTTGTGTGTGTGTGTGTGTGTGTGTGTTTTACCAATTTGTACACAATAATCTTATAGGATAGTAGAAACATCAAAGGCTTTGGAGTCAGCAGTACTGTGTTGGGGTTCTTGCCTTGCTTCAGTGCCAATCTGCATTGTCTTAGGCAAGTTAACTCAACCACCATAGACCTTCCCATCCTCACAAATGAGGCGATTCCAGTAATTGACTTCTAAAGTTTCTTTCAATCACTCAGCCTTTTGTGTTGAGACAGAGAAACTCAGGTTAAACTTTTAAACTTAGTTTTATTTATTGAAATGTTCTTTCTGCATTTTTCCACATCAGAAGTTTTAGACATAGGAGTGCTGAGAGCTGGTAGAAATCAAAGATCACTGAATGAATGATAAATATTGCTATGAATACTATAGATTTTTTTCTATCATCAGAAGTCAAATACAGACCAGTACTATCAAAATCACACAATTTAAGAATGAGGTATTATAAAAATAAAAAATCTATAGCATTCATTTTTAGTTATAATGCTATTTAATAATTATTCATTACTTACTATATAGACATTTTCAGATAAAATGCTAAGTGCAAAGCAATGTACCTAACGCTAGGTATGTTAGCTCACATAATCTTTACAACAGTCCTATGCAGGAATGGAGGCACAGGGAAGTGAAGTAAGTTGCCCAAAGTTGCACAGCTGGAAGTTTTAAACTCAGGCAGTTAATCTCAAAGTCTGTGCTTATATCCCTAAGCTATGAACCACTGCAACCACTCTTGGCAGCAAGTCAGGAAAAAGCTACAGGATCAACTGGACAAAAACTGAAGCACTATTCTTATAAAGTGAAATAATGTGGGCTAATAAATATTTTTTTGTGACTTGACTTTCAGTGTCCCGGAAAAGCAGTCGCCATGATGCATCAAGAACGGAAGTTCAATTTTTCTGTCATTAGAGACCCACCCATGCAGGTTCTTGAGCTCAAGTATCATGGTGGCATAAGCATGTTCATTATGCTGCCTGAAAATGACCCGTCCCAAGTAAGTTGCTACTGCCGCTTTCACTAGAGGAGAATTAGAAGATTTTTAGGATATTATTGGTTGTGTTTTTATGCATCAACTTTATGATTTCAGGTTATAAGAATTAGAGATTTACCCCCTTATTCATTTATTTGACAAATATTTAAGGAGTACCTACTCTGTGCCAGACACCATTATAGTTACTGAGATTGACTTACTTCAGTTTAATATAATTTTAGTTGAATAGCTATGAAATTGGAACCCTCTCAAACCTCGACCTTGGAGGGAAAATGGCACGAGTTTAGGTCTTTGCACTTGGTCATGAAAATAGTCTTTCATGTATTATTGGAATTTGGACAGACTAAGTATTTTCAGGCAGGAATGATACTGTGGGGTCTGGAGCCCCGGGCCTTTGCGCATTGAAATGTATGGTCTCATTCTGAGCTGCTGTGTCTCTGGGAAAAGCAGAGGTTAGGGACTGCCCTGTGACTGGTATGGCCGGGGCAATAGACCAGCACAGTGCAAGGGCAAAGAATGGTAGCCCTGCAAAGCCAGGGAGCATCACCATATCTCAGATCCTGATCTTTCAGGCTTGTGAATGTGGCCTCCTGAGCCTGTGACCTGAAATCCCAGAAGCCTGGATGTCAGGTCCCTCTCTGTAAATGGAATACTAGACACCATCCATTGAGCACCTACTATGTTCCAGGCTGTGTACTCTAAGCTGCATTTATGTTATCTCTGATCCATACAGCAGTCACGTGGGACAGGGAAAGGAGGCTCATGGAATTTGATCAATTTGTCTGATAGATACATACATATGTACAAATATGTGTGTGTGTACACATATCTCAGCTACCCTAAAATGTTACAACTAAAGTTTAAAATATATTTTTGTATTTTGATTAGTAAAATAATGACTGTTGCTTATGAAATAACTGGAAGGTAAAAAGAATATAAAGAAATACTCCTCCTACCTAGAGGCATTACTTCTATCCATCCTTTTTCTATGATTTGGAAACATGATTTTAGAACTTTGGAAATATAATTTCTAAATGGACAAAATCACTGAATCATTATAATGATTTTTATTTTTCATTTTAATTACCTTTTTTCACATGAACAGCAAGAGGAATGTCATGAAGTTGCTATTGTTAAACCTAAAGTGACAATATAAAATATTGACACTCATATTAAACCAATCATTCACTTGATAATCTTTATCACAATTAGATTTTAGCATGCATCAATTATTTTAACTTCAAATAATCTACAATAACAGAGAAAAGTAGCCCATATAAAATAAACAGCAGATAACTCAAAAGATAGATTTGTTGTTTTTTTTTTAAAGATTTTTATTTATTTATTTGACACAGAGAGAGAGACAGTGAGAGAGGGAATACAAGTAGGGGGAGTGAGAGAGAGAGAAGCAGGCTTCCCGTGGAGCAGGGAGCCCGATGTGGGGCTCGATCCCAGGACCCTGGGATCACAACCTGAGCCGTAGGCAGATGCTTAACGACTGAGCCACCCAGGCGCCCCAAAGATAGATTTGTTTTTATACTTATTGTCTAAATTTTTCTTTTCTGTAATAGATCTTCCTAATAGTGTTTGGATCAGATGAGTATAAATGTATATTCCTACATTATCCTACAGACCTACATAATCCTATGAAACTAAATAATGGGGAAGTTGGCTTTATAGTGAGTTAAATGAGGAAAAAATTCTAATTCAGAATGAGAAGTTATTATAGATTAACCATAAACTGGATAATTTACACACATAAAATTTAAATTAGACAAAATTTGATTATACAAATTTAGGTCCTTGATAAGGATAGCTGTGAAAAGCTATCTTTAGGATTCCAGTGAGACTGAATTTGTGAACAAATACCTACATATAAGATTTGTAAACAATCTGCATGAAAAATCTTCCCCGTATAAGTCTGGATTGTCTCTGATCAATTCTCAGTATTCAGGAATTGGTGAGTTCCATTGTGAATCATTGGGGACAGCAGTGATGCTGGAGAGAGAGCTGTGGGTACCTAGCTATGTAACTGATGTGCCCAGCTATGCAGTTTGGCACATTTCCTACAATGTCTTGAGTTTCAGTTGTTGCATGTGTTGAGTAGGAGGGTATATTTGGATGCAAGCCCCCCAGATGGTGTAGGTGACTGTGCTAGAAGGTACTAATCACCTAAACTCTGGAGGCTAGAGCTCTGGGCTCCTTGCCTTGGGCCCCCTGAGGTTCCATTGGTTATTCTAGCAAGCTATGCAAACATTACCATTTTCTATGTCTTCCATGATGGGAAATGGTCAAGAAATGCTGACTTAAATGACCACTGAGCTCCTTTCTCCTTCTCATGTTCTCTGCTACCCTAATTCCTTCACCTGCCCATTTTTCCACTTTGGCTGTATTTATTCATATGCGGGAAGAGAACAGAAATGCCTTGAAATACAGGTAAGTCACACCTTGTCATAGCAGAGCAAATTAACCATGCTTTGTTAAAGAGTGCTTGAACTATTTGTGTTAGTAACTTCCCATTTTCAGACTCCCCTGGACCCATTGACATACTTACAGTCAAATATCCAGGAGAGGATAATTATGAAAAACCATCTATCTTTATAGTTGGTGTTTTATCTGTCTCTTAAGCATATTGAATTGCCTTTTCAATATTCCTACAGATTGAAAAGAGAATGACCTTTCAGAATCTAATGGAGTGGACCAATCCAAGAAAAATGAGCTCTCAGTATGTTGAGGTGTTTCTTCCTCAGTTCAAGATAGAGAAGAATTATGAAATCAAACACCACTTAAAAGCCCTAGGGCTGAAAGACATCTTTGATGAAACCAGAGCTGATCTCTCTGGTATAGCTCCAGGAGGCCGTTTATATGTGTCCAAAATGATGCACAAGTCCTATATAGAGGTCACCGAGGAGGGCACAGAGGCCACTGCTGCCACAGGAATTAAGATCGTCGAAAAGCAGCTTCCCAAGTCCAGGGTGTTCAGAGCTGATCACCCCTTTCTCTTCTTCATCAGGAAGGATGACATCATCTTGTTTAGTGGCAAAGTGTCTTGCCCTTGAAAATCCAGTTGGTTTCTATTATAGTAGTCCGTACCACATCAAGGAACCACCACAAGAGAATAGATCTGAGCATAATCAAAGCACATTGTGTTTCCTTTGTGTTTACTTCCTTCTAATATTGGTCGGCAGATGATTTTGGAGACTTGACCTTTTGCAGACACCTGGTTGAGTGTCCTCACCCTGCTTTGGCCTTTCTACTACCGTGTGCCTTACCTATTTCTAAGTTCATTACCTTTCTGACCCAACTCAACTCATTCGCATCATCCACCCTCCCCTCCCCCACATCCCCATAGCCCCTTGCACCCGGAGCTGGGCATCACGTCTGGGAACTGCTGGTAATGACAATGTAGAAGCAGCCCTAGGGTTTTGTCTGAAACTCTCTAGTTATCCCAGTTATTCCAGTTTCATTGAAATGAGCTTGGAAGGAAGCCTAGCTACTGAATGTAGGTGTGAAGGATAACCTTTCCCTGTTGACCTAGGAAGACACTAGAGAGTTTCCTTTCACACATCTGATTTGAAATCAGTGTCGAATTTAGATGACAAAAAAATATAGATTTGGGATTGGGAGACAACTAAAATACTTCATTAATAATTTCAAGTTCATGTCTTTCAGGCTTTCCTTGATAGAGATTTTTTTTTCCTTGATAGAGACTTAACATGTACATAGTTTTCAAACATTATGTATCTTTGAACTATTGCCATTTGTTATTTACAGTATATGTTTCACATGCTGTATAGTTTATTCTCTATTTATGAAAAATAAATAAATACAACATGACTGTACAGTGTGATCGTTCTCCTCTGACCAACTGTGAGACTACCAGCAGTTTCTTTATTTGCTAGGCCAAGCAAATTAGCAATGAATAGAAAGAATGCTTTTTAAATATAAATCTGATTTGGTTCAATGTTGCTAATTTATTACACATGAAAGTTACTTTTCCAGATGCATAGGCTGATAAGGTAATTTTAAATAATTTTAAATACTAAGATTTACATTAACAAAACAGATAAAAAATAAATTGAGAATCAATAGACCAAGCTGAACTCACTTAGGATTTTATAAACAGCCTATTGAATTGTGTTTTTATCACAAAAGACTTTCACCTGAATAGGAACTAAATTAATCTGGAGTAGTCTATAGCATGGCACTGTGCCGCATAATACTAGACCTGGCAGCTATTTGATTTTCAACAGATGTGGAATTCATGAATATGGCATGAATGAGTTAATGTGACATGATTTGAGAGATGTAGAAAAGCTTCTGACCAAAATAATTTAATTGCTAACCTGCCATACCTGAAATAACTATTATGTCTTTCAGAGACCTTTGTTGGGGCGGCGGGGGTGGGGGGAGTGAAATTAACCGGTATGCAGTGGTATGTCTCTCTCTCTCTCTATATATATATATATTTTTAAAGAACTTATTTTTCTGATTAACTCCATTCCCACCTATTGCCATTCAAAAATGACATACTTCTAGACTCTGTCCTTAGGTGGTAAAGATACAAGAAGGGGGTACAGGAGCATGCATTCTGATGGCCGCCATGCTGTTCAGAAGCATGGACACTCTTGTCTGCTGGTAGGGTTTTCTGGGCAGCCATGGTGGGACTCACAGCTCCTGAGGTTTGAAGCAAGCATCCAAGAGAGTGAGAGTCAGGTCTGTGAGGAAATCATATGGAAAAACTGGTGTGAGCTTTCCCTACAACTCGGTTGGTCTGCCCATCTATATGTCCACCTCATGGTTAAGGGCCCCAGCTCATGCAGAGAAGGGCTACCTTGTCCAGTCATGATCTAGGCTTCATTTGGTGTCACTTCCACAAACCCGAAACAGCTTCGGAAACTGTGGCAATTGTGGAAGCATGATGTTTCCTGTGAACGTCGTCAATACACCTCGGGTTCAGTGACAGCAAAAGTAACGCTGTTGAACCTGTCTTAGCATTGAGCTTCATGCTTCTTGGGGCAGGAGCTGTGACTGATTTGTTTTGTATCCCAACATCCCTAGAACAGTACTTAACATATAGTGGGCACTCAGTGTGTCTTTAGGATAAATGTAGTTGGTAATCCCAAGGGTGTGATTTGAAGTGGCAATGAGACCTCAGGGACCACTTCGGTGTAAGTTCAAGTCATTGATCTTGTAATCGATTTTTATCTTTTAGGGTCATTTTTTTTTCAGTCTGCTTATTTAACCATAGGTCTTTCCAGAGCTCTTCTCCTCTTACTCAAAATTCTATATATGATCCCGTCTGAACACATGGCTTCCATAATAGCTGATGACACCTAGCTATATGCTTACTTCATCCAAATTCACGACTGCCTCCTGAAAAGCCCACCGAAGTTTTACTCCACTAAAGTGGAGCTTTAGTGGAGTAAAACTAAACATGTCTCAGCTAAAACACATCACCATCTTCCACATGATCTTCTTGGGGGCCTGCTTCTAGTGAAGGACAAATATTGTCTAAAACTCTAAGCTCAAACCATCAAGATTATCTTTGTGTATTCCTTCTTTTTCACACTGTGACTGTTCACCAGTGTTACCACTAAAATGTCTCTTAATTTATCTCCTTTTCTTTCTTCCTATCAGCACTGCTCAAGTTTAGACTGTTCACGTCTGTAGTTTGTTTCTTATCTGTTCTGTCTGCCTCTTGTGATTTGCATTTCCCTCTCACTCTTAAGCCAAAAGTCATGAAGATTTCTATGTTTTCATCCATAGATGCCAGTTATCTTCCTGAAACACAGATTGAACAAGTCACTTTCTTATAAAGCACCAATGGCTCTTTAAGCACCTAAGGACAGAGTCTAAACTCCAGCATGACCCTCCAGGCCTTCCACAATTTTCCTTATCCTCCTTTCCACTTGGTCTTGCCTCTCCCTGCCAAAGACTCTGAGCTCAACATACCTTGGATTAATTGAAAACCCAGTCTACTATTTTGTGTTGTTCAACCTGTCCCCTCTGAGTGGCACGCTCTCTCCTTCTTTGCTTAATGCCCATTGAATTGTTCAAGCAGCTGACCACATTCATGTTCCCTGGGGAGAACTCCATTCACGTGGACTCACAAAATACACTGTGCCTCCTTTTATGAGAGCTATGCTCAAATTTCCTGCTGCCTTCTGTTTGTGTGTGTGTGCACGTGTGTGTGTGCATGCAGGTGTGCACGTGGCTTGCTAGATTATAAGCTCTTTAAGGGCAGGTATGGCATATGATAGGTATTCCTTCCTCATTTTAAATGAATAAATTCCTCTAAGGTCCCAAGAAAGGACAAAAATCAACCAGAGAGTGTAGTGCAGACAGAGACTCTGGACAGACAACAGGGGCCCTCGCCAGCCTTTGGCCCCACCTCCATGAGCGCCTCCTTGAGAGCATGCTATTTTTCACCAGTCACATGCCAAAGCCTCTAGAAGGGCAAGATCTCTAAGGTGGGCGAAAGAGCATTGTTGGATCTTCTGTCTCTGCAGGAGCAGGAAGCTTTTTTCCACCCATTTTTCAATGAAGAGGAAGAGCAGTATTGTCATCTTCTTCACCACCATCGCTGCTCTATCATTTACAAAATGTTTTCACAGTGCCACTCACTATGACATCTCATTTCTCCTTTCAGTCCTGTAAGGTGGAAACTATTATGATTATTAATGTTATTTTCATTTCATAAGGCAAATTAGGGTCAGAGAAGTTGAGCAATTGCCTAAGATCATGTGTGCTCTTTCCATCATAACCCGCTGCCTTGGACGTCACGGATCTCACTTGTGCCTTGGCTCTGCTCAGAGTCCTCTTATCTCGTGCTCCAGCGCCTCACGTGTTTCACTCCTCTGGCATGCCTCCTGGCTGACACCATATGTCTCTGATGAGCTCGGGCTTTCCTGAAACACCACACCTCCTATAAATTTGGGCAAATCCACAATTACATGACTCTGTGTTCTTATATTTGGGTCATTTATGCTTTTATGATTTGGGTGATTTAATTTGACTACATATTATTTGTCCTAATAATAAACTTTTTGAGAGTTTATATAGGAATGATAATGATAGTGCAAACTCTTCTAATCATAAACTCTCCTAAGTATAAACTCTGTGAAACAAGAGACAGTTATCTTCTGCTCACTTTATAATTTCTCTCCAGCACATTCTGTACCCCTTCACTGACTGACAGTTTCTACTCATCAACAGGGAAAGGCAGCATATGTGTCTGTAATCATCTGGTTATCTTTTGACACTAATATTTCATTTCTGTCCCTACAGACGTCCTAGAATTTGTAAAACTCAGAACTAGGTTCATAAGCTTAATCTTCCCTTTAGATGCCAGTAGCACCTTGAAGAAAAGAAGGCCACAGTGAGTTTACCTAAAAGTGGTAAAGAGTTGGCTATCAGAACTTAATTGTGTCATGAAACATTCCTTTGATAGTCTCTTTTCGTCTCCTTGTTTCTTGCCCGTGGCATTGTGAACCAAAAGAAGACCATTGAACTTGAAACATGAAAGTTCTTTAGTGAAACCGAAGATGACTAATCTTTTGTAAATATTGAGCTGTTTTTTTTTTTTTTTTTAACAAAGCAAAATATTATACCTTGATATACTCAGTGCGTTGGGAGGGAAAGAAAAGGGAGAAGAATGAAAAGCATATGGAGGGAAGAGAAGACGGACAGAAATACTTTCTCGATATTTTAAAAACAGTCCATTTTTAAATGTAAAATTTCTCTCCAAGTGTGTCTCTTCAGACAAGACTTGTCAGTGCTGCTAAGAGTTTGAGTCTGAGGCAGGGTGGACTATCACAAGTTTTGCAAGTTGTAGTAGGGTGATAAGTTCTATGAATGAGGGCAGAGATGCTGTGGAAGGGTGAAATGGGGGCTTCTAAACCAGTCCTGGAAGGATAGGAAGGCTTCCTGGAGGAAGGACTGTTGTAGCTCAAACCAGAAGGAATGAGGAGGTAAAGGGACTGGGAGGGGAGGGGAAGAGGGTTCAGTAGAGGCACCAGCATGTTCCAAGGCCCACAGTTGAAAGACCATGGGCTCATCTGAGAGCTGCTGGGGTGACCACAGGATGCAGAGGGCAGAGGGCTATGAAAGGTGGGCTGGGAGGGAGGGGAGCAGGTACTGGCTCTGGGCAGCACCATGTGGAGTTTGCCCCTTTGTTCTAAGTTTGGGATGTAAGGGCAGAAAGGGCTTCAAGGAGGGCAGTGACATTTTCAAGTTTGTATTTTGAAGGATTGTGTTTGGTGTGTGGATGCTGAGCTAGATAGAGTGCTTTAAGACTGTCAATGGGCAGAACTGGGCAGTGGTCCAGCTGGGAAGCGACGATGGTCTGGACCACAATGTAGGTATAGGGTAGACAGAAGGGAATGAGGCTGACAAATTTAGGAGGCAGCCTTTGATTGAATGAATGTGGGGTCAGAGCTTTGTGGCAATGAATTTGAGGTCAAAAGATAAGGACAGTCATTTAAAGATGTGACATCAAATAGCTGGAGCAGGGAGGGTGGACATCAGAGAAGAAGGCTGAAGGGTAGGGGCTTCTATGTGAGGCCACTGGGAGCTTTGATGGTCATGATCCTTCACTTTTTGAAGTAAATATTCCCTTTGAGAATCAAAGTATCAAAACATGCACATACATAAGAACTTACATATACATGTTCAAGTTCACAGACCTCTCTAATCCCATCCATAGATCTGCTAGATTAAAAGTCATTGTTATGTATCTAACTGCATTCCGGGTGGAAGCCATCCACTATAACACCAAGAAAACTACACGAGCCACAGTCCACTAGATGGGTACAATTTCTGTGGAATGAGGGCTCCAGGGGTGACCATAGACAGTGATCTGTCCATTTAAACATCTGGGACAATAAGCAGGAACACACACCCTCACTCGTATCTATGAATCAGCGTCTTTTTTTTTTTTTTTTAAGATTTTATCTATTTATTTGACAGAGAGACGAGCACAAGCAGAGGGAGTGGCAGAGGGAGAGGGAGAAGCAGGCTCTGCACTGAGCAGGGAACCCGATGCGGGACTCGATCCCAGGACCCTGAGATCATGACCTGAGCCGAAGGCAGACGCTTAAGTGACTGAGCCACCCAGGTGCCCTGAATCAGCGTCTTTACAGAGAAGACGCTTTATGTGCAAGAGAAGCCAGTAAATGTTCTTTTGTTAATAGCATTTTTAGGTAATAATAGCACAGAAGTCATTGAACCCGCCCAGCCATCTCTTTGCAAAATGACCTTCTGGTTCTGTCGATAGCCAGCCAGTGAAAAACTGCCTGTTCCTTGGGTCTCCTGGGGAACAGCATCTATAGATGAATCAAAATCCTGTGAGGTTGATAGAATTCTTTTTTCATTGTGAACCCCTTCTCCTCCTTGAATCCAAATTCTCCTGAGGACTGTATATGAGAGAAGTGAAGTTCTCTATGTTGGTGGGCAAAATGATTCAAGGTATATTTCTTGGAGAGTCTAGAGGTTTGAAGAGTCATTTAGAAGTTCCTCTCTCTCCAGGAGCATGAAGAACACTGACCCTTTTACTGCCTCCAGAGTCCCTACATAGGCCTTCCGCTCCTCAACGGGTAACACCGTGTCTCCTGCATCCCTTTTAGATGGGTCTTTACCCAGAGGGAAGATTGCAACCTGGAGGTGAGTGGACTTTTGAGAATACAGTCTGAGCATCCAGGATGCCTCTTGCTTATGTTATAAGTAACTAAGTTGTTTCATTTCTTCCCTTTACCTCCTGAGAATCTGAGAACCCAGTGGAACAAAGGGGCATTTCTTGTGCGCGCCATTGCCTTTTCTCATTGAGTAGGGTGAAGCCAAACACTGCCTAATGGTCTGATATGGTGGGCATTTGACAATTCTGTTTTGTGAAGACCCCAATCCAAGTTTTTATTCCTTTGTGTGTAGTAATTTTATAAAGTTCGCTATCAATTCACTGTAAAGTTTTTCACTATAAAGTTGGATTTGTGTCCTGTGGTAACTATATTTGGTGTCTGCTTTTATGTTACCTACACAAGTCAGGGGTCATTTAATGGAAATACAAAGGACCTAAATCCTGCCTTTTTTTTTTTTTCTTTTTTATTGCTTTGAATCTTTTTCTTCCTTAATTAACCTCTTCTTCCTCTGGATATATTTGTAGTTTGGATATCATTCTTTTAAAGTAGAAGCTTTTCTATGTATGTATATGTGTGTATAATTTGATAGAAGGAGTTAGTACAAATGGCTGGATCTGACTTTAATTGAACCCAATTAATGCTAGATAATCATTTGTTGGGGGAATTCTTTATGGAAAAGGCAAAAATATGTGCCTTTATTTTTAGCAAAAAATATTTTTATAGCATAGTAATTTTAATCTGTAGGGGTAAAATGAAAGCCAAAAGTGGTTAGGGAATTCAAATGAAATGGATGAACTCAACCAGGAGGCCTAATATCAATACATAGATGAAATCTCCGGTTGAACACCAACACTCAGAATTATCTTTTACATGTTACTTCTCTGTACTAAACAATTTGAAAACACTAATCCATTCTAGTCTCTGCACCATGTTAAATGAATACCTAGTTATATTAGGGCTTAGATTCCTTTTTTGCAAGATGAGACGGTTGGGCTAGGTTAACATTTTCCAACTGCAGAATGGGACCTATTAGTGGGTTGTAAAAACAATCTAGTGAATTGCTTTCAGTGTTTAAAACATGAAAAAGGAGAAAACAGGAAAGGAAATATCAGAATGTGTCATTAACCCTAAGGGGAAGTATTTTTTGCAAAACTCTTGTTTCCTTTTTGAATATGTGGTCTGGATCACAGTGTAAAAAGTACTTCTTTGATGGGTTAAAAGTCTCTGAAGAGATGCTAAGTTGTCTCCACCTCTCACACTCTAGTACACCCTATCAGTCTCTGTCTCAGTTAGAATAGCTGGTATATAACTTGTTTCCCATGGGAATCCTGCCTACCTTTGCCTTGAGATGCTTGAAATCCTTACTCAACAAGAGTTACTCCATCCCTGGATGCCTCTATTCCAGACAGAACAACATTTCATCATCTTAAGAGTCAAGGAAAGAAACCTGTTTCCAGTTCCCAATACAAAATGCTTCGTCTCTGCCTTTTAAACACCGATAATATGTTCTATGTGTAATATATACGTACAAATTAATTTTTCAACATCTAATATATTCTGTAATTATAAAAGAACACTCAATTTATTGTATAAAATCCATGGCATTAAACATTTCATTAAGTTTTTCCACATCTCTTGGGTCACTACGCTGACCAGAGAAGCAGTGTATTTTACCTTGCGTACATCAGGTGGCTCACTCTCTACCCTTGGTATAAATACTTTAAATCACTTCACAGCGCAAGAAAAAATGACCTGTGCAACCAAATTCTGAGAAGACAAGAGAAGCAAACTCTTGGTGCCGAGTACACGGTGTGTCTGTGTATGGGCTCACACGGAGTGGAATTTCAGCCAACCTGAAGACCAAGTAAAAATGCAAACGCTACATCATCATACCTTCTTTGACATGATTTTTGTAACTGGTGATGACTTGTCTCAGAAAGCATAGGAGAAAATATTTAGTTGTAATCAAAGGAAAAGGGCAGTGAGAAGCACCATGGTTTGGGGGACTTTTGTAGGGAGGCATGAATATAAAACCGGCAATGTGGTCTCTTTTCCCCTATTCTCACTCACTGAGGGAGCTTTTTGATGTCATGGTTTCCAATACTGACGAGAGCCATTCCTGTCACCAATATCTCTTCCCAGGTCAAGGTGAGGACTTTCAGGATGCCTGAACTGAGGCTAGGTGAGAAAGTTGCTGGTAAATGGCTACCACACCTAAAAGGAAACTGTGCTATGTGGTACCAAATTTAGATCCTCTTTTTCTGGGTTGTGTCTCTATCTGGTAAATTAGAGGGAGAGATGATGGGCCATGAGTCAGGAAACCTGGGTGTTCATTGTGAATTGCATGTTTTCTAGCTGTGCAGACTTGAGGAAGTCATGTAACCCTTCTAGGCTCACTTTGGTGTCCACATTTGTAGAATTAATTTGGGGACCTGATACTTTCCTCCTCAAATCTCTTTGACTCTTCTTTGAGTTAAATCCATAATCACTAGAAGGGGGAAGGAAGATAATAGTATTGAATAATATTCCCATTTAGAGGCTTTATATGTATTATCACATTTCACACTCACAACGACCTTTTCAGGTGACTCCTATTTTATAATAGGAGATTTATTTTATAGTTAGGTTCAGAGAAGTCAAGTTACATGTGTAACAGAAGGCAAAGTTCACATTAGAACTCAAGCTTGTCAGGTTTAAAGGCTCTCCATTATCAAGACCCATGCTTGGCCATTTCAACTACTTGTTCCTTCAGTAGAGCAATCCTATTTTTCAGATTCTTTGGATCCAACTAGAATTAACTGATATAGCCAGAGGATGGTTTTTGATTGTAAGTTGGCTGTGTGGGTTACCAGGAAGTAGACTTCCCAAACAGTTGAGTGGGGAGGAAAAAAACAATGGGTCAGCATCTCGCAAACTCTGAGGGACAGATCTTGGTTTGTGCATCTATTGCTATTTTCTTGTGAACTTGAACCCCATCTGACTCATATTTTTCTCCCTCCCCCCAACTCCATTTCCAGAATATATAGGAATATACTGGTGTCTTAGAGGATTTTACTTCCATGTTGATGGGAAGAGAGTGGTAGCTTTTAAGCAAGTGGTAACATTTCCAGTCCCAATGAAATGTCAGCTATTTAGCTAGCCAAATTATTCAAACTTGATCTTTTTGTAGGAACTCTTAAGGCTGTTTTATTGGAACCACACCCCTGGGCTGGAAAAGTTGCTTCTGGGCTTCTGGATATTGGCAAGACATTGTATGAGTTAAATACTTCAGCAAAAAAAAAAAAAAAAAGATGACTTTTCTATTTGTATCTCACTCAAACTCAGCAATGACACGTTTTCCTTTTCAGGTGCTTTTTAAGGAAATGTACCACACTGGGTTCTTTCCCCTTTTAAAATGTACAGGACAAAGAAAGCATTTTCCTAAAACATTTGGACTTTCTAAGACTGAGATACTCCGTCTACATGAACAACAGATGAAGGGAGCATTTCACTCTGATTTGAAGCCCCTTAAGGTGTCCATAACACAATGTAAGTACAGCCACCAGAAATACAGACCTGCAGCCTCCTGTATCCAAAACCCTGACCTAGCATCCCAACCAGGGCCAGGAGCAGGGGCAGGCAAGCAAGGTTCCCAAAGGAGCAAATTTTAAGGAGGCACTCACTCTTAGGTGCCAGCCCTGTGTCTGTATGACTCCAAGTGCACAGTGCTTCCTGCAATTTACAGATATTACATGATTTCATCCTCACACGAATCCTGTAAGAAAGCTGTTACTTAGCCATCACCAGAGAGAATGTAGACACCAGGAGAACTAAAGTAAGTGTCAAAAGGCTAGAAGGTGGCAAAGATAGAAATGCATTTCGTTCCAACATCTGTGTTCTTTTTGCTCACACAAAGCCCCTCTTAGAGCATTTTGATTTCACAAAATAGAAGTAACTATTTCCCTAGTTTGAAATAAACTGCTACATAGTGGTGGTTTGATGTACATTTTTGTTGTTGTTTATCTTTGTGTTCCAGAACCCAGGTAAAGGAAAGCACTCAGTGAAGCAAATGCACAGTTCTGCTTTGATGTTTTTAAGGAGATGAGCTATGACCACACCACTGAGAACCTCTTCTTTTCTCCCTTGTCTTAGGGGCCAGAGGCCACCGGTGCATCTCAGATGGAAAAGGTATATCACACTTTCAGCCATGTCTAGAAGACAATCACGTGGTGATTTCAAGCACTCTCCTGTGAGATCGCCCATAGATGCCCAACTCTAAACATAGGAGAATGTCTACCTTCACTTCAGGTTACTTATCAAATTGGCTCTTTCAAAAAGGGCTCAAAAAGTAAGATTTCCCATAGCTCTGTTCTGAGGGGCAGGGGATAAGTGAGCACAGCAAAGGGCAAACAGGGGAGGCACTCATCAAGGCAAACCTGACCCATAGCAGAATTGGGAATCCCCACCTCCATTCCCACCCATATGCATCCTCCCAGGGCCTTCCTCTGATGGGTCACATAAAGAATATTTTCAAGGATTTATAATCTATACAGTTACATTTTCAAAGAGATCATAAGTGCTTTAATTCAGCCAATGACTCTGGGTGACTGGAAGAAATAGTTCTTAGTAGGTCTCTGTCAACATGCCTTCACTATCTCTCTGCTTATTATAGAGGGAATGAGTAACTAGTGGAACAAAGATTCTCCCCAGTCAGAATTTAAAGTGGAAATGAATTTGAAGAGCTGAGTCAAACTCTGAGTTTAATGATATATTTAAACTCAAGAAAAATTAAATGTAAAAGCTCTTCTGTTCAATTTTATCCTGTTTCCGTGCATTGGTAGACTAGGTTCCAAATGTCTTACCCACAGTAGGTGCTCAATAAATACTTGTTTGTGGCAGGGGAGAAATAGGAGCACAGGAGGATGCTAAGGACGCTTTACATGTCGTGGGATGAGTATGTGTAGAGTCACCTCTTCCCGTCACCCCTCCTTCAAAACAAGAGACGACCTGCTGACCGGGGGCTCCTTCTAAACCGCAGCTCACTTCGGGTTTTGCCACCAGAGACACGGCCTGGCCCGCTGTGCTGAGGGCACAAGTCAGGCAGAGAGTCTGGAGCAGAAATATTTATTGTCTCTTCTGGCAGCCAAGCACCTGAGTTCGCAGAGACCCAAAGAGGTCAAATTTTTTTTTTCCTTGCTCCTTCCCATACAAAATGGAGAAAAATCCCTCGTATTTTCATCCCCTTAATGATTCTCCCTTACAGCATTCAAAGACCCAGCCAGATGCACACAATTGCGCTTTCTTTTGAGGAGGAGGAGGTGGACTACAGAAGCAACACCAGGGGGCGCCATTCATGCAGAGTCCACGGATTATGGAACCGTTCTGTCCTATGATAAAGGAAACTGCCAGGCCAGGTCAGAGCCGGGAGTCACTCTCCACTCTACACTTCCATCTCCACTAGAAGCCAGCAGGCAAGAGGCTGCTCAGTTCTTTGAAGTCCTCCAATAAGGCGGAGCTTGAGAGGGTGAGGGTGAAGTAGCTTTTTTTTTTTTTTTTAAGATTTTATTTATCAGAGAGAGAGAGACAGAGGCAGGCAGAGGGAGAAGCAGCCTTCTTGCTCAGCAAGGAGCCCGATGTGGGACTCGATCCCAGGACCCTGGGATCATGACCAGAGCTGAAGGCAGACGCTTAACCGACTGAGCCACCCAGGCATCCCAAGTGAAGTAGCTTTTTAACAAACATTCAGAAAGTTCAACATTGTAGAAAGTTCTTCCTAGCCTTGAGCTAAAATCTACCTCTCCATAACCATGGCTCCTTTATCATTTTCCTGTTCTTAAAAGATGTACACAAAAGTTATATCCTCTTGCATGTGTATTTTAAGAAAGTTGAAATATCTGCTCCATATCAGCTACTTCTTTATCCCATGTCTACAGAGCATGTTAAATGTACTCAGCCTTTCAATATTTGAAGAGAGCTGCAATGTTTTATTTCAGCTGTTCTCTGATAAAGATCTTAGGAAACTATGGTTACACCTTGGGTTAGTCAATAGGTCTTTAGGAAACTTATTAACTCTTTGTGGAGAAAATGATAGAAGGTACTGGAATCTCGAGGGGATACTGTGAACATCAAATTGGATACCATTTGTGAACATAACTTGGCAATAATTACCTACTATATGAATTTAATGGTTATTTTTGCATGCCTGGTGAGTAACCAATGGTATTAACCGCCTGCAAATGATGTTAAGATCCATTCATTAATCCACACAATCATTCATTCTTCATTCAACAAATACTTATGGGCTTCCTACAGTGTTTCACAACTGAGAATGTAGGGATGAACAAAACAAAGTGACAACACAAATGGATAAGGCTGAATTATTTTTAAACACCTTTTTAAACCTGTCTTGCATTCTGTCACAGGGATTATAAAGGTAAATACACACACACACACACACACGTAAGTGTCTACACCCCATCCCTAACACTGTAATACTCAGATTCCTGCTTAAGAGCACATGAAAGATTTTGTTTTTCAAACTCACCTTTCCTCTTTGAGATAATATCTTTTATTTTCATGTGGAACAAAATTAAGAAACAGATAAGAGAAAGGTGCAATGAATAACAGAAAGTTCATAAAAATGTAAACAGCTTAACATTCATGGCAAGAAGTTGATTTCCTTTCTCACCATCTGGTCTCTTGGAGTAGCATTCAATAGCCTTTGAAAACAATTCTTTGTTTCCCTTTGTAGGTGTTTCACTTGAATGAATTAACAAGAACTGCAAATTCCTTAAACACAAAGGTATGTATATAGTTCCTACTTCTGTATTCATTTCTTTTATGGCAGTTTATCAGAGCGACTTCATAATGGAACCCAAAAGCTACCCAGACAGTAGAAGTGCCTGGACCATAGTCAGTGCTCAAAATATATAATTATATTATTTTTTGGGAAGGTAACTAAAGATGGCTTATCTTTATAAACTTTATTGTTGTTTTTTTTTAGATTTTATTTATTTATTTGAGAGAGAGAGAGATAGCAAGAGAGAGCACAAGCAGGGGGAGCAGCAGAGGGAGAGGGAGAATCAAGGTCCTGGCTGAACAAGGAGCCCAACATGGGGTTCGATCCCAGGACCCTGAGATCATGACCTTTTGTCGAAGGCAGATGCTTAACCAACTGAACCGCCCAGGAGCCCCTATAAGCTTTATTGTTAAATTCTTTTCCATATTAGTAATTTCTAAAAAAAAACCAGTGTAATGTATTCCTTCATTTATGTAAGGAGGTCTATAGCATTTTAGAAGATGTGACCTTCCCACTATTATCTATGGTGGGCTACTAAGACCAAACTTCATTGCCCAGAATTCTTATTTATTACAAAATATAGCAAACACATTTTCCCCGATGCCACCTCTACGAAAAGTAATACGTCCATGGGAATGTGTGCCCGGGGCCATCTTGTGGAGGAGACGGGGCAAGCTCCGCCCAGGGGCATGGAATATGTTGCTGTCCTTCATGCCGTGAGGTGATGGTGACATGTCGTGGTGCCTGCTCTCTGAGCATGGTCTCACTGTCAGACAGGCACAGTCCGTGAAAGGCAAAACTTTCAATATGTCCACATGGCGGAACAAATAGTCTTTGTTTCCGTTTTTTTCCTGAAATCTCATGTCCTAATGCAAACCAAGGACCCCCTCGTCTAACCTCAGCTGATAGTTAAGTGGGTGATACCAAGGTCCCTGTTTTCAAGTATTTTCTTTTTTCTTTTTTTTTAAAGATTTTATTTATTTATTTGACAGAGAGAGACACAGCGAGAGCAGGAACACAAGCAGGGGGAGTGGGAGAGGGAGAAGCAGGCTTCCCGCGGAGCAGGGAGCCCGATGTGGGGCTCAATCCCAGGACCCTGGGATCATGACCTGAGCCGAAGGCAGACGCTTAATGACTGAGCCACTCAGGCACCCCTGTTTTCAAGTATTTTCTAACCTCATCCTAGTGTGAACAAGAAACAGGGATCCATTCACACATTCAAACACTTCTCTTGGAAATCAGTATGTCCAGTCAAGTCCCCATGGCAAGTGGGATGTTTGCAGAAGTTCCTCCTAGGGAGTTAAAGTAAAACATGTTTCCATAAGTAAGGTAGAAGCCTTTCCTTCCTTCCTTTATTTAATTTATTCTAGTACTGTTTGTGTTTTCAAAACTGTAGGAAAATAAAAAGATGTAGTATATATTGAGATAGATATTGCTATGTAGAGAACATACAATATATTTTATATATGCATTTATCTCATATAGAAGAGTTTAGGATTCTAATTTTCAGATGTTAATTTGTGACATGTTCAATCATGTTTCAGATGAGTCCAGTTGAAGCATAAAAATAATACATTTTACATAGGTTACGATTAAAAACAACACTGACAAAATTTTGATATCAGTAATAAAGAAGGAATTGATATCTTGGAACCCAAGATATCTGACACTAATTACTGAGGACACTAATTCTCTTGTCAGATTATCCTAATTATGCAGTGCACCCTCAGAGGCTGAGAAGAAAGAGAAATGTCTTTGTCATTGAAATAACATCCTATAGTAATTTGTTAATTTTCCTTCACTATATGCCTCAAATATGACAAATGTATATATTTTTATTAGTTGGGCCTAGTCCTGCATACTTGTATTTTACATATTTCTGCCTTTATTTATGTAAGATTTTTACCATGTATGGCCTAAATGTATTAAAATCATAATTTATTTGCTACGTCTCTTCTTTTTCTATGCTCGCTTTATAGGAATATTTAGAATGTATTGAAAAATTATATAAACTGAAACCTGAAAATTTGGATTTGAAAGATAATTTAGAAGAAGCCAGGATGCAGATTAACTCATGGATTGGAAATAAGACAAAAGGTAAGGGATCTAAGACTTCTTTTCCTCAATCTTTTTCTTCTTTTAGTAATAATTTACATTGAGTGAAATGCTCCGATTTTAAAAAGTATACTTGGACAGTTTTGACAAATGCATATCAAGACACAGAACATGTCCATCATCCTGAAAAGTTCCTTTGTGCCACCAAGCAACCATTGATTTGATTCTATCATCAGAGGTTAGTTCTGTCTATTCTAAATTTCTAAATAAATGCAGTATAGTATGCACTTTTTTGTTAACTGCTTTTCTCATTCAGCATATTATTTTTGAGATCCATTCAGGTTTTTAGATGTATCAATGGCTTGTGCCTTTTTGTTGCTGAGTAGAATTCCGTGTATGAATCTACCACAGTGTGTTTATCCATTCTCCTGTCAATAGACATTTGAGTTGTTTTCAGTTTGGGGTTATGATGAAAATGTTGCTGTGAACATTTTTGTAAAAGGCATTTTGTGTACATATCTTTTAATTTCTCTCATGTACTTAGTAGTAGAATTGCTAGGTCCTAGTCTAGAGACGGAGAATTGCTAGGTCCTGATCTAGAGACGTGTTTAACTTTTGAACAACTGGCAAATAGTTTCCCGAAGTGGCTGAACCATTTTATACTCTCACCAGTTCCGTATGAAAGTTCCAGTTGCTGCAAATCCTCTCCAATTTTTTAGTGTTGTAAATATGTTTCATTTAACCATTTCAGTGGGTTTGTAGTAATGTCTCATCGTGGCCTTAATTCACATTTCTCTGATAACTAATGACATCAACTATCATTTTTCATGTCTCTTGGACCTTAATATATCTTTCTTTATAAAGATTTTTCAGTTGGATTGTTTTGATCTTTGAGTTGTGGGAACTCTTTACATATTCTCAAGACAAATAATTTTGTCAGATGCATATATTGCTAATATTTTCTCCCAGTCTGTGTCTTGTGTATTTATTTTCTTAACTGTGTTTTTGATGAGCAGAAGTTTTAATTTTAATGAAGTCCAATTTATCAATATTTTTCTTTTATGGTTTATGCTTTCTGTATACTCTCTAAGAAAGCTTTGCTTATCCCAGGGTCACAAAGATATTCTCTTTTGTTTTCTTTTCCATTTATTATTTTAGTGTTTACATTCAGGTTTATGATCCACTTCAAATTGACTTTTATGTAGGAAGTGAAATAAAAGTGAAGGCTCTTTCTTTTTTCCATGTGAATAACTGGTTGTTTCAAAATCATTTGTTGACAATCTAAAGACATTTTTAATTTCGTAAAATGAAAAACCACGAGTTTCTTATTAATTTTATTATTGAGAAGTAAGGAGGCATAAAAAGCATAAAATCTTTCTTCTGCCATTTTCCCAGTGATTTCTTTTGCTTGATTTGAGCAGAAACTTGTTGTCAGGTGACAGTGGTGATCTGCAAAACTACCTACTCTGACATTCATGTTTTCAGCATATGGTGGTAGGAGGAGAAAGGTCACAGGAAAGCCAAGGCTGAATGGTTAATGTGTTAGGATCTCTAAACCGCCTCTTAACTGGGTAACTTAATCGTCAAATACATTAAATCGTTTTTTTAACTTCAACAGGATTCCTAACTTTTAAAATCCCCCTTTCCTGTTAGATGGTGCTGATGATGAATACCTTAATGACACTTCATCTACACCAGACTGTTCTGAGTCTTTCACATTTATTACATCTACTGTCTCATCTAATGCCAGTGGGAATAATTCCTATCCCATGGTTCATCAGGTGTGTTTCTCTCCCCAAAGGTGAAATGCAGACCCTTATCACCCAACAGCCTCATGGCACCCCATCATCAGGTGCTGGTTAACACTATTGCTGTGCCTTCCAGAAAGACCACACCGAAGCAGTGGCTTTCGGGTTGGATGAAGTAGTCTCCTGTCTTAATTTATTTTTCTTTTCAAGGCAATCCTCAACAGTTTTGCCCTTAAAATACGTTACATTATTTCTGGCTTTAGGCAGGTAATGAATTTCTAAGCGACTGTCCTAAGTACATACTCAACTAAGTGCAGAGTTGGATTTACAAAATGTTGGTTTTGCTACTAAACCTTTCTTTTAAATTCTCCATAGTATTTTTACCCTTTCTGAAAATAGAGACTACTTTTGGCATTCCAGTTGTAAAATGAAGAAGTGGTATAAAATATAGACCTTGGAATTGTTTAAAGTGGGTTTGGGCTTTGGGCTAAACTTAAATCATTATTAAAGAATTCACTAACTGCAAACTGGAAATGAGGCAGTTGATGGAGAACAAGGAATCAACACTTTCAGAACTAATCGTCAGGTCATTTGTAAAATGGGTGTGATCTTAAGCAAAGCCAAACCAGAGAACAAGATTCACAATCACAATAAAAGTTTCCAGGTGTGCTGTCTTGCTCCCACCTCCAGTTTTCTTTTCTTCAGCTTTTCTTAGTGCCCCGAAGGTGTCCAAGATATCAGGCTGCACCCAAAATCAGACATGTCATTTAATAAAAAAGAATGAATTTGTATATGATAATTCAGTCCCTAAACTATCAAATGTGTTTATTCTCTCAAATGCTTGAAATTGTTGGTCAACTTAAAATCTGTTATAGTCAACTATAAAAATAAAGAGGGTTTATAGTTCTGAATAAAATGTTTTTATGCAAAAGGAATAGTGAATGACTTTAAGGAAAAAAAATAACCCTCTAGCCCAACACATCAGTCACATCTGGAAGTATCTAGTATTCTCTTTCTAAAGAATATTACCATCACATATTGGGGTCATAACACATAGTGAAATTATGTTCTTTTTTATTGCTGATGTTTTTTAAAAATGCAGATTCCAGGGCCACGTTCCTGAAGATTTGCAAAAAGTGCTTGAGTATTTGCATTTTTTAAATAGCCCCCGTAGGTCCTTCCAAGGATCAGCCCAGTTGGGGGACCCCAGTATAAGGAAAATGCAGTGGAGATTTTAGCAGGATTCATAGAGAGATACTTGAGGGGTAAGCATACCCAAAAAGGAGCACATCTGCTAGAGGAAACAGTTAATCAATTGGAATCTTTAATTTCTAGTGAAATCTGGTCCCTTTGGTTTACATACACAATGCAAGTATCTTTATGTTATGTTCACTAGCATGTCATAGAGAAAAACAAAATATGGTTGGGGTCACAACTAGATTTCCTTAAAGTGGTCTCATTATATGGAACTCACTTAGCTACTTAGCTCACTTACATTCTTAGCTGTTTTGTGACTACTTTGTACCATGCACCTCAATGCTGCAGATTAGTCCAGATGAGTCACATTTTACTTGATCTGGAAAGATTTCTAAATTATGTTCTTGAAAGGATCTATCTGACTTTTAAAAAGTTTTCCTGATAAGATCTTTTGGTGCACATTTCCCAGTTCTTTGAAGTGAATTAACTGCTTCTGGGCATCAACCACATCCAGTTGAGTGAAAAGAACATATTGAGAGACAGACATTTTGTCCTTCAGCGGCTGCTTTGTTGAGGTGACTCTTCCTTTCAAATCATCACGATAGTGATCAGATATTTCTGTGGAAAGAGACATAGATTTCATTTTGGTCACTGCAATGTAGGCAACGTTGGAGGATGAATATAAATGTGAATTTCCCATGCCTTAAATGGAACAATAAGAAGAAATTGGCTATGTTGTTTCCCTGGTTTTACTTTTACAGCCCCAGAGCAAAGCCCAGCGGATAATGCAACCACAAGGGCACTTGAGAATGGTCTCCGTACAGGAGCCCCAGGCGCAGGTCCTCACAGTGCCCGCCGCCGAGGGCCACCTGAGTGTGGTCATCCTGCTACCCAGCGGGGATGTCGTCCTGGGACAGGGAAACCACTGGCCTTTGCAGACAGAGCCACAAGAAAAGGCTCTGCTTGAGGATTCCATGCAGAAGGCTTGGAGCTTTAAAATAAGCACTTACGTGACTACTTAATGCAGTGTTATGTCCACTTGAAAAAAAGAATCAGAAGCCCCAAATGAAGGACATGTCCTTGTGCTAGGATGTGTTGCTTCTATTTGTATAAATTTTAGGCTTGGGGCACCTGGGTGGCTCGGTCGTTGGGTGTCTGCCTTCGGCTCTGGTCATGATTCCAGGTCCTGGGATCGAGCCCCGCATCGGGCTCTCTGCTCCGCAGGAGGCCTGCTTCTCCCTCTCCCACTCCCCCTGCTTGTGTTCCCTCTCTCGCTGTGTCTCTCTGTATCAAATAAATAAATAAAATCTTTAAAAAAAAAATTTTAGGCTTTCAAAGCCGTCACCACATTTCCTCTTTCAGTCCTCATGGCTGGTTGTTGATTTACATATACTTTTTTCAAAAAATATTACACATTGACATCTCTTTTGGACCTGCTGCCAACCAACTAAATTAATTTCCACCAACACCCAAGGCCCAAACATACAAACTCAATGCTCAGGCTTTTCCCTGTGCTTCCTTCTCTGGTACTTTCCCCTGAGCCCCATGTGGATGTTTTGCTCCACACTGTGACGGTGTCTTCTTGCTCCCAGCATCGAAAGGATCTAGTCCCTGCAGCTTTCTTTAAACTCCTTTCTTTCCTCCTTCGCTTCTGCATTTTATGCATCTCTCAAGTTCACGTCCCTCCCACCTGTTTCTCTCTGGCTGGACTTCTCATCCTCCCCTTTACTCTTTCTTCATCCCTGGTGGCAAGGATCATTACTGGTCCTGTGAGGTGACCATGCTGGGAGTGGCAGCCCATCAGGGGCAAGAAACCTGGGGACCAAGCCATGATTTGCTCAGTATTTCATAGCTACTCATGTCGGTGATGCCACGAGAGCCCAGTTCCCTGGCTTCTCAGCCCGCTCCGGCTTGGTGTTTAAGTTATTCAGATGCTGTATGAACATGGCTGAAAATCAAAATCTCAGTTCTTATGTATAATTATATTTCCACATAAGCAAATGTAGAAATATGATTGCTATAGTCTGTGAAGAAAAATAAGACAGACATGAAAAAGACAGGGTTAGTGAGCATCTATTTTACATTGGACAAGGGAAAACCTTTCTGATAAGTGAGGTTTGAGTTATTGCTAATTAAAAATTATTAATGCCAGATAGTATTATTATTTTAGAGTTCCTTTCCCATGGTTCGACAATGCATGAATGCTGAATGTAGGTGGCAACATTGAAATCTGACCATGGTTTTTGCCACAAACTCACTACAGGGCTGTGGGACAGTGCGTTAATCTCTCCAAACCTCACTTTATCCACCCCATGAAGACGTTACAGTAAATGATCCCTATGGTTCCTTTTAGCTCTTAAATTTGATAATTTCATGAAAGTTCAGTGAAATGGCATCCATCTAATATAAACTACATGATTACACTGTCAATACTTTGTGGTGTACTTCAATATCCTTGACATGAATCATAAAATTGGAACATTTTAGAATGATGTTAAGATCTCTGAGAAGTAAGCAGATTCTGAAGTACAGTCACAGTTGGATGAAATGATCTTAAAGAGGGAATGGGGTGCAGTTAGTAGGTCTTTATGGTCAACCACTTTTCTCCTGTTATGATACGTCATGTTAATTCATCTCTGTGCATGAGGACAGTCATCCCTGTTTTGTAAATGAGTATGAGTTGAAGGCAGTATATGATGGATGTCAATTCCATGCAAAAAAGTTTTTTTTCTGCTCGAGATTGTATTGGTTGGTGTGTGGTCTGCCTAACCCCAGATAGATTCCATCCCCAACACAGTCTAAAGGAGCCATGGGACACTTAAACCTCCTCCCAGCAAGGACCCCTGGAATGAGGAGAAGCAAGAGAAGGTGCCCTGTGAAGAGGAAAGGAGGAAAGGGGCTCTGCATTAGGGAGCATGTTTGTTGTCTTACAATATTTCGTGGCCCTGGGGAAGAAGGAATGGGTAATGTGTGGCTCCCCGAGTGAGAACTAAAACGAATAGGTGGGAATTACAGGGAAGGAGGTTTATGGTCAAAATGGCAAGGGCCTTTCTTGCAAGCCGAGCTGGGCAACCCTGGAGCCCAGCTGTTTTTATAGAGGTGAACCATTGACACAAGGGCTTCTCAAGTGGGTGCTGGTTGGTGGCGCCAATGCTGTGAGAGACGCTTCTCGAAGGTCTCTTTCAAATTTAAGATTATTTCATTCTAATCATTTACAAATGTTGCTTGGATATAAATTCAGTGTCTTCAGATGCCTGACTAGTGAGAATGTTGGTTTGAGTTGAGGTAGAAAAGAAATTGGTCAGTTTAGAATTATAATTTATGTCATCAAAATCAGAGGATCTCAGTTTCCAAAGGTGTATTTTTTAAAAAAGATTTTATTTACTTATTTGAGAGAGAGAGAGAGAGCACAAGCAGGAGGAGTGGCAGGCAGAGGGAGAAGCAGGCTCCCCGCTGAGCAGGGAGCCCGATGGGGGGCTTGATCCTAGGACCCTGGGTTCATGGCCTGAGCCGAAGGCAGACGCTTAACCGACTGAGCCACCCAGGCGCCCCTCAAAGGTGTCTTTTTAATGTGAATGAGAGAAGAGTGTAGGCACTTACGTAAAGTGTGCAATTATAATACATGTTGTGCTATTTATAGAGGGTCATAAAAGGAAGAAAGTAGCAATTCCCTGTGATGATTTATTTTTTCCCACATGACTCTGGGATGGTGTGTCAAGGCAGAGATTCCAGGGCTCACATGCTTCAGTTGCAGTTCCCGCACACAGCTGCGTTTTCCCCACTTCTTTTTTTTTTTTTTTTTTAATATTTTATTTGACAGAAACACAGTGAGAGAGGGAACACAAGTGGGGAAGAGGGAGAAGCAGGCTTCCCGCTGAGCAGGGAGCCTCATGTGGGGCTTGATCCCAGGACCCTGGGATCATGACCTGGGCCGAAGGCAGACGGTTAATGACTGAGCCACCTGGGCGCCCCTCGCCACTTATTCTTATAGAACCTGCTTTCCAAAATGACAAGGGAAAGTAGCCTGACCTATTCAGAACCTCACATCCAGCCTTTCGAATGCTTCACATTTGCGTATAATTTTTTCTAACTAAAATTTTTCATATTTTAACCATGAGAGACAATGGACTCTGAAAAACAAACTGAGGGTTCTAGAGGGGAGGGGGGGTGGGAGGATTGGTTAGCCTGGTGATGGGTATTGAGGAAGGCACGTTCTGCATGGAGCACTGGGTGTTATGCACAAACAATGAATCATGGAACACTACATCTAAAACTAATGATGTAATGTACGGGGATTAACATAAAAATAAAAAAATAAAAAAATTTTTTTTCATATTTTGCTTCCTGCTTTTTTTCCCATGGGTTGCCAAGGAGAAACTGAAGGACTGGATAGGTTCGGCCAACATGACTGACACAGCTGTGGTTCTGCACCTGCCCCCGCTCGGACTTGACCAGTTTCATGAAGATGTAACTTTCATATTGGCGGCTTTGGGAATGCCAATGTCTTGGACCCCTCGAGGGCTAACTTGTCTGACATAACTGCAGGAAGAGGCTTTGTGGTCTCCAGGATAATCCATAAGGCCATGCTAGAGGTTTCTGAGGGTGGTGAGTTAGCACTTACCAACCAAATGAGCAAAGTGGAAAATCCTGACATCTTCAAGGTGGGTGGTCCTCTCCTCTTCTTTATCTTACACAAGGAAACTAAGATGGTTTTCTTCTATGGCAGAATATCCAGCCTATAAGGAAGGAAATGAATTTATATTCAAACCACTCTAATTCTTCAAATCAGCTGGATTTTATGAGCTTGAAGAAAACTTTCAGTAGAGTTGCAACTAAAAGAGATATGATATGCTTCATAGCAATATTTTTCTTTCAACTATCTCATGTAGAATATCCAACTCATTCTTCCTTGGGTTGGTTTACATTGGTTAAAGAAGTTATAGCATGACATTAATTGTACTTATTAAAAAATTAGGATCAATGCTGCTTCTTTCTTTGGTAGCCTTCAACTTACTCGGAAACCTCATTCATAGGTTGCTAAAACTCAGAATACTGCCTTTTTCCAAAGAAACAATGTTATTCAGTGCGATTAGGTCACCAAGCGAGTTCTTCAGAACTCATTTACCTCACCTGCAGCTGAACTGTGGTATTAGTGAGAGGAGCTAACCTTCGCTAGGCACTCACATGCACAACTTCATGTAGTTCTCATCAAAGCCCTCAGTGGCAGGATTAGTTTCCTCCATTTTAAAGATGAGAACCTGAGGCTTAGGCTTAGTCATTCAACACACAAATGAAAAGTGACAGACTGGATTTTAAAACCCAGAAAGTCTGATATAAGACCCTAGACCTTGACCATGATCGGCCCTGCCCTATTTCCTGGTTTGTGTTGTGAGACTCAGAGCCAGGGCCTCGATGGTAGAAAATGAAGCAGACAGGAACAGAAGGGAGTCATTTCCCTCCTTTCCCTCCTGTGGGAATGGGTACAGGTTAGAATAAAACTTATAGAAGATTTTCAAGTGGACAAAAAGGTTTCACACTTGAAATCATTTCATAGGCAAGTGTGCTTTATTTGATGCTAGTTCTCTTTTCTGTATTTATCTCCACTTCATCACACTCTTCGTTCTTCCGGCCTTTAGGTGTTCATCGTCTCAAGTCCTTCTCCAGGGAACCCTGAGAATGGAATGGAAAGAGCCCTGGATTTGGTGTCAGGCTATCTCAGTTGGGCACTGAGAAGCCAACAGGCTTGGGGAGGCATCCCCCCCTCAGAGCTCAGTCTCATTCCTGTGCAGAATGGATTTTCCAGGTCAGCCTGCTTCACTAGGCTGCTGGCAGATTCAAAATCCACACACAGGGAAGGGCATGGTAAGTTGTTAACTCTAAAATTACAGAGGCACCTGCATGGCTCAATCGATTACATGTCGACTCTTGATTTTGGCTCAAGTCATGATCTCTGGGTCCTGGGATGGGGCCCCACCTCGGGCTCCATGCTGAGTAGAGAGTCTGCTTGAGGATTCTCTCTCTCTCTCAGCCCCTCTCCACACATGTGCACGCTGTCTCTCTCTTGCAAATAAATACATAAATCTTAAAAAATAAAATAAGGGTGCCTGGGTGGCTCAGATGGTTGGGCGTCTGCCTTCGGCTCAGGTCATGATCCCGGGGTCCTGGGATCGAGTCCCGCATCAGGCTCTCTGCTCCTTGGGAGCCTGCTTCTCCCTCTGCCTCTCTCGCTCTGTCTCTCATGAATAAATAAATAAAATCTTAAAAAATAAATAAATAAATAAAATAAAATTACATGTTGCCGAAATGCACAGCTGTCTGGAGCCCTGCACAAAGGCCTCAAAGAATGCTCTTTGGGCCATCCCTTCCTTTGATGTGTCTCTCCCTTACCCACTCTCTGCTTTCTCCCTCTTATGGGAGAATTTTGCTCCTTCTTCATGTCTACAGGCTTGATTATCTAATGCCAATTCCTTACTTACCCTGGTGGTGTCATTTTGCAGTCATTCTGCATTTCTAGTTTTATCTGGTGGGAATGATTTAGAGAAATGGTTTTGATCATTTTTCTCAGATTTTTAGAATTTGAATTGTATGTCTACTTTTAAGTGAGTTGGGGCCACATCCCAAACTCACAACTAGTTCAATCCCTTCACTCATGTCAGAACATTGCTTTTTAAAAAGTTTTACCATTTAAATTTAAATTTATTGATATAATAAATCTAATATTAACCACTTCCCTTAAATCATTTGATTGGTAACTTGTATCAGGTGAATCATTCCAGTGATGCTAATGCATTGTACCGAGATTGTTTCTCAATCTCTGCTACCTCACAATTTAGATTTTAATTGCTTTAGGTTGGATATAGCAATTATATTTTGACAGGACTGAATAAAAATTCTGTAATGTATAACCACTGGGGAAATATTGGTGGTGATGTACTATTAAAAATTTACTAGTTGCTTAGAGTGTTTTTCATCGAGTCACTTTGTACACCCTAGTAACACATTCCCAGAATTTGTTTAAATACCTTCCATTGTCTAAGCTGACATTTGAGTCATCATAGTTTCCAAATGAAGTACTGTCAGAAGCAGCCAAAAAGGTATGAGAAAACAATTAATGCTGGACAAGTTGAGGAAGTGAAACATAAAAGGTGGAGAGCAAGGCCAAGTATACAGTAACATACAGAAATATTCTAACTATGGGTTTTTTTCATTGTAATGCTGGGGATTTTTCTTCTTTTTTAAAATTGTATGTCCATGCCCCTAATCAGTTATACAGGGGGGAAAAAAAAAAGAGGAAAGGAAAAGAGAAGAAAAGAAAAGGGAAAAAAGTGTAATTGAGAAAAGTGGGACTCACACAGTTTTGTGAACTATTTTCTACAAAAACAGCAGTTGACATCTGAAGAGTCTAATCTTTAGTTCAAACAGAATGTATAGAGGCTGAGCTAAACCACCCGCTCATGCACACATGTATGCATGCATTCTCTCTAAAATAAATGAATAAATCTTTTAAAAAAATTACAAATCTAGGGCACCTGGGTGGCTCAGTTGGTTAAGCAACTGCCTTCGGCTCAGGTCATGATCCTGGAGTCCTAGGATCGAGTCCCGCATTGGACTCCCCACTCGGGGGGGAGTCTGCTTCTCCCTCTGACCCTCCCCTCTCTCATGCTCTCTCTGTCTCATTCTCGCTTTCTCAAATAAATAAATAAAATATTTAAAAAAAAATTACAAATCTAATATTGTTTAGTACTACTCTTAACAAATATTTATTTTTGAAAATAAATGCTTTAAAAAAGCTAACAATGGTTTCTAGTAGATAAGATAGATTGAAGAAAAATGCCTTTACTTCAAATAAAGAAGATTTGTTTTAAAAGAGTCTGGAATACGTGTGGAATATACACAGACAGGCAAAAGGGACCATGGAGTTGCATAATAGCATGAACCATAGGTTCAAAGAAATTCCTTACTTCATACTTGATAAATATATTTCATTTCTTTTCATCACATTTACATCTTTATATGCCTCACCTTGTATATAGCTTACCCAGTCCCTCAGTGTACAGCTATACTTGGATTTCTACATGAATTGGAAGTACTAATGAAGTTAGTCAATGAGCCAGCCTCCGCCCATTGCTTGAACATCCATACGGAACATGGCGCCACCCAAAGATTTCTCTCTCCACCTCCAACATAGCAACAAGGAGACTCCATTGCACAAGAAAAACCTCAGCTCCCTCACGCAGCTGTCTTTCTAGGGCGGAATGCCTGAGGGCTGTTCTCTGTGCAACTCTGTTCCAGCAGGTATGTGCTCCTGTTTTAAGAAAAATTTGGCATGAGATTAAAGATAAAATTTGAAACGAAGTATCTTATGAATTAATCTCTTTAATCTTGGCATTCAGAAATTGACAGCAAGGAATAAAGGGAGCAAATCTGTCAAAATAATGAATAAATCATTAATAGCTTCACCTGACTCTCTCTTAGACCAAGACATCTAGGCCAAAGGATCAGGAGTCAACACTTGTAAATAATTTTATGAGCGTAATTAAAATTTCAGAGCAGAAAACCATATATTTCCATATGGAGAATAATACTGTTTGGGAAATGAAGTTTAAATGTTTTTCTAAATCTGCTGTTTGGAAGCAAGTATTCTATTTAGGAATTGTTTCTAAACCAGAAAACCATAAAAGCTATGGACTATAACTTATACAGTATCTTATTTTTCCCTATTGAAACATAGATAATTTTCTAGAAAAGAACCCTCCCTCTACCCCTGTGGCTATTCTACAAAATTTTAACAACCCATGTCACATACTCTATAGTAATACTGATAAGCAATTTTAATATAAGCAATAAAATGTAAGAGTAAGTAATAATAATAATAATGATGATGATGATGATCTAAACAAACATAAGAAGAAAAGCATTTATTTGCTTCCAGTTTTAATTAATAATTTTATCTGGGTCATGATTTGCTTAGGTCAGAGGCTGACAGTAGTATTTCTAAACTTGGGTAGGACTTTTGATCTATGAAGACACAGAGAAGACACAAAGTAAGGCTGACATGAGACAAATGCCTTGAATTTAATAAGGTGCTAGTTAATAAAGTGAGGAAAGATGTTTGAAACTACTGCATATTAATACCTTCCTTAGCACACAGATTTTAAAGATAACTCAATTTATTTTGTGTATAGCTCCTTTTTTGCAGCAGGCTCTAGTAGAATCTGTAAATAAGAATCTGTATACTTAGTCTTGTTATATTATTATTGTTATAATATATTACAAACTTATTTAATACATATATTATATGTATTACATTGTATTTTTATTGTCAAATATTTTGCCAGGCTAGTTAGGGAATCGGGTGGGACAACTTAGGTGCATAAACAAGAAGAAGCAGTGGGGGAAACTCAGTAAAATTTTTTTCTCAAAGCATTTTCCGTCCAGACTATACCAAGGCTGTTTATATCCTTGCAATACTGATGAGCACCTTTCACTTTAGCTGAGGCCATATTCTTTTTCAGGGTAAAAATTCATTTCAGTTACAGTTTATATGCTATTTTTAGAAACATGGGGATTGGGATGAGAAAGAGAATTTAAATTAAAAAAAAAGAGAGAATTTTCACATATACAAATTATTCAGGCCCTAAATGTTGTCCTGTTTTAATCCTATCTATCACGTAATAATCAAATATCTATCATCCAGTAGTATGAAGTGGGTACAACCACCCATCAACACAATCTGGAATCAGACAAGGTTTGGGAGGATTAGGAAAAATGATTGAGAACACTGAATAAAGACTGGATTTCACTTTAGCCTAGTATCATCGTAACCTCCAGGTAAATATGAGAAAACTGCTTCTGTGTAAAGTATCTTGTCAGGAACCTACCCGCCTCCTCCCTCCGTTGCCCCACCCCCACATGCAGAGAGGAGAGTGTAGCAAAAAGAATCTTGTTGATTTAAATCAGAATGTACACATTACTTTCATTTTCATGTGTAGAAACAAAACAAAAATTCTTCATACTGTTAAATTACTTTCCTTCTGTTTATCACAGTAATTCTTTGAATAAAAACTGAGTTTTCTCTATTTCATAGCTGGAATATGATAGATCAAGACATGTAGTTGTTATTGTTGTTGTTTTTAATGGTCTTAGGCTCTAAGAACAAACTGGCAGAGCTCTTGAACTCTAAAACTGCCCTCCTGAGGGAATTCGTCAATGAATTTTAACCTGAGGATTCTTCAAAATGACCAAATCATTACAAAACTCCCATCTGTAAGGTGGTGGATGGAAATATGAATATAGAATAAAATTCCCCCAATTTTTCTTTTCTAGTGGTGGCAACAGACACAATGATTTAATTTTAATGGAAAGCAAGATGTCTTCTTTTAAGAGTTTCCATGAATTAAATATTGCATGCCATGCCTTCAGGAAGCAAAGTGCTTAACTGGCAAACCCACACATAGCATAAACACAATAAATACATGTAGCTCTGAGTGGGATGCTCTCTATTTTACTGGACTTTTTAAAGTCATGGACTCCTTTTAGAATTTGATAAAAGCTATTGATCTTTCCTCATAAAATGACCCACACACATTCACACAAAATGCTTCACACAATTTCCCAGACCTCTTTAAGTTGTGCATGGATCCCAGGCTAAGAAGTGCTGGTGTACGTAGCTCTATCTTTGTATTAGTGCTTCTTGAACCCATCCAGGTGGCAAAGCAACTGAACATGATGATCATCTTTGTGAAACATCACCTGTTTTTAATTCACCATACAATCTAGAAAAAATTATTTATGTGTCTGGGGTGATCCTGTGATCTTTGAGATAGTGAATACGCTCTTCTCCACAACATTTCATGTCATGTACTTTTATGATTCTTGCTGGAATTTAGCTAGCATACCTCCATAAATAATATCTTCTCTCTCTCATTAATTTGTACCTTGTTTAAATTAGCTTAAGATATTATATCCATTAGCTTGTTATTCTTTATCATGCACAAATTTCCCTGAATCTGGCCACTGGAAGCCCCCTCAAGGCAGACACCAGGTTATTTTGACATGTCCTCATCCTGCTTTGAGCACTTCCTTACTCTTTAGTCCAACAAGATATCCTAGGATTATCCTGTACGTTCCCTGTCCCATTCCTGAGAATTTTCTCAGCCAGTTCTTTGAGAAGCTCTAATTCCCTTTAGTAAAGAATGGTATTTAGAAAACGATTTGGGTGCTAGGGGTACCCTGTTCTTTATGGGTATCTCCATTTCTAAGCCATTTCAGTAGCCAGAGATAGAAAATTAACATGATATATGCTATGATATAATGTATAATATAGTATAGTATAATATAGTATAATATAATATGATATATGATATGATATAATATAATATAATATAATATAATATAATATAATATAATATAATATAATATAATATAATATAAATGTTCTTGTGTTTACGCTGGTGGCCATGCATCAAATCCAGCCCTGCGGGATTTGTCCTCACCTTACTCCATTTCCTATTTGTGAATCATTCTCCCACAGTGAAGGACCTGCTTCTCAGAAACATCAATATATTTACTTCCTATAATACATACAAAAATTGTTTTAGAAACAGTTTAGAACTCTTTAACAGGGTGAAGATGACTAGGAACCAACATTCCATGAGTTCTTACTGACCCCTAGTGTTTTCTTTGCTGCTTCTGTAGTTTTTCAAATAGTTCTCCATGAAGGGGTCACCTGTTCTGCCTCAGGCTTTCTCACCCTCAACATTAATGGTATTTTCTGCCAGATGATTCTTTGTTGTGGTATGTGCAGGACTGTCCTGCATATTGAGAGATATACAGATTTAGTAGCATCCATTGTCTCTACCAACTTGATAGGAATAGTACCACTTCCTCCCAAGTTGTGACAGTCACAAATGTCACAAATGTCTTCAGACATTGTTAACACTCCTTACTGTTCCTAACTTTCTAGTGAACCACAATACCATCTTTGCCTCAGAGAAGGAATGGAAGTACTGCCAAGTTTGGGGATTAAAAAAAAAGAAGAAGAATAAAGCGATTAAGATCATTCAGGGCAAAGCCTTCACTTTAGGAATCCCTTTTCCTGCTGCCTCCAGATAGCCTGATTGGGAGTCATGGGTAACTCCCTTTCTAGTCTGGGCCATCAATCTCCTATAGAATGTGGGAATCATGGACCCATACCCTCAAAAATATTGCCGCATTTTCAAATGCTTACATCCTCCCTCTATATCACTCTTGCAAATCTCTGCAAGGTTTTAAAAATCTATCCCTATTAAATTTTATATTTGTGGATTTGATATATACTGAATGTATTTTCCAAACTTTTCCTCTTAGATTCTTGTCATCTACAAATTCAAACAACTTGTCGTCACTGCATTTGATAAAGTCATTCAATAACATATCCAATGACCCTCTTTGCCCTTCAGTGGGATATACTGAAACATCAGCCATGGCCTGAAATTGCTTATATTGATGAACTATACCTTTGGGTTAAGGCCCGAGAAGACTTGTTAAAATAAAAACGTAGTATCTTGCAGTGGCAATCAATTAAGTTTTGAAGGTAGCAAGATCGGGGATTGAAGCCAGGTTCCACTGCATGGGAATTTGGAGACTTACTTTGCCTTCTCTGGCCCCCTGCTTCCTCAGTGAAAATAGGAAGACTAGAGCCAGCTTTGGAGTGTTGTTGTAAGGATTAATGTGGTGGCACAAATAAATGTACCTACCACGGTCCTGGGTTCCACAGTAGACCTTGTTCCAACATCCCTTCTGACAGAAAATAACCTGAATAGCTAGGTGTGCCTGTTTTCTCCCAAGTACTCTGGCTTAACATTTGCATGGAGCCAGGAGTTCTTAATTTAAGATCCTTCAGGTTTCTTTATTTTATTATTTTTTTAAAAAATTTTATTTGTTTATTTGACAGAGAGAGACACAGCGAGAGAGGGAACACAAGCAGGGGGAGTGGGAGAGGGAGAAGCAGGCTTCCCGCGGAGCAGGGAGCCCGATTTGGGGCTCGATCCCAGGACCCTGGGATCATGACCTGAGCCGAAGGCAGCCGCTTAACGACTGAGCCACCCAGGCGCCCCCTTCAGGCTTCTTTAAAGAGTTCTCCTCCCATTGACTTTTAACTGTCACCGTACTCACTCTAGGGGAATGCTTTTTTTTGAGACTGGTAGGGCAGGAGGCTGTCATACTAAAACACACCAGTTTTTGATTTGATGAGAAATTAAATACACACACACACACACACACACACACACACACACACACTTCCTCCATCTTAAGGCTACTTTCCACAGTCAAGGTGAGCTGGTGTAGTTACTAGTTTAAATTGTTTTTCTGGAACAAGTCTGACCTCTAGAGAACAGGTGATGAACCTAAACCACCAAGAGCCAATGTCAGCTACTAAGTTATGGAGTATTAAGATTGTTTCAGGAGTCAGACAGATGCTGGAGTTGGCATAGGGTGAGTGAAAGATCTTAATTCTGTATTAACTAATGAAAAGAATTTCATATCTCCTTTATCTCAAATGTGTATTGTTTACAACTTTATTGACATGTTATATATAATAAGCTGCATTTTAACAATATTTGTTCTTCTAATCCATGAGCATGGAATGTCTTTCCATTTCTTTGTGTCATCTTCAATTTCGTTCATCAGTGTTTTATAGTTTTCAGAGTACAGGTCTTTCACTTCTTTGGTTAGGTTTATTTATAGGTATCTTATGGGTTTTGGTGTAATTGTAAATGGGATCGATTCCTTAATTTCTCTTTCTGCTGCTTCATTATTGGTGTATAGAAATGCAACAGATTTCTGTATGTTGAATTTGTATCCTGCAAATTTACTGAAATTGTGTATCAGTTCTAGAAATTTTTTGGTGGAGTCTCTCAGGTTTTCTGACATGACAGTATCATGTCATCTGCAAATAGTGAAAGTTGGACTTCTTCCTTGCCAATTTGGATGCCTTTTATTTCTTTTTGTTATCTGATTACTGTGACTAGGACTTCCAGTAATATGTTGAATAACAGTGGTGAGAGAAGACTCTCTTATTCCTGACTGTGGAGGAAAAACTCTGTTTTTCCCCATTGAGGATGATATTAGCTGTGGGTTTTTCATATATGGCCTTTATTATGTGGAGGTATGTTCCCTCTAAACCTACTTTGTTGAGGGTTTTATCATGAATGGCTGTTGTCCTTTGTCAGATGCTTTTTCTGCATCTATTGAAATGATCATATGGTTCTTATCCTCTCTTTAATTAATGTGGTGAATCATGTTGCTGATTTACAAATATTGAACCACACTTCCAACACAGGAATAAATCTCACTTGATGGTGGTGAGTGATTTTTTTTTTTTTTAATGTATTGTTGGACTTGGTTTGCTAGTATTTTACTGAGAATTTTTGCATCCTTGTTCATCAGGGATATTGGCCTGTAGTTCTCTTTTTTCATGGAGTCTTTATCTGGTTTTGATATCAGGGTAATGCTGGCTTCGTAGAATGAGTTTGGAAGTTTTCCTTCCTTTTCTATTTTTTGGAATGGTTTGAGAAGAATAGGTGTTAACTTTTCTTTATGTGTTTGGTAGAATTTGCCCATGAAGCCAGCTGGCCCTGGACTTTTGTTTGTTAGGAGTGTTTTGGTTACTGATTTAATGTCTTTGATGGTTATTGGTGTGTTCAAGTTTTCTATTTCTTCCTATTTCAGTTTTGATAGTTTTTATATTTCTAGGAATTTATCCATTTCTTGCAGGTTGTCCAATTTGTTGGCATATAGTTTTTCATATTGTTCTATTAATTTTTGGTATTTCTGTGGTGTTGGTTGTTGTTTCTCCTCTCTCATTTGTGATTGTATTTTTTAAAGTCCTTTCTCTTTTCTTTTTAATAAGTCTAACTAGGGGTTTATCAATTTTATGATTTTTTTTCAAAGAACCAGCTTCTGCTTTCATTGATCTGTTCTACTGTTTTTTTAGATTCCATATCATTTAATTCTGCTGTAATCTTTATTATTTCCTTCCTTCTGCTGATTTTAGGTTTTATTTGTTGTTTCTTTTCTAGCTCCTTCAGGTGTGAGGTTAGGTTTTTTATTTAAGATTTTTCTTGCTTCTTAAGGTAGGCCTTGCATTGCTACATACTTCCCTGTTAGTTCTGCTTTCACTGCATCCCAAAGGCTTTGGACTGTTGTGTTTTCATTTTCATTTGTTTCCATGTATTTTTTAAATTTCTTCTTTGATTTACTGGTTGACCCATTCATTGTTCAGTAGCATGTTGTTTAAACTCCATGTATTTGTGCTCTTTCCAAATTTTTTCTTGACTTTAAGTTTTATAATGTTGTGGTCAGAAAAGATGCATGGTATGACTTCAGTCTTTTTATATTTGTTGAGGCCTGATTTATGACCTACTATGTGATCTATTCTGGAGAATGTCCCTTGTGCCCTTGAAAAGAATGTGTATTCACAGATCAATGGAACAGAATAGAAAACCCAGAAATGAACCCACAAGTATATAGTCAATTAATCTACAAAAAAGCCAGAAAGACTATCGAATGGGAAAAAGACAGTTTCTTCAACAAACGGTGTTGGGAAAACTGGGCAGCCACATGCAGAAGAATGAAACTGGACCACATTCTTACACTATACACAAAAGTAAATTCAAAATGGATTACAGATCTAAATGGGAGACATGAAACCATAAAAATCCTAGAGGAGAACACAGGCAGTGACCTCTTTGATGTTTTTCATAGAAACTTTCTAGGTATGTCTCCTGAAGCAAGGGAAACAAAAGCCAAAATAAACTATTGGGATATCATCAAGATAAAAAGCTGCACAGAGAAGGAAACGATCAACAAAACTAAAAGGCAGCCTACAGAATGGGAGAAGATATTTGCAAGTGACATACCTGATAAAGGGTTAGTATCCAAAATCTATAAAGAACATATAAAACTCAACATCCCTAAAATGAATAATCCAGTTAAGAAACACTTGTTGTGATAAATATCTGGTGTTATATGGAAGTGTTGAATCACTATATCATATACCTGAAACCAATATTACACTGTATGTTAGCTAACTGGAATTTAATTAAAAACTTTTAAAAAGGAAAACAAAATTACTTTAAGTCTGCCTTCAAAAAAAAAATAAGCTGCACATATTTAAAAGGAACCATTTGATTAGTTTATGTACTATGTACACGTCAGCATAATCAAGATACCAAACATTTCCATCAGTCCCTAATATTTCCTCATGTCTTTTTGCAATCCACCCTGTCTCCATCCCCATCCTTAGACAACCACTAATGTACTTTCTATTGCTGTAGATGAGTCTGCATTTTCTATAAATGGAATGAGCATCCACTCTCTTGTGTCTGGCTTCTTTTACTCAACCTAATGATTTCCAGATTCATCTAAAGTTGTGAGGATCATTCATTCATTCCATTCTATTGCTTAGTAACATTCCATTGTATGGAGAGAATACATCTTGTTGAACTTGAGGCGGATCCTTAATGTGAATGTTAAAACTTCTAGAGGAAAAGATGAGAGAAAAATGTTGTGACCTTAGGGTAGACAACATTTGCTTAGAATACCAAATGAACAGATAATAAATAAAGATAACTGGACTTTATCAGAGTTAAAAACATTCGCTCTTTGAAAGAAGCCGTTAAGAAAACAAAAAGGCAAGTCACAGATGGTGAGAAAATATTTGTACACATATATCAGATAGATAATATGACAATAAAATAATAAAATAATATGAAAATAATAATGAGCTCAAAGACACTCAATTTTTATTAAAATAGCAGATATATCACAAAAGAAAGTATGCAAGTGGCCAATAAACACATGAAAAGATACCGAACATCAATAGTTCTCAGAGAAATGATAAATGCATGTTTTAATGCCTCTGAAATTGGGTTATGTCTTACAATTAATGAGCTTGTAATTGAGGTACTTCTATTATATTTTATTTTTAGATACTGTATCTGTTCAGCACTAACGTTTGGTAACGTTCTAAGCACTTCGCACACATTGTTGCATTTAATCTTCACAAAACCCTGTGAGGAGGCGCTATAATTAAACTCATCTTCACGGGTGAGGAGATTGAAGGTCAGTGAATTTAAGTAACTTGTCCCAAGTCACACAGCTAGTCAGTGGCAAAACCAGGCTTGGAATCCACTATCTACCTCTTTGGCTCACAGGTTTAAGTATTATGCTATTCTTTTATTACTACACTGATGGTGGATTTTCAATGGCAAACATAAGAAAACAGGACCTTCCCTAAGTCCTGATATTAACGTATTCCATTCCATTTTGTGGGACATTAAATGAGTCACTGTAAGTTAAATGCCTAATATTCAGTAGGTATACTACATAAATGCTAGTTCTTTTTCTTCCATCTATTTTGAGACCTTTCTTTAAGTTGCCAAAATAGGGAGGGTGAGGTCCTAGAGGCTCTAAACAGCCATGAGAAATAAATTGCCAGAAATCTATTTGAAAATTACGTGATTCCACTAATTTAAGCACTTATCACTCTTTTCTTTCAGCTTTTTACAGCTGTCTTTTATGTGAATGCACTTGAATTCTGTGATCTTCTTTATCAGTGGTTCTCAGCCAGGAGTGGTTTTATCTCTCAGGTAATATCTGGCGACCTCTGGAGACATTTTTGTCAATTTGGGGGCTTGCGGGGAGGGTTTCTAGTGAGCGGAAGCCAGAAATGCTGCTGAACACCCAACAGTGTAGGACAGCCCCCACAACAAAGAATTATCCAGCCCCAAATGTCAGTAGTGCCAGGTTCGGGAGAGCCCGCCTTATACAAACATTGTTTTATTGACATCAGTTAAGAATCTTGAGTGGCTGCAGGAAATTAAAGAAGAGGAAGACGTGGTCCCTGTTCGCAAATCGAGTAATCCAATGAGGGGGAAAAACCCAAGTCTCATGTTAAGAACAATATAATGAATGTCACAAGAGAAAATAATAGAATATTTTAAGGCTTTAAGGGAATATAACCAGATAATCCAGTCAAGAAAACCAAGAGGAGCTCTGAGAGGATTAAGTATGGAAATACCCTTCGTTCTTAATAAAAATGAAAGTGGGCTTCCCCATGTGTGGTGATATAATTTCTGGTTGCCAAACATCATCTACCTTTGAATGCGCTGAAACTCAGTGAGGACAAGGCTGAAACCATGTAATGAGACTTAACTAAAGGTGGTCGAGTCCAGGGAGTAGAGCCCTGGGAAGCCAGATGGGGTGTCATTCAGTGTACTTGCTCTCTAGGGCTTGGAAGAGCATCCCCTGCTGATCTCGGGCTCCGCCCCACCCCCAGAGGGGGTGTCCCCTAAAGCCTACCACCCCAAAGCCCACATCCAGGCATCTGAACGTCTTTGACTCTGTGCCCAGAGAGAATTAGAGTTCCAGCATTGACCCTGCGTAGCCTTAATGGCTTCTAAACTTCAGTTTTCTCCTCTGAAATAGAGTAACAGTAGTCCTAATGCACGGGTTATTGTATAAATTAAATCAGATTACATGTAAATCGCTTAGTGCTGTGGATGCCCATGGTCGCTACTTAACCGCTATTACACAACAGTTATTTATCGCCATGATAGTGTTGTTATTGTTATGAATTAAATCAAAGCTTGTGCTCTCCTCACTGGAAAAACATATTGTCTGTATATAAGTATGAAAATGGGGGAAGCACAAGGAAGGTGGTTACTACAGCCCGGCATCGATGGAAGAGGGCTGTGGGCTGAGGCGGGAAGGAGGAAGGGGAGTGCTTCCTGGAGCGCTCACAGAGAAGGTGTTGGAATGGAAGTGCGAAGGATGCAGAAGATGGCTTTGGGTAGTTGGGGAGCTTGAGAAATAGCTCAGTGGAATTAAATTCACACAACATTCACTGAATGCTTGCTTTACTCGAAGCAAAGATAAATACGATATTCTGTAAAACCATAGCCGAGAGGACAAGACAGACAAGTACACCACTACCTGTTTGAATTTGGGGGGAAGGAAGCAGGTGTGCAGTGAGAGGTTAGGGGAAGTTCACAACCCAGGAAATGGCTATATCAATAACAAGGAGCAAGAAGGACTAAAAGTCAGCTGTAGAACTTTTTACCCCCCCAAAAAAAGCAAACAGGGAAATTGAAGAATTGCCAAAGCCAACGGAGGCCAAAAGCAATTATGAAAACTGGAGTATGGAACCAGAAACTGGGAGTGAGGAAGGAATATACATGTTTAAACAAGTTGGGAGCAGCTGGGTGGGGTGGGGTGGGGACGAGGGAGGAGCATTTGCACAGTTGTTTGTGCCCATGGGTGAGTTTTATGACAGTAATAAAACACTCTCCAATTAAGATAATATAAATCCTCATTTTAAATTGAATTAAAAATGTTTAATGATTTATTGACTTAAATGCATACATTAAATAATAAATAGAATAAGTTAATAATAAATAATTAAAATAATAAATTGTTAATGAATGAGTCTTCACAACTCCTTCTACCCCTGCTTCCCTCTGTTCTCTCTGCTTCTATTAGGTGGAGAGCCTTCTTGCTTCATGGATTCACTTCCAGGCAGGAGAGGCTGAGTAATGCATATAACAAAGAGGAAGTGAAAAGAGGCCAAAGGGTAAATGAACTAATACAGTCCTTCAGGCTGATAAAAAGGACGTGAGGAGAGAGGCCAATGACTTGTCGTCCAGCGAGGGTTTCTGGAAGAATGATTGATGGCGGAGGGAGAGCTTGGACCATACGAAGGCGGGGGTGGGAAGAGAATGGCAAGGGGACTTAGTAGGAGGGGCTCTGCGTTCCCAGCTGGAAACCCTTTAATGGTCTCCCAGGAGATGAAAGCAAAGGATGCAATAGCTTGATGATTTCTGGTCGCTACACTGTCAGGACAGTGTGCACTGTGGGCCCCAAGCTTCTGGTGGTGATAAGTGTTGAACTCAGATGAGCTTTATCTGGGTGGAACCTTGGGGAATGGGCATCAGAGGAAGACCCAGAGACACAAACATCCAGACCAAAGGAAGACCCAGGGACACAAACATTCAGAAAGGGAGAGAAAAAGTTAACTTTAGGCTGCCTAAGGAAATAATGGGCAAAAAGTACCATGTATATTCCTTCATCCATTCACGGTGAGGAAACAACCTTCCTACACCCCTGTTGTGTTCACAAGGGTCGTGGCATGGCTTCAGATGTCAATATAGCAAATCCAGAAGGACACTAGTTTCTCTTAAGGGGTCCAGGTTTACTCAGGGTTTTATTCTGTGAGAGACCATCACCAGATCTGACCGTGTTATTAATGATCTCAGGATGCAATCTGTTTCTCCTTGTATGTGAGGTGCATGATCCCACCGGAAGCAAGGAAAAGTGTCAGTTTTTGTTTCCACACTAATGAGGTTTCATAGTCTCTTATAAAAGCCTGAAGGAGTAATTAGAAATGAACTGAAGTGGGCCAAGGCTATGGAAAAGCATTAAACAAGAGAAAACTGTGTGAAGAACCAGCAGATGAAAATAGCAATGCAAAACGCAAGGCAGAGAGACTCACTTGCCACCCTAGTAGATGGGAGAGTGTTTGAGGCAAACATCCTCTGTCACTGATTTCACTCCTTTGTAAGCCAAAACAAAATGCTTCAAACTTCCCCTCAGAGATGGAAATTGTTATTTGAGCAAACCATTTGTTTTACCTTTTTATGTTTGTGTGTTTCTATGGTCAACCGCATCTCTAATTCCCTTATTTCAGTGTGTCCATATGGGCCGTGATACACTTTGACTTTCTGTTTCATTACTTGTAATGCTGTGCCATAATTTGAAGGGATCATGAAAAATAAGATTCTGTGAACATTTTCTTCAGAATGCTCCGCGTAAATCCCGAATGACGGTGCTTGATTCCACATGCGTATGTGCTGGGCCTGCATTCCAAACATGTTGCAAGAATACGTGCACGGAGGGGTTGCCCCATGGCATGCAGCTGTGTGATGTGCCACCGTTACAAATACCCAGGAAACGGGTTTGCGTGTGGAGTGCCCTTCCTGTCTTTCCTCGTGATTAGAAAGCTACATTATCAGGGAGGAGTGCTGGGTCAGCAGCTCTGTGTTGATGTGGCAATTTACTAGATATTCGACTGTTCTTTCCAGGGCAGAGGGTGGGGCAAAATGGACACAGGCATCCGTGCCAACAACCAAGGTCTTCAGTACAGATCTATGTGAAAAGAGTGGGATCCGGGGGCATTTGTTGCTGAACCTTCTGTACCTCTGGAGATCCCAGTAGTATTTGGAAGGCTTAGGGGTGCGGGGGTAAATGGGCCTTCTCTGTCTGGGCAGATATTCGTGTAGGAGGAGGGGCTCAGGTGCTGCCATGACCACATGATCTAAAATCAGATAAGGTTTTAAATCAACTTTATTGAGGAATTTGACTCAATCGTACAAGTCATTCAGTTTGCCCAAGGCGAAACTAGAACAATTGAGTAAAGACTTTGATGTCCTTTATTCAAGGGAAGCAATGCATGGTTTGGAAGCTATGGAGCACCATTCTGGAGGGAGGGGCAAGGGTGAGTTTTATGGAGCATTAGAAGAGATGCAGAAACAGGGCAGGGTTGGCTAGGAGGCTGGGGATTTCCTTATAAGGCCAGTGGGTCCTGTTTTCTAGGGTAAGGTGAGTTAGCTAAAGCTGAGTGACAGCATTGTGATTGGTCTGTGTTCAGTTTCCTTGATAGGCATTTCCTGTAAGTGAAGGCTGACTTTGGTTTAGATTTGTGGTGTGGGCCAGGCCAGTAGGTAGGGCCTCCATTTTGTGGGTCCAGATACATAAATTAACTTCATCAAACTAAAACTGATGAAGCACTTCCTACATGCCAGGTGCTATGCTGGGTGCTGGGACATAGCAGCACCCAATCTCTTCACGTGGAGTTCTTCTGTGATTAATCTCTCTCTTGGAGGAGGCCACCTGTTTTGGGTTGCTTTCTCTCAGAAGCAGACCGTAAGCCTAGGGTGCCTGGAGAAGTGATTTCACTCCAGGGGAAACCAGGAACGGTTCAGGGGAGGCAGGATGAGGAAGGAGAAGAAGCCAAACAAGGGTGGCATTTCAGGGGAAGTCCTAGACTTGGCCTGATCCCTGATGGGGAGCTCTAGAACATAACACTCAGAACACAAGCGTTGGGCTTTTCTATTCTCACATCTGTTAGTGACTGGCTATGGGCCTTTCATGGGAGATGGAGAACTCACAGGTACTTCCAGCTCTCATTACTGGAGACATGGCTTTGGCATCCACTGGAAATTTTCTGAATGTTCCAGATGCAAGCCATTAGCAGCAAGTGGACAGAAGCTGGGGATGAGCATGTAGGAAAGCCACCAACATTGTCCACTATACCCACCAGTGGGGGAGGATGTATATAGGGCATAAAGAAGAAAAGAGGCCCCAGAGCTTTGCCACTCCAAGTGTAGCCTCAGAGGAGCAACATCTGGTCTAATGGGGATCCATCAGCAAGGAGCTTGTTAGAATGGTGGAATCTCAGGCCTCAGTGAAGACCTAATTAATCAGAATCTGAATATTAAGAAGATCTCCAGGAGGTAGGTATGCACATTAACTTCCAAGAAACTTGACTCCAGAAAAAATGATTTACTGACCTCCTAAACTGGCAGAAATAAGCATAGCAATCAGCACTGCAATATGGTGGGTGTGGAAAATTCTTAGTCTGAAGGTCCTCTGGCCCAGCAGCTGAAACCAGGGGCAAGAGAATGCATTCCCAGCTGAGAGCAGGGCAGTCCCAACTTTGCTACCCTGAGCCCTATCATGCCAGCCTTGCAGAGAAGTGGGGAGAGGATGAGGAGGAAGGGTTTGGTGCTGACATAGGAAAGCAAAATACAAAATAAGGCAAGATTTAGAGCTGACCCCACAATCTAAGCTTGAAAAGCATATTGAAAAGTCGCAGCAAGTAAACCACTTGACTCAGATATGCATCACTGAGGAGTCATGACACAACTCATGCATGAGGAGAAACCTCTGGGGTAAAATGTATTGGTCACCAGAAGGCCCCCAATAGTACAAAAATGTCTCTTCCGCAATGCTGAAAATCCCTGCCATCAGAGTCATGATGTAGTCAGTCCACTCACACCATCTGTGGAGGGATGCCATCTCTGGAGGGCTGCTTGCGGCCAAGCTTGGGGGACATCTGGCTAAAGACGCAGATTGCACACATTCATTTAGCCTCAGGACATTCCTAAAATCACATGAGAAAATAATGGTTTTCTTATTTTGGCTGCTGTGTTTTCAAGCATTAAAAGCTAGGAAGATAAAGGGAATTGAAGAGAATATAACACAATAACTTTTTGGAGGCTAAAAAAGTAGGTTGGTTATTATGGGTGGTAATTGGCTTGGTAGAACCCAAGAAAATTGAATCCTAGGAAGTGAGCAATAGGGAAGGCTGATAATCCATTTCATGTACCCGCAGATGTCTCTAAAGGCTGAAGAATGAGCAGCACTGGGATAGAAGCTTGAGCCAGAAAAAGACCAATGGAGCGACTGGTGGAATGTTGAAGACGAAGTTTGACATTCAGATCCAGCGTGCTGCCCCTCCCCCTCCAGGAAAGGAGGCAGGTGACTGGCGGTTGATTGTCCAGAGACAGTAAACAGATGGTAGCCTTCAGATAGCAGTATACCAGACACAGCTAAGATTAGGGTTGCAATAATGAAAAAAAGAGGAGTAAGTGTAAGTTTAAATTCTGAATTGTACAGCCCCCCCCCCCCCCCCCGCCCCCCGGGACCCAGAAGTCTGGTAGCCATTATCTTGCAGTTAGGAGATCAAAACAGTCTTCTCTGGGCATCCAAAGATAATAATACTGGGGATCTCTTAAAGCAACAGCCCAGCTAGATCATCCTACTTTCTACACTTTTCTCCCTTCCTCCCTGGTTCCTTTCTAAGCAGAGTTTCCAGTTAGGTTTTAGATGCCTCATTCTAAAATAGGAGTAGACTGAGAAGTATCCACAAACATTTAAGAAAGGCATCTAAATGAAAGAACAACCTCAGAGCATTTTCCATGTTAGAGATGCTTTCTCCCCCAGCAGCTGTCCAAAAGGGCTGGGGAACAGCCCAGAAGTTAAAAGAGTTAATGTTCCGCAGAAAAACTTGGACCAGAAAGACAGGAGAATAGAATAAGCCCGCAGAGGAATCCCTTTCTGTTTCACTTCAAAGGACTGTTCCAACGTGTTCTATTTCCATCAGCTTCTCTGAGATGGATGAGCTGTGTGAATGAGCCCCTGGCTGGGTTTTCAAGCTCTGGTCAACTAGGTAGTAGCTTTCCTTCTTTCTGTGCATCACTTTCCTTCTCTCTTCCTCTTGATACCCTGGAATGGCACCTGATCATAACCATTAGCATGCAAGCTTTGCCCTAGGTTTTTTTGCTAGATAATACAAGATACTATGCCCGGGTCTGAGAATGACCACAAAGAGCGGACCATTCACCCTCTACCTGCTGACTCACATGGGACTATGGAGGGATTGGAAGTAGTCTTGTATTGCATTAAGGTATTGATTTTTATTTTGCTTTTATTATAGAAAATTTCAAATATATACAAAAGTAGAGATACCAGATTCATGAGCCTCCATAGACTCACCAGCTAGCTTTAGTTATGATCACCTAAGGTCTCTTGGTGCTCCTATTCCTCTACTCTCTTTCTCCCACAACTTTGATGGCTTTGAAGCCAAATTCTAGGCATCATCCCCTGTTATCCACAAACATTTCAGTACATCTCGCTAAAGGTCAACACTCTTTAAAATCGTAACACAAGATCTTTTATCATAACTAAAACATTTAATAATTTCTTCATATCATCAAAAAGCCCATCATTCTTTAAATTTCTCTACTTGATTCCTAATTTTCTCCTTTTATGGTTGGGTAATTCAAGTCAGAATTCAAATAAGTCTACAAATCTCAATTTCTGATATATATGTCATATTTATAGATTTCTCTTTTTATCCTTGAATTACAATTTTTGAAGAAAATTTGTAATTTATCCTAAATATATCCCTATGAAATTCTGTAGTTTTGTTGGTGTATTCTTTCGTGTTTTCCCCTTTAAGTAGCATTTTAACTCATAAATTTTGATATATTTGAAATGTTTAAATTCATTGCCATTATCATTTTTTTTTTCATGCTCAAATTGCCTTATTTTTGGTCAGTGGGAGCTTTTTCATGTTGGCCTCTTCCTTTTGAAACAACCCTAGTAGTCTTTAATGGCCTCTTAGCTTTCTGGCATAAGATGTTCAGACTCATCTTGTATATTTCTTCCCCCAGACCTAGAATCAATTATTCTTTCAAGTAGCCCTAGTCTTCCCTAGCACGATATTCCCTAGTATTCCCCAGAAGTTATTATAGGAGAATATTTTTCTGACTCTGAGATAGAAAAAAAAATTCCTTAAAAAGACACAAAATGCTAAGCATGTAAGAAAATATATTTAACAGCACCAAGAGCCATCTTAAAATTTGTAAAACGCCAAATTAGAATATTTTTTGCATCATATATAACCAAGAGTATATAGAAAGAACTCCAATAAGTTAGTAGGAAAAAGGAAAAAAGCTTCCTCAAACTTCCCCTGACCAAAATAAACTTCAAATAAGGATTTCACAGAAGAGGAAATCCACATCATCATAGTGTTATGAAAGGAGGTTCAATCTCTTTGGCAATCAGGGAAATGCAAATTATGACATACCATTTTATCCATGCTAAAGAGTCAAGAGTCAAGAAATTTGACAGTATCGAGTGCTGGAGAGGTGTGTATTGGGGATGTCTTTGTATAGTACTGATGAGAATATGTATTAGAAAACCACATCAGGAGACAAAAACTAGAACCAAGTTAAATATGTACTGACAGGAGAATGGATAAATTGTGGTACTCTAATTCATTCAATTCATTGCTATTCAATGGGCTAGCAATGAAAAAATGAACTATACCTAGAAACCGACTTTGAGAAACATAATGTAGAATGGAACAACCAAGATGCACAAGACTGTAGAATATGTAGGGTTTTTGTAAACAAATTGACACTCTTTTGTATACACCCTAGAGAAACTCTTGTGCTATCTTGTGTACATGTGCAGAATTTCCCTAGGGCAGGAGTCAGCATACGACGGCATATGGCCCACCATATACTTTTGCAAGTAAAATTGTATTTGAATGCAGCCACACCCATTTGTTCATGTCTGTTTTCCCACCATAACGACAGAGTAATGGTAATAGAGACCATATGGCCCACAAAGACTGAAATATTTACTATCTGGTCCTTTACCAAACATGTTTGTTTCCCCCCACACCCCACTCTAGAGTATGTGCAAGATAATGCCAAATTTTAATAAAGCTCATATGCAAGCAAAAATAAACAACCTATTATTTTCTCAGATTTCACAATAAGGATATACAAATAAAACTAGGGAATGATGAATAAAAATTCAGAATAGTGTTTACTTCAGGTAGGGATCAGAAGGTAGAGGATGGCATTGGGGAGAAATCCATAGTAAACAGAAGTTACTGGCACTATTCCCTTCTATGCTTTAAATATTATATTAGAAATAAAAAAAAAATAAATTTAAAAAACAAAAATAAACAATTCCAGAAAATTTATTAGGACTGAACAACATAATCTTCCAGATTAAAAGAGCCTGAGTACCAATAAAATTGGATAAAAGTAAGCCCACCCCAAAGCACATCATTATGAAATTTCAGGATATTAGAGACAGAAAAATTCTGTACGCTTCCAGAGATCAAAGTCAAGGTCATACACACAAGATCAGAAATTAGAAAAACCTTTGAGTTTTTAATAGCAAGGCTGGATACTAGAACATTTTTGGAGAAAATGTTTTTTAGCCTAGAATTCTATACATCACCAAACTAGTAATTTAGTAGAGGGAGAGAAAAGGCATTTTCAGATGTTCAAGATCTAAAAAGCCTTACTCCCCATGTCTCCTTTCTCAAGTTGCTCATGGAGCATTTGCTCCACAAAACTGAGCCAGTGAACCAAGAACAGGATGATGAAGGATGTAGGAAAAGAGAATCCAATCCAAGAGAGACATGAAAAAAAAAAATCCTCAGATTCTAGGTCATTGCAAGAGGATGACAGACTTTCAGGAGCCTTGGGAACAACTGTTTGGTCTGCACCAGATCAGAGGCTCTGAGCGTCACTATTTTAAGAAAATGAAGTTGATTAGATATTTCAAGCATTTGAATGTAATTTTTTCCAGTTTTATTGAGGAAATAATTGACATACATCTCTGTAAGTTTAAGGTGTATGGTATGATTGTTTAATTTATATGTATTGTGAAATGATTACAAGTTCAGCTAACATCCATCTTCTCATACAGATATAATAAAAAGAAAAGAAAGAAAAAAAGAACAAAGTAAAAAAAAAAAATTTCTCCTTAAGGTGATAGAACTCTTAGGATTTACTCTCTAACCAACTTTTTAATATATCAGATGGCAGTATTAGCTCTGGTCATCATGTGTACGTTACATTTAGTACTCATTTATTGTAACTGGAAGTTTGTGCCTTTTGACCACCTTCTTCCAATTGCTCTTCTCCCCACCTCTCATCTCTGGTAAACACAAGTCTGATATCCTTTCCTATGAGTTTCTTTTTTTAAGATTCCATGAATAAGTGAGATGATACAGTATTTCTCTTTTTCTATCTGACTTATACTTAGCGTAATGCCCTGTGGTCCATCCATGTTGCAATGGTCCTACCATTCCTCACTTTCTATGGTTAACTAAATATTCCATTGTATATATACACCTCAACTTTATCCATTCATCCATCAATGGGCACTTAGATTGTTTCCATGTCTTAGCTATTATAAATTATGCTGCTATGAACATGGGGGTGAAGATGTCTTTTCTAGTTAGTGTTTTCATTACCTTTGGATATATTCCCAGAAGTGGAATTCCTGGATCATATGGTAATTTTATTTTTCATTTTTTGAGGAACTCTATACTGTTATCCACAGTGGCAACACCAATTTACAATCCCGCCAACAGTGTACAAGGATTCCCTTTTCTCCACATCCACACCAACATTTGTTATCTCTTGTCTTTTGATGGCCATGTAACAGGCCTGAGGTGGAATCACACTGAAGTTTTAATTTGCAAATCCCTAAGGACAAGTGATGTTGAGCATATTTCATACCTGCCTTTCATACATCTTTCATATGTCTTTCTTTGGAGAAATGTCTATTCAGGTCCTTTGCCCATTTTTAAGTTGGGTTATTTGTTTTTTTGCTACTGAGTTTCATTAGTTCTCTCTATATTTTGGATATCAACCCTTATCAGATATATGGTTTACAAGTACTTATTCCCATTTCTGTAGGTTGTCTTTCCACTTTGTTGATGGTTTCTTTTGCTGTACAGAAGCTTTTTAGATTGATGAAGTCCAATTTATTTATTTATTTTGTTGCTTGTGCTCATAGGTGTCCTATCCAAAAAATCATTACCCCGACCCTTGTCAAGGACTTTTGTTCCTATGTTTTTTTTCTAGGAGTTCCATGGTTTTGGGCCTTCCATTCAAGGCTTTAATCCATTTCCAGTTAATTTTTGTGAGTGGTGTAAGCTATGGGTCATTTCATTCTTTTTCATGTGAATATCCCATTATTCCAGTGCCATTTATTGAAGGGCCGTCTTTTCTCCATTGAGAATTCTTGGCTCCCTTGTCAAATATCAGTTGACCATATATTATTGGGTTTATTTCTGGGCTCTTGATTCTGTTCATTGATCTATTCATCTGTTTTTATATTAGTTTTGATGACTACAGCTTTATAGTATAGCCTGAAATTGGGAGTGTGATACCGCCTATTTTTTTTTTTCTCTCATTAAATGTATTAAAATAAGATTTATCTAGTGAGGAGAGGTTTGTGGTTGAGTTAGTCATAAGTATATATAAAACTAAATATATTTTAACAACTGAGCCACCCAGGCGCCCCAAACTAAATATATTTTAAAAAGACAAGATAATTCAGAATGCTAGGAAAACAAAATTTGCAAAAAGTATAATTATAGAATATGACCCAGCTATGATGAATTCCATGCACATAGTCATAATAATGAAAACAGAGAATATTGATCTAACTAAAATTTTGATATTACTCTATTAGAATATGGCAGGATGGGAAATGTGCACATGTGTAGCTCTAAAGGCCATGCTTACATTGCTACTTCTCAGTTTTAGGAGAGACATGGAGGAAAATACCAAAAGGATTAGCTAAAAGAGTTAAAACTAATTCCTTTAAGGAGTGAGAAATCTGAGAAGAAAAATTATGTGCCTGCACAGTTTTAGTTAAAGTTTTAAAAATAAATTATAAAAATGATACCACAGACCAAAACCTGATGTATTAAACACAATCATCCTTTCCCAGTTCAACTAACCTAGAAAATATGGCAATATCTGGAATTGACCTTTCCCTTAAAGAAATGAATTAAACAAGTCAGGATGAACCCATGAGGATGAGATGCAATTTTTTTTTTTTTTGTAATGTCTTCCTTCATCACATTACACAATCTTTCCATTCACGTGAAGCTGTTCCTCCAGAAATGAGTGTTGTTTGGCAGTAAGAAAGGAAAGAAAAAAAAAAAAAAAGCAGCCTCTGACACTCAGAAACTAGTCCGACATAGCCAGGTCATGTTGTTCTCCTGTTAGACATAAACCTTGTCATGGAATACCAACCTCAGACAAGTTACTCTGAGACCATGAAAAATGAGACAAAATAGCACATTTCATAATTTTGTTCAAGTATGGACAAAAGCAAGGTCACTGCCACCCATAAAATACCAAACACCCCTGTCTCTCACCCAAGAATGATTGATTGCGACTTCATCGTTTACAGTTTTATCTTCCCTTTAAATAAGATTTATTGAGATAAAAATCAAGGAGTTACGGGGCACCTGGGTGGCTCAGTTGGTTAAGCGACTGCCTTCGGCTCAGGTCATGATCCTAGAGTCCCGGGATCGAGTCCTGCATCGGGCTCCCTGCTTGTCAGGGAGTCTGCTTCTCCCTCTGACTCTCCCCCCTCTCATGTGCATTCTCTCTCTCAAATACATAAATAAAATCTTTATAAAAAAAAAAATCAAGGAGTTACACTTCCTCTCTTTTCTGACAGCATCCAATACAGAGCAAACCCCAACCATTAATAAGGTGGGATGTTGGCTGATGCCTTGTCATAGGCAGTGTGGACAAGGGAGGATCCAGTTTAGCACATTGATTGAGGACTTACCTTTTGCTAATTACATCGCTAGGCACTGGGCAAGTCAAGAGTGAATATGACATTGTCTCTGTCCTTGAGTTCCTAACAGCTCCTTAAACAATCCCAGAAAACTAGAATTATACATTTCGAAACTAGAAAGAACATGGAAGTTATTGTCGATGGAAAGAGCATTGACCTAAAACATTTGGGTTTAAATTAATCCTTACCGTTTATTAACAATGAGACAAATCACTTGACTACTGTACTGTTCTGTTTTCTCAGCTGTAAAACAATGATTTATCCTACTTAAACAATCAGTGAGAATATTAAATAAGATAATGTGCATTTAAATATTTTATAAGTTGTATGAGACTGCTATAATGTAAAGGAAAGGAGGCCCAAAGGAGTAAAGTCACCTACCCAAGGTCACACAGCTATTATGAGATGTCAGTATAACACTGGAGGGGAGATAATTACCAACAAGACTTCAGTAGTAAAAATAATAATAGTAATAATAATAATCACTTATTATTATTAGACATTCTGCCTTACACTTTACCTACATTATTTCATTTATAACAATACTTTAGTCTTGCATATAGAATGTGTGGCTCTTTCTATATATCTCTTTATAATTTTTTGCAGAGCTGATGGAATTCATGAGCATTCTTGTATTTTATATGACTATGTCAGAAATTTAGGCAGAATATGTGCTTAACTTTCTACATTAAGAAGAAAGAGGATCTTGGGCGCCTGGGTGGCTCAGTTGGTTAAGCGACTGCCTTCGGCTCAGGAGTCCTGGGATTGAATCCCACATCGGGCTCCCGGCTCGGCGGGGAGCCTGCTTCTCCCTCTGACCCTATCCCCTCTCATGCTGTTTCTCTCTCTCTCTCTCAAATAAATAAATAAATAAAATCTTCTTTAAAAAAAAAAGAAGAAAGAGGATCTTAACACTTCAAGATTATGATGCTGTATTAGAAAATCATGCAACATAATTTCAATATGAGTCAGGCTAAGGAGTCATGATTCTTCATTTAAAAAGTGTGATGACCAAAGGTTCCTCCTTGATGGTAAAATTTTCTAAAAAAAAATTTTGAAATGAACTTTATGTGCTCATGTTCAGGCATACAGGAACTTGTTACGGAGTAAGAGTTGTTAAACATTTGTAACCCTAGGAGTGGGTCACAAAGATATACATACCTGAGTGCTATGGAAAAGTCTAGAACTTTCCTTGAGTAAATGGTATGGCTTTATTCTTTATCTCTCCACATATTTGGGTTTCTTAGCATCACCCGATGAAACGTGAGACTAATACAGTATGTAACCAGGACTGATGAATCAAAGAGCCACCGAACTCTAAGAAGTCACTACTGTAGAAAAGTTAAATTATTGTACTCTGTACTACACCCTGCCTGGGTATGAAATGAGATAGGAGCACTTTCATATTAAGGCAACAAGCATATGGGTACAAGAACTGAAATGACCAAGAAATAAGATTGAAATGGTGTTAGAAATGTGGTAAGAGCAGAAACCACTGAAAAATAATATACTTTGGGAGATATTAATTCCTTTAACTCAGACTTCAAACAAGCACTCCAAAGGGATAAACACACACACACAAAACCATCACAAGTCCTGACCTGATGGAAATCCAAGATGTTCTGATCTTTGTAGGATCTCATTAACCTATTCACTTCAGTGCCAAATACATAAATCATTAAAATTATTTCTTTCCCTAGAGCCAATATTCTTGCAACCCTACTAGCAGCATGGTGTTTAGCAGCGTCTTCAATTTTTCTTTTCCATTGAAATTTACGTATTTCTGTTTGTAGACAAGTGTCCAATGCAAAACTTAGAACATTGAGACAAATGAAGTAGACTTCTTCCGTTGTGGTCTTAACTCCCCCCACCTCTATCTTCTCTTAGCTCTTAGTTTCCTTTCTTAGTGCCTGGCACTTGCTCACTGCTTACAGCTCCTGGGACCCCAATTCCTATGATGACTTCACCCTAACCCTGGAGTAGAGGAGGTATTTTCCCTGCTATAGGCCTGACCCATCTGTGCCTATGTAGCTAGCTAGCCAAGATCAAGGTGTCTGTTCCTTTGCTTATGGAGTCTTATCTCAGCACTTGCCTCTGAAGTTCTCTGAACTCTTCTACCCAGGATCCTGACATTGATCTCACTTTAGTTCATGGGACTCACCCTTAACTGCTCCCTGTCCTGAAGACGAAGGTTCCTATCTTCATAGCAAAGGAGGAAGAGGAGGAAGGCCACACTTTGAGTTTATCTCAGTAGTTCTGGGAGTATCAAAATTAGGATACTAAAGTTTTTTTCCAGTTTAGTTCCAAAACATTAAGGAGGCATCCCCAGGGAGCACACATTATACCAAAAGTTGTGGGTATAAAAACTGAGATATACAGCTTCTGTTCTCAAGAGCTTTACCAGGAAACAAATGTGTAAAAATAGAACTTAGTACAGTTTTCCAAGTACAGTAATAGAGCTGATCACTAATGCTAACAAATTTGAGCACCTGTTATGTGCCAGATATTAAAGACTTATTTTACAATATTTAAATTAGTGTTATTGGAGAAGGCAGGGGCCAGATCACAGATGGTCTTGGACCCATGTGAATCCAATTCAGACTTTCATATTTACAGGGGGCTCATTGAAAAATTTTGAGAAGAGACATAGCTAGGTCAGACCACATTGTAAATACATCAGGCTTATGGCTGAAGGGACAAGACACTAGAGACAGGGAGATCAGTCCAGAGATGATGGAGACCAAAGAACAATAGTTTTAGAGAAAAAAAGAGGAGTGCATCAACTCAAAAAGTATTTCAAAACTAAAACTAGTGAGACTTGTGAAATGATAGATGTGAAAGTGGATATAAAGAAAAGAATCGAGGATGTTGCTTCAGTTTTGGTTTGGATGACTGGTAGACAAATGGGAAGCAGATAAAGAGAAACAGGTGGAAAATGACGGGCCACAGGCGGTCGAGGGTGGGTGTCTGCTAAGAGGCTGCATTTGGCCATCTCAGGATCCAGGGAGAGGTCAAGTTTGGAGACAGAGTTGCAGGAGCCTTGTCTTTGTTGTCTGCTTTCTGTCACCCACTCATCCCATTTGCATTCCCATATTCCTGCCCACGCAGTCCGTGAATGATGACTGAATAACAGAGGGAGAACTGAGCAATCATTTCCCCATCCTTCTCACTTTGACACAAGTCTAAATAAGGCTGTCTTAACTTGGAGTTGATGTAGGTGCTCTGGTCCCACCCTGTGATAAGATGCATCACTGTCCCCCAGTTCATCCTCTTTTCTTTTGATAGTTACTTCCTAGAAATCGGGGATTCCCCTAGTCATTTTGGATGGGACCAAATCTGAAATCTGCATGTGAATCATTAATGTATTTTAGTAGTAAGTGTCAACTGGTCTCTGGTCTTTTATCTACTCTTAATGAAAAAAAGATGCAGGAATTCATAAAGAGGATAAAACAAAAGTAATTGACATCTGGATTGGAATACATTCTATGATTATGTCTTATTTTTTTTTTTTTTACCTTTTAAGTATGTTTGATGAAAGTTATCGAAATGTGTTACTTTTATTAGGGATTGGCCTAGATGTACTAGGAACATGCTAGATAAAAGAGAGACTAAATTTACACTTGTTTGTTAAGTAATATAAATAATCCACTTCCAAAAATAATCCACAAAGATAACAGAGAGCCAAACGGTGCATGCAATTGTGGTTATGTGAATCCAGTGTTGTATCATTAGACCCTTGAAGGAAAGGCATCACTCTAAGCAGAGTTTCATTGGGTGTATAGGATGAGTGAATTCATGATTCATGATGCATTCTGAGGCTGCTCGGCAAATGTGATCTCTCTTTGCATGCTTTTGGCATGACAGGTTTTAGGAAGGTTATTGGTTTTCTCATGTAGCTGAATCACAGAACACTGGATACTTGTTCCCACAGCCTGCCAACCATGGCATCTATGTTGGAGTTATCACTTGGCAACAAGATAAATACTCTGACTGAAATGTTACACTCCCTAACAGAGCTTGTTTCAGGTGCAAACTTTCTCATACTCCTGGCTGTCCCAGGGCAATATCTTAAAAATAAGCAAGGTTTGCTTTCTTTTGCCCTGGAATCTGGTATTGTCTCTTTCTGTGGCCTGGGCTCACTGTCATCCAAAGCCTTTTCGTTCTTTTGCTTATCCTCTTCACACACTCCAAAACTCTTTCCCTGACCACCTCTCTCCACTCTGTCAAAACCCTTTCCGTAGGAATTAGAAACATGTATTATTTCTCCTAGAGCCATTAACATGATGATTTTTATTGCTAATTATAGAAGGAGATGTTTATTCTCTGATAAAGATATTTCAAGAAGTTACCACATGACGTCTTAGCCAAGGGGACCCCAAATTCACACCACAGAGGTGGCCACTTTCATATCCATTGACTCCTGCTCACAGCGACAGCTACTTAAATTTCTAGGGAGAACCACACTACCATAATACTAAATCTAACTAATATGAATGATCTTTGTTATAAGAACAATGTTTCAATATATTTAATGGAAAGTCATTAGTAAAATAAGATTATGAGATGGCATTTTACATCAAAATGGGACTTCCTTTTTGACCTACAATTGTATCGCACTTTGGATAATTTCAGTGGTGACGTTATTGTGGTGAGGGGTGATACATGTGTGTATTTCCCATCTACCCAGCAAATCCTACAGGGAGGATGATTATGGAAGTACCAGTGGTTGTTCATTCAAAGTGGAGAAGAGAAAAGAATAACATTGCAATGTGCTGAGCATGAACAAGTCATTCAGCAAATACTTAGTGAGTACCTTAATTTGAGCCAAGTGCCTATCTCTGTCTCTGGGGAAGCTCATGGGAGCTCATGGGAGACAAACACTCAGCGGTTAATGCACAGGCTGCTCATTCACAGTTGGACAGGTGCTTCAGAGAAAAAACACAGTGCATATAATCTCTCAATCAGAATATTAGAACTTTATTCATAAAGGTTTCTTATTTTTGTCTTTCTTTCTCCTTTAGACATGTTTCATTGTAGGGCTACTGGAAAGAAAATAAACACCTCAATATAGATACTTCGATCATGTATTGCTGGTTCTTTAAAAGTACTGCATGCCTATTGTGGAAAATGTGGGGAATTTTTTTTAAATAAAAAAAAGTTGACAAACATCTATGAAGTTACTACAATCACTGTTCACATTTTGACACATTTCCTCCAAGTCATATTTCTGCACATATTTTACTTCTATGTTTGAGGTCATATTGCATATACAACATTATACATATATAATATTTCTTACCACTTATGGTAAGTGGTACTATAATTTTTCTTATCACTTATGATTGGTTTATTTATTTATTTTTTTACCACTCTTTACCACTTATGATTGTCTCACCCCATTTTCCTGAAAGATAAGAAAATGAGCTGGTGAGAGACTTGCCAGTTCTTTATTCTCAGCTTCTGCCGAAGTGATCTGACCTACAGCTGTTGCAAGTACAGTTTCATCCATCAGTTTTTTATTTCAGTTATTATACTTTTTAGTTCTAGACTTAATGTTATTTATCTTACAATGGTAAGGCTCACTACGTGGTAGTTCTGCTCTTCTGATTGACATACTGATTGGGCTCTTGCAGTGGTCTGGCACATAACTGCCACCAGCTGCCTTCTTCCTCTACATTTTTCAGATTTTTCTTCCCCTTTACAGTTTTTACAAGCAGCTTCCCTTCTCTGGAGTTTACATAGGATCTGAAGGATCTCAGGCAGCCACTCAACAGTCTTGGCTTCCCACGTCTGTAATTTTAGTGCTTTCCCCTTTCAATCTTCAAATTTTTCATTTGTCTTTATTCTCTCCTGGAGGCCCCTAACACACATGTATCAATCCTTCCCCTCTTTTCTGTGACACCGCCTTCCATTGGTGCCATTCATAGGGGCTTCTCATCATGTATTGTCTTTTACACTTCCTCCAATAGTTTGATGCATGACCATCTTCTCTTTTTATACTGAGCTCATAAAATTTCTCTAGGCCCTAAGGCAAGTTCCAAATCTGGCCACCCACAATCACTCCGTTATGCTCGCTAACCCTGTGGAACACTTACTATATAAAAGATGATATGCTAAGCACTTGGCTGACATGATCTCATCTGCTCTTCACAAAAGCCTGTATTATTCAGGAATGCTTAAATAATATAGACTTATTATGTATCATCTCAGGTAACAATAACAATAAGAACAAAAACTAGAGGTAGGTAGTTTCCAGCATTGACTTGGGAGTGCTCTGAAGTCAGGGCTCTGGTTTGCATCTCGGCAAAGCTCTTGGCCTTCCTCTATGGTTGATGTATGAAAGCATCTCTTGACATCACATCCTCAAACAGCCAGGCTCAAAATTGGGTAGAAGGGGATGGTATAGGACAGGGAGGTTCTTGTTTTATGTCTCCCTCTTATCAGGAAGAAAAAATTTCTCCAGACATTCCCCAACAGAATTCTCCCAAACCTCACTGACCCGGATGGGGTTATATAGCTACGCCCTGGACCAACAATGAGGCCCTCCTTCCACAAGACAAGGAATCTCTTGATACCTGAACAAAATCAGGGAGAAGTATAGCAAAAACTGGATTGCTTTTGCAAAGGCAGGGAACAGTGCTGGCATCATTAAGAAACTTAAGCTCAGAGGGGTTGAGGAAGAAATTTGTGCAAGATTATACAACTAGTAAGTGGTAGAAAGAAAATTCAAGTTAGAACTTTTTTTTTTTAAAAGATTTTATTTATTTATTTGAGACAGAGAGAATGAGAGAGACAGAGAGCACATGAGAGGGGGGAGGGTCAGAGGGAGAAGCAGGTTCCCTGCTGAGCAAGGAGCCTGATGCGGGACTTGATCCTGGGACTCCAGGATCATGACCTGAGCCGAAGGCAGTCGCTTAACCAACTGAGCCACCCAGGCACCCAGTTAGAACTTTCTGAGTCTCTCAGAATCCATATCTGTGCTCACCATACTAAAGAGCCTTTTGAGAAAATTTTAGCATTTTGCTCAGTCAAAAGATCGTTTGTAAGTACCAACTTGATGCTCAGCACTGTTTTTGCTGCTGAAGGGGCATCGAGTGTAGAATCTATTTAAGAATGGAAGCCCACTCAAATGAAATATCTAGAATACACATGATTAGTGAATTAAGAACACATTTTTGTATTGTAGCTCTAAGAGGTGCAGTTCTGTGTAGCATGAGTTCTCTGAGGATTGTGGAAGTCAGACTGGATGTCAGGGAAGCTGTGGGGTATCAGCAGAACCTCAGAGATGTGGGTCAGTGGGGAGAAGGGAGGATGGCATTCCTGTTGAGAAGAAGGGGAGGGACACCTGGACCAGCAATGGCATCTACTGATCACTCACTGAGGCAGAGATCTGGCTGAGCACCAGGGGATGTTAAAACTTGTAAAAGCGTCAATGGCTGCCTATGAGTTTCCTTTGGTGTCATGGAGGAGCTTAGGAGTTGAAAGATTATTGTTGAGGGTGGGATTCCAGCTTTTTCTTGATGTGACCTGAGATCTTCCAGCAATTAAAAAAATCAAATAACTTGGGTTTTGGCTGCCTGACACAGATTCTGAAGAACACACGGATCCCATTGTCCCTCTGATAATAACGAGGGGTTTGGGCTAAGTCACCCCCACTCCTTTGGATGGGAGACTCACATAAGTAAGATGAGGTAAGGGTAGATCTAGGTCTGTGATCCACGGGCAAACTAAGAAGCTTACAGAGGGCTCAAACCCACAGACTTTGTCTCACTGACACTCAGGTTGTTAACCCAGCTCTCTAAGCACAGACACGGAGCTCACCCCAGCAGCCAAGAATAAATATGGTGATTGTACTTCTAACCATCCCTTGCCTTTGAGGATTTCCTACACATAAAAGTAAAGCAAATAGAAGAGAAGCCACCTTTACAATGTGCTGCATTTTTCAATTAGCTCTAACAATACAACCATGTTTAGACTCAAATTATCTTTCATCATGCCTATTTTTTATCTGTTTTTGTCCTCTAATTCCTTTGGCTGTGTTGAAACACCTAGTGGCTTTTTTTCCCCTAAACTTTGCTTTTTTTTTTTTTTATTTTTTTTTAAGAGATTGAGCATGGGCATTCGTGACAGGGGTGGGGAGGGGCAGATGGAGAGGGAGAGAGAGAGAATCTTAAGCAGACTCTGCTCAGCATGGAGCCTGACACCTCAGGGCTCAATCTCATGACCCTGAGATCACCACCTGAGCGGAAATCAAAAGTGGGATGCTTAACCGACTGAGCCACCCAGGTGCCCCCACCTAGTGATTTTTTTCAATCAAGTTTTCAACATCATGATCCTAGAGTTAAAAGTCAATTTCAAGTACACAGTGGATTTTCTCTGTATAATAAAAGATAAGATCTGTGTTGGAAACTGGCAAATAGAAAGTTATTTGGGTGTGGCTGGTGGCAGGAGATTTGGGTGGAACCCAGAATTATTTAGGAAATTCTACTTTGAGAAATCTAAAACAGTTTAAAATAGAGAATCTCCAAGAAAGAAAAATAGTGGTTCTCTTCCTCTCTGTTGTCTTTAAATATTGCAACCCACGAGCCATCCCCGTGCAATGATAGAAAGGTTATTGTAGAATTCGGCACTGTCCTTGGACATAGGTATAGAGGGGGACACTTGAAACGGGCTGATAAACTTCAGCTAATTTTAACAGGCATGTGTAGGTATTGCCAAACTCTTAAGTTTCTGAATGACGTCATCCTCTGAACAAATTTCTTAAATGGTGCCTTAGCAAACAAGCATTTTTATAATAGTGATGTCTTTCTGAGTAAAATGTTGAATCACTCAAAGGATACAGATTAGAAAGAGAGCGAGAAAAAAAATGCTCTGTGGGAGGGGCAGAGCTTTATAAAACCAGTCTTCTTCCTGCATGCACTACGATAGTTCTCTGAGGAAGGTTTCTTGTCAGCAGCGCCTCCAGGAATAACCAGGTATTTCAGAGATTTCTGTGGCCATGGAAACAGGCTTTCATTTTTTTCCTCCTCTTCCTTTGTACCGGGATTATTGATAATGAAAATTAAGGTGTGGGATGTCTTTAGAAGATGAGTAAAAATGTCAAGGTGTTTTCTTGTTTAGATTTCTTTTAAGTGAAAATACTTTAGGTCAAGATTTGAATTAAATTTGTAGTAAGGCTTAATCTTGAATCTCAGAAGCCAGCAGATGCCCATGTAACATTAGCTAAACTAAAGCGGCCAATCAAGTTGAGATGTTGATTTTATCGAACAGGTTAGAATATGTATATTCTTTACTAACTAGGGTTTTGACACTGAATTGGATGGAAATGGCTAGATCAATTAACAGACAGTAATTTAAGCAATGAAAGTAATCTATAGGTTGTATATAAATATAATAAAAATAAGAAAGATGAAAGTATCTAAAGCTATCAGAGATTACAGAAATTCAGCAGCAATCTGAGTTGGGTCTGTTCAACCCCACCTTATGTTTATTGAATTTAGTTCAATAATTGGTCAATTTAGTGGAAGAGAAAAATTTGCCAAACTAGTTGTTGGATTGACTGAAATTACTTCAGATTTACTTCAGGTTTAATAAATCATTTAATACCCATAAACAGACACTCATTCATTATGAAAATCATCAAATAACAGGAACTGCTTTTAATTTTGTTGGGGGAGAATGTGCTAAGTTTGGATGGGACGTTTCCTTGAAGGTACTATTTTCTCTTTGTTTTCATTGATTTTTGTGGTCAATTTCTAAATATTTGCACTATGTTGTCGCAAAAAAAAAATTGTTTTAAATGCCACAACAGACTCAAATCTAGCATCTAGTGCCAACAAGAAGAGGGCCGTAGTGGCCCCTGGGGGCACCTTCCAGCTTCCTGATGACATGTGCTGAGTTTTGGGGCACGTTTGTTAACTTGTGGGGCAGGAAGTGACAGATATCTTGGAGCCCAGCCCCACGTATGGTCTCCATTTATTCTTCCTCGTGATAATATTAAGCCTTAATTAGTAGCATGATATTCGGAAGTTAATGAAGCAATTTTTTAAAATTTTAGTGGTGAGAAACTCACAACAGGTATCACCTGTTTTGGGCGATGATGCTATTTGACATCATTCTGTGACTTCAGTTGTACATTGTCTCAGGCAGATTCCCACCTAAAGGTAAGGCGTGGAGTTGTCTGAGAGGAAACTTGCCATATATGTGCCTTCATAGATTTCTAAGACTGCAAACTTCTCAGACCTCATGTGAAACTCACCAGACTTGGAATCAGAAAGCTGAGATTCAGTCTAAGCTCTGAAGCTAACTAGCTGTGCAATCTACATCTCCATATTTTTTGTAACAGGAAATTACTAGGTTTTCCTGGGCAGGTGATAACACAAATTAAACAAAAACAGTGCTGCTGAAGGAATTTGGTAACTGCAATATAGACATGAGATATTATTTTTTTATGTTGAATACAGTTATTTCACTGTATTTAAAGAATAAAAAGTAGACTATTTTTAAAAGAAGTAAACACATCTGGGACAATTTAATTCTGTCCTTATGTACTTTTTTCCTTTATAAAGTCACCAGAAATCTATCAAAAGCCTCTCTGATAGTTTGTTTTAACACTTACATTTTGTTAGAGTCAGGGTGACTGATATGCAGGATACTACTAAAGGATTCGGTCTAGGAGAAGCCTGCAGTTACTTTTCTGGTTCTGAGCCCTTATTTTCTTCACATGAGGATAGAGATATGTTTTATTTATGATATTGATTCTCAGTTTGTTTCCAAAATGTTACTGAGGTAATTTACAAAAATGATCTGCCCAGTAAGACTAATTAGTTTCAAGACCATTTTAAATCGGGAGAAGGAAGGGGAAACAAATGTGTGAACCATTAAAAACAAAACAAAACAAAACAAAACAAAAAAACCAAATGTGTGAGCCACCCAAGTTAACCTATTCTCAGTGATGAAGCGAGAAAAAAAAAAAAAAACACTAGCGGGGTTTATTTGTTTGTTTGTTTTCCTACTTAATACACCTTCTAGGAACATTACAGACTTGCTACCTTCCTATTTTTATTTCCTCTATCTAGCATTTCTCAAGCTAGTAAACTGCCTAAACTCTTACCCATAATAGTGAAGTTCACCACCAGCAGGAGAGGGAGTGTGAGGCAGTGTGGATTGAGTGGGTTCCTGAAGCAGACCTAGGCTCGAATCCCTGCACCACTGCATAGAAGCTCTGTGACCTTCTGCAAGTTACTTAACCTCTCTGAGTGTCAGGAGGTAACCTATAAAATGAAGACAACAGTATCTACTGCTTTAGATCCTGTGAGGATTGAATGAGAAGAGGTGATTTCAGGGACAAATTTTGCTTAATTTACAGTTTTGCATCAATAAAATACAATTGGGTGGTATTTCAAATGCGACATTTTGATACAAATTGCAATGATTTTCTTAAAAGAAGTGTTCATGAACCAAGTGTTCCCCTAAGACTGCCCTAGACTGGGGAGGGAAGGGAGTGCTGGCCCTTGCTGGAAGCCTGCTGAGCGAGCCAAGCCTACCGATGAGGACGTCCCTCACCTCGGGGCCTCCCTGCGCCCCTCCTCAGCTCTGGGAAGCCACTGTCACGAAGGTTCCTGTGGGATGAGCATCAGTGTCATTTGGTATATTTATGTATTTCGGTAATTATAGGGTGTGTTTTAAGCCACCCTGAAAGCATAACACACAGCCAGAAAAATGATCACTGGCCAGTACCAACAGATACCCGCACATACCTCGGGTGTGTCCATGCTTTCCACTTCACACGGAGACTTGGGTCATGGAAGGTGTGTCTGTCCTTTATCTTCAGGTGGTAATAGGGTGTGTGTGTGTGTCTGTTTTGTGTTCCTTGTACACAGTGCTACCTGAAATGGGTTTCCCTGCTGGGGGGTGGCGGGGCAGGAGAAGCAGGTGGCCATTCCAGCACCCGCCACGCGCCCCTCCCCCCGCCCCCGTACTGAACTCCTTAGCGTGGAAAGCTGTTTTATTGCAGGCTGTGGATGTAGGTGTGTGTGTAGGGGGAGGGGGGTAAAGGAGGTAGGAGCTGGGTAAAAATACTAACCCTCAAATGATGAATCTAAGCCACTTCTAGAAATAGGGAATCTGAAAGAAGATGGACAATCTCAACTGGGGTCAAAAAGAATGTGTTTGAATATGCTTGTATTTGCCCATGTATGTGCTGGATATTTGCAGATGCAGCCCAGAGGTTGAAAACATGACCCTGGAGGCCACCCACCTGGCTTCCATGCCTTATAGTTGGGTGACACTGGTCACTTTCTTGATCCTCTGTGCTGTAGTTTCTTCCTTCATAAAACATGAATAACAATGCCTTTCTCATAGGGTTTTGGTAAGAATTAAATGGCTGGTAGGATGTTTAGAACAGCATCCATTATACAGTAAGAATCTAATAAATGCTATTCATTGTCATTGCTGTTATTATGATTATTATATGGAGCATCCCTACTCATCATTTAACTGTTTGTTGCATCTCAAGATCAGCTACAGGATCTAGTACAAAAGGAAAATGCAGGGCCCCTTGTTCAAAATTATTAAGAATTTTAAGTTGGTGACAGCAGAGCATCACTCGAAACCTGGAGCCCTGTGAGGCTGCACAGGTCACATGACCATGATGCCGTCTGGGCTCTAGTTCATGTTGTTCCATGAAGGAAGAACAGAGAGGGAATCCCTGTGCAGAGTATACCACGTACTACTCAGCCGACATCACCCAAAATGTTGAGTCATCTTTCAGAGCTGTTTTTCTTTCTTCCTCACTTTCCTTCCAGACTGAAACAATGGACGACCTTTATGTGGCCAACACAATCTTCGCCCTCAATTTTTTCAAGCATCTGGCAAATACTAGTGCCACCCCAAATCTCTTCTTCTCTCCATGGAGCATCTCGTCCACCATGGCCATGGTCTACCTGGGTGCTGGGGGCCACACTGCACATCAAATGGCCAAGGTGAGTGTCTGTTAAAACTCCAAACTAGGACTGGGTCCCTCCTGAATGGATTTATAGAATCACAATTTTATGCTTCAGGTAGCTTGACTTTACCAAGGTCAATAGTTGTCACATGCCATTACCACACAAGTTCCCCAGATTCAAATCTATAGAACAACTAAACCATGAAAACTCAACTGTAGACAGCGGAGAGTGTCATGAACAGCTGAGGTCACCACACTGCTGGTGATGTGAGGAGAGTGGTGTGACTTCGGAGGGCCTCGGCCGTATTATCACCCCCGTGAGTTCACGTCAACAAAATGGCGTCTGGCCTGATGGCCAGTTTTCAAAATCAGGGTGGACAGGGTGTGCGGGAGCATTGTGAGGTCTTTCTGTCAGGGCCCCTGGCTTCAGTCCTTGGTGAAGGGACACAAGGTCCGTCAGGGGACTCTCTCACTGAGCCTGGGGCCTTGGCAATCCACCATATACCACAGGGCTCCAGTGGGATGAATTCAACGCATTTAAAAAGCACCTGCTCCTGTTTTGTCCTAGGTCAGTGAGCTGGATGGGGTCATCATATAATTAAGATTCTTTCAGATTCACAGAGCCACAAATGTTGACATTGTATGCTTGAGCTACAGGCCCTGCTTTCTCACAAGCACGCACTGTGCTCTCAGTCACACCAAAATGCCTCCGGCCGCTTTGGGGTTTCCCAGGAGAGCCGCGCCTGAGCCTACAGATGTCCTTTGATGGTCCATGGTGACCCGTTTACCGTGGGCCGGGTTTGAGGTGGTTCACAGGGAGGATTAGCCAATCTCAGTGCACGAGGTCAGGAGGTAAAAGGCATCCGTACCTGTGTGTGTGGCAGTTTAAACATCCAGGCTTACAACAAAACTCAGTTGCGCAACCCCGATACCAGCACTGTTTGGCAATTCTCCTTCCCCTTCCCTCTCTTCCCCTTGGGCAGGGGGAAACTTGAACTGCATGGCAAACTTCAGAAAACATCAGGGTCTTAACTTTTTAACTGTAAAGGGAGCAGAAGCAACATATTGTGAGGGAGAAGGAGAAATGAAGTACTCTAGGTTGTTAAAATTAAAAAAAAATAGATTTTCGACACCAGAGGCGAATGAACGTGCTGGTTGGTCACTCTGGGCACGGACAGCTTTTCTGTATCTAGAAAGCGCTTCAAGCATGTGGGTCTATGCAAAGATGTTATATTGTTTTCCTGTAACTCTGCTGCCTGTACTGATTTTACAGTTCGAAGGAAAAGGTGCTTAATTACCTACTAAAAAGAAGGAGAGGGGCTCTTTGGCTTGGAGGAAGAAGGGCAGACTTTGGGGACAGGCCAGGCTGGTGGAGTGGTGGCTTCGCCACTCTTTACTAGCTCTGTGAGGGAAGGCGCCAGAACTCTTGGAGCCTCAGCTTTCTCATCTCTACAATGGGAATGAAAACTGCCCAGCCTGGAGGACCCGTGTGAAGATTGGAGTTAACCCGCAGAGCGTCTGGGAGCTATATCTGTTCCAGCAGCTGGCGCTCCTCGGCACCTTAGCCAGGTGCCCTAGAGCGTTCTATGAATTTGCCCACATGCTGCACGACGCTATGAGCTGGAGGCTATGATTCCCATACTCATTTTACAGATGAGGAAGTGGGGCTGGGAAGAGGCCCCATGGCTGGGACTTGGTGTGACTGGTAAATTCACGGTGTTGTAGTGGGAAGGAAGGAAGACATGGAAGGCTCTTATGTTCAGGATGAAGCCCCAGGCCTGCCGGGGCTCCGCTGCCTGGCTGGGCAGTGTGCCTGCCTCTATTTACCCTGTGGCCTCCGCATGGCCCAGGGTCCCCTCCCATCCCCCATTTCTGTGGGGGCTTTTGCAGCGATTCAGCAAGTCTTTAGGGCTAGCCAGGAGACTCTTGATTTTTAAGGATCAACTTCCTTAGAAGGGACAAAAGCCAGTAAAGCTGTTTAAAGAAATATTCCTCCCTTCTGTGAGGGCAGAGTAGGGCCACTTCTTTTCAGAGTGTCAGATGGGACTTATGACATATAATCGGAAGAGCAGAGAAAGATCCCGTAGGCCCTAACACCTGTCCTGCCAACCCAGAAGCTCACGACCTGGCTGGACAAGCTTGCGTTTCCTTTGTCAGCAGAGTCCCCACTATCAATCCATTGACCAGATAAGTTCCTCCTCACCACGGGCCTCACAAGGGATGTGATGCGGGCCCAATGGGACCCAAAGGATGTGGGAGGTTGGGGGGAGGCCTGGGTGCAGGGCCAGCCTGGGGGTGCTGAGACCGGAGAGGCCAGGCTAGAAAGCTGTCATGCTGGGAAGGATCCTGAGGCAGCTTCACAGGACCAGCCTTCACCTGCCAGGTTCACTGTGTTTTCTGGATCTGCCACTTACATCATCTGAACCCGGTCCCCTGTCTCCCACATGGATGTTGGTTTCTATGTGTAATGCAGCGTATGCCAATATTTTATGGGATCCCTGTTAATAGTGAGTAACCGTGTTTATGCTTAAACTAACTTGGGCTTGTAGTTTTTGACAGATTAAAAGTGGATAATAGATAAGGCCATTGAAAAGACAGAGACATACAAGGTCGTGAATTAACCTTATTACTTTCTTCAAAATACTGGCATTTTTTTTTTTATCAAGGCCATTTATGGGTTGGATGATAATTTAGATACTTTAGTGAAAAGGTTATAAATCATCTCATAATAACCAATTATTGTCAAAATGGCCAGGATATGGATTAGTATAAAATAACTCAAGCTGTTTCTTGTGAGGGAAATTTCAGTTGCAGACACTTACATATTATGTATAAAGAATATCTGTGCTTGATTCCAAGACACAAAGGCAGGGAAGTAGATAGGACCGCTAAGAGGTACCTGAGTGCCGTTGGTTTAAAGGTGAAGTAATCCAGCAGGAAAACATACTCATAAATATGTTCTCTCTAATTCCAAATGTAGGTGTTTCAGTTTGACAAAGTTGGAGCCCAGAAGATCCCAGTGACCCTGGAGAACCTCACAGGTTATGAACTCATGCAGCAGATCCAGAAGGGCACTTATCCTGAGGCTATTTTGCAGGTATCTGACTCACTGGTTCATCATTTCTTTTGCATTTTATTTCTAGAATCTTCTTGTCTAGTAGACAGGGAAGGAACCTAGTACAACTTCCCTCATTCATAGAAGGGAAACTAAGACTCAGAGCCCTTAAATAAATATCCTATGGGCACACAGATAAATATGGGCAGGGCCAGAATAGAATCTAGACTTCAGGACTTTTAGGTCAAAAACTGTTTCTAGATTTAATCATACCACTCTGTCATTAGTTGGGCATGTATAATTTATTCTGAAATCGTGGTAGCAACTCCTAGAATACACATGCATGGATGTAGATTTCTAGGTGGAAGAAGGTAAAGAGTGACAAGCAATTGAGGAATGGGGTAGGTCAGGCCCAATGACTTCATGAGAGACCACTGACCCTTAGATATCCCTCTCAACCCCTCTATTTATCTATTTATCACCTGTCCATGTATGTATGTATGTATGTATGTACATATCTATTCATCATCTATCTATCTCAGGTACTAATTACTATCTTTTCTCAGTATTTCCTTAAACATCAGCTCTCCAGCTAACTTATCGGATCTGGACATAGATGTAATCCTATTGATGAGCAACTTCCATAATACGCTCGTGGGTTAGGTAGGGGGAGATCTCCCATAGCTTCCTTCTTAGAATGCAGCTCCATCTGCCCGTTGCCCAGGGAATTATGGGCTGGAGGAGGTACAGAGGGCCCCATCAAGGTGGTGATCCAGCCAGGTCTCCTGTCACACCTGGAAGTCCATCTGCAGGGCTCTGTCCTCAGCTTCACCCGCTGCTGGCTGTTGCATGACCGAGCCCTGTGTCTGTCATCATGCTTACAAACTCCGGGCTGAGGATTGGAATTCACCTACATTTTTCATGGCTTTCTAAAACCCAGATTCCCCACCATACAGACTACCCTTTAATGGGCACTTTCAGACATATGTTAACTTTTTCTAGAATATTTCTTTGGTAACGTTTTAATATAATAAAATCCCTTAGAGACCTTGAAGTTTAGGAAATTATGTATAAATACATAATTATGTATAAATACATTCCAAAAGAAGCCTCACTTTCTTCTAGGACATTGGTTACTTCAAGGTTAAATACAATCTGTAGGTACAGCAAAATTTGAAACAAGTAAAACATTACCTTATGAGTTTAATGCACTAGATCAAAAGTATTTCCTCAGAGATTCCTCTAAAGTGTCCGAAAATTCTACGTGTGCATTAATACAGCATTTTATTGTTGCATTGAAAAAAATACATTTACTTGCGAAGTATGTTGTTTAGCCGTCCTGTGTTACATAAAGAGATCCCTCCTTTCTGTTTAAGGCACAAGCTGGAGCTGCAATCCATTCATCCTTCCGCTCTCTCAGCTCTGCGATCAATGCATCCACAGGGGAGTATTTATTGGAGAGCGTCAATAAGCTGTTTGGGGAGAAGTCTTCGAGATTCAAGGAAGTAAGTGAAACCTGCAGTTGAAATGGCAGGGCCCCCAGTGCGCAACGAGGTCGCCTTCAAAGCTTCTGTCTGTGACTCGCAAGGAGAGTCGGAATTCCACACCAGCTCCCTAAGGCTCCAAACGCCCTGGGTCACCGCTGCTGTTGCCCGTGGTCCTGTGGCTGGGAGCTCGCTCTCACGGCTGCAAAGGCCCCGTGTGCAGAGTGACTGCTAAAGCTGGGGGATCAGTGATTTCCAGAAACGCTACCCACGAGCCAGCTTTCACCCCCTACGCAGTGTCTATAATGCACAGTGCAGGAGGGCAAATGAGTGTGGGCAAGGGGATCAACGGAGCACTTTTAATCCACACTATTTCCTCTTTCAGCCTCCCAGCCCCCCATAGCCACCCTCCACCCCTTCCCCTACCTCAGCCCCTTAACACCCCCACCCCAAGTCTTGACAAGAAGCCCATGATTTACAATTACACCAAGTCTTTTTCAGTATATATTCTGTGTCACCTTTGGCCCGTTTCTTGCTTTAAAGGAATATATGCAACTCTCCAAGAAATACTACTCTACTGAACCCCAGGCCGTCGACTTCCTAGAATGTGCTGAAGAAACCAGAAAAAAGATTAATTCCTGGGTCAAGACTCAAACCAAAGGTAAAACCAAAGCAATATTTCCTGTTCTTCTCAGTTAGGAACATTTGATCTATTTTTTCAAAAAATCATTCCTGCACTTGGCCCTAACTCCCTTAAAATTCACCTCACCTTAATTATTTTGGTTAATGTAACCTGATTCTCGTTTAGCTGAGTGGTGTTTTAAGTGAGAAAAAATAGGTCTACTATAGGAAGACATGTGTTCAGTACTTAAATAATCTGATTTTGGATATTACCTTAGGATGGAAATATGAAAGCAGGCAGACCTGTCTTCCAATGTAGGAAATACCAGTATTGAAATAATTGTGCTCTGTATCCGCTGTGGACAAAAACAAAGAAAAAAGTCATGACCCTCCACTGAGTAACTGGAGTGAGACCCCTGGCAACAGAGAAGGAGGGATCAGAAACTTATTTTACCTGTTTTTCACCATTCCGAGCCTATCTGCTGTGAGGGTGTTTTGGTCCCTGCTAAACCACTTTCTACTATTGCAGCTCATGTCCCTAAATCTTTCATGGGCTCCTGCCTCGCTTTTGTTTTTTACCAGGACTCATACTTAACTAAATCATCCATTCACTGTTATTGAATTCAGTCCTTCAGTGAATAGTGGTTAATCCACCGTATATTTTGTGCCAGGCACTGTACACGTTCTGTAAATGGAACAGAACCGGACCCTGCCACCCTAGAACTTACAGTATAGGGGAGGCGTTCAGTTCAGTTGGCGATGGCTGTCAGGTGGTCACAGGTGCTTTTATGGGGACATACAGGACACTGCGTGGGAGCACGTGAGGAAGGCGCTTGCCTCTGGTGTCAGGATGGGAGGAGTCTCCCTGAAATAAGAAGTGTTTACATCATCATTAGGAGGATGGGCTGCAGCTGGGCAGGCTAAGGGCATGGTGCCTGGGGAGAGAGTTCTAGACACAGTGCACAGATGTGCCAAGATGCAGAGGTGAGAGAGCTTGGCCCCCTGGGGCAAGGAGTGCCGATTGGCTGGACTTGAGTGTAGAGCACAGGAGAGGGGATGAGACTGCAGAGGTGACTGAACTCACACACTTGTCCTGCTGTCCCCATGTCCCCACGTCCCCACACAGAAAGAGTGTCACTGCCCTCCAGCTGGCCTCTGCAGAAGATCTTACTCTTCGCTTTGACTTTTGAATTCTTAATAATCCAACAGACCGTGCTGGACGACTGCTGGCCCCTGAGCTCTCGGTTGCTACCTCCATAATTGCTTCTTATGCATTCCTTAATGTCAGAGTTTAATTTAAGGGGCAAACTGAAGTCCTAGCCTTTCCTAGAGGTATCTCCCAGCCACTCGTCTCTTCTCCACCCCTTTGGTGCTTTGTTAGCTTCATGACTCCTGTTAACGTTCACCTTATACAGCCTTCAACTGTGACTGAACTGATTTTATTTTGTTTGCTTTGCCATCCCATATAGACTAAAATTATTTGAGGATAGGGCCAATATGTCACCCTTCTCCTGGGTCCCCACAAAAATTAGCACAGTCTTTGGCTGATAATGAAAATCCTTCATTCTCCCAAATCTCCAGGTAGAATTATAGGTCGTAAATTGCTGGCTAGCAACATATAGATGGATTTCTAGGAAGAAAAACACAGAGATTATTACGAAGGTGAATTGTCCTGGTATTTCATAGATTTATGAGCTGTTAGGACCAGAAAGTTCCTTGGAGATAATTTATCCAAATTTGCCCCTTTATGGTTGTGGACTCGTGGTCCCTGAGGGGTTAACGACTTATTCAAGATTCCACTACCAGTTAGTGGTGAAACTGGGGGTTCCTCTTCTTTGATCCTTAGTCTGAATTCTGAATTCTTTATTTGGGTGTTTAAAGAGTTTGTTTGATAATGTAGGCAAAAAGTAAATGCTCATGTAACTCCAATGTTTAGAACCTTGTTTCAAGGAATAGTTTGGTGTCTTATTTTCTTAGCTCCCATACTGGGAAAAAGCACACAAACCAAGTTCTGTAGAACTTATAAAATATTTTTGTTTCTCTGAAAATAGTTGTTCTACTTTTGTTCTTCATTTCTATAACCGATTTCGAAATTACTGTTCTAAAATACTGACAAGCCGCTGACACAGAGGAATCAGGGAAAGTGAAGTTTAACAGAAGTGAAAGTAAAAACTGACTGCAGAATTCAAGAGACATGTAGAAGTTCTGCTTTTCTGAGAACAGCACAAATTCGTTTTCTAAGCATTGTCTTCAGTGGCCGTGAATCAAGCAGTTGTGTTGCCAAAATGCCTTGTCGTCCTTTGGGCTGACTGCTTTACCAAATTTTGTAATAATTTGAGGGAATTGTCTGTTTTATTTATTATGATCACATGAATTCTGTCATTTACATCACAAAGTTAAGTAAAGCCGTAGCAATTTTCAATAGTAACCAAGAGTTTTAATTGCCTGGGGGATATATTGAATGGATATATGGAAGCTGGTCAGATTACAGTGACCTTTATATTAGTCCTGTGTCTGTCAGTAGGATACGGAGTGGGTGGAGGTTGACACAGAATCCTGACCATTTTACCACTTTGTGACCTTGAGGAGACTGCTAACCTTTCTCAGTGGGGGATCTTTTGGTGTAAAATGACACTAGGGATACCCCAATAGAATAGTTGTCAGGATTAAGAAAAATAATGTATTTGAGCAGTTGAAAAATTATAGAGCAGGTATGAACTGTAAATGGGCTATTTCTTAAGCCATTTTTTTTGTTAACTACCACATTTGGATGTTATAATTCCTGAGACCCTTTTTTTTTTTTTAAGATTTTATTTATTTATTCATGAGAGACAGAGAGAGAGAGAGAGAGGCAGAGGGAGAAGCAGGCTCCCAAGGAGCAGGGAGCCCGATGTGGGACCCGATCCCAGGACCCTGGGATCATGACCTGAGCCGAAGGCAGACGCTTAACCATCTGAGCCACCCAGGTGCCCTCCTGAGACCCTTCTTTCTCTGCACTGCCACAGTACTTTGCATTCTGCTACAGGATTTCTGACACATTGTTTCACTGCTGATTTTGAATACCTCTTCCAATATTCTCAGCCCGTCCAGGGCAGTTCTTCCTTTCTCCTACTGTAGGTCTAGCACGACTTAAAAAAAAAAGTTTTTGAATGAATCAGTGGGTCAGACCCATATATTGTCTGGATCAGATCTAGAAGGAGCGCAAAACTTTGAGAAAACAACACAAAAGGAGGTGAAAATCTTTCCATGTTTGATAGTCATTCTAAATTTTAAATGCATTACTTCTTCATTTTCTCTTGGACTTTGCAAACCTTCTGAGAAAGGTGGTCTGCTTTATTTATGCTTTAAATAAATTGTGAGAAGAACTCGAGCTTGAGATCATCACCTCTGCAGAATCTGACAAATGTAGATGCTGAGTTTGATGGTGACTCGAGATTCAAATCATAATAACATCACAGTTCTTGGTCACAAACCCTAAACATATGTCATGTTTTCTGTAGGCAAAATCCCAGACTTGTTACCTGAAGGTTCTGTAGATGGGGACACCAAGATGGTCCTGGTGAATGCTGTCTACTTCAAAGGAAAGTGGAAAACTCCATTTGAGAAGAAATTAAATAGGCTTTATCCTTTCCGTGTGAACGCGGTATGAGACAACAAGATGAATTTTCCTAGCATGTATTTTAGGACCTTGGCCAAGACAGAAGAAGAAAAGTTAGAGACCACTCATGTTCCTGCATGACTTGTTAGTCATAAATTATGCACATTGGACAGTTGGTTGACTCCTTCAAGCTACTGAGTATTGCTCAGTAATTTTCTGAGAGGCCATATGGGTGATGGTGAAGACCATGGCCTTTGTAATTACATAATTCTGGATGCAGTTGTAGGTTCTACCACTAAGGTTCTACTAGTAACCATCTATGACCTTATTTATCTTCTGGGAATTTCATTTTTTAATCAGTAAAACTTGGCTATTGTAAGGATTCAGTGAGATTTCACAGAGTTCTTGGCCCATGGCAGGTGCTGAACAAATATTCTCGTATTATTAAAATTATAATTGTTGTCCATCTTAATAGATGGAGTCATGATAAAGCTAATAAGAGCAACTGTAAGGTATAAATAATTTATTTTGTTGATTTTTAAGGACGTATTTCTTCAACACTAGAGCAGAATCTATTTCTCTTTTATGTCTAATTGTAAATCTCCTGACATCTTAGTATCAACTTTCATATTTTACTTCTTAATAATTTTAGACTCAGCGCAAACCTGTACAGATGATGTACTTGCGTAAAGAGCTGAACATTGGGTACATAGGCGACCTAAAGACTCAGATTCTGGAACTCCCATATGCTGGAGGCGTCAGCATGTTCCTGTTGCTTCCGGATGAAATTGGTGATGTGTCCACTGGCTTGGAGTTGGTAAGCCATTCCAGCTTGGATTGTTTGAAACCTCTGGAGCTAAACTCACCTTTCATGATAAACATGTCTACAGGTCTAGAAAATGGCATGTAGCTCCTCACAGAAACATGTGAATTGGTTGATAATAAACGTTCATGTCTCACACTTGCAGAGCGTGAAAATATGTCACACATGCTACGTTCTTGGAAATATTTTACCAGTGTATTACATTTTTATATCACCCACAATATGGCAAAGTTACAGTCATTGGTTGTTAACATGAGACTTATATGTTATTTGCCTTCTTTTCTGAGTACTTACGGGCTTTTTTTTTTTTTTTTTTAATTTTGGATTTGTAGTTGGAAAGTGAAATAACCTATGACAAGTTCATTAAGTGGACCAGTGAAGACATGCTAGCTGAAGATGATGTGGAGGTGTACCTCCCCCAGTTCAAATTAGAAGAGCGCTATGAACTCAGATCCATCCTCAGGAGCATGGGCATGGAGGAAGCCTTCAGCCAGAGCCAGGCTAACTTCTCAGGAATGTCTGACACCAATGACCTGTTTCTGTCCCAAGTGTTCCATCAAGCCACCGTGGACGTGAACGAGGAGGGCACGGAAGCAGCTGCCGGCACCGGGGCAGTTCTGTCGGGGAGGACTGGCCACGGAGGTCCACAGTTTGTGGCAGACCATCCTTTCCTCTTCTTTATCGTGCACAAAATCACCAAGAACATCCTCTTTTTTGGCCGGTTTATCTCACCCGAAAATTGACACAGGATTTCATAGTATGAGCTGTAAGCCTCCGTGAATTGCAATAAGTGCCAAAAATTTAGAGGCTTTTCCTACACATTTCTGCTTTTTTTCTGAACAACTCCTACTACATACTAATGATAAGTACAGAAGTCACTAGACAGCTGTCCACCATAACGTTGCAAGCCTATTAATCATTTGGTCTCCTAAGCGGAATGATGCTCCAGTTAGGTCTTCCTTACTATCCGTTTATTGTATAGCATTTACTTTTACTGTATTATTTATTATTTTATAGAATGGCCTTAATTATTGTTCACTGTCAGTTTTATATAGCTGGTAGTTACAGAAGCAGATGATCAGTTATTTTTCTATCTAAAAAAGGGCATTTACTTGTTTGTATAATGAGGGATGAGTGGTTGTCCTTTCCATGCCCTTTTATAATAAATACCTAGAAGAAAGCATTGAACAACAGGAAAATGTTCTGTGCATTTCTAGCATTATGTATCACATAGATGTGTCTATAACTTATAAAATTACAACTACATAAAAAAAATAAACGTGTTTCCACACAACCATTTGTTTGTTGTCATTCCATTGGGTCATTAGCTCATATGCCTTGTCATACCTTGATTCCCAGGGATCAGGCATCATGCCTCATTTTGTGGGGACCAAGAAAAAACAGAATAAAGGACATTAGAAGATATCTGCCCCTGCAGGGATCCCCAGTGTTGGGAGTGGGAGGGGGTTGTGTGTAAAATGGTTTAGAGTTGCCTTCTCATAGCAGGAAAAGGCATAGCAATTCGGAAAAGCTTGAGTCAAAGTCCTTTGGGGATCCTCATGGCTAAACCTCAAGGATATCAGGAATAAACACCAGGTCCAGTGGTTCAGACATAGAATCATGGTCAAGGTCATTGAGCTGAGGGTTCAGAAAGGGGAAGGTGGGCTGGGTGTAAGAGTAAGAGGGGAAACACAAATGTCTTCTTTCAGGGGTGTTTGCTTCAGATAGTGCTGAAAGCTTTGAGTGGGTCAGAGACAGAGCAGAACATGACTTAAGTCCTGAGAACTGAGGCTGGTCTTGTTTGGGGAGTCCGAGCTGGCTGCAGAGTCTGGCTGTAGGGGTGTGGCTGGACTCTGAGAATGTCTCCCAGGCAGCAGCCTCCCCTTGACGGAAGGCAGGGACAGATGACCCACTGGAATACGGTGGCTGAGCAGGTAATATCAGGCCCTTGATTGTCAGCCCCTACAGCTCAGTTTTAGTCCTTATGAGTCGTCTAACCATGGGCCAGGAAGGGTGCTTCTTTATGCTTTGGTTTTCAGTCTAGAAAAAGTAATGCTTTACTCATAAGGTTGCCATGATGGTTAAATGAATTCATACATCATAAACAATTCAAAGAATGCTGAGCATGTACAGAGTTTAATAAGTACTAGTGCTGGTGTTTATTACCTTTGTCAGAAATAAAACTGTCTCACTGTCAGTTGGTCAAATGTAGAATCCTGGAAAATTACCAAAAAAATAGGTGTGTAAAGCTTGAATTGTGGTTTGTTTCCTCTACATCAGACATTCTTGAAAATTAAGTGTTCTTCTTGCATTCTCTTATGTTTAGATTCATTTTTCTATGAACTTCAATAATTTAGCAATTTGATAAGTAGCAGTGTTGGGAACAATTGAGTCTTTAGATATCCATATTTCTCACTCTCATTATTGAGTTAGGGGATGGGCATGGAATTCGAGGCTCAAAGCACTCTTCAAGATTTCAGTGGTAGGATTTTATGGTCTTCTAGCACCAAAAATTGCTGATGGGAAAGTTGATGTCAGGATAATTCTTTCTCCTTGTAGTTTTCATAATTTTCTTTGTGTTCCTAATGATGTTTTTGGTATTTCCTTGCATTAAGACTATTTTTTAGAAGTGTTCTGAAAAATTTGTCTTGCTCATCAGCAGATTTTTTCCATCTGGAAACTTGTATCTTGCTTCAGTTCTGGGAAACTCTCAGCCATTGCTGTGGACTGAATGTTTGTGTCCTTCTGCCCCATACGTATGTGAAAGCCCTCATTTCTTTTTTTTTTTTTTTAACATTTTATTTATTTATTTAGTTGTTTTTTTATTATTATGTTAATCACCACACATCATTAGTTTTTGATGTAGTGTTCCATGATTCGTTGTTTGTGTATAACACCCAGTGCTCCATGCAGAACGTGCCCTCTTTAATACCCATCACCAGGCTAACCCATCCTCCCACCCCCTCCCCTCTAGAACCCTCAGTTTTTCAGAGTCCATTGTCTCTCATGGTTCATCTCCCCCTCCAATTTCTCCCCCTTCATTCTTCCCCTCCTGCTATCTTCTTTTTTTTTTTTTTAACATATAATGTATTTGTTTCAGAGGTACAGATCTGTGATTCAACAGTCTTGCACAATTCACAGCGCTCACCATAGCACTACTGGGTATTTACCCCAAAGATACAAAAGTAGGGATCCAAAGGGGTACATGCACCCCAATATTTATAGCAGCAATGTCCACAATAGCCAAACTGTGGAAAGAGTCAAGATGTCCATCGACAGATGAATGGATAAAGATGTGGATACACACACACACACACACACACACAATGGAATATTATGCAGCCATCAAAAGGAATGAGATCTTGCCATTTGCAATGACGTGGATGAAACTGGAGGGTGTCATGCTGAGCAAAATAAGTCAATCAGAGAAAGACAGGTATCATATGACCTCACTGATATGAGGAATTCTTAATCTCAGGAAACAAACTAAGGGTTGCTGGAGTGGTGGGGGGTGGGAGGGACGGGGTGGCTGGGTATGTGCTATGGAAAGCCCTCATTTCTAATGTGATGGTATTTGGAAATGGGGCCTTTGGGCAGTGGTTAGGGTTAGATTAAGTCATGAGGGTGGGGTCTTCATGATGTAATTGGTGCCCTGAGGAGGAGATAAGGAATCAGAGCTTCCTCTCTCCACCATATGAGGACACAGAGAGTAGGCAGCCTACTGTGAACCACGAAGAAAGCCCTCACCCAAAACCCAACCAGCCTGGCACCCTGATCTCAGATTTCCAGCCTCTAGAACTGTGAAAAAAATGTTTGTTGTTTAAACCACCCAGTCTCTGGTATTCTCTTATAGCAACCCATAGGAATAGGGCAACCATTATCTGCTCGTTGTCTCTTCCCACTCAATTTATACTCTTCTTCTGAATTCCTATGAGAATATTATTGATGCATCTAGAGTTCTCTCTGTCTTGGAAATTTTTGGAATACCTAATAAATTCATGTGGTCTAAACATCAATATCATAAAAAAGGCCAGAGCAAAAACTATCCCTCCCACCCCTGTTCCCCATTCATATAGTTCCTATCCCTATAGCCCTATTAGTAATGTCTGTACATATTGCCACATACACATAGGGCAGGCCATAAATGATGACAACAAACAAAACTGTGTTGATAAAATTATGTTGTTAACTTAGGATACTAATACCTCTTTTTCTTTCCCTGCCCACCCTCAAACAGGCATCAAAATAATGCACAACCATGATTTTATCAACATAGGTAGTGTATCTATAAGAATTTTAATCAAGAGGTAAGTGGGAAAGGAATCTGGAGGAGGTTCAGGGGAAACCAATGGGTAAAACTTAGTTTGTGACTTTAGAGAAGATGAAACCATTTCTTGGCCAGTTTGGCAGTTTCTGCATTGATGCATTTAATGCAATATAAATAACTGGAGCGTCACCATGCTGTGTATTGATGTAGCCCAAGTCACTTTCTGGTGAACTACTGCCAGTCAAGATGAACGGTCCCTCTATCTACATCCTCCATGTGATACTTTCAGCTAATAACAGTCTGGAGGCACCAGTAGATACTACTATCTGCTCAGCACACGGCAGGCAGGAGCAATAGAATTTCTTACACAAGTCACATTCCCTAGTGAAATCCAGAGAAACACTCTGCTCTGGGTTCCGCACTAACCTTCAAATGTTAAACTCTGAGCCAGTTTACCAGAAGACAAGTATGCCCCATGAAAGAGAAAAATGCAAAGTGCATGAAGAACATTCCAAATCTGCTATAAGTAGAGAGGCTCCTTCTCTCCCTCAATCTCTCTGGAATGTTCTCAATTCCATCCCTCTCCCCCCACGCCCCTCACCACCCCACCACGCACAGGCACTCAGCTGTAGAAAATAAAACAATAACTGTGGTTTTTCCTGTTGAAGAAGTCTGGGGGAGTGAGGGAACATTCATAGGAAGAAATAAAAGGAAAATTTAAAAATGATGAACTGGCATCTGACTCAGCAACTGTGTCTAAAACATTGGTCCAGACCCCTTGTTCCTGGGGTGGGAGAATGGACATGGGACTGGATGGAGTGGTTTCCTGGGTTCCATACCAACCCATCAAGGGAGAAGAGCACCAACATTTGTTGGATGCCTCTAGCACACGGCACCTTAAGAGCGGCTTTAACAATTTAACAGCAAATATTTCACCCATAATATTTTCTATTTTACTGCCCATTATTATTCCACTAATTTAGAGCTTTCTATTTTTTTTTTTTTTTTTAAGAAATACTACTGGGGAAAACTACTAGAATTGCTTCCGATTGGCAGACTACAGAAGAGTAAGCAAGGAAAGTGTGAGTTGTTAGAATGTGTCAGAGCTCAGGTTTCTACCTGTAGACAGACATGGAAAGTGTGGGTAATTAAGTCATTCAGGCAAAAAAAATTGTTGATCTCTGTCTTTTGATTTGAACTCCTGGCCAAGAGAAACATGAAAGGAAGAGTGCATGGGCTTGTAAAAGTGAATCAGAGGGTGGGGCCGAGAAAAGGGAGGTGCTAGAATTTTTAAAGATGATTCCTACAGTTAAAAGTTACTTAACTCAACCACAATCTCTTATTAAAGGAACCGGTTGCCAATTCTGCTCCAGCAGAAGAAAATAAGGTATCGTAAACATTTTTTTTGTTTAAAAATGTTTATTTATGCTTTCCTTCTTTATTGAAGTGTCTAGCTGAATAACAAATGATCAAGAGCTCCCAAAGACAGAAATAATAGGTAGAGCTTCATCTCCCCAAGAATTCTGTACAAGTCAGACAGATTTAACCCCAAGCTGGTTCAAAGTTCGTATGGGAAAGAGGGCAAAGGGGGAGAGAGAGCATTCATTTAAAGGGAGCTAGAGAAATGGTTTTACCAGGAATTGTGAAGTTGTGAATGGCATCTCCTCCAGCCACATTTCTAGATTGGCCACCTCTGTATCTGTCAACATAGGCAAAGAGAAATAGAATATTCTCTGAATAACTGAGGCCACCCCCTTCTGACCCTTCAGAAGAGCGGGCTTGGGAATATGAATTTGATCCCCATCATTAATGTGTGGAATTAATGGTTCGGCTCTCTTTTGCTGTCCCCACCCAACGTGGCCACCACTCCATGGGCTGTTAGGTTTCTTCTCTTCCATCGAGTAGCCTAAGCCCCAGCCTTCCACTATGTGCTCATTGTAAAACACCCCAAACTATTGCTTACCTCAGAAAATGGCTTTGGGTAAGTATAGAAGTGCTGAGGGGAGATGTCATCCTCTGGTAGACGCAGCTCCAAGAAGTAGGCACTATCATTAGTATGATAGTCATGGAGCCTTGGGTATCTTTTTATGGAAAACAGGGTGAGGTTCCTTCCCACTTCCTCCTCCTCCATACCATCCTCCCTCCTTTCTTCCTCCTCCTGTTCACCTTCTTTCCTCACCCAATCCCTCCATTTTACCATTAAAATCTTGAAGATAATGAGATGCAATGACAAAGGCGATTGTATTCAGAGTCCGGAGAATATGATTGCAGTGATAACTTCGCTCTTAGCTAGCTGTGCACATTGGGCAGCACATTTAAACTCTCTGGGCCTTAGTTTCCTAGTAGATAAAACAAGGCAATTGGACTAGAGGGGACTCCAAGCTTCTTTGGGACTATGTGTGTCTATGATGTGACATTTTGATGAATGACAGTATCCTTTTATTACTTTCATAGTTCTCCAGTTTTTCCCCTAAGCCCTTGAGAGATTGAAATTTTACATATTTTACATATATATATATATTTGTAGTATTACGTATATATATATAAACTGACACATCTGTAACTCCTGAGAACTGCAAAGTACAATTTATTCTGAAAATGGCATAGTAGGTTTCTGATCTAGACATTTATAATCTTCTCTGAAAAAAAGCATTGTCTAACTCTTGTATGGATAAATTATTTCCTGTAAAACATCATCCTAAAATTCTGCATCCTTCAGAAAGCACTTTTCACTCTTGGATTAAATTTTACCAATGGGTTAGCACTTCTATACATTTTTTTGTAAAAAAAAAAAAAATGGCAGGAATTGTTCTTTTATGTTCTGGGCAATACCTCATATATTAATGATGATATTAACAAGACAATGAAGCTGAAGATAACTGGATATTAACTTTCCACAAGTAATTAGCTCTTCCATTAGATAAAACTCTTGTTTTCAGGAATTTGTTATAAGTAATTAAAATCTAGAATAACCATAAACCATAGGTAGAAGATAAAAATCTCAGGCCCTAAGATATTACTTTCTCCTCCCTTCATGGTTAGTATGGTTTTGAGGAGCCAGGCATTTTCCATATGAATGCAATTCATGAATTCTAAAGAGATAAAGTTTAATATATAGGCAGTAAACAAGCATCATTTGAATGAATATAGCTGTAAAGAGATTAAGGAGGTTATTTCCAAGATGGCACTGGATCTATCAAGAAAAAATACATACTGGCAAGTTTCGAACATTTTGTGAGGGTGTAGACTGACTACAAAACTAGAGTTGTTTTTTCTTTAGTCAAATAATATTAGCCTAGGATTATCATCATCTTCAGCAATAGGCAGTAACTACAACTGAAGCAGGACTTAAAGGGCAAGGTCTTTGACTAAGGGCAAGCCTATGGTTAGGAGGGATTTCAGCAGGATCACTGTTAATCCAATTCATAATGAAACCAAAACTTGGGGGTGCCTGGGTGGCTCAGATGGTTAAGCGTCTGCCTTCGGCTCAGGTCATGATCCCGGGACCCTGGGATGGAGTCTGGCATCAGGCTTCCTGCTCAGCAGGGAGCCTGCTTCTCCCTCTGCCTCTGCCTCTCTCTTTCTGTATCTCATGAATAAATAAATAAAATCTTAAAAAAGAAAGAAACCAAAACTTGGCCTACACATGCCTCTCCCTTGATTCAACTATTTGACTAGAGAGAACTCCTGACCTTTCTAAAGCTCTGAGGGCCAGGTGATATCAGTATAAGATGAAGTTCTATAGAACATTGGCACTAAGGGGAAATTCTAGGTCTAGGAAGTTGATTTATTTTTAATCATTTAACCAGTCTGAGAGTTTATTTGGTGATAAAAGGACATCAGATTAAAGTAGTTATTTATTTGATAGTAGTTACTTCTTTGATTTCTTTGATAGTGGTTCTTTCTTTCTTCTATTGAAGTAGTTATTTCTTAAAAGACTGAAAATGTTGGGTAATTAGAGGTGAAATTTAGAGGTTGAATATAATTTTTTTTAAATGAGTAAAACTGAGGTTTTTTGTTCAAGAAGACCAGTTTCAGAGGGTCCCAAGTGAGCCAGAATAAGGGCAAAGAGCCTTGACTTCCCTACTTCTCTATGAGCATTTCCCACTAAATTGTGTATGGTTTTAAGTTTAAGTAAATAAAAAATGGCAGCTGGAGCCCAAACAATGAACATTGTAAAAAAGCAATAAACAAGTATTTATAAGCATACATTTTGTGTAAAGTCCTGAACGAGGTGTTGTTGGAGATACAGAAAATTTTACTCTCAAGAAACTTACCCTGGAGTTGGAAAGATATAAGCATATGAAGACAGAACTAGCAGTGGGATAAATGTAAATAGGGGGCAAAAATGATATTGTGGGACTTACTCCTCTGCACATAAGAGATCAGGAAAAGCTCCTAGAGAAAAACAGAAACTTGCACAGAATTGGATTTCAATAGAGTAAAGGAGGATCAAAGCATTCCAGGAACAAAGAATATCATAACTAAAGGCATGAATGAATAAATAAGGTTAAAAAGTACAAAAATATGGGTGATAGATAAGTGAGAAAAAGCACAACGTTTCTTGAAAAAATGTCTAGTGATTTCTCATCTACTGTATAAACTCAGCAGTGCATTGAGAAGCACAGGGCTGACCTTGATGAGACCTGGTTCCACTGCCATGTTTATTGTGATTTTCTCAACAAGGAGCTGCCAACTGACTATCACCCAATTGTTCTCTGCTGTGCCTTATCACTAAAATTTGAGCAATTTCCTTAAACTCTCTGGACTTCAGTTTTCTAATATGTAAACTAATAATGTTGGTGTGGAATTTTCCCACAGTCTATTTGGCTGTTATGAATAGGTACACATATAAGGATGAATGGAAATATATACATTACATATATGCTATAAAATCGGATTAGATGATATAAATTTTGGTCATTTCAAGAAGGGGTGATTCAGCCAAAAGTAAAATAAGTGGAAAGGATTATTAACAAGTTTCCATCTCTGCTTTATTTTTCTTAGGTTTTCCCAATGGACCCTCTAGCCAAATCAATCAACCAATTTGCCTTGGACTTCAGCAAAAAGCTGGCTGAATCGGCTGAGGGCAAAAATATTTTCTTTTCTCCCTGGGGCATCTCGACCTCGTTGGCTATGGTGTATTTGGGCACCGGAGGTACCACGGCCTCCCAGATGGCCCAGGTGAGCGGGAGAGGTCAAGCGTCTTCTGTGGCCTTTAAACAGAGGGCTCTCTTTAACTGTTAGTATCATTTGCTTCCTGAAGTCTGCATAGCTTACATTTTACAGCCATATCCTTCAAAACAAAAAATACACTTAAACATTTTTTTAGGCCATAAAAAGACGTCTGGGAAAGAGAATCAACTGGAAAAATCGCTGCTTAAAAAACCACCTAAGAGCCCATGTTCCCTAGCAAGATCAAATGGAGAGAAGATAAGGTTATCAAGTTTGGTTCAGCACCAAAAAAAAAAAATTTAGTTTGATTATTAATACATCTCAAGAAGTAATGGCTCATACTTCATTTTATTTTTAAATTTTAATTCCAGTGAAGTTAACATACAGTGTTATATTAGTTTCAGGTGTACAATACAATGATTCAACACTTCTGTGGTTTACTCAGAGCTCACCACGATAAGTGAGCTCTTAATCCCCTTCATCTATTTCCCCCATCCCTCCACCCACCACCCTTCTGGCTTCCCTCTCTTTGTTCTCTCTAGTCAATAGTCCGCTTTTTCCCTTGCCTCGTTTTTCTTTGTTCATTTGTTTTGCTTCTTAAATTCCATGTATGAGTGATATCATATCGTTTTTGAATGGCTCATACTTTGAATAATAATTAGTCATCGTCTTTCCAATCTCAGAAGGATTTTCTTGAAGACACAAATAGAAAAATCAAGTGAATCCTGTTCTTTGTGCTTTCTGTGTTGTTTCTGTGTTCAATCTCTGGCTGTCTGGATGAATGTAAAGAACCCATTGAAAGCATTAAAATAACAAAACAATAGTACTGTATAAGCAATTATTGATTTGCTGTAAGCATCTTCAAAGCATTGTGCGTGTGCGTGCACACGCCCACGTGCACGTGAAAGTAGAACCATAGATAGCAAAATTATAGTCTAAAAAGCCATGTGTGTATGTGTGCATGTGTGCACACATATAAATGTATGTGTGTCTGTTTTAAAATAGAAATAGAAAAGAGTAAATCCAGCCCTAAATCATGCAATAATCAAAAGGCCAAGTGATAGAATTTCCACTCAAGGTGGTGCCCTTTGGGCAAAATACAGAAAACAGCACAGCCAGTAGTTCTGAATGAAATAGGCAGAATTTATCTTCTGTCAGCTTGGGCCTAGGATGTCACCCTTATTCTTTTAGTTCACAAGATATTGTATAGTTTCAAACAACAACAAAATCCTGGTTCACCCCTAGTTAATAACTGGTTAATTATAAAAGGCTTAACTGTTAATGTGATAGATAATCTTAGATGGATTCCAACTTGGGTCCATTTCATATAAATATATTGCTGTGTGTTCCTTGCCCTTGCTTTATTTAAATGCTATTTACATATCAATAGCAACACTGTGCAGTGGAGACTGAGTTGCTCATGTACCCCTGTCAGTCACTGGGTGTCAGTCAGGACAAGCTTTGGTAAACCAGACTTTATTCCTCATTGTGAGGTGGGTCCAGGCTGTGGGAGATGGGATTATCACCTCATTTTCTACTGTTGCACAATTCAGGGGAAGCAAGCATGTCCACATCCTTCTTGTTAACTTCCAAATGAAATGCTGGGGTGAACACAAAGAATGTGTCTTTAACTGTCAAGTGGGGTAGACAATGAGACGTGAAACACTTAACTAGAATAAACAACTAAAATCCCTGAATTTTCTAGATAATTGGAGCAATAGTGGCTTATGCTTAAATCGTCTAAATGATGCTCTCAATTGAACACCTAGTTTTCAAAACAACCGTAGATAAAAAAAAAAAAATACATGGAATACAAGAGATTTTTACCTCTAAGGATCTTCCCAACATCATCTCAAATGTCCTATAAAGAGTATAAGAATAAAGAGACCAGCTACTTAAACAGGAACTTAAAAAATTTATTTAAAGGTTGCTGTCAACTTACTCAATCCATCCAGTTAACACATCATTTAAGTGAAATCAGAACCCCTCTGGTAATTAATTATATGCTCTGTAGTGAAGTGAACAACTGACTTGTATTTGCTGATGAGTATTTCAGATGGTTACGTCTTCACAAAGTATGTTCACATATTGCCTTTTATTGAAATGACAGGTGCTTCAGTTTAGCAGAGACCAGCACATCAAATCTTGTCCTGAAAGTGAGAAGAAAAGAAAGACGGTATGTCTAATTTTGAATACACATTTGATAAGGAGAAAACACTTGCAGTATATGTATTTTAGTGGCTGATTTAAGCAAACTTTGATAGGGAACGTCTCTGAGAAAAAATATCATCAAACTATAGAAAATTTTTCAAAATACAAAAATGTGTATGCTTTTTGGAAGGGTCGTATTCTTTCCCTTTATCTCTCTCCATCTTTTCCTTCCCCTTCAAAACTGCCCCACCTTCAAACTTGTTCTTGCCTTTACAAACTAAATGTGAAGAAAACGATGCCCTAACAACTTGTAGATTCTTGCGCTGCTAACATTAAAGAAAACATTTTTTGTCTACCATGCAATGGATTTCAGCTCTTGTTTACAGTACACCAAATCATTTCACTGAGATACAGGTTGTTCATTTATAGCTAGTTCTTGTTCAGTGTTTTTATTTGACTGTTTGACTAATCCCTTTTCTTTCAAAGGAATTCAGTTTGGGCAAGGTTGAAGAAATACACTCTCACTTCCAGACACTTATCTCAGAAATCAACAATCCCGGCAAGGCTTACATACTTAAAACAGCCAACAGGATATATGGAGAGAAAACCTACCCATTTCACACTGTAAGTGCAAACATGTCGTGTTAAGCTGATGGGAAAGAAAGAGGCATGTGAGACCAATCAGTAAACTCTTTGTACATTTCTCTAGAGATCCCAGGGACAATGTTCATGTATGGGGTCAGCATTTCTGGTAAACAATCATTTAGACCACCAATAGGTGTCTAGTAAAGGAAACCAACAATGGGTCTCAAGCCAGACCTAGTGATCAGATCTTTATGCTCAGAATAAAGGGGTCCACCTCAGCCGGTAAACAGGTACAGAAATGTGGTTTGCGTAGTCTCTGGGTTAGCATTTGTTTCACGGGGAATGGAGCAGAAGATGCAGAGTAACTCAGTAGGGTCAACGTGCAGGAGCAGGGGGCAGAGCTGGTCCTGTGAGTGCAGCTGGAGACTTGTACTCAAGAGCAAACCTGACTTTGGGATCAGACGAGTCATCTCACAGCATGACTTTAGAGACTTTAGGAAAGACCCTTAACATGGAATAATATCACCTTCTCCCCTTCTCGGATGGCTAAGACCCCACAATGCAGACCATGCTTTCATCCTCAGTTCAGATTCAAGGGCTCCTCAGAGTGGTCCACCCTGAACCAAGCCAAGCATTGACTTTCCCGTTAGTCCATCACATCTCATGTCATAAGAGAGCAGGAGGACCCAAGTGCCCAGTGGGCAAAGAGCAAGGAAATTGGATAGGGTAGAGGGACAGCCATAGAAAAGATAACGCTATCTTATGATATCAAGCAGTGCTGTCCCTGCCCATAGCCAGTGAATTTGGGGAGTTCAGGACTTGGGCTTGGCTATGACTAAAGGCAGAAAAGCATCCAAATGAGGCCTTAAAGACATTTCTATTACTGGTAGTCTTGTGCATTTGGGTTTGGTCCGGAAGTAGGAGGTATTTGAGTGGGGCGGGCACTTAGAGATGAGAAGGACACAGAGGTACAAAATGAGACATCTTTTAAAATGTCCACAAGCCCTGAGAAGCCCTGGCTGTGCTCGGAGAGGTTGATCAGAACCCATGAGTCAACCCAGGGAATGGTGCCTGATGAATCTTTAAGCCTTCCTTTTTCACTGGATTATAATCTCTACAGAGCTTAGACTTCCTAGTCTTCAAACCACAGCCTGGAGGCTGAATTAACTCACCACGTTTTACTGCACACAATTCCTCCAGCAAGTAATAAACCGAAGGAGTACGACAGCTGTCCTGAGGGCGGCAGGTGCCCTCACAAGCCCACTTCTGATGACTGCCACCAGGAGGGACATCAAAGGGCTGGAGGACGAGGCCAGCTTTCTTCCCTCCGACAGCCATGCTTAGCAATCAGTTTTCAGGGCAGCGTATAGCTCTCCTCAGGGGCCCTCCACAGGTTCTTGGGTGCTTAGAGTCCACAGCAGGTGTCTCCTGGACCCATAGGCTTCACTTTGGTTCCAGCTCTGCTGGAGAAAGCCAAGTGCAACTGCCAACACATCTTAGTCACTGGAGACAGTCCTGGGACTCCTAGAGTTCTCTCCCTTTTCATTCCAGCCCCATTTCACAGGCATGAATAAACATAGGAGAGAGTAGGGGTGTTTGGGTGGCTCAGTCCATTCAGTGTCTGAGTCTTGGTCTCGGGGTTGTGAGTTCAAGCCCCGCTGGGTGTAGAGCCTACTTAAAAAAAATAGGGGAGGGTGTGGGAGCCCCAGAACTGTGGGAGACAGGCCTTCCTCCACACTTGGACTTCTGCACGGCTAGTCTGTGCCCAGTTAACTTTAAAGAGGGGAGTGTTTCATTTTCGACCAAAATGGGAGTATGAAAAAGACAGAAGGGGGCAACGGGGTGGGGGTTTGCAACTGTCCATCGATAGACTTGATTTCTCAGTTTTGGACACTCTACAAAAGGATTTTTTTACCTATATCTTCCAGAAATATTTAGAAGACACGAAAACATACTTTGGTGCAGAACCACAGTCTGTTAACTTTGTGGGAGCTTCTGGACAAATCCGAAAGGAGATCAACTCTTGGGTTGAAAGTCAGACTGAGGGTAAGCTTTCACCAAGGTTCTCGGCAGAGTGTCTTCTCCAAGCATTGCTGTATTTTTTTGAATTTGCGTTGTATGTAAGTATGTGTATTTCTTAACTAGAACTATGGACACCTTCTAAATATTCAGAACATTTCTTTCTGTTCATGCTGATGATTTTCAGATCCACAGCTTTCCCAATAAGTCTTATCTAAAACATACAAGTCAAGATACCCACTTTACTAAGTGGACAAGAAAATTCTTATATCCCAATAATTCTAAAGAGGAGCCCAGGGGAAAAAAGCAGGAAAGTGCAAAAGGAAAAGTTGAAATACTGCTACATTTGTGATTTCCAAAGAAAAATAGCTAGTAATTAATAACAAAATTGTGGCATTAAACGTGTTATATAATCTTAAGTAATTTTCAAAATCAGGTCAGGTATGAGAGTAGGGGGCTAAGCTGCCGTAGCAGAGAGACCTGGAATACAGTGGCTTGACGATAGGGTAGAAGTTTATTTTTTTCACATAATAGTCAAAAGGCAGATAAGCATTCTGTTTGCTGAGGCAATCCAGAGACCCAGACTGGTAGGCCAGCTCCGCCACCCTCAAAACATGGTTTTCATATTTAAGTCTAAGATGATTCTTGCATGTGTCATTTTTAAAGTCACCAGAAAATGGGGAAGAGAAAGCCTCTTTGCATTTAAAGAGATGACCTGAAAGTTTCACACATCAATTGCACCCATATCCCAAACTCAGCTACATGGTGTGCTTTAGGCTCCAGGGACACACCTGTCGTGATTTACTTGGGACTTGCCTGGATTTTCCACCTGAAGGCCTCTCAGTCCCAGGCAAACCAGGATAGTTGGTCACCTGGACTTGCTGTAATAATGATCTATAAGATGCAGTTTGTAGTTACGTAGCCACACACTCACCTAAAAGTTGAGTGTTCTATTTCTTTTAAAATTTTTTTATTTTAATTTTTTTATTTTTTATTTAAATTCCAATTAACATATAGTGTAATATTAGTTTCAGGTTAAAATTTAGTGATTCAACACTAAAATTTACTGATTCAACCCGGTGCTCATCACAAGTCCCCTCAATCCTCATCACTTGTTTAGCCCATCCCCCTGCTCACCTCCCCTCTGGTGACCCTCAGTGTGTTCTCTGTAGTAGAGTCTGTTTCTTGGTTTTCCTCTCTCTTTTTTTCCCTATGATCATTTGTTTTGTTCTTAAATTCCACATGAGTGAAATCATATGCTATTTGTCTTTCTCTGACTGACTTATTTCACTTAACATAATACCCTCTAGTTCCGTCCACATCATTGCAAATGGCAAGATTTCATTCTTTTTTATGACTGAGTAATATTCCACTGTATATATACACCACATCTTTTTTATCCCTTTATCAGTCGATGGACACTTGGGCTGTTTCCATAACTTGGCTATTGTTGGTAATGCTGCTATAAACTTCAGGGTACATGTATCCCTTCGAATTCGTATTTTTGTACCTTTGGGTAAATATCTACTAGTACAATTGCTGGGTGGTAGGGTACTTCTATTTTTAACTTTTCGAGGAACCTCCATACTGTTTTCCAGAGTGGCTGCACCAGTTTGCGTTCCCACCAAGAGTGCAAGAGGGTTCCCCTTTCTCCGCATCCTTGCCAGCACCTGTTGCTTCTTGTGTTGTTGATTTTAGCCATTCTAACAGTTGTGAGGTCATATCTCATTGTAGTTTTGATTTGCATTTCCCTGATGATCAGTGATGTTGAGCATCTTCTCATGTGTCTGTTGGCCATGTGGATGTCTTCTTTGGAAAAATGTCTATTCATGGCTTCTGCCCATTTCTTAAGTGGATTATTCATTTTGGGGATGTTGAGTTTTGTAAGTTTTTTATTTATTTTGGATACTAACCCTTTATCAGATATGTCATTTGCAAATATCTTCTCCCATTCCATAGGCTGCCTTTTAGTTCTGTTGATTGTTTCCTTTGCAGTGCAGAAGCTTTTTATCTTGATGAAGTCCCAATAGTTTATTTCTGCCTCTCTCTTTGCTCACACAGCACTCAGTGTGAAAGTTCACTTTGACTTGCACCGCACTGTTATTGAAGTTAACTGCTGAAGCCTCCCCTACTAGACTCAAGAGCCCAAGGGCAATGATGCTGCCTGATGTGAGTTTCAGCTTTGAATCACTAACACACAGCAGGCCTGCTAATTGTCGTTGTTCAGAACATTAACGTTTACTGAAGTGCCCCAAGGAAGTTGGCAGCCCTGAATTCTCAGTTCCTTTTTCATTGAACTAGTGACTCAGCAGCCATGGTGAGGCAAGAGTGACCATTTTACTTAACTTACACCTGATTTGGATTCATTCAAAAGCAAGCCTGTTTTTAGAACCATAGATTAGCTAGCATTTACTGAGCACTTGTATGGTTTCAGTTAGCAGGAGGACCAAATGGGATTGTAAAGGCAAAAGTGTGTTGTAATATCCAACACAAATTCAACATGGCAGATGTAGCTGTAAGAATAGTCTGGGGCTGAACTAAATCTGAGGTCTCAAATTCCTGACCCAGTGTCTGCTGTGTTTTCTAGAAGAAAAGGGGGAGCCCTACAGATAGGGAAGAAAGAGTAGACTTCAGATTATAGTTACTATAGGGTCAAAATAAAGGATAGACACACTTGGATAAATCCTCCATTGTCACACTACTCGTGAAATGAGAGTTCCTCCAAAATAAACTAACCCAGGGCACGGTCAGAATCTTTTATTAAGCCCCTATTGCCTGCATCCCATGACTTCATTGCTCCAGCTGGCAAGGCTGGCTCTATTTCTTAGAAGTGGAATCTTCTAAAGAGGAAGAAAGCTGTCGTTTCTGTATTTTCTCTTCACGTACTGAACACAAATATTGGCTATTTGAGGGCTATTCAACACCAAATAAGGTAAAGAATGAATCAGCTATTTAGGAACTTTGACTTTGTCAAGGCAGAGTTCTGCACATCCTTAAGGGAAGTTGCTAGAAACTCTTCAGCATGACTACGTTCCATCTGAACCACCTAAAAGAAGCTTCTTTCCTTCAGGTTTCAAATAGACCTTCTTTCAAGTAGCCATGTGGACTACTTGGACATACAGCATTCAGAGTCAAAGTCTCAATGATAGTGGCAGTTACATGTTCCAAATTTTTTTCTGGTTTGTCTTCTTTATAGTCTATAAGCTACTTAAAAGTGGGTGTTGGGGAAGGTTATTGTCTACATGTTTGTAATCTCAAAATCTATCATGTGCTTGGCACACTGGGCACTCTAGTGTCACATTAATAACTCTGTGCTCAGCAGGACTTACCCTGAATATCTTCGAAGATTGTCCTTCCCATGACCTCAAACTACCAAGGATGTATGCAATGAACCAGCCAGTAGGTGGCACTTTAGCTCTAAAGAGTATAGCAAAATCATGGTCGAATTTGGCTCTGTTAATTTGAAGTTGTATTTGACTACACTTTGTACATCCTTTATAAAATAATTATATTTTACATATCTTAACACAGCTGTGGGTTCAAGAGGCTGGTTTCTCTGAAAACATATGAACCCAGAGAATAATGCGACACAACTTCAATCATCTGGATCTCAACCAACTTGAGATAAGTCTGTGCAGAACTCAATCCTCGATATGTTCTCTATGTGCATATACAACTCTATCAAATGATAGAATACTTGATTAAAAATGACACAGAGCTTTTAAAGAATAAAACTTCTGTGCAAAAATAAAGATTAAAAAAATGATGTAGACGGCCTCGCCATGGTGAATCACCAAAGAAATTGTAAATTAAGTTGAACACACTGTCTTTAATAAGATACAAAAATGCATACTAAAATGATTTAGAAAGTTCTGATGTCAGCATTTAAAATCAAATTCAAATTTAATTGTTAAAACCAAAATGTTTGTTTCATAGGTGAGGGAGGGTTGTTTTGAATAGACACGTCCAAGTCATACCTCAGATCCACTGGAATCTCTAGAAGTGCTGCCCCCAGAACTTTTTAAAAAGCTGCCCAGCTGCTTCCGATGGGGTGAGGACAACTGCAGGCGGGCTGTGCCCTCGTGCAGTCAGGCTCAGGGAGCCCGTTGGCTGTGCGTGCGCGTGTCTTCCCAACCCCCCTTTCAGAGACTTCCATGTTGGTAGCTTGAAATCAATATGGCGAAAATATTTACACCTCAGAAATAGGCTACAAATCAGGAGTCTCCCTTCTCCCCCACCCCTACCTGGAGCCAGTTTACCAGCAAACCCCTAGAAATGGAAAGCCAGGGCTCTGGATTTCATTTAATTGTTGTTTTATTATAGTTCACTTACCTACTATTGTTTTCCAAACCTACTTTTTGTTTGTAACAATAAAGGGAAATCGAGAAGTTAAATAGACCTAACTGTAGTTGTTCTTAATTATTTTTAAAAAGTTTTATTACGTGTGTTTATTACCCCACTGTGTCCTGACCCCATTGTGGCATGAGTGTCCTTGCTCAATGCAATAACCTGCAAGCGGACATATTTGCTACCCATTGTTGGCCCACAGAGGGGTATAAAGACCATTAGAGGGACGCCTGGGTGGCTCAGGCGGTTGAGTGGCTGCCTTCGGCTCAGGTCATGATCCCAGGGTTCTGGGATCGAGCCCCGCATCGGGCTCCCTGCTTGGCAGGAGGCCTGCTCTCCCTCTCCCACTCCGGCTGCTTGTGCTCCTGCTCTCACTATCTCTGTCTCTGTCAAATAAATAAATAAAGTCTTTTTTTTTTTAAAGATTTTATTTATTTATTTGAGAGAGAGAGAATGAGAGACAGAGAGCACGAGAGGGAAGAGGGTCAGAGGGAGAAGCAGACCCCCTGCCGAGCAGGGAGCCCGATGTGGGACTCGATCCCGGGATTCCAGGATCATGACCTGAGCCGAAGGCAGTTGCTTAACCGACTGAGCCACCCAGGCTCCCTAAATAAGTAAAGCCTTAAAAAAAAAAAAAAGACCATTAGACCAAATGACTCCAAACCAGTGGCTCTCAGTCCTTGCTACACATGAAGCGAAGTTTACTAATTCCCAAGTCCAACCCCAGATGAATTAATTCATATCTCTCAGAGTGAGGCTCAGGCATCAGTATTTCTAAATCCTCAGGTGATTCTAATTGATAGTCAGGGCTAAGAATAATTGCTGTAAATGGAATAATTCCCTCAATCCCATTGACACGCCCCATTTCCAAACGAGCTCCATTGTCATGGCCTTTGAGGTTCCAACTCCCTGGTAACACTTGGACTTGCTCAACAGTCCTCTGGTGTGTGTGTGTGTTCACGCTATGGTTTCACCTATCAGTCTAATCCATCTGTATTTTCTCTTCAAAATGTCTTTCAATAGCAACTTTTCTTGGTTTACGTTCCTGTTTCAGAATTATTCTTTTCAACAAATATTTGTTCTAGAAAAACAATATTTTAATTATATACTCTAAGACTTTAAAAAGAAAACTGTACACAAAGTTATCAAATTTGCTTTTCATAGGAGAATGGGTTAGCCCTTCTGAAACTATTTTATGTATATTCTAGGACTGAGCAAATAAGTAAATACATTGGAAATAATAAGGGCCAGGTTTTTCACTGACAGAGAAAGGAATTGACAATAAGCAAAAGCAGAGGTGAACATGAACCCCATGGTGCTGGATTGGAATAGGAGATACCAATATGACTTCCTCATCTTTAATATATAAGCAGACAGAGAATTAGATAGATATCGGAAATATTTACAGATGTGTGTATAATACATGTATTTTCTAGCTTTCTCTGCTGAGCAATGACACACCAGTAATAATGTGCATATCTAACATCCACATCTTGATTTCTAAAAGCCATCCTTCAAAAAAAATAAAAATAAAAATAAACAGGGTTCCTAGAAGAAGAAATGCCAATTCTAGGGCTGGGACATGGAAAGCACCAGATAAACCTTAGGATACATTTTGGTACCAGAAAGTAGAGAAATGCTCAAAATATTTGAGAACATGTCAGAAGGACATAGGGGCCAACTTGAGGAGATTTCCAATAACCAAATTTGGGACAATTTGAGCAGCAAAATAGATAATGATAGTAATAAATTATAACCCATAGGGTAAACAAATATCCATGAGTCTATACTGATATAAATTATTGAATACTTAAATGAAAGGAAGAGATGGGAAAGTTCTTCCTCATAGTAGAATTCAAGTTCATAAATGTAGAAGGAATAGTGGAAATTGAAAATCACCATTTGGCAAACACTACAGTCAACATCGCTTCAAGCAAGATCATCAATGAATGCTAAAATTGGTGGGCAAAAATTTGATGAGAAACAGGAACTTTATGTGGTCACCAAGTAGCTCCCCACATGATACTTATGAATTACAAAGGGAAAAGTCATCATTTTACAGTGAGAAGCCTGTGGGAACCAAATCATCAAAGTTAACATCACCCATGGTGGGAAATAGGAACATAATTTATTTCCTAGTATGATTCATTGAGAGGCACGTAACAATGCTTCTGTGGTTGCATTGGTGGCCTAGGGCTGCCATGACAAATTACCACAAAGTGGGTGGGTTCAAACAATAGAAATGTATTCTCCCACAGTTCCAGAGGCTTCGAGTCTGAAATCAAGATATGAGCAGGGCCACGCTTCCTCTAAATGCTCTAGGGAAGGCACTGTTCCATGCCTCCCTCCTTGCTTCTGGTGTTGTTGGCAATCCTTGACATTCCTTGGCTTATGGACACTTCAGTCTCTGCCTCTGATGGCCCATAATCTTCTTTACAACTGTCCTATGTCTGTGTTTTCACATAGTCCTGTCCTCTCTGTGTGTCTATGTTCAAATTTTCCTCCTCTTGTAAGGACATCAGTTATTAGATTAGAGCTACCCTAATCCAGGATGACCTCATCTTAACTTGATTAGATCTGCAGAGACCCTATTTCCAAATAAGAGCACATTCACAGGAACTGGTAGTGAGGGCCTAACATACCTTTCTGGGGGGATACAATTGAGGAAATAGACAAATCTGAACTGAGAATTGAGGGAGCAAAGTGTCAAAGTCATGAAAGCCAAAGAGGGAATGAGGAACTATCCCAGATTCAAAGGCACTAAGATGAATTGACACTTAAACACAACTTGAGATTTTGAGATCTTGGATTGATTTCTGGTCCAGAAGAAGGACTTTATTGGAACAGTAGATGAAATTTAAATAGGACCTGTTAGTAATATTCTATTAATGCTAACTATCATTGGTGGATATAAGATATTATCACTTAGCAGTATTTCATAATTATCATTTTTATAAGTGTGGCGTATTCCAGGATGTAACTCTACCATTTGTAATCTGTCCTTTTGTTCTTGTAGGAAAAATCCAAAATCTCCTACCTGATGATGCTGTGGATTTTGCAACGAGAATGGTTCTGGTGAACGCCCTTTACTTTAAAGGAATCTGGGAACATCAGTTTTTAGTCCAAAACACCACAGAAAAGCCTTTCAGAATAAACAAGGTAAAAACCTTTTAATAATCAGCATGGGTTTTTACATGGCATTGTAAAGGAGGTTCTATTTGAAATTCATTCTTCTTTCTGAATATATGTTCCTGGAAAGTCTGGCTATTACCAGGGCAGGGATGGCTGAGCTAAAAGCCAGGTCCATCCCACCTGGGAATTCCTCTTTCATTGTTTCTTCTCTGAAAATAGACTATTCACATATTTTATCACTTAGTCCCCCCTACGACTATGGTAGAATAGGTAAGGTAGTTATTATATTTATTTTCCAGCTGTCAAAGTGACTGGAGCCATGACTAAGTTAGAAATCTACCAGAACTGTAACCCCCAACTCTTCACTATTAGTTCTGTTCTTGTTCTACTAGATCAATATTCTTCTACCAAATTCTTATCTTTCCATAAGTGAAAGAAATACACCTTTAAAATCTCATCTCGTCCATTGTTTTCTCTTTGTGTTAGGACACAACACACTTGTTTTTGTGATAGGAACCCTCTACAGCAAGAAGGGAGACTAATATAAGGTGACAGATCCCCTAGAATCTAAGGGCTGGAATGTGGCTGGGTCTTGGAACTTGAGTGGAAACAAGGATTCAAATGTAGTCAAGATTCAGTCTTTATCTTTTCAACTCTGTTTCTCCCACCGTTCTTCCCTCAGGCTGAAGTCTAACTTCCTCTTCTTCCCAGTTCACACTGGCAGAACATGGCTACTCACAACACTGCCTCTGTTTTAGAGACCAGTGTAATAGATCTCATTTTAAATTCCTAGGAAAGGAATTGATTAGCCAACATTTGTTAAAGCTGTTTAGTCCTGCGGTGGGTCTTCTCACATAAATAGTGCTGCCAAGGACCTACCACAGTAGGTGGGTGGTACAGTAGGATGATTACCACCCACAGTAATCGTGTGGATGTGTGCAATAGGCAGTTCTCAATCAGTGGGATAAAAATGGGGAAAGGACCAAACATATAATCGAATAGGCTAACCAGAAATGAGCTGGAGAGTTACCTGGCCTAGTATATCCACAAGGAATTTTCAGTTGCAAGTGATAAAATAGCATTCCAAAATGGGCCAGTAAAATGGGAATTATATTAGCATTCATTACGTAACTAAGAGGAACTGAGATGTCCAGGGAGTCTCAAGACATAATCTCACTTCTCTGTCTCTCTCTACCCCCACTCCCACCACCTCCACTCCCTCTGGTTGTTGCCTTCATTCTCTAATACTGAAGATACAATTTCTCTATATGACCAGGGAATATGTTTGCCCCCTTGTCAGCCTTCGAGGTTCACAACCCTGGTAGATAGTCTTTGCTGCTAGCTCTAACAGAATGCTCCCAAAGGAGGACTCTGTGTTGTGCCATTCGTGTGCTCATCCCTGAAAAATCACTGTATCATGAAGTATCCTGAATGAACAGCCCTAGTCATATGACCACTACATTAGCAGATGGGTGGGACTTTGTGATTAACAGCTCCCTATAGAATGGATAAGTAACATATGTCTACAACATCTGAATTGCAGGGTTTTGTTTTTGTATTACCATTGGCTTTACTATAAATAAACTTTTTTAAAGAGCATTTTTAGGTTTGCAGCAAAAATGAGAGGAAAGTAGAGTTCCCATATATCACCCCCCACATAGTTTCCCTTATTATTAACATTTTGCAGTAATGTGGTGCCTTTGTTACAGTTAATGAGCCAATACTGATACATTTTTATTAGCTGAAGTCTATAGTTCACTAGGGTTCACTTTTGGTCTTGTATAGTTCTACGGGCTTTGACTAACGCATAGTTATGTATCCGCCATTCTGGTATCATACGGAATAGTTTAACTGCCCTAAAAAAATGCCCTGTACTCCACCCATTCATCCCTCCTCCTAAATACCTGGCAACCACTGATCTTTTTACTGTCTCTATTGTTTTGCTTTTTCTGGAGCATCATGGAGTTGAAATTATATAGTATGTAGACTTTTCAGATGGGCTTCTTCCACTAAGCAATAGGCAATAGATTTAAGCTTTCTCCCTGTCTTTCCCTGGCTTGATAGATCATTTTACTTTACTGTTGAATAATATTCCATTATCTGGACGTATTGCAGTTTGTTTAGCCATTCACCTATTGAAGGACATCTTGGCTGCTTCCAATTTTTGGCAATTAGGAATAAAGGTGCTATAAATATCTATGTGCAAGATTTTGTGTGGACATAAGTTTTTAACTCATTCTGGTAAATACTCAGAAGCACACTTGCTGGATCATATGGTAATACTATGTTTAGCTTTGTAAGAACCTGCCAAACTGTCTCTGGAAGTGGCTTCCACTTTGCATTCCCATGGTCAGGGAACAATAGTTCCTGTTTCTCCACACCTTTGTCAGCAGTTGATATTGTCAGTGTTTTGGACTTTCAGCCACGCTAAAAGGTCTGTAGTGCTATCTCATTGTTCTAATTTGCAATTCCCTAATGACATATGATTGAGCATCTCTTCATATGCTGCATGTGTTCCTTTGGCGAGGTATCATAGCTTTTACCCATTTTTAAAATTGGGTTCTTTTATTATCATTGAGTTTTTAAAAGTTCTTTATATATTTTGATACCGGTCCTTTATCAGATATGTGTTTTGCAAGTATTTCCTCCTAGCCTATTGTCTTTTTATTCTCGTAGTAAATGTCAATGTTTATGATACTAAAATACTTTCTCAAATGTTTGCATGTGAAATACACCTTATTCAGTTTCTGAATCATTGACATTGGCATAGTTTGCCTAAGATTAGATATTTTTTAAAGTGTTCAGTGGGATCCAGCTTGCTATGATTTATAGAGGTTGCCACGATAGCATTATAAAAAAAAACCTTCATATCACTTATTGTTAATGTTATCCAGTAGAACACCTATTTCAGAAAGCAAGATCTGAATAACTTAGTCAGCATTTTGCAGAGAATCACCAATTTTGCCAGTGTCCCAGACTACTGGGAACCAATTATGGTAAAATAAAATTAAGGATTTGGTGGAGCATTTCCTCAGTGATTTTGCTACTTCCTTCCCATAGAGTACAAGCAAGCCAGTGCTAATGATGTCCATGAAAGAAAAACTTCAAGTTTTTCACATTGAAAAGCCACAAGCCATGGGCCTTCAACTCTACTATGAGAGCCGTGATCTCAGCCTGCTCATACTGCTGCCAGAAGATATCGATGGGCTGGATCAGGTACTGTCTGTCGGCTGCGAAGGTGGTTCTGGTGTTTACTCCTCTGGGGAGAAACATAAGACGTGGTCTCCCTGTTTGTTCTTTGATTCCTATAGAGGAAGACAACCAACATACCTTGAGCCCTCAGGACTTTACCTTCACAGTATCATTTAAATTTTATAAAACTCTGTAAGTTGGGTATCACTATTCCTCAGAAAGTTTAAGTAATCTAGAGGCTCTAGCATGGGGTAGCTAAACAAACAGCCACAGGAGCATCGGATACATATATTCTTTGCCAGAGCTGACCTCAGTCTAGGTCTTTCTTCTCCTTCTGGTAGGGCTTACCTAATTGGAGGTTAATTTTTTAATCATTTGCATTAATCTAGCTTGAGATATACATTTTTAAACAAGACTCTGACTTCCAAAACTTGAAAAAAAAATCCATTTTAATTAAATAAAGTCTTCAGGAGAAAAAGGCTATATCAGTACTAAGTATCAGTACTACCTTCAATTATTTCCTTATCAGCTAAATTTCTATGAAGCCTGATATAACTTTGGTCACACCATGTTTTTGAGCAATTTGTATATTTAAATTGAACATTAGTTTCTCATGCAATGGGTGGCCTGGCTTTCTTTGCACTGTGTATAATTTTTCATGTGTTCTAGATTCTTTATACTTCTAAGTTTCCACAGCCCTGCTAGAATGTAGAAGAGATTTCCAAATGGTATCATAAAATTTGTGAAACTGGAAAGAATGGTAAAAGTAAGACAAATGGTGGACACTAAACTATTAGCATCACACCCTTATAAGATAAGCCTTTCTTCCTAAAAGTGCAGTTTCCTGAGCTGAATATGTTGTCAGATTACTAATGTACACCATCTACAAGTATGTCATTGACAGCAATACTTGGGTCTAGAAAACTCTCAAAGTAGCAAAAGCATGCGTCTTGAAACAAACATTTATTTAAAAAAAAATCAAGCACATTTTTTCTCATATATACTTATGCATATGGGTGTATACATCCACATATATTTATTATTTAGATAATTTAAAATATAAACAGGAGAAAAATATTCTCAAAAACTATACTAAAAAATAGGCATTACCCTTAAGATTTGGAGATTTTCCTTTCTTTAGTTTTCCTTCGCTTTTTTCTTGGCATAGCTTATAGTTACTAATTTCATATTGTTGTGATTAAATAGACATTTTTATTTTATCTCAGATTTTGTTTTCAAAGAGCTGTGTCCCATGTGAATATAACAGATACTTTTTGGACCCTGGCACATAATTTATTCTAAAGTTTATGCTTTTGTGTAGACAGCACCTAAATGCATATTTATGTTGACTCATTTCCGTGTGTAGTTGATGTTTTGCATGTTGGCATAGAACTATGCCATTTTGAATCAAGGTCTAATTCTCCTGTATCCTGGCAACTACTCAGGTCCAAAACAAAGATTCTGTAGGGTAACAGTGTGAGGAATCTCATTACACAAAGAATTTCCAAATGTGTGTGCTTTGTTACCCTGGGTAATGGGAGTGATGGTAATTCATGTATGTAATATCTTGAGGTCTCATCCCACCACTATTTCTCACTCCACTCTGGAATTACTGACTCTCTCCTCCTCATTCCACACCTGCAGCTGGAAAAGGCCATCACCTATGAGAAGCTGAGTGAGTGGACCAGCGCAGACATGATGGAATTGTATCAGGTGCAGGTGCAGCTCCCCAAGTTCAGGCTGGAAGAGACTTACGATCTCAAGTCAACCCTGAGCAATATGGGGATGAGCGATGCCTTTAACCAGAGCAGAGCTGATTTCTCAGGAATGTCTATGGACAGAAAGTTATTTCTGTCCAATGTTTTCCACAAGTCTTTTGTAGAAATAAATGAACAAGGTACAGAGGCTGCAGCTGGTACTGGGAGTGAGGTGAGCGTTCGAACTCAACTCCCCTCCATTGAATTTAATGCAAACCACCCATTCCTCTTCTTCATCAGGCACAACAAAACTGGGAGCATTCTCTTTTACGGGAGATTCTGCTCCCCCTAGACCATGTATCTTTCTCATCAAACAAGACCATCTTCCGGTGTGAAAAGTGCACCAAAAGATGGAAAAACACAATTATAATAAAAACCAGTTTGCAGCTTGTATGTTTTTCACATTTGAATGTTAGCAAATAAACCTTGAAATAATGCATTCTAGTGACTTTATCGTATCTACCTAGCTAGAGAGAATGGCAAATTTTATTTTTATCACTTAACATTTTGTCTTAATGTGACTTTTATTTACATTTCAGAAGTATTATGTTATTCAACTGAATGCCTTACAATTGTTGAACTACTCGGTCACTGTATTATCATTGTCACTTATATTTCACATGCCGCACTGAGTGAAGAAAAATCTTTACAAAGGTGATGTATGGATTCTTAGTTTGAACAAATGTATAAAGGTAATGTTAGATGTTAGCGCTGGGGAAAAGGTGTTAGGAGTATACAGAATTCCCTGGATTATCTTTGTAACTTTTCTGTGAATCTAAAACTTTTCAAAAATAAACATTTTATTAAAAATAATTATTGTGTAAAAGTGTAGTCATACTAACACCCCTGCTTTTAAAAATCTTATCAAGTAGAAGAACAAATTTCTTTTTTTAAAAAGATTTTATTTATTTATTTGAGAGAGAGCACGAGCAAGCATGAGCGGGGGAGGGGAAAAGGGAGAGGGAGAAGCAGACTCCCCACTGAGCAGGGAGCACCAAGACTATGGACACTGGGCTCCATCACAAGACCCTGAGATTATGACCTGAGCCAAAGGCAGATGCTTAATTGCTTGAGTGACCCAAGTGCCCCTGTTATTCTAATTTCAGAGATTGATTATATACTCTAGGTTATTTTTTGATATTCATCTAATAAAAGGAAAGACTAGATCTGACATGAACAGTGTATAAATGAGTATAAGAAAATGTGTTTTCTGTACTGAATCTTGGCTCAGTATTGTAGGAGAAAAAAAATGCCTTAGCTCCAAAGATAGGAAATTGTAATATATATGACATTTTATCATATCTATGTCTTAGCTCCAAAGATAGAAATTGTAATATATGTAACATTTTATCACATCTCTATGAAACATTTTGCCTCCATTCCTAATATCTCACACTAGCTAGCAGTGAAACAAATCCTTTGTGTCTGTGTTCTAGTAAATTATAAGTTCTTAAATATTATAAAAGAAGACCACTGTAATACTCTTAGAGACTGACAAACAGAAGCGTTAAACACAATACTTTTCAAACAAACAAGAAAGGAAAAAGGATGATACTAGAAACTTCAGATGAGTAAGAATGAGATTAGTAAGAGAAGTCTTACAATCACTGTTCTATTTTGTGTATTTTTTTTAAGAGGCTTGAGTCTTAGGAGAGTCTAATTCACTAGACTGGTAAGTCTGGATTTATTGGACTTACGGAAATTCAAATGTTTGCAAAGGTGTGTTTGTGAACTTTGTAAGTTTGCCCTTAAAGGTGTTCAAAGCTTTTAAAAAATCTGACAGGTTGTGTAATCAATGCCTAAACATTTAAGGAAAAAAATAACTTATTTGCTGTTTAAGCAGTGTGCTTTAACGTTCTAGAAAAAAATTATTTTTACTCGACTGACAAATAGTAAACTGCCTGTTAACTAAGGTATACCAGTAGGTGTAACAGTAGTTGTTCCCTGCTTGTGAAATTACACTGTGGGAAGGAAAACCCCACAAACTTTAAAGAACCTTGCCTTTACCAGCAGGGTGGCAGACTAGGAGAGGAAAAATGGGATTGATGGGTTTCTCATATGGGAGAGCTCATGCGAAAGAATATTGAAAGGTTTGCCTGGTCTGTAGAACACTTGGGGGCACATTTGCCATCAGCACACAGGAAACTGAAGAAATGGGGAAGAAGGCAGTAGGAACATAAGGAAAAACAGTAGTAGAAGAAAAAACGAACGCATTCCCATAGTACACTTGTTAACTCAGTTACGAATATTATTTAGTTGTAATCAAGTTAACACCTAGGGCAAGTGCGATAGTGTGAGTGGTGTGAGAAGACCGAATCCTCAGCCCCTAAATTAGGAAGGCAATAGATAATGTCTAAAATTGTTAGGTCAAAAATGTTAATATAGCTATGTTATTTGGAAATCTGGAGGCAGATACGAGAAGAAAGAGTGACTGCTTCTGGGGAGGTGGAAGGAGTGGATAGGAACCCGTCCTTTTCAAGTATCTCCTCGAGCATTATCTGATTTTTCAGCTAAGTGTGTGCACATTAATTTCATAAAAGGAAAAATTTTAAAAACCCTCAGAAAAAAACATAAATAACATAAACATTACCTGTCGTTCAGAAACTCGTGATGTACAGAATTTATTTCCTTCGACTCTATCTATAGATTATGCTCACATGCAACTTTATTCCTAATTTACACTTAATAGCCCATGCTCCCGTGGCAATATTGTCTTGTTCTACTAATATTTACATTAGTTTCCTATCATGGGTGTGATAGAATCTGACCTGTTCTCTGTTGTTGGGCATTTGTTGATTTTCTCTGGGCACACGAAATAAAAGATGAGGTGGTCATCATTCCACATAATATTTAATCCATGTTTGTGTTTTACTCTCAGTGAAATTCCTTGAAATGTAATTTTTGATTTCATGGCAATTTCTTTTCTTATTTCTTATTCCACCCATCTTTCTTTTCTTCTCTTCTCTTCTCTTCTCTTCTTTCTCTTCTCTCCTCTCCTCTCCTCTCCCCTCCTCTCCTCTCCTCTCCTCCCCTCCCCTCCCCTCCCCTCCCCTCCCCTCCCCTTTCTTTTCTTTTCAACACAGTTCTGGAAGTAAGTGGCACCCAATTTACAGCACTGCTTATGGAGAATAAGAAGTCATGCCCATCTTACCTTACCAGCATCGGGGACCCATAGTCTTTATACTTGCAAATTTTATGTTTTAAAATGATAACTTTAATGTGGTCTCCACCACTTCTTTCTTTTGGGGAGGACATGGTGTGGCATAGGGATTAAAACAGCGAACTTCAGGGTCACACAGACCTGGTTTCCAATCCTCTGTTCCTTATAGCAGTGCAACGTTGGGGACCAGAAACTTAAAGAACTAAGGTTCAATGCTTTTCCTAGATATTTGCAGCACCCACTTCACACAGTTGTCCAGATTAAAGGAAGTCTTGCAAGAGAAGCTCTGGTATGGGATCTAGCACATAGTATATACTCAAAAAATATTTATTATTTTTCTTTGAGGTTAACACTTTTTCATATAATGATTAGCTATTGCTTTTCTTTTAATTTCATTTTTTAAACTGTTAATTTTAAAATGTGAGTATAGTTGACACACTCTATTACATTAGTTTCAGGTGTACAATAGCCATTGCTTTTCTTTGTTGCAAATTTGCTAATGCCCTTTGCACATGTTTCTACTGCGGTCGGTTTTTTAAATCCACTTTTCTCGAGCTATTTAAGTGACATTTAAAGATTTTTTTCAAATATTTTCTTGTCATTCATCTTTTAATTTTATGGTAACTTTTTGACATATGGAATCAAATATGTTTACTCAAATGTACTGAACTTTTGTGATTGTTTTCAGATGACTCATTGTGAGTATGTTAGGATGTCTTACTGGTAAAATGTTAATTTTGTGAATAGTTAGAAAAGATGTCCGAGCAGAGGAGTACTGCTCCCCACAGAGCTCACCTATTTCCCTCCCAGGATTCCTCTATTGCATTTACAGACTTTCAGACTAATTGGGCCTTTTAACTTACCTCTTGTTCTCATTCAGATTCCTCCGTACCTACTCGGCTCTTCCTAAAGTAAGGGCTTTTCTTTTCTTTTTTTCTTTAAATTTTTATTTTATTATGTTATGTTAATCACCATACATTACATCATTAGTTTTTGATGTAGTGTTCCGTGTTCATTGTTTGTGCATAACACCCAGTGCTCCATTCAGTACGTGCCCTCTTTAACACCCATCACCAGGCTAACCCATCCCCCCCTCCTCTCTAGAACCCTCAGTTTGTTTCTCAGAGTCCATAGTCTCTCATGATTCGTCTCCCCCTCTGATTTCCCCCACTTCATTTTTCCCCTCCTGCTATCTTTTTTTTTTTTTAACATATAATGTATTATTTGTTTCAGAGGTACAGATCTGTGATTCAAGTCTTGCACAATTCACAGCGCTTACCATAGCACAAACCCTCCCCAATGTCTATCACCCAGCCACCCCACCCCTCCCACCCCCCACCATTCCAGCAACCCTCCTTTTGTTTCCTGAGATTAAGAATTCCTCATATCAGTGAGATCATATGATACATGTCTTTCTCTGATTGACTTATTTTGCTTAGCATAATACCCTCTAGTTCCATCCACGTGGTTGCAAATGGCAAGATTTCGTTTTTGTTTTTGTTTTGATGGCTGCATAATATTCCATTGGATATATACACCACATCTTCTTTATCTATTCATCTGTTGATGGACATCTTGGCTCTTTCCATAGTTTGGCTATTGTGGACATTGCAGCTATAAACATTGGGGTACATGTACCCCTTTGGATCCCTACATTTGCATCTTTGGGGTAAACACCCAGTAGTACAATTGCTGGGTCGTACGGTAGCTCTATTTTCAGCTTTTTGAGGAACCTCCATACTGTTTTCCAGAGTGGCTGCACCAGCTTGCATTCCCACCAACAGTGTAGGAGGGTTCCCCTTTCTCTGCATCCTCGCCAACATCTGTCGTTTCCTGACTTGTTAATTTTAGCCATTCTGACTGGTGTGAGGTGGTTAACTCATTGAAGTTTTGATTTGGATTTCCCTGATGCCGAGCGGTGTTGAGCACTTTTTCATGTGTCTGTTGGCCATTTGGATGCCTTCTTTGGAAAAATGTCTGTTCATGTCTTCTGCCCATTTCTTGATTGGATTATTTATTCTTTGGGTGTTGAGTTTGAGAAGTTTTTTATAGATTTTGGATACTAGCCCTTTATCTCATATGTCATTTGCAAGTATCTTCTCCCATTCTGTCGGTTGCCTTTTGGTTTTATCGACTGTTTCCTTTGCTGTGCAAAAGCTTTTTATCTTGATGACGTCCCAAGAGTTCATTTTTGCCCTTGCTTCCCTTGCCTTTGGCGATGTTTCTAGGAAGAAGTTGCTGCGGCTGAATGAAACTGGACCATTTCCTTACACCACACACAAAAATAGACTCCAAATGGATGAAAGAACTAAACGTGAGACAGGAGTCCATCAACATCCTAGAGGAGAACACAGGCAGCAACCTCTGACCTCAGCTGCAGCAACTTCTTCCTAGAAAGTAAGGGCTTTTGAGCAGCGGTGACAACACAGGGGACCTGTGTGAGGTTAATGATCAGTTAATTAATATTAATTAATTAATATTAGTTAATTATTATTCTTAATTATTTTCTTTTAAAAAAGATCCATGTTCCAAATGTGCTGACCTTTTCTGTGATGCTAAGTGGCTGATATTGGTAGCACCCCTAGCAAGTATTTTTTTTTTTTAAATGCCCAGTTGACTGATTGCCTTCAGGTAAAGGTGCGTTTTTTATCTATGAATGTGCAATCAACTGATTTTGAAGGATTGTAAAGTGATCATTTGAGAACACCCACTGGCATGTTTTTCCATCTTCATATGATTTCATTGCTAGAAAAAGATGTTAAAACTCTCACATTTGGGCACTTAAAAAACTTGCAAATATAATTTTCCTAAACTTCACAAAAATCTTCCAAAAAGAAAAGATTTGGTGGGTTTCTAACTGTTCAAGCTGAAAGTACACATTGAAAAATCTGGGTTTGCAAAAGCCAATGATTTTCAAGAGGATAAATAGATTTTGAATATTTAGATTTCAACCAGAAATCTTTGTACACTTAGTATGTGAATGAAAATCAAGTGTCAGGGTTTAGTCAGTAGAACCAATGATGATGACTTTATTCTATTTTATTTATTTTTTTAAAGATTTATTTATTTGACAGAGACACAGCGAGAGAGGGAACACAAGCAGGGGGAGGGGGAGAGGGAGAAGCAGGCTTCCCTCTGAGCAGGGAGCCCGATGCCAGGACCCTGGGATCATGACCTGAGCCGAAGGCAGAGGCTTAACGACTGAGCCACCCAGGGGCACCACTTTATTCTATTTTAATCAACCCATTTCCTGGGAAGCATTTCCTTGTGACAGCTATCAATCCAAGTTTAGAAATAAACCGAGCTTAAAAACAGGTCTTTAAATTACTGTATTTCAAAGCATTAAATTAAGGTTAAAGCAAACATATTCCATCACGTTGATCTCATTAAGTTTCGAAATAATTGAGTGCAAAAAATGTGTATTTCGAATCAATTTTTTTCTCATTCTTGGAAATTTTTATGTTTTTATAGCGTTTATCGTATGTTAGTATTTAGCATATTAGCACCTCTAAATATGAATACTGATACCAGAGATCGTGCTCAACAATCGTTTGGATGGGTGTCCTACCAAAACAGCTGGGAAGCCACTAGCTTTAAGGACCTGGAACCTCTGCTCTTGCTTTTACTTAATTTCCAAAGTGAAGTCCCAATTTTGAAACCTCCTTGCACACGCACACCCCCCAAACGCGAATACTGCGCGCACTAACCAGGAAACAAACCAGTCGCCGGCGGGAGGCATTCCGCCGACACCCTCAGAGGTCCGCGGCCCCAGCCTCCCCCACGAGCCACGCGCACGCAGGCCGGGGCAGGAGGGCTGCGGGGGAGGCTCGGGCTCCTCCCGCGGGCACACACGGGTGCCGAGCGATCCCCGACGGCTCTGAGTCAGCCGCCGGAGGCCTCGCCCGGGATCGCAGCTGCGGGCAAGCAGGCAGCGAGCTGGAGGACCAGCCGCCGCCGCAGGAGCAGGAATCTCCCGGGTACCGGGGCTGGGAAGCGCGCGGGTCGCCAGCTACTCGGGGCGGGCGCCCCCCGCCGGGAGCGCGGCGGCGCGCGGGACCCGGGCGGGGAGGGAGGCCGGCAGGAGGCGGCCGACAGGGAGGAAGAGAGGACGGCGGGGGGGCTGTTGGCTGGGGGGTGATCGGACCGGGCAGCGGCGGGGGGCTCTAAGGCGGGGGCTGGCGGGGTCAGCCGAGGCAGCCAGCGCCGGAGCGCGGGGCGCAGACTCGCCCTGGGGCCGCGGGGGAGGGACGCGGCGGCCCGCCGACGCCACCGCGCCGCGATCTGCGAGCCGGAGGGACAGGCCGGTCACCCAAGCCCGGGCTGCTGTTGCCGGAGACTGCCGGGCGGCAGCTCTGGGGAGGGCGCGTGGGAGCAGCCGCGGGTGCAGCAGGGAGGCCGGCGCGCCCCGAGCAGCCGCGCCTGCAAGGTCCCCGGCGCCTTGGGCAAGTTCCGGGGAGGTGCTGGGTCAGCGCCCCCTCCCGGGGGGAGGCCGGTACGCTCCGAGGCCCCTCCCTCTGCCTCCTCCCTCCCTCCCAGGCTTCCCCTTCCTTCCCGTATCCTGTTTTTCTTCCATAGTCTTTGCCTTTCTTTCTTTATTCTTTCTTTCGCATCTTTCACCTGCCCTTCATTGGCTGCTTTTCCTGAGCTTGAGAAAATGCTTCCTGGCCTGTTTCCACCTCGTCCGCGGCCACAGTAATTAATTTAATGGACTCCCCACTTCCCAGATTCTCTTCAGCTCCTGCTCCCGCCCCTTGGCCAGGCTTTTTCGGGGCGCGGGGGAGGGGGGTTGCTGCTTGCCGCCGCCGCCGGTGCTCCCCGCCAGTCCTCCTCCTCCAGCCTCGGGCTGCCCTGGGGTCCTGCCCTTGTCTTCTTCCTCTTCCTACCTGCAAATACTGGGAATTCTTAAAAACTAGGTGAGTTTCTCTTCTTACGCCTCTATGTACCTTGTAATCATCCCGTTTGCCTAGGATCTCCCGCAGTCTGGGTGCTAAGGGCCCCCAATCTCTTGCTCTGGGACTTGTGCCCGACTCAGTAACCTGCCTGTGTTTCCAAACATCGCTTGGCTGCCTTGTTACAGGGACCCAGGGACCATACCATAGTCTGCACATCTCAAATGGAATGTATCACTTCCTCATTCCATCTGGCTCCTCATAGAAACTTCCAATGGGTCACACCTGCCCCAGGCATCAGTGAGCTAGGAGTCTGTTAAGAGGTAAACTGAGGCATATTAAAAAGTTCAGTTCATCGGAGCACAGATGAATTCGAATGGGGCAGCATCCAGTCTAGCAGGCAGAAAGGAGCTCCGAGGAGCTGTACAGAAGCAAAGACTTCTAAGCAGAAGGGAGTGGTAACAAGGAAGCTCTACTGGCCAAACAGAGGGTTGGTTGTTGCAAAGTTACTTCCCTTTGGTGGATGGCAGGGGTCTGGCAGGCGGTTGACCTCACTAGGGCTGGTCAGGCCGTTCCTGATTGACTGGTTTAAGATTCCATTTCGGGGAGAGCCGAAACTGTCATTCAGTTAAGGCTCTGCATCTGGGGCTGAGCATAAGCAACTCCCATCTGGGGCCTGGTGTCTTGTTTTTAACCAGCCTCCGCGTCCTCCCTGACTCTCCTTGCTCCCTGTCCCTCCTGTGATGGGTCACCCCGCCGCCGGGCAATGCCACCTTGCACTCGGTTCCTGCTTCCCCCCTGTCTGGCAGCCGCCGAGCTATGGCGGCCAGCAGGCTCCCCGGCCTTTTTCCAGCCTTTTTCCAGGCTCCGTGGAGAGCCACTGAGTTTCCTAAAACCCAGTGTGCTCCTATAGAACATTTTGTTTAAAAATCATAGCTGCCTTTCCGGACCATAGCTCAAGTTCAGACTTCTTGTCCAAGTGCACCCGTGTCACCCAAGCACAGAGACCCAGCCCCTCCGCCCCACACAGACCTACGCCACCTGCCACGGTAGGTCTGTCTCCTGCCAATCCCACCACTGCCCCAGGGCACTCACCTCCCCTTTCACCGCCTCACACACACTCCTGCCCAATGCGTGAAAGCCAGCTCGCCCCTCACCTTCTCCTGAGCTTCCAGAGAGAATTTATTCCGTTTCTCTGGGGGCTTCCTTAGCACTTTGTAAATTATCCGGTTACAGAGGGTAACCGGGAGCCCTCTGGAAGTGTCTCTGGCGGTGGTTTCTTCCAGCTTGCTGGAGGAGGGAGTGCCCCGTCAGGAATTATGGCCTTTGTTGTTCATTTCTTCTCTAACCCATATAAGGAAAGTTCTATAATAAATGCTCTTTGTATAAGTTCACTTCTGGAGGTGTCCGTGGGAAGGCAGAGTGGAGCGGGGAGACCACAGGCATTCGGGGGCCCCAGGAGGAGCAGTGTCTCATCCTTGGAAGCACAAGGCTTCTGCTTCAAGACTGCTGCTCTTACTATGAGACCCGAGGACAGGCTTTCATTGTCCTGACCTCATTCACCAGTAAAAGAAAAACTAGCGTAATGCCAATTCATTTTATAGGCTGGAAATCAAACCTTTCCACGTTGTTGTGTTTTTATGACACAGTGGAATGGTGCCCTGGTACCCAGATGTATTGTTTTGTATTATATTGAAATTCAGTCCTTTTATTTTTATTTATTTTATTTTTTAAAGATTTTATTTATTTGAGATGGAGCAAGCCAGACAAAGCGAGAGAGAGCACAAGCAGGGGGGAGGCGGAGGGAGAGGGAGAAGCAGACTCCCTGCTGAGCAGGGAACCCGACGCACGGCCAGGACCCTGGGATCTGAGCCGAAGGCAGATGCTTAACTGACTGAGCCACCCGGGCGCCCCGAAATTCATTTCTTTTTAGATTTATTGGGCAAGTTCCACTTTGTTTCAAGTACAACCCTCTCAAAAGCTTAATGTACACGTGAGATTGGGGCACCAAGCAGAAGTGGGGGAAAGAGAGTCATTCGGTTATCCTGTTCAGCTCCTTTGTGTTCACGGGTGTGACTTGGGACACACCCCCGAGGTGCCGGAGTGGTGAGTGTGTGCCAGGGTGTCCTTGCTAGGGGGCAGACGCTGGTGGGAAATGCCGTGACCAGCACCTGCCCATGTGGAAATGAATTGAAGGAAGAGGAAAGGTGGAAGAAACCAGAAGTAGGCATTTGACATTAAGAGCAGTTAAAATGTAAAGTTGGAATTGATGTGATATTCCAGTACACTCCTTTGCAAAACACACACACACACACACACACACACAGCCTACACGTAGGCTCAGGTAGGATCAAATCCAGATGTGTGTGTGTCCCTCACCTCCAGGTTAGTGAATTCTCTCCTCCTCTGGGTCTCTTTGGTGCCACCTTGTGGTAGGCCGAGTGCCGTGCAGATTGCGTCTCCCCCTGGCTCCTCGTTTGTTTTCTGAACAGTCCTCCACTGCAAGGCAAGGAGGTGTGGGGGGCAATGTGGGGCCGGAGGTGGCCTGCAGACGGGCTGGATGCTGCTCTCTCTCGTGGGACTTGTCCACTGCAGACGCATCGGCTGCCCCACACCTGCAGCTCTTGGGTTCAAGCCCTGCAGTGGAAGGCTCTGCAGCGAGGCTTCTGTGGGTGAGGACAGTGAGAAACTTTCCTTTTTGTCCTCTAAGAAATAACCTGTCGAGTACAGCATCCTGCTGTGCAAGCTTTGTCATCATTGTATTCTCTTGTTTAATGTATGTTTGTTTGTTTATTTATTTTTAAAAGATGTATCCATTTATTTATTTGAGAGAGAGAGAGAGCATGAGCAGGGGAAGGGGCAGAAGGAGAGGGAGAGAGAGAATCCAGAAGCAGACTCACTTCTGAGCAGAGCCTGACACGACCACGTGGGGCTCAATCCCAGCACCCCGAGATCATGACCTGGGCTGAAACCAAGAGTCTGCTGCTTAACCTACTGAGCCCTCACGTGCCCCTTGGTTGATGTTTTATTTTTATTTTTGTTTATTTATTTATTTTTAAAGATTTTATTTATTTGTTTGACAGAGACACAGTGAGAGCAGGATCACAAGCAGGGGGAGTGGGAGAGGGAGAAGCAGGCTTCCCGCAGAGCACGGAGCCCAATGTGGGGCTCGATCCCAGGACCCTGGGACCATGACCTGAGCCGAAGGCAGACGCTTAACGACTGAGCCACCCAGGCGCCCCTTGGTTGATGTTTTAAATCATTTCTTTTAAACCTGAATTTGCACTGGTTGTAGCTGTTGGAGAATCTGTATTTAGAGTGCAGCCTTTATACTTGTTTGACATCACACTTTTTTTTTCTTCCTAAATCAGAGACATCTTATGTCTTCTGTTGAAAAAAATAGGAAGGAGCTTTCAAGGAACCAGTCAACCGTTGGAGAGGCTCTGGTTGAGTTGTCTCCCTGTCCTCTTCCCACCCACTGAGCTCCTCTTTCCTCTCCTGCCCCTGAGAAATCCAGGAGCCCCCCCCAACCAGGCTAATGAGATACAGTTGCAAGAAGGCTGCAGGAGGTGCTGCTAGTCTTCTGCGAAACTGACAGAAGTATCACGTGATGATCCACTGGTTGATAAAAATAAACATAATGCATGATGACCCTTATTCTAGGCGAAGATTCCAGTACTTTTGGTATTGCTTATTTGCTGATTTTCCAAACTGGAATCTGTTTTTCTTGTGTAGCTTCAAAATTTTTGAGTTAAAAATATATTTTAAAGGATAGCTTGCAGGGTCATGGGATTATGGGTGACTATTTGTCCTTTTATTTTCTAGAATGTTTTCGAGTGGAGCAGCACAGAGACTCAGGGAAACCAGTGTCTTAGTTCCCTGTTGCTGCTGTAGCATCTTACTGCAAATTGAGTGCCCGAACACAGTAAAAATGTATTATCTTATGGTTCTGGAGGTCAGAAGTCCAAAGTAGGTGTTGCACAGTTGCATGTTTTTCTGGAGGCTTTAGGGCAGAATCTGTTTCCTTGCCTTTTGCAGCTCCCAGAGGCTGTCTGCATTCCTTGGTCCATGGCCTTGCATCATTTTGACCTTTCCTTCTCTTGTCACATCTCCTTCTCTGACTCTGAGCCTCCTGCCTTCCTCTTATAAGGACCCAGTGATTACACTGAGCCCACCTGGATACTGCAGGAAATCTCCCCATCTCAAGATCCTTAATTCAGTCAGTCACATCTGCAAGGTCCCTGATGCCGAGCAAGATAACGGAGGTTTGGGAGATTCAACGTGGGTGTCTGGGGGGGAGCAGTTATTCTTGTGAGCACCCCCGGCATCCACCGACGGGTGCTCATGGCCAGATGACGTGACAGTGGGCGTGGCTAATGTGCCTCCGTGTTGTGCTTTCCATACAGACCTTCCCTGATGGAGGATCTCCATGAAGCAAATGGCAGGTTTGCCATCAACTTATTAAAAATGTTGGGTGAAGAGGACAGCTCCCGAAATGTGTTCTTCTCCCCTCTGAGCATCTCTTCTGCCCTGGCCATGGTCTTCATGGGGGCCAAAGGAAACACCGCCACCCAGATGTCCCAGGTATGCATGCTAGCATTCTGTCCCACAAGAAGTCCCCAAATTTCACCTTTGTTACATTTTAAGTTTTGGCTAACGTTATATATCAAATTGAAATGCAGCTGTTTGAATGGACTTGCTGTTAAATGGGTTCTTTCTAGTGTATGATTATGCACTAGAAGAAAGCAGCACAAGTGTGGACTTCGGTCTCTGGAATTATTGAGAGGGAATGTATAATCTGATTGATCTGAAACGGGTTCTGTGGGACCTGAGCTACAAACGAAGTAGTGACAAATACTTTAGGGAAGTTGTCTTTAACCTCTTTGTTATCTTAAGTTTCTTTGACAGTCTTGTGAGTGTCCCAGGACATTGCCAATGCACATGGCCTCCCCATCGATAGCAGGGGTGCGTGGGAGCCCTCTGGAAGTGCCTCTGGCGGTGGTTTCTTCCAGCTTGCTGCAGGAGGGAGGCTTTGGACTGGGGCCATTGGGAGACAGAGGAACAACCTTAATTTCCGCTCCGACTTGACATGGAAGTCCCAGTCTGGTCTGCAGAACTTCTATGAAATTGCTGCTGAAGTATTTTCGGTTGATTTCTGCTCAGTCTCGTATTCCCTAGGTTGTGTTAGATTCATTCCAGCTACCTCTTTGCTCTGTTCTGTCTCTCTCCTGAGTTCTCACACCCGCCTTTCTAAGTGGGTTTACACTTGGGGGCGACATTGGCCACTGTCCCCACAGCTTGGTTGTCTGAGAGGTGCTACTGACATCTAGTGGGCAGAGGCCAGAAATGCTGCAAAATGTCTTAGAAGGCGCGGACTAGCCCCAGCCGCCAAGTGGCCCCAGATGTCAACTGTGTCCCGTGGAAAGGCGCTGTGGGAGGGTTAAACCAAAAGCCTTTCAAGATGGGATCCTTAGTGATTTTTCAGCACAGGGGTCGTTGGAGATAGCTCTTTGTGGGAGCAAGATGGCAGTGTTACAAGTCCGTGTCCTTGTCTGTTACCAGGTGCTTTGTTTGAACAGAGGCGGAGATATTCACCAAGGTTTCCGGTCACTTCTCACGGAGGTTAACAAATCTGGCACTCAGTACTTGCTCAGAACTGCCAACAGGCTCTTTGGAGAGAAGACGTGTGATTTCCTTCCCGTAAGTGGAACTCGCGCGTGGATGTTAAAAAAATGGCAAATAAGGTTGAAACTGCAGAAGAACAGAGATAAAGTATAATTCTGTTGCCTTAAAAATGTACTTAGAGTTGTACTTCTGTAATTATGATTTTGAATTTTATGATTGCCTCTGAATTATGTCCTTTTTAAAGCTGGTTTTTGCTTTTTGTTTTTTTTTTAAGATTTTATTTATTTGAGACAGAGAGAGAGAGCGCACAAGTGGGGAGGAGGGCCAGAGGGAGAGGGAGAAGCAGATTCCCCGCCAAGCAGGGAGCCCGATGTGGGGCTCGATCCCAGGACCCTGAGATCATGACCTGAGCCCAAGACCGACGCTTAACTGACTGAGCCACCCAGGCGCCCTTAAAGTTGTTTTTGATAGATCCCTCCCAGATATCAATCTCAGTATGTCCTTCTTCCTGCACCCAGACCTGCCTCTCCCCCTTGATCCGCTGTGCCTCAGTGACCACATCGTCCCATGTGTGTACATGGCTGTCCCCAGGCTCACCTCTGTTTGTTGGGCGGTTCCTGCAGAGCCCGTCTCTCAAGGCCTCTTAAATTTGTCCCCTCTTCTGAATCACCACCACCACTGCCTGGGTCCACACTCTCACCGGATCTTCTGCACCATTCTTTTAATTCTTTCCTGATGGATCTCTCCAGGTCCAGCCAGGTTCTTGCACACTACTGGCAGAATAGTCTCTGGAAAATTAAACTTGGGCCATAAAACTGAGGTTTTAAATCTGTGCACTTCCTATGTACTGAAGCATATAATTCTCAAGGTCCCCAGTCCAGTAAAAGCCTGCCGTCACGCAACGAGCGAGGGCCGAAAAAGTATGTCGCACACCATGCAGAGTGTTGCTGGCTCAGATTAATGAAGGGATCTGGGCAAACCCGGCCATCTTCCTGGCTGGCAGTTCCAAGGATTTTTCTGTGAGATGCAGATACATCCCTCCCCTGGCTGCTGTTGGGTGTGACCCCCTGGAGGTCGCCTGCTCTGGGCTTGAGTATCACTGGAGATAATTCTGGGTCTTCTAGGATGAGCACCAGTGGTCCCAGGAATCTTCCGGTTAACTGATGTTCATTTTTGAACATCAGCCTGATCTTTGAGGTTTGCCATTGGGGGGGTACTGGGGACACAAGGAGCCACCTTCCCATTTTCTCAGTTGCTTGGCTCCTCTTTCTGTCTACATTTTCTCTCTGCTGTAGAAGCTAAAATATTTGAGAACAGGAGATGGGCGGAGGATGGGAGCCAATTGCCAGGCACATTATATCTGACACCAAGTGTTTGTGAGGTGAGTTATCTTTGGGTTTTCATGTATTGGGTGCAGGCACTTCCTGACTGGACCCCAGCTGACATTCCAAGGCTCACCCCTTCCACTGTTTTCCCTGATCCGCGCCCCCCCCCCCCCAGGACAGCGCCCCCAGGCCTGTCACATTCCCCTCCTGGGGGGACGCGTAGGATTTCTGGATCATCTGGTTCCACTAGGGAGCCTCTCGCTCATTCACAAAGCTCAGACACTGGGGTTGGTGGTGGTGGTACAAAAACGGGTCAAAGCGGAGTCCCTGGCACACAGACAGACCGTCAGACGGAAAATCAACCAGGAAGTCAGCGCAGAGCGGAAGTGTTCGACAGGGAGGCCCGGGGCGGTTCTGCGCATGCCCGCCAGCCACGGGCCGCGTTCCGGAAGCTGGCAGCTCTCGGCTCCCTGCGCGGCTTCTCGCGGCTTCTCCGCAGACCGTGACGCAGACCGTGACGCAGACCGTGACGCAGACCGTGAGCGGCCTCGGGCCGGCGGCGCGGCGTCGCCCCGGGGCTGCGGGCCGTGCGGTTTTTGTCCGTTGCGCGGATGCGTCTTCAAGTGCAGGAGGCCCCGTGCGGGCAGAGGTCGCGCTGGGAATGGTTCAGAGGGAAAGAAGGGGTTTCTCACGGGTGCGAACTTCGAGCGCACGCTCGGTCTCTTGTGTCCGTAGGCCTTTAGGGAATCCTGCCAGAAGTTCTACGAGGCCGAGCTGGAAGAGCTGCCCTTTGCTGCAGACACGGAAGGATGCCGGAGACGCATAAACGACTGGGTGACGCAGAGGACGGAGGGTGAGGCGTGTTCACTGCCTGGCCTCGGCCCGTGGAAGGGGGGACAGCGGGGGGACAGCCGAGGCCGCGGGGGCGTGGCCTCCCGCGTGTCCCTCGGGCCCTGTAGCCAGTGGCCTGTTGGTGTGTGTTTGCTGGATTTCTAGGCCAGCGGCGCAATTCGCTTCCTTTTCTCGGGCTTACGAGGTCGCCGAGTGGTGATTTCTAAAAACCCCATAAACTTAGCGTAAGGATCTCAGACCCACTCCCCTCCCGACTGTGCTGGAAAGTCCCCGAAAAAGGCGTGCTGTTTGGGGGCCCATCAGTCTTCTATCTGAGGGGAGGGGTCGGGGTGGGGGAGCCCTCATCATTCAGTTTAGCTGCGGGCGACTGAGACACTGGGCAGCAGTTCCCCTTATCTCCCTGTATAAGTGGTGATGAGGGCAGCTGGTTTTATCTGCAGGCCTCTCCCTCCTTTGTCCTGGGGCTGAGGCTGAGTTTGCGTTCAGAGCGTGATCTTTGCCGCAGAGTCTGGAAATGCAGTTCCCGCGGAGCCTAAGGCCTCCCCTGTCCAGACCACGCTCTGTCTTACCAGGAATATTTCCGCCAGTGCTTGACTAGAGTACAGAGAAGGGCGTGCTTTCAAGCACTCGGAGTACCTAACACAATTGAGAGACTTCCAGAAGTATGTGGGGGGGGGGGCAGGGAGGGCGTTAAATGACTTATTTCTTCTGTGCCCACCCAGCGCGCGTTAGGGTGCACCTGCTGTGTGTCCGGCAGCGGCAGGGCCCACGATTGTACTGAAAGCCAATAAAATAATGGCTGTTGGCAGGGCAGAGCCTTCCACGTTTTCCTACGTCGTATGTGCAGTGGTCTCTTGTTCTCCAGTCGATCCAGCAGTACTGGGTCACTCAGGGAAGCCAGAAGCTTCTCTCTACATCACCCTCCCTACATCACTCACTTCCTCTTCATCAGATTGACTGCCAGCATGTTTCCCCCAAATATCAGAGCCGTAGGGAATATTGGGGATCACCTTGTCGCCAGTCTCATTGGAGAACTCAGTCTGGGTCCCTTTATTGTACCCCTGAATTCCTTCCCCCATTCTCTGCCTTCAGGAGGACTGCCTTACCCGTTTACAGGTGCGTATTCCTTCATCCTTCAGAAGCTTCTCCTCACCTAAATGAGATCTGAAGGTTGGCGTGGAGCAATGATTCTCCGCCAGAATCAGCCCCTAGGTGACATTTGCCAATGGCTGAAGACGTTTTGGTTGTCCCAGCTGGGGAGATGCTACTGGTGGGACATCCTACAATGCACAGGACGTTCCCCACAGCAAAGAATGATCTGGCGGGAAATGCCAGCAGCAGCGTGGTTGAAAAATCATGGCACCAAGGTTGGGCAGTTTACAATGAGAAGCAAGACTCTTGTCTCAGTTCAGCCACTTGGAACCTGTGTGACCTTGGCGAAATGTCAGCCAAATGCTCTGACCTAAATTTCTACATCTATAAATTGAGGGCAAAATGAGAGTTGACCTGCCCGCTTCAAGATTGCTGTGTAGGGACGAGCAGGGTGGATATGCCACAGGGTGTGAGTGCTCGGCATTACATCCCATCACCCTGTTCCTCAGGCCTCCGGGAAGACAGGATTCCAGCCTGGTTCAGCCATGCCGAGCTTCAGATGTCAGGAGCGTTGTTGTTGTAAAAGAATGTTTATTCCTCTCCCCTCTTCCCCAGATGGCTATAAACTTCTCTGATATGCTTGGCAGGTAAGATTTCAGAGATCCTGGGTGCTGGGACAGTTGATCCGCTGACTAAGCTGGTTCTCGTGAATGCCATCTATTTCAACGGAAAGTGGAATGAGCAGTTTGACAGAAAGCACACAAGGGGTATGCCCTTCAAAATCAACCAGGTAGGAAAATATTTTTCGGGGGTACTGCTAACTTTCTTAAGAAAGTAATGTGCTGGGAAAGATTGTGAATGAATGGAAAAAATAATGTATTTCATACTATATTTCTCAATGAATTTCACACCCCTTCTATATCTTTTATTGGAGAGGGGAAGAGAGAAGCTAAAATCATTTTTATATTGATAGTTTTGTGTTTGCATCCTATGTCAAACTGATTCTTCTCTCTTTGGCCATATTATTTGGATTGAAAGAAAATTTCTTCTAACCCTTGGTATTATGTTTGTGTTGACACTCTGTGTTTACCCAGACACGTTCTTACAATGTCAGTGCCAACTATGCCTGTAGATTGCCTTATAACTCCTAGCTATATAGTTCTGAACACAAGAAAAAAAAAGGGTTAGCAGATGTTCAGGCTAACTTTGTCTTTATTTTTGGATCTTTTTAAATAATTGTATATAAGGTGTGTGAGATGATGATTGGATATAATTCACATAGAGAAATAATTCCTTTGGTCGAGCCAGTTAGCATACACTTTCCTCACGTGGTTATCATGTTACTTTTGTGATGAGAGCACCTGAAATCTACTCTCTTAGCAAATTTCCAGTATTCACTACAGTATTCGTGACTGTGGTCATCATGCTGGGTGTCAGACCTCTAGACTTAAAGCCTAACTTTAACAACACTTTTGTCCCTTCACTTTTGGGGATGATGATGGTTGGCATCAGTAGCAATTAGCTTGAAATTTGGCTTCCATCAACTTGATGATAGCATATCGCACACAGATTTATTTATTTATTTATTTAAAAGATTTTATTTATTTGACACAGAGAGAGCGACAGCGAGAGAGGGAACACAAGCAGGGGGAGTGGGAGAGGGAGAAGCAGGCCTCCCGCAGAGCAGGGAGCCCGATGCGGGGCTCGATCCCAGGATCCTGGGATCATGACCTGAGCCAAAGGCAGACGCTTAACCACTGAGCCACCCAGACGCCCCTCGCACACAGATTTAAAAGTCTAGAATACATTTGATGCAAGCTTTAGAAATGGTGGACATTACAAATCCTGTCAAGGTCCTCTCTCCAAGAAAACCAAAGCCATGAAGCCAGTTATATAATTGAGCAACTTTTCAGAATAAAAATATAAGTCTCTATGGTCTATCCATCTTTTCTAACCGCATCCTTCAGCCTCCAAACCTGAATATTAGTTAATTCTCCCCTTAACTTGGATAAATAATCTTTAATTATAAGGTCCCTGGGAGTGCTCTTCTCTAATGCATCTTCTCAGAAGTGAAAAACACAACTTCTTCCAAAAATAATGTAGGGTTTTATGTCTACGTTCGTCAGTTTTATTCTCTCCCACCTGGTAATAGTTGATCTGCTGGGACAAGAGCATGTGGTATTCAATAGTAATATGTAGGGGCGCCTGGGTGGCTCAGTTGTTAAGCGTCTGCCTTCGGCTCAGGTCATGATCCCAGGGTCCTGGGATCGAGCCCTGCATCGGGCTCCCTGCTCCGCGGGAAGCCTGCTTCTCCCTCTCCCACTCCCCCTGCTTGTGTTCCCTCGCTCGCTGTCTCTCTCTCTCTCTCTCTCCCTTTGTGTCATATAATAAAATCTTAAAAAAAAAATACTAATATGTAATAATGAGGTTTGGCATCTATCAGCATAATGCGCAGAAATAGCAATTCTCTTCCATGGACCTAGAGGTTCTGCAGATGAGATTTATCTCCTTTTTCCTAAGCCCTGCTCATTTTTCAGTGATCTGCTTTTAATTCCGTATTTTTCATTAGGAGAAAAAGACCGTGCAGATGATGTTTAAGCTCGCTAAATTTAACCTGGGGTATGTGGATGAGGTGCACGCTCAGGTACTGGAGCTGCCGTACGTGGGGCAGGAGCTGAGCATGGTCATTGTCCTTCCGGATGACAACGCCGATCTTGCCTTGGTAAGCCTTGGCCAGTGCGTCTGAGCGTCTGTGGAGACGGCCTGAGCGCATTTCTCTGTGTCCGTCTGTCAGGTAGCACATGAGGAATTTCCAGTTGAGGGTTGTTAGGAGTCCTGGGCGAACAGCATCTCCTGTCTGGAGTGACCTTGTGTTTGCTTTTCTGCTGAGCATGTATCCAGGAGTGGATTTGGTGGTGAGGACCCATTCTCAGGAAGCGAGGTGAGGCTTCCAAAATTATCAGAACACTCTGCTTTACTCTGAAAGAGGGGCTAGTCGAGTCCCAGGAATTATTGAACAAAAAAGTACTAGGCAAGGAGAGTACTTGCCATATTGAGAAACAGTAACATGCGTAGGAATCCGCTGGGTGGCTTGTTAAAAGGCAGTTTTTGATTCAGGGGGCGATGGCCTGAGAGTTTGCATTTCTGATGAGATTCCAGGTGATGTAGATGCTGCTGGTCAGGGACCACACTTTGGGTAGCAGGTGTCTCAAGGACAGGTGAAGAATTTTTCTTGGACGGGAGGAGAGGGCCTTCTTCCCATGACAGAAAAGGAACAAAGTTCAGGGTGGGAGAAAGTAAATTTGTAAGGAGGTCAGGACGAGTAGTGGGCTTGTTACCCAGCTGTCTGGGGGTGGGGAACAACTCATTTCTGGCGTCTGGCTGAGTTCAGGCGACTGAGGGTTTAACAGTGGACTCTTGCCAGAGATAGAGTCCAGCTCCAGTACACCTGTGTGCAGGACGCTGAGGGTGGGGCTGCCCGGTGTCCCTGGTTTCTCCGTGGAGCTGGAAAGCTATTGGCCTAAGTCAAAGGTGAGCTCTGTCATGGCTACTCAAGAAGAAGATGAGGAGAGTCTGGGAATTCGAGCTAATGTCCACACAGCCGTCGCTGGAGAGGAACATTCGCCTGGGCTCCAGGTGGCGAAGAAAAGAGGGAGAAGCAGTGGAAGCTTCTTCCCTTTTTTCACTGTGGACACACAGACCGAGTGATGGGTCTTGGAGGCTTTGAGGCGAACGCCAGGGCAGGCGGAAGATGAACAAGAATGCCAGAAGCCACAGTGTTGTCGAATTCTCCATTTCTGTGCTCCCCTCCCCGGAAGCCACGTCTTCCTTCCTGTTTGGAGGATCCCTGATTTTCCTGCTCTCGCCCATCAGAGTTCTGAGCCATGCTCTCTTTTTGGTCAAACAGTCTGTGATTCATACTAATGTGCATCACATGGATACAATCACTTGGTTATGAGAACTTTCCAAACTAAAAAACATTTGAAATGAGTTTGGTACAGATAGTTTAAAAAAAAAAAAAGCATCTCCCCTCTCTAAGTGTTTTTTAGCTATTTTTCCTCTTATATCCATAAAACAGTGGAAAAGATGAGAATTTGAGGGAAAATGTTGGTGTGGTACAGGAAATCTCTGTAGATTTTCTTGGACAGTGTCATGGAGGGGAGAGGGGCTGAGTGGGCAGGAGAGCACCAGGCTGTTGTCCATTTTAAGGTTCGACTCCTCCTTATTTCAGGTGGAAAAAGCCCTAACATACGAGAAGTTCAGAGCCTGGACAAATCCAGAAAAGATGACTAAGGATAAAGTTCACGTTTTCCTTCCCCGATTGAAGCTGGAGGAGAGTTACGACTTGGAGTCTTTTCTCCGAAGTTTAGGTATGACTGATGCGTTTGAGGAAGCCAAGGCAGACTTTTCTGGAATGTCGGCGAAGAAGAACGTGCCCATGTCCAAGGTGGCGCACAAGTGCTTTGTAGAAGTGAACGAAGAGGGCACGGAGGCGGCGGGGGCCACAGCCGTGGTCAGGAACGCTCGAAGCAGCAGACCCGAACCAAGGTTTTGCGCAGACCACCCCTTCCTTTTCTTCATCACACACCACAGCACCAAGAGCATTTTGTTCTGTGGCAGGTTCTGCTCCCCATAAGGAGGTGCACTTGCTGTAAACACTCCTTTCGCTTCTGCCCACCTGCCTTAATGCAGATTCCTGTGACCAAACTGGTGGGATGCTTTGAATGCCCAAATAAAGCGTGTGCTCCTGGGAAGTCTGTGTGAATGTCCTGACCGAATATTCCACGGCCACTGAGAGACGCATCACACGTGCACAGTTTGGGGCCGAGAAGGCTGTGCTTGTTCGGGGGCTTCGGTCAGCTCCTCTTTCTCATCGACTCTGCTCTCACCTGCCTATCAGAGGACGGCCTGCTCCTCACTGTCTGTTCTCACTGTTTGCGGGCGTCTTGCAGAGCATGTCTGGGATTCACAGACCAGCCCTCCCTACGCGTTCCCATCCTGCAGTGACCTCAGAGCTCTGCCCACTTCCCCTCCCGGGTTCCCGGGGAGAGGCTAGAGCCCAACCCCACTGCACACACAGCCAGAGGCGAACACCACGGGGTAAAGCCTGCAGCCACCCAGGCTCATAGCCGAGATGAAGTGTCTCTGCCCCGGCAGGATCACACAGACCGCCCTGCGGGTCCCACGTCTCACACAGGCCCCCAGGAAGACGACTCCTTCACATCCTCTTGCCATAAACCTTCAGGCCTGCGCTAGGAGGCCGAGCTCTGAACGTGCCACGTAGTCCCCTCCATTCCCTTTTCATCGGAAGCTGCCCCCACCCCCCACCCTGGGACCTTCATGTGAAGCAGCTGTCAGGACAGTGTCCCTCTACTTAACCACATACGCCCACGTTGTGCTTACGCACGGCCCTCCCTGCAGTATTTTTTTGACTTACAAAAGGATTTGTATTGTGGTGGCAACTTGGAAACTATTGAAAAGTACTAGAGAACACTGAAGTCACCCACAATTTTACCACTATGAAATCACTATTTTTTTTTTTAAAGATTTTATTTATATGACAGAGCACAAGCAGGGGGAGAAGCAGGCTCCCCACTGAGCAGGGAGCCCGATGCAGGACTCGATCCCAGGACCCCGAGATCATGACCTGAGCCTAAGGCAGATGCTTAACAACTGAGCCACCCAGGCGCCCCTGAAATCCCTATCAATGATGTATATCCTTCCCAATTCTATGTATGCAAATACAAACATATTTTAGCACAAGTTAATCATAGACTTCTGTAGCTATTTCTACCCTTACTTGCCATAAACTCTCCTCAAGGTAGTTATCTATGTCATCAATTTGATGTGTCAAATTGTATGGCTCTCTATATTTTCTACTATTAGATCTACTTTTAGACAATTTAGGTAATTAAAATTACATACTATACTCTTATGAATGTACTAAATATTTGCTCACATCCTGCATATTTTAAAAGAAATACTCCTAATAATTGTACTGTCAAGATAAAAGTTGGGCACATTTTGAGACTTCTTCCAAATTGGTCTCTAGAAAGTTGTCCTGGTTTTTAACCTCCCCCCACCAAAATACATGACTATTTACATTACCGCTAACTGCTGCTGGCCATTTTTTTTTTTTTAATGAGTGGTTATTCCTGACTCTGTTTTGGATTCACAGTTCACAGTTACTTGAACCATTCATATTCAAGTTCTTACTTAAAGTTCATCAAGCTAGAATATGTTTTCTGTTAGGCCATATTCATTTCAGGGACCCTACTTTCTGAAGAAGACTTGGCCAAAAGTGAATCCACAGGGCTAGAAAGCCTGTATCTTTTAGTTTTAATCTCATATCCACCTCTTACTTAAAAAAAGTCTACACTTTTATTGAGGTATAATTTATACAGAATAAACTTTACATATTTAACATGTACAGTTTGGTAAATGGTACCAAATGTACTAAATGGTAAACCCATGAAACCAAACCAAGGAACCAGTGGGCAGGTACCAGGCCATGGGAGGTCGGTCAGACAGCCCTCTGCAGTCTGAACACTGACCATGAGCTAAGGACACCTGTCAACCTTTACTCAGACCTCTTGGCTTTCCAAATAAAGGAGACTGGGGTTCAGGCTGAGATCTCTCTGTCCCCGGAGGGGACCAGAAGCAGTATGTCAAGGTCAGGGTTCAGTGATCTCAAAATCTCTGGGCCAGGGGTAGCTCAGGAGTTCTCTAGTGAAGTAGAAATGTTCTATACAGCTAAAACCTGGCCCAGATGGGGGTCTCAAAACTGCAAAGGTCCTAGGAGGGCCCCTCTGCATCCCAGGCCATAACACCCGAGGAACTAATACGAAAGTGATTATGATAACAGGACTCACTTCATAGAGTTGTTGAGAGGACTTAATGGGTACATAAAGAGGTTGGAACAATGCCTGGTGTAGCAGTACCCAGCATGTAATTGGTTAACTATCATTATTAGACAAGACTCAATTGCATTTTCATGCATTTAAAAAGCAATAGCTAGAAAACGTAGTTAGTTTTGAATTAAAAAATATAATGTTCTCAGTAACAATAACTTGAGATAAGCAAGCCTGTTGTGTTGAAAATTAAGAAATGCTATTGAAAGTCATTAAACATGGCCAAAGGAAAGGGAGATATTTCATATCATGAATAGAGAGACCTGGAGTTGAAAAGTCATCAGTTTTCCCTTACCTGTCCTATAGATGTAATTCCAATCCAAATTCCAGCAATGTTTTCTGTGGAACTTGACAAGTATATTCATTTAAAAATTTATAGGAATAAGCAAAGGGCCAGAAATACCCAGCACACTTCTAGAGAAAAAGATCATGTTGCAGAGTTCTGCTCTACCAGATATTGAAGCTTATTATAAAGTTTTAATAATATAGTGTGGTGTTTTCACAGGGATAGACCAACAGATTAATGGTACCAAAGAGAGCCCAGAAGCGTACTCATTCATATATTAAAATGGGAAATGGGACAGAACTGGCATTAGAGGTCATTAGGGAAATGATAACCTAATACAGTATGCTGAGACAACTTCCTTATAGAAAAGGAAACAGAGTTAATTACTGAGAGATTAAATACCAAAATATGAAAACCAAATTTTATAAGTTTTACAAGAAAATATAGCAGAATATTTTGTGACTTTAGGGAAGGGAAAGATATCTTAATATATAAAAAGCAAAATAAGGCAAACAATTGACAAAATCAACTACATTAAAATACATGCACTTTAAAATACATTTAAAATATACCATAAAAATTATAAAAATATAAGCTCAAGCCAGGAGATGAGGATTTAACACATTTAACCATTAAAAGATAAATATCTAAAACAAAGTATTTTCATCAAAGAGTCTGTAAGAAAATGGCAAGCCAATGGAAAAATGGGTAAAGACTTGAAGAGCTACTTCACAAAGAAGAAAACAGAAAAGGTCAATAAATATATGAAAAGATGTTCAATATCATTAATGAAAGAAAGCAAATTAAAGTAGAAATAAGAGCTCAGAGGGAAGTGCAACCATGGATGAAGGGCGGAACAATGTTGTTGGTTTTGGAAGATGGAGGAAAAGGGCCTGAGCCAAGGAATGTGAATGGAGAAGCTGAAGAAGGCAGGGAAATGGATTCTGCCCTAGAGTCTCCAGAGAGGAGCATGGCCCCGTGGGCACCCTGATTCTAGTCCACTGAGACCTGCCTTGGACTTCTGACCAGCAGAGCTCTGACATCATGAACTCATGCTTAGAGCTTATAATAATTTGTTACAGCATCGACAAGAAACTAATAAAGTAATTCAGCACAGATGCTTTTCTTCTGCAAATGATAGAAGCACATTTCTGTCTAACTTAAGAAAAAAGCAATTTATTATCTCGTCTCAAGCTTAAAAAAGTACCTGAGGAATAACTAGGACCGTAGACTCAAGTGTCTTAGGCTCACTCTCCATTTCCAGCTTTGTTGTTTCTCTGAGTGTTAGCTTCCTTCTCTTTCCCCACAGAACTTGAGGTGGATCTCCACCCCTCTACCCATCAACCATTGTCTTGGATTGACCCTTTTGTCATTTAGTTATCATAGAACAAACAACAAGGACAAAGGAGCTAGGACGTACTGACATCCTAGCTCCTTGCAAAACTGTATGGATGAACGAAAGGAACTTATAATATGAGGCTTGGAAGAGCGTCAGGTGTCTGTTTTCTATCAACCTGCTTTGGCCTTAATTGAGCAGTGATAAGTCTTAGTTCTTGGCTTCCTTCCATCAAAGATAAACACAACTAGAAAAAATTAATTTAAAATAACATTGATCTGGTTATTTAAAAGCATTTGGACCAACAAAATTATCACAAGCAAAGCTCACCTACTCTGTTGGTTTTCTCTTGTTGCCTTGACAGGTTACCCGTGACTCAGAGGCTTGAGCAACGTGATTTGTTGTCTCCCAATTCACGGTTCAGTAGGTCAGTAGACTTGACTCTGCCCAGTCTTACAAGGTCAAAGTCAGAGCGCCAGCAGGGCTGCCTCCCTCCTTTGAGGCGGCTCTGAGGTAGACTCCATTTCAGGGACATTCAAGTTACTGGCAGCATTGAGCTCTACATGGTTGTAGGTACAAAGTTCCTGTTTCCTTCTTAGCGGTCACTGGGGTCTTTCTCCTTCTTCCATTTTCCAAGCCAGGGATAGAAGTCCAGTCCATCTTATGCTTTTGTAGGGTAGGAAAACTTGACCTCCACCCATCTTAGGTTTTCACTGAGACTCTTTAACAAAAAGACAGATTAGCAAGAGAAAAGCAGCTCACTAATGCATGCATTTGTATATACTATGACCAGATATCCCACTCCTGCTTCCCTACTAGAGAAACGAAATGTTCAAAAGACATGTGAAATAATGCTCATAGCAATATTGTTTCTCATGGCAAGAAAAAACGTTGAAAAAACCCCCTAGGAAAAATGCTGAATTATTAAAATGAATAAATTATGTTGTATTCATACAATGGAATCAGGGTCATCACCTTGCTTAGCTCTGGGGCACTTTTCACATTGTTAGCACCTTTCATATAGATTGTAATGTACTGGTGTCTTCCGGAGGTTGTACAAATTTGTATGGAATACCATATATTGGGAAAAATGAATTAATCACAGCTATCAGCATAAAATATAATGCAGAGCAAAAATAAAAGGTGTCAGTTGCATTTGCACAAAGTTAAACAGTAAGCAAACTGATCATGATGCTGTTAAGATATATATACATCTACATGTATATATAAAGCTATAAAAAATACAGGAATTTTTAATGCAAAATACAGGATACTATTAAATTCAGGGCAGGGAAAGAATGTGATCAGTTAGGTCAACAGGAAGCTTCAAAGTTATTCATGATACTCAGTTTCTTAAGCCAAATAGTGGATATTAGATGTTTGTTAAATTTACTATTAACCTTTAAATATATCCATTGGTATCTCTGTTGGGTTGTATGCATGATACATTTCACAGTAAAAAGAAATTTAACCAAAGAATGGAGAAATCATGGTATAATATAGTGTGATAAAAATGCAGTTAGCTAAGAAAATAGGACTGTTAAGTTTAATAATCAAACTAAATGTAACTTCCCTATTAAAAGACAAAAATCTTTCAGATTGAACATAAAGAACAGTATTTTGCAAAATGTGGTTTTCAATAATCATATCTCAAATAAAGTGACGTAAAATGAGCAAAGATATATCAGGCAAATTTAAACAAAAGGACAGTAGGTGTCGAGCTATCTCAGAAAAACTAGACTTTAAGGAAATGAATTGAAAGGAAGAAATGCTGTCATTTGATACAGAAAAGGAAACAATTCACAGTGAAGATAAATTTAAACTTCAACGTGCCTCTTTCAATACTGGACAAATGAACACAGAAAAACAAATAATAAAAACTAGACAAAAAAGCTCAATATTACACTGTACTTCACACGAAGAGCCAGTTTTGTACATCTTTACATTTCCGAAAGTAAGATGTGTCTGGATGTCATTGTCATTCTGTACCTGTTTTTAGTCGTAGTTTTTATTTTTTTCACGTCAAGTTATTGGTGCTATATGTGTTGCATATAGTTGCCATTAATTTTTGAAGATTATGTTACTACTTGGCACGAAAAAATTACTGTGAATGCCAAAAATTATTAAAGTGGAACTGTGATGTGAAATCTGATTTTAGAGAAGTGATTCCTTATGTTTGGTGGAATGAGTAAAAATCCCCTATTCTGTTGCAAAGCAGTGACCATGATTTATAAAACCTAAGGAAGGGCAAGTAGAAGAAGCTGTGCTATAGGATTACCCATCAGCTGCTGACATCGAAGCTTGCAGAAAGGGTGTCAGCAGCCCAGAAGAGAATCCTAAAGACACTAGCTAGTGCTCTGTCTGCTCATGGTTGGTGGGGTTTGGTGATGGCCACATACCAAAGTTTCTGATGGCGCAATAAACAACACCGTGACAAAAAACCACGAACATCTATGCTTTTAAGCCCCATAACTATTTAAAGAGTCAAATTCTGAACAGGCTTCAAGGTTATTTTGTAATTTATTTTGCAAATATCTGATTTTATGTTTGAACAAGAAGTAATAAAATACACATCTAAATACACCTAAAAGAACTCTCAACATTGTTGTAAAATAAAAATTCAAGTGAAATAAGTTATTGTATCCTAATGTGATTGGCACAGCCTTTATTTCCTTAGCAATACATGAAATAATAATGCATTTTAGAGCTGAGATCATTTTGGAATTGATGAATTGTGGTACAATTGATGTGATTATTTCTTCCTTTCCTATCTTCCTGTCTAGAGGACATCAACATCTAGTGTTGAACTCTCTGAATTGATCATGGACAGCTCAACTTTTCTGTTTTCCATTCTTAAAACCAGAGAGATTTCCTGAATATTTTATCCTAGTCCCTCTATTGATTTTTTTTGGGTAATTATGTTTTAAATTTCACAAACGTTCTAGCCTTTTGATAACTTCTTTTTCATATGGGTCTGTGTGTGTGTGCGCGCATGCGAGTCTGCGTGATGAATTCTTGAATTAGCGAACAATACTAATTGGAATTTGTAATATTCTTGTCTAAATTGTTTCCTCCTGTTCTTTCTATATTAAACCAAGGATATTCTTCAAAGCTCGTTGTAAAGTTTGTCCATTCCTATCCAGCAATGTATAATTTTGATTATTGGCAACTCATTTCAGTCATCTCTACTGTTATATGTGTCTAGGTAAATCTATTTCCTCAGTAGCCCTCCCTTTAAAAAGTGTGCTTAGTTGAGAGGCCTCATGTTTGTGGAAAAGTGTCCCAACTTGCATCTGTCCCAGAGAACATACAGGCAGAGAAGCCTGGCCTGGCTGCCCCGTTTCCCACCAACTCCACTCTCCTGCCTCCTACCTTAACTCTCAAAGTTCAGAATCAGATGAGTTCTCTTGGACTCTAGGGTCCATATTAAAATCTCTCTCAGGCCAGATTTTCAACATTTCTTTACAAAGAAGTTCACACTATTCTGTATGCCCCAGAGAGCAGTTCTAGAATGCCCATCACTTCGTAGCAGGAAAGTGGGGGACAGCTGCAACCCCTGGAGCTCCGTCTCCCTCGGCCGCCTCTCCCTCATTATCCGCTGACTCACATACCGAGCCTGTCTGGGCCAGTCTGTATGTGGCTCATGAGCACAGTGCAGAGTGGATCAAAGACAGCGAGGCCCATTCGAGGTCCCAGCATCTGGTGACCTTGACCTTCAGCCCGGATCGGGGCCACCTCAATAACTGGGCAAAGATGGCTTTGCAGAGCGAAGACTCCAGAGATTGGCTCCATGGATGGAGAGGAAACATTGCCAACAGTTCAGAAGTTACTAACGAATTATATGACCTTGAGCAAGTTATTTAGAGTCCTCTGTGTTCAGTCTCCTCCTTTGTAACGGGAAAGGGTTTGCCCAGACGATCCCTAAGTACCTTCCACCTCTAATGTTGTCTAATAAGCGCGCAGCCCAAGACTACTCGGGGCCATGTGCTTTACTTTCTTCATTGAGATTTTTCATTACTTTGTAAGCTTTTGTTATTTCAAAGATGACTCTCCTTGTTAGAAATCTAAGTTGGCTCTAGTGTGCTTGTTATATCGACACATTTTTCATTTCACTTAAAGACCTTGATGACAGTTTTCTAGAGAGAGCATGGCAAAATAAAACCATGTTTTCTGTTCTAACATTTGTTTCATCTTCATCTTTTGTCAGCGGAAATATTGCTATTTGTCATTTCAACATTTTCCAGTGACACTTCTTTCCTCATCTGGGGCCTTTGAAGTTTCTCTCAACAGGATGAAGGCCTTTGCTGACAGTTCTCCAAGGCTGCTCCTAACAGAGAAAGGGGTTCCGGCAAGCCTGCTCATGTGCTAATCAAGGTCTCTGGGCAGTCTCCCACTCTTTCTGATAAATAGAGACGCATTCAATTAGAGGACCAGGGCTTGGAGGAGAAAAACTGCCTGGGGCTTAGTCTCCTGTTGCTTTAGTGTTGCTGTTTGGAAGTAAGCTTATTTATATTCGACAGACCCTAAATGCATCTTCCCCAGGAGAGGCTTGGGGGTCCTGGGCCTGGAGGCAGAAGGGACAGCCGACCTGGTTATCACTTCCTGACAAGCACAGCTGGTGAGCGAAGCAGGCCATTAGAGTCCTTCAGCATCAGGACGCCTTGCTGATCCAATGGGTCACAAAGTGTTCCAGAAGGTGCACAGAGAAAGCTTTCTAGCTGCTTCCACTTAGGTCATCTCTCCCCAGATGCTGAACTGGGGCAACTGTATTTTCTGAGTAACAGGTTTGAAATCAGGTTTTTTTCCTGGTTTGAACTCAGGAGTGTTCTGGTTGAAATCAGGTTTGTTCGGTTTGAAATCAAGTTTGTTCTAGAACACCCAGAACCTCCGATACTTCTGCTTTCAAGGGGAGATTGAAGTAAGGATAATTTTCTTACCTTTCGGTAGAGAGCAGAGAGAAAGGGGTAAACAAATTTTGTTATTGGTAAGGGTGACAAGTGGTTAAGAAGTGATTTATTAGAAAGTCACAGAGAGGTCGCCTGGGTGGCTCAGTCTGTTAAGCATCTGCCTTCGGCTCAGGTCATGATCCCAGGGTCCTGGGATCGAGTCCTGCATCGGGCTCCCTGCTTGGCGAGGAGTCTGCTTCTCCCTCTCCCTCTGCTCCTTCCCCTGCATGTGCTCTTCCTCAGTCTGTCTCTCTCAAATAAATAAATAAAATTTTTATTAAAAAAAAGAAAGCAAGCAAGTCACAGAGATTCAGCATTTGAATAGGGAGGGATTTTAGGACTAATCTAAATGCTACCTCTGTTCTATGGCATCTAAGACCCAGAAAGTTTGTATGCCTTGCCCATCACACTGCCTTACACATTATAGCAGTTTATTAAACAGTTTTGGATTAAGTGTCCGGTAATACAAATCCAGGTCATGACAGCCCTCAATTATGGGGTGTGGAGGAAGCACAGGAAGTGTGAGAGCCCTGGAAGAGTCTCTGATGTTTACCACTCCTCCTTTCCCATGGCTCGTTCTGAGCCTTGCTCTAGATCGTGAGACTTTCACCTTTAGAAATAGTAACAGAGAGCTGTTTTTGCACCTCTTTGTCTGTTTATAGAACAGACACAACAGGAGAAACCTGACCAGCATCCCTGATTTCCACCTCTCTGGTGCCCCCACATTCAATCAATCCAATACCCTGCACTGCACCTGCCGTCCTCCCAGCCCTTCCTTAGTTCCTCTGCTCCAGGCTCATCCCCTCCTTCCCCAATGGAATCCTTAAACTGTTATTAGGGTCATAATTTTAAAAAAAGTAAACACTTCCATACCATTCCCCACTTTTCAGGGCCTTCATGATAAAATCCAATCTTGTTCAAGTGACATGGCCTTTTATGATCTGTCCTCTCACGACTTCGTTATTCGCATTGCTTCCCATTCTCTCTCACGTGTACGTGAACCCCGTGATCTGATTTATATTCTGTGCTTCATCATATCCTTGCATCTGTGGATGTTGGCCAAACAGGGTGTTTCCTCTCTGCTTCTGGCCATCATATACTCGCCCACTGGAGCACTTTGCAACCTGGAGGGCCTGGCAGGGGGTCCCCAGGTAAAGGTGAGACCAGAGGAGCCCGGCTCTCTGAACGTGATAACGAGTCCTTCTATAACCAGGCTCCCCTCATACCAATGAGTTTAGGTCTCCCCATTTTAGAGATGGGAGAACTTACTAATGAGAGATGTTAAATAATGGGCTGCAAATCCTATACCTAATAAGCAGTAAAGAAGGATCTGCTGTTACTCAATTAACCTTCCCATCGTAGCACTCATCATGAGGGGCAGCAGCTAACCCTGCAGAATGCATAACACCCGCCTCCTCCTGATTTCCAAGAAGACAAGCTACATTAATTACGCTCATTTCTATACTGATCATGGTGGCCCCTATGGAATTTTCTTTTTGACTTTGAGTCTGGGCTGGAGACAAAATTTTCAATATAGAAGCACTGGTGGTAATTATAATTGAAAAAACTCCATCCATTTAGAGCCAGATTACAGATTATGCTGGTCACGACAACCGTATTGCCAGGTAATTTCTCTCAGATGTTTAAAAAAGTCTAAAAACATTTCCAACATGGTACCACTTGGTGTCGCTATGAGTCTGTATGTAGTTGACTGACAAGCTATTTCCTTTTCATGAACTGTAGACAAATGACAACTTGTTTATTTTGAAGAAGAACTTCCGGGCTAAACTGGAATAGACCTATCAGAATTCAACTAAAATTCTGGATTTTCAATTTTATTTTTCAAAACTTAATGTTATGCAACTTTGGGTTTATTTCAGTGGACATACTCCAACAAACAAATCTCGTATTAAAAATAAAAAGCCTCCTCTTGGTGCACTGAACAGAAATAACAGAACCAGAAGGAAGCCCTTAAAATATTGTCAAGGGCAAATCAATGCAAAGTGAATGGAATTTTTAGAATTGATTTCTTACAGTTAGTAATCTGATTATTAGTGCCACTCTGGTTTTATTGTGCTGGGGATGCTGGAGGCACTTGGGGCCATTGAAATGGGTAAGACAAATAATATTGATCGAATATTTGTGGCGTGAAGACATTGTGTTAAATGATTTATAAAATCTATAAAGTGTATAAAGTCTAATCATCTTCATCACTGCGACCATTTAAATGTTTTACTTTTATGTAACGCTTTGCAGCGTGCAAGACACTTTATCTTAACGACTCCCATGAGGCAGAGGGCAAATGTCAAAAATTACTCAGGGAAACCATTAGAAATAAAGGAAAGATGGGGGAAGCATCTGTGAGTTACCTATAAAAGTATATCAGCGTTTATTAGACACATCTTGATATTGGACCACATGTTTTCCATAGTACTTGCGGAGGTCATTAGCTTTCTTCATGGCTTAAAAGAACATTAAAAACAAATAAAGTCAAAGAACAAATGAATGACCATAGGATTAATCGTCATTCAGGGTCATCCCCTGGCTGGGAGAAGAATCAAGGCCAGCCAAGTTGTGTGTGTCCACTGCATTCTGATGACCATCAAATCTTTGTTACACAGATTGTACCTTGAGGTCTAGACCCATATGGTAAGCTGCTTATTGGAAATGGTTTCTCACATGTCTGCAGACATCCAAACTGCCCTGATTTGAAAGTAAAGCCATTTTCCATCCCTGCATCTGCTGCACCCCACCCAGCGCCTCCTGATTTCCCTCGTGTGATTCCAGTCTCACCAGGTGGCACCGCCTTCCAACCCCGTTCTCCATGCCAGAAACCCGGAAGTCACCCTAGACCCCCTCTTTCTCTTGCCTCCCACATCCAGTCACTCACGCCTTCTTGTCTATTTGTCCCGTGAATTATGATGTCTCATAATCTCTTCATCTCTCCATACCCATGGCCGAAGGTCTAGTTCAAGTTCTCATCATCTCTCTCAGAAAAGGGCTACTTCCCCAGCTTCTCTTCTCCCCTCTCCTCCACACTGCTGCCAGAACCAGTCAAGAAAAGCGAATCAAGTCACCCCCCGACCCCAGGCTCCAAATTTTCGAATAGCTAACCCTTCACTACAGGATGAAATCCTCTTTTTCATGTCATGTAAGATCTGCTCCCTGTCTACTAACACAGCACTTGTTAAGGCTTGAGCCGCAGCAACACTGAACTCCCCAGCAAGTGTTCAATCAATTTCGGTTGAATGAATAAAAAGATAACTGACAGCATGATTGGATGGCTAATGGACTTGCACCTTAACCTGCCAATTGTCACATCACCATTAAAACTTTCTTTCTGGGGTCGTGAAGTTTTTATTGGGTTCAAAAATCCTCCAAACGAATGATCAAATGAATACGTGAATGCATGTGAAAAGATGTGGGAGTATCAAGATGTAATTTTTTAGTTTATCCATGAATTTCTGGTCAGCCAGTTAAGTAGCTTCACTGCGCAGATGAGTCCTGTGTTTAGAGTCTGGGGTGTGGCCAGAGGATGCTGCAGGTACCCTTGACTTTCTTCCCAAGGCGGCTTGGGGCCGTTGCTGGGAGGAACTCTGCTCCTGTAATTCTGACTGCTGGCTAACCTTGGGTAAGTTATTCTACTTCAGTTCCTCCTAAGCAACGTTAAAATAGCAACATTAACCTACCCCCCACAGGCATGTTAATAAGTACATTTTCCCCCAAAGTGCAATGTATGAATTTTCATTCGTCATAGGGCTACAATAATAGTTAATCGTCCCTAGTTCTCCTTGTTATTTACTGCTCACTCAAGCAAAAGGCGTTACTGAAGGGACTGAGGGCGGGGGGGAAGTTACAAAATATGCTGATGTACCAAATAAGTTGCCAAGAGAATGAAAAAAATGTAATCAAGACTGCCGAAGAGCTTCTGATTTCTATCCCAACGAATCATTAGAGATTCTGTTGCAAACTCATTTTCTTATCTCTTATCTCTAAGTCAGCTCCTCTGCCAAGGGCTTAAGGACTCAATTTATCATCTCCCTTAACAGGTACCTTGGCTGCCAGTGTGCCTTGGCTCTGGATCTACCCAACTGATTTACAGCAAAATTGATCCTGACTCAGAATATTTGTGCTCTGGGTTTTAAACGCAAATGCCTAAGTGCTAAAGTAATAGACAAGCAACAGACAACCCTTATCCTATGTATATGTAACTTTTATTCCATCTCCTCTTCTGAAAGAGGAAAATTGCCTTTAGAATCAACCAAGTGTATCATTCCACAAAATATCCTTCCCTTCTTTCTCCTTCTATCCGGACATGCAAAGAAAAAAAATAAGGCAAAGGAAACTTTCAGAAGGAAGAGTCTCTAGAACATCAAAAATCAAAGCAGCTTACCAAGGTTTATATCTCAGTTGACTGACTCAGTCTTTCCAATAGACTTATTGGTCAGTTGACAGGACAACAACACTGAAACAAATCAGTAATTGTATTGAGCTTCTCAATAGAGATGAATCATCATGGCATTAGAAATATTAGAAAGTCCAGAAATAGGCCATTAAAGAGGCTCCCACATTCCTCCTTTTAAAAGTATAAACCAACTAACCATAGCGTGTATCTAGTCCAGATGTAGACTAGACTGGACACATGCCTCACAAGCATCTAGTCTGGAATTTTCCTTTTCAGCTCACTAATATCTCCCTTATAATATGGGTCCCTCCCTTGACGTTTTATTTCTCAATCAGATAAACAGCCACCTCAAGCATATTTTTGCTCTTTTTCTCTGTTACAAATTGACTGAAAACCCTCAGGATACAGAATCATTTATGTGTGAACCTTTAATGTTGGGATAAATACAAATAGTGATTTTGCAAATGAGAAAACTGAGACTTGGAAGGGTTTGCCCAGGATGCATGGTTAGCACCACAAACTGCTATGAGAGTCATTCAAGAAAAATGAAATCAAATTGGAAGGCGCAAATTCAACATTTGGAAATAGTATTCATTCCAGCTTCAGTTCAACATAAAATACTGGCCTATTTCACTTATGTGTTGAACCATATGAATGAATGTTTTTGTAGGTTGAAGACACTGTAGTGTGATATGTATATTCTACCCTGAGGTGCAATTATCAGAGAGCGTGAGTTCTTCATTGTAGTTGAACATTACAAAGATAAGGTATCAGATATCACCTATTTATTTATCACCTGTTCATTCAACCCACCTTAGAGACATCTCTGACTTGTCTGCCTACTCCATGTTTAATCTGTCACAACCTCTCAATTTTAGCTCCTCGATATTTCTGCAATGCCTTCTTCTTCTTTCCATTCCTAACATTCTTTGCCTTAGATCAAGGGCTGGCAAACATTTTTGGTCAGTGACTGATGGTAAATATTTTTGGCTTTGGGGGATAAACAGTCTCTGTCTTGACCACTCAGCTCTGCCACTCCCATGCTGAGGGAGACATAAACAATACGTAAAGGGATGTGGCTGTGTTCCAGTAAAACCTTGTGAACACTTTGCTACGATATTTCATCTGCATTACTGGAATCATTCTAATCTAAGTCCTTAATCCAGTCCTTAGTAATGCTAATCTGATCATGCCATAGCACCAGCTTAAAACCCTTAACAGCTGCTGTCAGCCGTGGGGAAAAGTCCAGATTCTGTTGTATGTTGTATAATCTGTTGTATGTTGTATAAGACTGTTCAAGATTTGGTTTCCATAAGCCTTTCCCGTGTCATCCCGCCTTACCTATAGGGATACACTATTCCATTGATCTCAACTGGACTGTGCACAGCTCCAGAAATATTCAGTGAAGGTTTGGATCTGGATCTTTGATGTGTTGTTTATTCTGTCTAGGTTGTGCTCCTTCATCAAAACCTTCTCTCACCTCTCTGAACTTCATACATCCTCTAGTTCTCATCTCGGATGTCACTCCCTTCAGGAAGTCTTCCTTGACCCAAGACTGAAATAAGTGTGTCTTCCATGTACACCCATTGAAGACAAAAATTAGATGCATTGTCATATTGTGCTGTAATATCACTCTCTCCCTTGGAACATCAATTAGAGGGCAAAGAAGTGTTTATTACAGGAGCACCGGATTGGGAGGCACAAAAATGTTTGCTACATGGGTGCATGTATATGTTAATACTTTGGGGAGGGGTATAAATATGATCTAGCCAGAATGTGAGGATAGTAACTAATGCATATTGCATGTAACAATTTATGAATGACTTTACTACGTAAATTACTTATGTAATTAATCTTCTCACTCACCTTGGTTAAGAAGGTCTTTCAAAGAATCATCTTTATTTTACAATTGAAAAACAGAAAGGACTCACTGAAATGAAAAGATTTGTCCAAGATTAGAGGATAAGTGAACAACATACGCATGTTTGTTTTGTTTTGTTTTGTTTTTTGTAGAGAAAGCCTTCTACTTTTCATGGTTTGGAGGTGGGAAGAAAGTTACCATGAGTCTTGAAAATCACAAGAATGTGATTTACTATTATGCAAGGTGGCACTGTGTTCATCAGTCCATGCCATCTGGGTCCAATTTTCTGCTTACATATGTGGACATAGGATTCTGTCTATTTTGACAATATGAAGGTAATTCCCCCAAACCTGCCACAGTCTGATACCCCTGAAGCCTGGGCCCAGGGTGCAGGAAGTCAGGTCTGGGCACAGTCATTGCCTTGCTAGTAACCCAGAGCCTGAAGAGGACAGCTCCCAGCAGGCCCTTGCCTGGTTCTAGTGAATAATTCATTAGGATTGCCACCGGCTGGGGAACATCCTTCTTCCACTGATTACTTGCTTTTATCCACCCATTTATCTTCATTAAAGACTTTGTTTCCTCTCAAATACTTGTCTCCAATTTTCCCATTTAAAGCTATTTTTCCCCCCTGGCTTTGAGGTTTTAGATTCACACTTTTCTCATACCTATGCTAACCACAAATTCCCAATGCAATGAACTTTTAAATCCTAAAATTGCCCTCACTGTTGAGACATAACCAAATTTCACAATGTTCGGTCTTGACATCATTAGTATTGGATATAGACTGGTCAACTATTGTGACCCCTCACTAGAGACTTGTTTTATGTGAAGATTAATGACCAATTTCCCTTGCTGATGACAAGTTTCATTTTACATAGCTGAACTTCTGAATAAGTCAATTAAAAGTAATTTGGCAAGTGAATGCTTGATTTCTCACATTCCAAAATTATTAACAAAATACATATTCAATACTCAATGTCAATTTTATTTTTCCCCCTCTGTATTTCTGTGATATTGAGGGAAAAGGAATAAAGTTGGTTTTGTTTTGTGTACTTTTCTTTTTTAATATGCTTATGATTATTATGATTCTGGTGCCACAATCTTTCTATCATGGGCTGAATTTTAACCTGATGATTTTACTAGTAATTAATATGATTAGTGGAAAAATTACCACCTGTTAATTTCTGAGCTCATTCTTTCTAATCTTTTTCTGAAGATGGGTACCATGTTGCCAGTATTCAATCTATTATAAGAGTTTTGAAAAATCATTGTAAGTTAATTAAGTTTCTTGACTAATTTCCTTAATAGCCTAGGGCATTTGTCATTCAGACCTATTGCTTAATACATGTCCATGTTTTCCAAGCATTTTTTCACTTATTCTTTGAAAACAGCAATTTTTACAAAGTCTTCATTAGTTCCTAATTGTTCAAATTTATCTTCTTCATTACACCTGCTAAAGACCAATTTTAAAATGAGTTCATTTTCCCTGCTATTTTAGAGTTGTTTTTATATGTTATATCCTTTGTTTATTGCAGGATTTAAATTATTCCAGTATATTTTGCCTTTGGTTTTGGGAACAGCTAAAAAAATCCTTTGTGTGTATTCAGCATAATTCGTAATAACTAAAATAAGGCATTTTGAAAATAAAGGTTTTTTCCTTCATTAAAAGAGTTATGCAGGTAACATTTCTTCTACTTCTTGTTAAATAAAGCATTAAACAGTTTTAGCTACTGAAGCTTGTAACTCACCTAGCTTTTGTTTTAAACATATCTTACTACCCATCAAGCCGAGACGGTTTACTATAGCATCCCTGCTAGAGGATTTTCTTACCATGCACCTAAGAAAATGTGGTCCTAAGTCATGACATTTTAATTTTTAAAAAGTACTTGGGCAAACAGAAAGCACAACAACGACAACAACAAAAGTACTGAAGTAATTTTCTTTATCTCGATGGAAAGTTTTTAGTATTTCAAGTTTTTTCATCTGTAACTTTTGTCTCCATTTTAATATTGGTATCCAAAATGCGTTCTGATATGGAAAAATTAAATATTGAATATTTTGAATTTAATAGATACCTGCAAATTGCGTTTTTACGTTCCTCTTATAGATTGTACGTTGCAGGGGGCAGGGTCCAAATCCCGAAGTCCGACTTTCCATGTCAAATGAGTGTCTCCGGAAAGCTCTGGTGTGTCATCAATAAGGTTTTTAACAGTGCTGAAAACGACGTGAAACATCACAAGTTTGAGAACAGAATACAAACGGAGGATGATAAAGCAAGAGACCTTTTTTCCTATGTTAATTTTACATCTCATCAACTATGAATGAGGAGGCTGGGGCCAGGCTCCATCCTGCAATTTCAAGCCTAGGCTGATGGTTCTGCCTTCCTGCGCAAGATTCCTTCCCTCTTGGGGTCCCACATTCACGCCCCTTTTGGCTACAAGTCAAATGTAGGTCTTACCCAGTGCTTTTGCCGGAACACCCAGGGCCGCATGATTTCTATTTGTACCGGCGATTTCCAGCACGCACCTGTCCTCTTCCTCCCCCGCCCTGCAATTCCCACCTTGTTCTCCTCCTCCTCACGCCCACAGAGCTCCTGGTGCCTGGTCCAGCCTTTTCCATCTGGAGGAGCAGATTCTGCTTCCCTCACAGCTTCTCTCGGAATTGACAGTTTCACTAAAAACAAACAAAAAAGCCCCAAACTAAAAACAAAACAAATAAATAAAACACTTAATAGTTATTTCCTCACAGGGCACTATGCAGGACACATCCAAGCCTCCGTCCTGCGTGTTGGACCTGTTGTGTTTCTCGAAGGCTGCGCACATCATGTGATCAGTGCAGCCAGGGCTGATGAAACGTGGGGCCCTCAATTGTCATCTCAGTCGTTCACTCAACAGTCGCTCAAGACTCAACTCTGTGCTGGGATTTAAACACACCCCCTTCCCCCGTTCCCACGTTCCCACAATCACCTCTGACTCGCTGCTCCAATCCCAATTCTTTAGGTCGGCACAATCCCAAGGACACCTTTAGTCCCAGAGTCCAGAGGGCACACGGGGTGTCCAGAGGGAGGCCGTTGGAATTGAGGGTGTGTTTCTGTGCCCCTGGGTGGCCCCTGTCTATCTGCTCTTGCCTTTCTGTCACTTCTGCAGAAAAGCCAACGCTACCCAGTCGGGAGTGATGGCCAGTTCTCCTCACAGATTTCACTGGGAGCCCTATGGTGTTTTCTCTCCCTTCTCCTCATGCTTTTGAGCACGCTGCCATTCCTCAGGGCCGGCCACTTGGTGACGATGGGCTGACTGCTGCTGAGGGCTGGTTTTTGCCTGGCTCTCAGGCCCACGTTCTCAACTGGCTTCCCAAATGTGGAATGAGGAATCCTGGATGAAACCTTACAGTCATTCATGTCCTATCAGAAGCATTTCATCTGGGAGCTCAGTGAACCTTGGTGTGGCCGAGGTGACTATCATTGCCCCCAGTCTAGGGCATGTAGGTTTGGCTATTCTGATCCGAGTTGACTATTCGTGGGGCTTGGCCCTTTGGGTCTTTGTTTCTCATACAAAATCACAGTCAGTCATGGGGAGGCCAATCCTTCCCTGCCAGTGGGGAAGGGCTGTGTGGTCTGTGAAAGTCTGAACACCTACGTGATGGTAAAGAGCATGCCTAGGGTGCCATGCAGGGGTATTTTTCTGATTGCTAGCAATATCTTAGAGCGGTTGGCCGATGTGTTATTTCCATAGATACCACAGGGTGGCAAGTGGGTTAGGTACTGTCATGCACACACCGGATGTCAATGCTGTTCTAAAATAGGGAAGCACTATTGGTGATGAAGCATAAAGTACTACCAGATGCAGAGGCTAATGTTAGTGGAGACCAGGGTATAATGTGGTAGAGAGCGGGCTCTTCACAGAAAATAATAGCCTGCTCTGGATCTTATAAGAAAAACTTGAATTAGTTTTCAGACAGTTGCCTTGGAAAAATAGAAATGCCAGGCTGGTATGAGGGTGTGTGGTGGTCGTCTCTGGGGGACTATTGGAAAGGGGGGTGTTTTGACTTCCCAGCACCTCTGAGCCTTCCTCCATCCAGAGTCACCTGCCATGTACCTAGAGAACCCCATCCAGTCTTCTCAGTGATCAGTGAGAGAAACCAGAACGGATCTCTTGAACCCAATAAAGTCCTTTTCTCCCCTCCCCCCCTCAGTCTCTCTGTTGCTTTCTCTGTGTATCTTGGGTAAGGGTTATCTCTAAATAGAATATGAGGCTCATGGCCAAATTCTATCTAATCCAGTCATCCTGGCCCCTTGAGTGTGTCTCAAGGAATGATTGTGTGTGTAAGCCAAGGGGATCAAGATTCTAGAATGTTTTGGCCTGGAAGCTCATGCCTATCATCATGAGGCAGAACGACCATTCTCTTCTTCTGGCATCTAGAGAAACTGGTTCCAGGCCAGAAGTGGCAAGGAGTCTTTCAGCCACTATGGTGCCTGAAACTGCTAGTCACACGGGTCGGAGAAGCAGCTATAATTGGGGAGCATGGGGTCCTCTGACACTGGGCATGCTTTTCATTTTCTCTCTTGGAGGGCCATCAGTCACATTGGCTCACTGGATTTGAGAGAACCCAAGGAAGGTGCTAACTGTCTAAGAAAGAAAGAAAGACATTGTTACAAAGTGGGAGTCGGAGTTCAGAAACATTTAATCAGAGTAGTGAATGGGTGAGCAATTCATTGTACTGCTCGAGACGTATCAGTGCCTAAATCGCTAAAACAATTTTTTTTTTCCCTGATATTTTTCTTCTTGTGTTGTGCTCGCCAAAGAAACCAGATTATGTTATGAAAGAAGCCATAAAGTTTTGGTTTCAACATCTGGTGCTAGCAAGTTCGTGTATCTTCACACTGAGCTTGCCTTACCAAAATCTTTATGACTGGATTACCAAATGAAGTTGTATCAGTTAGTTCTCTTTTACTCACTAATGACAGAATACAGGAATCTGGCAAAAAAGAAAATCTATAGCTTGATTTAGGCTCTCGATTGACTTCATCAGAGTTCAGTTTTTTTTCTCCATTTCTGGGATTTGACTTCTCTTGAGTAGCCTTCATTCTCTCATTTCATGTGGTGGCTCCCAACATTTCTTGGCTCATGTATGTCCAGTTTAAAGTTCATAGATGTGAGAGCAGAAATCTTTTCCAAAAGTCTCAGACCAAGCCTTATGGGGCCAACCGACCATGACTGGATCCATCGCTGTGCCGACATTGTCTGCTCCCATGGGCCACAGTGAGTCACATGCCCACAGTAGCATTAAAGACAGGTTGAAAGGGGGGCGATGTGGTTTCCCACAGAAAATTCAGAATATTCGAGGGATGATTTTCACCCATCACTCTGCTGTTTAGATGGGGTAAATTGAATGATGATGTAATGAAAAGTGGGAGCTATGAAGAAACAGGATTCAGCCCTTTCCAGCCCTTCCCTGCCCATCTTCTGTGTTCTTCACTCTGTGAAGGGCAGGACCTTCTTCATTCTGTGGCACAGCACATGTATACAAATGTATTAAAATGAAAAACAAAAAAACATAAAACAAAACTGACTGCAGCAGGGGAGAGTCAGAAGGTGAAGTTAAAATCCAGGAACTGGGGCATCAGCCCTGGAGGCCAGTAGCTTTGGCAATGTTGGTCCCAGCCCTGTTTGCTCTGCCCCAGGCTGGGAGTGAGGAATTGTTTTGCAAAGTTTTCAGACTCAGCACATCTGTCTGCCTGAGGGCCCCCTGTCCTGGGGAAGCAGCTTTGACAGGCTCTTCTTACCCTCCTGACTGACAGGAGCAGGGCTGCAATGTGAGGGAGCCAGCAGCCTGTTGCCTCAGGAGGAGCCCTGTCATCGGGACTCCTATTCCCCGCTGTGGGGCAGCCTGGATGGTAGGATTTTATTTGACCGTTCATTTAAAATTGAGATGCATTCATGAGCAGGGGTCTTTCATGTGCAGGTGAGTGGTGGGAGCAGATGGGCCCCATAGAAATGAAGATTTATTTTTCATGTGACTGTCTTTAGTGATTAAATATGAAGGGAACGCCAGAGAGAGAGAGCTTGAGGAAGGAAGGAGGCTATACTTTCTCTTTCTCTTGCACCCCTACAGGGGCAAGAGGACAAGCTGAGGGCCAGGGGCTGCCTTGCCGGCTGGTTTGGGTCCTAGCTTATGTGAGGAGATGTTAAGCCTGGGGGACTCTGTGGACTGCTGGGAGGACCAGAGGTCTGAGGAACAGGCAGCGCATGCTGACTTGCTTGATGACGCTGCACGAAACCCGAGTCCCCTCAGAGTTTCAGTATATATACACTTTGACTAAGTGATTGCTAAAGTGCTACCTAGCTCTGAAGTCTTATGAGTTCTTCAGCTGGATCTTGATGTTGTCTCATCATTATCACCATTGTTATGTCCTGGGCATTGTATTCAACCTTTCTATACGTGATCCCACTGTACCCTCACTTCAACCTTACCAGGTGTATATTATTAGCATCATTTCACAGATGAGGCGACTGTATCCCAGAGAAGTGACACGACGTGCCCTAGATTACTTAGCTATGAAGAGGCAGAGCCAGGAAATAGAGCCAAGATCCCCTTTGCTTCTGAAGTCCATGGTCCCTACCCAGAGGAAGGCAATTTCTCTGCCAATGATGGATTCATTTTTTTAAATTCTTGGATTAATTTACGATAATTTTTCAGTCAAGTCTATCTAAAATCAAACACAGATCATTATATTTTTGAACCTGAGACAATTGGCTCTTGTAACAATACCTATTAGCATATCTGTAAGAGGAGAATAGTGATTCTATTTGTACCATAATTGATGAGGCAAGTTAAATTAGTTGAAGGGAGAAGCGTGTGGAAACTAGCTGAGCATTGTTGGTACTAAAAGTCTTCTAAGTTCTTTTCTCCCTTCTTTATTAAACAAGGGTAAGATCCTAAGGAAGAAGCCATCACTTTGCTATTGTTGCACTGAATAAATTTCAATTGGGTTTCTAATAATCTTTTGTTAGGATTTGTGAATGAAAAAACTTAAGACTAGTAACAAGTTCAGTCTGAAGTCATCGATGGCTTAGATGTGGCTCTCCAATCAATGGCAGAGAATCTTCTGAAAGATTCCATGTATTCCCTCAAAGCCCTAAGAGCACGACCAGAATGTATGAGAGGAAGCCAGAGATGTCAGCTCAATAAAAGAAACAAATTGCCAACAATTTAAGCTGTTCAAAGAATAAACAACAGTCTCAGAAGACAGTGGATCTTCTATCATCCTGGGTCTCAGGTGCACAGGGAAGATGGCGGCCCTTTGTTGGGTAGGGTTACGCTGGAAGCCCTTTAATCACCCTCTCAGTGCTAAGGCTCTGTGCTTCAGAGAGCCTCTGAATCTGCTAAGTCATAAGGGTGCTAGTGATGTGGTTCGAAGTGCTGGAGTCTGGAGCCGACGGCCAAGAAAGAATTCTTGAGACGTCTTTGGTGCACAAAGGTGCTTTTATTAAAGCAACAGGGGCAGGGGACAGAAAGAGCTGCGCTGGGATTGTGAGGAGTGCCTGATGATATAAGATTTCCATCCTGGGGGGAGGGGAGGGTGAGGTCAGGGCTCCAGGAAACTGAGACTATAGGTTTCTGGAAGTTTGGCAACTGATATGATTGCTTTTTTCTTATAAATCATTAAGACAGTTGCAAACTGATAGAGACTCATGTTAGGCATGACCTTGATCTCTATCAGTTAACCATTTGTTTTTCATTAGCAGCCAGGAGTGCCTGAGGAATGGCACCTGAGGGATGTAGAAGGAGGTTTGCGGGCTGTTAGCTTGTGCTTTGCCCTCAACCTGCCTTGCTCTCTCATCGCTGTGGAGGAGTCAAAAACCTCAGGATGCATTGTTTATGTATTTACTCATTCATTCATTGTGTGTGTGTGCATGTGCGTGTGTGCGTGTGCGTGTGCGTGTGTGTGTGTGTGTGTGTCTACGGGGCCCTAGGCTAAGCAGCACAAGGGATATAAGTAAGATGTATTCCTTCCCTGGGATGAGCTAATAGTCTGACAAGGGAGGGACACATGTAAAATAGAAAAGGCAATAAAATTTGACTGATGTTATGTTGGAAGACTCTATAAAGCGTAATGGGATGCACACGTGGAGGTAATCAGTGCTTTCTATTTTTGGTTTAATAGCTTGTTTTCTTCGTTATTTGGCCTACTCTTTGATTTTGATTTGAACATTCTAATTCAGCCACTAGCTCTTTCTGAACCAGTTCTGGATATCAGCTCTGCAAATAGAAATCAAGGGGAAAGGACATTCCTCAATGCCACCCAAAAGGAAACGGACTGGTAAGTCTCCCTGGAGATACTATTTGTGATTTAGTAGTGTAGGTGGGTTCGGAGTAATGAGAAATTTAGTAGTGTAGGTGGGGTCGGAGTAATGAGAAAGTGTGGGCTCAGTCTGGGATAGGAGATAAATGGATAAAAGAGAACCAAACAATAGTCAACAATAGTAGGGACTCACTGGTCCATCTGTACTTTTAGGTTGTTTCGTTTCCAAGGATAGAATCAAAGCATCTACTGACTGTAGAATGATAAGGCTTTGGGGGATGCAAGCCACAAGTCTTAAGTCACTACTCTCAATATAACACATTATAAAAGAATCTAGAAAGAGCTACCGTCCCATAACCTGAGAATGTTGCTGTCGTGACCTCCTTCCAGTGTGATCCAATAGAAGAAGCTTCAGATAAGCTTTACTCTTTTACTCCTTCAATTTTTTGGAAACACTTTTATTTCTCTCTTTTTAGAATGTCCAGAAAGAGGGATTTATTCTTGTTTGTCCAGCATCCACTGCCCACAGGGTAAGATCAAAGCCCGGATGGCTTAGTTACAGAAGGCTGCAAAGTCTATGCCAACTTCTTGTCATTCTTACCCCTGTACCCCAGCCAGGTCTTCACTGACAGGCTCACTGTCCCTCTGACATGCCACCCTTTCATAAATCCAAGCCTTGTGCACACTCTTCCCTCCGCCTAGAATACCCTTCCCAACTTTGTCATTAGCTCATTGGTGGAGGTTTCAGAAGAAATGGCATTTTTAATCTTCCCTCACCCTTTCAGGCACAGTTACGGATTGTTCTGTTTTCTGTGCTCCCCTAATTCTGTTCCTTTTTGTGTTTTGGCTTTTACCTTGTTATATTGAAATATGTTTTTACATTAGCTCTGGCTTTCCCTTTTGATTATAATCTTCTGGAGGACTAGGACTGTAACATTAATTTCTACATCTCCATAGTCGATTATAGTGCTTGAAGATGGATATTCGATAGATGTATGAAGAATGAACAAGGTAAATTAGATATATCTGAGAACTGGGTGAAATCTTCTCTGTACTCTCAACATACTTATTTATTTTCTGTCGTGGAAAGCACCATATGATGGCTTTATTACACTGTTGTGGAAAGAATACTAGTCTAAGAGCCAAGTTACTCAAACATATTGCCATCCCCGTGAGCTATTTGTTGAGCAAGCTTCAGGGTGTCACTTAACTTAAAAAAAACCCTTGGTTTCCTTATTGGTAGTCAGTGTCGAAGGAGATCATCTTGAAAGTCTCTACCAACTAAAAATTCTGTAATTCTGTAAAGCGGCCCACGGCCCAATAATAATGTTAAATCAATGCTGTTAAATGTTGTTATAGGGGCGACTGGGTGGCTCAGTCCGTTAAGCGTCTGCCTTCCGCTCAGGTCGTGATCCCAGGGTCCTGGGATGGAGCCCTGCATCAGGCTCCCTGCTCAGCGGGAACCTGCTTCTCCCTCTCCTACTCCCCCTGCTTGTGTTCCCTCTTTCGCTATCTCTCTCTCTGTCAAATAAATAAATAAAATCTTTTTAAAAAAATGTTATTATAGAGCAAAGGGTTTAGTGGTCATGGAGCCATAAAGCCTAGATTCAAATTCTGGATCTGTAGCTCAATAGTTGTGTGACACTGGGTACATCATTTAATATCTAAGCTTTAGATTGGTCATCTGAAAAATGGGAAGGAAATGATTACTTTGGGATGGTTAGGAGCATGCAATAAGATAATTCATTTGAGAGTGCATTTAGAATTTGGTTATTAATTATTTACCCCTTAGATAGTTGTTAATTATGTCATGTCAGCTAAGATGAAGGCACCTTCATCTCCTGGCTGATCTACCTCAATAATCTCCTGACCATTCTTCCTGCTTCCAGAATAGAAATTTTAACAATTAAGTCTGATCACATGATTCCCTTGCTTTAAACCCTCCAATGGCTTCCATTTAAAACTTAGAATAAAATCCTAACTCTTTACATGGTCTATAGAAACTTATGTGTTCTGATCCCTACCTACTTCTTCAATGTCCTACCTGACCATTCTTATTCCCGTACCCCAGGCCACTAACTTACTGGCCCTCTAGTAAATGAGCACATCTTGCTTTGGGTCTTTCTCTTTGCTCTTCCCTTGACTGGGTTGTCTCATCATTCCAGTCTCTATACAAATATTAAATATTGAAAAGGTAGTTCCTGTCCACAGCACACCTCTTTTTACCTGGAAAAACTCTGTTTCTCTTTACCCCTAAGACTTATAGATGTTTAGTGACTTGTCCGAAAATTACTCAAATGTTAAAAATTAGATCCCTCCAAAATAAAAAAAAAAAAATTGATATGAGAAAAACCTACCCCCTCTCCAATTAGAACCTAGAGGTGTATTATTTTTTTTTTTTTTAAGATTAGATTCAGATAGATTGGCACCACTGTATTTCTTTAATATAAGAAGGGCCCACTTCCAGGTTTGCTGAGTGAAAATTTACTAATGCAGTTGCCCCTGGGGTCACCAATCATCATTATAGATATGGCTGGTGCAGCTTTGGATTTCACACTACTTTTCATATTCTGCAAAGCATGGGACACAGACTAGATTAATGCCTCAAGTGTGAAAGTAATATGAAAATTGGGACTGCATTTCCCAAATGGCAGGCCAAAGCAAAATAAAACCATGTATTTTGTAGTCACCAGATTTTACCAGCAAGCATGAATTTGTGTGTTTCAGAGATGAATGGGAGGAAAATACCTGACAAACACATTTCACTAATGATAATCTAGCTGTGGATAGATAAATAGATATGAATTAACTGCTTTTAAATGATTATGGGAGATGCTTAAGAGGGCCACAATGGGCATAAATCAATATCCACTCGTCCAATCTTTTTCATAGTGGTTAGAGTTAAGAGATAGTAAAAGTACTTTTAAATTAGTGGGTGACTGGAGGGTAAGTAAGGAGCAAATGCCAGTATGATGATAGGGTCATCTGTCCCAGTTGCATGTGCATGGTTGAAAGGTCCTAGTGGGTACTTAGACTGACTTTAAAAATGTCCTTTGTGTTTGTCATTTCCAAAGTCATTAGTGTAACATTTAGGAAAGCAAGCAAAACATAGTAAAACAAAAATTACTGCCAGAGGTCACCACTGCAAATATATATATATACATATATATATAAAATTTTCCCCACAGTTGAAATTCAGGGACTCCACTGCACATGGGATTTGAGCTCCAGCACAGGGTGGGATTAATCTCCTGACAATAGTAATCTTTTGCCTTATTTCTAAAGCCCCCAAAGCCTGTCAAGGTTTACTCAATATACCTTTGAAATTAGGAAAGTATGAGCGCTGTCCATTGTGTAGCTCAAGGAATGAGAATATAGTTCATGTGATATGAAAATGGACACCAGTCTGATGAGTGGCAGCGTGAATAGAAGTCTGGGCTGTTCCCTTTCAGAGGACTGGTGTTACCGCCACATGCAATGGTTTCTCTTTTCAGTTCTTTAGGTTCTATTTCAATGAAGAATATGCCAGAAAGCCATGAGGATAAAGGGTATTTGTTTATATATTGCAAAACAAAGAAAATGTCTGCATCTTCAAAGTAATAGCTATATGCTTAATAAAATTTTCCGATAGTCACATTCCCCTAATTGTTGACTATTGTTTCTGGTGAAGTAGAATCAGTTAACTTAGAATTTTCTGACTCGTGCTCATTACTGTGATGATGCCCTGGGGGTTAGAAGGATATGCAGCCTTTAAAAGTTGCCTTTAGATAGAGTGGGTTTTATGCAAGCAGGAGGAAAAAAAATAGTGGGTTTTGAAACTGTTGGCCTCAACATTTTTCAGGCACTGGAGTCTGCGGGAATTTTGTTCAAGTGAGTAGAGGTCTTTGGCGTTGTGTAGTTGACTTTACTTGGAAACTCCATTATCAAAGTGGGCACTTGTGATTCACTTAGAAAAGAGCATTTTTCAGAATGTCTGATAATTTGGTGTGTCTACTGACATCCATGAGCACACCACCATTATCACGTACCGGAGATACAGCGAGTATCAGCGAAACGTTGGCCAGCCAGCGTGGTGGGAAGTGCCATACAGACCACAGGAGGATGCTGATCTGCTGTCTCGAATAACCTAGACAGCATTATAGTCACTTTATAGTATCTACAAAACACACAAAACAATGTTAGCACACTTAAGGCTCACTATAATCTCTTTCTTAATTAACTAAATTTACAAATATGCCACTTACTTTTTATCAATAAATCTTGAATGTTTTATAATCCAGACGAGTTCAAGAATGAAACACTGGGGCTTTAATCTTAACCTGTACATAGTATATGATATTTTCAAGTTGTTTCTCGAGAGCTTTGAAAAGTGGTCATGAGGTTTGAGTATATTAAACTAGGCTTATTTTCAAAAGTTCAAGCTTTAATTTCTTCTTGAAAGTCTCTTAAATAGCAAGGAAATTCTAGTAGAATCCAAACATAAACTCTTTATAAACTTATTACTGTCTATAAAAATTATGAGTGCCAGTAGTGAAGAAATTGAATAAAGATAAGTAAATAAAACTAAAAAAAAGAAGAGAAATAATTATTCTTTCTCTTCTCAAGGAAGTAAAAGACCACTGAGAAATTCGGTCAATAAACATTTAATGAAAAACTACTTGGAAAGATCTCTTTAGAAGTTGTGAGAAGAACAACAGTAAAACCCGTAAAGCCATTGTCAACAAGACAGTCACTTAAAATGATCGTACCTGGATACACATCACAGCTATTAATTATTATTTGTCATCCACTTACTGCGTATCTACTGGGTACCAGACATTGAGAAGAGCGTTGGGAGCCAGCAATCACAATCATGATGGTACTGCCAAGGACCGCGAGGACCATCCATTGAGAGCCCTTTATGTGCCAGGCACTTATCAGGCTTTTCCCATTTTGTTTCAGCCCCATTTTAAAGTCAAAGAACAGAGGATTAGCGAATACAAGTGTTCAGAGCTGTTTACAGAACCGGCAGCTAAATTTTGATTGGTGTGGCTCAAAAATTGTTCGGCCGTATCATACTACAGGTCCAACACAGACACAGAAGCCAAATCTGCTGTCCCTCAAAGGTCACAGGTCATGAAAGGGATGCAGACATATAAATAGTTACAAAACAATGTAATAGTCGCGATGATCAAGTATATCTATAATCTAATAGGCATTAGGGAGAAGGGAGCTTCGGTCTCTTGTGGCTCATTCACAGAAGAGAGGCGAGTACCATTTTGAGTTTGAGTGTGAGCAGGAGTTCGCTACAGTCAGAGATAGGAAGGCATGCAATTAAAGAGAATAAAAAAGAGCAAAATGTCATTGCATGGGGGGAAGGCCACATGGTTCAATGAGCCTTTGCAATGGAGTGAATTTATAGAATTGACCTGAACTGTGCCAGAAGAAGCGGGCCGAGAGCATGAGGAGGATCACACATGCATGCTAAGGAGTTTGCACTTCATTCTGTAAGCAATGGGGAGGCTTCTCCCTCTCCCTCTACCGGCGCCCCACCCCCCCCCACCGCCTGACTCGTGCTCTCTCCAAAATAAATAAATAAAATCTTAAAAAAAAAGATAGATTTTGGGAAGATACAGACAGTGACTCCCCACAGAGACACTGAGAGCTTTCTCTCCGGGGATGAGAGGACCTTCCCCTCCCTAGAGATGTTACAGGGAATGAAGATAAGGTCTCTCTATGGAGGGTAAGAGTAGCAGGTTTGCCAGTGGGCCCTATAGAAGATCCCGATCTCCTTGTCTGGAGTTCCTCAACTGTGACCCCAGTCCATTATGTGTGCAGGCTCATCTGCATTGCCCCCATGGGATTGGGGGGACAAGGGGGCCCAACCAATGCGAACATGAAACCCAGGTCTTCCATTCTATGAATAAAAAACTGTCTACATCCATCTAGATGCAGTGTATGGTTCCCGGCCTCATCCATGGAGGGGTGGCAGGCCACCCTACCAGCTGCAGCAGGTGCTATTGCTCAAGGATTGCTGGAGGGCTTGACAAAGTGAAGCCAAGAGAAGAGAGGCCACGTAGGGAGTAGGTTTGAAAAGAAAAGGGGACCTTGGTGGGTGTGAGGGGCAGGCGCGAGTGCAAGGAGGACACCAGTAAGTGCCTGGAAGTTATTAAAAATAGAAAAGTAGTCTGATATGGGAAGGATCTGTAGAGCAGGTGATAGCTAGACCCTGTCTTAAATAATCGCGGTGATTCGTAGATGGGTAATGGTGAAAATGATGGGCGCTAATAGGTTGGCGAGCCAAGAGTCAAAGTGGGAGAAGGTGCCGAGTAATAGGCCAGGCTGGGTGCAGGAGAGCACGTGGAATGAATCGTGGGTTACGCGAAGCTCCAGGAGTTACTTATTTGAAGAAGGAAGAACATCACTCACTGCTCATCCCATACCCCCAGCTTTCTCGGGGAAGAATCACAGAGAGTAGGGACCTGCGCTGTGTTTGCATTGATCGTCTTCTGCGGGGATGTTGCGCCTGCCCCGTGCACCTGAGCTGTCACTCCTGTCACTCATCGGACATCAGGAGCCCGGCCGCGCAGGGAAGGCAATGTCTGGGCTTTGCTTTTCACCTTCGTGTGCCGCCAGCTGGGCTGAGGCTTCACCCTTTGGGACGATAACCACCACCTGCTGTGATCACGGAGGCTCATTGGTTTCTACCGGTTTCTCTGCTACAATGAAGTGACGGTGGACACCCCTGCTCCCGTCAAAACAAAAGGGGGAAGTAAAAGAATATGGCTCTTCTTTTTGTGTGAAGTTTCAGGTCGTATTAAATGTGCTCTTTGAGATCCACCAACGACTTCAGTTTCTGGCATCCTAACACTTGAGGACGTTAAAGGGATTTCCTGTGAAGACCGATCTGTGGGGAACAGCACTGCATCCGTGTTGGACCTCATTAAAAATGAACCGTGAGTGAAACAGCTAGTTAGGAGTTGGGATCTTTATAGGGACAGAGACATAGCCCTAGGGGAACAAGTTTACAAAGCGGCCTTGAAGTCAGAGAATTCTGAATGATTTCAAGGGTTGCTTTAATAAGAGAAAAAGTTTTCAGTGCTATTTTCTGGGTTAGCATGTGCTCCATAGCATTTTTTTTCTTTTTATTTATTTGCTTGTTTGTTATTTACGTATCTGACAAGAATATTGTCCTTCCTTTAAAATCTTGGTGTTTTGTCTGTTTTTCTAATTAGAGAAGTCAACGAGGTGGTTTGAGAATTCTTATTGCTTATTGATTTCTTATTGTTTATATGAATGTTAAACATGACATTTTAATTTTCACTAGGATACATATTTTCCTGAAAGGTGCTTTTTAAAAGAATTGACTTTGGGTTTGTTACATTTACTGTGGTTTAATTCTTCCCTTCATCTTATTCATCTTCTGGAAATGTCATTAGTGGTAAAAACTAAAAAGGCAAATGAAGATATCTGGGGAAGCAAGCTGCCCTTGCTTTTCCTCTGGATAAATTATACAACAAGGTTACTCTCCCAATTAGATAATGTCTTGGGAGATAACCAGTCACTTTCTAAATACAAGCACATTTGAATTTTAAAATGTAAGCTTTATAAAGGGTGATGCATTTTTAATCTCTGGGCTAAGTTTAAAGTGTAGTAGGACGATGTGGGTGTGGGAAATACTAGCATACAAGTCAAGAGACTTTTGTATAGTTAACTACAAACATATACAAACATACATGCGTGCATGTGTACATATGTAAAAATTTGCATAATCCTTTGAGAATATTTTTGATTGTTTCATTGTTGAGTTATTGTTTGAATTTATTTCTTTCTCTTGTTCTCCTGTTACTTTTTGACTACAATGATTCCTTTAATATTAATATTTTTGAGGGGGAAGGGACTTGGAGGTAGCACCTTAGGAGTTTTGTCATTCTTAGGTTCTTAGGTTAGATGAAAAGATCTTGGACTGGAAATTTCTATTTTAACCTCTGATTTCTCCCAAAGGATACACACTTTTCATGGGCATCTAATGAAGTAAACACAAATTTTAAAAATCCAGTGACTAATATAGCAATATAATGACAAATATATTTGTATATTTAATCTAAATGCAAATTATCAACAAGACCCTTAACTTTTCAAGTCAAAAATTTTTCTCCAGCTGCTTTTGTAACTTTAACGAAGATACTAAACTACTTTGTACACTTTCAAGACTACTTTTTTTTAAATGTCATTTCTGGGAGTATTTATATTTTTCAGCAATATAAATCATAGTTTCCATTTAGCCTGACACTGCTGGTTCAGGAATATGGAATACAGTATTAGTTTCTGTAAGAATGAATTGACTTCACTATGAAATAAGGCTTTCTCAGTATCAGCCCTACAGAAATATATTGGTTACGGCTAAAATGTATGGTTATGCTTACGCTAAAACATACAGACATTATAAAACTGTATATTGGATTCGGTAACAATGTATTCTTTCCAATGGATTCATGTGGCTTACAGCAAGAATGTATTGATTTCATTAAAATGTGCTCCTTGAGATAAACAAAAGTTCAGTTAAAATGCATTGGTTTCTGTTAAAGTTCATTGACTGAAGTGAAGAACATTACACTGTTATTGGGTAGCCTCAGGGTTTGGTAAGTATTGAATAGAGAAGCATACATAAGTAATAATAAAGGCTGGGGAAAACAAAGATATTATAAACTGTATAAAGATGTAAATATTCAACATGCATTATTAGATTGAATTTTCTCACAGGCAACAAGAATTGGCTCAAGTACTTTTCACAAAGTCACTACCACCTCAGCATATTCTGAATTCATAGGAACTCAAGTAACTTAATGCATAGAAACTCTGGTTTTCCCTCTGTTTAAATTACTCTTCAGGAGGATATTACGTCCATTGGATGTTCTTCCATTCACATAATGTCTGAAAATTTCCACTTTAAAAAGCAGGATGGTCTTTCAGTGAGTTAATGCATTTTTCCCTCAGTAGGATCAAAAATATCTGCAGAGAATAGACCACTCTCTGGGAGAATCCAGTCGATTTTGCATAATCCCACATTGTGTCTTCATACTTGTAGAAAAGGAAGAGGAAGAAGGAAGAGAGAGGAAGGGTAGGTATAGTTAACCATATTTCTTGTTTTGGTTTCTGAACAAAGAAGAACCTAAGATTCCTTGGGGTGAATTATATTTTAACGGTGTTAATTATAAAACTGTCTAGCTTTCATATGAGCAGAATGGAGGCAGGTGCATTTCATTTGGGGAAATATTATTTTCTTTATTATCATTTTATATTATCTGAGCCTTGTGAGGCTAAAATAGAAAAGTTTAAAAAAATTAAAATAAGCAAAAATAAAAATTAATTTAAATCACTTGATATTTTATCATTCATGAAAAAAATCACTGTTTATATTTGGTACCTGTTTTTAACAGAATTTTTATGCTTCGTAACTATTGATACATTTATCTCTTTTAAAACCAATCTGATTTTAAATCGTATAGACTTTGTTCTAAACTGTTTTTCAATGTATATAGGAGATTGCATAAAATGTAAATGTATAGCTAAGTGAATACTTATATAGGTAACATCTGACCAAGTTGGCCTTGACATTCCCATCAACGGGACTAAAGACTATAGGCCCCTGACTTCCCTTTTCTTAGAGCATTTACTTTAGAAAACTTGTAGTTGTAAATTCTTTCTCTGCTCCTTTGAGATCGAAATCTTCTACCACCCAAGAATGTCAGTTCAGGAACCCAAGAACCTTCCTCGGAAACGTAGTCATCAAGAAAGGTGGGAGGTAGGAGCCTAATTGCTGTAAGTGTCAATCAACTAGCAAACACAGATGACCTGATCACATCAACCAGCCTCCCCACTACTGTACTCTGGTACTTTTTCAGGAATTCACTCTAGTGTTTAAAAATCCTCTTGCCTTTTCTTTTAGTGGAGTTGAAGTCAATCTCTCTCCCATATTGCAGTAGTCTTGAATAAAGTCTTCTTTGCCTGTTTAACTCCATTCAGTGCAATTTTCCTTTGACATACCCATGCATGGACCATTCACATTTGGGATTATAACATTGACTATGTTGAGCTCATGCATGCTTTTTCCTATCCAAATCCCTGCCCCATTTTCATCAAAGGTAACCACTATCTAGACCTTCCTGATAATCAATTCCTTGCTTTTCTTGAAACCTTTTCTTCAGAACTTTACCACCAAAGTGTGCATTCCTAAGCATTTCTTCAATTTGATCTAGCTTCGAATTGCATTTAAATGGAAACAGAGAGAAAATATTATTTTAGACTATCTTCTCTTGCCCACAACTGTGTTTGAGATCAATCCACACTGTTGCATATGGCTGTGATGTGTTACTTTTTATTATTGTGAAGTATTCCATTGAATGAATATGCCACCACTTATTTATGGTCTACTGGTAGACATTTGGCTGTTTCTTCTTGTGGCTATTACAAATAATGTTGCTATGGACACTTTTCTGTATTAATCCTCTATCATGTGTGTACTCATTTCTTTATGGTACCTATCTAGGAGTGGAATTGGAAGATCACAAGGTTTTTATATCTTTGATACAAAAGAAATGTGTAAATACTTTCTTCCTTTTCCTTCCTGCCTTCTTGCCTTCTTCTTCTCTCCTTCCTTCCCTTCCTTCCTTCTCTCTTTTTAAAAATTGTTTTATGGTCATTTATAATTGTAGTATGTGCAGTTGTTTCTTTGTTCTTGTGATCCACTGAGCTTAGTGAATCTGCACAGTGGTCATCCATCAGGTATGAAAAATGTCTATTTTCTTTTTAAATATTCTTTCTGAAATTCTTATTTTTTTGTCATTCTCTTTACATTCATCTTAATACTCTTTGTTATATTGTCATGGTCTCTTAAATTAATGCTCCTTTTTTTCTCAAAGTTGTGTTTCTTTGGGCTTTATTCTAGATTTGTTCCTGATATTTATCCCATTTGCTAACTTCTTTTTCTTTGTTTCTAAGATGTACATTTTCAAACATATCCCTTGAGTTCTTAGTATCATTTATTTTTCCTTTTTAGAATTTCTATTTTGGGGGCAGCTGGGTGGCTCAGTTGGTTGGGCATTTGCCTTCGGCTCAGGTCATGATCTCAGGGTCCTGGGATCGAGCCCCATGTCGGGCTCCCTGCTCAGCTTCTCCTTTTGCCTGCCACTCCCCTTCTTGTGCTCTCTATCAAATAAATAAATAAAATCTTTAAAAAAAAAAAAAGAATTTCTATTTTGTTCTTTTCCAAATAAGCTTTGTCTTTTTAGAAGCTATGCTCTGGTTCTCTGCCAAAATATTTAAACTTGTTTATCTCCGTGAAGTTAGTAAGTGTAATTATATAAAACTAGTGCTTAATTATTATCTGGGAGCCTTGTGTGTTTGGTTCTTTTTGGTTTCCCTTCAATATCATTCCCTATCAATATCATCCTGATTAGCCTGCTTGTGTTTGGTTACGAACTACACATTTTATTTGCAAATTTGTTTGTAGAAATAATTTGAGGCCTAAGATAACAGATATACATCTTTTTTAAAAAATATTTTTTTTATTTATTTGACAGAGAGAGACACAGAGAGAGAGGGAACACAAGCAGAGGGAGTGGGAGAGGGAGAAGCAGGCTTCCCGAGGAGCAGAGAGCCCGATGCGGGGCTCGATCCCAGGACCCTGGGATCATGACCTGAGCCGAAGGCAGACGCTTAATGACTAAGCCACCCAGGCACCCCACAGATCTACATCTTGACCAAGAGTCTTCATTTCCTCTCCTCTTGACTTTCCACATGATTTTTCCTTGTGGTTTACAATGGGCCTTTTCTCTGCATGTGAGTGATATTACTCCAGTGCAAGCAACCCAAGGAGAGGGAGATTGAGCCAGATGAAAGACATACCACTTTTTATGATCTAGCTATGATCACTCTCTATGATCTAGGATCCAGAAGTCCTATAGCATCACTCAGGTTATACTCCAGTGGGGTAGATTTCAAGAGAGGAACATAGTCCTGAGCTACCACTGGAAGGGATGTAAGAAGAACAGGTGGAATGGGATAAATATACAGATGCTGTCATGTTTGGAAAACACATTCTGCCACAAGAGTGAGCCCTGTTCTATACCTTAAATTTTATATTTTATACATAAAATTTCTAATTTTAAAACTTAAAAATTTTATACATATGAATATATGCACATACATACATACATACATACACACATATAATATGTATCTCCTAAATTAATGACTGGATAAATATTATAACCACTTTGAAATATATGTTACCATGACCTGTTTTAAAAATCTTCTTAATGTTTGTTAATTTATGACCTCAGGGTCTACTACCCCTTCTCTTGTTAAATCTTAGTGGTATTGTACCATGTCTCCTGTCTGAGGGTCAAACATCACCGCTTTCTCTACTGACTGCAAAGTAGTTCTTGGTGGGGAGTGTCTTAGTTTTTATCTTTATTAAAAATTTGCATTTTTAATTTATTAAGAAACCTGGGATCTTTGTTCTCTGTTTCTCTTGGTAAACACAGCCCTTTTTCCTTTGTGATATATATCTATAGATATATATATGTATGTATAATTAAAAAGTCTGCCCATACCAAGTATTAGCAAGGGTATGGAAAAACTGGTACTCTCATTCATGGATGGTTGGAATGTAAAAATGTAAAATGATGTAATTGCTTTGGAAAAACAATTTGGCGATTTCTTAAAAAGCTAAACATACACTGAACATATGAGCTATCTATTCTACTCTACTCTTAGAATTTACCCAAGATAAATGAAAGCATATGGCCATACAAAAACCTCTATGATTGTTCATAGCCCCTTTATTTGCAATAGCCAACAATGGGCACAATTCAGATGTCCTTCAACCAACGAATGGACAAATAACTGTGATGCATTTGTATGATGGAATACTTCCCAGAAGTAAAAAGAATGAATTATTGATATATGCCACAATGTATATGAATCTCAAAATAATTTTCCTTAGTAAAAGAAGCCAGAGCCCCCTCTAAAAAAAGAGATTTATTTACACAAGATTCTAGAAGATGCAAACTAATCTGTATTGATAGCAGATCAGTGGTTGCCTGAGGAAGGAAGGAAGGAAGAGCAAAAGGGAGGCTTACAAAGGGATATGGGATATTTTAGAGGGTTATTGTTATATATTCATTATTTTGATGGTAATGATCCTTTCATGGTATATACATAGGTCCAAATTTGTCAAATTAAATGCTCTACATGTGTGCAATGTACTCTCAATTATTCTCCAACAGAGCAGGTAAGCTTTTTAAGAAAAGAAAGTCACGGGGCGCCTGGCTGGCTAAGTCGTTAAGCGTCTGCCTTCAGCTCAGGTCATGATCCCAGGGTCATGGGATCAAGCCCCGCATCAGCCTCTCTGCTCCGCAGGAAGCCTGTTTCTCCTTCTCCCACTCCCACTGCTTGTGTTCCTTCTCTCGCTGTGTCTCTCTCTGTAAAATGAATAAATAAGATCTTTAAAAAGAAAAGAAAAGAAAGTCACAATAAATCTGTATCGAAATGATAAATCCCAAATTAACTGCACTTTCTGCAGTTTAACTATAGGCTAGGAGATAAGGGGGAAGGGTTAGTTGTCTTTCTCATTTTTTTAAATACACACTTATACTGGAAGTAGTGATTGCATATGTGTTATATGAAGATTTTCTTTAATGTTACGTTAATATACTTCAACTTTTGTGCATTTTTACTGAACCTCCTCTTCCACAAGTAGCTGGTTTCATTTTTGTATTTTTCAGTGACCTGTGGTCACCACTATAGTTTCTGGAAATGAACTTTTTTTTAAAGAAAGCAATTTATTGGACTAAGGCATAATTCCCTTGTTTAATACACAACACTTAATTGCATTTTATTCCTACTACATAGGAGGGACTTGAAAATCTTCTGGTAAGGGAGAAAAGCTGGCATATACTAGATGGGAGTAATGAAATAGTAAAATTCGATCATTAACCAATGGAATGAGACATTTATGGGAGCGATGAAGGAGCAAAAATTTTCCTTAGCTAATACTTTTGCAGGTGAATACTTTTTTCTCTAAGCCTTTAAAATTTAATTGGAAATAAATTTATTTTTCACCAACTGGTTCTCTTGTTCATGCAAATAATTCATATTTATTTCTGACTCTATTTATCACTGCAAAAGGAAGTATGAAAAAATTCAAACTTTCCTTGTCCTTTTTGCACAATTTGGTAAATTGCAGTGATATTGAGTTTCCAGGCATGCAAGTCGCATGCCTACTGCACTATGCTCTGTGATTATAAATGTCAAGAGATCAGAGATTTTGCTCCTGGTCTTTGCAGAGTTGAAAAGCTTTCTGTTGTTATGGAAATATTTTGATTTCTGAGTCAAAGGACAAGGGCTTCTGTTTTGTTCAGATTATGACAATAATCTACAAGAAATTGATCTCTCTGTTCACCCACTCTGCCTGCGAACACTTTGAGAACTATGTAGTTTGGGATGCAGTTCAGTAACTTATCTGTGTATGTATTTGCTGCTCAGGTGGTGAGTCAGGGGAGATTCCCTCAGTGACTCAAAGCACAATAGCAATTGAAGAGTTCTTTGTAAGCCCTTCAACCTTCATGTCCCCAAAGGCCTACTCTCTTGGTGCATAGATGCTCCAGTAGGAAGATGAGTCTGGTAAATGAGCATCAATGATAACCAGAAAGGGCACTTGGAACTGAATGGGAGTTCAAGCTCCTGTCTGATAACTACCTACACCAGCTGTTGCTTAGCCAGTGAACTCTTGACTGGGCTGAATGTTTCCATGAAAGGCCCTTCTTATAAAATTTCATCAGAATTTAAACCCTTCTGAGGTTGACCCAGTTGCATTTCACTGCTTTGTCTTGGATTCTTGACAGTTAATTACAGGAAGCCTGAATGTTGAATCATGTGCCTCACAGACCAGTTCAAATTCTCCAACAAAATAAATTTAGCTTCACTTTGTCTGAATTAAAAGATTGAAGCTTACATCAAGAAACTGGACTCTGCCCTCTGCTTTGAAAAATGAATCACACTTTGAGATGTTATTACTCTCCAACACTCAGTGGCTGAAATATGAGAGAGAGAGAGGGAGAGAGAGCACTCAAGTGAAAAGAAAATCAGGCACTAATTATTGGATGTGCTGTTTTTAAGTTCCCGTTTCAAGAAACATGCACAGCCAGTATTTCTAATGGGAAATGAACTAACTTTGAGATTGGTCGGGTGTTCACATCTGTAATTTGTACTGGGGTTTTCTGGTATCAGGTCTAGAGAGATGAGAAGTAGCCAAGACAATAAGCAGGCACCGTTGTGCTTTTCAGGTGCCCGGCTCTCCCTGGTATCCTAATTACAGACTCTGCAGGAAGGATTCCTTTTGAAGGTAATGTGAGCCTTGTATCCAGAGGATGCTAATGAAAGGGATTTGAGAAATCTGTTGCAAGAATGTCTTACTTACAAGATCTTGTCTTTCAAAGGAAAGAGAACAAACATTTATTATTGAAGATCTACTATCTGCCAGCCTTTGGGTTAGTGTTTTTCATTTGAGACCCGAGTTCCTCCAGTCCTTCTCTGCTGGTGAATGTGTAGATGAGGTCACCTTACTGTATAAGGGGAAGTTGGACAGCCTTTTGAATCTCATGTACTTACTCACAGTTGGGCCGTCCTCAAGGTTTCTTCCCCCCTATTATCCATGAGGATCCCTAGGAGCTGTCTCCCAAGCTCTCAGAGATGGGAACTATACACGGTAATCTAAGGCTCATCTAAGGGTACAATTTCGGTCTTTTCTCATCACACCATTTACCATAGACCACATGTTTGTGTCCTCCCAAAATTCATGCATAAAACCTAACAGACGAGGAAATCATTCTGCACATGTTAGAAAGAGAAAGACAGAGACAGACAGGGGGACTGTCTCACTGTATGATCAGGCAGTGCTTATTTGGTATACTTTCAAAATTTGCCTTCTAATATTTTATACATTTTTTTTCTTCATTTAGAAACAGTTGTTTCATTACAAAATTTGATTGAACATCACCCACCTCCACCACAATTATAGATTACAATGGACTTGTTGAGGACAGATCCTGAACTGTAGCTTGGCAGAAAAGGATATATTTTTTCTTCTTGCTTATTATTTTGTTAGAGTTAATATATGTAACTGTGAGAATTTGTCATTCTCATAGAATCTATACTTTTAGATGTCTTGCTCTCAGAGGATTCTGCCAAGATATTTGTAGAAGAAAACAGAACTATAGAGGTTTGAAAACTCATTGACAAATGTTTTCCCTTATGGTCTAAGGCCTAAATCTCAGTAATAACAATAATCATGTTTAGAGGATAAAGTGATCTTCCCTTGTAAAACCAGTATCTCTCATTTAATGGACACGACTGTCCTCTGTCCTTGAGAGATGTCATTCCTTTTCATTTTGATGAGCCCCTATGGCAATTCATCTTCCATAAGAATGACTGAAAATAACTAGAATGAAAAAATTGCCTTAAATACTAGTGAAAAATAAATACCTCAAAATTATTTAAAAATGTGACTAGTTTGAGACACAAAAATTTTAAGTAAAATATTTTTATTATTTCTGAAAAAAGCACTGTGTTCCAGGAAGGCTTATTTGAAACAAATTATTTATCATGACTAAAACCCATTCAATTTAACTCCGCATAGACTGCTTGAGCTATTACAATATGGAAGACGCTAGGTCAGCTTCTCCAAGAAATAAAAAAAGTAAACCAGATGGGATCAGTCTTCTTCCAGAACAGACTTCCCATGATTTTCCTGTTATTGAAAATGATGTATGGGGCGTCTGGGCGGCTCAGTTAGTTAAGCATCTGCCTTTGGCTCAGCTCATGGTCTCAGGGTCCTGGGATCGAACCCTGCACCGGGCTCCTTGCTCAGTGAGGAGTCGGCTTCTCCCTCTGTTTCTGCCCCTCCCTCTGCTTGTGCTCTCTCTCAAATAAATAAATAAAATCTTTTAAAAGAAAGAAAATGATGTATTCCACAGTACAAATCTGTGTAGAAAATGAATTTATATAAAAATGAAATAGAACAAATTGGTCAAACTTCTGAAGAAATATCTAAGGTTAAGGTGATTTCTTATTGATTTATGCATTGGGAGAAAATTCTGTAGTCTCCTATAGCAATTAGTGTCATAAAAGGTAAGCATTCAATAGGCAAATCTATTTGAGGAATGAAATTCAATCACAGTTAATTTCAGTACAAGTGTTTAATTAAGGTCTTGCTTTTTGTTTCTTTGCCTTTGTAGATCAAATTGATATGGATGTGAGGATGTTATTGTTTTGCTAAAATACGATCTTATATTTAAGGAGTCATTTAAGAAACACATAATTCAAAATTATGATTTAAAAATTGAAGGATTGCAAAAAATATTCCCCCCTCATTCGTCACGCATTACTTAAACCACATGGCCTGAGTTTAGAAGATAGAGATCACTCAATTCCCTGTTTTCCATTCAAATTTCCTGTTTCTATTTTTTCTGGTCTAATGTAGAAGGTGAGTCCATGGCACATTATCATCATTTGCCCAGTAAAATCCCCTCATTCACTCAATTATTGATTGATGTGCAGTAGCTTATTCATTCCATTTTATCACCGTTACCCATTTGGATTCCCCTTTTCCAACCTAAGCAACTATTCTAATGTCTTTTCATTCATATGTGTTTTTGAAAACGTATATTATTTTTTTGTGTTCATGCATTCCGAGCTTACATGAAAGCTATTGGGTCATATATCAAATACTGTTGTTTTTTTTCAATACAGCGTTACCTCGCATTATGTTTATAAAATCCATCTGTGTTGCTAACTGAGCAACTGGTCTGTTGTCCCTTTCTTCTCTATAGTACTCTTTACCGGTTAACCATCAATCTTTATCCACTTTCTAGCAACAAACAAACCCAGTCTTGCCTGGAACTCCACACATCCTCAAATAATGCGGCAATAAATATCCTTATACTTGTCCCCTTAGGAGTGTGTGTGAGAAATTCACTGTGATATGAACCCAGGAGCAAATTGCTGGATCGCACCGCAGGCTTATATAAAATTTAACGGAATGTACCAGATGCTCTCCATAGGGGCCTCTGCTGTTTACATCCCCACCAGTAGTGATGCTGGTCCCTATCTCCACAAGCTCATCAATTATCCGGCTTTCTAATTTTTGCTAATCTAAGAGATGTAAAGTGATGTCTCTCTCTCTCCCTTCTTAATTTGCACATTTCTGATTTTTAGTAAGTTTCGGCATCTCTTCATATATTCATATACCTTGCTGCTGGGTTTCCTCTTCATATGCCCTTTGCCCATTTTTCTCTTGTGGTCGCCCTCCCTTTCCCTGTCCATTAACAGGAGTTACATGGCGTTCTCTAAATATTATTTCCTGTTTGTTCAAGGCATGCAAGTACCTTTTATTTCATCTGTTAGATCTGTCCATGTTATGTGTCTTTGAATAGAAATCTTTAATTCTGATACTGCCAAGCTTATCATGTATATCATTTATAATTTTTATTTTGAAAATTTAAGAAGTCTTCCTTTACAAATATATTTCTTTTTTTTTTAAGATTTATTTATTTATTAGACAGAGCGAGAGAGAGAGAGGGCATAAGCAGGGGAGCAGGAAGCAAAGGGAGAGGGAGAAGCAGGCTTCCTGTGGAGCCGGGAGCCCTATGTGGGACTCGATCCCAGGACCCCGGGATCATGGCCTGAGCCGAAGGCAGACGCTTAACCGACTGAGCCACCCAGCACCCCTACAAATATATTTCTATTAATTGTATTTAAATCCTATATTTCTATTAACTTTAAAGTTTTGTTTTTGTTTTTTTTTTTTTGGTCTCTCACATCGATTGTTAATCTGTTATGTATGGATTATAAGGTAGGGACCCAGTTTTTTTTTTTCTTTTAAAATAGGTTATTTTCTCAAATACATGCTTTTAAGTAACTCATACATTTCCCAGTGATTTGTGGAGACTTTTGTCAGAATTGTGTACCAGTATATATAAATGAGTGTATTTCTGAACTCTCTAGTCAGTTCTAGCATACACCCCATACAGTTTTTACCATGATGGCTTTGTCGTACGTCAGTACTGGGCAATGTATAACTCCTCATTTCACCCTTCCTTTTCAATGCTGAAGTTTTTGTCGACATTATCGATTTTTGCACGCAGTTTATAAATTCCTCAAAAAACCCAACTGCAACTTTGATAGGAATCTGCATTAATTTCCGCCTATTGCTGCCATAACAAACTGCCACAAACTCAGGAGCTGAAAACAACACAGATTTATTATATCACAGTTCTGTGGGTTAGAAATCAGACATGGTCTTACTTGGCCAAAGTCAAAGTGTCAGTAAGGTTGCATTCTCTTCTGGAGAGTTCAGGGAGAATCTGTTTCCTTGCCTTTTCCAGCTTTTAGAGGACACCCTCATTCCTTGCTCCTGACCCCCTTCCTCCATCCTCAGAGCCAGCACCATACCCTCTGTGTGACTCTGCTTCACCTGTCACCTTTCCTTCTGACTACAGCTGGGGAAGGTCCCCCACTTTTAAGGACATGTGTTAATTACATCCGAATAGTCCGAGGCAATCCCCCATCTCAAGGCTAATAACCTTAATCACACTTGCAAATCCTTTTGCCTTGTAAGGTGACATAATGGCAGATTCTGGGGATTAGGAGGCAGACATCTTTGAGGAGTCATTGTTCTACCTACCACAGAATTGCTTTGCACTTATAGATAACTTTGGGGAGAAGTTAGGGAAGCCTACCTCTCTTTTAATAAAGATCAGTCACTGTGTCCTGTATTAGAGTTCAACGTTTTTCCCCATAGAAGGGTTGCATGTTCTTGGTTACTTCCTAGATTCTCTCTAGTTTTTGTCACCCTTGTAAATGGTTCTTATTTTGAATCTCATTTTTGAATTGGTTATTGCTAGTGTGTAAAAGTGTTATTATTCATGTAATGGACTCAGTATCTGGCAGCCTTGTCCAAGTCTCTTATCAATTCTAACAGTTTTCTTGTGGATTCTCTCAAGCTTTTCTACCTCCTCCATTTCTCTAGACCAGGGGCCAGTCCACTACGGCCTTAGTGCTAAACCCAGCCTGCCACCTGATTTTGTAGATAAAGTTTTATTGGAAAGAACCATACCCATATGTTTGCATATCATCTATCGTGGATTTCTTTCAGTGACAGAGTTTTGTAGTTGCGACAAAGACTGTTACTGGCCCACAAAGCCTAAAATATTTACTGTTTTGCCCTTTCCAGAAAAAGTTTAATACCCACCCCTGCTGTAAGCCTCTTGTTCCTTCTCCACATGCCTTACTTACACCCGTGGGAGGAGTCCGTGTCTTTTATGGAGTATTGAAAAGCAGCCAAAGACCCAAAATATTTACCTCCGCCTAAAATCCATTACTTCTCATAGTACTTCCTGCGATCATACAAATTCAAGGTCATAAAGGTTAATACATCTCTTTTTAAAATTGTGACTGTTTCCAGGCTGTACAATGTAATTTTGAAACATAGGGAGGTGTTGCCATGCAGGGAGACTTGGAATAGCTAATTGGTAAGATGAGACCACCAGATACTTAGGTGTTGGGGGAGCCCACAGGTTGGATCCCACGGAAATGGAAAATTGATCACTTCAAACTTACTAGCTTTGCTATGTTGTATAGGGCTGCCTGGTCCTCTGATTTAGAGCCACTAAATTTGTATCGTGGAGCTGTCCTGTCTAGAAAGAAGAATAATAATGATAAGACAGGTATCAAGAGAGGCACTGCTGGGAAGAGCTTGAAGCATGCTTTCTATGCCTCCTGAAGTGATCTCAAATTGAAGGACACTCTTCTTGCACTGCTAAATGTGGCATACTTGGAAATCATAAATGAATTTTTAATAAAGAACTCTGTTAGTTGTTAAAAACAAAACAGAGACCTCAGAAGAAAGGACCTATGGGACAGGCACTTAGGAAAAATTGTTCATTCTCTTTAGTTTGGCATTTAAAGTCCTCTATAATTTGCCCATACATTAGTCGTTCCTGAACGTGGCTGCGCATCAGAACTGCCCAGGGTGTTTTAAAAATTACAGATTCCTTGAGCCCTGATTCTAAACCTACTGAATCAGGATCTCTGGAGGTATGATCCTAGAGTATTCATTTTTAAAAAGCTTGCCAACAGATTCTTATGTGTCTAGCCCGGTACTGTTCTAAAATACCTCTTCAACTTTGCTATCTTGCTATCTATCACTACACCTCATATATCTTTTCTTTAGAAAAGATGGATTTGTCCTTCCCTTACCTGGCTTCTTTCCCCCTTGTCACCATGCATTCCCTTAAAATTCCCTCAGCCATGTTCATCTACCCAAATACTCCCGGCCTTTCCAGCCCAGCTGATGGGTCACAAACCTTCCCTGCCTATCCAGGTAGAAGTGACCTTTCCCTTCTTGGAGTTTCAGTGGCCATTTGTTCTGCTATTTTTATGTAGTTACACAAATGTTTAGTCTCTACTCCTTGAAGATGGATGGCTCCGTGATTAAACAGCTTTGTATCTGTCATACTTCCCAGCAGTAGCTTGATACAAGGTAGATATTCAAACGATATTTGTTCAACAAGTGATAATTAATTAAAGAACTGTGGCCATCCGAAGACTACTGTTACTAAGAACAATAGAGAGGAAAAGGGCTCAAATAGAAACCAAAATCTTTGCTTCTTTTCTCTGGGATTTTTGTTTTAATGGATAATTTGTTGGAAAAGATGTCTAAGTTCATAAATAAATTTCCATTTGTTAAGTCACTTTCTCTTCCTATGTAAAGAGCCCCTGGGACTGGATTTTATTTAATGAGTGATAAGTAGGGACATTGGTAGCAAGTCAGCAAGAGGGGCTGGCCCTGAATATCTGGGCTAGCTTGGGACCATGTGTCCTGCCAACAGCATTCCTTATAAGTATGCCTCAGCCTCATGGGTCCTCAGACTCAGTGTCAGACGTATACAGAGCCTGTGAGAAATTCTGTGTCCAAGAAGTGGGATTAATTGCAGAAATTTATATGAAAAGAACTGGTATGCTCAAAAAAGAAACACATGATTAAAAATATCTACACATACTCTTTATGGTTGCTGGGTTTGTAATACTCACAAACTGGGCACTTGTCTTCCTATTACATGGCAAGGCTATTAAGTGTGGTGGCAGGGGGAGGTTTTGATCAGTAAAAGAGACACAATACTTAATTACACAGAAGTTCTAAAGGATTGCTCATCCACAGATGGCTGAATCAGAATGCTAGCTGTGTGCTGATGGGGCTGACATTCCCTGTTGACTTTTTCCTTTTTTTTTAGAAGCGTGAGGAATTTGGACCAGCCACAAAGTTAGAGGGAACGGTCCTTACAAGACTGCTTTCACTTCTGACACCAGTTGTAGGTGTGAGGGGTTCCCGAACCACCCTCTGTTTTGATAATTGTCTAGAAGGACTCACAAAACTCACCGAAAGCTGTTATACTCATGGTTATAGTTGTTTTACACAAAATGATACAGATTGAAATCAGCCAAGGAAAGAGCTGCAGAGAGCAGAGTCTGGGAGGGGTACAAATGTGGAGTTCTTGTCATGCTCTACCCAAGGAGTCCTACACAGCATTACCTCCTCCTGGCCATGATGTATGACAACACACACAAAGTATCGCCAACCTGGGAAGCTCTTCTGAACCTCTGGTGTGCAGAGTTTTATTTGGGGCCAATCACACATTGCCTGTATGGCCAAATTTTACTCTCCAGCTATCCTAGATAGAGGTCCAGCTGATACCTTTAGCCATCAATTCCTTTGGAGGCTGGAGCAGATATGGTGTGGCCAGAGCCTCATCATAAATCAAAATCTTAGACTGTCTGGAGGCAAAAGCCCCCAGGAAAACAAAGACATCTCTATCAGGAAGGACACTCCGGGGGCTGGGAGATCACCACCCAGGAGCCCACCGTAAAGCCCAGATCTCTCTTTGAGTCAGGTTAATTCTTCAGTACAGGAGAGGCATCAGGCTGATCCTCTTCATCTGGCCTCTCGGTTCCTCCTCTGCCTCATCATTTCTTGATAGAACTTGATTTCTTGGAAATAGACCTATTTTCGAAGTAACATTTGGCAGTGGTTAGGAAACAATAGCCACCGACTGGCCGGAAGAGAAGGGGTATTAACTCCTGAGTAGAGCTCGGTATGCTGCTGGGACATATATGTTCTTTAATCTTTACAATAGTTTTAAAGGAAGATACTATTTTCCTTATTTATAGGACAAAAGAACAAAGCTTCAAAGTGATCATAAGACAGTAAAAAAAATAAAGGAGCCAGAATTTGAAGCTGGGTCTTGCTGACTCCCAAGGGCATGCTTTTTTCACTCGGCCTGACCTGAACTGGGGCTGTTTCTCTTCCTCCCCGGGAGCGGCGATTTCTCCTTCTGATAGAGTGATGTGAGGGGATCAGGGGCTGGGTCAGCCTGAAAGTGACCATGAAAACCTCCATTTTCCTCTCGGACTCCCCAGCCTACCTTAGAGGAAGAATTGGCGCTGTGGGCGCCCACCCCGAAACCCCTTTGCCTGCGATTTTATGCTTATACTTTTCATTTCCTGGAGAAAAGTAAAAAAAAAAATTATTAAAACTTACTAAATGCCCATATATTTTTATCCTTTGTACAATGCACTGTAAAGTAGCTATGCTTGTTTCCAGTTTTATAGATAAGCAAACTGGGGCTCAGAGGAACAGAGAGCAGAGGTGTGGGGAAGCGGGGACTGAACCCAGGGGAGCCTGACTCCCACCTGCCGGGGTCCTGTCAGCCCCGCCGGGGGGCGGCTGCATCCCAGCAGCACGCATGCTGCTCATGCACAGCTACTTCATGAACTAGGGGCTACGCAGTCACCAAGAGCAAACTCTCCCACCTCTCTGGAGAGCACAGATCCGGTTCCAGTGGAGCGTATTCCCAACATTTTCTGGAATCCGGCCCTGTACGAGGTATCGAGCTTGGAGGTAAATGAAGGCCCTCATCCATTGTGTTTCCACCAGGAGGGGCTCTTTTCTATAGCAATGGAGTTGGTTAGGCACGTGGGAGCCAGGGATGAAGGTAGGGCCGATCAATTTTTAGGTTCTGACTATTCTCTCACTTGGCCTTCCACAGGAGCAGCACCTTTGCAACCTTCACGAATTTGTAATTAAGCTTGGGATTTAATGCCTCCTTAGAACACAGTTTTAAATTTAGGAAAAATTAAGAGAAAACATTATTTTGAAACGCATAAGAGTTGTCCATAAAGCAAGTAATCCTACCAGGTTTTAGGGCTCAGAGCCCAGAGAAGAGTCTATTGCAATAGTCTGAAAGCTGGATACCTGTGAGTCAGCCAGCTCATGACGGTGTCATCCTATAAATCACCTGTAACCCCTAGAAGAGGTAAAAATAACCAAACGCTATATTTAGTAGATCCTAGACTTGTAATTAAATGACAAAAAGAGAAGCAGGAGACAAGGTGACTAGGGAGAATATGACTCAGCAGGACACACACTTTCTATTTTGGGAATGTCACATATCGTTATTTTGGGAGGAAAAATTGATTTGAATAAGTTCCCCAACATTGGTTTCCTTGGGGATCAAGACATACTTACTTTAAATGAGCAGAAGATCAGTGATATAAAATATTTTGTCAGAAAACAAACTTAAAAGAGAAGCTCCTTCAAGCAGTCAAAAGAGAATTTTCTGAAAAGATGTATTTTTTTTCTTGCATGAATTCGAAAATGGTATTTACTGAATGATTTAATTGATCTTGAGACATTTTAAAGAAGCCACCATTTTGATCCCTTTGAGAGTTTCTCATGGGGGTGGGAACTTTATCTTACAGATGCCTGAAATTTTTAGAAACTTATGATGCTGTTTTGTATTTAATTCCATTAGGTGAGATGTACTTTCAATAAATATAGTTCCGATCATACTATATCATACTGAGGTACAAATATGTAGTTTTTATTAACACTGTCCATTACTAACCAAAGTCCTTTAAAGTATTTTGTGTGGTACAAATATCTAATAACCCTAATATCTAATAACAAATCTCATATTAGTAATATCTTCATCATAAATGCCACTTTTGGAAACCAAGTGTGGGAAAGATGGTTGAGATTTAGATTGAGCCTTGTAGGGAAAATTTTTTGCTTCAGTGGGAAACCAAGCATGTTTTGAGCACATTCTGGGTCATCTGAATGATTCTGTGGAGGCTCTGGGTCTCTGTTTCTCCCTGAATATGTTTGACAACTGTGAAGGTTGTGATTGATAGCAATGCAAAATAATTTTTGTTTATAGAAATGTAAAAAAATTCTGTCTGGTGATTCAACTGTCCTCCCCCACTGCATGGAAAAAGTCAGTTTGCTTCCAATTTGTAAATTCATTTCAACAGTCCTTTACTATGTGTAAATTTATGCTTCTTCTGCTTCTCTTTGGAACTGGTTGTAACATCTGACTGTTTTCCCAAATATAATCTTTACCATGTATTCATTTCAAATCTGTATGAGAGTCATGATTTCCCCCTATTTTTGAAAACTATCCTTTTCAAATTTCACTCAGATGGGACACTTGAATGTCATCTCTTGAAGAAGTCAGAGTGGTCTCTTCCTGTCCTCACTGTATATTGAGTCATATTCATTGTTGCTTCTGTTATAATATCCTCTGGTATCACTGCTGTTCAATCTGTCATTTTACTACCTAAATGTTCACAGGTGTATGTTTTGTTTTCCCACTCCAAATGTCAGCTCTTTGATGGCTAACGCTTCTCTATGTCCCCTGCAGTGCTTAACATAATATGTTACACATAGTATGCGATCAGCTTGATAACCACTAGTTGAATAAATAATAATGTTGAGTTTCCTGTTTCATCTGCTGTCTGTACTTTCTCTGTGGTCCTTGGCAAGGTTACAAGTCTTGTAGCTCCATCTCACAGAGTGCAGATATCCTAGGAGTCCCCTGCTCTGAGCCGAGTATGAAAAAGGCAACTGGGTTATTTCCCAATGGCTTTTAACTTTAATTTTTATTATTATTTTCATATTATTTTTATATGATGGCAGCACTCATTGAAAAGAAACCAAATCTATCTTGGGTTATGAATAGATTTCAGTCTTTTCCCATGCCTGCCTTGTGAACTTAAATTATGTGGAGGAATTTTAGCTCTGAAGCATCCTTCACCCAAGGTTTGAATATCTGGAAGACTCCATCCCAAGAATGAATGTGGAGAATGAACACTCTCCTGAAAAGTGAAACAGTGATATATGCCTTCTAGAAACCTAAGTAGATGATGGTTTATATATGTCTAGCCCTTAATAGAATACTTTAATATGCATTTTCATATTTGGTCTTCAAAGTAACTGTATTAAAGACGAATGTACTATCTTTTTAAAAAGATTTTATTTATTTATTTGACAGAGAGAGACAACGAGAGAGGGAACACAAGCAGGGGGAGTGGGAGAGGGAGTAACAGGCTTCCCACGGAGCAGGGAGCCCAACGCGGGGCTCGATCCCAGGACCCTGGGATCATGACCTGAGCCAAAGGCAGACGCTTAATGACTGAGCCACTCAGGCGCCCCAAGATGAAGGTACTATTTCTCCATTTTACAGCTGGCTAAACCAAGGCTTTATCAAGTTAAGTGAGTAGAGATTTGAAACTAGGCCCCTGACATGCTAACTCATTCTCATTTCACTAAGCCAAGCTACTCCCTTTATCTTGGGAAAGTCTATCTGTAGGAGCATCCCTTCATGGCATAGCCTTTCCAGTATGCTACGGATCCATCTATATCCTATTCTAAGTTTTACCTAGGAATTTTGTAATTCCTGGAAAATTGTAAAGATATGAAGATGACTGTGAGCCAAAATATAGGTTTATTTTTCTTTTGTATGTGGATGAGGGCCTAGATTAAACTTAGATGTTGGGTTCTCCTACATTTTGTTTTTCTCAGAGAACTTAACTGTATGGTACTTTCACATTGAGCAACTCCACTCAGATCACTTGCTTTCCAAGGTCTGTCGTGCTCACTGCTAGCATAGGGATGGGAAATCCTGGATCTGCGGGAATGTGGAAGGTCGAAGGTTGGTCTTGGATCGTCTTTCCCAATTTGGTCGCATATTAGAATCTAGAACTTTAGGACCAGAATCACTAGAAATGGGGTAGGGGGAGTAATTTTTATAAGCTGACAAGGTGATTTTGCCACTTTTTGGAAAACACTGCTCTCAGAAATTGAATTCAGGACAGGTGTAAGGGCCTGGGAACCAAATGGCACAGAAGCCAGAGAACTGGAAGAAGGGGGTGGGTGGAGGCACAGTTGTTCCAGAAAGCACTACTTTGAATCTAATGTCTTTGACTCTATCCTGTATCTCCTCTGAAGTGACTGGAGGGGACCAGGAGTAAAAGCGACCCCAGACCATTCTCCAGAACTCCCTAGAAGCATTTGTGCTTGTATGGATCTGCAGAGACTTATGGATCACTGGCATGGCACCGAGTTCATAGAACACTAAAATTAAGTATTGCAGGGACCTGTAAGATTTTGTTCAGCTAAAATACTAATTATGAAAATAATGACAGTAAACTCTTTCTTAGAAGAGCACTGGAGTAAAATATTTAATAAAACGTTGACTAAGAAGGAACTGAAACTAAGATGTTCTACTGGGAGATATTAAAGAAGACAAATAATTGGAGAGCATACCTTACTTCAGGAAGAAAGTGGAATGCACAAAATCCGTCAGTGGGTTCTGACACTCACAGTAAAATCCCCTGCCACTTATCCAAGGTGCTTCATGATGGGACCTCTGACCCCTCTCTAATCTTGTCCTCTTCGTCTCCCTTCCTTGACACTCTCCCACTTCTCTGCCTCCCACCTCTTCCCTTTGATAAACATGTGGCTTCCTTCCTTGCATCCTTCAGGTCTGAATCAATACTGATTTCAGAAACCTTCCTAATCATCTTAAATACAGTATCACCCCATCATCTTTACTTTGCTTTATTTTTTCTTCAGAGCATTTAACCTCTAGCACTGCCCACACTCTGACTTCAGGTTATGTATCTGTTTGTTGATTGGTTTTGACTCTTTCATGCAAATGTGCCATAGGGAAGGCTCTTTGATTTTTCCATTGCTGTGCTGGTGTCTCTGGCCCATTGTAGCAGCTCAGTTCGTATTCATTACATGAATCGTGAACAGATTCTCATTAACCTACTCTACAAATTCCATGAGATCCCAATAAAAAACCCAAGGGATTTTAAAATCTTGATCAAATGATTAAAAATTCAAACATTAAAATTTAGAATATCCATACTTTTTGAAATAGAAATTCTACTCACAAGCAATTATTCTAAAAAATAATTGAATGAATATTCAGAGATATCTATACAAGGATGATCATCACAGAATTATTCATAAAGCAGAAAACAGACGATAGTTTTAAGTCCATTGATTAAAGCTAGTTTGTATAATTTGTGATTCATCAAATTAAAGGATAATCTCAACAGAGACATTGCAATAAGTGGAAGATGTTATCAAATAGAATATGTAGTAGACTATTTAAAATATATGCTATGTGTATTTATATACATGTATACATATAACATGCCTGTAAGAATACTTACGAGGATATTAACAGTATTTATTATTGCTGGGAGGACAATCTTCACTTATTTTAAAGCTTTTCCTTTCCTTCGATAGCAATTAATTATTTTTAAAATAAAACATTTTATTTTGAAAAAGAAAAAATACCAAGTCCAATTCCTTTACTGTACAGACGGAGAAACTGGTCTCAGGATACACATTGTGGGTTTGATTGTGTATGTGTGTGTGTATGGAAGATGGGGATAAAAAAGTTCATCCAATATAATCCATCTGGAAAAGAGAAGCAGGCTTGGTTTAGCTGAAAGGCTGAGAGATGTTTTATTTTTCCTGAACCAAATAGCTATTTTTTATGAACCTCAAGCTTAGATGTCACATTGCCTTGTATGGGACAGGCAAGACACTTGATTCGGATGTAGATATACTCTGCTAATAGAATGTGTCTATCTCAGAATCCTAATGCAGCAAAACGAACTCACACAAAGAATCTCTTTAGATAGATCTCAGTGAATCTTCTTGCTCATTTCAACCCCAATCAAACCTATATTCAAATATTAATGAAAGGATTAAACTATCCAAGTACCAGGGCAGACGGGAAGAAGAAGAAAAGAAATACAGCCAGATGACTATTGCATTCTCAGGATCAGGTTGTGGTGTCAGGATGTGAGTTCTTAAGAGATAGCTATTTGCATAAACCAACAGTCACAAGGAAAAAATATTTCTCAAAGATAACAACATTGGTAGTGACCTAGGTTTATTTGCTGCCCAAAAGATAGTTATTTGTTGTTAAACATAAGTGCTCCTTGCTCAACATCCTGGTTTGAATTTCATTCCTGAATATTTTAGAAGTGAATCATATACATGTTAGGTTAGAAGAATTTAAATAGGGGCTCCTGGGTGGCTCTGTCTGTTGGGCGTCTGACCCTTGGTTTCGGCTTAGGTCATGATCTCTAGGTCTGAGGATGGAGCCCTGTGTCCGGCTTGGCACTCAGTGGGGAGCCTGCTTGAGATTCTCTCCCTTCCTCTCCCTCTGTCCTTCCCCCACTCTCGCACTCTCTCTCTTTCTCTCTAAAATAAATAAAAAAATCTTAAAAAGAAAGAATTTGAGCAGTTAAGTATTGGAGAAGTCAAATTTTGAGAAGTCTAAGCTGGGAAACTATCACGTGAGATTGTGGGTCAGTTTAAGTGAAACATCTGGGGCTACAGCTGGAGAAAGGTGCCCCCTCTGAGTGGACATGACCCCATAGGATGTATGGTTTGGCAAGCCTATCCTTTGGAGAAATTGGGGGAAAAGGTAGTATGGACATGGTGAGGGCTGAGAGGAAAAGGGGCCTCGTTTGTATTTCCATGCTGAGGTCTTGGGAAGGAGATGTCTCAGCAAAGACAGAACACAGATTTTGTGAAGCCTGAGCCAGAATCCTCACCACTGGCAGCTGGAGTTGGTTTTGGTGGGAATCCTGGATTCGCTCCTCCATCCCTGTCTGCTTTTCCAGTTTTGCTACCTCTTCCCCACATGGACTGTATATTCTCGTGTCTTTACAGCTTGACTCTGTTTAATTCTCAGCACAGTTTCAGAACTTCCTGTTCCCTTGTTTTATGCTGATTATTTACATTTATTTTCCACTTCTACTTTGGTTAACCTCATCTGTTCATTTTTTTTTTTTTAGGCTTCTCGCTCCTTCTTTTACATTTTTCTTCTCTTTAAATTCTTGTTTTTAACACATTTGGAAAAAAAATGCATCTATTTTAGCCCCATAGAAGAATGTACAACTTCCTAAGCTGTGTGTGATTCAATTCTTAAAACTGGACTTTCTAATATTATTGTTTCCATTGTTTGCATTAACCTTTTCACTCCATTTCATTTTCGTTTCCCTTGTCCTTAAATTTTACCTTTACTCTTTCAGCCATCTGCCCTCCCTTTGTCACCCTACCTTAATTTTTTCTATTGTTGCCCTTCACCTCTCTGTCTCTTTCTTTCTTTATAAATAATTGTAAAATGACCTAGAGGCCATTTAGCCAGAGAAGCGGTGATAACTAGACATTCCTCACCACAGACAGGAGCTCTAGGAACCACGTGCTCCCTCTTCCCACTAATGGAGTTCCTGGTCCACTTAGGGATGGCTCTTAAAAAACCTCACCTGGATACCCCAATTTCCCCCACTGGCTATATTCTATTTGTGTGCCCACTTCCGATTTCCCGGAATAGTGTTTCTTCTAAATTCTCATCCTGCCTGATCTTTACCTAAACAATATCTATTTAAAATCTTTCATCTGTTGTATATACTGTTGACTTTGATAAAAATGACCCAGAGGAAAATTCTAGGTGGCAGCATTGGCAGCCACACCAGAGATGGGACGCTGTAGGCAAAAGCCCTGTGTGGCAAGGCAGGTCCTTCATAAAGAGCAAAGTGGTGTCGATGTGCATACAGGTACTTAGGGAGAAGGAACACAGGGGGGGCTTGCAACGTCCCCATTCCTTGTTGATCCCGTTTCTCCTCTACTGGAGCATAAGAGGATCTGACTTTTCAGCAGCTCCTAGAGCTGTTCCTAAATTCTTCACTCTCATTGTAGGGTTTGGAGAAAGTTTGTTTAGAGTAACCTTTTTTTTCTTTAGGGACAATTATAAGCTTACTTGATGGCAATCTTCATTTGTTAGGACTTGTATTTGGCGACCTGAATCTGCCTGGAGTGTCCTACCTAAGGAGGAGATAGGCTCATTTTCTTAGACGTGGACTTTGTTTCCAGACAAGTTCCCACAGGGAGGACCCGGCTGATAAAATTCAGCTTCACATGTCTCTCTGATCTCTACATGTGTGTAATTCTTACCTGTCCAAACAGAATTCAGGCTCCTTGAAGAAGTGGGAGATATTACAGCTTCGAGGACTGGAAATGTGAGTCTTGGTGTTGACTCTGTCATTAATAAGTTAGGGAAGCTGTTTTAGTCTGTGTTTGTGCATTGCTGTCCTTAAACTATGGGGGCTAGAGCAGAGGGTATCTCCTAGAAGGCACTCCACTCTATATCTTAAGTTTCTTTTCAGTTTGCCATGGCATCTCATTTAGCACACTATCAGGTTTAGGGTAAGTTTTTAACTTACGCTTTTTATTGACTGATAAATGATTACTTTACAAGCATAATGAGATATGTGAGCACCCCCCCACCCAAAATAAGACCTTGACCTTAACTGTATGAAAATGTGGAATTGAATCAAGTGAAGTAAAGAAAGTTACTCGAAGGGGAAATTTGAGCTGGTCCTGAAATGTTATAGTTAGTTCAATGATCCTTTATCAATAATCATCACTTAAAATCATGATAACCGTAGTCATTCTTCTTAAGACCAAACTGTCATCCTTTAAATTCTCAAGTGTTTGAACATTGTTAGTGGGTTCATTATCATAAGTTGGTGAAAAATGGATATTCCAGATCAAAATATAGGTCAGATCAAATCCAACCATGGCGGAGGGCACTACAAAGCTATGGAGAAGAGAGTGGATAATGGGATAATGTAGATAGAAATGCTGCCCCAATTTTCAAAAATGAAAAAAAAAAGATTCTCTTGATAGTTATAGCTTTGGTAATTTGTAAGGCCACTTGTAAGGGTGACAATGATTTCTCATTTGGTTTTTTGATTCAATAAAGCTACCCATCAAAGTAGAGAACATTTACACTCTCTTGCCTGTCTACTATTGAGAGTGTAGATCTTTCTCCCAACCATACACTTTGCAAGCTAAATAGTATTATTCATGTCAAATAAGATTGGTGGGGCTGGTTTCAGCATGGGAGACTCTCATCCCAAACTGTGCTTGCTTGGAATTTCTCCTTGCTCTCTTAGCAGGCTACACACTATTTTTGATTATTTAGGTCCCTGTGATGTGTGTGGCTCACGGGAGGTGACTTCTTATCTAAGTGCAGAAGCTGCCTGATAAACAGCAGGGATGAATAATTTATAAGGAAGCAGTATGGAAAGTGGCATTTCACACTTCCTTCCATGTAAAATGTCACATGAATTCCAAACAGCCTAAACGGTTTGGTAGGAAACAGAAATCTAAAATCGCTAGCAAGAGAAAGGAAAGAGAGGGCTCTATAATGTGGTAATTATGGGATTACTCAAGAAGGATTCTGATTCAGATTTTGCTGTCCATTGATTAATTGTGAAAACAAATTGCAGCTTCTCAAATCAATATTAAGAGATAATTATTATATACATGGAAATAGCATCAATAGGCAAATAGGCTTGGATTTTCTTCCACTCGATTTCAGTCAATTTACAGTAAATGAATCCTGAAAAACTGCATTTTTCATTTTCTAATCATGCAGTAAGCCATCCGTTAAAAGAGAACCCCAAAATGGGGTTTGATATATTATTATGCATCATATTGCATAGTTAACATTAGTCCTCTTAATCAGAAAGTCTAATCAAATTGGGTCTCTGAATTCAAATCACCAAGCCGTTACTAACTCTTTATTACTGAAGGTGGTTAGCAAGATTAAACCGAAACCATAGAAGATCAAACTCTTAAAAGTAAGATTGCATTTTTATTTCATTTGATAATTAATATTTAGTAGGTTGTTATTTTTGGAAAGCTAAAAATTTAGAGTTATCTTATTAAATTCTTGAATTATTACTCAATCTGGCTTGTGGTAATATATCATTTTTTGAAGAATGAGAGTCCTCAAAGAAATCTGTTAAATATCCTGGTATATGAAATATAATAAGAATACTGGGGGATAGAAAAAGATTAAGTTGTTGCCTTTATCTTTAAGAACCCATCACTCAATCTGGATGAGAAGAGGGCAAGAATGAACACCTTCGAGAATTAGAGACAATGAAATGAGTATCGCTGGTGTGGTAGATTCAGAGAGAAGAGATCAGCCTGGCCCGGAACAGTCATGGCAGGCTTTATAAGTGACCAGAAAATTGGTTGTTTATTTCTCAACCCTTCCCCTCCCTCTGGCCAAGAAACTTTCCTGCCCCCATCTCTCATTCACCCTGTCAGCAGCCTGAACTATGGTGGTACCTTTCTAGATGATAGCCTTGCATTTGGCCAGACACTCCTAATACATCCCAAATGCTCCTGCTTCCTCAGTCTTCCTAATAGCTCCCCGTTGTGCAAAAAGCACCACCTAGTCTGGCCCCTGAGCCAAATGCACAAAGTCCTTCTTTTTTTTTTTTTTTTTAAAGATTTTATTTATTTATTTGACAGAGAGAGAGCGAGAGCAGGAACACAAGCAGGGGGAGTGGGAGAGCGAGAAGCAGGCTTCCTGCTGAGCAGGGAGCCCCATGTGGGACTCGATCCCAGGACCCTGGGATCATGACCTGAGCCGAAGGCAGACGCTTAACGACTGAGCCACCCGGGCGCCCCAAAGTCCTTCTTGAAAGGCTCCTAACTTGCCCACGTTCACAGAGCCAGCAAGTGGGAGAGCCAGGACTCATACCTACGTGCTTTGCTTCCAGAGCTCATGTGCTTTTTCAAAATATGAGACTGTAATCAATCTGATTTGCCTGTCTCCCATGAGACTGTAAGTTCTTCAAGAACAGCAACAGCAGGGGCGCCTGGGTGGCTCAGTCGTTAAGCGTCTGCCTTCGGCTCAGGTCATGATCCCAGGGTCCTGGGATCGAGCCCCGCGTCGGGCTCCCTGCTCGGCGGGAAGCCTGCTCCTCCCTCTCCCACTCCTCCTGCTTGTGTTCCCTCTCTCGCTGTGTCTCTCTCTGTCAAATAAATTAAAAAATCTTAAAAAAAAGAAAAAAAAGAACAGCAACAGCACTGTATCTTAGTTATTTCTGTATTGTTGGCGCCATGCCCTCATCAGATACTCAACCACTATCTGTTAGATAATTTCAGAAATCTTGTATGTTGAAGGCGAAGGATCCCATCAGGAAAACAGAGCTTATACCAAGTGCCTCAAGAGAGGATCCTTAACAGGGAGAATTAGCTGAAAAATCTTGGAAAGTTTAAACAGATAAAAAGGGGAGTTAGTGTTTGTTGAGTACACCATTTTGGTGTTCCAAGATGAAGAAAGTTCTGGAGATGGATGGTGGTGATGGTTGTGCAACAATATGGATGTACTTAAAATCACTCAACTCTACACTTAAAAATAGTTAAGATAGTAAATCTTATGCTGTGTGTATTTTACCACACACACACACACACACACACACACACACACACAAAACTGGAGAAAAAAGGGGACAAGAACTCAACCCAGGGGCACCTGGGTGGCTCAGCCAGTTGGGCATCTGCCTTCGGCCCAGGTCTTGATCCCAGGGTCCTGGGATTGAGCCCCATGTTGGGCTCCTTGCTCAGCAGGGAGCCTGCTTCTCCCTCTCCCTCTGCTATTCCCCCTGCTTGTGTGCTCTCTCTCTGTCAAGTAAATAAATAAAATCTTAAAAAAAAGAAAGAACTCAACACAGATGTTGGCATCGACAGGAAGTGGACCAGCCATAGGGCTAGAGGGACAAAGGGGAAGATGGCGTTGCCAGGGCTGAGGGGACAGGCTGTCTGTGGTGAGCAAGGACCCCGGAGGGAAGGTGGTTGTCAGTGCAGCCTGAGGAATATCATTTGCAGAAGTCAGGAGTGGGGGGGGGGGGCAGGGGACAGAGTTTTTCAGAGCCAACTGGGACACACCTGGCAAAGGGCAAGATCCTTCAGAGGGTAAATAGCAGGGTGTAGAGCATGGTGGAAACAGAGAGGGCATGAGGGGCGGCAAAATGAAGAAGCTGTCTGGATTGGGAGAGACACAGAAACGTGTGTTTGGGAGTACAGAGGCAAATGTTTCAATAAATAAAGGAAGGACAATTTGGGAGGATATCTTTAAGCTTAGGTGGAAGAGTTTTTACATCACATCACTAAATGTTTGGAAGCAGAAAGCATTCAATGTGCTCTTTAGTAGCACAGACAAATATCATGGATCTGTTACACATTAGAGGTCAATTGGGACAACTTTCAAGCACCAACTCAAATCCTATGAATCAAATAATAGAACGTTGTGATATCATCTCTCACAACCTCATTCTTCTAATGAGGCATTTATTGCTCCACATAACCACCTTATGAGGGAGGGGTATTTATTACCCATCAGGAAACTGAGGTTTAGAGCGGTCAAGTAACTCCCAAGGGCGCTCACGTGGAAGGCAACAGAGCTGGGGGCTGAAGGAGGCCAGTAGATGCTGGAGCCTAGGCGCTGACCTGGGCTCTCAAGCTCAGCTCTGTTTCAGCACACTCAGCCCTCCAGCTGCTATATTTGGAGATCTCTGAAGACAGATGGCACAGTCATCAGGAGCGTGGTCCAATGATTAGTCACTCCACAATCAATACGGGATTTTTAATTTTAATTTCCGAAGGACTTTTTCTCCCTGTGCTTTATTTCTTTGTCCAAGTAGAGAACATCTGCTCTGGGATTGGTATTTATCCAAAATTCAATCTCTTTTCTTTCCACACAAAACCACTTCCTAAGCACTGACGTATGAAAGAGAAAATGGTTTTAGTTCACAAGGAGCGATCTCTGCCCTCAGGAAACTTGAATATGTCCGAAAAAGCTAAAATTCCCATAGGAAATTGGCATCATTTCACCTCCTTTGCCATTTCTTTACAGGTTTTGTTTTTATCAAGAGCTTTTTCTAGTTTCTAGTTTTTTTGGCATCAAAAGCATGATTGCTATGGCTCTCGCGATTTTTTTCCTCTGCTACGTTGTTGTGGTTTGGAAAACCTCGATGAGTTACTTGATTCTTCAAATTAAGCATGGTAGGTTTTTTTCCCCCCCTTTCCTGGCCTTGGACACCTCTAGAATCCTATTAGACATGAAATGCTGTCAGTGCATGGGTGGATCTCCACCAAGGGCCCAAGTGGATTCTCTCCACTTCATGGAATTCACTGAGGTTTGCGGGCAGTCCTTATGCTGCAAGTAAGACTTGTTCTCTTTATTTAAATAACTTAAGAAATGAGTAAGTGTTCAGAACATATTTTTATGAGGGCCGTACTTGGGGTGATTTTGAGTTGGCCATAGGGAAAAAGTAAACAGTCACGGCTCTCAACCATTCCTTCTGAACAAAATCTTCTTTAGGACAGAGAACGTGTCTCAAAGCACAGTTGGTGTATTATTACACATCCAGTAGGTAATTAATTATAATATTTTAAATGGCTGTGGAGGGCAGCCTGAGGCACGAGTGCTTTTGGAAACAGATTTTGCATATCTACTGAATGACATAATAGCTAGTTTCTGAAAATATTAGTCTTAGAGGAATCCTTCTATTCATACTCTTTGTAATTATGTCTGAAACTTCTCCAGTGATGAGGTTTCTTTTAATTTGTAAGTATCGAGAGATCATGAACCAGGTTATGTTACTTATTATGAAAAGTTCTCAACTTCAGCACATGAATACGCTTGATGTGCTCGTTAATTTACTTAGCTTCTCTGGTTAGCAGCCATAAACTTTGTCCTTAACCCTATAAACATGTCCTTGGGGTCTAGGGGCAGGGGAAAATCACTCATCGATAGATAGATCATTAACATCTGCTTTGGGCGAGACAGTTTTAGATGATGGGCACAGGGGAGGGGCTTAAAGATAAAGCCTACCTTGACCTTGATTGGGGCAACCACCTGGTCTAAGCCTTAGGCGATTCCTGGGCCTTCACTTGTCAACTCCGTAGAGGTCCTGGGCAAACCAGGAGAAGCTGATCACTCCGCTTGCCCTCGAAGAACTTACAATCGAATTAGCAGGAGATGGGCCCATGAAAGGTGAGAAATAAAAATAAAGTATTCTCAACTGTGAGGAGGGAGCAATGATTTCCAGCTGAAAGGATTTGGGGCCAGGTGAGTGCAAATCCCTTGATATACCTGGGGCTGGGGGAGAAAAATTAGATGAATGGCATTTTGGTAAAGATGGCCAAAATGATATAAAATAAAAGGAGCCAATGTTGTTTGTGGTTCCTGAAAACCAGGGAAGAGAGCCCATCACTCAAGAGAAACTGCAAAGCATCTCTGCTGGGTAGAGAGTGACTGGGACCAGATTGGGGAGACACTGAAGGCTGGCTCCGTGTCCCCTTCTGAGAAAATGGGGCAAACCTTGCAATTAAGGAGAGCACATCCTGCAGAACTCCAAGGATATTCCTTAATTTGGAACCATGAAGGTAGAGTGTGGACAGACAGGGAACACACTGCCCTCAGAGTCCCTTCTGCTGCTGGGAATTAAGGAGCCATCCCAGGCAGTTCCTGTGAGAGTCCAGGGCTCCCATCTATTGGGGCTCTACCAATAGAGTAAAGAGTGGGGCAAGGCTCTCCTCCAGGCAGCAGGCCTCCCCCTGATAAAGCAGAACTGCCTGCATGAGCAGCTTTCTAGGAGAAGCCTGGATCTGTAGGCCCTTCGTGGAGATGAAGATGAGCACAGAATCAGATATAGATGGCTGACCCCTGGACACACAGGCGGAGACCTCACAGAGCTGGCCTTGCCCGTGGTTCTGACTTTCTCCTTGTTTCTTTTAGGCTGCTGGTTTCACTAAACCAGGAAGGCAAATTTAAGTACAAACAAACAAACAAAATCTTTTGAGCTTAAAAATTTGAGAGGAGATTTCTAACAGCAAGCAGATGGACAGTGAGGAGACACAAGGAGAATCCTCCCCCTCTGTTTATGTGCAAACAGGAGGCTAGGAGAGATGCTCCTCTCTCAAGGATGCTTAAACAGAAAACAGCCAACAGGAGGCCTATGGAAAGATTTTACAGCTCAGAATAAGGAGAGGGACAAGGGACTCAGTATCCAGGAAAAGAGCTGGTTTTGAAAAGATTTACTACAGGAAATAAATTATATTTGGGCAATACCTGCTTTATGATCTCAGTAAAATATAAGACAAGAGGGGCTTTTATATAAGAAGTGAAAGATGACACAGAATCACACAGGCTGAAGTAAAACACAAACTATCTGAAAGTCAAAGGAAAGGAAAGCAAAATAATTTGAGAAAATCAAAGATGCGAGAGTGGAATTTAAAACTGTATTGGAACTTGTAAAAGTATCTATACATGAATGTGGATTTGATTACATGGCATATTAAAATATTCTTTATGTTATAAAACACAGTAAATTAGAGCAAAAGCACATAAAGCAAGTTTTTAATCAACATATGAAGAGCTCCTAAAATCCATAAGAAAATCATGAACACCCCATTAGAAAAAAATTTTAAAGGACATCTAAAGTTGATTTATAAAGAAGTAAAAGTAATAGTGGTCAGAAATTGGGGGCCAGGGGCACCTGGCTGGCTCAGTTCAGAGAGCATGTGACTCTTGATCTCAGGGTCGTGAGTTTGAGCCCCATGTTGGGGTTAGAGCTTACTTAAAAAAAACAAAAACAAAAACAAACCCTCCTCCAAAACCACAAAATAAAATTAGAAGAGAAAGATTTTTACATGATTCTAATGAAATGTAATTTTTAAAATAACCTTTTTCCTTTATGAACTTGGTGAATATTGAAAATGCTAAGAATTGTTGAGGACGTTGTGAGGACTACACACTGTTGATGGCATTATAAATTTGTATGTTTCTAGAAGGGAGTTTAAAAGATGTGTAAGTTGCCAGTATTTTTAGAAATATCGGTATGATTTGGACCAGAAATCCTTTTTAAGTTGTCTTCTTAATAAATAATTGGAAATATTTATTTAAAATAAATAATTTTACTATTACTTATAATGGTGGAAACTGGGAATAATCTATGCACCTTTATGCTATTATTTAAAGAAATTATGGTATATACTTATCATAGAATATTTGGAAGATATATTTTCTAAGACTCTAATACCTAAATTAATGTGCTGTGAATTAAACTCATCTTGTATATTTTTAGATTTTTCTATGAGCTGTTTTATTTATGTAATATGAAATTATGTTATTTTTATGAAAACCAAAGAGTTTGCCCCATGACTGGTGATTCAGGAACACAATTATTTGCAGCAAAAATAGCTTAGAATTACTACTTAAGACAATGAATTCTGATTTTTTCAGAAATACTACTTATAACTTTGGAGAAAAAATTCTTGACTTAAAACTTAAAAACAGTTTTAGGGGGCGCCTGGGTGGCTCAGTCAGTTAAGCATCTGACTCTTGACTTTGGCTCAGATCATGGTCTCAGGGTTGTGAAATCATGCCCTGCGTTGGGCTCTGCACTCAGCACAAAGTCTGCTTGAGATTCTTTTTCCCTCTCCCTCCCCTCCGCTTGCCCTCTCTTTCTCTCGCTCTCTAAAAAATAAATAAGTAAAGTCTTAAAAAAACAAACAAACCACAGTTTCAGGTCAAAGCTTATGCATAAACTGTATTTTTTTTTATTCTTATGTTAATCCCCATACATTACATCATTAGTTTTAGATGTAGTGTTCCATGATTCATTGCATAAACTGTATTTTATATTACATCAGATTTGTTTGTTCTTAGGATGATCTGCAAGAGCTTTTAAAATGTAAAAAGAACATATGATGAATTATGTCACATGGTCAGAAGAGGGAGCTTTTAGATTGCAAAAAAAAGAAAAAGCAACACTCCAAGCACTCTATTATCAGAAGTATAATATTATTTCAAGTCCGAATATTGAATACTAATGAAAAAGTATCTAGTCACAGAAATATTTCTTTATGATAGCTTAAAAAAATCTGTTTTGTTTTATTTCATGATTTAGTGAAACATTAAACTTAACTTCATTCTTAATCAAGAGAACTTCTTCTCACTCTAATGTCTGTCCTCCTACTGGGCACCTTTGACCTTTGTAATTGTTGCTAAGAGACAAAAAGCCTGGCTGATTGAGGTGTATACCTGTCTGCTTTACCTCTTTGTCTTTTGCATGTAGTGTGGTTGGTACAGGAGCCAAGGGACAAGATGGCAGACAGCAAGAAGGCATGAACACTAACCACTGAATAATTCAAGATTGATTACCTACTACGTAATGAAGACACAAGGGCAAAGTTCTCTTTCAAAATAGTTCATTTAATACAAAATTTGAGAGTAAATCAATCTAATTGAAAGCTTTTTTCTATATCAACATTCAGAGTTTAAAACTAGCATTCCTGTTCCCAGTATGTGTGTGAACTCTTTATAAATTCAACCATGCTTGGAGGTTCTGCAGTCAACCATAGCATACTGAGAACTGGAAGTGAGTTCTGTTATTATCATAACTGCCATGATCATGGGAAATATATCCTAGAGTGTGGGATGCAACAACAATGAGGATAATTCTTTTTAAATTAGTGTTGACTGACCTCAAGTTCGGCATTCACTTCTTGGTTCTACATCTTGAGGGAGAAGTAGAAAATATGAAGTGAGTTCATCACACACATTGTAAGTGGCATGCAAATTTGGGGGAAAAATATGACAAAACACAACAAACAGGGTTATTGTTTTCTTAGGTTAGTTATGTTAAAGGGAGAATTTGAAATGGTTAGTCAACACTTTTCAAATATATGAAGGTTGATCATACCCAGAGGGTGAGTGAGACCAGATGTTTTCCATCCTATCAGTGAAAAAGACAGTAAATTGTGAATTTCAGTGAACACTGCAAAAACAATGAATGCGAGTAAGGGGGAGTTTAAGCATCTCCTGCTCTTCAGTGTGTGGATGGGTGCACGAAGCCTGGACCTGAACAACCTTAAATGTGTCCTCTCATTTGCATACCACTGGCTTAGATTACCCAGAGCCCCCCCCCCTTTTTTTTTCTGAATTTATGCATGCCACTAATTTAATTTGACAAAATTATTTGTTAGGTTCTCGGCACTAAGTCGAGTGACAAGGACATTTGAAGGTTCCTGCACCGTAAAGAAAGAGGAAAGGACTGAAGAGAGAAGAAATCTCAGGCATCCAATGCATCGAGGGAGAGTTGGGTGTTTGGGCAGAGAGAAAATGGAGGGCTGTTATTCAAATTGGTGAGAAGAAAAGATACTCTGTCTCTTTAGTTCACTCTTCACCTTCTTCCTATCACTAGGCACTCGTGTACTTTTTCTGTTTTAAGAGATGAAAATTTCCTAAGAAGAGTAAGGAATTCTTCTATTTTAGATACAGTATACCTGAGGACATTGTTTTTGCTTTTTTGTTTGTCTATTTTCATGGATATGTGTTCCCTGATTATGGCCACATTTCACATATGTATGTGTGGTCTCCAAATCTGTGACAAGCACCATTTATTATTTTTTTTAAGATTTTATTTATTTATTTGATAGATAGCGAGAGAGAGCACAAGTAGGGAAGAGAGGGAGAATCAGGTTTCCTGTGAGCAGGGAGCCCGATGTGGGTCTCAATCCCAGGACCTGTGATCGTGACCTGAGCCAAAGGCAAACGCCCAATTGGCTGAGCCACCCAGGTGCCCCTAAAATCACCATTTATGAAGCCCTGACCTCATGCCAAACTCTGGGTAGGGTGTGATGGATGCAAAGATGCATGAGAGGCCCGTGGGTTGGTGAGGGAGCCAGACATGTCCTCATGTTTAAACACTGCTGAGAATAGACCCAGGGTTCGATGGTGAGACACAGGGAGTCCTGGAGGCAGGATCAGGCACCAGTAGAGAAGACAGGCCTGAGATTACAGAGTTGATCCTAAGCCTCAAAATCATCTCTCTTGGGAAAACACAAGTCTGGCTAGCTCATCACCTGCAAAGTCATTTGATTTACTTTTCCTTTTTCTGGCCACAGGATTTCAGAGAGGGTTTAACTTGGAACGGGAACAACTCTGCTCCCAGAGTCAGAAGCAGCCATCTTTGGTTTTGTTAGACCCAGGGATCCTCCTTTCCGATTGCAGTTGATTGATTTTGTGGTCTCCATCCTTCCAAGTCCTTAGTGGCACTCTCTTGAATACTTTCCTGATACGTTCTACATGACAAAGTCTGTTAAATAGCATAAAACATGGGTTTTGTGGTTCCTTGTTAAGATACATGCAACATTTCAGGACACAAATAAAGTCAGAGTTGTGCAAAGTTCCAGGGCATTCCACGTTGTTCTGGGTGTTGATGTAAGAGAATGCTTAGGTACAGTTTGGGACCCTGAATTAGTCACTGTGTCTATCTATAATACAACCCTGCTTTGACACAGAACATAGAGCTTTAAAGGAAGGCTTAATGTCTAATTATTCTTTTTTTTTTAAGATTTTATTTATTTATTTGACAGAGAGAGACACAGTGAGAGAGGGAGCACAGGCAGGGGGAGTGGGAGAGGGAGAAGCAGGCTTCCCGCAGAGCAGGGAGCCCGATGCAGGGCTCGATCCCAGGACCCTGGGATCATGACCTGAGCTGAAGGCAGATGCTTAACGACTGAGCCACCCAGGCGCCCCATGTCTAATTATTCTTATAAATAAGATAGCTCACTTGCTAACTCTAAATTTTAGTTTTCAGGATTTTTTTTCTTAAACCTTTTTTTTTTTTTTTGATGGGGGCAATGGTTATAATAGGATTCTCTAGCCTTATGGACATAAAATAATGAGCTTGTTCTATGCGACTCTTCAACACCCACAAAGCTACTCAAGCGTGGTATTTATTTCACTTAATTAAATACACAGAATAAAGTGGAGCTCTTCTGGCTATGAACCTGTCTTGGAAGTGTCAGCGAATGTCACAGGAGGGCAGGTATCATCTATTCACCAGGACTTGGGGACTGACCCAATGCCAGGCGTTGCTCTTCCTCAGGGAACTTCCCAGAACTACTCGAAGGAGTCAGATCAAGGATTGTAAAATCGGTCCCTCCTTATCAGGAGTTACTAGTGGAAGCTCTGTTTCACCTACCTTTACCCACATCCTTAAGCAAGTGAGTACACATAACTGAAATGACTCATCAAGTCTTGGAATAAATTCATTTTCTCTTTTTTTATGAGAAATCAGAACTAAATGTTCTTTTTTTTTTTTACCTGACAAGTGATCTCCTCTGTATTTATAGCATATGCATTTCTCCAGGGATTTACTGCAGTTTAACGTCAGATCTGTGCACATATGTGCCCGTGTGGGGCTGCCTGTTTTATTATCCATCAGCCGGTCTCCGCTCCATTGGGCTCCAGGGCTTTTTGGGTGGGAGAGGGATGAAGTCACACAGAAGGCTGCTGGTCAGAGTGTCGGGACTGTTTTGTTTGAGACAGAGTGCATTTGTGTCTCTGTTCATTTTATGCAGGGGTGTGGCGGGGGTGAGGGGTGTGGAGCTGGCTTTCCAAGTTATTTCCAGGCGTGCTCTGCAAACATGTCCCATGGACCATCCAAATGGCGAGAAATAGCAAAGTGCTATTCATCTCCATTCTAGTTTGAGTCTCACTGTGGGTTTATAGTCAGTGACCCCTTTTGATAGTTGCCTCAGTGGAGGAGAAGGTTTGGAGGAGCTGTATTTTTCAGAATGAAATGAAGCTGAGCACTGAGTGTAACTCAGGGTGGAGGGAAGAGAGCATGATGCCCTGCTAATGGGAATGGAACTTGTGCTCCTAAAGGAGCCATGTCCAGGGTAGTATTTTCCAGGGCTGCCAGAAGAAAGCACCACAAACTGGGCAGCTTAATACAGTGGAGTTGATGGTCTCAGTTCTGGAGGCCAGAGGTCTGAAATGGAGACGTTGGCAGGGCTATACTTTCTCTGAAGGCTCTGTGTGGAAAATCCTTCCTTCCTCTTTTCTAGCTCTGTGGTTTCCAGCAGTTTTTGACATTCCTTGGTTTGTAGATGCATTCCTCCAATCTCTGCTCCCTTGGCACATGGTACTTTCCCTGTGTCTGTCTTCATGCCGTCTTCCTTCTATATAGGTCTGTATCTAAATTTTCCCCTTCTTCTTCCTCTCCTCCTCCTCCTTCTTCCTCTCCTCTTCCTCCTTCTTCTCTCCTCCTCCTACTTCTTCCTCCTCCTCCTCCTGCTCCTTTTTCTTCTTCTTCTTCTATTTCTCCTCCTCTTCCTCCTCCTCCTCCTTCTTCTTCTATGTAGGCTCCACACCCTGGCAATGTGGGGACTGAATCCATAACCCTGAGATCAAGACCTGAGCTGAGACCAAGAGTTGGATGCTCAACCAACTGAGCCATTCAGGTGCCCCTAAATTTTCCTCTTCTAAAGATACCAGTCATTAGATTAGGATCCATCTGAAGCCAGTATGACCTCATCTTAACTAATTACATCTATACAAAGGCCCTATTTCTAAATCAATTTACATTCTGAAGTTCTGGGTGGTCATGAGCTTTTGAAGGACACTCTTCAACCCAATACATCCCGTTACAGCATCTTTAGTTCCCTGGAACATCTGTACAGAAAGTAAAACCAATTTTCCAGCATCATTATCCAAAAGGGTACCCATCTTGAGTATGGTGTAAATATAAAGTGAGGTTCTCCCATGGTGTGGGTTGTATGCTACAGATGAACCTGGCTTCTTGAATGTGGCTGGCTCTTTCAGGCCACTAGGTATAATTTTTCAAACCGTATTTTTAGAGCACAAGATGATTCCCCTGACATTTTCCAATAACCCCATTCTGGAACTTGTGCCTTCGCAAATCCTGCTCCCCAAGTCAGTTTGATAAACTGACAGTGCTGTCCCAAACTCAGATGCCTCCAGTGGACTGCCATTCATTTCAGAAACATTTGAAACTTACTCTCTATAAGCCACAGAAACACAAGGAAGCACAGAACCCTCAGTGACAACCAACCCAAATGCTTTCATGAGAGAATGCTAAGGCTCTATTGATTACCCTTTCTTTTTTTTTTTTTTAAGATTTTTTTTTTTAAGATTTTATTTATTTATTTGAGAGAGAGAGAATGAGAGAGAGCACATGAGAGGGGGGAGGGCCAGAGGGAGAAGCAGACTCCCCGCCGAGCAGGGAGCCCGATGCGGGACTCGATCCCGGGACTCCAGGATCATGACCTGAGCCGAAGGCAGTCGCCCAACCAACTGAGCCACCCAGGCGCCCTTGATTACCCTTTCTTTGCTATGTTCATTCACTATTACTTCACATGATCTAGTGATTAGATATCCTTATGCTCAGGGAATGAAAAAAATTCACAAAATTTAGCCTTTTTGCCTGTCACCTTTTCTTAGAGTTCCATAGCAACTTTCTGATTCATTTGAAGTAGACATTCAGGCTGTCAGCGTTCAGGAACGTGCACTCTGAGTTTACAAGTCCATCATTCCATATTGAGAAGGTAAATATAAGGGATAAAATGTGATGGCATTTAAAATATTTAATATTTTAAAAAAGCAATTATGGGGCGCCTGGGTGGCTCAGTTGGTTAAGCGACTGCCTTCGGCTCGGGTCATGATCCTGGAGTCCCAGGATCGAGTCCCGCATCGGGCTCCCTGCTCGGCGGGGAGCCTGCTCCTCCCTCTGACCCTCCCCCCTCTCATGCTCTCTCTCTCTCTCTCTCACTCTCCCAAATAAATGAATAAATAAAATCTTAAAAAAAGAAAAAAAAGCCATTATGAAGAAATAAAGGTATACATGCAACCAGGTAGCAGAAAAGACAAAAATGCTGCGCGTTACTGTGGGTGGGTGCGCCAGTGATTGATGCCTGTTTGGACCCCGCCTGATGGTCGTAGCCAGGCAGGGCAAGCATATTCTGTAGCCAATGTGTTTTCTTAATTCCCAATACTTGAAGCAGCTCTTGGTTTCACTCTAATGTGCTTTTTTTTTCTTCTTGGGGACATACTCTCTCTGTCACATTCCATTTCCAGTTTCTGGGATCACAAGAACAACAAGAAAACTCTTAACATAAGATGGTACCCGGGTTTGACAACAGGTGTGCCATTTTCCTTGCTCTGTGTTGCTTCTATTCCACTCTCTCCTTATCAATTTCTGTCCTCCTGAAATAGAACTCGTTCAGCCTCTGTGTGTAAATTTCTTTATTTCAATCCACATCACTCTTGAACTGAAAGTTCAGCTCAGCATGGGGTGATATTTTTTTTTCCTAAGCAGCTTGAGGATATTGTTCCCCTATTTGTAGTTTCTCTTGTTACTAATAGAAAGCCTAGAATTATCAACTTTCATGGGTGTTTTTTCCTTTCTTCCTGGTTGTTTCCTCTGTCTTCTGCAGTCTCCAGTTTCACTAAACTGGGAGATGTATTTGGTTGGGGACACCTGGGTGCCTCAGTCGTTAAGCATCTGCCTTCGGCTCAGGACATGATTCCAGGGTCCTGGGATCGAGCCCCGCATCAGGCTTCTTGCTCAGCGGGGAGCCTGCTTCTCCCTCTGCCTGCCGTTCCCCCTGCTTGTTCTCTCTCTGACAAATAAATATATAAAAGCTTTGAAAAAAAAGAAATGTATTTGGTTTTACCTATCCTGCCCAAGATGTGGTTTATCTCATAATTAGAAAATTTATGTCTCTCTTCATTCTTAGTTGCATTCTTCTAGAATATTATATCTTCCTTCTTTTCTCCCTTCTCACTTCCAGAACTAGTACCAAATGTATATTTCAACTTTTCTTAAGGGTCATTGCATGTTTTAAGACATTTAAGACATTCCATCCTTGTAGTGTTGCATCCTCATCAAGGGTGAGAACTTTGGGTGTAGATGGTACCAGTGTTGGGACTCACTGCCTATTACCATGTAGAGTAGATAACAAAAGTGAGAACACAGTTTATATTGTGAGTGGCAGGTGGTGGGCTCTTCTGAGAAAGAACCTTCTGGATGCACAATGTGAGGAGGCAGTACTGGGGGGTGCTGAGCAACTGTTTGAAGTCTTCCCCGTCTTCCTTGAATGGTAGCCAGATCCCTGAGGTCTGCACCCTCCCTACATTCTCCCTTCTATCCTGTCCTAAAAGTGCTATCAGGAAATGCTGATGGGCAGCATATTTCTTAGGAACGCGGACTCCAGACTCAGCTTGAGGCACAGAAGAAGGAGAGCTTATTTGGGTGTCCAGCCTGTAACCATTCATAGTAGACTCTCAGGTCCTCCTTAGGAAGCCGGCCTGCAGCTTCAATGTGACTCTCCTTACCTTTGGAGACGACCAGCAGCACTCTACGTTAATCTAAGCTTTAGTTCAGAGTCTGATAATGACTGGAGTCTGGAGTGGGATTGAGTGTTAGGGGTAGCCTTTTCTTTTCTTTTGCTGAGAGAGGAGTAGCCAGGGCTCTGTAAATCTATAAGGAGCAAAACCTCTTTGGGAGATAAGGATGAGTTGCGTTTGGATGTCTCCTTCAGGAGTAGCTGCTTTTGCTGGCTTCTGCATGCCCCTCCAGTGAGTGACCCTTCTAGAAGGCCACCATGGCCCCGTCTGCCTGGACACTCACCATGCAATCACTATGGCACCTCTAAGATTCTCTGTTCATGGTCCCCTACTTTACCACATCAGCAACCACACCCCAACCTCTTAACCTCCCTCACACACGCTCTGGGTGGCCCAAAACCTTAGAGCCAAAAAGTCAGAAGAAAGAAGTGCCAGTTCTTTGTGCTTCTATCTTTCCACACAGCTCCCTGGAGGTAATAATGTTCAGTTCCTTCCACTTGCTCATGTGGAAGGACAATAGGGACAAGAGTTGCAATCCGACATAAAAAATGTTATCTCATGCAATCTATCGTTAAGAAATGGAGAACAAAAAGCACTAAAATTATGTCAACACAAAATATGTATATATAAGTTTTCTAGAAAATATCTCTCGCCTCCTGGGATACTATGGCAGTGATGTTCTCATTCCCCAACATCTGTAGTAAAGAGGAGTTTTAATCTGCCAGTGTTCAGTTCTCATTTCTCAAAGGGGCCGCAGCTCATCCTGATGGTATCAATACCATGGTAAGAATGTCCCCTATTACCCAAGGAGAACCTGGATTAGTAGATGAGAGATGCAGCCCAATTTTCAGTAGCTTGCAGTTATTTTTACATGAACCAAATTAGGAGAAAATAGCAATTCTGCGTGACGTTGAAGGAATATAATTAAAAAGGCTTCCTTCTCTGTGCATTCTCATACTCCGCAATTGGCCATACCTGGACCTTAGTTTGTCGTAATGCATGTAACATCGTTCCCGATGACATTCTGGCCTAATCAAAGGAAGGAAATGCTAGCAATTTGTCAACAGTTAGCCTTTGAGGTTTCTACTTTTACAGGCTGAAGCTCTGATTGGCACCTGAACTTTAGAAGGTTTATTTAATGCTACAACACTTCAATGTTTTCCGGTTACCCGTCAATTCAGAATTTTCTATATGTTTTATCCAGTGACCTGTTACTTACCTCTGCTTAACTCCCTAATCCCCTTGCTCTTGAGGTTAGCTTCTCCCAGAGAGTTTCCGTAGATCCGGGCATGTGCGCGTGTGTCCTGGAAGCATGGGGTCAGGCTAGCTGAGACTGCACTTCCACTCTGACTCTCCTGGCAATGGCGTCCATGCTCCCCACGGCCAAGCAGCTGCCTTTCCACCTCAGCAAACCCAGAGCTGTTCCTGCCTACACGCTTGAGGCTCCCATGACAAATGCTCTCGGGCACCCACTTCCCGTGCCATTCTCTCTCTGACATTTATTCCCTCATTGCTCTGTTGTCGTAAAGAGTTTCTGGGTTACCTCGTGAATCTTAACAATTTCGGTAAGTAGAACTAGTACTAATGCTCATCAAAACATATCTTTACCTTTTTTTCTCCCCCCTGGGCACACAGAAGGCTGCCCTTCCCTAGCTCTTCCTAGCTGGATGTGGCCATATGTTTTATTCTAGCCGTTGGACAGGGAAGGGAAGTGGTATGTGCCACTCTGCGGTCCAAAGCACTCAGGTGCCCGTGGGAGAGTCTGCTCCATCCTGTTATGGAAATCTAGGTGGAAGCTTTGTGTCGAGAGGGTAGGGTCAAAATAACTAGGTGGTTTGGATCGCTGATGGTGGATGCCTGCTGGTCCCACGGAGGACTTGGCAAGAATAGGAAATAAAGTCTATTGTTTCAAGCCACTGTGTGGGATTGTTATCCCCTTCTTATTCAACAAAGTATATCTACCTCTTAGTTACATTTTACCGATGAGAAAACTAAGGCCTAGAGTACTAAGAACACTTACTTGGTATTGCATATGAGACCGTTGAGCTGGACTATGAACCTGTCTGTTTTTGTCTTCAAAACCTGGTGATAGTAAAATAGTTTGAATAAGTTAACCAGCTAACTGGTATCTACTAGACCGACAGCACTATAGAGGAATGGTAGCTTCGAGAAGCAACGTGGAAAGTCTTTGGAGGTACACCTCCTTGGGAGGAACACTTTTTAAAAAAAATTTTTTTAAAGATTTTATTTATTCATTTGAGACAGAGAGATACAGAGAGAGAGAGAACATGAGCAGGGGGAGAGGCAGAGGGAGAGAGAGAAGCAGAGCCTGACACGGGGCTCAGTCCCAGGACCCGGAGATCATGACCCATGACCTGAGCGGAAGGCAGACGCTTAACCATCTGAGCCACCCAGGTGCCCAGAGGAATACTTTTTGAAGAAGAAATGCTTGAGACATTTTATGGTGACATCTAAAGTTACCAACGCAGAAGTCTTGGGAACCTTTGTTGTGGAGTGACTTAGTGGTTTTGTTTGTTTGTTTGTTTTTTAAGATTTTATTTATTTGAGAGAGAGAGTGAGTGAGAGAGAGAGCACACAAGCTGGGCGGGGGGAGGGGCAGAGGGAGAAGCAGACTCCCCGCAGAGCAGGGAGCCTGAAGCTGGGCTCGATCCCAGGACCCTGGATCTTTGTACCCTTGTATCTGGGCCTGTAGTTGACGTTCTTTTCCTTAAGAGTTATTCAGAAGTCTAAAAAGATCCCTTCTGCCAAGTAGGGAACATAGGACAAAATATACAACAACTACAAAAGACCCTTCGCTTTGTTCTGACGCAAACCGGCTCATTCATTCATGATGCACTTGAAAACATCAGGAATAACTACAACCATTATTACCTGTGGCGAAACACTTTCTGGGGATGGACACGCTGCTAATGATCTCCCAGCTCGAAATGTGGCTCGGAAAGGTTTTCTGGGTTTCCAGCGTAGGGGGACGGGTGTGTTTTTCTCCATCCTGATCAGTGCTTTCGAATCTCCATGTGCTGCTTTCTGAGAACAGAGTGGGGCTCCATTTTGTTAAATAGATGATTGGCCATTGCAGCTCAGACGAGTACTCCGTTAACCTGTCAGAGGAAAGACTATGTGGGGGAAAAAAATATTACAAATGACCTTCAAATGCAGTTTCAGTTCCTTAGCATTTAGTGAGTCCGGATGGTTTCCTTATTATGACATATCATGTTTTCCCATTTCATCTCTTTTAAGAATGACTAACGGAGCTTGCAGCTATCCTTCCTTCAAGACCAGCTGTCAGTGTGCGATAGGAATTAAGGCAGGGTGTTTTCATTACAAGATTGCAAATTCCTTGGCAGAAAGGATGCAGCCCTGCTCAGCTCTGTGTGCCCAGACCCTAGCCTGGGACTTGGCATACAGAACGTTCCCGGTCAGTGCTGGACAAGAGAATGGGGAACAGCTTCGGGTCTCACCCAGGCTCAGATGCAAAATCAGCTCCCAACAGCCCTTCCTCTCTGATGTTTGGAATGGGAATTCTCGTCCATAGAAGAGGAAGGAAAAGAAATAAATGTTACACTGTGAAATGGAATATAAAAAAAGCTGAGGTCCGATGGTAGATTCGAATGCAAAACACAAGAGTCGTGACCTCTAGCTCTTTCCCACAAGATTCTGCCTGGAAGAAGTGAGTGTCAGGGAGAGACGCGAGCAGGGCTCTGGTCCTTTTCTGTGTCCTCCCCTGACTGCTGTCTGGTCGCCAAACCTGCTCGTGGCAAGTAGCCTAAGCTCCTTCACGGAAGTGTTACGAAGGCAATGTGTTTCCACGCCAGGCTTCCGGAGGATTATGAAAAGCAGGCTTTAATACTTTTTAATAGTAAAATTTAATTAAACTAAATGTACCTCAGGGGAGAATAATGTATGCAAACATCACAAAATCAAGCACCATGGTGAGAGAAAGTGAGAGCTTAATGTGGATGCATTCCAAAATTTTGGCTTAAGCAACAAAACCAAGTTATTCTGTATTTCTCCTTAATATGTTGTGTGGGTCTTTTAACAGTTGATTGTTTAATAATAGTAATCTTGAAGCTTATTTCTCCGATCAGCCTGCCTGTGACAGTTCTTCATTCTCAGTAAACACTGTGATAAAATCAGCCTGCTGCAGATGCTCCTTATTCTATTACTGTGGCATAATCATTTGGGGAAATCTGTGAAACTAATGCAAAATCTCACAAAGCTTTCCAGAAATATGGATTGAAAACGAAAGACTGGAAAAATAGCTTGTCATAGCCCATTAGCAACTACATACTGTTATTTAAGAAATTATTTGTCAAACGTTTCCTTTTTCGCACTTCACTTTTAAAAAATCCAAACTTGTTTGTTCCTGATGAACAATGGGAACATGGATCATAGAATGCTAAGTCAGATTTACCAGGCAAATACTAGTATTTGCCCTGGAATGAATTATGCAGCTTGACTTAAAGTTAGCCTGTGCATTTTTCTCAGAGAGGAAAAGTATTTCTGGTATTATTTTTTATGGAGAGCAATTTTTTTTTGAGAGGACGATAATGTAAGTAGAATTTAATGGTATGATTTCATTTATCTTTGATGAACAAAATTCCATACTTAAGGATTGGCCAGCGCTTCATCAAACTGGCCATTGTTTCATTTTTTCCCTTTCTTCATTGTTTAATAAATACTTATTCATGAATCTGGCCTCTCTCCATCCTCCTCTATCACTGGTGTCTTTCTCTGACCATTATCTCTCTTTCAGAAGATCCTTCATATTTTACTTCCCAGTCAACAGGGTAAGCTTCATATTTGAATACACTATTCTCTCCCGAGACGCCAGCAACTTTACTTGTTTTTTTCCCAACTCCTGGTTAAGAAAACGACATTGTTTTGGTTTGGTTTGGTTTGGTCTTTGTTGCTTCATACTCCAAGAGCAGAGAGTAGTTACTGTGAGCTTATTGATACATTCTCATGACAGTTTCCTATAATTTATAGTGGAAACCTGACACTAGCAGGTATTAAAAACCTTGTCTAAAGTTTCTACACTGAGTATAGCGCAGACTCGGCATTCGAGACCATTTCATTCTGACCCTCCAGCTCCCGATGGGTCCACACTGGCAGATGCTGAGGGAACAGAGGGAGAGGCAGCGTGAGCATGGGCTGTGTAGCCAGACGGACCCGGAACCACACCTGGCTTGGCCACTTCCTGCCTTAGCGATTGACTTAGTTTCTGGTTATAATCAGAATCCGTTTTGTCCAATTTAAAACGAAAACCTAGTGGATAGTGTAGCACGATGCCTAGCTGGAAGAGCCAAACCCCAAGATTATTGTAATTATTACCCCAAACACAGTGGGCCTATTTGTCCTGGAAAAGAGCCATCATTATTTTCCTTCATCTGGCTATTTCTTTAATGTTCAGAATTTCTACTCCCCTCTCCCCCCTACTCCCTCTGCCCCCATGGCAAGCAAGCACTTAGTGTTACTTAGAGGAGCTGCGGTGTTGGACTTCCAGACTGGCCGTATTGTGGGTGAGAGACACATCTCCTGCTTCCTCCCCAGGCCCAGGATCAGTGAGAGCGCCGGGTGGCACGAGGGTCACAAGGTTCTGCAGCCCCTGTTCCTCCCCACAGGGACAGAAGGGCCAGTGACACTCAGCTTCAGCTGTGGGCGGAGTGTGTGTGGACCCAACAGGGATGAGAGAGGTGGATGATCCTGACCTTGTCCTTTGCTGCTGGAGAACCAGTGAGTCATGAGAAGAAGCTGTAGTTTCCCGTGACATCTCTCTGGAGACTCTTTAGCCTTCTTCTTACAACATACTGACATTCATAATTCTCACCAAAGTGCGTTTCCATCGATATATTCACAAATAATTATTTATCAGGTCTGAAGTAAAGATTCATGATATTTAATGAGAAGCATAGGAAAATGGGAGAAAATGTACATTTCAGAGTCCGAAAGTGAAAATTTCTGAAGGGGGCCTCCCTGCCACCATTCTCTTCAGTAACGTCTTAGAGCTCCATTTTGGGAGAAGAAGGGGGTGCCTCATTTTGTTGTTCCAAACACTTCAGCATCTGAATGAAAGAACGCTTTGATTCTTCACATTTTATACTCTATGTCTGTACTGGAACTTTCTGATATCTCCTTTGGTGCTTATTCCTAAGAATGTTTATTTGTTTTTGTGTGTGTGTGTTTTTAAGATTTTATTTTATTTATTTATTTATTTATTTATTTATTTATTTATTTATTTATTTATGAGAGAGAGAGAGGGCGCACATGAGCGGGGGGAGCGCAGAGGGAGAGGGACCGGCAGACTCTGCACTGAGTGTGGAGCCCTACAGGGGTGATCTCACCACCCTGATATCATGACCTGAACCGAAATCAAGAGTCAGAACCTTACCTGACTGAGCCACCCAGATGCCCTTTTGTCTTGTTTTTTAATGAGTTTGTGTGAGAAGTTATTGGGCATAGTGATGATAATAAGAGAAAATATACATAGGAAAGAAGTCTGAAAACTTCCCAAGCATTTCAAAATGCTCTTTTCCACCCCCACCATCCCCTTGTAGGGCTGGGATGATGCACCAGTTTGCAGTCAGTCACTGCAGGTGGTTTTGAAAGAACACCACGCTCCGTCACCCAGGAAAACAGTGTGCTGAAATTTAGGGGCATCTGTGAAGACTATACTCACCCCCACCTTTCCCCTAACCCAAATCATGTCTTACCCACATTTCACAAGGACTGATTTTGTTCATTTCTGGAGCATCCGTTTGGCGAGAGGATATTGTGTTCCCAGATGTCCACTGTATGCTCTATGCAGGTATCCTTACAGGTGTGATGCATTAATCTACCTATGAGCCGTCAGTTAGGGTATGAACAGAGATTAAGCTATCAGGCATCCTACGGAGAAAGCACAGAGCTGCATGAAGCAACATGGCCTCACTGAGGACCAAATTAGGTTTTCCAGCTCAAGGACTTTGCAAGGAGAGAGGGAGTTCAGCTAGGAGTGTGTGGGGGGCTGTCTGTAAGTGAGGAGGGAGGAATGGTGGTGTCAGATGGGATAGTGGAAGGAGGGCCCAAAGACACACTCTATGTACTGAAATATTGTAGGACATTTTGAAGTGCAGCGGACTCCAGGTTTTCTTTATAAAATTTTCTTATGAATCTGACCAAGAAAGCCCTACTGTTCTCCTCAGCTGGACTAAAACTTTAGATACACTCTTCCTGCTTCAGGCTCCTGATATACCTTAGGGCATTTACTTCTGAAAACTTGCAAGTGTAAATTCTTTCTCTATCCTTTTGAGATGTAAATATTGTTAAAAGCCTCTTGGAAACTTCACCACTTAAGACTGTCTTTCTCAAGGACCTGGAGTCATCCCTCTGAAATGCCATCATCAAGGAAGATGGCGCCCTTATTTCCAAGTTTCTGTGGGGTGGGGGGTAGGAACCTAACTTGTTCCAAGTTATAAAATTACCTCTTGTCATGAAAATGGGAGAAAATCTACTTTTCCCTTGGGGAAGGCCAACTCACAAACAGAGATGCCCTAAGATCCCCACCTCAGCTCTGAAACCTTCAGCCCTTTGTTTCCGGGGGAGATGAGCAGTGAGTTCTGTTTTCTCTCCCTATTGCAATAGCCTTGAATGCCTTGAATAAAGTCTTCCCTGCCTACTTAACTGTGTCTGATGCAATGTTTTCTTTGATAGTTGCATGAAATTGCTTGCCCTTCTTTCTTACACACTTTTTACACAACAGAAAGTGGTAAACTCACCAGCTGCTTAAGATTTTCCACAGGCCTTTGATGAAAAAGAGTCCTGAGTTGGGGAAAGGGCCTCTGCTGTGGTGGTATGCTGAGACCCACACACCTGATTCCTTTGTTGAAACAAAGCAAAACAAAAAATTCACAAGACTGTGTTTTTAATCTATGTTTGCATAACAGGTTCATTTTTCTCATTTATTCCCTATAGCAATTTTTTTCAGGCTCTTAGTCCTTGCTGACTTCAATAAATTGAGTGTTTATAGAGAAACCTTAGAACTCTCTTGGTATTAGTAAAAAATGCTAACTGTGGTCCTTCTATAGGTCCTGTTTCATAGGGAAATGAGAGAATTAGACTCGAAATCTTGAACCCTGTCACTAAGAATCCATGTGACTTAAGTAAGTACCCTCCATTGTCCCCCATCACCTTCCAGGTCAGAATACTTAGATGCCTACTAAGCATCCCTACTATGGTAGACTCTTTATATAATGATCTTTTTTTTTTTTTTTTAGACTCTTTATATAATGATCTTATCTAATGCTTATAACAGTCAGAGGAGTATCACATTGTTAGCTATGTTTTGCAGATAAGAAAAGACTGAGAAGTTATGTATAATACTCCAGACTTCCCAATAAAGTTGGCAGAACAGTATTTTGAAATTCATTCTGATTGGCTTCAAAATCAGTGAATTTTCTATGCCTTAGGCCACTTCCTTAGCTGTAAAATGGAGAAATTGGTAACTGCCAGATAAGTTACATTCCAAGCTTGGAATTCTGTGACCTTGAACTACCACTTTTGGTGAGTGTCTTGGACCCAGAGAAGTACGTACAATCCCAAGCCTTTCAAGGAGGGCAGTAGATTGAGTTCTCTTCTCTGGAAGATTTATCTACTTTTTCCCCTACCAGGTCACCATTTAGGGTAACTTCTAAAAGGGCATCTAGTGCATGTAAGTGGAAGAATTGCCATAGTTTTAGCTAGAGGGCAGCTCTTGGTCTCTCTAGTCAGCAGATCCAGGCATGGTTTGCATGTATCCATGCATTTTTTTTTTCCCTCTAAACTCAGAAAAGTGATATTTATAGTCAGACCCTTCTTGAGAGGCTTATAGGGTTTAGCAAATGAAACTGTCCATGGGTGTCAGACTCATTCCTGGCTCTGCCTACTTCTCTTTTCTTTGCCCTTTGATAAAAAGAAACGTCATTTCTCTAAGCCTTTGTTTTGTTTCTTATAAGGTGGTGAGAATAATACCCATCCTATGGAGATTTTCCAACAATTAGGTGGAGGAAAAACTCAGGGAGCCTTGGCTTCTCCAGACTGAATGCCTTCTATAAAAGTAATTACTGAATGTGAACAGAGGCATCTGATTCTGGCACGGGGTGCCTCTGGTATTTATGTGCATAAATAGAGCTTAAAGGAACCTCAGCCATCACCTGCTCTGGTGTTCTCGTCTTACAGATGAAAAAAATGCAAGATTCTGGTGATGTTAGGAAACTGAAGTCAGTTAGGCTAAGTGTTCAAATTCCCATGCTTTGTCTCATCCGGCTTCTCTCCTTACCCAGACCCCCAAACTTTGCTCACCCTTGAGCACTGGAACACAGAACAGCCCCTTTGGAAAGTCAGCTGACTTCAAGGAGGAAGGGTCTCTAATCAGGTCTCAGTACCAACTCAGCTCCACACACCCCGCCCCCCAACTCTAGTTCTTTCTAGCCTATTGACTTGTCCCTATAAAAGACAAGTGCACTCCTGCCTGACCTTTGGACACTTGCAGGCCTCTCAGTAGGAATGTTCTTCCTATTATAATAGTCTTTCTCCCCTACTTGAACTAGTATCCTTACCCTATTGGGATGACCCCCTTCCCCTACTGCAATAGCCTCCTCCACCCTGTTGTAATGGTCTTTTCAAATAAAGTTTCTCTTTAAGTCCAGATTTGTTTTTATTTGGCATTTCCATTCAACAGTTGTTGTCTACTGTAATCTAGACTCTGTTAGCCCATAATTTCGCATGGCTCAGTTTATTCTTACTATCTATGCATTATCGTCTGTCTTGCATCAATGTAAGGATTATCTCCTTAAATACAAAATAAAACTGCTTGAAAGGGACCCAGCCTTATGTATATATATTTATATCTTCCTTCACACATAGGACCACACTTTGTACAAGACAGGGGCTTAGTGAATAGGCTTTGTTAGACAATTGGGTTTATATGCTTGTATTTACACAATTAATTCATTGTTATGTGAAGTACAGATTTAATGAATGCCACTTTAGTGCAAGTGTAGAAAAAAATGAATCCTAGGTTCTGATCTTCAAGAATGTGTGGTTTAGCTGAGGAGCTAGGAATCTTTGTCAGACAAGTAACAGTTAAGTGACAAAAGAGAACTATATAATATAATAACTCCAGTAGAATGCAGACCCAGATGTAGCCTCCTGTAGGTAAAAAACTCCTAGAAGAGAAGGGATTTTCTGTAAACCCTGAGTAAAACTAAGAGCGAGAACAGAATGAATTTGGGCTACTCCAAGCAGGGGGGAATGGTGGAATAAAGGCTGGAGCCGGCTTGGCCTGTGGGCAATCATTTAGGAAGCAGTTAAATTGAAATTCTGAGGATTTCATGAAGATCAGATTGAAAAAGGGCTCGGTTTTTCACTTAGCGTATTTTTAACCAATTTATTGATTCATTGCAATTAATCATAATTATATCCAATTAATTACATATTGCGTATTCTTGGGCCAAACATTATAGGGATGAAATGGTGAGATGAAATGGATACAGGTACTTTTACGCAACAGGATATGGTAAGAACTCGTAGGAATTCAGTTGTTACAAACTTTCTGCCTTTATTGTTGCAAAATTCATGATACTCTTTCAGGCTTGTTTTGATGGAAATTTGCCATAACATGATTCCTCAGAGTAAATAAAAGGAAGAGGTACCTCTTCCCATGAGCTCTTCCCAGGACACTTTCTCTATGTCTCCTCCTGCAGAAGTGAGACGGGTTTTCTTGAACTTCTTTGACAGTAGGCAAGAAACTAAACATTTTCTGGATTGTTCTACCTCAAAGACTGTTCAACTACTAAAATCTTTCTCCCTGGCTATTTTTTTTAAGTCTCTTATTACAGTCTTGGGACACAATTTTGCTTTTGCTTTTGGGCATGCTTGTACCATCTGTCAGATAGATACAAAAATTGACAGTGATGGTCCTTTTCTTTGCACATGAAAAATAATTAAAAGTATAGAAAGAACAGCTACTGTGACAAAAAAATGCATGAGCAATAAGCTTTGGGTCTTTAGTATTTTTATATGCTTCCCCCCACCCTTGGTTTTGAGAGGCAATTATACCTAATTATTTTTCTTTAAAAACAGATTTATGGCCACTGTGGGGGACACTTCCCTATAAAGAGAACAGGGAAGTGAGTAATCAGAGCTTGGCTCTTAAAGGCCCCAACCTGATGTGGAGCATAATTCGCAGAGAAACCAAGCCAATCATGGTGAGATGTTCACAGAATAGATGCTCCTCCTCCATCCTCTCTCTAAGATGGCTTTCATTTTTTTGTTAGTTTAAAGAGATTCTGAAGTCTGATTGATAGTTAAATTTAGAGAAACCCTCTGCTTGACTGACACCCCAAATTTTCTATTAACTGCTAAAGCTGGTTCCAATTAATGATTTAGTAGCCCTGTGTAAAATGCACACAGTGGTAAATTAAATGTGTGCTTTAACTAGGGTATTCTTTTGTATTCTTTTAGGCTCCACAGAGTTTGGAGAGAAATTCCTGCTTAAGGTCCTAGGGGTTGAGATGATGGAGAATAATGTCTGTTTCAGCACTAACTTCTTTGTGCATCTGTGAGACGTCTGGGGGACATTTTACATGCTTGAGAAGAACCAGTGCACTGGTTTGTTTTGTTTTGTTCTATGTAGGGAAGTTGTTGCCTCTTTAATCCTCCATTTTTCAGATTCTAGAGACCAAGGCATGAGTGATAGCAATTTAGTTACCACATTCTATTTCTGGCAGAATTGTTTGTAGTTTAGCTCAAAATATCTATCTTCTTAATTTTAACTGGTTTTGCCAGTTGCCAGTTAAACCAGATTGCAAGTGAAAATGAATATCATCAACACACTTAAATATTTCTGTGCACTATACAAAGCAGACTGTGGATGATTATAGACTACTGGAAAATGTGTTTCCACAGAAACTTTCTTGTAAATTGCTAGGAGTGTGTTCGACTTTGAAATTACTCGGAGATGGGTGCTCAAAATTTCAGCAAATCTAAAGAAAAATTATTTTACTTTACGAGCATATTATATTTAGGGCATCGAAATTAATCTGTATTATACTATACTGGTGGACACATGTCATTATAGTATATTTGTCAAAACCCACAGAATGTGCGCCAAGAGTGAACCCTCACGTAAACTCTAGACTTTAGGTGATAATGATGCGTCAGTGGAGGTCCATCCGTTGTAACAACTGTACCACTCTGGTGGGGGATGTTGTTACTGGAGAAGGCTATGCACGTGTAGGGGTAGAGGGTATACCGGAAATCTCTGTACCTTCCTTTCAATTTTGCCATGAACCTTAAAACTGTTCTAAAAAATAGTCTATTAAAACATAAAATAGAATCACTGAACTCTACCTGAAACTAATAATACACTATATGTTCATTAATTGAATTTAAATAAAATAAAATTTAAAACATCAGTAAATAAAATATAAAATAAAACAGAGAGTAATATTCTCTAAGATAATGATTCATATATCCCCCTGTAGTTTAAATACGGTACATGGGACATTCATGTTGTACGCAAGATAACTTTGAATGAAAGTATGTGATAATCTTAAACACCCCAAATCACGGAACATTCACTATGACCCTGCTGACTACCCCTGCCTGGTCTCCCTAAGCACCTGCCCTATTTTGTCCCTTCATTACTTTTCACCTGAATTGTTGCCACAGCCCAACACACCCCTCTCCTTCTACCAGCTCCTTTCATGATGAACTTAAAATTGCATCTCTAAAATGGTTTTAATTCAAGCACATCCCTTTTAGAGATCTTCAAGACTTACAAAATTGCAGAAACAAGTCAGATCACTCAGCTCCTACATAGAGGTCCTGTACCACCAGCCCCTCCCCCATTCCCATTCTTCTTATCACACTCTACCTCTTTCTCTGCTAACAGATCCACACACTAACTACACCTTCATATGTATTCCAGATGCTCCCCTCATCCACAACTCTGTCGTTTTTTCTAGAATGTTCTTTTCTTCCACATTTCTGTATGTTAAAGTCTTATCATTCAAGGTTCATATAAATGCTACCTGTTCTTAAAAGCCTTCTTGTATATTCCCCTTCCTCCACTCCCTCCCCCCACATACACACCCTCAGATCATCCTTGAGATTTTACTTCTCCAGGAACGGCATTCATGATGTTTACCCCCTGCACAGGATGGCTACCCACTGATCAGAACCTAACTGGTTGGAAACATTCAGGAGGTTCTGGTTGAATGGCCAGCCTGCAGTGTTTAGAATCTCTCAGTTGGTTTCCCTCAAGTGTTTTAGGAAGAGTCCACAGACCTCTTTCTGACTCATATGCCCCTCCTGTATGTCTCTATCCCAGCAGGAGTCACACTGTGCTTGAATCACACTGTGCTATGATTTCCACGCTCTGCCAGGTACAATGTCGGGCATATGTAGAGGTTCAGTAAAAGCTACTGGCAAACTGAGTGAATTAAAAAAAAAATGCATTGAGGCCAAAAGCCAATTTTAATCATCTTCCCCAAACTGTTTAGAGTCATTGCATCCATAAAGTGCTCGAGAAACATTTGTTGAATTCAACTGGAGTCCTCGCTCCCTAATGAAATCTTGGTATTAATGAATTGAAAACAGTGATGATGAAGATGATGATGATGGTACCAAACAAGTATGTAGCATTTACTCTGTGCTGGTGCTCTCTCTATACTTACTTAATCCTCATGGCAGCCCTTTAAGGTGGTTCTATTATTATTCCTAGAAGTTCAGACACTTTGTCACTGGCCTGGCTGGCTTTTATCCTGGGCAGTCGGACTCCAAATCCTATTCTCTGAATTCATTTTTTGATGAATTTGATCTAATGAACTTATGATATAAATGCATTGTTTTTCTTCCTAACCATCCTCCTTTCTATTAACCGCTGATACTCTGGCTCTGCCCCCATTTCTCTGCAGAAATTTTCAACTGAAAGCTTGTAAATAACCATCTTAGAGAAATCCTCTCTCTAAGACCTGCAACTGTTGCCCATACACTGAAGTCTTTTTTTCCCCTCTGCATTCCACGAAAGAATGCTTTCATGGGTTTGCCCCTTCATGGTTTCCCAGCGGAGGATAACTCCTAAGAGTCTGCTCTTCCTTCATCCTGCCTGGCCACGCAGATCCTCAGTGGGCTGCCTTATTCCCCAGGCATCTGCTGCCACTAATACCCACAACGTCTTTTCCTCTCATCTTCGTCTCTTACCCACATTTCTGCCTCAAGTCTCCAAAACAGAGGTTGGCTTTTGCTTTCACGATTAAAAAGGAAGCATGTGAAGAGTATCACTCCCGTCTTGAATCAGATTCTCAAATATTCCTCACTTAATTTGTAATATGACTGGCTAGTCTCTGTAACAGAGAAATCTTAGAAATATTCCAACGGTAATTTCTTTTGTACTTAAAAAGAAAAATACGTATGTGCGTGCATGTGTGTATCTAGTGTGTCTGTCTTAAATAGGCATCATGTATATTTCGTCTGCATCTGTATCTATTCTTATGCCTCTACCTGCATCTGTATCGGTATCCGTATCTCCTAAATTTATCTTCTGGTTCTGCTTTCCTTGGGTCCTTTCCTCTGGGTCTGATCCTTATTACCTTGCCATTAGATGGGGACAGTTTCCCATATGGCCTCTCCCTTCCTCTGTTACATCATCATTCATACATGTACACATAGATTTTTTGAAGTCATTACACCAAAATCTTAATAAAGCTCATCTCCGTGGTAGCATTATAGATAATTTCAATTCCTTTCTCGTCTATATTTTTTTCCACATTTTAGGCAATGAACATACTTTCATAAAACAATTGCAGTGATTAGACTTTTCACAAGAAATCATAATAGTCGCTATTTTATAAAAACTCTAAGGAACGATTATTTTTTTTTTTCTATAAAATTGAAGTAGGCATCAGATGTGTCCTTCTCAGCCACTCATCCACATAGGACGGCTGAGTCAGACTCTGGCCCAGCCTCTGTGAATGAGGAGCTGTTCTCTGAGAAATGGGATTGCTTGGATCACCCTTAATATTTCACGTGTTCATCTCTTTCCTTGCTTTGCCGGGAACTCTGAGACTGCCACATCCATTCCACGAATGTTTACTAGATGCATCTTCACCACCAAGTGCTCAGACGGAGTGAGCGAACGCTGGTCAGCAAATCCCGCTCTACTTCTTGTTGCTTACAAACTTTATATCCCCTCTACCCCTAGGACAGGATAGACACTCAAGAGATCCCTCTAATTTGATTTAGGATTTTTACCCATCTACTGTATTAAATTGCCAGTAAATTATAGTAGAATTACTTAAACCTCCCTGACTCTAGTCAGGCAAGGCACATATTTCATAGATTTAAAAAATTTTTAATTTAAGGAAAAACAGTTTTATCTTAACATCATGCTACCTATAGTCAAGGGGCAACTGCTTTGAAACAAGATAAGATGCCCAGTGTCCAAAATAATATAAAGAAAACCCCAATAATTGATCCCTTTTTACTCCCTCACCTCAATATTTCGGGTCTCTCTTCAATGTGCAGCTGTATTACAGATATTGCAAAATAATTTCTACATTTCTGCTTTCCATAATACCTGTTTTCTTTTCTTTTTAAAGATTTTATTTATTTATTTGAGAGAGAGAGAGCACATGAGCAGTGGGAAGGGGTGCAGGGAGAAGCAGACTCCCTACTGAGCAGGAAGCCTGATGTGGGACTGGATCCCAGGGTCCTGGGATCATGACCTGAGCTGAAGGCAGATGCTTAACCAGCCGACTGTGCCACCCAGGTGCCCGACACCTGTTTTCTAGTAGGTATTGAAGATCTGCTATGTGCTTAGCCCTGTGGTAGGCATTTTGCATGCGTTATCTCTTTAATTTCTCACAATAATTACCAAAAGTAGTTACTTCTTATCATCCTCATCTTGCAGATGAAATGGAGGCTTTCCGAGTCCCAGGGTGCCTTGCCAAAACCACACAGCTGGGGTTGAAACTGGAGAGACCAACAAGCAAGTCCCTTCCTGTCCCAGCACCCCCATTCATATGGTGGTTTCTTTTTTGCTGAAGGGATCGCTAGTCTGGTTTTTTAAACATCCTGGACAGCCAGGTTTATGTCTGTTCTGTTAAGAGATGGGTTATCAAGAGGGTACTTGTTTTCAGCCTAAGGATCAGCCCCCAGCTCACGTTAAATTAACCAAGGAAGCAACACCTTATAAAGTCTCTGGGAAGCCAATGCCATGACCCAATCTTTTTGCAAACTTCTGCCGGTTGTGTGGGATGGTTATTATTAGTAACATGTGTCTGTGCATGCGTATCTCTGCATTCTCTCCCATGCAACCTCAGCTTCCTTAGTAGGGGTGCGTCTTTCTCACGTGTTACTCTCCTCTCTCCATTTGATTCTCATATACAGTGACCAGAACATTCTAAACATGAACATTTGGGGGTTTTGCTAACGGAGTGAATTTGGGGAGTGCGGAAGGTGAGTTCACTTTTGCACACTGAGCTCTCTGAGGTAGAACCAGGTTACTCCAGGAAGAAATATGCCTTAGTTCTTCTTCTTCGGGGCTGTTCTTTTTTAAAGTTGCTATCAATGACATCCAATGTCACTGCCTGATACTAATGTAAGTGTCAGATTAAATCAAATAACAGTGTCTGTCTAATTGTTTTGCAAATGAACAACCCAAGTCACTTACATTCAATGTAGCTCGTCGACTTCATAGGGATTTAAATAGAAAAGTTGATTCTCTGAAAGAGAGATCTTTTCAAGTTTCCCGAGTTACTGGTGCAACATAGACAGTGCCTGGCTATTCATCAGTTTGGCTCATTTGACCCAAATGAGGAGAATGGAAGACATGTATTCTTAGACGGTGACCCCATCACCTGCCACCTGTCACCTCCAAGTCAGGATCTTGAGCTGCTCTCTAACACAAACTGGAGAAGTCAGTGAACCTTTACCTCTTGCAAAATGTTATTTTATTTAAAGCTTCACAACCACAGCCTTGCATGGGGGTATTCAACTTGATTGGCAGCGGCGCTCGATGATTTACCTGGGAGCACTGAAATGAAAATCACAGCCAGCTATCACCTTAAAACTAAGAGGTTTTTTTTTAATTAAATGTATGATTTATTTTCTCTCTAGTGGCAGGTAGTGTTTCCTATCCCACTGTAGACTTACACAGAGCTGTGTGTGCAGATATGGTCGTAACAGTTGTTAAAATATGAAAATACTTCTATGCCAGGGGATAATCACTGTCCTCAGCCCCCTGAGTGAACTCTCTCCAATCAAAGACCTTCCCTCAGGACTCCTGGCCTTTCCCACAACCCAGCAAATAAAGGAAATGACGCTGACACTGCCGGACTCTGCTCGGGCTCTGCACCAATACCGAGCCCTGTGTCATTTTGTTGTTAAATATTTTAAATATTGCCCCCGAAATGAGAGGGGGGAAAACTTCAGTGGGCTGGCTTTTATGGAACATCAATTTAAGAAATACCCTTTTTGTAGGATTCCTTGGATCTTTTACAAAACTGCAGTGATATGTCTATGGTCTCTTATCACAGGACTCACGTGATGAATTTTTAAGTTTCTTTGGAGGCGCTGATTTTTCTGGGAGCATAACTTGCATCTCTAGAAAATCTCTGGTTTCTTTTAATCAGACAGGAAGAATACATTACGATATAGTTTTTTTGCTTTGTCTTTTAGCAATTCCAGAATTAAAACGAATACTCAGTTCAACAATAAAATTACACAAGTACTTGGTACACCTTTCTTTCCTTCTGGATGATTAACTTACTAATTGTAAAATTTTATTTATTTTAATATAATTTAATGTTAGAAGCTGCATCAAAATTTTCTGAGAGGGGAGGGTGACAGGTGGTTAAGAGAGAACCCCAAATGGAGCATGTTCTGTGATCTACCACGAGCCGCAGGATGCTGCTACGTTTCACTGGGTTCCTCCTGACAATGTCCCTGCCTACACAACTTCTCCCCCTGAACTCAGAACTGAACTCACTCTTATCACTGAAGATGATATAGGTTGGAATAAATACTGAAAACACATGGAATTGATCATGTTTTCTACTTGAGTCCTACTCTGAGATGTGTGTACCCTTGCAGTTGACCTCGCCAGAAATGGGAAAGGAAACTTACAAATTATTCAATATATTATTATTATTTTATGTTTTGCCTTATGTACTGAAATACTCTACCCATGTGGATTCCGCTCTTGATATTAGCTTAGTTCGTGGATGATTAGCATCTTTCCATTTGCTTCCTTTTCCTCCTTTCTTCATAACTGTTTCACACGAGCACGTCTATCTTGTAGAATTAGTGAAGGCAGAAAGAAGTTAAACTTAAGTAGTCATTTTGCTAAAGGGTGATTCATAGCTAGTCTAAGGAAAAAGTGGTGTGAAATGTTACACGTTGAGGAGACCAATTAGAATGAATCCAGGTTTTGAATTTTCAGTGCGTGTCATTTTCTTTCTTTTCTTTTTTTTTTTTTTTTTTTAAGATTTTATTTATTTATTTGACAGAGAGAGAGATAGCGAGAGCAGGAACACAAGCAGGGGGAGTGGGAGAGGGAGAAGCAGGCTTCCTGCTGAGCAGGTAGCCCGACGTGGGGCTCCATCCCAGGACCCTGGGATCACGACCTGAGCCGAAGGCAGACGCTCAACGACTGAGCCACCCAGGCACCCCCAATGTGCGTGTCATTTTCAAGAACATTCTTTTTTATCATATATGCCACAGATGATGGGCAAAAATGAAAACCCACCCTATTTTAATACTTTCTATTTATTTTCAGTAGTTTGTGCATTTCGTGAATTTAAAGACAATATACTCTTAGTCTTATGATTCCCATTCTTTGTTCAAGACTTTATACATGATATGTGCTCGGTGAATGTTTATCCAATTTCATTTTATTGTGAAGTATGCATTGTGTGCTTAGCTCAATGAGGAACAAGTCCCTTTTCTTTTTATCACAATTTCTGTGCATACTTAATCTCTTATTTAAAGTTCTGCCCTTCTGCCAATCAAATGAATAATTATTATCATCCATCTGTCCTACCTTTCCAGTTATCCAATCAATAAATAATGTATTACTTACTGGGTGCCAAATATGTTTCTAAAAGAATATCTCCATAATAAGGCTTTTTTTCAATGTATATACTTACCTTCCACATTAGAAGATAGATTTGTAAGTAATATTTTTTCTATATAATTTAGTGAGTTGAAATGGAGTTTTGCAAAAGTGCTAGGGGAACAGAGAAGATGGATTGACTCTGTCCTCAGAAATGTCGGAAGATCTTCAGAGGTGTTGATATTTGCATTATAATTCCAAGTATGAATATAAATTTCCTGGGTAAAAGGAAAGGTAGCAAGCAGTGGCATTCCAGATGGAGTGAACACCTTGTTCAATAATCTGGCTTATTCAAGAAACTCTGAAATGTTCAAGTGGCACGGTGGGGAGAGGCAGTGAAGGGCTATCACGGAGGACCTTCCATGCTGTCTCAGTCAGTTTGGGCTTCAGTAACAAAATACCAGACTGGGTACTTTAAACAACAGAGATGTATTTCTCATAATTCTGGAGGCTGGAAGTCAGAGATGAGGGGGCTGGCATGGTCCAGTGTTGGTGAGCGTCCTCTTCCCGGCTTATGATTGCCTTCTCACTTTGTTCTGTTATGGTGAGGAGAGAGAGGAAGAGATGGGGGAAGGAGGGAGGAAGGGAAAGAGAGAGAGAACAAGCAAGATACGGCTCTCCCATCATAAGGGCTCCATCTTCACGACCTTATTACCCACCTCCGCCCCTGCCCCATTGCCCCCATCTCCAAACACCATCCCATTGTGGGTTAGGGTTTCAACATATGAACTTGGGGGAACAAAAGTGTGTAGTCCATAACACACACACTAAAGAACTTGGGTTTTAGTTGGTAAGTAAAATAGCTAACAGAGATTGTTGGCCAAGCATCTAAGTCACAACTATTGACTTGTGCTGATGTGCATGGACGAAAAGGGGTCATTTCCCTTAGATTTTTGTTTGCAGCTCTTTTAGCCCTACTGTGCTGTGCTATCGTGGGAAAGCATGCAGCAAAAATATGGCAATTTACCATTAAGAAAACAGAAATGGTATGTTCTTCAACCAGTATGTTTGACTAAAGGGTTCCTCTTTCGAGAATTCTAAATAATAATATTCATGACTAAACCTTGGGAACTACATGCTACTATTTATTCAAAAAATATGGTGGTAATTTCTTTATCATTTTAGATGATAATGGAAACATTGGCCTTGATATGCTGTGCCACAAATTTAACTTGCACCTAAAAAAAATTCACGCTAGGCTTATGTGACATCTGTTGAGAAATCTAAATTACCCATTGACAAAGATCATTCAGATAGGAAAGGCTAAATCTGTGTAGAAAAGTGAAATTCAGATAGAAAAGGCTAAAGGACTGAATTGGGCAGCTGTAGGGGAGGGATGATAAATCATGCATTTATGTCAGAGGAAAGTGCCTATTTCTGTATTGTTGGTGGCCATGTTTGAAATACAAAGCTAGTAATTTTTCTTTATATATAGCAACTGTCCATGAAGGGCTCAAACAGCGTCTACGTAATGGTTTCTCACAATATTTCAGTGGAATAAGAGATAACCTATGATTGTAATTTATAGACCACGTGATTGCTGGAAAAGTGCTAGAACGTTTGTAGCATCAGCTTGTCAGGGGTTTGGTGCAACAAGCAGACAAGACCCGAGGAGAAGGTTGTAGGATGGGATTGGGTTGTACAAGGCAATGTACTGTGTGAAGACAGTTCCAGAAGTGTCATCAGAAATGGGGACAGATAATGCCAGGATGGCTGGCATTCCCATCCTATTTGAAATGAAGAAACATATAAGAAGTAAATTATTTACCCCAAATTAAAAACCACCAATTTTCCTAGACCAACACTTTGTCCAGTGGGGTCCATTATATTACATATTACTCATCGTGATATTATATTGCATTTGCAATAGCAAATATTTTATTTTGTTTTTTAATAAGGGGTAATGCCAATTTTATATAGAATGCAAATTGATTTGTTCAATAGTAGTATATTGCTATATCTACTTCAATAAAGAAATGAAGGGTTAACATAACAATAAAAAATTAAAATAAAAAAAAGAAATGAAGGGAATTGGGAGAGTGTCACAATTTCGCTGATATTCTGTAGGAATTTCACTGCATTCAGACATAAAAAGTATCTTCTTAAATGATCTCTCCAAAGAAAAATAGGCAGAATTACTCTACAGCGTTTGCACGAACAAAGCAACTAGCAATAGATCTATTGTTAAATAGATTAATAGATAATCATGAACAGCTTGAGAATTTTTCCCTTCTCCACGGTTCCTTGTATCTATACACGGGTGATGATAGAAAAGGGTGCTTCATGATATCAATTATTTACACGTATTCAGTAATGATCTGTTTCTGGCTCTGTGCTGAATTCTTTATATGCATCATCTCTTATAAATCTTAGATAACTTTTCTTTACAGTTGATATTCTTGTTCCCATTCTTACACAAGAAAAACAAAACAGAACACAAACCCTGGAGCTCAGTAAAGTTAGCTTTAGACCACATACACACTGGGTGGCCGAGTTGGGATTAGAACCCAGTGTAGCCTGGCTCTGAAGGTTGTGACTTTAGCCCCAGCTCCAGGTTCTTCTCACTTCTGCCCAGTCTCTGGGGCTGGGAAAAGTAGAAAAGAGAAGGTATGAATTCCTTCCAGAGGGTGGGAGGTGTTTGCTCTGGGCACCACTGCAGGTGGGGAAGCAGCTGAAAGATGGGGCCCAAGGAGCACTGAGGGGCTCTCTGGGTGATGTCTATCTTACTCTTCTGGGGATGGCACTGGCCCAGCAAGATGTCACTCCCAGGGTAAAGTCAGGAGGGATGAAGGTTCTGGCTGTGTGGCCAACAGTACTGACAAGTTAAGTAGAGAGAATGGGTGAGTCCTCGGTGTGCTTATAGGCCCATGGAGGGATTGGGCAGCTGGGACTCTGGTCACTGCAGTGCAGGGGCTTGGCCAGAACCTACTGTTGTTGGGGTTGCTGCTTTTGGGTTACTTGCATCACTTTGTTCATCATCGGGAAGGTCTGGGAGGACAGTCTAAGAAATGGGATGCTTCTGTAGGAGATGGGGCACCATCAGAGGTAGTAGCAGCTCACATTTCTAGCAGGTACCACTCTGGCCACCGCAGGGGACGGATTGCAGAGGATGTATGGATCGGGAAGGAAAGACTCTACCGTGTTGACTTTCTTTCATGTGTATTACAACAAGGATCCAGACCAGAGGTGGATGGAGAAGAGCAGCCAGATTTGAGGGATGTTTGAGGTTCTAAATGAATTTTGAGGTTTTAGAGCTGAGAGCAAAAAGATATGCTGGACTCAACTTCCAGACTTACTCTTCTCCAACTTACCTTTGACTCCAAGGCCAGATGATGTTTCTGACTTGTGAGTTCTAGGGTCCTCCTGTTTAAAGTCACCTGAATAAAATCCAAATTGTTCAGGAGATCATGGAGAGGCTCTCAAGTGCTGGTTCATTTCTATATTTCCATCCTGATCTCCAGCCACACACCATGGGTTTTCTGCATGGGTATCTTTTGCTTTTCTACTTCAGTGTCTTGCACGAACTGGTCCCTAAAGCCAGCAGCAAGCACCTTTTCCTCCTGTATCCCACGGTTAAAATTCTATTCATCCCTCCAGGAGCAGCTTAAATCACACAGGGAAGCTGTTCCTAATCTTCTCATTTTACACAAGAAGAAAAAAAAAGGACATTTAACATGTTGTTCTTGTGGTTTCTAATATAATATTTTAAAATCCAAATCTAATCTTATTCTTTCCTGTCTTAAAATATTCACTGGTTCCCCTTTTCTTAGGATGTAAAGTAGAGCTTTACCCCATAAGAAAACCAACCTCACGTAAAGTAGTAAATACTTGGATAATGAGCATTTATAGGAGTATTTTAAAAAATTAGTATTTGTATAATAACTATTTGCTTCATTGAGTAGCGAGACACTACCTATATAGTTTTTAGGGTATTAAATAAGTTGAGGTTTCAGATAAAAAGCTGTTTCATTTATTTTGAATTATATTAGATTCTTAAAGAATATGGAGGATTATTTCAACATAAATATATCAAACACCTTGTGAAAAACAGGATGTAAGAGAAACACATTATATCACTTAAAACACCAAGGTGAAGCTAACACTCTCGAGGCATTAATAGATGGAAAATCTGGCAAACAGGGATAGTGGGAGATCATGGAACCTTTCTACAGCTGGTGAGTGTTAGCAAGGGAAGAAAAAAAATGAAGTCCCGTAGTAACAAAACAGCAGGTGAGTTAGAGTTTCATAATTATATCCAGTTTTCCCATAACATAGAGAAATTTTCTTGAGCTGCTCAAGATTTGTCTCTCTTCTATTCAGAAAATGTAATTTCTCTGCTTCCCGAGTTCGAGTAAGATTTCTTTTTTTTTTCCTTGTTTTTCTGGAGTCATGGTAGACAATAGCAGCCCTGGACTCTGACGTGTTCTGCATACCTTCCAGTCAATCTTACTTCTCTTACTGAGTTGTTTCTTTGTGAAATGACTCCTCATTATTTATGTAAATTGGTTTTAAATGAGAATGTTTAACTAAAAGATTTGATCTTAATGTCATGACAGCTATTATAAATATGGGTGTCCAGGCTGTGCTTGTCTTCTTTCTTCTAATTTATTTATTTTTCAGATCTATTATTTGTATCTTCAATACGTTCCTAAAAGGAAAGTGTGTGTTTGAAGTTTCCGGGAAAACTTCAGGCTAAGATTTAGGGTGAAATGATGGAAATGAACATTGAACGATAAATTATGAGGTGTGCATTCAGATTCTAGCTCTTTCAGCATTCCCTGTCTCGTCTCTCCTGCTTTTCTCTTTTGCCATTCTAACTTTGGTGGTGCAGAGCTGTTTAGTCAGCCCTCAGTTCCTCTTGAAGAGAAATTGCTCTATGAATAGGTGTAAATCGGTGTGTTCTGTGGAGGAGGTGAGGTCAGGGTCTTCCTACGGCACCATCTTGGACTGGAACTGTAGCTCTTTCAACATTAATTGGAACAGTAGGCAGGCTTACCTCTCTGGGCCTGTTTCCTTACTTGTTATTGGGGAGTTAATAGATAATGTCAGTAGTATTATTTTTCTAGGGCTAAATACCACAAACTGTGACATAAACAACCAAAATTCATTGCCTCGCAGTTCTGGAGGCTAGAACTCTGGAATCAGTGTGTCAATGGGGTTGGTTCCTTCTGTGGTCTGGTGAGAGGAGGAGCTGCTCCAGGCCTCTCTGATCTGAAGATGTCCATCTTCTTCACGTGGTTCTTGATGTCGTCTTTCCTCTGTGTGTCCTTGTGTCCAAAAAATTTCCCTTTTATAAGGACACCAGTCAAATTGGGTTAGGGTCCATCCTAATGACCTCACTTCTACTTGATAACTTCTCTGAAAACCCTACCTCCAAGTAAAGACACACCCAATCCATAAAAAATGCCCTGAAGCCTTTTATTTTCAGCTTTAACATTTTGTCAAGGCCATATATATGCTAGTCTCTATGTCTTAGGTTGTTTTAGTGAGAGAAACACAAATACACCTGGTTTCGACTCAGTGAGAGGAATTTGTTAGCTCACAGAATCTAGAGAACATGAAGTGCCAGAGATGCAGCCCAGTCCTTAAATGCTGTCGGGAGTCTCTCCATTGGCTCAGCTCTGCTTTGTATCAGCTCTGTTTTCTTTCTTCACAGACTGACTTCTCACATAACAAAACACGTAACTGCTGGTGTCTTCCAAGTCTTCCAAGGGTGGGCCCGGGGAAGGAGAATTGTCCCTATCTTCTTGGAGTTTGAACCATCACAGGGCAGCCACCAGAGGGCCCAGCTTGGATCAGGTACTTACTCCATCCGCACCCCCGGAAGGGGGCAGCTGTGCTCCATCCACTGGTGAGCTGGGAGGGGTGCAGGTATTTCCCAGGAGTGGGGTGCTTCATGGGGGAGGCAGTTCCATAGAATTTTCGGCAGTGGCTCTCTGGTAATCTGTTAGGACAGCCCTCAGAAACCACTGCAGACATCATACTTCAATTTTGAGCAATTTTGGACACAGATACAACTCCACAGAGGTTTACGACTTGTTTCAGAAGTAGGGTTAAGCCACTTAATTAAAATCCAGAATTAAAATTCTGACGTGGAGGTTTGTGAGGAGTGTTGCTCCATATAACGCTCTCTCTGGGGGCCTGTCAGTCAGACTCAGGGAGTTCCTAATTTATAGCTGTGGGTTGTCAGCTTAAACTTTCAAGGTTGAAATCATTGTTCAGAGAGGAAAACCCATATTAAAGTTTGGATTTACTCAGACAAATTTCTCTGACAGTTCAACGTAAGTCATTAAAACTCAGTAAAAAACACAAACACAAATAATTTTGAAACTACCAATTTTCCTTCTGTCTTCACCCCCTCCTTCTCTCTCTTTTTCCATAGGCCTTGGTGTTTTCTTAATTCCAGAGTATTGTCTGATTTGGATGGGAAATATCAATTTCCTCTACTGAAATTCTTCAGATTGCTTCTCTAAATGTCAGTGGTATGGGGCTTTCCCTGAAAAACAAAAAAAATACTGTCAGGGAAGCAGTTTGCAGATCAAGTAGAGAACAGGAAGCAGGATGCTATTATTAGCTATGGAGAAGGTAGCGAGTTTGCTGGTTACATGAGGGAAATGGTAACCTTCTGAGAAGGAGGGACAAATGAACAATAGGAGATCTGAGCTCTTTTCTCCTTCTTTCTGCTTTCCACCAAAAAAGAAAAAAAAAAAAAAAAAAAAAAGCCCAGAATTGTGCTCTAGTCTTTCCATCTGTCTTCTGTCCTTTAAATCCAATCCACCAAAGAATAATGGTGTCTTGATTGAAAATGTTTCAAGGTTGATTATAAAATCCCTAGTTCAGGTCAGTGGACGCAAGTGAGAAGTAAAACCTCAAGCACCTTCCCATGAAAATGTTATTTGTATCACACTCTGCTTTTGCTGTGTTACAGTTTATAAAACTGTGGACAGCCCTTTCTCAAGTTGCTGTGTAGTTCTTCACGGTTCATAATAATCTGACTGTAGGTTCGCAATTTCGTTTCTAATTAGTCTTTGGCATGTGAAAATGCAGAGCTGCTTTCCTTCTAGTCGGGGGTCTGTTTATTTCCTTCTTTCACCTTTTCCTTCATTTTTCGTCTGCTTCTCTTTTATTCAGCAGCCAGTTGGGTGCGTCTGGGGCTGTTTTCTCACCCTTGGCCATGGCATCCTTAGTCTTTAATTTCTGGCAGACTTTTTCCTAATGCTTGTCAAGTTCCATTTCTCTCTCTGGGTTTTCTTAGTATATAAAGCTCAACCATCACTCATTGCTTTTTGAAGATATTGTTGGTTGTGAGCCTGGAACGACTTGAATAAACTTGCAATAAATGACCCTATCCGAATGCAGAGAACACTATGCACAGGGCGCAGGCGATAACCAATGCATGGAGACGGTATCAGTAAAAGCTGTCAGCTCCCCAGCAAAAACAGCGAGAACAGCCACAGGCAACTCCTCGTAATAGAACTTCTGCAGCAAACAGTTTCTTTCGGTGATATTGTCCTCACCAGCCTCCAAACAGTCTCCTTCTGTAGGCACTCCCCCTCCAATCAAAACCTGAAATTCCAATCAGCAGGCTGAAATACTTGTCAGCAAACCACTCAATTCTTAATCTCCTGAAAATTAAGGAACCAAATCTCGATGTAGGACAGATTCATAGCAGCTGCCTCTAAACAAGGTTGTCTTTCTGTTCTCTTTCCTCGGAGCCACCCACTGTGCCTGCTCATGTCATTAAGAACAAAAGGACGCCAGGTGGGGGGTACATGGAGATGCAATCATACGTGTAATCTCATTGTATGAATAGCATCCCAGGTGAAGCCCGATAAAATTCCTAGGATAACAACTTTGGTGCTACTGGGTTACTGGTCGATACACAGAGTAATCCTAGGAATCTGTTGCTTTTAGTCGCAAGGTCTGAGTGACGCCTTTGCTTAGTTTCCCAAAGGAGTCCAGCATTTTCTGAGCATGCACCATGTCTTTGGGTTGAACAAGTTCAAGAATCTCCCTCTAACAATAAAAATAAAATGTGTGTGTGTGTGTGTGTGTTTCATCTTGAAAGATTTAAATAATTGCGTGAATGAAGTTAAACTCAGTATCAGATCAATAATAAATGGTAGAGTTGCACAAAAATGAATGAAGCGAGTGATAGGTAAGCTACAGGTCATCCGTCAAAGGTCCTTCTTGTACAGGGTAAGTGCAGGACGGCCACAAGCAGCTCCCGATCTAGAAGGTCGGTGGCCTTAGAAGCTGAGAACAGCCTTCAACGGACAGCCAGCAAGGAAATGGGACCTCAGTCCTAGAGCCACAAAACCTGAATTCTGCCAACAGCCTGCACTAAGAGGAAACTGATCCTGCCCGAGAGCTTCTAGGAAGGAATGCAGCCCTGGGAACGCCTTGATTTGGGCCCGTGAATCTCTAAGCAGAGACCCAGCTGAACTCACCAGACTTCTGACCTACAAAAATGATGAGGCCATACATTTGTGCTATTTCAAGCTGCCAAGTTTAGGAGAATTTGTTAGGCCAGCAATAGGGAAGTGATACAGGAGGCAGTCAGTTCATCTTTAGTGGTCGAGTCGGTGGCCTGAGATGAGCTGGCCTAGCTGGGAGATACATCATCTGTGACTCAGTTACAGCGGACAGGGTGGCCTAATGAGCCAGGCCTGACTCAGATGTCTGTTCCTGGAACCATTTGGATGGAAGGTTGGGAGGGATGATTTCTCAAAGCGCACTCAGGGCCCCTTTATTGAGGGGAGGAGGGCGAATGTTAGGCAGAAACATAACATATGATTTCCACAGGAGCACCAGATTTTATCTTGATAGCAGTTGGGTGTCTCTGGAATGCTGTGTGTCAAAATCACCCTCTGCCCTGTGCTTGGGGCCGACAGATCAGGAAACACCATGTCTGAGTTATAGCAACTAGCCTCCTGTGGACCAGGGAAGCCGAGGCAAAGGTTTGACAACAGACTGCCTTAATTAGGGGTATGCATCATAATCTCCTCTGGAACCCTGGTCAGTGATCAGACTATGTAATAGTCAATATATCTAGAGCCTGCTCCAAGCCTAATAAAGTAGAATATCTGGGTGTGAGGCTTGAGCACCTGTATTTTAAAATCGCTCCACAGGGGAATCTGGTGCAACTGTTGATCTAGAGTAGGGGTTGGCCAGCAAATTTTTCTTGTGAAGGGCTAAACAGTAAATAGTTTCAGCTTTGTAGGCCACGTGATCTCTGTGGCAAGTACTCATGTCTGCTATTATAGAGAGAAAGCAGCCATAGACAATTCCTATACAAATGGATGTAGCCATGTTCCAATAAAGTTTTATTTACAAAAGCAGATGGTGAGTTGGATTTGGCCCCTTGGCTGTAGTCCGTGACTCGTGGTCTAGAGCATGAGGATCTCTACAGAGAAGCAGGCCTGGAGGGAGAGCAGAATTTCCTGGAAGGTCAGACATTGTCAAAAGGGATACTGTCACCTGGTAGATGGGGCATGAAGGATAAATCCATAATTTGTTTAGAGAAAGGAAAAGTGCCTGTTGAAAAGCATACATTTTTTTTTTAAGATTTCATTTATTTATTTGACAGAGAAAGAGACAGAGAGAGAGAGGGAACACAGCAGGGGGAGCGGGAGAGGGAGAAGCAGGCTTCCCGCGGAGCAGGGAGCCCGATGTGGGACTCGATTCCAGGACCCTGGGATCATGACCCGAGCCGAAGGCAGACGCTTAATGACTGAGCCATCCAGGCGCCCGAAAAGCATACATTTTTAAGAAAAGACAGATGTGCACAGTAACATTACGTTCTGTTTCCCCCGGTTGTCATGCATAGGCAGCAGTTAACCAAAACTAAACAAAATGAAACATTGTATTTAAAATAAAAACAGAAGCAGTAAATCCTGTCATTTTCAACAACATGGATGAGTCTGGAGGACATTATGCCGAGTGAAATAAGCCAGTCAGAAGGACAAATACTGCATGGTCTCACTTAAGAGGCAACACTAACTTTGGGAGGGGTTGGATTTGTTTATTACCTTGATTGTGGTGGCATTATCACAGATATTTGCATATGTCCACACTCATCAAATTGTACATATTAAATTGTGCACTTATTTTCATATCAATTATACCTCAATCAGGCTGTTAAACATTTTAAAAATAAAATTATGGCTTCAGATTTTAAATCAGGTAACTGTACCTGTTTTATCTTTTATAAGTTTAGAGGAGTAAAGAAATGAGCAAAGTGAATTAAAAAAAATTGAAGAATAAATAAAAAATTAGAGAAGGATAAAAATATTGCCTAAAGTGTATTTTGAGTTTTGAAATTTAATATCAAGATGAGAAAGTATTAAGTGGTTACTTAAGTTATCCGTTATCACATGGAAGAAGTACAAAGCAAGGGCTGTACAGAACGTTTAGACTGAAATGTTATAAAATAGCATGGATTTTATAAAAAAGTTTCCTATCGAAAGAGTGTGGATTTGGGTTAGTGCTTGAATCTTAATTTCTTCAGTCTAGGCCTGGTGACCTTGGGCAAGTCACTTAAGTTGAGATAATGATAGTATCTACATCAGTGGAGTTGTGAAGAACCAAAGACATTATTTAAATAAAGATGTTTCGTAAATGGTAAAAAGATCCTAAAATATAAGTTGTTAAAATATGATAACTCTCTTGGATATACTGGAGCTGGTGTCTTTGGAAGAGTTCTATTCTATTCTGAGATTCGTTTATTTTACAGAAGTGCAGTTTTTTTCTAAACACTTTGGTATGATACTCACGCATATGAAACAATGCTGTAGCATTATCTGCATACTTAAAATGGGAATATTCTCACTTCATGATTAATGTTAGGGTGAGAAGCTAGCTCAAAATATTTATGGCATGTTTAAGGCTGATTAATCTTATGATCTCACAAACCTGATTTGTTTCACAGTTTCTAGGCTAAAATAAGATGTATGTTAGTGAGCTATAAAGATCTTGGAATGAAATTTTCTCATATCTTCATCTTGTATACGAACAAGCATAAGAAATGGCATTTTGCTGGCTAAGCTGCCGCTCAGACTCTGCCGTCTGTGAGTATTGGTGGGTGTGGAGTTGGGGTGTGTGTACATGCGTCTGTGTGTGGGGGGTGTGGTTCAACATCTTCCCCTACAATCAATAACTTGGATACAGTTATTGATCAGTATGGGGCTTTAATTCTGAAATTGGCAGGAGAGAAGGTAGTTTGCTTGGGTATGGAGGCCATTGATTCAGGGGAGCTGGTAGCATGGCGTCTCTTTCTGGTCTGGTTCTTGGATTCAGACTAATCGCAGGACTGAGGTCCAAGGCTGTTGGAACTGTATTTACCAGAGGATTGTGAGCCTCTTGGTGCAAGTACGTGGCACAGTGACACAAAGTCGAGGAGACAGTAATTCTCAGCACTTCTGAATGGAGCCCTGCTGTTTGATGAGTCTCTGGACACCAAGTGTAAGGTAGAATATGGATCGCAGGGACCCCTGTGCATCCCTGGTAAGAACATACCCAAGTGGCTCCTGCGGGTGGATCATAAATAATAGTGCTTGGTGAAATAAAGATGGCTTTTTACACTTAATCCCCACCCCTCACTCCTTGTATATAACCAGAGAAACCTATTCTAGTGTCAGAGTAATGGAAAGCAACATAGTGTTCAAAATGAAGAGAAAGAATAAATATGAAGGGATGGAATAATGCAAAGGAGCTGGAAATCATTGATGACATGTACATTCTGCCACATGGACAGATTTTTAAAAATACCATGTTGGACAGGAAAAAAAATTAGAAGCAGAATGAAGTCCATAGTTACCATTCATGGAAATAAAAACACTCCAGATTTTAAAGGATCAAACATACCCACAGGAATATACTTTAAGCAAAATGAGCATCATGAGGAGAAGGGTGAGAAAGTAGGCATTGAAACTGTGAGAACTAGCATCACTGTGAAGACTTCTGGTAAAACTAGAGGTGGGGGCATACATCTGGCCTTGGGTTATGTGGCTATATTATAGCCCCATCCTTTATTTTATTTATTATTATTTTTTAATTTAAATTTTACTAAGTTAACAAACAGTACAATATTGGTTTCAGGACTAGAAGTCAATGATTCATCACTTACATACCTCACCCACTGCTCATCGAAAGTGCCCTCCTTAATCCCCATCCCTCATCTGGCCCATCCCCCACCACGTCCTTTATTTAAAAATGATCTACTTGCTTCCATTTTATTTATCTACAGGATTCCCTCTCTTTGCTTACCAAATCTGGATAAATTTTAATAGGTGGCAATAGGAAGATCAGTACAATAAGAATATTAAGTACCTATTGATATCTAATTGGGCAGCTTGGATGTCATTATATGGTAATTAGTAGATGACCCAGGATCTGAAAAATACTGATATATATATATATATATACACACACACATATATATATACACACGTATATATATATATATATATATATGTAATTAACATATTAATTAAGGTATTAAGAAGATGGAGTTAAGGTCCGTGATCAGCTAGATTTAAGACAGGGAGATTCTCCTGGACTCACCAGGTGAATCCAATGTAATCACAAGGGTGATTGAAAGTAGACGAGGAGGCAGAGTTCAGAATCAGAGGCAGACGCAATTATGGAAGAATGGTCATGGAGATACAGGGATGGTGGTTTTGAAGATGGAAAATGGGGGGCCATGAGCCAAGGTACTCAAGATGCCTCTAGAAACTGGAAAAGGCAAGTAAATGAATTCTCCTCTGGAACCCCCAGGAAAGAATGCAGCCCTGCTGAAATCTAGATCTCTGTCCTGGGAAGCCTGCATCAGATATCTAATTTATAGAACAGTAAGATTATGAAGTGTGTTATTCTAAGCCACTAAATTTGAGGTAATTTATTGCAGCAGCAACAGAAAATTAATGTACTTTTGTGTGTTTGTTGCTCTGCAGGCATAATCATAGACCTATATAACGATATGCCCTCAACTTAAGCTGCTTATACCTGCTGAGAATATCGTTTCTCTTTTTCTAGGGTCCACTATTTTCTAAAAGCCATTAATTTTTGAACTCAGAAGGTAGATTTCAGACTAAACTATTTGAAAAACACAGGGTACTTATTAGTCATTCCAGAATGAGGAAAAAAGTCAATGGAAAATATTAATATTTCATGGAAAGAACAAACCTCAGGCTATTCTTGATAATTATGGGGAAAAGTTTTAAAAGAGAATTAACTTTTTAAGTTAATATTACAAAGTTTTAGTCACCCCTGGATTAATTTTGTCCAAAATTATATAGCAACCAAAATAATGGTTTTTTTTTTGTCTTGTTAAGAAAGTTTTAGAATTGGTATTATTGTCAATAATAGCAGAGATTTGATTATAAAGAAAGCTATTTTTTTGAACACAGAATGTCTGAAAATGATGATGTAAATTTCCCAAGCAATGGCTCCCATTATGATTTTTTTCTACATTTACCATTTTTTAATTTAATTAGACTGTGTATGTGTGCGAACATATGATGAAACCTTATGTCCAGTGAATATGGCTGGAGGAAGCATCTTCAGTGACCAGTATCTCTTCAAGGTTGAATACTGAGATATTGTTCAACAAAATGGCACAGACGTGAGGGGTTTGGACTGCACCTTGTGCTCTGATAATTATCCTGAAGGGAAGTGGCATGACATTCCCAGTGCATGTTGAAGAACATAACTGAACAGACCCAACAGGTGAGGTTCCAGTGGCAAATTGGTTTGCCTTTCTTAAGTTGCTATTGAAATAGCCATAAATGGACAAACAACTAGAAAACATTACGATGCCTAAATCTTTTAAGAGGCTCAAAAATAGAACATGCTATTTGAGCAGAGTCATGCTTTAACACATGCTCTGGGTGAGGAGAGAGCAATAGAAGTGCTGAGAATTTCTCTGGCAGACTTGGACCTATTTTGAGAAGGGAGGCTTAAGTATGTGTGTGTTTATTATATTGAATGACTGCTAATTAATAATTAGTGAGCCTCCTGTGGAAAACTGAAGGCAATGCTTTTAGTTCAGCTTCACATATTAGCAGGTCCATTTGTATGCTTTTCAGATGTTTTTAAAGACAATTATTTTATGGCACTGTTTTCCCTAAGTTTTTCTCTTCTTCAAAAAATACACATACAGATTGCATAATGGAACGCTGTGTAGTTATTGTAAAGGAACTTACTTGGGGTTCAATAATTTTGAATATTCCTCAACATCACTTGCAAATTCTTTGGGATATTACTAATGGTTTACATGGGACCTAGGGATTCAGCATCATTCATTCCCTTCAGAAAATGAAAACTCATGGATAACTTCAAGCTAACTGGATACCTTATAAAGAATTATACCAAATGGGTGTGGTGATATTATGTAGTAGCTATGTTTCTACAGTGCTGTTGAAAGTGAATAAAGTGTATTGAATGAGTTTATGTGAGTTGAAGTACTGAGGAAATTTACAAGTATTTGCATATATGTATCATTTCCCCCAAGTAACTCCACAGAGCTCTATCTGTTCTGTTTTCTGTTTTTAACACTGCAAGTAAATTGGACTTGAAGTTTACTGCTTTTTACAAATGGTGCACAAATATGTAACTTCATTTTTTTGTAGCTAATCTCATCTTTTTCCCAACCTCCATTCTTGTCGAAATGCCTGACCTCGTCCATCGAAGGAATCACGGTTTCCCTTGTTTTAAAATTTGGTCACTTTGAGTTTACTACTCAGAACTTTAGGTGTTATCTCCTATTTCCACTCTTCCCACATTGCATCTGGATGCAAAAGGAAATATTGTAATGAGATGATATGGGGGAAAGGGGTGCCTTGCTGGTTTGGTCAGAAGAGCATGTGACTGGATCTCAGATTTGTGAGTTTGAGCCCCACACTGGGTGTAGCAATTACTTAAATAAATTTTTTTTAAAGATTTTATTTATTTATTTGACAGAGAGATAGCGAGAGCAGGAACACAAGCTGCAGGAGTGGGAGAGGGAGAAGCAGGTTTCCCTCGGAGCAGGGAGCCCGATGCGGGGCTCGATCCCAGGACTCTGGGACCACGACCTGAGCCGAAGGCAGAGGCTTAACGACTGAGCCGCCCAGGAGCCCGCAATTACTTAAATAAATTAAAAAAAAAAAACTAAACTAAAAAATATATATATATATGAGGGAAGGATGACCACGGTGGAGAGCTGCTTCAGTGTCTAGAGCTATTATAATTCCTACTTGGTTTTATCACCTTTGTCAAGGCCCAACTCTGCTGTACTAGATTAGCCTGCATCCATCTCAGGTTGATGCACTTGGGCTCCACCCTCAGCTGCCTCCACTTGGCTGACCAAGCACACCATGTTGGATGCTGCACCCTCTGAGGCAAGAGATCTTCCGAGAGGCAAGGGATCTTCCAGGCAACAAGCTTCCTACAAAATTCATCCACCCCCAAATGATCCCTGGGGATTTCTTTTTTTTTCTTCTTTTTTTTAAGGTTTTATTTATTTATTTGACAGACAGAGAAGAGAGAGAAAGAGCTAGAGAGCACAAGTAGGGGGAGAAGGAGAAGCAGGTTCCCCGTAGAGCAGGGAGCCCGATGCAGGGCTCAATCCTAGGACCCTGGGATCATGACCTGAGCCGAAGGCAGACGCTTAACTGACTGAATCACCCACGCGTGCGCCCCCCCAGGGATTTCTACCCCAATCTCTCCCCTGAGATTCAATTCAGAGGGGAGAGGAGATAGAGGAGAGTAAAGTCTCAGCTCCTGCCTCTCTTTCATGCTCTATTGCTAGAACCTACAGTGACCAGAAGGCATTTCTTCCAATGAGGTGAAAACTTTCCTGATCTTTTCCTTATCTGATATTCTTACATCTCTTCACTAGAACTAACTGTAAAATCATGCTCAGATTTGTAAGCTTTGCTCTTAATATGCAAAAGGTTTTTTTTTTTTTTTTTTGGCTCTTTATATAATCTTCCCACGTACCATCAGCCAAGCCAGGCTTTCAACTACGTTCCTTATAAAGGAACATAAGGATGTTTAGGGAGGAGCCCAGAGCCAAGGCAGGTTCTCTTTGTTCCAGGCTGCCTCCAAAGAGGTGGGAAGCCAAGGGGGCGAGGAGGTCCAAATTTATGCTCCTTCTAAAGAGTTGGAAGAAAAAATTCTTCAGCCATCTGGACATATTCTACTTCTTAGAATCAGACTTGAGAGTTTCCACATATAGCGGCCACAATGTGGCTGTTGGTTGGTGTGTTTTATTTTACCTTCAACATTGTAGCAAAGAAGAGGGAGAGTGCTTTTGCAGCTATCTTGTGCAGGGAACACGGGTTTCTCTAGGCTGGAGAATCTCTGGTATCCTGGAAGCCACGATCGCAGCTAGTTTCAGGGTTCCTGGAGACGAGCTTCAACACAGGGCAGTGGGCCACAAGGTAGGCATCACTGGGAGAAGCTTAGTCACAGGAAGGGACATTGAGGGAGAAGGTGCAGACAGGTTCATGGAGGTGGAGGGCATAGGAGTCTGAGCAGTGTCATTCCCAGAGCAAACTCACAAGTAGAGTGGGTGGGCTTTGGATAGCTGTTTGCTGAAGGCGTGGGATGTTTGAGGAGTTCAGGGAACAGACATGGAGCAGGAAGCTACTTCAGCTCATAATAAGTTAATCTTACTGGATTTTGTGGCCACTGGAGGGAGGAATCCATGGGTCAAGTGCCTTGTAAAATGTTTTCAACATCGCTTGAGAAGTGGAGGAAACGAATTTCTCGCCAGTGGAAGCAGGAGCACTTAAAAACATAATCTGTAAATAAGGGAGCACCACCCTCACCCTTTACAGCAGGGAGTGTTTACCTGTGGTCCTTGAACTTCTGGGGAACCTGTCAACGGCCCCCAGGGGTAAATTGGCCCTAACATTGCGAGCAGACCTGTGTGCATGTGCCTTTGTGTCTCAGGAGAGATCCTCGTATTTCCAACAGATTCTCAACAGAGTCCCTGACTCCAAAACATGAGGGTCATACATTAAAGGACATGTTACACAAGCAAGTAGTGTACAATTCATGACATTAAAATCCTTTTTTCCTTTCCCAGAAATCCCAGTGAAAAGAAAGCAATGCCACTGATCATGGGGTTCATTTTCGATTTTCATGAATCACTTTGGTGATAACACTCATGCAATAATGTCCACTTGAAAGAGCACCACAAAAAACACCTCTAAAAGGGAACACAATTGCCTTTGGCCTCCTGTGAACACTCTCAGAGGACCCTTAAGACAAATAATTGAAGAATTAAGACTATCTTTAAATCATCGGGATTTCTTACAGGGACCCAGCTCCGGAAAATTCATTTGGGAGCTGAGAAGCATGTGTTAGGATGAGCAGTAGCATATGATAAATAACTTACTGTAAAGGGCAAATTTCTGTGAGGAATTAACCATTCATCCTCAGGAGGCCTTTATTTACTATAAAAACCTGAGTGCCTTCTGCTGTTATCAGGCTGAGAATTACAGGGAAATTGATTCTCCTCCCAGACTTTCCCAATGGTCCCAATAAACCATTAGGCCCTCCCGGCCTTTACCTTCCTTGTCAGCAGCTTCCCTGCAGTGGTCAGCACAGCCTCTCGGCAGCAATTAGTGGTAATAAGTAGGAGCTTGCACAATTGATGGTGTCATTCGTCTGGACGGTGTGCAAGCAGCAGTTATGAAATGCTTCACGGAGCAGAGTGCTTGTACTTGGTCCCTCCCTCCCATCAATTTTCTGGGTAGCAGAGCCTAATGAAGGCACAAGGTAGGTGATGCAGGGATGGTAGGAACTCGGAAGCAGTGCTTTCCATCCTGGTCAAAAGGACCAGATTTTGCTTAGTACAATGGCTCAGAATTCCTTCTTCCACCACCCTAATTGATGCTTCTCCTTGCTCAACCCTGATGGTTGTGATAGGAAGGGGGCGTGGAGGGAGGCGAGGAGCATGCACACGATCTTTTCTTACCTCTCTCTTTCTAAACAGTGTTACTGATCTCTAACATTTCTTTTTGATTCTTTCTTAGAATTTTCACCTCTGCTTACAGCCCATCTCTTCCTGCATGTTGTCCACTTTTTCCATCAGAACTTCTAGCATCTTAATCATAGTTGTTTTAAATTCCCCATCTGATCATTTCAACATCTTGCCATAGCCGAGTCGGGTTCTGATGCCTGTTCCGTTTCTTCAAACTGCGCTTTTGTCTTTTAGTGTGCCTTGTGATTTTTTTGTTGAATGCCAGACATGATGTACTGGGTGAAAGGAAAACCGGCATATAGACCTTTTGTGATGTGGCGGTGAGGAGTCTGAGGAGTGGACGTGTTCTTTAGCCCTGTGATTCGGTTTCAGTCTTTCAGTGAGCCTGTGCCTCTGGGTTGTGAATGTCACAAGTTCTTCTCTGTCTCCGCCCTCTTCCTTAGGTGGGACAAACAGACTGTGTGTGTGTGTGTGTGTGTGTGTGTCTAGAGTTGGCTATTTTCCTTCCCCACCCCAGGTCAGTAATACCCCAATGGTTTAGGGTCTGGTAAAATAGTTTCTCTTAAGAGCAGCCCTTGTTAAGAAGAACAAAATACTCTGGCATTTTTCAAAATTGTTACCCTCCCCCTCCTCCTTCCAGAAGCAAGAGGGGATTTTTCTTTGATCTTTACTGTGCAAACCTGGCTGAGCTTCTGGAGGCAAATCCACAGAACTGTGGGAATGTCCTGGAATTTTTGTCTCTCGGACCAGTCCACCCTGAACCTCCAGCAATTTGTCAGCTGCAGTCTCGGTTTGGTTCTTATAGGAGTTTCTGCTCCAGGAAGTTGTGATTCTCTTATCGGCCTGTCTCTCCAATTTTGGAGTCTGCTCCTTTCCTTGTGACTTCACTTCTCTTTTTTTTTTTTTTTTTTAAGATTTTTATTTATTTATTTGACAGAGAGAGAGATAGTGAGAGCAGGAACACAAGCAGGGGGAGTGGGAGAGGGAGAAGCAGGCTTCCTGCCGAGCAGGGAGCCCGATGTGGGACTCGATCCCAGGACCCTGGGATCATGACCTGAGCCGAAGGCAGACGCTTAACGACTGAGCCACCCAGGCGCCCTTCACTTCTCTTATGGAGCTGAGACTTGTTGATTTTTCAGTTTGGCTTTCTCACTTACTGTTACAAAGGAGTGGCCACGTCCAAGCTCCCTGCATGCTTGACTGAAAACCTAAAGTCTGTCTCTGGCTTTTGAATAAAAAATTTTAACACATTCATTACATTCTATAAAATGACTTTGGACGTCTTCTCTGCTATAAAATGATTCTCTTTGAGCAATTCAATAATAACTAACCTCGTGGTTTAATTACTCAGTATATGCAGATGGTTCTCAAAATTATGTCTCTAACTCTGGTTTCTCTATTATGCTTTAGATTTGCTTGCCCATCTTCAGGCTAGATTGATATTTTTGAAGAAGCAATCCTCAGGCTGAAATGTCCAAAAACTGTGGCCAGTGTCTCCTTGCTGTTATCCTGGGATTGTCACTTGCCACCTGCTTTTCCAGCAACATCTATGTTCTCAATTAGTGTCACTGACACTTACCCAGTTCAACTCCAGCCTCATTGACCTTGACAGGAAACTTTACATTGGTTTCCACCTGAGCTTCATTTCTCTTATTCCATGTCCTTTGAATCCCACATTTAGGTAATGTCAACCAGCTTGTGGTTCTCTGGACATATCATACTGTGCTTTGAGAACATGTCTAGGGCTATTCTCTTCTATCTGCTTGTAATGCTTTCCCATATTTCTTCCCCATACAGCATATTTTCTCCCCTATGAAGCCTTTTTACATGTCTGGGGGAGAGGAAGTCCTGGGGTGAACTGCATGGTGCATGCAAATCATCTGTTTAAATGCTCATCTTCCTTTGTAGGCTAAACCTTTCAAGAGTAAGGACTATGTCTTATTCATCTTTATAGTGTCAATGCCAAGCACATGCTAAATGTTCACTAAGTATCACTTGAACAAAGAGAGGGAGAGAGAATGGAACTAGAATCTATTAAGAGCAAGATACTTTGCCAGGTGTTTTGCATGAGTGAGAAGAGAGGAGGAAATTTGAATAATACACAGTAAATTGTGTCTTATTTTCCTTTCACTTTCAAGAAAGTATTGGTCTTCCTGTTTCTGAAGAGCTGCAATTAATTTATTGACTCTTTTGGACTGTTGGGTACTTTTCCCTTTATTCATTCCACGGTGGGGTGGGAAGCAGTGAGGCAAGTACGTTTGTTGGTCAGATCACTATAGGGTATTAGTAAAGAATATTTGCTATCAGATTTTGCTCTTCTGATCCACCCTTCCTACCTTTCCTCCCATCTGCCTCTCCATTTTCTTCTCTTCATGGTTGGAGTGCATCTAGGCTTTGTTGCTCTGTTCAATCCCCTAGGCTTGAGGGAGCAGAAAGAATTCCTCCAACTTTCCTATTTCCATTTTCCAACATCTCCCCATGTTACATAGAATAGGAAAAGTGTAAGACTGAATAAAAAATAAGGTACAAAGTTCCTGAGAGTATTGTTAGAAGTTATAGCTGATTAAAATTTGAGAATATTACTTGTAAAAGATTGTCTGTGGAGAAAAGGCCCAGAATATGAATTCATAAATAAATAAAATGAACAATCCCATTTCCCATAAGAGACAGATAAAAAAATGGATTTTTTTTTCTTAAAATAAGTTAAATTGCAAGGAAGGAGAATAGGACCAATTGTGAATTTAAATGATGCCCAAATATTGCAATTATAACTGCATTTCTTATAAAAAGTGAAATATTTCTTTAGTATTACAGATTAAATTTAATTTCAAACTCTGTAAGAATTTATTAAGTGGAAGGTGCCATTTGAAAAGGAATTACTTCTGCACATAGATTTTTTTTTTTTCTCTCTCTTTTGGGTTCTTAAATCACACCAGCTGATTCTGGATTGAATTTCAGAAAAGTTTCTCTAAGTGCAAACACTTTTTAAAAACAATGTGGTAAAAATATTTTTTGGAGGACTGAGCCAGCAGAGTAGATATCATCACTTACCAAATGTTGGCTTTATTGACTGTAAGATTCTCAAATGTGAGAAAACATTTATAAACCAGCTGAGACTTAAAATCGCCAACTCTTAACATCCAGTGGGGATGGAGATAGATATCTTCCAGAATATATAGTTCTGAGCATATTTACCCTCAATAAATGTTCAAAAATACATTTTGAAAGAACTGAATCCTATCTAAATATTATGAAGTGAAATAATTGGCAAAACATTGGTGTCTGCACATTTACTTAAAGAACAAATCATCTATAATCTATATTCCTCCAGAGTCATCTTCCTATTTGGAAGTTTCAAGAAATTGTTCTGTACTTCATTTTGCTGGAACTTATGAGTAATTACATCTGTCAAAATTTGTGTGTACTACTTCTGCAATAAAACCTTGTCTCTCTGGAATTGAGAGCAAAGATACTCCAACATGTATGAACTGAGCACGATCCACTATGAACTTCCTCACAGCTGGACTGCTTCTAGAGTCCCGGGGATCAGTGGGCTCAATTTGTGTGTTTACTGAGCAAGTGAAGAGAACATTGGTAGTAAATGACATAGGTGGCACTGTCTCTTCTCAGAGAACCCAGAATGTCTAAATTTTAAATGACTCAAGAGTTCAACTGGGCTTCTTGTTTGTGATCAGATATCCCTGCATCTCCCCTATGGATGCTTTCCAGTCAACTTTTCCTGTGCTCCTACTTTACACATCTGTTTTTGTGAAAATGACTCTTACGTGTCACTCTTCTCCTGTACTTTTGGGGTGATTAATAATTGTGAGGAAGGAAATGTCAAAGCTCAGAAGATTGGTTGGGGACCTCTCGAACCACTCTCAAAGATCCTAGGATCAACCCACAGGAAAGCATTTTCTAAATTTAAGGGAATCCTGAAGATAGCGCAGTTGTTGGACCCCTGGATATTTTCACAATTGCCTCTTTTGTAAATTCTTTGGGAAAAGGGGCTGCTCTAGCTAAAGGTCATATTTTAAATACTCATTCGAAAGCAGTCTGTACTTATTGAAGGAATACTGTTTGGGAATGGGAGTTTTGAGAAAGTTGGATGGTATGAGGTATTAGCTATTCTTACTTTTAACCTTAATAATTCATAGGTCTCTTTTTAGTGGTGAATTCCATGTAAACCATGTTGAGCCAAAAATACAAGGAAATTTTGTGGTGTTTTGCTCTGAGTTTTTGTTATGATCAGCTTATGACCTTCTAGGCAAAGAGACATTAGTGAGAGGTGTCTTGAAATTTCCACGAATTACCTTGTGACTTTGGATTTGTTACTCGTTATTTTGTTAAATCCTCTCATGAACACTTGGACTTGTACTTTATTGGTTTCAAGTAACAGGGGAAAGTAAGCATCAGAAAGTGAAGTCAGAGGGCTACCCAATGGCTGAATCGGGGCTCGGACTCCTGTCTGGAAGCCTTAGGGCTCCCCATCGGTGGTGCATGCCCTGTGTTTATGACCTTTTCAATTCCTTTCCTTTCTGTCAAAACGTCTGTCCTCAGAGCCCTGGTTCTGCTGCTTGATAGCCTGCCAACCTTATTGAATCCATGCTAGTGTGCTCTTGAGTGCTAATCAGATCACCGGCTAATGATAATGATAATATAACTGCTTTTTTTAAATAGAGATATTCTCCAGATAATTTATTAAGATCAAAGAGTGGATCTGATGGTGACATTAGAGTCACCTGGCCAACAGGTGGGGCAGACATTGTTGGGACACGGGTCTGGTAGTGTCCTTCACATTGAAGTATATGGTAGGCAACTGAAGAGAATTGGCTTCAGTAATCCTTTCCCTTTCACATGGATATTATCAAGGAGGTATGAATGTGAACAGAGTCTCTTCTGGTATAATATTATAGTCCTAATTCACAGGAATTTATGGCCTTGTTACTACTTGTACTACATATTTGGACAACTAATCAAGATGACCCCATTAGATTCACCTGGGCTCCTAATCCAGTGGCCTCACTGCTTTCTAATGACCTTCACTGGCCATGCCACATCTCTGGTGCTTGGTGATGCACAATGAGTCATCCCGCATCTGGGTCTCGGTCATCTCATCTGTCGGGTAAAATGGTGGCACTCACTCAATGGTCTTCAAGGTTCCTTTCAGTTCTAACAATCAGTGTTTCAAAGTTTGTCCCACACTAATTGGTTTGTACTCAACCAACAAACTTCCTGCATTTCTGGAATGAACAATCTCTGTATACAGATTCGACATTGAGAAAATCTGATCCCAGGAACTTGAAGGTCTTGGTTGCAGTGACCACAGCTCATCTCTGACCTTGATGAGCCATTCCTTGGCTTCCCTGGAATTCATTACTCAAGAGAGATTGGCTGTGGCCCTACTTATTCTGTCTTTGGAAGAAATAAAGTTCTCCTACCTTATTGCTAATCTTCCTTTCATGGTAGCACCAGAAATCTTGATTTCATTGACTCGCGTGTGAAGGACCTTCCCCATCTCCCAATATTCAGTCATGTCTGGGTCTGATGGATGAAGAATCAAGGTCATGTGCCCTTTGCTCACCCAGAGGTAATAAATGTAGCTTGCTGTGTCCACATGCCAGCGATATAGGCGCCAGCAGAACAGAGAGGGAAATGGGACATTATAGCACAGAGAGTTCATTCACCCTTTTTCATGATAATGTGTTTTTGACTGCCAGTGGTAATCTCACCTCCTCTTTCATGGGACTCTCTTCTCTCCCCCAACTCCCTACCCTATATTTTAAACTGCTATATATTCATATAAATCCTCAATTTTTCTTTTTTGAGCTTAGTGCACTGAACATTTCTACTCATGCATAAAAGATGCCCTGAAAATTCCCATCACGGCTGCATAAGTGTTTGTTTATATTTTACTTTTTGAGAATCAGGCTCTGAGGTAGTGCCTTCAAGAGACAAGCATTTATAGTTTTGCCATATGATTTGATTCAGTTTTTTTCTTCCCTCTTGCTTGTTTATCAGGAGTCAAAGGGGGGAATTTAAGATGTTACAGGAAAAGAGTTTCCCTTGGTGGTTAATTTTAGGTATTTGTGAATAGATGGAATATATGGGCTTTTAAAAAGAAATAAAGCTATGGGAAATAAAATGTATTATATATAGATCAGATGTGATAAGGAAACTCATTGCAATGTTGATCTTAATAATGTGGAATCACTAATTTTAAATTCATTGCAATCTAGATATGGAATAGGTAATTTAATCATAAAATTTCTATATTTTGATTTGGGATTCAGGTATAATCCTTAGAGTAAAAACAGATCATTTTTAATTATTTTGGTAAATTGCCTAGATCACATATAAATGAAACTAATAAAAGAAACACTTTCACATCAGTTTAGAGCTTTACAAGCTATTTTTTTTTCTGTGTAGCTCTAGTGTTCTGACTTCAAAAGATACAGTGAAGAAATGAAGGTATTTTATATTAGCATACTAAATTTTAAAATGTTTTCTGTCCAGAATCTAATAAACTCAAAAACTATGTCTTTGTTTCTTTATAATGAAGAATAATTTTTGAGTTGCCCTTAAGGAGGACAGTGTTGTTGGCCTCCTTTGAAGGGTACAGTTAAGGACCAGACTGGAAATCTTCTCTATAGACTTTCTTGTGGATGAGAATCAAAATCCAGTTGTTTCCAATTACAGCTATGAAAATACATATGTGATATCTATGCAAAGCTAGTAATCAGATGAGCGTTTAGTGCTTTTCGAAATGAAGTGCTGAGTTTTCATGCAAGAGGATGGGAAATGCCCACTCAAACCTTGGGCTGACTCTGACCAGCTAATTTATAGCTTATCTGGATGAAATATCTCCTTTAGGGTTGACTTAAGACAGTTCTGCCAGGTATTTCACATCTATGGCCCCAGAGTAAGCCAACAGCCAAACTCATGCAAGCTCTCATTGCCAGAAGAATGAAAACTCCTCCATTCTATCCCAAACTTGTCTCAAAAGGAAATGTTTTTCATAGGACACTCATCTATAAGAATTAATATCCCAGTCCACCAAGAATGACAAACCATGGCCACGTTCTTTCCCTCCTTCCATCTTCACTAATTAGACAAACAATGTTCTAGCCATGGTATTACAGAGAGAATAAAATGTTTGAACAATTATTTGAGATAGTACAAAAATTCCATTTGACATCTGCAGATTATCTAAATTAACTGAAAATCATCCAAATTAATGGTGGTTTTTTAAAGAAATATTTGTTATAAATACTTAAAAATATCTATATCGCTTTTTAAACACTATTTGTAATATAAACATTTATGTTCCACACTGACATTTCTGATGCATTTTGTTGCATGTGAGTATGGAAAAAGATAAGAGCTGTCTTTTGCAGAGGTGTGGTTAAACTTAGATTAGACTTCTAATGATGTGGAAGCAGTTGAAATAACAGAAAATTCTTGGTGGAGAGATGGAAGATGCACCATCATAGAGTTAACATCATTCTGTCGATATAAACCTAATATTGATCAGACATGCTCTATTTTATAGAGACTGACAGCTTCTAACAAAGCGATTCCATCAATTAATGCACACATAATCACATGGATACAGAGAGCAAGGATTTTCAGAAGTCTATGGATGGGCTAGAGATGCTACTGGGGGGAAAATATGCACGAGCCATAGAGTCTTTTAGGCAAATGATTCCCTGTCTGATGGAAGGATTCCTATGATCAGTGCTATATTTTCTGTAGTGAAGTGTTACTTTCAACGCGTCTTCCATAGCTTGAGACACACTTTAGCTCATTCTCTCCCTATACTTTGGAAAGGAAGCAGCCACAATAGCAGTTAATCATGATCTAGCCATAGACTTTAAAAAAAAAAACCCTCTCCTGATACAATTTGCCCACAAAGCTTTCAAAGGAGGCAGCTCGGAGTTGCCTAGAGTGAAAGAAATCAGAATCCAATGCAATGTAGACGCAATAATTCTCTATTTCAGCATACCTATCCACCAGCTTAATATAGCTATCATTTGTCACAAGAGGCTTTTGGGAAACTAAATGCAGAGTTCTCCCTTAGGCTAGATACTTACTTGGCTAGAAGGAAAATTGCTGGGGAGGGTGAAGAGTAACTAATCTCTGTTCTTCAGAAATGTGCTCGCCTTACATTCTCTTCTATTAAAATAGAATAAAAGGCAGTGCTGACTATTCAGGTGATCTACCCTGTCCTTGGGGTCTGGAATCTTATTAGAGAAGACTTTATAGTTTTGTGTAACTGCAACTCTTTTGAGAGCTCTCCAGAGATTTCCTCCTGACCACTGCTCCCCTTCATCTCCATTCCCCACAAGCACAATCCATAAATGATGTTTCGATGGTCCTTAAATCTCCCAGTCCTCACTGGTAAAGCATTGGTGAAAGTATTTTTGAAGAATTAATGGGATACAGTATTCCTGGGAGAAAAGAACCTAGGCAATTAAAATGGGAAAATTGAAAACTTGTTAAAGCAGTCTGGTTTGCTTTTCTGAATTAAGAGCTGAACTTGGCACTGTTAGGGTCCTTCTCAAATGTCTTTTTATAATTTCTCGCCCCCTTTTCTGTTTTCCTCTACTGGAATCCAAAAGCTCCACTAGGCAAGGAGTACGTTTGTCCTATTCATTCCTGTGTCTCTAGATGCACATAGGATTAGCTGATGCTTACATATTTGTTACATGATTGGAATGATAAGTGAACCCAAGAAGTAGGATACATGGAGAAAATATGATGAGAGTATGGATGTAGAATTCTCTCCCCAGTGTTTAGGATTATTGGAATTTGGCCAACTAAATGTTAAATTGGGAAAACTCCTTGTTCAATATAGGGATCATTCCCTTTTCTGAGCCAGGCCTAATTTTAAGTTATTGTTAAATAGGCAATGATGAAGAAATTGCCACATGACAAAAGACTTGAAGTCCACCTTCATCTCTGCTTAAGGCAATATGGCAAAATGTTCTGAAAGCCCTGTGGGGGCCTCAGTCTTCTGTTTACATATTTTCAACCCTTGCCTTAGGAAATGAAAGTTTTTGGGAATCCTCACTTCACAGTTTTTTGGAGGATAGATATGGGACATTAAAAAACAGAACAAAGGGGCGCCTGGGTGGCTCAGTCGTTAAGCGTCTGCCTTCGGCTCAGGTCATGATCCCAGGGTCCTGGGATCAAGCCCCGCATCGGGCTCCCTGCTCATGGGAAGCCTGCTTCTCCCTCTCTCACTCCCCCTGCTTGTGTTCCCTCTCTCGCTGCGTCTCTCTCTGTCAAATAAATAAATAAAAGCTTTAAAAAAAAAAAAAAAACCAGAACAAAACAACCTCCCCCCCCCCCCAAGAAAAAACTAGACATGAATTTCAAATTTTAACCTACCTATTCTGGAATCTTTTGGTTGAAAAGATTGGCTTGATGACATCAAATCATAACCTCATCACCTAATTTCTGCTAAGATTATAGGCCCTTCCTTGCTAACTATAACATTAAACAGAAAGCTCAGACAAATATGTTGGTCGGATTTTCTGAGAGGACCTTCCCAAGCATTCATTACAGGTTCAGTTTGACATAATGATGTGAAATGTGTTATTCCGCCAAGTTTCACACACATTGCCATGTGACTAACTTGGGAAACACCAGGTATTTTCATTTGTTTCCCCAAGAGAAAGGGAGAAAGAATCAACTATATGGTAGATATTCAGGGTACCTCCTGCCTATAAAACTCCATGCTGTCGCCAGAAGGATGCCTTGACATCTGGTGAGATTGCCGCTGGGTGGAGCATTACTGGGGAGACCCCGAAGGAGGCGCTGTGGTTTCACCGCTAGGACCATCCGTGAGCCTGCAGTCGGTGGGGTGGTTCCCGCGGATCCCCGGGAAGCTCGGCGACTGGAGGAGTGAGGGCAGGCAGAGAGAGGGATGGAGGTGGGCACAGAGCCCGCGGAGATGTCAGGCCACATGCCAGGCTTGGGGCACAACAGAGTTGGTAAGACTGACTGTGGCTGAGAGGTGACCACAGACCAGTGAGAAGGGAAAGACATACACACTGGTTTATTTTTACATAAACCAATGATTTTCCAGCTTTGAATAATACTTCATGCTTCTTCGGAAAACTCCGCTCTCCTCAACTCTAATAACACAAACCTCCCACAATACAGCACCCCTGGGTTTCTGGTTCAGAACTTGACGGGCATGTGCTCTCGCTCCTGCTTGAGAACCAAACAGTGACATCTCCTGGTGATTGCATCCCCTGTGGGATGCCTGGGAGCGAGGAGGGGTTCGCACTGCCTACTGTGACAGACATTGCATGTGGACACCGCTGGGTTCGTTCCTCTACACTCAGCTCTGTTTTGTTTGAGCTGGAGAAACAAGGTGGAATAGATCTAAATGTACCCAGGAGCGGGCATGGTCTTACCCACTACTCAGCAAAGTACTGTGAGAACTGCTAAAACTGAGGTAACCCCTACCCTGTAGGCTTCGCAACCGTGACCCCAGCAGCACCCCATTAGATGGTCAGCCGGAGCATGGCAGCACCCTCCTCTGGTTTTGTTCAATTTTGCAGCCTCGTTTCCAGCACCGTGCTGGGCACCCTGTAAACACTTAAGATTTGCTGAATGCAGGAAGAAGGGAAGGTCCCAGGGGAATACCTAATGAACCCCTGAATTATGCTGAGGTGGCTTTATTTCTGGCCCAAATCAGTATCAACCTACCAAATATATATATATATATAAGATTCACTTAAAATTTTTATTTTACTCTCTAGGGAAGAAGAGCTGTTTGATTTCTGATATTCCTCTAGTCTACTCCTGCAGCTTAAGACATTATATTTCAAGACCAATGAAAAAAAGTAAATATAATACTGAAATAATGTGAGCGTTGTGCAAGAGATCATTAGAATGTTCTCTGTGAAGGCATTTATTTGTGATTTGTTCTTTTAAAGAAATTTTATGCGTAACATGTGAGTGGTGGCTAGATGTAAATTTAAATCATTTTATATCCCCCAAATGTTATGAGTTTATCCCCTTAGTAATAATGAGAGTTCAATGGCTGTGTGAGCCTAATCACTCAATTCAGACTGTTCCTTTGGGGGAACTCTAATTAGATGTTAATAAGAATGGCGAATTAAATGTGATATTAAGAGACTCTTTATATTGTATATTAATATATGTCAAGATAATAAGGTGTGTTTTAGGTATTTCAAATATAGATAACAAGAGAGGGGATGTAGTTTCAACTTGGCTGTCACCGATATTGATAAATTTCTACTTACTGGTGTGAAATACATTTTTTTTTATTGCTCTCACACTTGATAATTATCAGCAGATGTGCCTTAATAAGAACAGATTATTTCAACCAAAGTAAATAATTCATTAAGTTATAAATGATATGCATATTTGGCAAGCCAAAGTGAAAGCATTAACCAATCTGGGTCCCCCCCTCAACTGCTTACAAATTGCCTCAACATTCAAATCTATAAACCACTTAGCACTCGCCAACTCCTGCTGAGGCAAAGCTTTACCAGTGCGGAGTAATAGATTGTTCAGAAGCACAGGAAAATACATCAGAGTTAAGAAAAAAAGGATGACCTTAGTGGCGTTAAAAGAAAAACTCTCCCTCTTCCCCTGCTTCAGTCTGTAGTCTTTGCTACAGAACCCTGCAAACTCTTCCTCTTCAGTCCTGGGGAAGCCTGGAGGAATTATGTGTTATGAGTTAAAAAACTAATGAAAGACAGAGAAATACTTGAGAATAAGAGCACCTCCTTCTTTGAGGTAACATAATTCCGGTTCTTCTTTGATACTAAATAGATTTGGCTTCATTTTCATTCATGGCACTTTAACTATGAAACCTGTTCTGTGCAAATCGGATGTTTTGTGGGATGTTGCAGTGATACTACGGATGTTAATCCCAACTGTGTCTTTCTTTGAGCCAGCTTTACTTTTATACTGGTATTATAACAGGAACTTTCTACTTTTGCTGAACCACATTTTAAATTTCTGAGTTTAGATTGGGTAGACATTCTTAGGCATTCTGCTTGAGTGTACTAACTACTGTCTGGAATGAAATGAAAAGTGACCCTGCAAGTAAATAATTACATTAATTATATACATTTCAACTCAGGGCACAGGCATGTTCTAGCAGAGATAACTGAGCTGATGTAATGGTCAGTGAGGTTGGTAGGTGTGGTAAGAACCAAGTAGAAGCTGACCAATGAGTGGGTATAGATTGTAAAGTCAGCCTCAGGGTTAAGAATGGAACTTTAGCTCTCGGGGACCTTGTACATATCTCTGTTTATAAAGAATATTGAACACAGTGAACCGGCTTTTCATTCACATTCAAATGCTTAAAAATCAACCAGTGGGTAACAAGAGGAACACAATGAATGGGGTGAACACAAAGGCCCACTGGTGTCCATCTTTATTAGATGAAGCAGGGGAGTGCCTATAATTTGGCTCTTGCTCACTCCTTTTCCCATCATCTATCTGTGTTGTTTGGGTTTTTGCCTTTGTTATGAGCCGGGAAGTTATTGGTTATTATCGATTTTTCTGTTCCCCGCGAAGCAAACTGCACTCAACACAAGTCTCAGCTGCTTCGGTGAAGAATAGAAACCATTAGAAATGAACAGACTCAACTTGTTCTTTCTCTTTCCATGATAACCGAGTCAACGTGTGTAAGGTATTTTTGTGGCTTTTAAAACACGTTGCAATTGCTACCATTTTGTCATTTAATTTAGGACCTCTGTGGTCTATCACAGGTAGGGAATGCGATATCTTGGTTAATCAAATAGCAGCGTTGACCTACAATTCTCTCTACTATCTCCCTGTCGAATATTCTTCTCTCAGGGCTGTCATGCCTTTGACTACTACACAGAGCCCTCACTGGTCCCCTGTTCCCAGTCCCGAGTCCTTCCCACCCAGTATCCTCAAAACATCCAGGGATTTTTAAGTGCAAGTCAGTTCATATCAAGCGTCTACTCAGAACTCTCCAATTATTTCCATTGTACTTAAAAATACATACATTTCTTTCCAAAGCCTCCACAGCCCTTTGAAGACTGATTTCTGAGCAGTCCCACCGCGGTGCTTCGGACTCTACCCTACACTCGCTCCTGCAGCCACGCGCTCCCCGAATATTCCTTCAATGCGCCGGCTGCTTCCTCATGGACATCTTTTGTATGATGTGACACGACGGTTTTCTTTCTATTCACTTCTTTCAGGTGAAAGCAGAGTGTACATGGCTGCAAAATCCGCCAGGTTATGGGGAGAGGTTACTTTTTTCAACTTTAATGATACATCAGGCTGTTCCGAAAGTCATTTTGTTCCCTTAAATAGAATCCTTGCAGTCATTGGAGTTTTATGCCTCTGGGCATTCAAACCTTTATCATGGGAACATTATTTGAATTCTTAAATTCCGTGCTATTTTTATCGTCTCTCCTCTGCCTACCTCAAAGAGGCTTGGGATTAGCTTTTGGAAATGAAGTCCATTGGAGTTTCTGGAAATGCACCAAGTTTAGAGCCTTGGTCCTTTCTTTCCTCAGCAGCTCCGGGTCTGTTGGCATGACACCATGATGTGGTAATTATCACCGTGCTCAGGCTAGGAACGGAATCGTAGTTTCGCCGCCTCTTTGTCTCCCTGTTTCTCTATCTATCTATTAACCTGTCTGTCTGTCTGTCCATCTGTCTGTCGATTATCACATCCTCTCTAATTTTAGTATCAAATAAATAACAATAATATTAAGTTTTTGAACACCAAGTACACATATAGGAGAAAACAATCCTTTAGACTGTGTCCCCACCAGTAAAACTGAATAAGCCATTGCATATGCTTTGGTTTTCCCCATTCATCTGAAGGAAGCTGATGTTTGCCAGGGCCCAATCTCCTAGGAAGATCAGGCAATTCATTTGATAGCATCTGTGAAATGTTCTGAGCACCTCAGCACAGGATGTTCTACAAACACGATGTATTATTATAATCAGCATCTCTATCTCTCCTGAACCTAGTGGAGCATACTATTTGCTATCCATCCCACACTGATGTTGTAGGGATTAATGAGATAATATCTATAAGGTACTTAAAGCTCCTTGGAATCAGGGGGTTATGTAAGTACAAGGGTATCTGATTATTATTAACCCAATACATTATGTTGCCACCTCACTGTCCCTTTTCATCAAGAGTAGATGTAAATGATTTATCAAATTCACACCGAGAGAAACAGCAAAATAACATTAAGTTGCTTTGGAAACTGGAGTGTGTGTGTGTGTGTGTGTGTGTGTGTCTGTTTGTGTGTGTATTTGAAATGTCATTTGAATCCAGTCTCTTAAGCAAACACATTTCCATTCTGAACTATTTTGGTTACACTTAACATAAAGAGATGTGATTAAAAGTTTCAGATCTTGTTTTATGAGGCTAAATGTTTTGAATCATATACTCCATTAGGAAGAAAAAATAATAAAGTGACATATAAAGTCACTGTAGTAACTTTGTGACAAGACTAGATTTAACTGTTTTCAGTCAGGGTTTTACTACATCTAATAGACATGTTAGCAATAAAAGCCGGGATTGACATTTCATAAACCTAAAAAATATTTCCCGTTTCCCTTACACGATAGTTTCTTTTTAAGGAATTTAGTATCCTGCAAATTAAAAACTAAAATTTGAATCAGAGACAGGGTCAGAAACAAATCAAATTATGTGTAGTGACAGACAAGAGCGCTCCATCACGAGCTGGAGTGCAGGCGCACTTTGCTGGCAACCTCCGTCCCAGTCTCTGTCTCTGTCTTTTAAGCCCTCTGTCCTTTTCTCCAGCCATCCCCCTTCATATTTCAATCCATCCGTCTATCCATCTATTTATTCCTCTATCTTTCATCTCTCTGTTGTGTATCACAGTTAATAAACTAAGCTGTGTATCTTCAGTTGAGATCTACATTAGAGTTCCTGATAACCACAGTTATGCACCTTGCCCTGGGTGTTTTAAGGGCGTTACTGAGCAAGTCTGAAGATGAACATGAGCCCTTCCCACCATTACTAGCCCCAGCCTGTCCTGACCCCAATCTGCTCTCCCCTAAGGTCCTTCTTATCAGTAAATGCACTCCAGAGTTCCCCACAGAAACCTAGGAGATGCTCCCCGCCTCCTCCGCCATTTTCAACCATTAACTATGTCCTGTTGTCTGTATTCTGGTTCCCTCTACCAGTTTTATCAATTGCTGTCACTCACAGAATTAAAAGACTTCTCTTTAGTTTGCAAACTTGCAAATCAAAAGCTTCACTGCCCCATCTGTTTACTTTTCCTCCTCTGCAGGGAGCCATCAAAACTCTCCTTTCAGGTAATCCTTTATCCAAGAGGCCTCTGGCATGTCCACAATGGATTTGGGATATATTTCATGGTTATAATCTTCTCCCTGGGTTCACCAAAGTCCAGTAATTAAATGCACATGTAAATTATTTTTTTTTCCAGATAATGTTTGTTATGTGTGCTGTTAATGTTGAAAAATTAAAGTCTTTGGAGGAACGTTTTGTACAGTGATGAACATGTTTTACAGGAAAGTATACACTTCTCTGCTTTCTTAAACAAACTATTCTGAACATAATAATCTAATATTCTTGTGAGGAGTCGGAATTGACATTTTGGATATCAACTGTTTCATTACTGTGTGTAATATGTTCATGCCTTTTATTGAGGTGTGTAGGGTCTCTTTTCTGTTTGCTAAATGGCCTGAAGCACCTTACTTTTTTTTTTTTTAAAGATTTTTATTTATTTATTTGACAGAGAGATAGAGAGAGAGCACAAGTAGGCAGAGCAGCAGGCAGAGGGAGAGGGAGAAGCAGGCTTCCCGCTGAGCAGGGAGCCCAATGAGAGGCTCGATCCTCAGACCCTGGGATCTTGACCTGAGCCGAAGGCAGCTGCTTAAACCGCTGAGCTGCTCAGGTGCCCCGAGGCTCCTGTACTTTTAAAGTTGGAGCTTAGCTTCTATTACTGTCATGTTCAGATTTGCGTCAGTCAGTGTGTCTGTGTAAAATTACATGTTCCTAGAGGCAAGGGGTAGATCTATAAAGTTTTCTTCACACAGCTCTTCGCATCGAGCTTATTCAAACAAGTAGTAGATTTCTTTTGACAGTAAAAATATTTTTAAAAAAGTGAAGTTACCTTTTAATTTCATTTTTGGGGGGCAAAAGGGAAATGCTAATAAAGTTAATATAAGGTAATAATTTTATATTAGTCTTTCCTCATATGTGGTCAGCTCTTGGGGTGCATGTTTTAATCCACTGCATACTCGCACCAATGGAATAGCGATCTACGGGAATAGCTCTACCAATTATGGGTAATTTGAATAATCCTCGGCTTGCTGCTGGGAAAGCCCATTTTATGGTAATGGATGCTGACACTCCTCCCGGCCTGGTTCTCCCTGCAATGCTGTCTGCAATCATTGTCATGGAGAAACAGTTGGGTGTAAAAGAGCCCCATTCAGACAGGACTGCCGTGCATTTTGATCCAGGGGAAAATGGGAGGAAACCGACACTTATTCTGACTGGAAACCGATGGCTTTCTGGGTATTACAGACTTTGAGCCCCTCGTTTCTCTCAATTTCTCTGAAAAAAAAAAATGTGTCAGTGTCCATTTGGGATGGCTTCACATCACCAGTGAGAATCTAACACGACTTTCTTCTTTCTCATTGACTTCCTCATCGAGCTGCACAGGAATTAGGAGGTGGTGGCCCTGGAAGCGGTTCTGCCCCAAGCTCAATGAGGGTGTGTTTCCTCAAGAGTGCCCTGGCTCCCAATGTATCAGTGGGGATGCTGCGTCATACAAGACCGTATTTCTTGAGGGGTATACAGCCCTACAGAAAGGGTAGCAGGTTCTCAAAGAAGATATTAGCGTGGGGATCAAATTTCCCCGACTAAAGCCAGTGTAGACTCTGCTAGCTCACGGCATGTTGGTCACCCAGATATCCAGTCTAAGAGACTACCGTAGGTTAAGACTGACGGAGACACCAGCCAACACGCTGCAGTCCCCATCAGCAGTAGGGGCCAGTTTTGACAGACTGAAGACAAGTGCAAAGCACATTTTGTCAAGCTCCTTTCACTCCTGCCATCCTTTCTCTTCTACCTTATTCTCACCAAACCCATCTCATCTTCTTAGTTTCCGTTTTTAAAATATGGTTACGACAGCACTGGTTTCAGGCCCAAATAACAGGGACTTGAACAAAGAAAACTGACAAAAAGTATCCTGGGACAGGTTTGCTGGCAATATAAATTGTTTTTTGTTTTTTTTAAAATATTTTATTTATTTATTTATTTGAGAGAGAGAGAGAGAGTGAGAGAGCACAAGAGGGGGGAGCGGGAGAGGGAGGAGCAGACTCCCCGCCGAGCAGGGAGCCCGATGTGGGACTCGATCCCGGGACTCCAGGATCATGACCTGAGCCGAAGGCAGTCGCTTAACCAACTGAGCCACCCAGGCACCCCAATATAAATTGTTTTTATGGGCACGCACCAGTTTTTTTTTGCTGGTCTCAAGCTGTCACTTTGGGTTATTTTCACTGTAGTCGCTGAGGAGGTTAGCTCAAAAGCAAACCGCTGAGAATGAATGAAGCAGAGAATGAGCGTGGCAGGAGAGTCCCCGGAAGGCCCAGCCTCACACGCACGGAGGTATTTCCCCAGCTCCCCTGCACGCCCCCCCCCGCGCACATGCATGTGCACATACACACACACACACAGCACACTTGCTCAAAATTCTAATTTTCTTTTCCTTGATTATTAAAAATGAGGAAACAGAGACAGAAAGTTTCCATGAGTTCTCAGCTGTGAGCAAAGAGAAATCAGAAGAGTTTTCTCTATAGTTTTAGAGTCTGAATTAAAAGAGATGGATGATTTCCAGCTCTTCATGTAAGTATCACCAACGCTCCTCTTCCCCATTTTCTTTCTCTACCTATTGGTCATCATTAGTGAGCTTTACCTTTGACTGCAGAGGGCAAATCTACTGCATTGGTGCCAAACCTACTCCATTAATCAAGCAACAGATGGAGAAGAAAGGCCGGAAAACTGGAAAGCTAGAATCCTTTCTTGCTGCTCCCCCAGGATTTATGTACATTACCTGGAGGCTGGGCTTCTTGAGAGATGATCGTGTGCTAATAAGCTTTACAAATGGTGGCTTTTCCACCGTGTGTGTGTGTGTGTGTTTGGTTTTGTGTGTTTAGAGAGCTGAGCAGAGTATTGACTCTATACTTTCCAAAGTACTTTTCAAACATGTCTTAACTATAAGTTTTAACATATCAGTGCATTCTGATACCAGTGCTTAGTCAACTTGCACTCCCTAGTGTATCTTTCAAACTAAATTAGGGCCTGAACTGGAGAGTGCCTTCTTAATATTATGGAGACTCATAATGTGAGAAGGACCAAATGGGGCTGATAGGAGTAAATGTTCAAGGATGGTTTTATTCTTTATTCTGTTTAATTCCTAGGAAGTAGGAGTAGAATCTATGCCTCTCTGTTTAGGAACAGACCTCATGCAGGTATTATTCTATAAAAACTGTTGACCTAGTTCTCCAGGGAAACAGAATCAATAGGATGTGTGTGTGTGTGTGTGTGTGTTTATTTGTTTATTTTAGGGAATTGGCTCATGTTATTATGAACACTGGCAAAATCTTTAGGGTAGGCTGGTAGGCTGAAGACCCAGAAAAGAGCCAATGTTGTAGTTCAAGTCTGAAGGCCACCTGCTGCAGAATTCCCTCTTGCTTGCGGGAAGTCAGTCTTCCACTCCAGTCAGGCCTTCAACTGATTGGATGATCTCCACTCACATTATGGAGGGCAGTCTGCTTTGCTCAGGCCTCACCAACTGAAATATTAATCTCATTGCAAAACAGCCTCACAGAAACATCCATGATGTCTGACCCCACATCTGGGCACCATGGCAAAGCCAAGTTGGGACCTAAAATTAACCATTGTGCTTACTCTGACCAAAGGCTGATGGGGTGGTGGGACCCACCAAAGTCAGAAATCCCTCTTTCCTTTTAAATGCATATATAACCCTGTGTAAGCGCACCTGGGTCAAGGTGTGGTGAACACTCAGCTCTCCTGTGCTCTTCTCCAATCAATCCCTCCCACCCCAAACCTAACCACTGTCTGACTTCCATCTCAGTGAAGTAGTTTTGTTTCTTTATGAACTTCATAGAAATAGAATTGGTTAGCATGTGCTTGTCTCTACTTCCTTTCACTCGGCATGTTTTTGGATTTACCCATGGGGTTCTCATAACTTAGATCTTTTAATAACAACAAAGAATCAGAATATGGGCATTTCTCTGTCCTGGTTCCTGTGAATTCCACTTTTGTTTCTTATTTTGTTTCTGTATGATCCACCAATCCTCTCCCTGTCTGTGCTGTTCCATGCCCCCACATCCTTTTGCATTCTAGACCTTATTTCTTTGTTGCTAATTGCAGAAGAAGCTTCCATTTCACAATCTATAATTGCTCCATATCAAGTTTGGAGGCTTCACCATTGTTGCATGAAGTTGAAATGCTGAAGCTTCCCTTCCTCTCCCCCCACCAGCTTTTAATGTCCTCTTTTCTGTGCCCCCTTGCCCCAAGGTCTCTCTGCTGTACAGAATAAGAGTGGGTAGAACGATATGGGTCACCACTGCATTTGCCTGGGGGAAATGACTTCAGGTGGAGCGCTACCTAAAAAGCCTCTCTACTCCTCTGTGGATGTCATTTTTTAAAGTTATGTTCACTCAGTGCACTAAAATCCAACATCCTTCCCATCAGTTTTAACCTTTGACGTTGCTGTCAGGCCCATTCAAGGGGCTAACGCGTGCTTGAATGGCTTTGTAAACTTTTGGATGAGCTACAGCTTTGCTGGAACAGCGGGGTTGTAACTAGGTGTCTTTGGTTCGTGAGCCGACACTTTGCTATTCGTGTCAAGGTTGATTAGATTCCGGGCTCACACCAGCATGCCTCTGTGCAGAATACAATTGTGCGCCGACTCTGAAAAGTCACACTGGCTGATGTTCCCTGGGGAATGTCGTGGTCTGCTTTATGGGTATCATGTGAACCTGTTCTCGGGCCCTTGGAATCATCCAGAATTCCAGAACCATGCACAAGAGAATGAGGCCTTAAGGCCCATGAACTCATATGTCATCGTGTATCACTGCTCTGGTATCCAGTCAAGTAGCAAAATCTAAAGTGATTCCTGCAGAGGTCTCCAAATCATAGCCAAGGCTCATGTTTATTCAGATGCTCCATGCTGGTGCTGGCAACGTTATCTAGTATTTTCTTGACTTTATGAGTATTTCCATATACGCTCTTGTTTACGCTACTGGAATTTACCCTGGGCTGAACTGTCAAAATCAATTCAGCAGAGAGACCAGTATTGTATCTTTAGTATCAAGAAGGAACAATTTTTAAGCTTTAAAGAGAAAGACTTAAACGTGATGACAGAAAGCAAAGGTGATGATGTTTGCAGTACAAACTCATGTAAACACAGCCTTCCATTCTCACCTCTTGGAATAAAGTGGCATAGATGCCAGAAAACCTGACAGCAAACCTTGTAGTGTGTGCATCATAACCTGTTCAAAAGCCTTTCAAGAACTAGAGTGTGATCCCCAGCTGTGGGAAATTCTGTTCTCTAAATAGAGACTCTGATGCCTTTTGTCCTTCCTTCCCTCTCTCCTTTCACCCTTCTCTCTCCCTCTCTCCCCTGTCTTCCTCACTTTCCTTCTCATATTTGCATGGATCTTCTGCGTACCATGGATCCTTCTAGCCCTTGGCAAGAATCACAGCAAATCAGTTAAAGAGCCAGGCCTCATGGAACCTGCTTTTTTCTTCTCCTCCTCTACCTCTTATGCCCCCTCCTCTCCTTCTGATTGTTCCCATGCCACATCATTGGGCTACACCTGCAGGAGCCCAGTAACGCTAAAGTGGTGGACCTCAGTTTCAGCTGGCTACCCCAGGAAAACCTTGGAGAAGAAATAATGCTGCCTCCATAGGTCTCTGTGAGCCTGGGCTGAAAGCACAGAATGGAAGGGGTATGAAGGCCCCTTGCTTACAACTGTAATTATTAGTCACAAGGAATAATGCGACGGGTTCTGACAGACCCCCATAAGTGATCGAGACCCTTGCTAGCTGTTGATTAGGCTTCCTGGCTATGTGTGATTGGGTTGCTCCTGCGTCAGCGACGCCTCGGCCCGGAAGTAGCAATCGCTGGGTCTGAGTGTGTCAGCTGAGAAGAGTAATCACGTTAACAGCTAGGAGATACTGAGGTTGCCCGGCTCACTTGCAGATAGCTTTTATGGCTTTTAATTATTTTATATTCTCACCTGCTTCCTGGAAATCACAAAACCCTTATTCAATTTCCCTGCATCATAAGTTAATCGAAACTGTAGACATTTCAGTCCCAGCCCTTGTGCACCGTGAAGATCTGGCTGTTGAAACTCAACTCAGCTCCTTTGTAACCAGGCAGATGGGAGGACTGTTGAGCACTGGGGTGAGCTAGCAGACAAGTACTGGAGGATATGGAGGGGCGAGTGGTCCATCCACGTTGGCTAAAATGGCACACACATTGACGGTAGGCTTCTCCCCTCCCACAGAGACTGGGAGACAGGGGTGCCTTCTTTCTTGATGATTACCCTTCAAAGGGATCACTCCCAGGTCCTTGAGAAAGAAATTCCTGGGTTGCAAAACTGGCAAGAGGCCTGGTGAAGATCCATCAGCATTTTAAAGGGACAGAGAAAATGTTTGCAATTACAAGTTTTCTAAAGTTAATGTTCTAAGAGAAGCTAGGTCAGGGGCCTAGAGTCAGGAAGAAGTACATCTCAAGTTTCCTGAAGCTGAAGGGAACGTTAAGGCTGTTTTGGGGAAGCCCATCCACTCACTTTGAGCTCCTGGTTTCCTTTACTAAATACTTGGTTTTGTGAGAAAGGAATAGAACTCTCATTTCTCCTCTCCCTGGGAGTGGTCAGTCTCTTCTCTGCTCCCCATCCTCTGCTTTCTTGTTCATACACCTCCAGGTGCCCTGGGGACTTTCTTCAAATTCTGCCAGCCCCTTCTCAGATGGTGCTGGTATTTATGAACTCATACTTCACCTTCCTCCTTAAAAGAGTGCAAAGAGGCTCAATCTCATTACGTTTAGCCTTTATAGTCTGAATTTAGCTTCTGGGTTCCTGGAGGACAAAGATGGTGTCATGACTGAATTCCGATTTATACACATCAATGGGCCAGTAAGCTTTGCTTTGCCCCCAGCAAAGAAGAGCTCATTCAGTGACTCAGGGAAGAAGGCAGTTGACACTGAAAACCAAAGAAAATGTGGAGTTTGTGCCTGTTTAAACAATAGAAGGCAGAGGAGTCTGCTTCTTGGCATTCTTTGAAGTCTGAATATTCACTCTGTGCATATGTTAAATGTCAAGCATAATTCACTCAAAATTTCAGCTCCAAAGAAAGCCAGAAGCAAGTTTCGGTGTCTGCAGGAAAACAGCGAGGGAAGCAGCTTGCAAAAGTGAGGAAACACTGGATGATCTGAAGTCAGAGGAAGGCGAAGTGTCAAATGTGTAAACAAAGACGGGGGAGTTCAAATAAACATAAACCCAACTGAGAATAATGTGTAAAGAACCCTATAGAGAAGGATCTCCAATGGCTAGGGACCGAAGGCTGCAGAAAGAAAGCTCAGTCAGCTCTGCAGGACCCGGAGTGTCCTGAGACTCATTGCAGAGGAAGCTAGAAGTCTGCATCACTTTGCAGTTCTAAGGAGCCATCACTTGCCTAATTGTGAGGATAAAAGAAGGAAAAATAATTGACAAAGCTCCTGAAGAAAACCTACCACTGAAAGATTTACATAGTTCTCAAGAGAAGAGAGCAGAAAACACTCACTCGCAGCAGTAAACTCTGTTGACCTTATTTACCAGGAGCTCTCAGCTCCCAGGTAGGAGTTCAGTGGCTGGGTTAATGGGAAGAAAAACATGTTGATTTATGCTTTGCAAAATTTGGTGCTTTGCAAAAATGGAGAGAGTAAATGTTGACCTCTTGTATTCATCACTTGGGCTGCTTTAACAAAATACCACAGGGTATATACCATGGCTGAAACAATAGAAGTTTATTTTTACTGTAATAATGTAATATTCTGAAAGCTGGGAAGTCTGATATTAGGGAGTCAGTATGGTTTCTTGGTTTCTTGGTGATGGTTCTCTTCCTTATTTGCACATGGCCATCTTCTTGCCGTGTCCTCATGTAGTGAAGAGAGAGAGATCATCTCTTTAGTGTCTCTTTTTACAAGGGCACTGATCCCAGTCACAATGGCTCCCAAAGGCCCCATCTCCAAATACCATCACACTGGGGATTAGGGCTTCCGCATATAAACTTGGTGGCGGGGGGAGGACACAAACATTCAATCCATAGCACCTCTTAAAGTAAACACCATGGACTAGTCTATCAAATTAGGCATACATTTTATGGTCTGGGCCCAGAAGAGACATTATCTTACCATCCGTAATAAGTAATAGTAGAAAAAGTTGTTCTTTATGGGATGCTTCCTTCTTGTCCATCATTGGGGTTGCTCAGTTCAGCTCCTCACATCTGCTCAAACACGAATAACCATGGATACTGGAAGACTCAAACCTTCACGGGCTTCATGTGATGAGATCCTCACACAACCTTCTCATTTTATCAGTGATGGAACAGGGGCCAAGAAAGGCTAAGAGACTCTCCTAAGTCGGTTAGAAGGTGACTGTGCTGGCTCAGAAATTTTGATGCAGACTCCCAATGTGTTGGTTTGCTTCGTTTTTGTTAAGTCCACAGTAAAGTTTGGGATCTGTCACCTGCATGTATTTACCTCTAGTGAATTTATTTGGAGTATTCAAAGAATTAGTAAATTCCTCACTGTACAATACAACACTCTCTCTCTCCATGGAACATTTTTATTTTCTCTGACTATGGGTCCCACTGTGTTGAAAACCCTTTTTACCTCTAGTAGGGTGCTTCTCAGATATCGCTGCTAGTTCCTTGACTATTTAGTCACTTTAGTTATAAAAATATTCTATATTGGCTATGACCACTTATTTAGTTATACCCATTTTTTAAAGATTTATTTATTTATTTAAGAGAGGGGGGAGGGAGAGGGAGAGAGAACATCTCAAGCAGACTCCCTCCTGAGCACAGAGCCAGATATGGGGCTCGATCCCAGGACCCCGAGATCATGACCTGAGCTGAAATCAAAAGTCAGATGTTCAACTGACAGAGCCACCCAGGCGCCCTACTTATATCCATTTTAAAACTTCAAACTCCAAGATTTCACCCTACGTCTGCAGAGGCCAGACGAGCAGATCCATTACAAGCTGTCTGAAGGTGGTGATGGGGAATTCCCTGGTTGTGATGGGGAGGGAAAAGAGGAAAGGCACTTCTTTGTGTCTCCATACAATGAGTCGTGCATTCTCTTCTGGGTTGGCACAATTGCTCTACCATTAGGGATCACCCCCACTTCCTTGGTGATGAGGGTGCCCTGCCCTCGCTCCTCACGGAGCCTACTTTTCTAATGCTGAAGGCCATGCCATTGGCTCTTATTCCTGGAGTCTCCTTATGCCCTTCAACTCTCTCAAGAGCCACTATCAAGGTAGTGAGGGCTGACCACCTGTTTTAGGTTTCCTTAGCCTAAGAGGAGCACTTTCTTAGCACTTGCCTTCTCAACTCTCGAATTCCTCAAGTATCTTTCATCGTTTTCTGCAGCTTCCAGGTTGGGGCATGTAGTCTGCTGGTTCCTGGACTCACAATTTTCAGGCAAGAGAAAAATCGCTACCATGGAAAATTTGGGGCATCTCCTCTTCTTATAGAAAAGGAGGAACATCCTTAACCGGTGCTCCACAAACCCTACTCACTCAGAAGACAGACGTTTCTCATTACCCTACGAAGCTCTTCTATTTCTCTATTTTTCTTGTATCCTGGGGGTGGGAGTGCAGGGGGCCACAGCAGCAAGAGCACAGTGCTAATTTTCCAGAATCTGTTGTGATGAATTTGGAATATGGAATATTTAGCAACCACACCTTTTATGATCAACTGTGATGTCTTGCTGATAATGATCGGAAATGCATTTATACATATGAAGTCCCTACCTATATTAATTTTCTATATTTAGAAAATTTAGCTTTTTCTACTTTGATGACAGTCTGTGTTTTCATGATGATAACTCTGATATGTGTTATAGGGCTAGTGTATAATAATTTTATATTGATAGAAGCCTTGTTGCTGTAAACACATAGCTTACTTTTAATTTTGCCAGTTTAAAACATTATTTCCTGCATGCTCCGTGATATATTTCTGACAACCTGGATGAATTTCAAAGTGAACTTGGAGGACTATAGATATGAACATTTCATGTTTTTCTGCAAGAGATTGATTGACTGCTCCTAAAAATAGAATACCGAGGAGAGAAAATGTCAGAAGTCATCTAGACTCGTCCCCGGCTTCCAAGTACTTAAATTTAGACTGATTGCAGCCTAAATTAACTTGTTCTTCTTGTTTTTGTCCCTATGTAATGGAGGCCCCAAAACCTTCTTTAGTGCTGGTTCATGCAAACATTTCTTCTAATACCTCGTGTGACGTGCGCTCACGTTTTATAGTCTTATCTCACGGCTTGCGTTGCTGTGACTTTCTGATTCTTCTATGTTTAGTTTCAGGGGTGGATAAAGGTGATCATCTGAATTCCCCTCAGACCTAATATCAGGCCCAGAAGCCTCAGGCAAATGGCGCTTTTCCAGACCGCTTCGAAGCCCTATGGAAACTAAGGGAGAATGACAGAGGGCTGATAGAGGTTGACAGCTCCCTGCTCCCTCCAGACCCACAGAAGAAAAAGGGGAAGCCTCTTTAAGAGGGAAGGGAGAGGGAAAAAAGGGCAGAAAGGGCAAGCAAGAAAGAGAAAGAAACTGAGGATGTCAGGCACCTATGAGGCTGGCCCTCCGGCAGCCAAGACCAACATTTTCCTCCGCACAATATGCTGAAAGTGGTGTTGGGCGAACCTACTGGAACTTCACCAGCCCCTTACTGCCCAGCCCCCTTCATCCTTTGCCAAGGGTGAGAAGAGGAAGAGGTATGCAGTTGTGGGCGGTCAACCCACAAGCTTTTTTCACTCTCAGTAAGTATGGGCCATGCATGCCTGATGAACAAAGAAAAAGCCCAGAGCAGGAGAATTCTGGGGCACACTGGACCTTGCAGTGAAGGAGCAAGCTGAGGGTATGGGGGGGCTGTGTATGAGTAGAATTTGTAAAATAGGGTCCCAAAGAAGAACATCTTTGATATGGGATTATGAATGAGGTGAACTTAGAAACATATACATCTAATTATTTTTTGGTAGCTTTATCTAGTTTGGATAATTTTTAAAAGGGTCATTGATGCTCTTATGTTAAGTTAATATAAAGTTTTAATGTATTTTTAAAATTTTTTTAAAGATTTCATTTATTTATTTGACAGAGAAAGATACAGCGAGAGAGGGAACACAAGCAGGGGGAGTGGGAGAGGGAGAAGCAGGCTTCCCGCGGAAGCCCGACGCGGGCCCGATCCCAGGACTCTGGGATCATGACCTGAGCCAAAGGCAGACGCTTAAGGATTGAGCCACCCAGGCACCCTGAACGTATTTTTAATATCTTAATACAATGACTTACACTCTCTTTGGCAAGCTCAGAAACATTTATGTTTGCCCACCATGGAAGGTGATTATATTTGCTTTTCAAATATTAACATTTCTTTTTTTCCCCCACATTTCCTTCCTTCCTTCCTTCCTTCCTTCCTTCCTTCCTTCCTTCCTTCCTTCCTTCCCTCCCTCCTTCCTCCCTCCCTCCCTCCCTCCCTCCCTCCCTCCCTCCCTCTTTCCTTCCCTCCCTCCCTACCATTCTTCTTCCATTCTTTCTTCCTCTGTCACTCCCTTTCCCTCCCCCCGACCCCATGCATGTGTGACTTTCATTCTGCCCACATGATTGCCTTGATAGGAAGGAAGCTGTGTGTTAAGAATGAATGGGTGTTTCTTCAGCATTTACTTGTTCAAAATCATCTATGCCTAATGAATGAACTAATCTGGATGACTCTCCCCAAAGCTCTAATTTTATACCCAAAGTAGTTCTTTTTTTTGGTATGAAAGGTAAAAGAGGCTAGAGTGAGGACCCCCTAGTGTGTTAAATTTTTATTATTTCCAGACAAGGCAAAATTACAACTCCTATTTCTATTGCCCTGGGGAGAATTTAAGACCTCTATACCTACATTTTTAAAAGGTTAGGAAGAACCGTACACAGCTGACATTTCAGTGTATGATCAAAGTGTTCCTCAATCTTAAATATATACTTTAAATATGTCAGATACACCATCACCTGCTCACTGTAGCATATAAACTTCCCCACATACCACCTGACATTACCTGACCAAGTGATTTAATTGCTCAGTGTGTCCTCCTTTCTGTTTGTCAAGCCATTCCATTTAGCATCATGTCTGCTCAGGAGGATCTATTTCGTACTGGTAACAGATTGTGTCTATGCTTTTTTTTCAAATGCTCCTATCATTTTTAAATATTTTAAGTGATTGTCAACGCCCTTTCTTTGGTGGCCAAAAAGGAGAGCAAGAACTCAAAATTTGCAACATTTGTGTCATCTCGTGCCTGCTCTGATTCTGTATTTGGAAATTCTGAGAATTCACTGGGATGTTCCAATACCTAGCATTGTGTTTTCATTCCAAAGTCACATTGTCAAAGTCAAAAAGAAGTTTCTGAAAGACATATAAGGAAAAAGATCTCAACGTCATGTTGCCTTAAAAAAACCCTAGCGAGGGGTGCCTGGGTGGCTCAGTCATTGGGCGTCTGCCTTCGGCTCCGGTCATGATCCCGGGGTCCTGGGATCGAGCCCCGCATCGGGCTCCCTGCTCTGCGGGAAGCCTGCTTCTCCCTCTCCCATTCCCCCTGCTTGTGTTCCTGCTCTCGCTCTCTCTCTCTCTGTCAAATTAATAAATAAAATCTTAAAAAAAAAAACAAAAAACCCTAGCAAGCCCTGCCCCTTTTGGGTAAAGGCACTAATCCCTTTGAATTTCAGGTATCAAAATAGTAGGACAGGCTAAGATTGCCTGAGACTCGGATGCACAGGGAGCCGAAAACCCTACGGAGCATCCTTTTATGTATGGGCTTCTTTTCTTTGGTGAAATGATGTTTTTTCAAAGGAAAAAACAGTTTGTTGTGAGAAAATTCATGCTCACTGTCTTGGGCATTGTTTCCGTTTCAGGGTGGGGTTATTTTGCTTAAATTGCACATGAATCGTTCAACACCAGTGCTACGGTATTGTAAGCTAAATAGTAGCTTTCTTACAGGTGACAGATGAGCAGCGCAGCTGAGGAGGCCCCATTAAGCAAAGTGTACTGTTTGGTGGAGAGAATCATCGAGGAACTGAGTGGAAAATCAGAAACCCTCAAGAGGTACGTCAAAGCAGCTCGGGGCCCGTATGTCACTCGCAGGCGCTGCTGAGCTGGGAAGAGCCTCGCTTCTCTTTGCCTTCTTCCTCCCCCCCCCCCCCCCCCCCCCGTGGAAGCCCACTGTTGCGTTAGAAAGATGCTCAGCTGAAGAAAAGGGAAATTCAGTTCAATGTGCATTGGCTACAGGGCTTCCATGTCAAAGTGTGGTCGTGATCACTGTGGGGCAAAATAAAAGCGTACTAAGCAGTAGACATTATCTACAGAGCTTCGAATCTATGGTATTCACTCTATTTTACATGTGCTTGTGCAAACACGTGCTCATGAGATATACACACAACCGCGTGAATATACTAAAGCATTTGTCTTGGTCTGGGGCTCATGACATATACACACAACCATATAAGTATACTGAAGCATTTGTCTTAGCTTGGGCTCCTATAACAGAAAACCACAGGCTGGATGGCTTATAAACAAAAGAAACTTATTTCCCACAGTTCTGAAGACTGTTCTGAAGGTGTGAGTTCAGGGTGCCTGCATCGTCGGGTTCTGGGGAGAGCCCTCTTCCAGGTTGTGGGCAGCCAGGAGAGGGCTCTCTGGGGTCTCTATTATCAGGGCAGGAATCCCATTCATGAGGACTCCATCTTCATGACCTACTCACTTCTCAAGGGTCCCACCTCCTAATACCCTCACACTGAGGGTAAGGATTTCAACACATGAATTTGGGGAGAACACAGACATTCAGCCCATAAGAGCATGAAATGAGATTTTAAAAAAGAAGCGAGCACATTCATTTCTGCTTGGAAAGTGATCCTAGGCTTATCCTGATTCTTGTTGAATGTTTCGAGCAGGGAGCCCACTCCTAATTCTACCCCCACTTCTTGTTCTCTCCATTCTACCTTTTGGGGGATACCGAGTCAGTATAATAGCCCTTTGTTCAATGTGTTCTGTGTCTTGATGGGCAGCAAAGCAACCCTTGAGGTGGTCAGCCCTTGAGCTGAGACAGGAGGTAATTCCACTGTGCAATGGACCTGGCACTTGCTGCAGGATGTGGTGTATAAGAAAACCAGAGGATCGCATGTTGTTCGTGGGTCCGGTGTCACTTCTTTGATATAAAGTGGGTCTCCTAGTGTTTGGATCTATTATGCAGGATCTGGTAAAAAGAAATCAGGTGGTTTGTGAGCCCTTACAGAGGCGCCACAGACAGGGATGAAAAATCCTAGCCAGAATATGTATCAATCCTAGCAGAACTGCATCAGTGTTCCCTCCAGGTTGAAAGGCGCTGTTGCAATCAACTTGCTACCAAGTAGCTGATTGGTCTCCTCCGGAGACAATACCATATTGAGAACTCAAGAGGTTATGTCTGCTGCTGACATGTCCAATATTCTTCAGCACCAGAAACTTTGGAGAGAGACAGCTCATCTTGATTTAGCTTTGTTTTTACTCCATCCCTGTTCCCATGACTACTTCATCCCTGGGCCCTCACATAGACCCTGGTGTGGCAAGGACAGAAACTGTCTGATCTCACTGGATGGGGAATTCTGTGTGCTCGATGTGCGTGTTCATCTGTGGCAGATGCTATGGTGGACACTGATAGGAGACATGGAGACCCGCACCCTCGGTGCCCAATCCCATAGGTCCATCCATAGGCCTCTTGCTCCAATGTCCTTGACTTTGCTCTTACAGTGTCACTCCTTGAATGCCTCTCACCTTCCAAGACATTTGCTTTTGGCCAGGAATTTGTATATGTACTTCCTTCAGAGCCTGTCTTCCTCACCTAAAGCTGACAACTGGGAGAATTCTTCAAAGCTGTGCCCATCAGGCTAGTTTCCCCACTGTAGTGATTTTCACGGCTTCCAGTGAGTGGACTTGAACTTTCTCAACTGTCCATTTTCAGTCTGTACCAATATTTCAAGTTGATCCATCCATGAACAAGGCTCAAATTATTTTTTTCTTTTTCTACTGGTTAACTCCAGCATAGGGAATCCCCTCTTCTCCCCCCTTCCCCTACTAGGCCGTAAAGGAAAGCTAAAGAAGTGATATCAGGTCAAGAGAGGTGGGTGACATGGGATCCGGGACTCTGGTTTGTTTAATTTTTTGGTGCTTTGTGGACCTGCTTGGCTTGAATGCAGAATTGCCTATTATCTATGACATACCAGTGTACCTGCTCTGCCCTGTGACTTGGTGGATATGACATTTCCTACTCAGATAAGCATCTCCACTTGGATGATCACATGATGTCCCCCGTTCCCACCCCAGTCTATGAGAGCGGAGCACTGTGCTCAAGAGAAGCTTCGTGAATGGTGAAGTGTGCTCATGCAGTAGGCACGGTGTTGTTGGGACTCAGATCTCTAAGGAAGGGCCAGTGCTGATAACTTTGAGGCTGGTTTTGAGAATGTGGAGAAAAAGTCTGTAAATCAGCCAACCAAGCTTCCAGGACAGAGGATCTTTGCCATAGTGATCCTGGCAAGACAGTGAGCAATCGGGAAGGAGTGTGCCTCTTCTTTCTCCAGCCTTCTGGCTGCCTTCCTGCCACATACTGGGGACCACAGGCAAAGGAGAAATGGGTTTTTGCAGAGTCCCAACACCAGCATCAAAAGCAAAGTTCAGAAGGGAGGGTTCAGAATGCCAGACCGTGGCTTACTAACCTACACGTCTGACAAAATCGTAAACAACAGATAAGGCCAAATAAATCCAACTCTGTCCAATTCTCATAAATCCAGATTCAAACCCCTTGGTGCTTTATCAACAGCATTTATAGAAACGCTTCCAAACTCTGGAATAGGTGAGTGTCCCAACTCATTCATTCATTCACTCACTCATTCCCTCTTTCATTAATTCATTCTTTCTTTCTCAAACAGTTACTGTACATCTGCTGTATGCTACACCCTTTGGCTGGTTGCATTGTCCTTAAGAATCTTTGACACACTTACTCCCTGCTGTTAAACCAGAACAGCCAGAGTTAGAAGGAGAATAAGGCAGAGAAAATAATTATGTAGGCCAAGAAGAAAGTTTCAGGGAGAAGAGCGTTCAATTTCAAATGCTAAAGAGAGCTCTAAATAGATGAATTAAATGAATAAAACCATCCTCTCTAAAATTAAATATTGGCTTCCGGTTAGAGAGAACAATTTACTACCACCAAGGTTATAAGACATTTTGGATGCATTATTAGTTGATAGTTTCTCAGAGAAGAAAGAAAATAGCTTTTTAACCACATACAGCCTGCGTAAGAAATAAGAATGCGAATTGAAGAAGGAATCAGAGGAATTCTAAAGGGGGAGTCTACAAAAAACAAGCTGTTCTTCAGGGAAGAAGAAAACTGTCAGGTAGCATGTAAATACAGTTGAAAACGAATGCCTCTGGTTTGCTATTAATTTAGTCATTCTGGGACTCCTAAGCAGCATTACTTTGCCTCTATGGTGTTCTGTTTCCTGTGCTTTGTTTGACCTATTGTTAATTTCTGATGTATTTTTATAATTATCTTTTTTTTTTTTTAAAGATTTTATTTATTTATTTGACAGAGAGAGAGACACAGCGAAAGAGGGAACACAAGCAGGGGGAGTGGGAGAGGGAGAAGCAGGCTTCCCGCGGAGCAGGGAGCCCGATGCAGGGCTCGATCCCAGGACCCTGGGACCATGACCTGAGCCGAAGGCAGACGCTTAACGACTGAGCCGCCCAGGTGCCCCTGATGTATTTTTATAATTATCTTAATTAAAACATCTTTTATTCACCCCCAGGATCAAGGCAGAGGGTAATTTGTAAAAACAAACAGTTAAGCATGTGCACCATTGTGGGGACTGGGGTCAGGGAGGGAAGCCGGATCGTTTCTACTGATGTGGAAAGAGTAGCCCAGAGGAGGCTGGAGGAGGTGATGCGGCATGAAGCCAGGGCCCCCAGGAAAGCCTGTCGCTGAAGAAGGCTCTGGAGGATGGCTTTTATTGTGGATGGCACCCTGTTTCCCACAGTTGACTGGGAAACCTCTACTCCTGGGAGCCTCTAGGCAGTGACCCATCCTTGCTGCAGTCCATCCTCCAGGACGTGAGAGGTGTCATCCTGGACAACAAAGCCTTCACTTAGCAGAAATAAAACAGGTGTCAAAAAAAGCCATTCTCAGACTGACTCTTCATCCCTGAGGTTATTGGGCACTTTTCACTGCTTCTTGTGATGTAATGATTGAAGCTAGAGAGTTTCTTTTGCACTATTACAGACCATTCCGTATCTGATTTGCAACATATAGTAAGCAGAATAAGACCATGAAAGTTATGATGCTTTACCTTAAGGAGGGTTTAGTGTAAAGTTTTCTTATTTCCTCATGTTGATCTAAAACCCAGGCATTTTCTTCAATGAATTGCATTATTTTTTTAATGTTGCTAAAAGAAATGCCAAGTTCAACATCACACAGTAGTGAATTCTTTGCTTAGAGTGATAGCTTATAATAGGAACCATGTACCAAAGTATAAAATCTTTGATGTTGACATGCACTTTAATAGCCGTAGATAATTGTTTTAAGGCCATTAAGGAATGAATATGGGGGAAAGCCAATTTTCTTTGCAGTAGTTTTAGAGATAGGCAGTTTTAAAAGTGGATTTCATAAAAAAGGATGTTTGTAACTCTAGTTTCCATTGTAGCATCCAAGTGTAGAAAAACCTGGAGGACAATATAGATAGAAGCCAAAACTTTCAAGAATCACTTGCCCTGCTCTCAATGTGTACCACAATTGTACAACTTGAAGGCTAGAATTTTAGACGATACTCTAAGGAGTGTTGAGCCTATCCCCACATTGTGAGTGTTAGTCAATTTTGCTAAGAAAGCCTTGCTTCCTGAAATCCAGACCCGGCGTCCCCTTCAACAGCACTCAATGACTCTCAGGTCAGAGATCTCAGTCACGTTGACTGAGGATCCAGGTCCATGTGTATGACACCCCAAATCACCCCCATAACCCTCACACACTTTGGAGGAGCTACTTTCTTAGGATCGTTTCTGTCACCACATCCTGAACCTGTATCCATTACCTGTGTTTCCTTCATGTACCGGGGAGGTGACACTCAGCCTCATTGCTGTTTGCACACATGTGCCTTAGGAACATTCTCACACCATTTACCAGGGTTTCCACTTCCCCGGGGATTAGTGATGTTGCAGGGGATTCACGCCACTTACTTTCTCCTCTTTTCTCTCTTCTGTTCCCATCTTCACACCCTTTCTCTGTCCTTGTGCTTCTTTCTAAAAGATAAAAGGAAGGAGAAGGAGAAGGAGAAGGAGAAGGAGAAGAAGGAGAAGGAGAAAAGGAGAAATTCCCATTTTACACAGGATCCACTGAGTCCTCCAAAGATCAGGGGTCCACAGAACCTCCTTCTCAGCGGTTCCACCCAGTCCTTCCCTTGACTGAGGATCTTCTCGCAGCAGAAGTCTCTACCTGTTATGGGGAAGCACAGCTTTCTCCATGTCTATATCTCAAAAGTGCCTACATATACGATTTCTTTCATTCTTATGGTACCATCTGAGCAGTGGGAGTTTTCGAATTTGAGAGGAGAAATACTGGCTCAGAGAGCTAAGAAAGAGATGAAGAAAGCCAAGGATATTAAATCACTATCTTTTTTTGTTGTTGTTGTTACATCCGGGAATGTTTAAACAGCATGTTAATGTCCTCAGTGGGGAAGCATCTCATTTCATGCCAGAGACCGATATGGACACACACATTTCGGTTAAACCAGGTCTTTCCCTGACTAAAGAGAAAATGCTATCATCTCAGCAGATATAGATTTGATGACTTCACAATGAGAGGGGGGGACAAAGCCCCTCTTCTCTGCAGTACGCCAGCAGGTACTGGGTGGGGAGGGGAGAAGCCTGGTGTTCTCAGCCACTCCTTCACTGGAAGCACATTTTGGACCAGGATTAGACAGGGCCGTTGTGTTATGATGCAAAGTAGTTTTTAGTGATGCTGTCATTTAATTTTAAATTCTGGACTCTGCTCCTGCTCTCTAGAGGAGGATGGGGTCCTTCTGTTGCCCTCCATTAACATACAGAGACCCCATAGCCATTCACTATACACAGACGAAGACTATTCTTATGTCTATGTATTCTATATGTAAATGGCTAAGTGTTTTTGTACTTTGTCTTAACATGGAGCAGAACTTACCATATAACTAAGATTTCCAGTACCTAAATTATCCATTGCTAAGTTACCTAGAAAAATCTCCAAATGAAGCATTCACATCTTCACTCTATTATTGCAAAATAACAAACTGTCCATCAACAAATGGTACTGTGTCTTTTGACTCCTCAGTTTGCTTGCTGGGAGAATTTCAGATCAGACCTTTTATTTATCTTAAAAAGATAAGAAAACTTTCATAATATAGGTATATATATGTATATATAATATGTATGTATATATGTATATATGTATATATGTGTGTATATATATATGTGTATATATATATATCTCCAAGAATAATTTGGTTGAAATAGTTTCTTTCAAAATATTGTAATGTGTGACTAATATAAAATATGACTATAGAAAATGCTAGGGAAATACACTAGGGCAAGAATCAGAATCACTGTTGATCCCTGGTTGAATAGATACATTCCTAATCTTTAACAAAACTACTGTACAATGGAAACTTTGTGAATTCAGGCCATTCTTCCAGGCTCTTGATTTGTAAATAGTTTTTAATTTTGGTAAAATCATTTTGTGTTTGCTTGATAAAAGAAACAACTCATATAAAAAGACTCATTGCACTATAAAAATTTTTTGAAAGATTTTATTTATTTATTTATTAGAGAGAGAGAGAGAGAAACAGCATGAGAGGGGAGAGGGTCAGAGGGAGAAGCAGGCTCCCTGCTGAGCCGGGAGCCCGATGTGGGACTCGATCCCAGGACTCTGGGACCATGACCTGAGCCGAAGGCAGTCGCTTAACCAACTGAGCCACCCAGGCGCCCGCACTATAAAATTTAACAAATTTAATATAAGGAGGTTTAGGGTCACTGTATCGCGGTCCAACAAAAATTTGTTGAAAGCTTATTTCATGATAAACACTGGAGAGTTGGGAATAAAAAGGCAAAGGTATTTTTTCTTAAAGATTCATTTATTTATTTTAGAGAGATAGAGTGTGTGAGCAGGGCAAGGGGCGGGGAGGGGGACAGAAGGAGAGGGAGATAGAGAATCTCAAGCAGACTCCCCACTGAGTGTGGAGCCTGATGTGGGGATGATCCCATGACCCTGAGACTGTGACCTGAGCCAACATCAAGAGTCAGATGCTTAACTGACTGAGCCACCCAGGTGCCCCTAGGCAAAGTTCTGAGAAACTAATGAGTAGATAGACTTTGTAATCATTTATATGATGCATTATAACAAAACAATGTTATAATAACAGCTAGCATTTCATGGACATTTATAATGTCCTGGACATTGTTTCTAAATCCTCACCTATTTTTTATTTTTTATTTTTTGTAGCTAATTTAAACCCCAGAAGGATCTTATGAGGTATATCCTATCATTATTCCCATTTTATAGATAAAGAAACTGAGGGACCAAAATTAGCCCAAATCACATAGGTAGCAAGTGGCAGAAATGGTACTTGAAAGCAAAGAGTTGTAAGTTACCTCATGCTGTGTAGACTCAACAGGCAGTGACTGATTCTAACCGGGAGCATGGAAGGTGGGGGAGAATTCACAAGTAAGGTGGATTAGACTGGTGCTTTGAAGAATGAGTACAATCTTCTCCAACATTAAAGGGAAAAGAACATTCTGGGATTACAGAGATGAGCATGAGCAAAAGCACAGGGGTATAGAAGTGCTTGATAGATTCAAGGGATAGTGTATAACTCAATAGTTGTGTGGTTGGAGACAGATAGAGAATCTCAAGCAGACTCCCCATTGAGTGTGGAGCCTGATGTGGGGATGATCCCATGACCCTGAGACTGTGACCTGAGCCAACATCAAGAGTCAGATGCTTAACTGACTGAGGGGGAAAACTGGGGCCATTTCAAGAGTTTTTGTTTTTTTCCAGGCCTCCAATGGCATGATTTTCAAAGTCTGTGGATCCTTTCAAGTCTAACACATTGACTTTTTTGCATTTTCATCATAAATATTCATATTTACTAGCGTCAAGTCATAGGCAACATACATAACGTTCCTGAACGTTGTCATTCTGTGATGTGAAATGAATGAGTGCACGTGTGTAAACAGATACAGGTTGCTCATACACATGATCAATTTTGCTAAATAAAGTATTATTTTTCTCTAGATGCATATGAGTAAGTTGAAAATACTGGCTTAGATAATGAGCAAACAGGCTAATGTACAATGAAATAATTTTCATCCTGGGTAAGCCCAGTTTCTTCACTTCATTAGTTTTTAATTAAACCTCTGTCTGATTAAGTCCTCCATCTCTTTTCCACAAACTTTGCTTGTAAAATTTCCTTCTTTTGGTCTTTTAGCAGCCTCTAAGCAAGGTGAAAAGCAATATTGTTCAATTACTGTCTGGTATCTTCCTTGTGCACATCATCTATTCTTTTAGTTAAAATATACTGTAAAAAAAATGATCAGAAAAGCAATTCAATAGGGTAAGAATAGAATGTATAGAATATATAGAAGGTAGAGAAACTGTGATGGGCAAGGACCTAGTAGAGAGCATGGGCCTTCCCAGAGCATCCCGAGGTTCTTTAACACGCCCTGACAATGGATAAAAAGTTTTCCTGGGCTTCTGAACCTGATTCTGACCTTTCTTAAGTTCAGCCAAAGGGGCATATCAGTTTCCTCAACTAGCAACAGCAAAAGACGGGGAAGACCAGTCCCGTGACCAGAAGTCCCGCCAGGCCCTTGCCCCAGCTTCTGCAAATGTTCAAGGTGGGCATTATCGAGACACGGCATCCAAAGCTTCATCACAAAACCTGTCTGTGGGGCACAGCCCCCTGCCCATCCCTCCTTTAGAGGTTATTCTAACCTTTCATTCACTCACTCTCTTCCTCCATTTCTTATTTAGGGAGCAAATTTATTCAGAACGACGATGAGCTGACGCCGCTGGAATGGAGGGAGAATTCCCAGAAACACAGGAACAGCGCTGGGAAGATGTGGGCTCCTGGAGACCCGGGGAAGCTGGGTTTGCCGGAGGAGGGCGTGGTCATCAGGGACCCTGTCACTGAGTCTCAGAGTGTGACGACTGAAGGGTGCTCAGGAGGGCCACTGGGGCTTCCCCAGGAGATGTTGCAGTGAGATGGCAGAAGCAGAAGAGGAAGTCAGGGGGGAACGAGGCTCTGCAAGTCGGGGGTAAAGGTTACTTTGAGGCTTGCTTTCTGTGCAGGGTGAGGGGACGATAGTGAAGTGGCTGGGACAGAGGTGGGATTAAAGCAGACAGGTCTTTAAATGGGAGAGATTTGACTGTATTCCAAGGAAGCCGAGACCCCAGCGGTGTGGGGCACGGGAGGGAGCACTGCATCACATAGAGTACTTGCCTTTGCATGGGGCTCAAGCCTTGTACAACACGTTTTATTTCAGTACCACGGTGTCTGGCTTCAGGTTAGCAATAGGGCAATTATTAGACAGCTAATCAATACGGTTGCTCCACCCCCTCCTCTTCTGATTATGTAATTATCCACAGAGCTATTCCAAGAACCACGGGCTGAGCTCTTTTCTCCCCACATGTAGCTGGAGGAACTCTATTCCCTACGGAGACTTCTCTTGCTCCCTAAATTTTAATTTATTAACTGTTTCACCTGAAAGCAATCACCCTTGCAGTCAATTCCCCAAATAAAACATCTGCCTTTTCAATTCAGACAGCTATAAGTGAAGAAATACACCAGGGGAGCAGAATTATGTTCTCTTTTAGAGAGTAGAGATGTTTACAAAGACATGCCTCTGACACCAGCTGCCTGGTCTGCATCACGAATGAGCTGCACCCTTGAGAAGGGGTGTGTCTTGGGTTCACCTGCAGACGCAGAGGCAGCTCCTGGCCATCCTCCTCCCTCCTGTAGTAATTGACCTTTTACAGAGGCTACCTGAGACTCGCAAGCTCGGAGGTCATTAGTTCTCCCAGCGCTCTGTTTTCCTGTAACATCTATTTGCATGACATTTGTGGTTTTAATATGCTTTAAAATCATTGATCTCCTGAGGCCCTTAAGGTGCCACTTTGCAAGTCTGTTAAGAAGGAGGTGATGCCCATGCTCACTTTTCCTCAAACCTTGGTCTAAGTATGGAAGTCTGGGGGCAAATGTGGGTGAGTCTCTTATACCGTGTAGTATTTTTATCCCTCATAAGAAGTGTGCATGAGGCAGACCCTGGGGAAAATATGCTATTAATATATGGCTTTTCTCTCTGCTTTTTTTTTTTCCTGACTATTTGAGCCCTTTGGAGATTTGTTTTTTCCCCATCACTTACAAGCAGAGCTGGTGGAGATCCTGGAAAATCGAAACCACAGAGTTCAGAGGTCCTGTCTGTTTGCAAACCTCTTCCTCTTCAGGAGCTCAGCTGAGAGCCCTGCAGGGCCGTCTGTAATTATTACCCCTGCTTTCACAGGAGAAAGTGCAGACCCAGGTCCCAGGGAGTCCAGGAACATTTCTTTCTTTCTGTCACTTGTATACCCATACTCCTCTTGTCACACAAGTGAGCAGGGGACAAAGATAAGCCTCTGAAATGTTGTCTTCCTTTTTGTGAAGAAAAAAAAAAGATGACTGTAATGACTAACCACCCAAGCAGCCCACACAATAGTGTTCAGGGCAAAGAAAGAATGGAGGGTTGGGCAGAAGAGACTAGAAAAAAAAATCTGTGCTACGAAGGGTCTAAATGATGCTCACCTACCTCTTCACATTAAGTAATGATGCTTTGTAAAATCATCACAGGACTTAGTGGGGTAGAATCCCACAGGTTCACTGGATGCTTCGCAAGGAATAAACACAGTGGTGTTGGAGCAAAGCTCTACTTGACCCATTTCAGAGTGAAACCAAAAAAGCATGCTGCAATCTTATATACCAGGAACAACATGGGGTTTATTTATTTTTTATTTTTTAAAAGATTTTATTTATTTATTTGACAGAGAGATAGAGAGGGGGAAAGAGAGAGAGAGAGAGCACAAGAAGGGAGAGCAGCAAGCAGAGGGAGAGGGAGAAGCAGGCTCCCTGAGCAGGGAGCCTGGTGAGGGGCTCGATCCCAGAACCCTGGGATCATGACCTGAGCCGAAGGCAGACGCTTAACCGACTGAGCCACCCAGCCATCCCGACATGGGGTTTATATGGTATGTGAAACAAAGGAGCTAGTTCTAGATGTGATAAGAAAAAGGAAAAGGGTGGGGACAAAAGATTGCATGTTGGTTCATTCAGTAACTGCTTAACCACAGGTGCAGTTGAAAATCATCTTTGCCTTCCAAGGTAGACATGTTTACAGCTATAAATTATCCAAAGTTTCACAATTTCCTTATATGTTCTACATCAATAATTTTTTAAAGTTCCATAACATTTTAAGTGTATATAGAGATGGTTTTTAAAGAGTTATTTGTCAGATAGAGAAAGAGAAGTGCTGTGGCCAACTAATTTGAAACCAAGGCCCTTCCCTCCTTCCTGAATTCAGAAAACTCAACTGAGGAGTTCTGTAATTTGTGATAAATGACAGAACACCCTCAAATTTAATCTTACTTGTTATCTTTGCCTAAAATTGATTAGTCTGAGAATAGGCAATTTGTTTAGTGCCTTGGGTCATAGACATTCTACATGCTTCAGCTTTCTCATCAGCACAGAGAAGGCAATTTACAAAGCATTACCTGAATAAATCAAGTATTTTAGACCCAAGCGATTCCTTTATAGTTTCTGCTCTAGACTGAGTATTTTTGTCCCTTCCAAGTCCTTATGCTGAAACCTAATCCCCAGTGAGGTGGTACATGGAGGTGGGGTCTTTGGTTGGTGGTCAGGTCATGGAGGTAGAGCCCCCATGAATGGGATTAACACCCCAATAAAAGGGACCTCCCTTGCCCCTTCCATCATGGGAGGACACAGTGAGAAGAACCAGGAAGTGGGCTCTCAACAAACACTGAATCTGCCAGCGCTCTGGAATTTTCCAGCTTCCAGAACTGTGAGAAATATATTTCTTTTGTTTATGAGCCATGCAGTCTACGGTAATTTTTGTATAGCAGAGCCTGCGCTAAGACAGTTTCTTTTAATTAAAGATAATTTTCTTCTTCAGAGGAGACTTATGCTTCCGATTTCATATTTTCTGTCTCAGAGAGGTGGCTTACACTATTCTATTCCCAGATGAACCCGTGATGGCTTACGTCTCATCCTCTTCAGAGTTTGGGGGCTGCTTCTTCAGGTGACTTTCTGGAATGAAGCCTTGTCCCTTTAATTGTTTTCACTATCACTTTGCATTAAGAAATGGTATGTTGAGATAGCCATGTGGTGGAGAAGGAATTGGTTTCCCTCCCTCCCTAAAGGAACTTCAGAGTGCAAATTCAAGGCAAGTTACATGTATGGAATATGGGAATTTGAGAGTAGCTTTCTAGAAAAATCTTAGTTATTTTTCTACTTCCAATTTTCTTTTTCCTCCAGGCAAGTCAGATTGTTTCTGTATTAGTCCCAGCCTCACTCGATCCTGGCATTCACAGCATTCAGAGAAAAGTGCATGTTTAATCTTGACCCCTGCTAGATTCCAGGGTCCATGAAGGCAGAGAGGATAATATTTTTCTTACTTATTATTCTCAGATACTATATCCAGCACATTTTAAAGTGCTCAGTAAATAATTTGCCGAATCTCACTGAAGCAAACACTCTTTTTCATAGAATATTAGAATTGGATGTTTTATTTAAAAAAAAAGTATTAAAAAATTATTCATTCAGATGTTTTAAAGTCTGTATGCTAATTCCAACATTTCTATCCTGTCTGGTTTGTTTCTATTGACTGTTCCTCCCTCCCCAACTTATGGATCATATTGTTTTGCTTCTTGGCTTGTTTGTAATTTTTGATTGTGTGCTGGACTCTGGAGCCAGGCTGGATTTTGTTTTCTTCTTTTAAAGAATGTTTAGTTTTATCCTGGTAGACAATTTCCTACAGATCAGCTCAATTCCTTCAGGGCTTGTTGTTAAACTTTGTTAAGATGAGTCTGGGCCAGCCTTATCAGCAATGTATGTGTGGTTTTCCTTTAGGCCTGCCTCACCTCTTGGTCAAATTATTTCACTACCATGACTTTTGGTTTCCTTACCTCAAAATGCAGTTAATAATGTTGTAGTAGACAGAGTAATGGGTCTCCCAAAAATGTCCACAACTCAATCCCCAGAACCTGTGAATATGTTACTATGATATGGTTAAATCAAAAATCCTGAGATGGGGAGATTATCCCAGATTATCTGAGTGGGCCCCATTGTAATCATGAAATCTTTAAAAGGGAAAAGGAAAGAGATGTGTTGAGGGAAACAGAGGTCAGAAACATGCAATAGGGAGGCCATGAGTCAAGAATGCAGGTGTCTTCCAGAAGCCAGAAAAGGCAAGGAATTCAGAAAAGAGTGTAGTAGCCCTGTTGACACTTTGATTTTAGGACTCCTGACCTTCATAGATTTAGGATAATAAATCTGGATTATTTTAAGCCACTAAGTCTGTGATGATTTTTTGTTGAAGCAATAGGAAGCTCATACAAATGCCTACCTTAAAGTCTGTAGAGAAGACTAGAGCCGGTGTATGTTATGCATTGGTAGATGATCAATACATTGCCTCTTCACAGTCCCTATGTGCTTTCTGAGGCTGGTGGTAGAGTTCCCTGGCCTGAAAGCATTGGCCATAGTTACAAAAGTAATGCTGGCATTAAAATGTACACAGTGTTTTATAGTTTATAAAGCTACTTAATGGGCATTATTGAATTTAAAACTCAGAAGGGAATCATTGTAAGTTAGAAATGTAAATATAGAATTTAAAATTGTAACTATAACTAAAGAATTCCCTATTTTACACATGGAGGAACCATGGTTTCTGGAGAATTTGACCTTCCTTTACAGACGCAAAAGGAATAAGAATGAAATCTGAAATTGTATTTCTGGATTCTGCATTCAGGATCTTCTCCCCATTTCTATCTATCTTGCGCTGTTCCTGCTTGTGATGAAAGCCTGGGGTATAGCTTCTTTTTTGTTTGCACCTCTTCTTTTTATGGTGAAGATAAAAATTCAAAGACAAAGACCACAGCCTCTGTCTCCCTTTCTTCTCTCCATCCCAACCCTAACTAAGTCCTAACAAAAGAAGTTCCCTTAGTGGGTTTTTTAAAAAAAATTATTTTTTCTTCCAGGTTTTTTTTTTTCCCCTTGGAAACCTTTCTAAACTTGAAAGTAGCCTTCCTTCTTAAAGGGATTCCTTCCTGATTATGTATCACATAGTGGTGGAACACAAAATAGCCAGTCTGGCTTCTGTTTTGTTGCTTTCTTGCTACATTTGTAGAACAATTCATTCAATCTCACTCAGTTTCAGCCTCCCCTTCTGAAAGTCCAATGGCATTGCTATATTACTCTGAAATGTTATTTTCAGAATAACAGCTTCAAATGGTTTGAAAGCTTTTAAAACATTTTGCTTCCATTTAAATGCATGTTTCAAACCAGGCTTCCAAATGTCCAGTGATTCAAAAACACCTTTAGGTAATATCTTCAAAGTAAATTCCAGCCACTGATTGACAGAAATGAACTCCTAGGGTGTTGAAATATACATCTACTCTTTATTGCCACATCCACTTAAGCACTTCACAATGTGGAGTCAAATCTGTTAGAATAGCCCTTTGGACATGTTTGTCTTGTTGGATTCAGGATGTATTCATTTCTGGCTGCCAAGGGTGTAGTTTGCTTCTCTTTAGGGTGCTCAGTTTGAACTGACATCTGTTACAGATACTGCCTGACTAACGAAGCCTTTTTATTTTCTTAAAGTGTGATGTGACCCAGGGCAGCTCAAGGATGAAAAAAAGAAAGACAAATAAAACAAGAAAGACCAAGATTTCACACCAAAATACATTTTTAAAGGGATGCATGATGCATTTTTTTTCATTACAGTTTAGGAACGCAAAGCACAGACGCTAGGTTCTGTTAATCCTTAAATCGAGTTTTCGGCAGGTGCCGCCTGCTGTCGCCCCATAGGGTTCTTTGACCGTGACTTACATGCTCTGTCCACTTTAACAGGGAAGATCAGAGGCTTGAGATCTTTTATGAATTTCCCCTGAGGGAGAACGTGGCTAGTTATGCAGAGTAAATTAAACAGCCTGGGATAAACAAAAAGGCTATCACCATTGTGATGATTCCATTTAGTGTGGTGAATTTGATTTCAGAAACTGTGCAGAGTTGTGAAGTCAGAGGTAAGACTCCCTCAACACGCCAAGGTGATTAATTATTGGCTGAGGTGGTAGAAAAAATAAGGAAACAGTCTCTTTCTAATGCCTTACCTCCTGACTCTATTTTTCAGACTCATTTCAAATATTTAGGGTCAAGGTAGACCACCTTGCCCCAGATAGAAAAGACCAGTGAGTATCTGGAGACAAAAAAGTTGATCACGATCATTGTTACTGACCGTTGCCAACACTAGTCTGTTTTTTTTTTTAATTATATCACATGTCATCCTCATGAAAGACATTTGGAGGTGATGGAGTAACCCCTGTTGTAAAGATGAGGAAACAGAGGACAGAAGTGTTTAGGAACTTGGCTGAAATTGTCAAGGCAATAAATGGAGAGTCTTAAAGCTATTTGAACTCTGAATCTTTTGCTGTACCTGCTACAAAATAACATCATCTCCATAAAACACTGGGGAAAAAATCTCTTTATGGCAAGATTACTCTACAAAAGAGTGCAATACAAGATCCACTTTATCCTTTTATAGTCAATGCCTTTTCCTGACTCACATACCATAGGTCAGTTGGAATTGAGAAATATGTTAAGATATAATGGTTATCATCCAGCCATTGATGTAGGATTTCTTTTATATCCCCAAGTTGATTTCCTTTTTTTTTTTTTTTAAGATTTTATTTCTTTATTTGAGAGGGAGAGAGAGAGAAGGAGAGAGAAAGTGAATGAGTGGGGGCAGGGGTAGAGGGAGAGAATCCCAAGCCTGTTACAGGGCTTGATCTCCCAACCCATGAGATCATGACCTGAGCCGAAACCAAGAGTTCAACGCTTAACCAACTGAGCCACCCAGGCGCCCCTATCCAAGTTGATTCCTAAAATGTCAATTTAAATCCCTGAGGGTGGGGACTTGGCTTTGTTTACATTTTACTGCTGACTTAATAAGTGAATGGGAAAAATCACAGGTTCTGTCCAAACTGTAGGGGTGATAACAATTCATTTGGCCATCTATAACTGCTTCAAATACAATATTTAATTTTTCAAGGAAATACCACCTTGGAATAAATGATAATTTGAGGGGGTAAATGACAATATATATTTGCAGGTGGGACACTATTTGTGCATCAAATCCAAATCTCTCTCAGCAAATTGAGCTCACTGGTATGCACTAGTGGAGAGAACAGACTCAACAGGCCACCCAACTAGACTTTGCTTTGGAAACTCAAAGAGGCAAAGAATGATGAGCAGTGCAGAGAATCTGATCTGGAGGTTTCTCAGAGGCCCAACACTGAGACAGCATGGACTCTGGGGAGAAACGATGAGAGCAAGCCCAAATCCCAGGAAGCAGCCCCAGGATGGGGTCACTGTACAGATGTGAGTAAGTGTACAGATTCGGAAAAGTACAAGGAAATAGAAGGTGAAGCGTTAGTCACATGACAAAGAATCACCTGTCTATGTGATCTTTCATTCATCCACGCATATAGATAGTAATTGCTCTCAGCACCTGCACTTTGAATGCAGAGAACCCGAAACATGGGGTTACGGAGGTGCTGGACAGAGTGTGAGAATAAAATACTACCTCCGGCCTCACTCTGCTAGACGAGACCAACGTGCAAAAGGAGCAACTACAATGCGATTTTGTTGCTATTGTGAATAGAGGCAGAAAGAGTGCCGCTCATGTCCAGAACAGCAGTGTGATGTACTCTGATTGTTGAGTTCAAATGGTTGTATTAACAAGATTACCTTTGACTTGGATTTTGAGGAAGAATATTCTTTTGACATAAGAAGAAACAGAGAAAAGAAAATAAAGATCATTCCAGAGAGAAAGTAAAAAAAAAAAAAAGTTAAAAATGTTAGAGTGATGACAAGAAACAGCCTATTTGTCTTTTTTGAGAAACTGATTATAAAAAATAGATACCTCTCCCCAAGAAAATGCAGGTATCTATTTCCCCCCCAAGTTTACTTATACTTATCAGGGGCATTACACTCTTTCCTTAAATTAGATTTGCCACTTCCAGCAAAGAGCATTTTGCGGGATGTGGGCACAGTGACTTTGCTCTCGAAGCCCATGCCAACGCATTCATGTTTACTGCACAGCCGGCTTAATCGCAAGAAGACCTCCCAGACAGAGATCATGTTTCAAATGCGCTGCAGTACTTCTTTCCACGAGAGACTTTTATGTTGTGTGTTTTTTTTTTATTCCTCTCTGTTCACTTTGGGGATAATTGTTTGCATTTGTAATATGTGCAAGCACAACATCTGCCTCCAAGTGAGCTCCTGTGTTCACTAGTCAATGAAGCAATGAAGCATTTGAAATGCAAGAACATTTCTCAAAACGCTGTTGCTTGTTAATAATTCTTCATGCTTGGAATGTTGCATCTCTTGCACCCTGAGCCTATTAATCTTGAAACTAACACAAGTTACATGGTTCTCATTATGTGCCGTTGAAGAATACAATAGAAAAGCAGAGTGAGCTCTCGTTGGAATCTTTCAGGCAAATATTTTGGGGAGTGGATCTTACTCAAGGAATGAAGAATTTTATTAAAGTAATATTTTATTTATTGGATTAAAAACTTAGCCTGCCAGACTCTGGGAGAAAGCTTTTTCTAAAAAATCAATAAGATAAGAGTATTAATCTAGTAGAAAAATGAAGTTGGCCCATAACTACATTAGAAGATATTCAACCCCACCAGGAATTGCAATTAGTAAAAAATATAAAAAAGGAAATGCCCTTTTCTTCACTTAAATTCCAAACCTGAAAAATGAAGGGTAATACCTCACACTTGTTAGGGAGGGTAAAACCAAGAGTACAAATTCGTGTAAGTTTTCTGGAGGGTAATTTGGTGTATTGTGCCAAAATTTGAAGAAAAAAATGTCATAATATGGGCTTAGCAATTCCTCCTTTTAGAGTGTGTCTGCAGTGTTATAAATTTCTAAATACATTTGTACAGAAATGGTCATTGTTAAAATGTGTAACATATCGAAAAATTGAAAAACTAACTAAAAATTGAAAATTAACTAAATTTCCTAAAATAGGATCGGTCTACTACATATATCATGTGGGTCCATGTGAAAGACCCTGCAATCAATCTCTATCTATCTATCTACATATTTGTATGTAGTATATTTATGAACATATACTTATTGTCATAGAAAGAAGTTTACAATGTTCATTGGGGAAATTGTCAATTGAAAATACTTGAAACAAAAATTATGAGTATGAGTTGTTAAAAATTATTTATATACATTTTACAGAGAAAAGTTTGGAAGCATATACAAAGAATGTCAATAGCTGTTATCTCTGGATAATAGGATTTTAAGTTACTTGTTTCTATTTGCTTGCATTTTCTCAGCTTTCTCAATTACCATGTGTTATTTCTTTATAATGCAAAACATGGGACATATATCATATGACAACAAAAAGAAAAGCAGAGTTCATTTAATATTTTATTACAGAAACTGGATAGAGATACAACTTTAACTGTGAATATTTTTAAGTTTGGTTTTCTTCACTCTTCACTCAACATTCACTCCCCCACCCTCTGCCACTGCATGTAAGGGAAACACTCTACTAGATGAAGCAAACTAAATGAGCAGATGTGGATGAAAAGTCTACGATTAAATTCCATGTGCAGAAGCTATGGAGCAAATCTACAATGGCATATTGGCCAATTCAAGACTCAATTAACAGAAAATTTGCAATCTGGTCAAAATAAATGTTCAAATAAAATGGTAATATGCCTTCTACTGCCTCATAACGATAAATGAAATTTCATAAACGAGATGAATAGAAGGAATATTTTAAAATTTCGAATTTTCTTCCAACTCTCAGCGCGGCCAGGGAATGATGTTAATGATAGCACACAGCTGTAATTTCATATATAAATCAAATCATGCCCCAACCTTGTCATGAAAGGAAACAGAGCCTCTCTGGCCCGTCTAGTGAACTGAAGGAAATCAGGTTTTGAATCACTCACTTTTTGTCAGTCATTCACCAGGCATGTATGGAACGCCTCTGAGAGGCACAGTACAGTTTTAGACCCTGGAGGAGGATTAACATCACGGTCATGGTCATCATGGAGTTTGGAAACAATCTAGAACTAAGACACATGCAACGTCAAGTAACAGTGAAGAGGTGTATGTTCTTACACATCTAGATCAGTGGTACAGACCCTTAGCAAGAGGCTAAGAAAGCACATGGAAGGAGTTCTTCTGATGAACAGGATTACAGGATACAGAACAGAGAGGGAAAGGCCAGTCCAAAAAGAGGAATATGGTCATGTGAGGAGTGCAATATTTTCTGTTGAAATTATTTCTTAAGTAGTTTTGTAGGGAATGCATGTGTGGAAAGCTCCAAATATAATGTAGACAAAGCATAATCTTCTCTTGGACTGTTGAATTGAGAAGTAGGAAAACAGTATGCAGGGGTAGAAAGGAATGTAGAGTTGGCTCTAAGATGGAATATTTGCTGGGTTATGTTTTATTTATTCATTAAACGTATTAGGATTGCCTGCCATGTCCCAGGAAGTATGCAGGGCACTGGCACTACGGTGTGAACAGAACATAGGTCTTCACTCCCATAAAGCTATTAAGAACACGGTTCTGATAGGGGCATCTGGATGACTCAGTCTTTTGGCTCGGGTCATGATCTCAGGGTCATGAGATCAAGCTGGAGTTGGGTTGTCAGCTCCGTTCTGAGCGTGGAGCCTACTTAAGAGTCTCCCCCTCTTTCTGTCCCTCTCCCCTTCCCCCAGCTCATGCTCTCTCTCTCTCAAAAAAAAAAAAAAATACAGTTCTGATAAAACATTTTATGATCGGGGCGTCTGGGTGGCTCAGTCGTTAAGCGTCTGCCTTCGGCTCAGGTCATGGTCCCAGGGTCCTGGGATCGAGCCCCACGTCAGGCTCCCTGCTCAGCGGGAAGCCTCCTTCTCCCTCACCCACTCCCCCTGCTTGTGTTCCCTCTCTCACTGTGTCTTTCTCTGTCAAATAAATAAATAAAATCTTAAAAACAAAAAAACCCAAAACTTTTTATGATCAATTTATCATTCACTCTGTATACATATAAAGGAGCTTATTGGTACATATGTCCATTAAAATAAAGTTAAAAATAATGAAAAATATCATCTTCATGGTAATGTCTCTCAAATGAGTCCATTAGAGAAATAATAAATATTAGTATAGATTCTTCACATGAATCTCTCTTTTAGTCAGATATGGTAGTGTGATGGCTTTCAACTTTTTCTTAATGGAACCCACAGTAAGAAATATATTTTATATCAATCTTGGTATACACACACACAAAGAGGAAACAAAAGTTTCACAAGAGAATTAAAAAAAAAAATAAAGAAGTGAAATTATAAAGTGTGTAGAAAAGTATGTAGAAATATATAAATAATAAATAAATATACTAAATATATAAATATATAAATATTTAAATAAATATTTAAAATAATAAATGTATTTTAAATATATAAGTATATTTAAATAAATATTTAATAAATATTAAATAAATAAAAATAAGTATATATTTAAATAAATATTTAAGTAAATAAATATAAAATGTATAGAAAAGATAGTATTAGGACATAGAAAAGAATAAATTTGTCCTTACTTCACACTATACATAGAAATCAACTGTAATAATATTATAAAGCTAACTGCAAAATAAAAAATTTAACATTTTAATTTACAGGAAAGTATATGAGCTAACTTTGAGCTATGGAAGATGTCTTAAACAATGCAGGAAAACACACAACCTACAGCAAAGGATAAAAAAATTGGCAGCATTAAAGTGAAAACAAACACACCTCTATATATCAAATGATTAAATGCAAAAGGAAAGATAAACACTTTTACTTCACGTAACCAGCAAGGGCTAAAAAGCCTACTGTATAAAGATTTCTTATAAAAAAAAGACAAAAACCGTCCAAAAGCAAAACACATTTCAATGGAGAAAAGGGGAAGGAATATGAGTAGGTGATTAACATTAACAAAACCATCAAAATGCAATAAATACCTAAAAAGATGCTCAACTTCATTACCAGCCAAATGCAGTGAGATACCATTTTTTTTTTAAGATTTTATTTATTTATTTGAGAGAAAGAGTGAGTGAGAGAGAGAGAGAGAGCACATGAGCAGGGGGAAAGGGAGAAGCAGGCTCCCCACTGAGCAGGGAGCCTGATGTGGGGCTCAGTCCCAGGACCCTGAGATCATGATCTGAGCTGAAGGCGGATGCTTAACCAACTGAGCCACCCAGGCGCCCCGAAATGCTATTTCTTAACTCTCAGTATGGGAAAGCTAGTTTCATAGTACAGATACTGGTTAGAATGTGAGTTCTTATATACTGCTGGTGGAAATGTAAATCATACCATCCATTTGAGGAGCAATTTGGCAAAATATAATACTAGAGATGCTCTTGTATGTATATTTAAGTAGACCTATACAAAAAAGTTTTTTGCATCATTGTAAAAGCAAAATGAGAAACAACCTCAATGTCTATCAACAGGATGAATAATTAAATCATGGCATATTGAGCAAAGGAATATTATGTAGAAGTTCAAACCAATGAACTAGAGATACTTGCATCATTGTAGGTAAATCTCACCAAATAACCCTGGGTGATAAAAACAGATTATATAAGAATAGTAAAGAGTAAGATTTACATATTTCAAATATGCTCTGTTGTCTTATATTTACATGAATAGCATCATTTTTTTTTTTAAAGATTTTGTTTATTTATTTGACAGAGAGAGACACAGCGAGAGAGGGAACACAAGCAGGGGGAGTGGGAGAGGGAGAAGCAGGCTTCCCGCCAAGCAGGGAGCCCGACGCGGGGCTCGATCCCAGGACCCTGGGATCATGACCTGAGCCGAAGGCAGACACTTAACAACTGAGCCACCCAGGCGCCCAATAGCATCATTTTTATTATAAATGCTTGGTAATGATAAACCCGAACTCAGGATAGTGGTTGCTGCTTGTGTTGGAAGACCCTAAAACCATCCTCAGACTTGAGGGTTTGATAGAATGACTCAGATCACAGAAAAGCTTTTATACTCATGGTTATGGTTTATTACACAGAGAAAGGATCCAGATTAAAACAGCAAGGGGCAAGGTGCCTGGGGAGAAGTCTAGGAAAATCCAGGGGCAAACTTCCCTGCATCTTCTCCCATGGATGACAAAACATGTGAAGCACTGCCAATCAGAAAAGTCACCTGAGTCTTGTTAGGTGCCTGTGTGTCCGCATGAGACTTGACCTCAGCTGCTCGGAAGTGAGCCTCCAGAGCAAAAACAGGGTCCTGCTGATCAAACTGGTACTACCTGAGGAAAGACCTCAGCAACATAAAAGCACTCTTAAGACTCTTCCAAGGGCTCAGAGCTCATCTCCTAGGAGTCAGCTCAGGGCCAATCCCAAAGACAAGCCTTCCTTGGGAATGTATAGGATTTGAGCAACTCCATTTCCACTGGGCTGACACCTTCTCAAGCACTTCTAGAAAGGTAAGATGGGGCTGGGATCAGCAAAGAGTACACAAGGGGCTCCAAGGTGAAATGTAGTTTATTTCTTAAATTGGGAGGGAGTGTGTATATGCGTGTCAATTATATAATTCTCTAGACATTTTTATGCTTAATTGCATAAAATTACAGAAAGTCCATGTACTAGGGGAATATCACTTAACCCAAGTTGTCTAAAAATAGTTAAGATAAATGATATTTGAATCATAAATAGTAATAATTTTTACAAAAGTAAAGTCATAAAATATGTTTGGTTTTGGCTTGAGAGTAGTCCACCTATCAAAGAATACATCTCATTAGTGAAAATAATGTCAGAATTTTTCTCTTGATGTGCATTCTTTTTCATTTTGTTTTTAGAGATATGGAATAATCTCAGCATTATTTCACTATCTAGGAGGCAATCTATGACTGTTGTTTTCTCCCAATTTTACACGAATCCAAGTTATTACACATTCTCCAAATACATCATAATGATTTTTGTCCTTGTCCTTTGTCTACTCCTGCTTTTTAAAATTCCTTCAATGGTCTTCCTTTAGTCCACGCTGCGTTAAGACTCCACTTAGACGCCACCGTATCAGTGACGAGTTCCATCACCACCACTATAATAATAATGGCTAGTGTCTACTAAGTAGCAGGGAGCATTCTGAGGGCTTCACAGGCACTAAACCCTTCAATCCTTACAACACCCAGTGAAGTAGGTGTTGTCATTCCCATTTCATCAGCAACAGAAACTTAGCCAAGGTCACACAATTCCTAAATGGAGCATGGAGCATGGGACCAGGCTGTATGACTGCAAGGTCTGCCTGTGTAATCACAATGCTCTGCTGCAGTCCACCGCCCCCCTTATCTCCAGCATTTTTATGCTTCTATTGTCCCTTGTATATAACTTTATTGTTGAATTTGTCACATTATGGAATGATTTGTGGTTGTCTCCTTCACCAAGCGGTATGTTCCTTGAGGTCTTATGGAATCCTCATACCCCTGTGAAGTACCTAGGATATAGCAGGAGTTAAAGACATTTATTTAATAAATTAAAGACTATAGATTTTACTATTTCATTGGGATATATAATTCAGTCTTAAAAAAAAGGTAGTGTGTATAGGAAGTTTCAGTAGAGAAATGCCGGGGGGTGGGTGCGTGGTGGTGGATAAACCTTTAAATACTTTCATTTTATTTGTATTTTAATGAGAACACCAAATGATTCAGTCAAATGTATAAGCTACTCTTGTTTATTTATTTGGGGTAGTTACCAGATTATTTTCATGGAAATATATTAGCACTTCAACGTGGACGTGGCAGCTATAAATTAAAAATCCAGCAATACGTGTTTATCACATTTTTCTTAACCAAATGAATAAATATTCGATAATATTTTGATTATAATAATCTATAACACATATTAAGGACTCACATGCACATACTTATTTCTGTTTATTTTATAAACACATCACATACAAACACACTTATATGTGTTTCTTCCTTCCTTTTTTTTTATTCCATTTGCAAAACCATTTTCACATTCTCTAAGAAAATATCCACTATAGATCACTGAAGAAAGAAAACCTACAACATTTACCTAGTTAGTTCCTGTTTTAAATTATTGAATTGTATTGAATGTAAAAGGAAGATTATCTGGGATACTGTCCAAGGCAGACCTACTCACCATTTAACTTATCACCTTTTAAGGGGGTTGCCAAAAAGGATGCTGGCTTTTGACAAAATAGCTTTCTTCCATATTTGATACACTCAATCTCTACAAAAAATGACTACGGCCATTTTTTCCTTGTCTTTCTTTCATTTTAAACATTCTACCTGCTTACCTTCTTCAATTTGGGGTTTATTTGACTTCCATGGCAAAGAAAATGACCCTTTCTTACATTAAATCTTGACGTTGGCAGTGTAAGTTAACAAATGCATTTCCAAGCACATCAGAAGGGGCACATGCATCACAACAATAAACATTTGAGCCTGAACCACTAACTCTTATTTTTCTTGCTTTTAGATTCAACACTGTTAATGGCAAATAAAAGCCCAAGCCCTTGGTACCAGAATTAGTATTAGAAGGAATTCATTGTAAGAAAAGTGCCTTTGTGAGTAGGTACAGGGGTTAGTCCAGGACTGTTCCAAAAGGAAATCTTGCTTTGCATTCTAGCAAACACAAAAAAGCCCCACAAAGGAGGCAGACATCATCTTCTATCATCCCACCCTAAATGAAAGAAAGAAAGCAAGCTGAAAATTGGTAGAAGAGTTGATTTCACTACATGTTTATATTAATAGGGTATTTGACTTTTGAATGCTTCATAAACCTTGTTATGCTCTGTGCTGTTTGAAGGAGTAAAATAGCTGGAATGCTGCCAGAACCCTTAATTGGAACCAGCTTAGCAGGGGCTGACAAGGTTTCCTAGTGTTTAGTTTCAAACTTATTATAAAAATGTAAAATTATGTGCCATTTATTTTCTATTCCTCTTTGGTTTATGCCTGTAAAGGTAACACTTAGCTGCATTAGGAAATAAACTCGTTTTTCCCTTGTCTGCCCCAGGCTAGTGCTCTGAATCCAGCAGTATGGGTATTGTCTTTGCTAATTAGCTATGCCCTCACTTCCGTCGCAACAGAGAATGTCCCAGAGATCCTACCCCCCATGCATTTTGATTATTGGCTAAATGATCACTCAACTGGCTAACCCATGGTCGAGTTACTGAGCTGTGTGGTCAATCTGTCGCCGATGTGGTGAACAAGGCCACGGAAATATGGTCAAAGATGGCTCTGGGGGCCTCTTAGGTGTCTCCTACCAAAGGGTCACATTCACTATTGGTCAAATATCACAAGCAGGCTTTTGGTTTTATTTCAAGCCCTGAGAAATAGATGAGCTTTATGCTTTCTGCCAAATTTTAGGGAATTAAATTCTTTTTATTTTGTTTTTTAGTTGGGCTTTTCAGCTTCAATTGGCTCTAGTGTTTCAACCTGTCTATAATGCTTATTATACTGTTGCCTGGAATTGGAAAAAAAGAATTCCGTTCCTTAAAAAAAAAAAATTAAGTGCCTCTCTGTGCTAATGACACCAATGTGTGTATAAAACGTAATTCCCGCCTCGAGATTATTAATCTGTTTGGGATGCAACAGAAATTTGAACAAATACTTTAGAATTAAAGATGAGTAAGTTCTGATGCCAAATGTTATCTGGTTAGCTGACGTAGAGGCAGCCTACCCTAGCTTTTTACTAAAATATCTATGAGGGCACAGAAAAGGATTAAAAACTCAACCTAGGTGTTCTCTGGTTCCACACTGGAAGTCGTAACTCCATCCTAATAACAAATTAGAAGCCAAAAAGACTAAAAGGTCAACAAGTTCTTTTAGATCCACAGAAAAGAGAGGGGCAGACTCAGGGCAATCCACTGAATCCCAAGATAGGAGAGACAAATGGGTGAATACGGGGGTCATGGCTTACTGGCGCAGAGAGACTCACAAACAGAAGCCGCCTGGGAGCCAGCACCTGGGTAGAAAAACCTGAACTGTAATTGGTGAATTGCTGGAGGGCCGGTGTAGATACCTCTGAGAGTTAAAAACTCCAAGGGGACCCCGTCACAGATGGGCTCCCACCATATTGTGAGATTTACCTCCAGGAACTCAACCAGGTTCCTACAGTAAATATCCAGGGAAAATCTCCTGTTTCTAGCAGAGGAGGGAATAGAAGGAATTTTGAAATATAGCAGAGTACTCGGTTCTTCTTAACAAGACCTACCTGCAGGGCTAGTTACCCAGAGCCTAACCTGCTGGGGTGTTATCAGAGCCTGGCTGACCTGGTGAAGGCAAGTACCCAACTCCAGCTCAATCTCACCATCCTGTCCCACCTAAGGGGGAAAGAAAAACGGAGAAAAGCTTGTGTCATTCGTAGTCCAGAGGTACAGGCTCACTAGAAAACTTTTCATACCACCAGAGGACTCTTGCCCTCCCTTACACCTCACTACCACATCACTAAAGGACTATTTAAAGCAGTTCCTTTTACCCAGTACATCCTATCCAGTTACCAAGAAAAAAATTGCAAGGCAAATATCAAAATGAGAAGAAACAGAGCAGACATCAGAAGCAGACCTGGCAGGGATATTGGAATTATCAGACTGGGAACTGAAAACAACTATGACTAATATGCGACGGGCTCTAATGGGTAAAGTAGACAGTGTGCAAGAACAGATGGGCAATGTAAGGGGAGAGATAAGAATCTTAAGAAAGAAGCAAAAAGAAATGCTAGAGATCAACAACACTGTGACGGAAATGATGAACACCTCTGATGGGATTATTAGTAGGCTTTTGCTGCACCAGTCCACAACACAAGGGAACATGACTTCCACATTGCCAAGTCCAATGAACTATTCTTGGCTTTCATTTTATGTGGTGCATCCAGTAATATTTTATACCAATGTTCATTCCTTCTGTCCTTCTACACGTTCTTCATTTGGCTTTCAGGACACAGCTCACTTCCCACCCTCCATCACCCCTTCCCATTCTTCTTTTCTGGTTCCTACAACGTTTTCCTATCTCCTAATGCTCACGGCCCTTGGTCCTCTTTTCCCCACTATCTACATTTATTATCCCCAACTTAATCTAATTTTGTGGCTCAGGATACCATCTATATTCTGACATGTCTCCAAAAGTGCAAACATCTTAGTGCACTCCAGTCTCCTCTATCCAATTTAGGTCAATGGTGGAAGGGATGCCATGGAGCATCTGCATTTCATGGAGTTGTTCAAAGACGCAGGCTGATGGAAGTTTTCTATCATCTGCAGATGAGGAAGTCAGAAGGTCATGGATTACATCTCATGCTTCATTCCAGAATTGACATGCATCATAGGAACACTCATATGGCCTCACATAACTGCAAGAGGTTTGGGTTCTCCCATGGATATTCAGTGAGCACATGATATACTGCCATATTGGACTGTAAGTGATACAGATTTATAGGAAAGAAATTGTACATATTCATACACACACACATAGAAATAAAATAAAGTATATATATAATTTATATATTTATAGACATCGCATATGGACAATAGAATTATGTTTTAATTTCAGCTTTCTCTTTTTCTGCATTTTCTATTTTTCATGATGAACATTTACTGCCTTTGCAATAATAAAAAGGTTAATTTTGATTCTGTAACTAAAAGCAAATGTTGGGACCAGAGTGTGGCAGTCCTCTGTGCAACACTGGACCATAATGAAAGGGACAAGGAAGAGGAGGGCATGGAGATTGAAAGACAATGGACTCAGGGCTGGAGGAGATTTTACTAGGGAGGGAAATGTGGAAGACATTTGTGAAGAAAATTTTACGAGAAAGGAAGAATTCCTAAGTGCCATGGAGAGGAAACCAGGAGGCAGATTTGGGGCTGCTGTACCAGCTCAGCTGATGGGATGGCTTGGCTCCTGGGAGAGATGGACAGTGGTAAATGTAAAGAAGTGGTTCATAGGAATGAAGAAGCAGAAATGAAAACAGTGGCCATACGAATAGGGCTGCAGAGGTGGACAGAGAATGTTTTGTGTAGAAGGTGAAATGTACTGAGCTGTTATCCTAAGGAAATAAGCCTGCAAAGGAAGCTGGGCTGGGCTGTAATCTCAATATTGCTAAGGAATGTATATATGTATCATGCAGGTTGGTAGCTCTAAGAGAGAAAACGGGCTATAAAGTGCTATATACTTAAAGGAAAAGCTCCATAAGTGATTGGAAGACAGATTGGTTTTAGGATGATGATATCTGGATATGAGAGAGGGGGATGTAAATGTCATTTGAATTTATAATGCCAGATTTGAAACTGATTCTTTTCTTGGTGGGCAGGAGGAGTGGCTCTTTCTGTTATAGTCAAGGTAGAAACTGGGTCCTGATACCGGCAACCTGAGATTGAGGTGAAAGCCACGTCTTGATACAAAGAAGATGGATCCCATTGTCCAATTCGGACAACCTTTATTTGATTCTGAAATTGGCATCTATTGTTTCTTGGATAAATCTATTCCTATTACTTGAATTTATGAATGTCTGAGTTATTTTTAGAATAATCCAGCAGACCTTGAGCAATTACTAAGCGGGGGGGTGCACGCCAAGATCAGGAAAATGTTCTTTGCATTTGGCAATTTAAGGACAATTGGTCACTATGTCCAGAAGAGTTTCAAAAGATTAATGTGATGGAAGCCACTTCAATGGGTTGGCTGAGGAGTAAATAGGAGGAGAAGATATAGGGAAAAACTAGCGTGCATAGCTCTTTTAAAAGGCTATGCCTTTTAAAAATCCTTTATGCCTTTAAAAAATCCCTTCAAAGGGATTAAGAGAGATCTGTTCATTAAGGGAATGTGCAAGTGTGTGGTTTTTGTATACACACATGGAAAGAGTTAAAAGTATGTATTTCTTACCTTTCCTTTAAATAATTTTTTAAGTTGAACAGTTGTTCCTTTTGGCCCTTGTAGAATTTTGTAGATGCAGAAAATGTAGATTTGTCTTTAATCAGTGGAAGTTAACCTAAGGTTACAAGGGTCTTGGAAACTAAGGCAAGACCAAGCAAGCTGGTCTTGAAGTTCAAACTTATATTCACTCTTTATTTTTCTTTTTTCTTTTTTTTCTTTAATATTTTATTTATTTATTTGACACAGAGAGAGAGAGCACAAGCAGGGGAAGTGGCAGGCAGAGGGAGAAGCAGGCTTCCCGCTGAGCAGGGAGCCTGATGTGGGGCTCGATCTCAGGACTCTTGGATCACGACCTGAGCCGAAGGCAGCCACCCAACTGACTGAGCCACCCAGGAGCCCCTAAAGTATTTTTGAACATGTCATTTATAAAGACATCTAACATGGTTGGGGGGTCTGCTGGTAACAGCACTTTATTTTAGAAGCAGTTTGTCTCTGGCCCATAATTTTGCACTTGGGCCAAGAGGAACAGAGTTGCAGCTAACTCCACATACCTTCTTGACTAACTCTCAATTGTTTTAACTTGAGCATGTGTCTTAAGGTTCCACCATTCACCAAGTGCCTACCAGAGCATTCCTTCCAACAACAGAGTCATATTCCTTAGAGACTTCCTGGCAAATACATTTTCCCCATCTCATTATTACTACCTGTGAATTTTAGCTCCCCCTATAGATTAGCTTTCTGGCTATCTGACAAGCTCCTGCCCCACCCCCAGTGCAGTTTTGCTCACAATCTCCAACCTCTAGATTATTGGATTTTGGTCGATGAACTCTTTGTTAAGCCATACTACTTTATTCATCACCCCCTGTTAGAACAGCCTCTGGTTTCATATTTGGCAGGAAGTTCTAAGATAAGATGATAAACTGAGTGTGATGCACGGCTAGGCAGTCATAAAATGCAAGACCTACTGATTTCAGCCACTTTGCTTACAGTACTTACAACCAGGCTATAGATGAATGATTAAGCTCCATCACCAGTACATGGAGAAACTCTGTGGCAAACATGAGGAATAATTCACCTGTCAAACACTGATAGTAAACAGGGGGAGAAATACCTCCAAATTATTCCCATTATAAAAAAATCAAGGGAAGGAAACAAACCTGAGAATGCAAAAAGGATAAGCATGTGGAAATTTTCTTTTTCTTCTGAAAAACCATATTGTTGTTTTTGCCCTTTTAAAGAGTACAAGCTAAAGGCCCCTTACTAAGACCTCTGCCTGACATTGCCATTAAAGAAATGGATTATAAAAGAGCAGAAAACGCCAGCCCTGGAGGTTCTGTGAAAATACTGGTCATGGGGAATAGGAATTGGAAAGCAAAGACTGTTCATGCCGAATTTATCTACTCCGGTGCAAAGGCTTTTTGCCTCCTCTCCCCCTCAAGCCCATGGGTGGAAGCAATGAAATTCACTGACATAACTGGGCCAGTTGCTTTTTATTTCAAGTATGCTGTGAGGAATACTTGAAAGCAATCATCTGTGCTCAGTAATTGGCTGATAAAGCTCAATATCCTCAGCAATTACAGTCACTGTTCATTCAGGAAATCCTCCATACATCATTTGAAAGCAGGGCAAAATTGTAAATTATTCTAATATCAACCTGTGTAACACGTAGAACATACTGTTATAGTGCGGGGAACAGATTTAGACGCCAAATGGAAATTCTCGTCAGAGAAAACACAGGTCACTACAGTTTCAAGGGGAACTGAGAAGGACAGGGGAGGAGGGACAGACGTGGTGAACCTGGGTTATTCCCAGAGCAAATCTGCCTGCAGGACAGGTCTCCCAAGAATGACGAGATTTACAAAAAGAACAAACCACAACAGATACCCTACCTGAGATTAAGACTCCAAAACTGGTGAGCTGAATATGCCTGTAAAGAAAAGGACAGGGGAGGGACAGAGAATGGCTAAAGAGTGACCCCAACAACAAAACAGTCAGTGATTAGGTGTCCCACCGCCAGGGAGTTCTGCGGTCTGTCAAATAGGGAAGAAATTTAGCAAATGAATTCTGAGACCCTGTAGAGAGATGAAATCTTCAATAAAGACTCTTGGAAGGAAATCACTCAGGTCAAATAGAAAGGATGAGGCAGGAATAAGAAAAAGAAGAAATGAATGTCAATAACCCAGACACCAGTCCGGGCCCCATTCTGTCTTGCCCATCTCCCAGCATGGAACTGGGGCCATCCCCCTGAATGAGGACGGGGTCTTGAGATGGTTTTCTGCAAAAGAAATGGAAGAGGATGTTTTAGGAAAGTTTCTAGAGAATACTTATTTTCTCCTTGATCAAAAGGAGGAAAGCTCTGATCTTGAGTCTCGGGCCAGCTTCCTTTCCCTACCCCTCTTTCCATTTCCTGTCTTCAGATGTGGTTGTGGTGCTTGGATCTGCAGCAGCCACTGTCTGATCATGAGGTAACACATTTAAGGAATAAAGGAAATACTAAAAACGATAAGTAGGAAGATATGAAGAATCTAGAACAATAGCTTAACTCTGGCAATCACTTACCTACATCTAAATAGAGTCTTTTTTTTTTTTAATCTAAAAAAATCAATAAATACGGTATGCTACATGCTCTACCTACAGGATCTTAGCAAAACATTCCATTTCCCTGGACGTGTTTCTTGAACTATAAAATGGAAATGCCTTCTTTGCAAATAAATCAAGTAAGATATGCAGGTAAAGATGCTAGATGAGTATAAATTTCTTCCCAAGAGAATTAAATGTACTCTGCATAAATCTACCGCATTTCAGAACATGAAATTTTTTTTTTAAATGAGAGAGTGACATTTGCATTTAGAAAGCAGGAACTCATGAGACATTCATTATTATACCCATTCTTTCCAAAGAGTCACTTATTAATCTTCAGCAAATTATTTAATTCTCTAACCTGTTCTTCCACATGGGTCAGATTAGAGATGTAATGCTTTTCCTACCTGAGGAATGGGGCTGTTCTGAAGATTGAAGCTGGTAAAATACTTGAAAACTGAAAGGAAAATACTGTAATATGTAAATGTATAATGTTAATATATCATTAATATAATATATTTTTATATATGAGACTAGCATGTCCCTGCTTCTGCCTAACATGGAGTTCAAATGCTGAACAATTAATTTTTTAAAGATTTTATTTATTTACTTATCAGAGAGAGAGACACACACAGAGAGAGAGAGAGAGAGAGAGAGCACAAGCAGGGGGAGGGGCAGAGGACGAAGGAGAAGCAGACTTCCCGCAAAGCAGGGATCCTGATGTGGTGCTTGATCCCCGGACACTGGGATCATGACTGAGCTGAAGGCAGGTGCTTAACCGACTGAGCCACCCAGGTGCCCCCAAATACTGAACGATTATTTAACAAATTGTCCCTTTGAAAAAAACTGTTCACTAGGGGTTATTTTTATTTGTACCTTTTCAAATGTCTATTCTCAGGCAGCTGAGGGGGGTCAGATTATTTTAAATTTCATGGTATTCTAGGGGCGCCTGGGTGGCTCAGTCGTTAAGCGTCTGCCTTCGGCTCAGGTCATGATCTCAGGGTCCTGGGATCGAGCCCCACATCGGGCTCCCTGTTCAGCAGGAAGCCTGCTTCTCCCTCTCCCATTCCCCCTGCTTGTGTTCCCTCTCTCGCTGTGTCTCTCTCTGTCAAATAAATAAATACAAAATCTTTAAAAAAAAAAAAAATTTCATGGTATTCTATCATTTTATTTTTTAAAAGAATTCTTATTTATGATGTGTTTATTATTAATAAAATAATAATTGTATTTATTATTTTAAAATTACTACCTAGCGGCCCAGGCAGTCCTTAGGAAAAATTGAAAGAAGTATGAATAGAGAAAACTATGAAGGTACTTAACAGAATAAAACATAACAGTGATTTTTTCCTTGCAAATTTGTTTTTTTATCATAACAGCAATTTGGAAGAAAGAAATTAGATATATCTGTTCTGAAAAATATTCTATTTTATAACTGTATTAAGAACTGCCCAAAGTGTGATTTTATATGGGAAAGTTATTAGTTATCTGTCTTTCTGAGATTGGAAGAAGAGGAGATATATGGACACACACATGCATACATGGATAGATTCATACACAGATAAACCTGTATTTATTTATATATTTTTATACATTCACTGAAGCATTCTGATCTTTCATAAGTAAGATTCTGTTGCTGAAGGTTGAAGAGATTGTTATGGCGTCGATTAGATAAGTAGATTTCCAGATGTTTGGTTAGTTTAGAAGTTGAGGTGACCTTTCCAAGTTTGTTTGACCATTTTGTAGAGCACATTGCCTGTATTATTTGCACAGTGTGAGTAAAAATCCTGGATAGTGTTGTATCCATGTACAAGGGGCTGTAATCCTTTAATATAATTAGTGTTATCTTCAGTATGGGCTGACAATGTTCTAAAGGCAACTGAAGCTCCCTCATCTCTCTCTCATCAAATCTTCCCCCAAGCACTGTCCTTTCCAGATAGAGATGTCTTTCCAGATTCAGCTGCCCTTTCTTCTAACAGAGTTGACAACCCTTGCTCGGACCATAAATGTTATTTTTAAAACTTCCTTTGCTTACTGTTACTTGTTTTGATAAGGTCCTGGCCACTAGGACAACTACTGGTTGCTGTTGCCTGTCTATATTCTTATCAGACTGTTCCTAGTAAAGTTTCTACTTTTCTTATTACCTTTCTGTCTGCCTTACACTCAGGAAGCTTTGTCGTTGTTAGAGCAAGAACTTAGATTAGGTAGAAAAACTTAACCTCTCCAAAATCAAATCAAATGCCATCCCTAAAACACGATTATTACCACTGTTATAGGGACCACCAGAAAATGACTAAAAATTACAAATTAGAATGCAGACTTTCCATTTGACACCAGTTAGCTCATGGTACTGGCCCATTGTCTTCCTATTGGGGAAAAACAAAAAACAAAAAACAAACAAACGGAGAAAAGACCCCATGTGATCTAGGTCATTAGGTCAGAATGCCATCATTCATTCTTCTTAAAAGTCTTCTTAGTTTTGCTGACTGTTCTCAGCTCCCTGGGTTTCCCTTCCAATTCCGTTCCAGCCCCCAAAGAGAACAAGTCAGGGCTTGAACAAAGGTGATTCAGGTGCAGACATCGAACACCCTTAAGACTCATGCAGACAGTGTCCTTTGTTCATCGAACACCCTTAAGACTCATGCAGACATTGGAACCTCCCCCGAAAAGTGGAGGTACGGCTCAAATTATGTTCATGTCGTCCAGAACAACTTGCTGCTCTATGTTGAAGCCTTAAGTTCTTTACGCTGGGAGATGTTGCTTTGAAACCCCATTCTGGTACATTTTCCAACCTCTCTTCCCTTTATTGATCATACTGATCCACTTCGGTCACAAGATCTCTTGACTGAGAACAGGAGCACCCGATGAACTAGGAGTCTTGCAGATTAAATGCTGTTGTACATTTTCGAGTTTGGCATGTTTTAAACTCTATGACTCTCACCACCAGTGTGGGGGATTATCCTGGGCAACTCCCGTAACCTGAGGGGAATGATGCATGGATGGCTCATCAATGTTAATAGGAGAATAAACCTTACAGTTTGTTAAGTAATGTAAAATCTATTAGAGAAGGGTGAATTGGTTAATGTATGTGTTAGGTTCCGAATTTACCTGAATCAAACCTCTTAATGGACTCCTTACTTTATGCTTTGTGCTAGTGAAGAATTAAGTTTCAGTGTATGCACCCTTAAGCAAAGACAATTACTTATCAGTGGTGTTTGGGAAATGACGTCAAATATTCTGTCCAACCCCAGAAGTGTCTCTGTGGTCATCTTCAAAACAATTCCAAACAGGAATGATAGAATTCCCTTTATTGATGGAACTGAGAGGTAAACCTGGACAAAAGCCACGTTTAGATGTGCAGGATTAATTTTACAACTGAAGGCAGTTTGTATAAGAAGCAACAATGAGGCCACATATTAGTGATTATTGCTGCTAATTTTGTGGTTTATGGAGCTTAGTTTTAATTTTTATATCCTATCCAATGAAGCATATTAGATATTCATACAAGTTACTTTGCATGAGACTTATTACAAGGCAGACATAATTTCCTTGGGAACAAACTGCTTGGGTCCACAAAGAAGATTATGATCAAGATTTCTAAACTCCAAGAAAAAAAACAACAACTTTCTTTTTCTTTTTTTCTTTTCTCCATCAGTGGCAACAGGAGGAAATTTCTTTTTTTTTTTTTTAAAGATTTTATTTATTTATTTGACCGAGAGAGCAAGAGAGCACAAGCATGGGGGAGAGTAGAGGGAGAGGGAGAAGCAGGCTCCGCAGGGAGCCCGATGCAGGGCTTGATCCCGGGACCCTGGGATGGTGACCTGAGCCAAAGGCAGACACCTAACCATCTGAGCCACCCAAGCGCCCCATGGAGGCAAATTTCTATAATGCACATGCAACGTAATTTCCCACTCCAGTGCTATTGTGCTGCAATTATATCATCCCTAGTTGGAACAGCACTGGCCATTTCTCCACGTCCAGTTGTAAAAAAAATATAACATTATTGAGACAACTTTCCTTTGAGGAAATTAGCTTCTGACTAAAATGTGCTGCGACCATTTTTAACACAAGCTTCCTTCAGAGCTCTGGGTATTAATAGCTGAGATTAAAAATGATTTCTTATAAAAGGAAATTGTTCCAGAGTTGATATAATTTTCTAAGGGAGTGGGAGAGTATCTTAAACAAGACACGCAGAAAACAAATGTATGATTTTTTTTTTTTTTTTTGATGAATGGATCTTGGTTTAAGCCACGTTTCTATTAGCCAAAAGGGTCCCTAAAGAGAGGAGTAAGATTCCTTGCTTCTCCCTTCTTCTCCTGAAACTTGCCAGGGAATAATAAACAGAATGAGAAATTGAGACAAAGAGTCCATGTTCTATGAACCTTGGAGACATCTGTAACCCTGATTTACAGTATGTGGGGAGACAGAACTGATGAGGAAGAGAGAGGAAATGACTGAGGGAGATGGAGAATGGCCAACCCTAAGTGTCTGCAGAGGGAGACACTGATGGGCCACAGGTCGATTTCCCCTACAGAATGCTGAAAGGCCTCTGGAATCAGAGGTGCCAGATCAGAGCATGTAAGGGAAGGGGGGACTGCAAACAAGGGGCTTGTTGCAAGGTCGGTCTAAGGAACTTTCTGTTCCCTGGAAGCCCACTCCCACTGAATGGTTGGCCCCCTCCTCTGGACGCCTCATAAATGTTCTTTTTGTTTATAGGAGTCTCAGAGGGACAGCAGAGAAAACAGGAAATGAAAACTTTAAACATGTCATGCAAGCCAATTTCTTGAAACTGATGGATGTTCATTTTCTGATGGAGAGGCCTCTCTAGATGCCAGTAAAATAAATGAAAATAGAAACACATTAATATTCCTCATGAAATTTAAGAATGTGTGGAGAGAAACAGTGATCCTCAAAAAACAAAACAAAACAACAACAACAAAGCCAAACCAACAGTAACAGTAAAAGCAAACACACAAAGAAGCAAACAAAAACTTTGCAACTTTATATTACAAAAACACTGTAAGCCCGGTCTAAAGATAATGGACAAACCTGTAAGAAGTATTTGCAGTTCATACCACAAAGAATTAATATTCTTAATATGTGAAGAACTCTTAGAAGTCAAAAAGAAAAAGCCCAACTCTACAATACAAAAATGATCCGCGTCTAAACAGATAGATAACAGAAAGAGAAATGCAAATAGTACTTAAAAGATGAAAAAAAGGTTCAACCTCACTCATAATGAGAGAGGCAAATTAAAATTAAAATGAGATAATTTTTTAAAATCTAGCAGGTTAGCAAACAGAAAACTTGACAACTCAACTTGGAAAAGCTGTGGGGGGAAAAGGCCTCTCACATAACTTTGATTGATGTATAATTGGTACAACATTTATAAAAGGACAATCATATCAAAATTATATGTGAATATACACAGTGGTCCAGTACTCATTGGTTCAATGGCAATTTATCCTGCAGATATGCTTGCATAGTGGTTCAAGGTTTGGAACCATGAAAGATGACCAGAAAATTAAAACATAAGGTACGAGTAAATAAATAGATTATTGCCATTAAGTGGAATACTATACAGCCCTAATTTTTATTATGGTATAAGATAGTGTTTGAGTTTCATTTATTTACATGTGGTTGTCCAGTTTTTCCAATAGTATTTATTGAAGATACTGTCCTTTCCCCCATTGTACCTACTTGGCTGCTCGGTCATAAATTAATTGACCATATATGTGTGGGCTGTCTATTCTTTTTATTTCTGGGCTCTCTATTCTGATCTATTGATCTGTATGTCTATTTTTATGCCTGTATCACACTGTTTTAACTTCGATAGCTTTGTAATATAGTTTGACTAAGGGAGAGTGATACCTCTAGCTTTTTTTTTCTTTTTCAAGATTGCTTTGGCTATTCAGGTTCTATACAAATTTTAGTATTATTTGTTCTATTTCTTTAAAAAATACCATTAGAGTTTTGATAGGAATTGCATTGAATCTATAAATTCCCTTGGATATTTTATTTTTTAAATTTTTTTAAAAGATTTTATTTATTTGAGAGAGAATGAGAGACAGAGAGCATGAGAGGGAGGAGGGTCAGAGGGAGAAGGAGACTCCCTGCTGAGCAGGGAGCCTGATGTGGGACTCGATCCCAGGACTCCAGGATCATGACCGGAGCCGAAGGCAGTCACTTAACCAACTGAGCCACCCAGGCGCCCCTCTGTTGGATATTTTAAATTGACATTTTAACAACAGTGATTCTTTCAAGTCACAAGCATGGAATTTATTTGTGTCTTCTCCAGTTTCTTTCATTAATGTCAAAAGTTTGTGTTCTTTTATTCTCAGTTTAGTTATTTGGACCTGATCTGCTTTTGTTATCTATTCAAATGTATTGATACATATATGGACCTTTTACTTTGAGGAAGAAGTAGGAATTGGATCGGGGGAATGGTATGGCATCTATTGGCAGTCACTTCCCTTGGCTGGGGTTAAGTTTGATGGAGATAGGGTTGGAGAAACATAGCACTTTTAATAAACCAAACAGCTCATGGTCCAACTGGAGATTCCAATTAGCTTGTCCTATTAAAATTATGTCTCCAGCTGAGAATCACTATATTTTCTTTGTACTAATAATTTTTTTCCAGCTTTATTCTCCATGGCACATTTTAAGAAAATAATAGGTTAATGCATTAATTCCCAAATATAAAATTGTAATGTAATATTGAATATGCTTTTCAAAGTACACACATCTCTCCTCCCAACCACCCCAATTCTGAAATGACCTGTCTTCCGTGTATGTATAGTCCACCCTCCCTTTGTACCCCTACCCTAGCTTGAGAATAACTGAATCATAGGCAAAAACAAAAAGAATCCTGTCCATAGTCAACTTTGGGAAACTCTGGGCCCACTCATTACAAGTAGGGCATCTTCATTTCAAGAGTTGTGTAGTGTCTTTACTCTAGAAATGGCACCAGGATCACTCTGGCAACTTGCAATGCACAAGGGTGTTCTGAACATGGCCACCACCTGCAGTGGGGATGGTGGGTTACCTCACTGGGGAGGATCACTCCTGAGGGGAGATCCTTCACAAGGCAGAGCTAGAGCACCAAGGGGATGCTGAAAAGACTCTGTCACGAGAGGGACTAACTGCTGAGAAAGCACACGAGACAACACTCGCATTTGCATAGAATGAGGAGGGAGGTTGATTTCAGTGAGCAGGTGGCTCTGACTCTGCATAAATAGATAAGGGCAAGAAAAATGTAAATTAATGTAAACCTCCCCATTCTTCCTTTGTATGCTTAGAATTGGAGATATCTGGGGAGACGTATGTGTGTACAAGAATGGAAAAAGGAGAGATAACATGATTGACCCATGCTAGAGAACTGGTGAAATGCATTATATATCCATGATATAATTTATGTAGCCTCAAGTGTGTTCTGTTGGGATTCTTTTATTATGTAGAATATTCTTAACATATTTCTCTGTCATTTATGACTCTCTGTTACAACAACACCAGTAACAGTGACAAAAAAATAGAATAAAGATTCTGGGAAAACTTAAGTAAAAAAGGAAATTCATAGGTGAAGTATGGGAAAGCCTACGTAATTCAAGGAAAACTTTAGGGAGAGCAAAAAGCGGGGTTGCTGAGGGGATCTCATGAGGAGAAACCAGTGAACTTCTTTTCAGTCTGTTACTATCAAAAGAAATCACTTTTAACCCCTTTACATCCTCATGTGTTCCAAGAAGAAGTCTTTCTTTCCTTAATTTGTATCCAGGCAAATTTTTAGCTAGAGGAAGGCAGGATTTTCTGAAGCTGTATACAAGAGGAAAGGTAGAAGGGTAGATTCTCAAAAGCAAGTTGGGGTATTGATCATAGAAGGAAGTGTGTTCATGTGTGTTATCAGTTTTCCTGGTTAAAGTCCCATTTCTACTGTGGCCTAGCTATGTGAGTTTGGCAATATGTTAGGGTTCTCCAGAGAAATAATATATGTATATATAGATCAGCTCAAGCAATTATGGGGGCTGGCAAGTCTAAAATCTGCAGTGGGCCAACAGATTGAAGACCCAGGAAGGAGCCCATGTTGCAGGTCAAGTCCCAAGGCCATTCGCTGGCAGAATTTCTCCTTGCTCAGGAGAGGTCAGTCTTTTGTTCAACCAATTGGATGATGAGCCCCACCCATACACATTATTCAGGGCAATCTGCTTTATTCAAAGTTCACCAATTTAAATGTTAATCACATCCCAAAACCCTCTCACAGAAACAGAGGGGATAACCACAGATCTGGGCACCGTGACTCAGCCCCGTTAACACAGAAAATTAACAATCGCAGGTAAATTACTTAAACCCTCTGTTTCTTTCTTCTCTCACCTGTAAAATTGTGATCATAACAGCTCTAATCTCTCAAGGCTGTTCACATTATTAAATGAAATATTAAATATAGAGCACTTAGAATAAGGACTCAATAGCTTAATAAATAAATAATAACTCTTTCCTGTGGTATCAGTGACCTGGCCCCAAAGTCCTCGCTGATACACCTCCATCCATATCCCTTTGCCACACTCCAGCCCACTGACGCTCCTTCTGATTCCCAAAGGCACTAAGCTCATAAAAAACACAGCTCTATTGCCAAGATGTCCATCAACAGATGAATGGATAAAGAAGATGTGGTGTATATATACAATGGAATATTATGCAGCCATCAAAAAAAGAAATCTTGCCATTTGCAATAATGTGGATGGAATTAGAGGGTATTATGCTAAGCGAAATAAGTCAATCAGAGAAAGACATGTATCATATGATCTCACTGATATGAGGAATTCTTAATCTCAGAAAACAAACTGAGGGTTGCTGGAGTGGTGGGGGTGGGAGGGATGGGGTGGCTGGGTGATAGACATTGGGAGGGTATGGTGAGAGCTGTGAATTGTGTAAGACTGTTGACTCACAGACCTGTACCTCTGAAGCAAATAATACATTATATGTTTAAAAAAAGAAGAAGAAGAAGATAGTAGGAAGGGAAAAATGAAGGGGGGGAAATCGGAGGGGGAGAGGAACCATGAGAGACTATGGACTCTGAGAAACAAACTGAGGGTTCTAGAGGGGAGGGGGGTGGGGGGATGGGTTAGCCTGGTGATGGGTATTAAAGAGGGCACGTATTGCATGGAGCACTGGGTGTTATATGCAAACAATGAATCATGGAACACTACATCAAAAACTAATGATGTAATGTACGGTGATTAACATAACATAATAAAAAATTTTTTTAAAAAGAGAGGCAGAAAGTAAAACAAAACAAAACAATAAAAACCACAGCTCTATTTCCTCTACTAACAACACTTCTGACGCCAAATGTGTGGGTTTTCTGCACCAAGCAATCTGACACAAACTACCTGGGGTGTGTGCAGACCTCACATTTTAAGGCTCAGGACCATAAGCTGTCCACAGGTCAGACATCAGCAGCAAGTCCAGATCTCCCGGACTTCTGACTGATGGGCTCTTAATCAGGGATTCCCACCATGCCCTCCTTCAGTTGGATAATTTGCTAAAATGACCCAATGAACTCAGGAAAAGCACTTTAGTATTACTGGTTTATTATAAAGGATACAACTCAGGAACAGCCAAATGGAAAAGATGTATAGGACATGTGGGAAGAGGCACAGAGCTTCCACAGCCTCTCTGGGTACAACACCCTCGCAGCACCGTGACGGGTCCATCAACCTGAAAACTCTCTGAACTACTTTGCTTTGGGTTTTTATGACATTATGTGATATAAGCATAATTGGTTAGTTCATTGGCCACTGGTGATTGAACTCAACCTCCAGCCCCTCTCTCCTCCTTGGAGCTCAGGGCTGAAAGTAGCAACCCTCTCATCACAGGACTGGTTCTTCTGGCGACGAGCCTCATCCTCAAAGAGTCATGTCTTTAACATAAACATGGGTATCAAAGCAGTCCAAGTATCCTCTGTGATACTGCTCTTCTTTATTTATTTAAAACATTCATTGACACCAGAAATAAGTTATGCAGAGTATTTATTGTTCATATAATCTCTTATTAATTATATTAATTATTTATATTATATCAATTATATTAATTCTAGATTACTCTTATCTGCCACTTCCCCAACAGAAAAAAATACAAGCTCTACCAGAGCACAGACTTGTGTTAGTTTTCTAGGCTGCAGTAACAAAGCATCACAAGAGTGGCTTAAAACAACAGAAATCCATTCTTTCATAGTCCTGGGGATTAGAAGTCTGAAATCAATGTGTCAACAAGGCCACGTTCCCTCTGAAGGCTCCAGGGAAGAATCGTTCCTTGCCCCTTCCGCTTCTGCTGGTGGCTGGCAATCCCTGACTATGGCTTCCACACTCCTGTTTATGCCTGTCTTCCCACGGCCATCTTCCTCTGTGTCTGTTGGTCTCCAAATCTCTCTCTCTCTTTATAAGCACACCAGTCCCTGGATTTAGGACCCATCCCAATCCAACATGACCTCATCTCAACTTGATTCCAGCTACAAGGACTCTATTTCCTTTTTTTAAAAAAATTATTTGTTTATTTGACAGACAGAGAGACACAGCGAGAGAGGGAACACAAGCAGGGGGAGAGGGAGAAGCAGGCTTCCCGCTGAGCAGGCAGCCCAACGCGGGGCTCGATCCCGGTACCCTGGGATCATGACCTGAGCCAAAGGCAGACGCTTAACGACTGAGCCACCCAGGCTCCCAAAGACTCTATTTCCAAACAAGGTCCCATTCACAGGTTCCAAGGGTTAGGACCTAAACATATGTTTTGGGGGGGACGTAATTCAACCCATGCACTCCTGTGTGTTAAGCACTATGTCAGGTGCCTAAACCATAGTAATTGCTCAATAAATACTGCTGACTGACAGACTGATGGACTACCTGGAACATTGACTCCAGATCTGTCAGTGCTTGTGTGTAAGAAGTACAGAGTGAGGAAATTCAGGGATTTTTCACTCTGTAGATTTGAGATGTTCTGAATGCCTTAATCTACATCATGCAATGTGGCTTAAAACACTACATATGGTTTCCAGTTGCTGTTACTCTTTTTTTTTTTTTTTTAAGATTTTTGTTTATTTATTTCAGAGAGAGAGCACGCAAGCTGGGAAGAGGGGCAGAGGGAGAAGGAGAAGCAGGCTCCCCACTGAGAAGGGAACCCAATGCGGGGCTCGATCCCAAGACCCTGAGATCACGACCCAAGCCGAAGGCAGACGCTTAACCTACTGAGCCACCCAGGTGACCCCCGGTTACTGTTACTCTTATTTTTGGTCATAGATCCTTCTCTGTGGGTTATTATTTGCCCTGCTACTCCACATTTTTGCTACTCTTCAGGCCCCCAGATCAGACTCTGCCTGGGTCTCAAGGACACACAGCTAGGTTTCTGATGAAAACAAACATCAAACTAAAGTACTGTTAATGTAGTCATTTCCTTTATCACCCCGATTGTTGCTTGTTTTCCTCATTTCTGCACCAAGAGGCTCTTTTCCTCCGCTATTTTACACAGGTGTCATTTCAAATTGTGAACTCTGCTTTATTTGTTTTCTCCTTGTTCCCCTCCCACTGCCCCCCGGCCTTTTCAGCATTACCTAGGCTCTAAGTGCAGCTTATTTTGCTGACTCAGACACACAAATCCCCTACTACCTTACACCCTCTTTCAATTCTTCGCACATGCATGGATGCTAAATCAACCCACCAACTTGCATTGCAGCATTTAAAAAGTGTCTTATTAGATATTTGAAAAAAAATCTAGACAAAGCAACATTACAGTGTTGACTGTACTTATATTTTAAAGGTGAGATTGTGGTTGATTTCAACTCTTTCTTTCACAAATCTTTTAAAAACTTCTGAGGAAGTTCTTATAGAAATCATGGTTTCTACCATCTGGTTGCAGTGGCATAACGTCCCATCTCTGAGCAGCACGTTAACGTGCCTGCTTTGACCACATCACATAAATGAAAATAACTTACGGAGACCTAACTCTGTTCCATCCAATTGGTTAGGTGACCTGATGGTGTTTGATTTAATATGTCAACAACTCTGTTGTTGCACTATTATCCCCATTTGACAGAATATGAAAGGCAGTTTTGAAAGATTATGTAATTTTAACAAATATCACACAGCTAGGAAGTGGTGGAGCCAGGATTTGGACCAAGCTCTGTCAGTCCCCAAAGTCCATTTATTTCCACTTGCCATGCCCTCTTTGCTCAGAAGTAAGTTTTAAGGAAGCACAGTATTTACACTGACTCTAAATAATGTGTATATAATGTGTCCAGTGAATATTTTATAGATGGGTGTAATTGTATTCACTCTGATACAAAGAGATGATAAAAATTCTGAAATCACCAGATCACCTTTTCATTCCTCTGTTCAATAGTTCATCAGTGTTTTCTGTCACAAGGGGTTCAAACCCATCATTTTGCCCATCTTGTCTTCTGTATGTGAACTTACAGGCTGAGCCAAATTGCAATCTCCACTTCTCCCAAGGTCACCTCACACACTGCTCCCAAGGTCACTTCACACACTGCTCCCAAGGTCACCTCTGCTACCCCACTGCCCCTTACTAAATCCTTCTGACCCAAGACTTATAAAATTCCTAATTCGAACTTCAAAGCTCTGCTTTTTAAATTGCCTGAGCCTCCAAGGATACCTCCTCTGAAGTCTCCGAAATCCCACCATACTCTCCATGTGATCTGCCTATCTGGGACTTGAAAAGTGGTTTTTCATTTTATTATTCATTTTTTAAAAATATAGGTGACTCTTAATCACAATGGGAGTATCATTAATTTGTTGGTATCTCAGGGGCCTAACCCTTAGAGGACGCTAAATAAGAATTTAGGACCTTGGACAGTGGCGGGCCCATGGCAGCAGGAGAAGGCCAGCTACTATTATTTCTTGTTTCATTCCCACCCCCCCCCAGCCTGGACAGACTATGACGTCTTTGTGTCTTCAGTGTCCCAGCATGCTGCCTAGAAAATAGCAAGTGGTCGATAATATTCATTGAATTTAACTCAATTAAGGACACTTTTGTGGAAAAGGTGAATTTCCAGAGCTGTTTGAATAATACAAAAGATTTGATAGGCTTTTAGAAAAAGAATGACATTCTGAGCACATGCCTCCTTTCTAGTGTGTTTTAGAAAGGAATAAAAAAGGCGGGTGGGGGCGGGGGAACAAGGTAGAAGCAAGTGTCTGGATGCAAAACCAAATAACATAAATTTTAAATTGCCATTTGGAGAATTATAGGAACTCCCCTTTTCTACAATAATTCAGTCACATCATTTCAATTTTGCCTTTAGAACAATCTTGCTGGATGCCTAAATTTATGTCATCTTAAGGAATTTCAAATAGAAATATTGCATCCAATGAGCTAAGAGATAAAATTCAAGAATACATCTCTAAGAGAATGCATTATTTTATTCACATAAGTAGAAATCAGAATTCTTTAGATAGCATCTATCCTATAAGAATACAGAAAAGATCAAACTTGAGGTTTTGATTTTATACTTACTTTTTTTTTAAACCAAAAACAGACTTATAATTGCTCTTCTAGGTTATGTAGTGAAAGAGAAAAGCGATTATTTTCAAACAGTATTTGTTTTTCATAAAGGCCACCAGGAAACAAACACCAGCACAGGCATAATTTTATTGGGATTGAAAACAGAATATAGCTGCTCAAATGCAGTTTAAGGAAGTTTGAATAGGAATAGCAAGCAAAATAGGATCAGGCAAAAACATTAAACATGACTTGGAAAGTTTAGAAATATGTACATGCACACTGTAAGTTATACCAGAATCATAGGTTGTCAGAATTGAAAAGGACCCCAGAGATAAGAACCCAGACCCATTTGTGGAAAGAATTTGTTAGAGTCAAAACCAGCCCCAGCTCTGCCAACAAGAACCAAAAGGAAAGGAGCTCAGAATATTTGTACTTGGAGTTCGAAACCACACCTCTAAGTTTTTGTAATGCCTGATAATGAATGCAGAGAGATAATAATTTACTTGTTTTATGGTTTTCTCCCTTCTCCTTTGCAAAATAAGCAGATTAAGCCAAACTATATGTACGACAGTGTGAACTTCTTGAGGTGAGAGCCTGCAAATTATCTCTTTCTACATCTTTACTCCCTGACATAAGGTTCAAGGCATATCAAGAGTAGTTGGATCTAGTAAGCACTGACTGCTTACCATGTTAATCACCTTAATGACCTGGTACATATATTAGCAAACTATTACCATTATGGGTTGGATCGGGTCCCCCCAAAAGATTTGTATAAGTTCTAACCCCCCAGTACCTCAAGAAGTGAGCTCATTTGAAAACAGAGCTGGTGAAACAAAAAACAAAAGCAAAAAAAAAAAAAAAAAAAAAAAAGAGAGAGAGAAAGAAAGAAAAAAAAAGACAATAGAGCTGGTGCAGCTATAATTAGTTCAGACGAAGTCCCACTGGAGTGAAGTAGGCCCTTAATTCTATTTGACTAGCGTCCTTGTAAGAAGACAGCCACGGAAGGAAGATGGCCATGTGAAGACATAGACAACGGGGAGAATGCCATGTGAAAATACAGACAGAGACTGGAGGTGATCTGTCTACAAGCCAAGGAACGTCTTGGGCCACTGGAGCTGGAAGAGGCAAGGAAGGATCTTTATCCTCAGTCTTCAGAGAAGCATAGCCCTACCGACTTCTTGATTCCGGATTTCTAGCCTCCAGAACTATGAGGGCACAAATCTCTGTTGTTTTAAGTACAGGTAGGCCTAGGAAACTATACAAACTTAATCCTCACTATGGCCTACGTGGTTTAGGGGGCTCTCATTTGATCATCTGACTGACAAGAAAACTGAGTCCCATGCTCTGGGTCATACTGGCAGAGACACATCGGCAGGTCACCGGCAGTCTGGTCCCAGAACCCGTGAGTGTTACAAATGTTTGCTGGTTAAGTGGAGTAATGTCTGGATGTGTAGTATCGCTCGAGAGTGCATGGACACGGGCAGAACCACTTCTTCTCAGTATCTTGTGCTGCATCTTATGTTAGTATTGTGCTGCCGAAGCGAGCACATGCTAAATCGTATTTTAAATACAACAACAAAACCTCTTGCAGTGGGTTTTATGACCACTGTGCCCTGCCCCCCACTTCCTACCAATTAATTGCTAATCAGATGATTAGCTCTCATTCAATTCTATTAGGATGTCTTGTATTTAATTATTTTTTTCAAACGTTTATGTGTAGAAACCCAGAAAACGGTCATCTCAGAGCTTTGAGAATCTGTGTAACTCTAAAAAAGTCTATTTCTTTTTTTCTTAAAAAGCCAACTTGTTGCAATCAAGTGAAAATATATATTGAAAATAATAAATATGTCAGGGAGCGTTAGCAGACCTCTCTATCTTTGGTCAAAGTGCGTTCATGAGCATCCCGGTTTGGGAAACTGTGGCCGCCCCTTTGCAGGGAATTCTTACCTCCTGCCCCACATTCTAAATAAGAAATTTGCTCGTATTTTTGAAATTATAGGGCCCTTTCTGTCTAAGGACTCCCTCCAGGCCCAGAGAAATGGTCTGCGTTGCAGGAGAACCAGTTTCTGAGTGGTGATCCTCAGGTTAGGGCAGGAGGGAGGAAAGCAGCAATGAAATGACTCCTACTGGTAAAGTGGCTCGCTGTCATTACCCAGTTAAGTGGAGAGGTGTTCTGATGAGCTGGCCTAGTGTTTCACGAGCAGCTGGGAGCATGACCAGAACAACTTCTGGTGTCCTTTTAAAACATCAAATGACAAGCGATTGCAGTAGCACTTCGTCCCTATCGTTCATATTTAAACATTTTAAAACCTAACTCCCGTTGAGGCCATAGGAGTCTTAAGCCTTCAAATGAATAATTTTTCCCAGTGCAGAGGAAAGGCCTCTTAGAGAAAGGTTGAAAGAGAAAGTTAAGCTCCATTTTACAAAGGTCAAGCTACTTAAAGCTTTGTCAGGTGCAGATGGGTCCTGGACTCCCCTTTTCAGGGGACCTCACAGGTAGGATGTCTTCGGGGCAGAGTGACGTCCACGGGCTCCAGAGTTTTATGCAATGGGCTTCCACTGGCTTCTTCCTGGGGGCATGAGGACAGCTGACAATAGCTTCTGTGTAAATACAGACAGAGAGGTCAGCTGATGGGGTTTGGTAGGGAATGTAGAAGCTGAAGCAGAGATCAACACCATTCTGCAGATATTACATGGTCCTGCTATTATTCCATACAGTGTGGCAACATCAATTTAAAATTTTGCTGGCCAGCTGGGGACCTTTGGCAACTCTACTGACTCCACCGGGGCTTCTTTTTCTCATCGTATAAAATGAGGAAGTGGTACTTTTGGATCCCTCACCTCTTTGATGCCGTGAAACTGTCACGAAATTGAATGCCACGCAGGGAGAGGAAGAAGCCAGTCATTGGAGCCAACAGACCTGTCATCAGATTTCAATTTGGTGGTTAACTCAGTGACACTGGACAAGTTACTGAAACTGTGATCTCTAGTGTCCTCATTTGTTTTTTAATTAATTAATTAATTTATTTGTCAGATAGAGAGAGAGAGCACAAGCAGGGGGAGTGGCAGGCAGAGGGAGATGCAGACTCCCCGCTGAGCAAGGAGCCCGACACAGGAATCGATCCCAGAACCCTGGGATCATGACCTGAGCCCAAGGCAGATGCTTAACCGACTGAGCCACCCAGGCGTCCCTCTAGTGTCCTCATTTGTAAAATAAAGATATTTTTTATTGACCTGCGGATCTATTATGAAAGTTAACAGAAATAATGAACATGAAGCCATCAACTACCTGTTGATAATAGTAACTTTTACTACATTCTCTTAATCTGTCTAATCATTCCGTCTGGATCCAAAGACGTGATCCACATTGCAGAAGAACCAGTGTCTGAGTTATGGCAGAAAATTGGAGATTTTTTAAAGTGCAGTTTTGACTAGCTTCTACTATAATGCCTGCTGACTCCTAGTTTCCAAGAACAAGCGGCTGTTGAAAGAATGCACGAGTAAGGGAAGGAAGGAATGAATGAATGCTAGCTCGCTCTGCACAATACCCTTCAGGCACCCAGCTCTGTCTGTGGCTGATCACTCACACAAACCTTCCCAGTACCACCATGCTCTGGTTACAGGAATAGAAGCTAATTATTCAATAAAATATCTTTAAAAATATTAAGTTGTTCTTTCAACAAGCAATGGTTTACATTCAGATATTCTACTAACATCCTCCATCTAATGGATTTCTCATATGAAGCCTATAATATAGAAATCATTATCCCATTACACAGCTGGGCAAAGTGAGACATGGTAATTAAGACATTTTTTCTAAAGTCACTCAGGTAAGAACTAGCAAAACCAGAATTTAAATCTCGAGGTGCCTGACTCCAGGGCTACTTATATCAATCGCTACATTATAATTGCCTAAACTTGAATCTCAAGGTGCTTAACATGTACACACATAACTATATATAAAAAGGAAAACAGCCGAAGCACCATGAGGAGAGATGGTCCTAACAGGTACTAGATAATTACTTTACATGTGTGTTGATCTTTGGGCTTGGTAGGTAGATTTTTTGACAGGGGAAAAAGGGGAGAGGAGGAGCTTTTAGGCAAATTAAATGTAAGCAATGGCATGAATGATGTTTTATATTTATGTAATATCCAGTAATTTGTTTTCATTGGAGCACAGGGTATGAAATGGGGGTAGCTGTTAAGAGGTTGCAGAGAGAAATTATAGAGTCTTAAATTCCAGTTCAAGGAGTTTCAATTTCATTGGAAATACAGAGAAAGGCCACTTGGTATTTGATCCAGTGAATGATGTGTTCAAAGCTTGTTCAAAAGGAAGGATCTGTCATGGGGAGAAGGATAGACGGGGAGAAGAGACATTGGACCTGGAGTCAACCACAGTTGACTACAGATAACTGAGACCATGGAAAATGAAACCACAGAAAAGGAGGAGATACTGGATATGTTATTCTTTGAGGCCCTTTATAAGGGATGATACAATCAAAATACCCAAACCCATTTATTAGGATAAAATGTATTACCCAGGAAATCTAAGAATACATTCACTATCCATTTTGTGGAGAAGTTAAAACATTTATTTTTCAGAGTACTTAAAGATGTCCCCATCCTGTCTAGTGGAATCTTTAATAATTATCTAATATGTTTGCCGAGTTTTACAGTATTATATGTTCACATATATCAACCCTTCTGAGATTCACAGCAACTTTTTGAGGTGGCCAGAGAGGACATTACTGTTCTCATCTTGGAGATGATGAAATTGAGGATCAAATGGACTGGTTTTCCAACTCTCAGAGGATGTCAAGCTTGATGCTTGCAAAAGTCACTCCTTTCACTCTTAGGAAGGAAAGGAATGTATTAAGGACATTTAATAATTCATGACTAGGTAATCAAAACATTGCCCAAATCACACACAGACAATTCTAGTGATGACAATGGCATGATTATTACTTCGGGACACAAATAGCACCCCTCATGCCTGAATAATGGCAGACATGGATGGGGCCCCAGTGGGCCTGATAAAAAGTTGTTGCTTTGGGATGCCGAGTGTCTTCAACATCATCTACACCAGGATAAATTCTGTGCTTGCAATGGACTGAAGAGAATGTTCATGTCATCCCCAAATTCATATGCTGAAAACTTAACCCCCACAGTGATCACATCAGGAGGTGGGGCCTTTGGGACGTGATTAAGTCAGGAGAGTGGAGCCTCCATGAATGGGATTGGTGCCTTAAGGAAGAGACACCACAGAGAAGTCCCTCACCTTCTAGCTATGTGAAGACACAGTGACAAGATTGCATCTATGAACCAGGAAATGGGCTCTCACCAGACACTAATTGTTGGCACCATGATCTTGGACTTCCCCAGCCTCCAACTGTGAGAAATAAATTTCTTTTGTTTATACGCCGCCACCTAGTTTATGGCATTCTGTATAGCAGCCTGAAGAGATTGAGCCAGTCCCTCACCTACTTCTGCAAATCAGAGCCCCTCTGAATCAGTGTCCTATATGTATGTTTGAGTAAGAGAAACTGGGTCACTCTGCTCCTAGGGTGACCGACTGTCCCAGTTTGCTCGGGACTATACTGATTTCAGGACTAGAAGTCTCGTGTCCCAGGAAGTTCCTCAGTTCAGGGCAAGCTGGGATGGTTGGTTGCCTTACTGTACCAGGGAGGCTGAGAAAGCAAGTTTCACTATCCCTAAGGCGAATCATTCCTTAAAACACAATGGAAATATTTAACCTTATCAAGCCACCAAGAAACAACAAAAAATGCCACTACCCAGTGATGATGAATAACTAATTCTGAATGACTAGTAGGAGCTTAACATATTAGAAAGAAATCATTACATATTTAGTGGGCATCTAATTTGTTAGCTCTGGTCAATATAGATACTATCCATCTGATCTCATTGACTGGTTCATGAAAGGTTGTGAGTCTCAAACTAGGGTGATCGGTCTTTCTGTGTTCTCCAGGATCAGACTAGGTACGTAGAGTGGGTTATCTGGGTCTCTCTCCTTGCCTCCAACAAGGAGGAAAGCAGAAACTTCTTAACAGGGAAACTGAGTGAATTCATTCTACAGAGAGGAACAGAGTCAAGGGCAGAGAGAAAGCGAGTATTTGAGAGAACAAGAGAGCAGAAGTGGGGAGAGCCAAGAATGTCCTGTGAGTTCCTGAGAGCACTTTACTTCCTGGCATATCATGCGGAAAGCTCTAATAACATCTCTTGCTTGTAAATGGGGATGCTAGTTGCAGGCACATGTTGCCTAAATGTGTAGCTCTGGGAATATAATTAGAATGACTAGAGTTTCAGTTGTCTAAGAGGCAGGTTTGCACAGAAAATTATCACCTGCTTTAAAATATGCATGTGTGTTGGTTTATTACTCCTAGATTTAATTTATTCCTAATTAAGTTGTCTTATCACCAGCCTGTTATATATTCCATTTTCTAAACACCTACATTTGTTCATTTCTCTATATCTCATAAAGTATCAGGTCCTATTCATAATTCCTGGCATCAAGTACGCCAGCACACATTACATTAGTATTTTCTGAACAGCGATACCTTCTGTGATTAAGGTCTGCTTCTTACTTTGGGTCCAAAATGCCAATGATCTAATTAATGCCTCTCTTCTGCTCTTCAAATCTCCAAGCCTCTATCTTTGGGACCTCTTTTTTTGGACTTGCATTTAAGACAAAAGAAGATGCTTTTCCTGAGCTGATGTAGGTACTTAGATTTTAAGCACTGGAAAGTGAAAAGAAGAAAATAGGTAAATTTTGTTAACAAACACTTGTAATGTCTCTATTGCTTAATTATTTTAAAAGTCTTACAGGAAGATTTCCATGTACAATCTGGAAGGTACATAACGTACCCGCAGAGAGTCCAACATAGATTTGGTGAAGAATGAACAATCCTGTTCAAGAGTCTAGTCCAGGGCAAGAGGCTTACCATCACTGTTAAACTGCAAATACCCAGGGACGCCTGGGTGGCTCAGTCAGTTAAGCATCTGCCTTCAGCTCAGGTCATGATCCCAGGGTCCTGGAATCAAGCCTCGCATTGGGCTCTCTGCTCAGCGGGAGCCTGCTTCTCCCTCTCCCTGCCTCTCCCCCTGCTTGTCAAATAAATAAAAAAATCTTTAAAAAATAAACTGCAAATACCCAGAACCCCAAATGAGCAAGAGTGAGCCAAAGGTGCACTAAGGTGCTCCTGGTCAGTCAATCCAACACTGAAGCAAATCCCTTTCTTAACCTACATCTCAAGCCCCCTAATGTTGGCTACTCTTGATTCAAGCCACTGATTATCAGACAAAAGAGGAGTAGATATGTGATAAGGAACTCAAGACCTGGTTGCCTTCCCTGGAAAGCAAAGGAGCCCCCTTCTCAGCTTGTGCACTATTCTTGTGATTTGTAGAAAAAGTTTAAGGTCAATTTATAGCTGTCATGATTGTGAAGCACTTAGACTATATTAAAACTCCAGGATTAGCAGCACATTTTTCCTTTTTAGGAGGCTTAGGTGAATACAAATTTTATAAATAATATATGTATATTATGTCAGTGCTCTACCAGCAATTCTTTTTATTTTATAAAAATAGATTTTATTCTTCCGAGCAGCTTTAGGCTTGCAAAATTGAGTGGAAGATATAGAGATCTCCCATATATCCTGTCCCCCCACATATGCAGAGCCTGCTCCCACTGTCCACCAGAGTGGTACTTTTGTTACCTTTGATGAACCTGCATTGATGTGTCATTATCATTTGGAGTCTATTGTTTCCATTAGTGTTCATTCTTGCTGTTTTAGGTTCTACTGGTTTTGGATGAATGTGTAAAGGACACGTATCTGCCATTGCAGTATCCTACAGAGTAATTTCACTGTCCTAAAAATCCTCTGTGCTCCATCTATTCATCCCTCCCCTCTTCTTAACTCCTGACAACCACTGATATTTTACTATTTCCACAGTTTTACCTTTTCCAGAATGTCATATAGTTGGGATCATACAGTATGTAGCGTTTTCAAATTGGCTTCTTTCACTTAGTGATTTGCACTTACGTGTCCTTCGTGGCTTGCTAATTCATTTCTTCTTAGTGCTAAATAATATTCTGTTGTCTGGAAATACCAGTTTTTCCACTCACCTACTGAGAACATCTTGGTTGCTTCCAAGTTTTGGCAATTATGAATAAAGCTGCTGTAAACATCTGTGTGCAGGTTTCTGTGTGGGCATAAGTATCAACTCCTTTGGGTAAATACCAAGGAGCACGACTGCTGGATCATATGGTAAGAATTTGTTTAGCTTTGTAAGAAACCACCAGACTGTTTTCCAAGTGGCTGTGCCATTTTCCATTTCCACTAGTAATGAATGATTTGTGTATTTTTTTAAATTTTTAATTTGTGCATCCCGTTGGGTCTTTCTTAAGTCTAAAAACTCGATATCTCATCTTGTTTCCACCGAATAGCAACTGAAAATCAAGCTTATCTACATCTCATATCTTCTTATCACTGCCAAACTACTTTATTTTTTATTTTTTAAAGATTTTATTCATTTATTTGAGAGAGAATGAGATAGAGCATGAGAGGGGGGAGGGTCAGAGGGAGAAGCAGACTCCCTGCTGAGCAGGGAGCCCGATGCGGGACTCGATCCCGGGACTCCAGGATCATGACCTGAGCCAAAGGCAGTCGCTTAACCAACTGAGCCACCCAGGCGCCCCAAAGTACTTTAAAGAAAAACCTGCATGTGCTTTCTCCCTTCCTATTTATTACCTTGAAAATCGCACCATTAACTGGAAATTTCCTTCTCCCTCAAAGAAAAATACACAAAGCAGTGATATTGAAGGTACCAATTATAATGGATTATTAGTTCTCACGTTTTTAAATCTCCTTTCTACATTGGGCATTATCAAGCATCCTCTTGTAGAAACTCCGTTTTTTTTTTTGCCATGAGGACATGATTTTCTGATTCTCCTTTTATAACTGTTTATCTCCACCCTTCTTCCAACCTGTAAAATATAATTCCCTGGCAATAACTTCTTTGTTTTCATTCTTTTCTTCCCTTTCAACATTGTTTATCCTAGTTACCATATGTTTCAGTATTGCAAATCTGTGAACTGACTCTAAAAGATTGATTTCCAGACTTGGCCATCCACTAAATTCCAGTTTCATTTCCCCAATTAAATACTCAGAAGATCCCCAGCTCTAAGGCTTGGTGTTCAAAAGTGGATTGACACTTTTTTCCCCTTGAATCACTCCTACTATGTGTCTTCACAGCACAGCCATCTCCACCCACCCTAAACCTCTAGGCATCTGGACATGAAACTTCAATACATTGAAGAAAATACAGATTTTTCTCTTTTGATCCCACACTGAATCATTTGCCAAGTTAAGTCAGATAGGCTGCCGGATACTTCCTTTTTTGCTCTCCTCCTTTTTAATAGCTTCTAGTCTTTTTATTTCTCACCTGGATTTCTGCAGGCACCCTCCCGTTCAGGGATTTTTTCAAGGGTGAGTTTTGGCAAAATGGGGGGGTGGGGAACAGAGCATGTCCTGCTAGGAAGTCCTGTCAAGGTTTTGTTGGTTGGCAAAAGGAGATGTTTGTGGTGTGCAGGCAAGGTGCTTTATGAGACTTGGACATCAAAATACCTCCTGTGTGTCTAGGAATTCATGTGTGTCTAGGAATTCATGTGTGTCTAAGAATTCATAAACCCTAAGGGGACACGAAATGATCCGCATGGAGGAAGAACATTTTAGATCTTTTATTTTCCAGGGACACTTATTCTGTGTCCAAAAACAAAATAGAAAAAGGAGATAAGCATTACTAGGACTTAATGTATGTCTCTACCTTGACCCTCTCCCTTGCTCTATGGCGCGGGGGGCTTACCTGCTACCGGGCAAGAGAAGGTAGTGGGAGCTCCTCTCCAGGGGGGCACATAGTGCCCTCACTTACGCCTTTTTTGCCACATCATGCCTTGTGTCTCAGTTAGGTATATGCGGATAATGGATCTACAGATTATTTTATCTAGCGCTAATTAACAAGCCCTCACAAAATAAAATGCTTAAAAGTGCCAGGAAAATTACAACAAAATATGAGGAATTAAGCACAAACAAACCAAAAAAACCATGGCAGAAATAATTCTTCTATTCTTAATATAAGCTCTTTGTCACTCACATTGCAATACAACATAATGATAATCTCTTTTTTTTTTAAAGATTTTATTTATTTATTTATTTGAGACAGAAAGAATGAGAGACAGAGAACATGAGAGGGAGGAGGGTCAGAGGGAGAAGCAGACTCCCCGCCGAGCAGGGAGCCCGATGCGGGACTCGATCCCGGGACTCCAGGATCATGACCTGAGCCGAAGGCAGTCGTTTAACCAACTGAGCCACCCAGGCGCCCACATAATGATAATCTAACCAATAGACAAGAAATGGGCCTCAAACTCTCTAAATTAACAAAAAGACTATTTGATATTTGGCTAAAGTTCCTCTTTAGTTGAGGATAAAGCTTGCCTATGTGTACACGTGCCTTGAGGTACTAGCTAAAGATAACATGGAGTGGTCAGGATCAGTAAGATACAAAAACAACTAAGCCTAAATAACATGTTCAATTATATAAATGTGTGTGTGTTTATTGTACTGAAAGCAGAATGATTTATTATGCCACCCAAAATCTTATAAATGCATATTTGAAATATTGTTTATTTCACCTTTTTAATTTCTATATTTGAAAAAATAGGTATATATTAAGTAAATTTATTAAAGATAGACTTTAAACTTTCTACCAAAAGTACACATGAAGAAAATGTCTGGAGACAAATGTCCTTCATCAACTAAGACAGAAAAACTTGCTCCAAGTAAGTAAATTCATCACTCAGATTAGAGCACATGATTAAAATTTATATTATGTTACATTTCAAATGATATAATTTTTTTCTTAAACATGATCTTTTGCTTGCTGTTTGGTCAAAACAAGTTATTTTAAAAGTTCTAATAAAAGAAAAACAGGAAAATATTCTTTTCAAACTGGGGCCTGGGATTAAAAAAAAACTTTGGGAAACATTTAAGGAACAGTATTCTCAATGATTTTTCTGTCTACAGTCTTCTTCTGTTTAGTTTTCTGTGTATTTGTGTGTGATTGTGTTTGTAAAATTTCAAACATATATAAGTAACCAAGAGTTTTAGCATTACAAAAAATGCAACACACAAAAAGTCAAAGGAGTTAAGTAAAAATCCTGAATTCTAAATTTGAATTGAAAAAATTTTTCTCTTTTTTTTCAGATGTAGTGTTCAACAATTTATCAGTTGCATGTAATACCCAGTGCTCATCACATCACGTGCCCTCCTTAATATAAACTCATAATAACTTTTCTCTTTAAAAAAAAGTCTGTATTTTCTAATGTGGCCCATTAAAAATTTTAGGCCTAGAAATAGGACAAGTCCATGAACAGACATTTCTCCAAAGAAGACATCCAGATGGCCAACAGACACATGAAAAGATGCTCAATGTAACTCATCACCAGGGAAATGCAAATTAAAACCAAAATGAGATATCACCTCACACCTGTCAGAATGGCTAAAATAAAAAACACAAGAAATATCAAGTGTTGGCGAGGATGTGGAGAAAAGGAAATGCTCATGCACTGTTGGTGGGAATGCAAACTGGTGCAGTCACTGTGGAAAACAGTATGGAGGTTTCTCAGAAAGTTAAAAATAGAACTAACTTTTGATCTAGTAATCACACTACTGGGTATTTAACAGAAAAATACAAAAACATTAATTCAAAGGGATACATGCACTCCTATGTTGATTGCAGCATTATTTACAATAGCCAAATCATGGAAGCAGCCCAAGCGTCCACTAATAGATGAATGGATAAAGAAGAGGTTGTGTGTATATATACACACAATGGAATATTATTCAGCCATAAAAAAGATTGAAATCTTGCCATTTGCAACAACATAGATGGAGCTAGAGAGTATAATGTTAATGAACTAAGTCATTCAGAGAAAGACAAATATCATATGATTTCACTCATATGTGGAATTTAAGAAACAAAACAAATGAACAAAGGAAAAAGAGAGTCAGACCAAGAAACAGACTCTTAACTATAGAGAACAAACAGAGGGGTGGTGGGTGGGGGATAAGCAAAGCAGGAAAAAAAAAAAAGAAAAAGGAACAGTGGTGAATCTGGTAGCAATGAGCATCCCTATTGTCTAGATATAGCCTCTAAATTCTTGAAAAGTTACTGATTTTAGATATTACAAAAGAAAAGGACCAGATGAGCCTAGAACATCTCGTTGTGCCAAAAAGCAAGAAAGTTATCAAAGACAAATCAAAAGGATTCCACTGCCACTGGATTAAAACACATCATCAATGTTACTATCACATACTCAAGTGGGATAGATGACATGTCAAAATAATCTCTGGTGACCTATGGAGGATCATAGAAAACCAATTTGTTATTTTGAAAACTGGTAAATAAAGGGAAGTAATTAAGAAATAACTTGATCTTACTATATGTACTCTATCTCAAAGTAATGAAAAAACAACCATTGATGGAAAAGTTCTTTTTTCTTTAGTAGAAAGGCCAACTATTAGCATATTAATGGAAAATTGGAATCCAGAAATGATCAACAAGCTAAAAAGCCAGTGGAGATTTTTCTAATGCATAAATCAAGCTGACAACTCCTAAATCAACTGATTAATCTTAACAAAACACAGTCAGACGCTATGGCGCTCTTGATGTTGTTCAACAGGAAGTATACACCACCACCTATGGAATGTTCTTTCTGAAACAAACAAGCTAACCTTAAACAACATCGATCAAATGCAATCAGCAAAATTTAGAATGTGAGAAACTCTGAAGGACAAATATTTCACTTACTTCAAATAAATTTCCATAAAAAAAGAGCAGAAACCATAGATTAAAAACTTGAGAGGCATATCAATCAAATGCATTCCAGCATGATCAAGCAAACTTCAGGCAAAAACAAAACCAAACAAAATTGTGGAATAGTTGGGTAATTTTGACCATTGATTTCATAATACCAAGAAATAATTGTTAATTTTTGATTGTTTTATAATAGTAATATTGACAGTTTAAAAGTCTTCTCCTTCTAGATACACATACTGAAGTTTTCATGGAATAAAAGTAAAGAGTATCTGAGATTTGCCTGAAAATAATCTAAGATTGAAGAGAGTGAGAGCAACTTTAGAAGAAGCAAGATTTACTGTGTATTGATTATTGCTGAAACTTGGTAATGGCTTTATGGGGGGCTTATTATTCTGTCTATTTTTGACATGATCAGAATTTTCTGTAATTAAAGAACTCAGGTGTACAAGCAGGTAGGAATAATAATGTAATGATCAGCAATATACACGTCACCTAACTTAACAAGTTAATTTACAAATATAAGTGAAGATCTCATGGTGTGCAATTGTATAAATCAGGGTTTATGTAGGTATGGTTACACATTCTGGATTCTTAGTTTTGTTTTTATTGTCTCCCTTCACTGGTAGATGGATTTTCTTTGTTAGTCTGCTTTTTTACTGAAAGATTAGCTTTAAATTCTTCAGGCTTTCCATACAAGTGTGTAAGTCACCAACTTGCAAAGGTTGCAAGCCTTCATCCTGACCTCGGAATACCTGTGGCGAATCAAACCCCCCTGAGGGGTAAATGATTGCTGATTCAGCTTTATCTACTTTTGGGCCCTGTAGATTTCCCTTACTTTCTTGCAAGCTGGATATTTGAGAGAATGTTTGTTGTATTTTAGTCAACATGTTTCTTATTGCTTAACCTTCTCAGTTTTAGGACTCATAGTTCATCTTGGCATTCCCTAAGTTACAGACAAGGACTTTCATGTAGCAGAACGTAATAATTTTTGAGGGTAGGAATAAATATGTTACAAAAAAGAATGTCTATTACTTTAACAGCTGTATCTTTGCAAACCAAAAGATACCTGTGAACTGAGATCACCTGTGTTAATATAATGTCAATGAGACTGTAGAACCCCTAGATAAGTATAACTTTGTTGTTTGCTTCAGGAATATCTTCCTAGGAAAGAGAAGACCACAAACCAGTAAATATCTTCAGTGTTTGCTTCAGGATATGCCTACAAATCAACTATTTGGAGACAATACTCTTCACCTGAGCAAACAGCTTCCTTGGTCTTGTGTCCTCCAATCCTAAATTATGTCAGAAATTGTGCCCGCTCCCAGTTAATTTCCTGTGTTAAGAGATCTGCCTTCAAATGCCCTGAGACCAGAAACCAAGGCTCAGTAACTATCCCACTTCTGAATTCTCTCTTCTGAGACACTCCTGAGATGGCCAATGGTGGTTTCCTCGCTTCTCAATTAGGGCTGTGTGGTGATATTTGGGGAGTTACTTTAACATACTCTATAAATGTTTCTGTCAATCTATGTTATATGTTATTGCAAAATTAAATAACAATATATACTAAATTTCTCACAATCCAGGATGATGGTTTTAAGTTGACATTCACGGCACTGATGGCAGTGCTTGGAAAATAGCAAACCCCATTTGTTCTCGAAAAACTGCTTTCCAATATGATAAAATTGTATGTAGAATTGCCAATTGCAAAAAAAAAAATCTTTCACATAAAATTCAGCTTCTTTTATACTGATGGAAAACACCAACTTTTTCCTTCCTTATTTCACTCATTGGAGAACAGTTATCTGATGGTTGTTTCTAGTTCTCAGAGTCACTGTTAAGTTGGAATATTTAGTTTTGGCCATTTCAAGTCTCTTTGCTTTGGAAATCTGATTGAAGCAATCTTGTGATTTTAAACTTCCTTATGAAATATAAAACAGTGATCACTGTCCTCGAATTATAAAAGGAAGAAAGCAAGGACAGCACATGTATTAGCTGGTGACTCTTGGTATTCTGAACCGAACTACGAAAAGGTTTTTGTAAATTGGTAAAGCACTCTACAAATGTAGTTTTTCTAATTCCAGAATGGAGCATGATGACTGATGCTTAGGAGGAATGCAGTAATGTTTACTGAGAGAATGACAGGTTTTAGTCTCAATTACAGGGCTTTAGAAATGTCTCTGCGTAATTTGGCATCAGCTTACATTTTCACTGTAGTAAAATTCTAGTATCAGATCCTTCCTCAAGAACAGGTTAAGGAAAGAGAGCAAAGGGATGTGGGGTAGACATGACACCTTTTGTGTCAAAGAGGACATTGGGCTGGCTGGACCCCCATAGATTGTGTTGTACCTCCTAGCCTATGTGAATGGCCCCCAAAGTTGTGACTGTGACTGAGGTCACAGAAGCGAACTTTTGCATTTTAGGAGTTGGCTGGTGCCTACCAGGAGGAGCCAACAAATCTCATTCCAAGCTTGGACTGGCTCAAAGATTTGCAGGGTTCTGTGATAACTCGGGATAAGCAAGCCTGCTCACTGCATTCATTCCTACCTGGCATGTTTGTCCCTAGAGTGTGCAGCGTCCTGCGTGGCTGGTGCTCTGGGGTCATCCTGAGGAAGGGGCAGTGTTGGAAAACAGGCCAACCACACAGAGTCTAGTCAGGGGCGTGAGGCAACAGAAAGACAACCGTCCATGAGGGAACTACAGTTGGAGCAGGTTCACTGTGAATGAAAGATCTGGTTGTTCTGTTAATGACTTCAATTACAAAGAACAAAAGAAGGGGAATAGAAAGTGTTGTTTATTGTAAGATTTTTTTTCACCCAAATGGAATATTTTTTCTGGCTATTTCTTGTTCTTGTTTCTTAAGCTCTTTGTGAAGATATAATTATATATGAAATCTTAGCCATACGTGAATGTGCAAGATCTCTCTCTCTCTCTCTCTCTCACACACACACACACACACTCACACACACTCTCTCTCACACACACACGCACCCACACACATCTTCAACACCATCCTGAAGCACAATAATGCCCTGTCTTGTCTTAAGGAAGGACATCACACCGTAGAGACGATGGGGGAGAAGAAATCACTTCAATTCTTTGGATAGGAAGAATAAAGGGAGTGCATAACGAAATTACTTCTTTTTGACTTGAAGAGGGAAACACAGACTGGCAAAAGTATGTCTTAATATTAGTAGATTAATCTGTAGCAAGGTGTCGACGGTGCAGATGGTGGCAGAAGTCTCAGCAAAGGAATTGGTTCCCTTGGGCTCTCCAGAGAAAGTTGCCGAACTCCTTACAGCTTATTTGTAGAAGCAGGAAGAGGGGTCCTCTACCAGCAGAGATACTCATCCCCTTTAAAACTAGGGGACATCATTTTGTTCCATCTGAGGGACAAATCCCTTATGATGCATGTGACAAGCTCTGGGAGGGCACAGTTAGCCCTCACCGACAGAGGTAAACAGAACAGAACACGATGAAACTAGGAAATCATTTGAGAGGTGCTTTATTTTCCCCTACAGTGTTTCCTCCTGCCTTCCATTTCCCTGAATGTAATCACAATTATCCTTGGATGATAAATAATTTGGAGACCCTCAGTAGAACATGATAATCTGCAAAACTTCCCATGCTCTAGAGCGCATAGGACTTTATGTGAGTGAAGTTTAAAGCAGTGAGCATTAATTATCCAAACATTCTAAGCTGTATCTCATAGCTTAAATGGAATTTTAAAGTCAAATTAACTTACTGGTCCTTTTTGTTTTCTTCAGTCTCTCAGAAAAGCGCCAAATGTTAAATAAAACAGCACATGGCTGGGAAAAAGGGAAGCATGCAGTTCCTGAAAAAGATAATGACCTGAAGAAGTGGGGTGATTATGGAAACATGCGGTGGGAGAGTGAGGTGGCCAGAGCATAAGAAGTATGTTTCATCTTGATCTTTTGGGACTCTGATTTTCTCATGTTCCATGGAAAGGATCAGAATGTCTATGTTTTGAACTTTGTAAGTCCTCATCACAATAATGAATACTTGTGGGATCTATCATGCGTTGGACAAAGTTCTTATAATAAGTCCTTCAACCCTATGGGGAGAGAGTAGAGCTATGATTATACCCATTTTACAGATGAAGAAACAGAGGCCCAGAAAGTCTGCATACATCATCTAATATCATATAGCTACTGAATAACAGAATCAGGACTTGGATCCTGGAGTCTGGCTCCAAGGTGTGAGCACTTTCCTACACGCTGTGCTGCTGAAATTGTGGTAACCAGGACAGTGGGCTCCTGATCTGTTCTAGTTGGATGAACCCTCGCCTTTGAGAGCACTTGGGGCTTGAATGATGCCAACAGCTGGTCCTGAGTTAGTACATAGAGTTTTTGTATGACGTGATTAAACTCTTGTCTGCTAACTACCTGTGCATCCGCATGGTACTGTTGGCGTCCTGTACTCATATGAAGACCCACAAAGGCTGGCTCCATTTTCCTCATCTGTGCTCCCCCAGCCTGGTGGGCTCTCCGTAAATATTTGCTGCGTGAATGAAGGGCATCGATACCTATTGCTGATGGTTTGGCTTCCCCCGTGAAAGGTTTTGTATCCTAAACGTCTTAGAGAAGAACCTAATTTTGGAGTTACGCTTTAACCAGACACTTTTAAGTTTCTTACTGAAAAGGGCCTCAGTTTCCAACTCCTGTTTGGCAGGGAGGATACAAAGAGGAAAGCATGGAGACAAAAAGCCCCGCTCTACATCTGACAGACATTCCTGCTAAAAATGCTAATAAGCTAGTGTGGTGACTCTACTCCTTGATACAGTTCCTGAATTGGTTTGAAAAGGAGTGGACTGACCCTTGTAAATGAGTGTAACTTGCTTTTTCACATGGATAGAAACTGTCAGTTTTCTGCCATCTAAGCTGCCCTGAGTCGCTCTTCCTGTTCTGTGTCGGGTGACATAGTTGTGTTTTTTTCTGATTTCATACAACCTCAGGAAGGACCTTTTCCTTTCCTTAGAAAGACCCACCGTGATCTACACCAAACCAGGCTCCTTCCTCTCTGTGCCTTTAGCTCGCTGCCAAGGTCCTCGTCTTCTTGGTTCGTTTTAAATGTTCTTAATTTCCTCAAGAAATGGGAAGCCTGAGCCTGCTTCCTCTCTACATTTGTCATTGTTCAGAGCGTAGCTATACTCAGAGTTGTCAGGATAGGCCACCTGGGTTGGAGGGACAATAACATATCCGAGTCTGTTGGAAAACTGCATCGGAATACCTCTATGAAGGCAAGACATCAGCTGCAGTGGGTTACAACTCCAAGGTCATGAGCTGATACCAAGTTGGGGGCATCTGCCCTCTGCCCTCCTTCCTTCTCTTGTCCCAGGCTGTAGCCCTGTGACTGACAGTCTCTTCTCCCTGAGGCTCAGGCCTGATCCTGTAGAAGGTGCCAGAAGCCCAGACCTGGAGACATTAGCTTCTGGTGCCCAGAACCAAAGGTGAAAGCTCATAGCTTTATTTCTGTCCAGCGCTCAGGTCTGAGAGAGGACCACTCGGAAGGCCAGCATATAGCAGAGGCAATTTCTTTTAAGGCTGCTAAGAGAAAAGGGCTTATTTCCTCATTCTCTCTTTCTCTTTCCCCTTCTCCCCACTTTTAAAAGGAATATTGTCTGATTACTAACAAAGAGCTCCTCTCTTTAATGCATCCTAGAAATCTCACATGTAAAGAGATCATACAATTTCAGATGAGAAGAGAACTGATGTTTTCAAACACAGGGGCCAATAATGACCGCAGCCATCTATTCCTTGGATCCGTGACTGCCAGTAGCTGCGGATGGCTTTGAACGTCGTTTCACGGCTGCGCATAGAGCTTCACTGATGCTTTTGAACAGTCCAGTAAGTACTGAAAAGTTTTCTTTGCATGGACGGCAGTGTTGTCGTCTTACTCAAAGAGGAGAAAACAAGAGCTATTTTACAGTGGTTAATGGAAAGAGATGAATATTCCAGGCAAACAGTTATGCTTATGGGGAAATGTGCTCCTATCCACTGTGGATCAAGTGCAAACAGTGCTGGTCCCTTGGAAGGACTCCTGCATAAAGGTACAAAAGCAATTACACGACGCGGGTATTTATCCTCTTTACAAACTTAGTGGAAAATGAGGGAAAGCACTACTGTTAAGGAAAGTAATAGGGAAAGGGAAAGCAACTCCAAATGCTATATGCTGCCCTCAATCTCTTCAAGAACTTCTCTGTGACCTCCAGTGGAGATTGAGGGCACCTGCAGCCTTACATTTCGCAAACCCACTTGTTTGGTTGACCTTATCCCATTCACCAGCCAATCAAGCTCCCCAAATGCTTTCCTCTCCAGCTTCTCTGGTTGGTTGGTCTGGTTAGTAGAGGGAAGAAACACTTGCCTTCTTTATTTTCACTGGTTGAGGGTGCGACTCTAAGCCTATATAAACGTGCTGCAATTATTATCTAATCAGATGTTGCCTGACCTTGGCAATGACTTTTCCAGGTAATGTTGTTAAATGACAGTGACAATCTTGATGCTAATGCTGACATTTTGTGAGTGTGTAAATTATTTCGGGGATCAGAACTGCTATCATTTTTATGTATCAGTCTCAGTTTCTTTCCTTTATTTTTCCTCTACATCTTTCACTTATATTTAGAGTCCCTGAATCCAGAGGAACTCGATCTTTCCCTACTGATGGGTTGTTTTTATTTTAACCCTGGACTTGTGATTTCATGGCAAAATGATTTCTTGTGAGTAAATGCTAACAATTTTCTAGTTTAGAAGTGCCTCGCAATCCTATTTTGATTTTTTTCCCCATTTTTCTCTCCTTCCCACCTGTGACAGTTCTTTTTGTTATTTTGGTGCATTTACATGATACCAGAACCTTTATTTATTAGGAGTTCATCTGCTCTCTGCTGCTGCTTCTCCACCTGAAGTCCTAATCCTCTGTTTGTGACAACATAATCATTTCCACAGCAACCAATTGTGAAGTTGCAAAGCAAGGATTAGACTTCAGGTGGGGAATAAAAAGAGTGCCATTCATATGCAAATCTCAAAGATGGTGAAGGGGAGTTGAGAGGCAGAAAGGAAAGAATAATAAAGAAATAGCATTGTTTTAAATAGACTTGAAAAGATGATTTTGTTTTTCCTTCTAGGAATTGAGTGGGCTTTTTGCTGGAGCTGCAGGTTGATTTGGTTTGTTTGTTTTGCTTTATTTATATATGCATTCTTTTTTAGTGCCCCAGGACTGGACTTGCAGCCCCAAATCTGGCTGTTGAAAGAGGGTTGTGTATGGCTTAGCAGATGTTCCTATTTTTAAAGTAACCTTCAAGAGGAGTTTTCTGAACTTCATCCTACATGTGGGGACAGAACATTACAGTGAGCATCTGGGCCTCCCTGTTTCAACGCGGGGTAGCAAGACACAAATGGAACCATGAGGCTTATCTGCAGAGATTGCAACAAAAAAACTAGCATGGATTTATGGGCTCCTAGGAATCTCAGAAGTAAAAGAAGGGAAGAGAGTATCATCTTGATTCTCTGGTCACTTTAAGATCTCTTCACCAGATTCCAGTTGCCATGTGCTTTCTTTTTTTAATGAGCAAAACTGATTTACAATCTTTATTTCCAGGTTTTCCTGAATCCAGAACTCAGACCCATTACTGATTCTTCAGTACAGCAAAGAAACATGCCAATGATTTAATCTAGGAGTTGTGTCAAAGAAAAATTGCACTGGACAGTTACGCAGGCAAGGGAGGACTTATTCAAGATTATTGTGTAGTGGAGAGAGAGTTCACCTGCTTTGAAGGGAAAGATGGGAGGGCTTTTCAGTGCCTGGGTGAGATAGCAGAAAAGTACTGGAGGACAGTAGGGGTGGGGTTAGTCAATGGAGCAGACCATCTGTGTTTGCTAATTGGCATTTACTGAAGTTAGATTCCTACCTTACCAGATCCCGGGGAAATAGGGGCAATGTCTTCTCCAATAATTACAGTTCAAAGGGATGACTCCCAGCTCTTTGAGAAAGACATCCCCGGGTTGCAAACCCAGTAAAAAGGATGGGCGATCTGTCTACACTTTAAAAAGGCTGAGAAAAAAGGCTGGATTTTAAGTTGTCTAAAGGCAGTCCTCCAAGAAAAAGGAGGTCAAGGCCTAGAGTCAGGAGGGAGCCTGTCTCAAGTTAAGTCGAGCTAACTGACCAAGTTCTAGGCCCCTTACAGGGACCCAGGGTGCAGGGCCTGGAGCACATTGCTCGCTGTGTCAGCTGGAGAGGCTTCCACCTCCCTCTTCCATCAGAGCAGAGGATTTTCAATTTCATCTGTGCTGCATATAGGATTTCCATGTAAACTTTATTTTAAGAAGAGTTTTCATGTTAAAAGAAGTTAGTAAACTACCAATCAGGTGCAGCTTTTTTTTTTTTTTTTTTTTTTGTAGATGAATAAACTAAAGTTGAGAAGGGATAGACTGAGGACAATATTGAACTTCACTTGAGTCCTGTGATCCTGGAAAACAGTGAGGATTTGCGTTCAGGAATCCCTTGGTGTTCAGGAGTTGGCTTAGTGCAAGAAACCACCCTTAAACATATGATTTAGATAAGACCCATGGATACTACCCTGGTTCCCCTATGACAAGGTCGAACACAAACCCTCCAAATTCCCATTTCTTGCCTCCTAAATGATTGGCTGAACTGTTTTATCCCCATGACCAAATTGAATAAAAGCTTGTTAAGGAAATGTTGGTTGAGCTCCTTCTCCTGGTCCCTGAACTTCACCTGAGCCTGAGCTGCTTAAGGACCCTCCTTAAAGGTCTATCCAGGAATAAGCTGAGCTCAGAGGAAAACACTTCCTGATCTGCCAGCTGATTCATCACACTTTCCCACACTGGTCGTTTCTGGCCTTGTTTACTCCTCCTTAGACAAGAAAAGCTCTTTTCTGCCTGACTTTAGAGACCCTTGCAGATCTCCTGGTCAGAGCGATCTCCCCATGGCAACAGGCCTCCCACCCATTACTCAAAGGTAATCCTCTGGGGTAACGTCTCCCTTACAGCCAGATGTGCTTTTATTTGACAGTGACATGACAAGTTCAGAGAGATTGTTAAAAGATTTCTTCTTGAGTCAGTTTGAGTAGTTGGTGTCTTCTTAGGAACTTGTCCTTTCCTGTAGTTTATCTAATTCGTTGGTGTGCAATTGTGCATAGGATTTCCTTGTAATCCTTTTAATTTCTGTAAAGTCAATAGTAATATTTCATGTTTCATTTTTTATTTTAGTGATTTGAGACTTCTCTCTCTCTTTCTTTCTCTTTCTCATCAGTCCAGCTAAAGTTTTGTCAATTTTGCTAATCTTTTCAAAGACTCAGCTTTTGGATTTTTTAATTTTTCTCTATTGTTTTACTATTCTTTATTTCATTAATTTCCACTCTAATATTCATTATTTACTTTCCTCTGCTATTTTTTTTTTTTGTATGTAGTTTGCTCTTCTTTTTCTTGTTTCTTAGGGTGGAAGGGTAGGTTATGATTTGAGAGCTTTCTTCTTTTTGAAACTGGTATGTATAGCTATAAATTTCCCTTTTTTTAAAAAGATTTTATTTATTTATTTGACAGAGAGAGACAAAGAGAGAGAAGGAACACAAGCAGGGGGAGTGGGAGAAGGAGAAGCAGGCCCCCCAGCTGAGCAGGGAGTCCGATGTGGGGCTCTATCCCAGGATGCTGGGATCATGACCTGAGCCGAAGACAGATGCTTAATGACTGAGCCACCCAGCCTCCCCTATAAATTTCCTTTTATGCCAGGCTTTCACTGAGTCCTGTAAGTTTTGGTATGTTGTGTTATTGTTTTCATTCACCTAAAAGTAATTTCTAATTTACCTTGTGATTTCTCTTCTTTGCTCTTTTAGTTATTTAAGAATCTGTCATATGTGTTATTTTCCTGAATTTCTGTTCATTGTTGATTTCTAATTTTATTCTAATGTGGTCAGAGAATATGCTTTGTATAATTTCTATCATTTCAAATGTATCAGGAGTTGTTTTATTGCCTAATATGGTCTTTCCTGGAGAATGTCTCAGGCACACTGGAGAGGAGTGCGCTGTTGGCTGGGTGTTTCGTGGACATCTGTGAAGTCTAGTTGGTTGATTGTACTGCTCAGGTCTTCTTTGTCCTTGCAGATGTAGAGGTGCAGGAGGGGAACGTTGACAGTAAATGCCAGAGAAGGCAACACTGTGAAGTCGGAATATAGAGACAATTTAGTGCAATAATACCTTTCCTCTTCTGAGATTTAATGTCCTTGGTTCTGAATCCTGACATGAAAACATATTAGCAGAATGAAACAATGGGCCAAATCTGGTAAAATGAAATTTAACAAGAATACATATCAGCCATTGTACTTGGGCTAATGGTAATTGCATATGGTGAGGATGCTAGCTCACCAGAATTTTTTGTGAGGAAAGATCATAGCACTTCAGATGCTGCTACAATCTTAGAATGAACCTACTATGATGAGGGTTGGCAAAAAAAAAAAAAAAAAAAAAGGAAACCACTTGGGCAATATAAAGAGAAGAAAAGCATCCAGCATGGGGTAGCTGTCCACTGTGTATATATTCTCAGACCACATTCACATTTCAAGAGGGGGATTGAAAGAATGAATTCTATTCAGAAAGGAGTTGAATATCCATGGAAATAAAAATTCTGGAGCTATCTCATGAGAAATATTTGAAGGAACTCTATAGTCAGAGAAGCAGAACTTGGTCAGAGAGCAAGTTTCATGGTATTACATTTTACTTATGAAAAAGACTTACATGTATATATGATTTCATTCATATGTAGGATGACAGAATGAAAGGGAGGGGGAGATAGAGGCTTCCAGTTACCCAATGAGTAAGTCACAGGAATAAAGGACACAGCATAGGGAATATAGTCAGTGATGTTGTAACCGTGTTGTATAGTGACGGATATTAGCTACATTTGTGGTTAGCATAGCATGACGTGTGGGGATGTTGAATCACTATGTTTTACACCTGAAACTAATGTAACATCATATGCCGACTAAACTCAAATTAAAAAAAAAAGAAAAAAGGGGAAGGATTTCCATGTAAAAAGGGGACAATTTATTTTGTGTCCCTCAGTACCTGGAAATACAACCTAGTTAATAATTATAGACACACAGATTTCAGCACAAATATGAGAGATAATTTTCTCACAATTAGACTTGGTAGATGAAGGAGGTTTTCTTGAGGGTTAGTGAATCCACCAGAATGCCCCATTCCCTTCCCTCAGACTGGAGGCAGAATGTAGTGGGCACAGCCCTGACCAAGCAGATGACCACCTAGGGGTGGCAGAGGCTCAGGATAGGGGAGGGGGGAGTCCTTAAGAAAACAAGATTGCAAAATTACAAATACAGAATTAGATTAAAGGTAAATATTTAATTAGCATGAGAAGTTACAAATTAAAAAAGCCAACAACAAACCTGCGTATAACAAACATCAGACAACCAGAAGGTCAGCACTCTAGTTTTCTCATCTATCCCTCTGAAACACTCATAATACATTTTTCTATATATTTTTTTCACCTGAGTTCTGTTTGTGTCTTCCTAGGACAGTGCTTCTCTCATTTCATTTTCTACAGAGAGAATAGAAATATAGTTGGGTACTTTTTCTAGAATAGTTTATGTTTTATTTTAATTTTTAATGGTTTGAAAAGTTTATTTTAGTTTCACAATTCTTTGTTGGTGTTGCCATGTAAATTTTTAAGATTGGTATCACATTTAGGAAGACATGTGTCATGTTTCTTCCATGTCTAAGCTGTATGATTTCAGGCATTCCAAGTTTTCTTGTTCAGGATCAGAATTTAAATCCCAGTTGAAACGATGAGACTCACAGACATCATCACTGTGGGGCTCTGATGAGTTCTACTGAGGCTGCATGCATGTCAGGTAAGGATGTACAGAGAACTTATACTTTAGAGCAATACGTTAAAGTGACGACAAACCTTATAAAAATCTTGCATAAGTGAAAAAATCCAGAACTCAACATTCCCTTAGTAGATTCCAAGAATTCCTGTAGCTTCTACCAGTTTACCAAAAGGAGGGAAAGTGTGACAGGAAGGAGGGGAAAGAGGTGTTGGTCTGAACTGATTGACTTTTGCAAATTTTACACAAATTACTTGTGAAGCCATCACTTAGGCTCACCCCAGTGGGTCATCTTCAATTGAAAATCTACTCCTACCTTTATCCCCACCTAATGCAATCCACAAATTCTGATCTTGAATGTCTCAGTATCGTTAATTTCTGAACACATGTAAAGCTTTAATACTTTGTCCTACTTCCCCAACCCCCTGCCATTTATAGATTCTTGCCTTTGTTCCTTCACTGTGGTACCTCTCTTAAATATGGGAGTAAGAGAACTAAACTCTCATCTTCAAACTGTAACCAACTGTGAACATAGACCAGTTACCAATAATTCTTTAAGGGCAAGAACTTTTTCTTATAGTAACTGGCACATAGGTAGTCAGTCCATGAAACAGATATGTAGTGAGCACCTACTAATGTTCTCTGTTGTGGGGAATTCAGCACAAAACAAGATAGTGTCCTTGTCCTCATAAAGTTTGCATTAGAGTGGAGGAGGCAAAAAAGAACCAAGAAGATTTAATATATGCTAAAATAATGAGCACATTTTGAATAATTAGAATTATAAGCACTACAATGAAAAGCAAACAGAGAAAAGTGGTGGAGAGTGAAGGAAGAAGGCAGATTGGAAGTTTGTTTTATTGAAACAACCTCAACTCAAACTCATTCAGCCTAAATGAACTCAAAGGTCCTTTCTTGCTATATCATTTTCTGATTCCATGGTGTAGTGGGGAAAAGAGAGTTTGTTCACTTGAGAGCTTTTCAGTCATTTGTAATCACTATGTTCAGCCAAAAGGGTATTATATGACCTTGGAAATATAATTTTCAGGAGTCAGAAAGAAGGCAATGACAAGGCTAGCAAATACCAGTTGGCGATTTTATTCTAATCATCTTCTCTCTGTCCATGTCCACTTCTCTTAAGATAATAAATAGCAGAAACAGTGAAGAGGAACAGGGAAAATAGGACAAAACATACTATTTTTGTTACCACTCCCAATAGTGGCAATTTTCCCAAGGGCAACAGAAAAGCAGACGAGCCTCAGATTAGAATTAGTATTCAGAACATATCAAGACATCCTAAAAATCAATATTTAAAGAAACTTCTGGAAAAATGGACAAAGGATATGAAGGAAATTTAAATTAATGAATAATAAAGATGCTGAACATCATTAATAATCAGAGAAATGATCATTGCAAATATAATGAGCTACCAGATCATAAACATAAAATTGAAAAAAAAAACCACAGAAAAATTGGACAATCAGACTTGTAGTTGAGGAAGCATAGAAATCAAATACTGTGGGGGACTGGGGAAAATTTACATGACTGAGCTCAAGAATTCCTTAGTTCTTAGAAACTGTAGTTGTGCACAATGTATGGTAGAAATCTCCTTTCTAGGAATACAACCCAGAGGAATCCTCACATGCCACACGCATGGAGACATGAACAAAAAGTTCACTGCAGCACTGTCAGTATAACAGAAATGTGAAGTTACCAAATCCGCAGCAACACGAGAATGGGCATATGAATTCTGGTGTTTTCATACCGTAAAATACCATACAGCATTTAAAATGAGCTATGTGGATAAATCTAAAAATACATAGTGCTAAGAAAAAGTTAAAATCACACCTTTATGGATGGATGGCTTGACCATCTTTGTGTTCTACAAGCATGGACTGAATTAAAGAAAGGTTTCCAGTTCCAAAAATTAAAGGAATATATCCTTAAAAAAAATGGCACCTTTAGAATCATACAATTTATATGAAGTTTTAAGACACACAAAATAATTATATATATTTATCTTTATATCTATATTGCACACACATGAAACATGGAAGCCAAATACTCACCAAATTCAGGAATCAGAGCATAGCAGGTGAAGGGAGGGGAATGAGATCTGGGAAAAGCACACGAGGGCTACATCGATAGCCAACGTGTTAGTTCCTTGAAAACAAAATAAAATATGGGACAATATTAAGATTCAATAAAGCTGGATTGTAAGCATTTGGGTATTTCTTTTATTTGTCTATACATTTTCTGTATGCTCAAAATGTTTCACAATGAAAAAGAAAAGGAGAGAAGAATACATTTCTCTTCAGTTATCGGGTGCCCACTGGGGCCGGGAGAGCCTTCCTGAGATGTCAGTGGAACATTTGTACAAAGTGTGGTGTGAGGTACGCCCAGTTCAGAGTAGGAACATTCCAGGGATGGGAGCAGAGCCACACGCTCATCTCTCCTTGAAATGTGTTATTATTTTGTGCGAAAGCAACTGGAAACCTTTTCCTTAATCCTACAAATCCTTCTGGATCCCATGCACAGTTAACCTAGATGAAGGTAAAACATCTTTAGGCTGAAGACTGGGTCTAAGGGCAAGGAAGCGACTGGAAATTACTCTTCTAAGAAATCTGGTGATGAAATGAAGTCACGAAGTAGTAGCCTGAATCGGCAACAAGAACATTTTGCTTTGCAAAAGGACTTGATATTATCTGTAGGCAAAAAATAACATTAATTACAAGAAAAGCTCCATCTGTCAGAAGCATATTCATTAATGGATTAACAAGAAAATTGCCTGGAAAATTTTCTTGCCAATAAACATTTAAATTAGAATATTTACAGGGGAATAAGTGAATGCGTTTTTTACCTTCGAGAGAGACTGAGAGACATCTATAAGAAAAGCAAGTAATTCGGTCACCCTTCTTTTCATTTGAACAAATACTGAATTATATAAGGAAATTCCAGGAAAAATAACATAAATCCAAACTAACGTTGTCGTCGAAATTAATTTGAGGCGAATATCTGCTTGGCAGCTGGCATATAACACAATAAACATTTACTTCAAAGTATCACAAACACACTGGGTTGTATTTAGTTAACTCCTTGATGAGTGATTCAGAAATAAAGGTCCCCTGTGTGAGCCAGTGAGGAAATGCTATGGCACCATGGGGACAGCTGAGGGCACTCCAGACAGTCCTTAAGGAAATAAAGGCGACTGCAGATGCCAAGATGCAGATATAAAACTCAGTCCACATTTTTATTAAAATTAGGTCCCTCGGAAGAAAATCATATCTTTGCTTTTATTATTTTAGCATCCTACTGAAGATGCGTGTGTGTAACTGTAGGTCAAGGATAACCATACGAATGTCATGGCAGTGACATCCACATAATAATGGACAAATGGCTGGAGAAGGAAAACATTCAGGATGACAATTGGGCTTTTTTTTTCCCCCCCAAACAATGATATATCGCTGATAATTTTTTAAAAATCTGAATTGGAGAAGTATTTCTCTAAATGGATGTATTACTTTGGTGTGATATGGACAGCTACTGAAACCCCTCCTAACCTTGGGGTGTCACGAGAGGAAGCAATCTTTACCTGATACCCCACCTGTGTCAGGAAAAGAGCAATTTGCTTTATAGGTGGAGTCACGTTTACTCTTTATGGCCATTCTTTTTTTTTTTTTTCTAATTTCACCAACTTATTCACCTTAAAATAATTTCAACAGAATTAAAAATGGTTAATACATGTAATGATAAATATATGTGAATATATGTTATGTTAATCACCATACATTACATCATTAGTTTTTGATGTAGTGTTCCATGATTCATTGTTTGCATATAACACCCAGTGCTCCACTCAGTACGTGCCCTCTTTAATACCCATCCCCAGGCTAACCCATCCCCCCACCCCCCTCCCCTCTAGAACCCTCAGTTTGTTTCTCAGAGTCCATAGTCTCTCATGGTTCGTCTCCCCCTCCGATTTCCCCCCATTCATTCTTCCCTTCCTACTATCTTCTTCTTCTTCTTCTTTTTTTTTTTTTTTAACATATAATGTATTATTTGTTTCAGAGGTACAGGTCTGTGATTCAACAGTCTTAAACACAATTCACAGCACTCACCATAGCACATACCCTCCCCAGTGTCTATCACCCAGCCACCCCATCCCTCCCACCCCCCACCACTCCAGCAACCCTCTGTTTGTTTCCTGAGATTAAGAATTCCTCATATCAGTGAGGTCATATGATACATGTCTTTCTCTGATTGACTGATTTCGCTCAGCATAATACCCTCTAGTTCCACCCAAGTTGTTGCAAATGGCAAGATTTCATTCCTTTTGATGGCTGCATAATATTCCATTGTATATATATACCACATGTTCTTTATCCATTCATCTGTCGATGGACAACTTGGCTCTTTCCATAGTTTGGCTATTGTGGACATTGCTGCTATAAACATCGGGGTGCATGTACCCCTTTGGATCACTACATTTGTATCTTCGGGGTAAATACCCAGTAGTGCAATTGCTAGGTCGTAGGGTAGCTCTATTTTCAACTTTTTGAGGAACCTCCATACTGTTTTCCAGAGTGGCTGCACCAGCTTGCATTCCCACCAACAGTTTAGGAGGGTTCCCCTTTCTCCACATCCCCGCCAACATCTGTCATTTCCTGACTTGTTAATTTTAGTCTTTATGGCCATTCTATATGATGTATATTACTTTCCCTATTGAGAAAACTGTAATGATGTGCAATATACCCTTAACATCATGCAGTTGGCAAATGATGGAGCTGAGTGGAAGTCGAGATTATGGACATGGTCCATGTTCTTTTCTCTATCTTATGCTTTTTGCTTTTTATTTTGAATAATGTTAGAATTTGGGGTGCCTGAGTGGCTCAGTCAGTTAAACATCTGCCTTTAGCTCAGGTCATGATTCCAGGATCTTGGGATTGAGGCCCCATGTTGGGCTCCCTGCTCAGCAGGAAGTCTGCTTCTCCCTCTGCCCCTCCCCCTAAATTGTGCTCTCTCTCTCTCTCTCAAATAAATAAATAAATAAATAATCTTTAAAAAAATGAGTAATGTTAGCATACATGTATCTTTTTTTTTTTTTTAACCTTTGGCTATAACTGATAATTCCAGAATGTGGTGTTTGCATTGTCATTACTTAATTTTAACAAAATGCTATTACTTTTTGTAGAGATCATTGGCTGTACTCTTAGCCAAAAATAGGTCTTAATTTATTTAATATTGGAAGGCTCCAGAATAGTCACTCAACCCAAACCTGGAACCAAAGCAAGCTTCTGGAGGAAGTAATTTAGGAGACGCTTGAAGAATAAGTTTGAGTTAGCTAGGTGCTAGAAAAAAAGTAGAAAGATTTTCTAGGCACAAAAAGTAACATGAGCAAAGACAGGGGCCATGAGACAACATGTAGCATGGGAGGAAGTAAAGATAATTCATGATTACTAAAGTAGGAAACATGGAGGAAAGTAATTTCAATTTTCTGATTCCTTCTCTTGTAATGGTCATGAGGAAAAAAAAAAAAAAGAAAAAATGGACTTGAAATGTTCCATGGGTAATAGGGAGAAAAATATAATATAGTAGAATACAGTATAATACAATATATAATTTAATAATAACTCACCCCTTCTCCTCTCTTTAAGGGGTGTCCTAACACTGCCCACCAGCAACTCCCCTTCCTCTGGCGCTTAGCCTCATTATGGACACCGGTAACCAGTACATTGAGAACTGTCAGGAGGAGAAACAAGATCTAGAAAGACTGAGGGAAAAGCAAAGCAGGTGGGAGACTGGGTGGGTGAGCGTTTTGGGGAGTGTGACGGGGGGGATTTGGAAGTGAGCAGAAGATTGTTGGGGAATCACAACCATCCATTTGAGGGGGGTAGTAATGAGGCTGTTGTTTCTAATGACATCTTATTATATAATATTCATGTTCCCCTTCACCCACTCATGGCATTTTTCTGCAAGACTGTAGAAAAGTCATTGAGGGTTTTTCTCCTGGACCCTTTTTTACTAGGAATAAAACTCTTTCATATATGTCCACAATATATTTTTACACCATATTTTAAACTATTAAGAGTGGTTTTTTACAAATATATTTCCCACGTTTTCCCCAAAGAATCCCATTATTCTCTATTACTCTGATGATGTCCATTAGAAAGTCAAGTTCTGTATCAGAAGTGGTTAAACAAGTTTCCAATAATTTGAACAAATATTTCTGATTTTATTTATCTTCAAAGCTGATGACAAGGGATGCATCTAAGTAGTCAAACTACTTTGTACATTAAAACCTGAAAGAGAAGGAAACACATTCCCCTGTCTATAGACACAAATACCAATCCATATATTTGAGCTCAATTCTGCTTCAATGAACTGAAAATTGCATATACTATGTTGAATTGCATTCAAAGCTTTGAATCATTTTCTCAACATCAATGCATCTTCAAAGAAACTGGCATGGGGAAACAAAAATCAGACATGCGAAAGTCACTGAATTACAATCAGCAATTCATTACACAAATTTCAAATGTGGAAGCAATTACCTCTAACTTTTCTTGGAATTGAACTTTATCAGAGAACTATAAATGATTATAAACAGTCTTAAGCCATGTTTTGGCCTTTAAAGAAACCCACCTCCTGCCCAAAGTGTTCACATGTAGTTAGAACTGCTACTCCACCCATGGGCTTTCTAAGGGAAGTATTCCTCTTTGTTGACAGAGACTAAGTCTCCCCACTTGTCTCTTCTGCATCTTGATGTTTTACAGAGAAGGTGTGATTTATCAGCTACATATATTTTTAAGTTCATTCTGATGACATTCCTGCAAAATCCAATAATTACTTTGATTCCACCAGTTTTCCCACCTTATTTTTTTTTAAAGATTTTATTTATTTATTTGACAGAGAGAGACACAGTGAGAGAGGGAACACAAGCAGGGGGAGTGGGGGAGGGAGAAGCAGGCTTCCCGTGGAGCAGGCAGCCCAACGCGGGGCTCGATCCCAGGACCCTGGGATCATGACCTGAGCTGAAGGCAGACGCTTAATGACTGAGCCACCCAGGTGCCCCTTGCCCACCCTATTTTTACAGATTCTGAAAGGAAGTGACCAAAAGGATGGGGAATCTGAGCCTGAAATGCATAGCATTAGTTTCAGATTAGAAATCTACACTTTCGCGACCATACACAATATTTCGTTCCTACATTTTGCGAGTTAACTGTGTCCCTTTGAAATTCCCTCTGGCAGAAAAAGTATGTGAAAGTGGAAAATAAAGCAAAAAGGATGCATGCCATGTGCTTTAAGTGTCTCATGAAGGCGGAGGCTACCGGAGGATTGTTTAGACAGTTTAACCTGCTGTTTACTCTTGACAAAAGGCCCCAGACTTAATGCAGTGGAAATTAAGAGGAATAAAAGGCTCATCTCATGAGCAGGTGGGATATTAATTATGGAAGCGAGAGAATTCTATCTGATCTGAACTTTTCCACTAATGAAATTTTTAAGTTTCCATCAGTCATTTAATGATTCCAGAATGTTCCATTTCTTTAAAGAAGGGGGATATCTAATACACGTAGTTTTGCATTGCAAGGAAATGAAGAGGATGAAATCACCTTGGTCATAAGAGAGCCATATGCAGGACAGGATTAAGCATAACGGAAGCGGGACTTAGCAATAACTAAAATCCTAAAACATAAAGGAACAGCAGTGCATTTCAAAGCTACTGCCAGTTTGCTGGGTGCTGTCTTCAAATGTCAAAGATGTAAAAACAAAACTCAAAAGAACATACAATAAAAATAACTAACTTGTGACTGGTTACCTTTAATTTTTAAAGAAATTTATTTAACTTTCAAACAAGAAAATTTTCCCAGAGAATATTTGTTTTTTGTTAAGGATTTTATTTATTTATTTGAGAAGAGAGAGAGAACTTGAGCGCGGGGAGAGGCAGAGGGAGAAGCCGATTCCCCGCTGGGAGCAGGGAGCCCTACTGACTATTCGGGGCTCCATCCCGGGACCCTGAAACCAGGACCTGACCTAAAGGCAGACACTTAACAACTGAGCCACCCAGGCATCCCAATAATTTGTTTTTTTTAACAAAAGTTCGATATTTCAGCAGTAAGGCTAAGAAAGAAGCTTTTGTAAAGGACAGAGAATTAAGTGCATCCCCTATACATTTTGGTAAGAGGCCAATACCTCATTATTTATGGGCACTAGGTGATTGTATATTCTTTTTACATATGATAATACGCTCACCAAGGAACAGCGTAGGAAGCCGACTGGGCAATGTGAAAGTAGGGCGCGTCTGTGGAGAATGTGTCTCCCCAGGAAGCGTGGGGAATGTGAAGTGCATGTGATTGGTAGTTTTAAAAAAACACTAAGGATAGTAAAAGAGTAAGGGCATAAATAAATAAAATAAAAAAGTGAAGTGGTTATTCGCGTTTTCTTAGATTTACTAATATCCTCATGCATTTGTGTAAAGAAAGTTATGTGTTAAGAAAGATGTTCCTTCTACAGTTGAGTGAAAATGCCTCTCTGTGGCCTTCATACCTGAAAAATCACCTGGCTAAACACAGGATTATTTACCTTTAAATTGAACATGTGGTATGGTGGCCTGCTGGCGTGCATGTAATAAAGGAGACGTATGAAACAACAAATATTTTGAAAACACGTAGACTTTTCCTGCAGCGGCACTTCTGAACTAGATGTAGGAGACTTAGAATCTTGAAGACTTTGAATAAATGATGAAGTTAAAAAAAATGTTTGTCATTTGTTGAATGAAACAATTAAGCTAAATGATCACTATGGGGGAACATTCTAGTTCTCAAACTTTCCATCTTATGACCATGTTTTAAACAGCTCCAGCATGCATTGTGCATAGTAGGTATGAAGTAAATGTTTAGTGCATAATGAATGGATATTGAACAGAAATTCTTCCTTGAGAAGAGCTGTTCTTGACATGCTCACTCAATTGCATGGTAAATTTTGATCCTTCGAAATTACGTCAGAACATCAAACTGTAGGATAAGAAATACCTACTGATGTTCAAATGAGGGTCAATGTCTTTCAATGTATGAGAAATACTTTCAGAAAATTCTTATTTATATTCAGGAAACTTAATTTTTTTGGTAAGGCTAAAAAAAAGATAAAGCCTTGGGATGTCTGGGTGGCTCAGTCAGTTAAACGTTTGCCTTCGGGGGCGCCTGGGTGGCTCAGTTGTTAAGCGCCTGCCTTCGGCTCAGTCATGATCTCAGGGTCCTGGGATCGAGGCCCACATTGGTCTCCCTGCTCTGCGGGAAGCCTGCCTCTCCCTCTCCCACTCCCCCTGCTTGTGTTCCCTCTCTCGCTGTCTCTCTCTCTGTCAAATAAATAAAATTAAACAAACAAACAAACAAACAAAAAAGTCTGCCTTCGGCTCAGGTAATGATCCCGGGGTCCTGGGATCGAGTCCTGCATTGGACTCCCTGCTCAGTGGGGAGTCTGCTTCTCCCTCTCCCTCTGCTGCTTCCCCTGCTTGTGCTCTCTCTCTTTCTCTGATGGATAAATAAAATCTTTTTTTTTCTAAATAAAATCTTAAAAAAAAAATAAAGCCAAAACACTCGTTTTTTTTTTCTTCACTATAAGCTGGACCAGGACTTATAATCTGTCAAGATAAGTCTTGATTCTGCCACTTGCCAGTAAAACTATTTAACTTCTCTGAAGCTCAGTCCCTTCCTCTATAATGCGGAGATAAAACAACCTATGTCTGATTAATACATATTTGAATGAATATAAAGAAGGATCTGGTATATGCCAGGAATATCAGCAGCGTTTAATAAATTAAATTTACAAATTCTGTGAGGATTAAGACAAGCATTATCATCAGCACCTGATAGAGTAGAAAGTAGAGACCATGGGTGGTTTTTGAGATTTTTTAGGAGAAATATTAAAATGATATAAAATCCCAACAATGATTGGAACACAGGCTTCCTTTCTCTGAGGTCTTCCATGCTTGGTTTTTCTATGATGTGTCCAGAGGTTATTGTTGGATATACACTTGTATTTTTAACTTTTATTTGTTCAAATGTGTCAGGATGTCATGAGAGGGATTTTGACTATCAAATGGAAGTGAAAGTTCAATAATTTTATCATTATAATTGCACTTTATTCTGGATAGTGCAAAACAACCTTGTAAAAATAGAATAATCACATATTTGTTTGAACTCATAAAAAGCAAGGTCAAAGCAGAATATTAAGTATTTTGAGTCAAATATTAACAATATATCAAAAACTGTAATAAAAGGAGAATATTTAAAGCAGTAAATAATGTACAAATGATTTGTTTCACAGGTATAACTTCTATGTTAGAAAACTAAAGTGGATGGCATAGATTTTAGATGTTCAATAAAAAGTAAGCATACGTGGAAATATTTTAAAGCTTACAGACTTTGAAAATAAAGAAGGAACTTAGGTTTCATCTAACGAATAAATAGTACACATAAGAAAAAGAAACAAAGTGGAAAATGTACACAAATGGCCCAAGGCACTTTGTCTAACAATGAAATTTTATTTTTAGAAATATAAAAACATACCATTTTTTCCTTTTCATTTCTGGAACATTTTATGTGTACTCTGTTATAGGTTACAAAGTTCTCCTAAACATAATAAAAATGATGATGATGATGATGATGACGGTAATAATGGTAATATCCCTAGATGAAAATCAAAGTATATACTGCAAAATTTTATACGTATACATCTCCAGTGTATTTCACTGGGGAGGTAGATATTAGTTTATATCACCTGTATGTTAACCCAGAATAGCAATAAGCCGGCTGAAATGAAGAAACAAATCTGCCTCCAAGATCACCAATAAAACATGGGCAGAAGGAATTCTCAGAGCCATTTAAAGGACTTCATGAACTCTGAATCTGTTCTTTGAGGATCATGGTCTTTTGTCTCCCAACCCCCCCTGAAATGATTTTTTAACTGTTGACGATTTCAAAAATATTTTAGCAACAAAACATTTTTAAAATTTGTTATTTCAGAGAGTAGCAATGGAAAGCTTTTTCTTAAAAGTGTCCATAAACTGTTGGAACTCATTGCCAATTAAAGGCAGAAAAAGTGCCAGTACTTAACGATGTAGTAAATGGTTTACTGACATGCCTGACATAGGGGTGGATACTGTGAGTGATTAATTTATATCCCTTTGGAGAGATCATATGCTAAAGCGAGTATGAAATCCGTCACATGGGCATAGCGTGGAGGGTGGAAATAATGTTACACGCCAAAAGATATTAAGAGCCAGGAGATGCAAGTACAAATTCACCTTGACTGTGTAGTGCCCATGTAACCTTCAATAAGCCTACATCTCTTGGGTTTCAGGGAAACTATTTTGCTTACCTAAAGGGCAAACACATCCCAGGGTCTCCTGAGGCTCCTTCACTGCTCTGCTCTGTGATTCTATCTTTTTTACTTCAATGTTCCTAGGCTGAAGGGCTAGACATTTCCTAATTTTGAAGACAAGGAAAAATTTGCTATACATTTCCCCCTGTTTTGTCCTTGAGTGACCTTTAGTATCTGGGAGTAACTAAATATAACATGTTTTATATGTGGAAGGTAGACTTCTATGCCACCTTTTTTTCCCCCAGAGAATTCCTAAGGACCTAGATACTGGAAGAGAGAAACTCACGTGGAAAGTGACTTTGCAACACAGTGGGAATTCTCACTTCCATTGTCTGAAATCTGTAAACAGGGAAGAAGCTGGAATAAGCCTCACAGATGGATTCCACCAAGAAAACTGAAGCCGCCATTAGGAAGCAAAAGATAGCTAAGAGGCAAGTCAGATGGTCCATAAGTTAGCTGGAAACCAGCTCTTCTTCAGCCTTGTAAAGAACATGCAGTGTGAGAGCTTTGATTCCTAAACGGTTGGGTTTGTAAATAAAATGGAAGATTTTTGTCCTTCTGGATATGAAGTTATTAATTACATAGGTGTAAATCACTGGGGGAATGTTTTCCTTAAACTATGTAAACACGACATTTTTGAAAAAATTTGGAGATGACAAAGATACTGGCCAGTCGGATAAGACTTCATATAAGCTGCGAGTTGATGTGTCATCACTGAAAGAGACCTTTTCTGGACACAAACAGGTTGCAGGGCTGGGCCTTCTTGCTAATAAAAGTCTTATTGTATTGGGGTTATTACATAGTTCTGTTGCACGAGACTTATTTTCATCGTCAAACACCATCTGGTAGCAACGTGAGAATCAAGTGTGTTGCTATGAACTACCTTTTCCATAGAAAGCTACTGATATTTACCAAAGATACTGACCATCCAATTGGGTTAGGTCAATTTCAGACAGTGACACAGCCAAATCAATTATCTGGAGAATCTGGAGTTGCATATGATCACCTAAGGTTAGAATGAAGGGAAACAGAGGCCAGATATTTCCTTGGACTTACCAGTAGTATCAGTAATAAAAAAAGATAAAGAAAGATAGGGAGTTGAGGAATGTGTGTGAATAACCTTCTCTTCTTGATCTTTTCTTATTCAGAATAAGGTGATACTAAATTAAATTATTAGGATAGATTTGACTGGGCTGAAATAGAAAGAGATTTGTGGTCTTCCATCTTATTTTTGATTATTCTTTTTTTTTAAGATTTTATTTATTTGAGAATGAGAGTGAGAGAGAGAGCACAAGCGGGAGGGAGAAACAGGCTTTCCACTGAGCAAGGAGCCCGACTTGGGGCTTGATCCCAGGACCCCAGGATCATGACCTCAGCTGAAGGCAGACGCTTAACCAACTGAGCCACCCAGGTGCCCTTGATTATTCTTGACAAATTTAAAATGATATCCTGTTTGTAAAGTTAAGTTCTCAACCCATTGCTTTATAGCAGGGAATGAAATAGGCAAAAATGCCTGCCCTCATGAACCTTGTACTCTAATGTAGCAGTGAAGGCAGAAAATAGGTATGTTCACAGTAATAAATTAGATGACGTCAAGTGCTATGGAGAAAAACAGAGCAGAAAAGGTGGTAGGAAGCACTGGGGAGGAGGAGATAGACGCATGTAGTTTTTTTTTTTTAATTTTATTTTATTATGTTATGTTAGTCACCATACATTACATCATTAGTTTTTGATGTAGTGTTCCATGATTCACCGTTGAGACAGACACATGAGGTTTTAAAAATGTCAGGCAAGACCAAACTGTTCACGGACAGGTTTTTGCTTGAGCATCTGGGAGGCTGCAATTGCAGTTACTGTAAATGTGGAAGAGATCTTAGGAGAAGCAGATTTTGGGGGGGCAGATCAGGGGCTTAGTTTCACATATTACATTCAATGTGACTATTAGACTTGCCATTGGATGCACCAAGTAGACAACTGAGTATACATATCTGGAAATCAGGAGAGAGGTCTGGGCTAAAAGATCTATGTTGACCATCAGCACTTAGATGACATTAAGATGTTAGGAAACTATGTGTACCTATAAGTAGGAAAAGGAAGAGATCCCAAAAGTGAGCCTTGGCACACTCCCAAAGTAAGAGACCGGGAGAGATAAAGACAAAAACCAGGGGTGAGAGGAGTGGAAGGTATGTTGGAGTTATGAATTCTACACTGGTGTCACACATCATTTCTTTTCTCTTTACCTTTAAAAGTTAGGGTGTTCAATTAAAAACATCTTTTGGGAACTGAGATTATTACATGGAATATTTTGAATATTTGTAACACAAGACTCCTTTGTGTACACACTGGATGGGGAAGGGGTTCCATATTTATAAAAATATATTTGTGCGAGTCTGACCACCTAAACAACTAAAATATTGGTCTTCTTAGATATGTTTAGTTTTTCTTTTTTTTTTTTTTTTTCCAAGGAAGGCAGATTTCTATAATATTCTGTGAGGTCAGCTGTATAGCTCTCTACGCCCTCAGTCAGAGAGCCCTGGAAATTACAGTTTGCTGAGCACCTGGGATGTGGAGCTCACAGCTATCAAGAAGTGACAAGAAGCCCTGAAATATTAAGCATTTTTTCACACATACTACCTAAGGGCTGAATGCATACTTCTCTATTGATAAAAATGCATTTGTTTCAACTCAAATGTAGCCATTTCTAAAATGCTCATCACTAAATATTGTAAAGAAAGAATTTCAACATTTTGTTCAAAAAATGGGATATAAACCAGGAAAGGTCAAGTGAGAAATTACTATATATATATTTCCTATTTTATCATGAAAATGTACAAGCACACAGAAAAGTTAAAAGAATTTTATGCGGACATTTTTATATCCACCACCTGGATTTTACCAATAAATTTTTTTTTTAAGATTTTATTTATTTATTTGATAGAGACACAGCGAGAGAGGGAACACAAGCAGGGGGAGTGGGAGAGGGAGAAGCAGGCTTCCCGCCGAGCAGGAAGCCTGATGTGGGGCTCGATCCCAGGACCCTGGGATCATGATCTGAGCCGAAGGCAGACGCTTAACGACTGAGCCACCCAGGCGCCCCAATAAATTTTTACTATAATTATTTTATCACATATTTATACACCCTTCTATCCATTTTTTTGATGCATTTCAAAGTAAGTTGCCAATGTTAGTTTCCTCCTAACTACTTGAGCATGTATACCACCAACTACAGTTGAATATTTGCTTACAGTTTTTCTTTCTTTTTTTTTTTTTTTAAAGATTTTATTTATTTTATTTGACAGAAAGGGAACACAAGCAGGGGGAGTGGGAGAGGGAGAAGCAGGCTTCCCGTGGGCAGGGAGCCTGATGTGGGGCTCGATCCCAGGACACCGGGATTATGACCTGAGCCGAAGGCAGACACTTAACGACTGAGCCACCCAGGCACCCCCTTTGGATTTATACACAAATGAAATTCACAAATCTAAATCTCAAATGTGCATTGACTGAATTTTACAACCTAAACCTTACCAAGATATAGACATTACCACTGACTCAGAAAGTTCCCGTGTGCTCTTTTCCATTCATTCCTCACTCCCACCTCAGAGTAACTGCAGTTCTGATATTTTTCATCATAGATTGGCTTAACTTGTTTTAGAATTTTGTATAAATGGAACCATGCAGGGGTGCCTGGATGGCACAGTCAGTTAAGCGACCGACTCTTGGTATCATCTCAGGTCATGATCTCAGGGTGGTAAGATCGAGCCCCATGTCGGGCTCCGTGCTCAGCACCGAGTCTGCTTGAGATTCTCTCTCCCTCTCCCTCTGCCCCTCCTATTCGTGCTCCCTCTCTCTCTAAAACAAATAAAGAAATCTTTAAATGGAATCATGTACTATCTTCTCATTTGTTTAAAGTTCCTTCCCTGAAACACACTGTTGCAAAATATCTTATTTGAAGACAGAGCTTTCAAAAGGAAACCAAATGATTAATATAGGCCTAGTCAAATGAATAGTTACATGCATGACAATGGAATGATATAGATTCTTTTGTCTTTGTTTTCAGAGGAACATTCCTCTGTGTGTGTGTTGGGGGGCGGTGCACGGTTTATGGGGAAAATCATCTTGGAACACAAACATGCATTCTGTGCAAGAGAGCTGATATTTACAGACCACCTAACGTGCACCAGATGTTTGACATATATTCTTTCACTTAAACCTCATACTCCAAGAGGTATTACCTCCCATGTACTCCTTGCCAAACCCTGCTGCCTCCCAGAGCTTCCTCCTACCCTGCAGGTGATGGGATAATCAGGGCTCCCTGGAGGTAAGCTGCAATTCCTAACCAGCCTCCTTTTGCCTTCTTCTTGTTGTTTTCCTGTTACTTCATTTTCTTTAGTCTTGCTCTAGACAATGTGACAACTAGTCAATCTGTTAAATTGTCATGACTTAATGTCCTATGAATGTTAATGTCCTAATACACACTTCCCCAAGCTACATAATATATTTATTTTGCAACAAGTCCTCTGGAGACTGGATATCTTTATCTAAAGCAGAAACTCCATGGTGAAAATTTCAGTGCTCCTTTCTTTGGATGGATTGAGAATATATTTCAAGAGGCAGGCATTTGCACATTTCTAATGTGTATATTAACGAACCTTATAACAGTTTCCAGACTATTGCTCATTGTTTCTAGACACATGATTTTTCCACATCCATCACTAGGAACTCAGGTATTACAGACCCGGATCGAGACTTTAACTGAGAATTCTAGAACCTTCAGACCCATTCGGGTGGAGTGAAGGAGGCATATTTAGTATCCACATGAACAATATATCTGGGATTCTGGTTTCTTCATTCTTCGACATTCTTACTTTTGGTAAATTATTTTACTCTGCCTCCCTTAGCTGTGGTCACATCCTTGTTCATCACAATAAATTCATGACTTCTAGACCTTGATTTTAAGAATCCCACTCACTGACCACCATCTTCTATCCATCCTGCTCTAATTTCCTCATTCCAAAAGACCTTCAGCTTATTGCTCCTCATTTTTTTTCCCTAATCATTTGTTACCTCTATGGCATACTCCATACTTAACAATCGCTCCTCACCGTCTCTCCTCTCTCCTGTGCTTGTCTAGAAGAAGCTCCATCCTGGTAGAAATGCAACTATCAACTCCTTTCCTGCCACCTTATCTCCAGCATCCAGACAATGTTCTGGCAACATCTAGGGGCTCTAGAAGTATTTGATCATTGAAGAATGATGGATGGCTGATGCGTGGAATTATGCCATTATGTAAGGTTTATCTTGAATCTTTCATTTCCTCCAGGATGTCCAGCGTTACTGGGGATAATATGGGAGAGACCTGATTATACCAGTTCTTACCCTCTGGCTCTGATGTCCTTTGTGCTTTGAAACTGTGGCTGTGCTCTGCACGGCTCCTGCCAATGACTGGATCCAAAGTGCAACATACTGGAAGCTTTGACCCCTCCCTTGGCAGTTGCTCAGAGCCCAGGGGGTTCCTCTCAGCAGTTTATCTCACTTCTATTGGCAGCAACTTCCTGGAATATCTTGGGCTGATAATGGTGACTGTTCCAAGAAATTCCTACTTAAAACGTATGTTGTTTCTGGTGTCCGTCCAGGATTGCTCCCTCCTCACAAAGCTTGTGGCTACAGTCAGCAGAGTTCAGTGTTCCTTGAGGGAAGATCTAGCTTTTTCAAAAGTAAGAGATTTTTTTTTTTTTTCCAAAATCTTGCCTTTCAGGAAAGTTCTTGAAGTTCCCCAAAGTGTTAGAGGGGAAGCAATGAGTATAATAGCACAACACACAGCCACATTCCAATCTCTCTCTTCTGTCCAGTGTGGGTGGAGGGTGGCCTCTCTGAGGGAGTGCTCTACAGACCATAAAATGTGGAGCCCGTCCCTCTCTTCTGCACCGTCTAAACTCAGACATCAGAGAGGCTCCCACTGCGATTTTTCATGTCTCTGCCCACAGGACTCAGGAACTTGAGTTTCAGCAATAATCCCGGTTATCTCATTCCTCTTCCTTCACTCTCCCTCTGCACGAAGTTAGAAAAGCAAACAGTACTTATTGGCTCCAGACTAGTTAAAAATATGTATACAATACAGTCAAAATTGTCCATCACAGGCAACAAATTTGAGCAGCCCTTATCCTTCAGACTAAGGCAGTTTCCCAAAGTTGCGTGACTAAAAAATCACCTAGGATACATTTTAAAAATTGTAACAAACTTGACACCCAAGTCCAGGCTCATCCCCTGGAGGTTATGATATTAGGTTATTTTGAGGGGCAGGGGGGCTGGGGTCAGCTGTCCTAACGATGTCACAGATGATTCAAATAATCAGTCAAGTTTGATTAAGTTCTAGATCAGAAAATAGGAATGCTTGTCATTTTGATCACTCATTCTTCATTCCCTCCCTCTAACTGTAGAATAGAAGGGCTCTCCCTTCTTTCCTCCTTCGTCTTTCTGTCTTGGGGAAAATGTGAAAAGTGAAGGACCAGAGGGCAAAAAAAGATAATCAAATGTTTAAAATATTTCTGAAGCTCAGTGCCAATCCTAGATAAATGTGAACTCATTCCGAGCTGCTGTAACAAAAAATACCATAGACTGGGTGGCTTGTAAAGAACATTTATTTCTTACAGTTTTGGAGCTGGGAAGTCCAAGAACAAAGCTCTAGCAGATTTGCTGTCTGGTGAGAACCTGCTTCCGGGTGTCTCTGCCATATCCTTACATGGCGGAAGGGTCAAAGGAACTCTGTAAGGTCTCTTTTATAAAAGGATTCATCCCATTCATGGGGGCTCTGCTCTTTCATCCTCATCACCTCCCAAAGGCCCCACCTTCTGATACCATTACATTGGGCATTAGGATTTCCAAATACGAATTCCAGGGGAACACAAATGAGACTCCAGCTAGAGCACTCATTTTTTTTATTCATTAAATCTATGAACACTTGAATAAATGATCTCAAACATTGTGAATGAAAAAAAGAGGAGTGCAAGTCATCATAGAATAGGATCAATGTTTCCCAGCCCGCACAGTTGTTGAGAGAGAACTGTTAACTGATAAGGGCAAGAATGGGAGGCCCCCATAGACTCTCCTTTCTGTCAGTCTAAGTGCTGACTGAACATGTAAACAGAATCCAAACCAGACTTCGAATTGTGGTTGTACTTTGCCCAGTAGAGTTTTCAGAGAGAAATAGATTTTGGAGTGTATCAAAGTAGGGCAGGGTGAGAACATTTTGGAACCTAATGCAAGCCTTGGAAACAGCTGCTTTTCCTTCAGACGGGAAGGCTAATGAGGGGTGAAAAGAGCGATGACCAAGCACAGTGGAGAATCGGCAGGGTCTTGACCAATCCCAAACTACTGCTGGTTCCAGGACCTTCTCATTTTCTACCCTTCCCTTTTCCTACTTAGACATAGCTAGTCCACGAGAGGGGCAGTCAGACGCCAGGTCGCTGTTATTATGTGTAAATGGGTTTGGTTTTGGTGTAGATGTTTTATAATGTGTTTTAGGGATGTAAGTAATCCATGTACACATATATTCAAAGAATATTCATAGAACAAATATGTCAGATGTATGTACATATACATATGTACACATATTCACACATTGTAGACAGTATCAAAATAATAATTATTTGTGTGTATTGTTTTCAAAGAGCTTTCTCTATATATTACTTCATCTATTTAACCCTCGTAAGACCCTTCTGAGGTTGGAATTATAATTGTGTTCATTTTCAGAAGTGGGGACTGAGGCTCAGAGAGGTCAAGTGGTCTGTCCAAAGGCGGCACAATCTAGTAAGTGGCTGATCCAGGATTCAAATTCTTGTGTTCTGCACTTACTCTGTGCTCATTTCTTCATAATATGCCTCTTATCTTTTATTACCTAATATCATCTTTGGGTCAGTCACCAAAAAACTTTGAATAGGAATAAGGTTTCCCACTACTCGTTACAATTTTCAGTCTGTTCTTTTTCACATGAAACCCTTCAGGTATCAGGTGACTTTAGTGTCTCTTCCTTCTTTTCTAATTTTTACAAGAAAAGGTGTGAATATATTTATACTGAAAGTGGGGGATCAAAATATTGAGGCTGGATATTTTCCCTTATGAGTAGTATTTTTGTCTTAATTGGAGACAATGGCTTAGCAAAAAGAAGTGTGTGTATGTGTGTGTGTGTGTGTGTGTGTATGTTTAGAGGGGATGGAAGGACCCATAGAACCTTCCACATACATTTTTATCTGCTAAATCTATTTGTAGGACCAACTTTGAGGTGCTAGGCATTTCACTTTAGAAAAATAAGGAGAGGTAGAAGTTCCAAGTCAGATAGAAATGAAGTTATTTAAAAATAATGAAGTCTGCTTTATATAAGCTAGCACAGAAACCAGTAACAGTATGGTAAAATTCTCCACTTCACACATACATTAGGAGGTGTCAATGTTTTCAGACCATAATTTAAGGGCATGTGTGATTAACAAAGAATATATAATCTTTACTTTCCTTAGTGAAGGGAGTTACATAATTGGGGTTAGTATTAGCTTTCTGCACATGAACAAGTAAATTGAAAGATTAAATTATGTAAACTAATTTAGATTCTTCTCTTAACCCTTATACATATTTAAGTGTGTTAGTGTTTACTGATTAATAAATTAGATACAAGTTAGTTTAAATCAAGCAAATTACTCACATACTCATTTAATTTTAAATCCTTAACTACCTCCTTATTTTTAAGGCAGCTATGTAAAGAAAGAGGCATAGACTAATTAAAATAAGGACTAGAAGAATAGTCAAAGAAAAAGGGGGATAAAATAAAGAATAGAGAGGTGCCTTAAAATACATATTTTATTTATATATATTTGATGTTCTCTCTATATGTTTGATATATATATATATATGTATTTGATGTTTGTTAGATCTGATTTCCCTAAATCAAAGACAATTTATTTAATTGTATTACATTTATATTTCTGTTACCAACTAAAATATCTCATTAGGTTGACTTAATTCAATCTGAATTTAATATTACCAGGCTGGCTTCTCAATAAAGGAGGGAACACATGAAATACCATCAAAGACACATTCTTGCTTTTGTGGGCCCTTGGCACTTCACAGATATGGGCACCTTCCTCCAAAAAAAATATTGAAAATTGTATCTTATGACTCTTATTTTAAAGACAAACATGTTAAAATTATATATTAAAACAGTTTCACTGACCTAAAGGGTTGCTTTTTTTATTCTGGAAAAAGGCAGGCCTCTTAGTATAAGATGAAACAAATAAATATCACCAGGACACATCATGAATTTCCTAAGTCCCTTCTGTAATTAAAAAATAATAATAAAAATATTTTTTACTACATTGTTATAAAGGCAATTATGTTAAAATATATATTAAAACATGTTCATAGATCTGAAAGTTCTTTTGGTTTCTTTGGATTTTCAACGAAATTAGGACATTTTATGGATCCCTAAAAGTATCATGGACCCTTGGCTCTTGGTTCTGGGCCTGAGGTGTAAATTGGCTTTGAGCACCCTAACTCTTAAAGCTGCAGACAATGTGATTTCTTCTGGGTCTCTCAAACATGCAGTTTTCTTGCACTAATCTGTTTTTTGTTCCTTTGTACCCTTCTCAGTAGGTGGCAAATCCCTACTCAACCACGGAGCCTCACCTCAAATTTTCTCTCATTGGTGAAGTTTTTCCTGAGTCCCCAGGTGGAACTAGTCACACCGATCTTCCCTTGGGCTCTTTATATATAACTTTAAAGAAATGAAGAAAAAAACTAGAAACCTTATCATTGTAAATACCTTACACTATCACTACATTTATTTTTTGATAAGCTTTTTATTTTGGAATGGTTTTCTCCTTACTGCAAAATTGCAGAGATAGAGAGTTCCCACAAACCCCTTATTGTTCTCAGCTGCCCCTGATGTTATTCTCTTGCATTTTTGAGATGCATCTGTCAAATCTAAGAAACCAACATTAGTCCTTTATTATTAACTAAACTTCAGATTTTACTCTGATTTTATCAGGGTTTCCAATAATGTCTTTTTTCCCCCCATGTTCCAGCCTATCCAGGATCCCATATTGCATTTTGTCATCATGTTTCTCTCGTCTTCTCTGAACTGTAACAACTTCTCAGGATTTTTCTTGTGTATACGAACTCAATACTTTTGGGGAGGAACAGTCAGGTATTTTGTAGATTAGGCCTCAGCTTGGGTTTGTCTTTCCATGGTTTTTTTTTTTTTTTCCATGATTGGCCTAAGGTTATGGTATTTGGGAAAAAAGTACCATAAAGCTTGTTGACCTTAAAAATAAAACTGTCAATTATCTTATCAGCAAAATGGGCTTATTCTGGAATAGCAGAGAATTGTAATTTGGGACATGCAAGCTACAAAAAACCATAGGCAAGTCTGGAGAACAAAGGAGAGGAATGCTCTTTTATAGGGGAGAGGAGGGAGTTGGGAGGGATTGTTATAAACAAAAAGCCCACTGGAGTAAACTGGAAGTTTGAAGTGTGGTGGCTTTTCATTGGCTGAGATGTGACAGTCTCTCATTGCCTGGGCTGTTGCCAGGTAAGGAGAAAATCTTTCCTCCTCCTGCTGTGGTAGTCAAGTAGGTGTCTCCTTCTCCTTCTCCTTCTCCCTCTCATTTTCCCTCTCCCTCCCCCACCCCTCCCCCTCCCCTTCCCCTTCTTCTTCCCCTTCTCTTCTTCTTCCTCTTCCTCTTTTTCTTCTTCTCCTCTTTCTTCTTCTTCTCCTTTCTTCTCCTTCTTCTTCTTCTTCTCCTTCTCCCTCTCGTTTTCCCTCTCCCTCCCCCCTCGCCCTTGCCTTCCCCTTCTTCTTCCCCTTCTCTTCTTCTTCCTCTTCCTCTTTTTCTTCTTTTCCTTTCTTCTCCTTCTCCTCCTTCTCCTTCTTCTTCCTCTTTCTCTTCCTCTTTTTCTTCTTCTCCTCTTTCTTCTTCTCCTTTCTTCTCCTTCTCCTTCTTCTTCCCCTTCTCTTCTTCTTCCTCTTCCTCTTTTTCTTCTACTCCTCTTTCTTCTTCTCCTTTCTTCTCCTTCTTCTTCTTCTTCTTCTTTTTAAGATCTTATTTGTCAGAGAGAGAGAGAGCATGCACAGGATCAGTGGGGAGTAGCAGAGGGAGAGGGAGAAGAAGACTCCCCACTAAGCAAGGAGCCTGATGTGGGGACTCAATCCCGGGACGCTGGGATCATGACCCCACCTGAAGGCAGCCACTTAACCGACTGAGCCACCCAGGAGTCCCCTATAGGTGTCTTCTTGATGTCCCCTATAGGCATCTTGCAATAGATCTCTTCCTGTTGGTTTTTCAAAGGGCTGTAAGGAGTGGTAAGGTGTGAGAACTCCACCTTCTTCTCCAGCTCCATTTTAAATGAGGTTTCCTTTTATTAATTTTCACAAGGTAAAGGATCCTCTCATTATGTCATATCAGGGGTACCACTTTAACTTGTGGCTACATATTGACATTGAGGATATGTTTCCTCATTGAAGATAAGGTCCTGTATCAAATTGAACATGGCTGAATCTCCTTAGCATGTAGAACAATGCCTGAAAAGTACCAACAATCCAGTAACATATTTTTTTCACAGCACATTGCTTCCTTATCTTCCTTGCTAGACAAGGAGCCCCTTATGATGAGAGACTGTCTTGTTCATTTGTTTCTCTATCCCCTCAGCATGAAGCCTATTTCTTGGTATAAAGAAATGCTAAATAAAGGTTTGGAAATTCGTGTTAAAAGAATTGCTTACTCTTTTTTGGTAGCGATTTTCAAGAGCCTGCCATGTTTAACGTGTTCACACAAAGAAAATAGCTGGCAAGTCACAGACCCTTTTACTTAAGCTGATAAATGGCTATTCTTTGTGGTAAGTACAAATGAAACTCAAAGCTTTTTCCTGTTTATGGACATTAGTCCAACTTGATCTGTATATATCATAGACTTACTGAAGCTGTTATTAAAGCCTTCTCTCTCAATGGTGTCCTCGGGGTCAGTACTGGGATTTCTTATTCATTAAAGTTAATTCTTCACTAGTGAACACTGAGTGTCCTGGCTTATGCTGAAGTTGGCCTAGCGATTTATGGCACTGGGGAACTAATACAGTAAATAAAAAAGAAAGTGATACAAAAAGACACCAAATTAGAGAATTGATAGAGATAGTAATGCCAAAAGGAACAAGGCATAATCTAAAGGCCCTCAACGGGGGAATATTGACATAAATTGTGAAACATTCATATAATGGGCTATTAAACAATTGTTACAATTTTTGTTTAAGATGAAATGTTAATGGCTTAAGTTTTTGCTTTTTGATACACATTATATCTACAGGAAAAATGTCAACAAAGACATGCAAAAGTAGAACATAAAGAATATCTCCAATCCCACCCACTTCTCTTCTTTGTTTGTACGGGTAATATCTAAGAGACAGACAGATGGACAGTGTAAAAACAGAGGGCCAGACAAAATGTGTATATACTAGTCTTCAATAAATTGAATTATTCCATACACACTGTTTTGTAATATTTCATGTTTTGTATAAGCAGTCCATACATTTCTGGGTTGTGTGATAATTTGAACCACCTTCCTTGAGCTTTACGCATAATAAATAAAGCTTGATCCTGAGATTTTGTTTCCAGATCAAGCTAGTACATTTTTTGTTTTGTTTTGTTTGTTTTTTTAAGGGAGGGAGAGAGAGAGAAAGAGAGAGAGGGTGGGGAAGGGGCAGAGGGAGAGAGAGAATCTTAAGTAGGCTCCACACTGGGTGTGGAGCCCACCCTGGGGCTCAATCTCCTGACTCAGATCATGACTTGAGATGAAATCAAGAGTCAGACGTTTAACCAACTGGGCCACACAGTTGCCCCAAGCTGGTATGTTTTGACTCTTTTTCCTGAGATTATTGTTATGCTAAATGCTTTTCAGCCATGCATGCAACTGGATTCCTGGCAGAATGGCTCTCTCATCTGCAAGTTATGCCCAGACTATCCATGAATGTCGGGATGCCCTGTAAGGTTACTTTAGGATCATTTTCACATTCTATTCTGATTTATTGTTTACATGTCTTTCTGTTTTGCTATATATAAGGTCCTTGAGAGCAGAAGATCATTTCTGCATCTACCCCAATGCCTAGTTCATGCTTTGCACAAAGAGCTGAATAAGTCATTTTTGAATGAATACAACTGGACTGTTTTTAACAGAACCTTTTGTCCCTAATGCCATTAGTGAAGGGGCTAACTTCATATTGGAAGAGTTGGATCAGGCACAAATAAAGCACACAATAAATGTGGGTAGCTGGCAGATTCTGGAACTCTATCAAAATGTTTCAGGACGTTTATTCAAATCTGCCATTTTCCACATGCACACACACACACACACAGACACACTGACAGCTGTTGTACCCTGGGACAACTGCCATTCATCACGGTTTCTAAGCCATTACTTTTCCTATGGACCCTAGCTGATGCTTCCTTCAAAAACTGTAAAAGGCCTGCTAATTTCTTCCAATGAAAGAGCAAGAGAAGCACAAAAGTTGAAACCTGGAAGGCCATTCAATAGAACATATGGGAAGGGATGGTACCCCCAAATAAGAAAATAAAAACAAATTCACCAAATTGTCAATGTTTTATTAATAACCCTTAATAAATATGGATATTTGGCTCCCATTGAAATTTAAAAATTTATCATTTGTGTCTTTTAAATTATTAAAATCTCTATGCATTTGCTTACTTTTTCAAAATATTACTCATAAGAAATCATGACAATACGATTTATGGCAAATCCCTTTTATATCATTAGTGAATCTTCCAAAGATGCCCAAGAACGGAGAAGATCCTAGAGGCCAGAAGTTCAAAATCAGGGTGTTGTCCAGGCCATGCTCCTTCTGAAGCCTAGAAAGAAGAATCCTTCCTTGCCTCTTCTAACGTGGCTCCCAGCAGTGTCTGCCATTCCTTGGCTTACAGCTGTATCACTCCCATCTCCAGACTCCCAATCTTCACATGGCCTTCTTCCTTCTGTGTGTCTTCTCCTCTTCTTATAAGGATACTAGTCATTCGATTTAGGATTTACTCTAATCCAGTATGATTTCCTCTCTTTCTTCAACCAATTGTTTCTGCGAAGATCTTATTTCCAAATAAGGTTCACAATCTGACTTTTTTGGTTCAAGATAAATTTTTGCTGAAACTACTATGGCCAGAACTGGGACCTAGAATCCAGCCACAGCACTAGGCAAACAAGCATTTCAGTAAACCCAGAGCCCACATCATAATTGGTTGTAAATATCTCACTAGTAGTTCAAAGGGCTTCTTGGTGAGAAAAAGCCCTTCTTCCATCCCAACACTGTACTACTATCTGCAGGAAAGTGTATAAATCTAGCATGACCACACCCAGAAATAGCTCCCCTGGAGGTGAGCAGTCTACATTCTCCGCAACCATATGCAGCCTCTGTATCCTCAAAATATTCAGTTACTTCTCAGGACTCCTCCTTGGGAATCCATAGCAACATTTAGGAAGTGAAAATGTGCAGTAGTCTGAACTTCATGTGAAGGGGTGCAGAGCATCCAGATTGGGGGAGTTGCAGAGTATGTGACCACATTTATACTCATCAACTCTTTAAGATATGAAGTGAAGCATTTGAGGTATAATTTTTTTTCTGAGAAATCCACCCTTTATCTAAACAATTCCAAGAAAGTTCAAAGCAATCACATTTTGTAAGTAATTTACATGGACAATTTAGGCAGAGGTAGGGGGTATCTGAATTGTTGAGAAAATGGTCTTATTTCTCTTTTTAGACTTTGTGGCAGGAACTTTTTTAACCTGTTTGATCCTGGAAGTCCCTCAACTTCTCAGCGCTTCTTTTATCCAGTTGTTCAAGGAAGGCTCAGGGAGGCTCAGGATGCAGGTGGTTTGGAGGTAAAAATGTTACATGTTTTGTTTGTTCTAATTATTTGCTTGCAGCATATGGAGAGAGAGAGAGTCAATTAGGCAGCTAGGATACCGACCACCAAGATCTTTATAGATTCAGACTTGCACTTGCATCCTGATGGGACACAAACAGGAAGCTATTTGTTTAAGGGATCCTAACATTTTAACTGCCACCAAATTTAGCCCCTTCTAGAATGAAAAGCAAGAGCTGTTTAATTGCCCTCAGCATCTCTAAACAACAATTAAGAACAGGAAGTGAAAAGCACCGAGTCCAATTCCAACTGCAAAAGCAATAATTAATGAGAAGTAAGAGGCATTGCTTATTGTAGTTTCTTTTGGTTCTGATGACTGACATTAGTTGGCTGTTCACTGTGAATTTCATAGTTTATTTCCACATACAGCTTGGACACACTAAATATGTGATATAAGCCTCGTTTGTATGCAGTAGAAAATACTATGAAATGACTGGTTTATAACAGAAAGTAATGGTTTCCTATGAACTGTTTTACTGGACTAAATAGAAATAATTTATTTGAAAAAAAAAAATGTAATTGGTGAGCAATGGGATGCCAGCTGAGAATTCTGGGGGACTCTTCATAACTGATATTTGAAGTGTTGATTTGCATAGGGAGGTTGTACTTGGTTGGATTTGCATATGTTGGGCCAAACATGGCTGCGTCCACGAGTGTATCAGGACTGTCCACCATGGACACTTATATATGCGTCCAGACTGTCAGGTCCAAGCGGAGACCAAGAGGTCTTGGTCCACCTGTGATAACCTGTTTGCTTGTATGACTTAGCCAGGGATCTGCTACCGGAAAATTTATCTATAATAGCCAGTACCAATACCATTAAATTTATTGCAAGCACACATTAAACAATCGCCATCCATCTCACATATCTAGAGGCATGCATGAGTCTACCTTGTGGATTACCTAGGGAAATTTTAAAATATTTATTTATTTATTTATTTACTTATTTATTTATCTTTTCTGTGGGGGGGGGGATATTTTAAAATCACAAACAACTTGTTCCTGCCACTCAGTAGGCTTTTGGGCTGTGGATCCAGTTACCACTCAGGGAGTGCTTAGGGGATACAAACCACTATGGATTTTAACCCAAGGGGTTAGGGACAATTGGAATGATCAATGCTTTTTAAATGTAGGTATACATTTAATGTGGGTATCAAAAGTCATATGCGGATTTTCTACTGTGCGTGGGGTCAGCACCCCGCACCCCCACATTGTTCAAGGGTCAGCTAGCTAGATAGTCTTCGCCATTCTCATAGGTCCTCTGCCGTGGAACTCGGTCACTGAACAAATCAAGTTCTCGGCCCAAACCCTGACCCCATCTCCCTGCATTTCACTCTTCCAAGTCAAATATTTATGTGAGGAGCATTTTGAGAGACAGCAAGCACGAACGTGCCACTTAGCAGGACTTTCTCCTCTGCCATCAGAGTCTGTGCCCAGGCGGAATTGGGCTGCTGGCGTGAGGCTCACTTGAGGCCCCGAGTCATTCACTAAAGAGGCAGTTAGGAATCAGAGAGCGCAGGAAACCTCAGGCAAGGCTGGCTCATTAGTGCCTCTGCTGATTAATCAAGACCTGGCTGCTACTTTGTTAATTGCCTGGAGGTGGAGGTGGAGGCAATCAGCCCCATGGAAACTGCGTGATTGCTTCTCAAAATGGCAGTTCGCCTTTGGACACTGTACTTGTTCCTGTCAGCTCTGTGTTGCGACTTTCAGAAAGGACGATGACCCCACCTCCAAATGCAAGTCTATGGGCACATTATCTGGAGTCTGTTGTACAAAGACAGTTACACGCGAAGAACCAGCCGCAGAAGTCCCCAGTGCAATTATATTTTGGTTTCATAAACGCAGTGCAATTATTGCATTTGTCTTCCCTTTGTATTTAGCTCGGAACGGGCACTCCCACTAAATGTGCCAAACGCTTTATTTTTGTCTCCGTTTTTTAGAGTGTACATCAGGAAAATGAAGTATGCTCTCCCTCCCTCCCACAGTAAACAGCCACATAACTGTAATAAGAAGCTTTCTGAATAATTTATAATTTGCAAACAAAAATTCATCTGATTATGCTGAGATGACAGACACCCTGCATAACAATGTGTATTATCAAAGAGAGGTTTTTTTCTTTTTTCCATTCTGGTTACTGATTATTTACACAAACTGAAGAGAAAGAACTATGTACACTATTACCTTTAAATTATTTTTTAATCTACCTTTTAATCTTTCAAAACTATGCAGGAACAATATAATTATTCTCTGCCAATCATTGATGATGCTGCATTCAGGAGCATTTTCCTACGCGGATGAACAAAACAGACGTTCATGATAATATGCAGTGCAATGCTTCTTTTTCCTAGGTAATGGTAGTTTCAGGGTTATATATCATCAGCGACTCATGACTATTTTATGCTCAATTTTCCTTTGTTACTGGAAAAAAGCATATAATACATACACTTTGCTCCATAGTCACACCACCCCTTCTTGTCTCCTCTTGGCTGGGTGTCATATGTGAAAATGATGGAGCTCTTATTTGTTTCAAGGCAAAAGTCTTTGATTAAAATTGATGGTTTGGTTAGAGCCACTTACTCTGGGAACTAATCAGAAGGCCTAGGAAGCAGAGGCAGTAATACCCCTCTCCAGTAATGCTGGAGGAAGATGGTCCAGTCTGGAAGGATATATGAAGTTTGGCTTAAAATTATGATGCTGGTGCTGAAGCCCCCATGGGGCCCTCCATTTAAGCTTAAATGATGAAATCTTGTATTTTGTGATTGCTCTGGAGTGTCACCCATTGTTCTCTTCTGGTTTTCAGAAGACTGATCATTTTTTTTTTTAAATTTTTAAAACTTAAATTCAATTAATTAACATATAATGTATTATTAGTTTCGGAGGTAGAGGTACTTGATTCATCAGTCTTATATAATACCCAGTGCTCATTACATCGTGTGCCCTCCTTAATGCCCGTAACCCAGTTACCCCATCCCCCACCCCTTCCACTCTAGCAACCCTCAGTTTGTTTCCTGTGATTGAGTCTCTTGTGGTTGTCTCCCTCTCTGATTTCGTCTTGTTTTATTTTTTCCTCTCTTCCCCTATGATCCTCTGTTTTGTTTCTTAAATTCCATATATGAGTGAGGTGAAGACTGGTTATTTTTCTGGATGAATTAATTTGTTTCCTCAAATTGTCTAGAGTAGCAACCTGCTTTCCCCATATTACTATTGCCTAATTTTATCTCATGTTGGTTTTGGTATATTTCACCAGAATTTTTCAGAACTTGGTTATTGGGTTGAATAAATATGTGTAGTATGGATTCATGTATCAGACACCCATTTTCCCAGATCACTGTACCAAGTGCTAGGAGGGTTTAGGAAGGTTCAAACATGTACAATATGATATCTCTGCCTTCTAGGGCTTGAGAATTCATTTGCAAGCAACCCCAAATTACTTTCCATGAGGTCACAGATTCCTACTATTTGCAGAGAGGACTTATTTTGGTATCTTCACTAGGATATTTTTGCATTGGAATGGGTGTTTGGGGGGCAGCTGCACGGCTCATCAGGTCAGAACCCATGAAAATTATGGGAACCTGACCACAGAGATCCACAAGGTTTAAGGTCTTCTATAACCAGACTTTTTAGAGGGATCTGGCCAAACCTTTGGAATCAAACAATGATCTAGAGCTCATTTGTGAGCCTAGGATTCTGAAGTCTGTGCATTTTGCCTTCTTTGCATATATATCTGAGTAGTACCAGAGGCCAGCTGGAAAAGCTGCCTCCCCACTGGTCCCCACCCCTGCTTCCTCCTCATTTCAAGTCGGTCATGAGGTTGGTTAGAGGAGGAGAATGGGTACCTCTTTCTTACCACCCGCAGCGTGCTGGGAAGTGAGGACACTGGCGTTTCCCAGTGCCTCCAGGGTGCTGGATCTGGGATTCAGTGGTAGCCCTGTGAGTGGAACTGGGGTCTAGTTTGATGGACAGCTCTTGTAGGCTCCCATTATTTCGTCATCAGGGACCTGTACTCTCGGCCTGCAACCATTTTGCACCAACATTGTCTTTAGAGATCCCATGAGGCTGACATTTCTCCGTATATATTCTCATGAATATTTCACTTGCAAAGCAGCCACTAGATCTTTGTAAACTCCTTAACAGTTGTCAGATGATGAAACTTTTCATCCCATAATAACCTGGGGTGGATTTAAACCGTTGCCATATTTCCTAGTTTCCAATTCCAATTCGTCCCATCTCCCCTGCCCTCCCCCACCTCCCCTCACCATATTAGCACATTTTTGATGGCTAGGAGCAGGCAGACAGCCCACTAAGACTCTCTGCATAAGAATGTCAAGAAAAGAAGACACCTCTACATTCAGTAATGGCTAGTGCATCTCCCTTCATTTGTGGAATCTGATTTCATAATAAGGAAAGAATTCTCTTGCATTGGTGAAAATGCTAAATTTATACATTTTACTTGTCAGGAGTTTCAATTTCCATGGAAAGGAATATTTTTCCAGCCTGACCGTTGTAATGAACTACATCAAGAGATTCTGAATTATCCACTCTGTAAGGAGAATGCTAAAGAAGCCCAGCCTCACAGCCAGGAGACTGTTCCTTGTCCCTGTATCAGGCTCGCCTGGGCATCAGGGAATCAGCCCCCAACGGGGTTGATGTTGGTCTGATATCAATTCTCCAGGGAACAGGTGCTCTTTGAGAGAATGGTGTATTTATGATTTTGATCCCCATATTATGGTTCAGTTGTATTTTTGGTATTAACATAGGTGTCTTTGTAAAGGTCAACAATAAACAGGATGAGACTGAGCCAGACGCTGTCACAGTAAGAGCTCTAGAGATGGACATTTTATTCCCCAAATTGAGTCTTGGATATACAACTCTATTTTTGATGATCTCAGCACTGGCTCCATGTACAAAGGGGTTTACTAATCAAAGGTTTCCTTGATGATTTTTACTCAAAATTAGAGTAGGATCTAGTGAAGATTCAGGTCTTGTGCTCTCATTAATTTTTAAGATTCTCATCTCCACTGACCAACAACAGAAAGTCGTGACAAGTCAAACAGTGCCAGAGTGAAGCCAGGAATCCACATTTTCTAACACTTCTCTCTTCAATAATTTATTTGGATTTAACCTGAAATACAGTGGAACAGAAAAATACATATTTGGCAGAGGGGTGAATGAGAAAGGAAAATACTTTTACAGTGACAAAAATTGAAATTTATACATTGTTTTCCCCATTTAGGTTTCTCTTTTCATATTTAAAACTTATGAATCTTTGCTCCCAGGAGAAAGGGGGAACAAAAAGCAGAGTTAGAGCCCTATGGTCACATAATAGGATTGAAGGTATGATGATGAGAGGTCCACCTAGAAAAAAAGCCTGGAAGAGGTAGGAGATTGAGGAGAACAGAGCATTTTTATGAAAGCAAAATAAGTGACTGGCCCCTTAGCAAAACACCTGGCTGATGGTAGAAATGGAGCATTGTCTCTTTACCTACACAAAGAGAAAAGAAAGTAGCCATTTGGGTCGGAAGAGCTCTCTTCTTCCCTATGGAGGTTAATGAAGAAGATCTCTTTCTTCAATAATTTAATATTTGCTTTTTTCTGGCAAAGGCAGAATTCTCTCTGATCAAAGAAGTCTCCCTCGATAGTGTCTTTTGCTATTTCAAAGCATAAATGAATTGGGACAGAATTCTGTGGTTGACCTTCTCCTGTTTTCTTCAGACCATGGCAGTAATAGATCAGAGAATAGAAAGGACAGAGATAAAGGACAGAGAGCAAGTATAGTCATATTTATTAAATGATGACAGCATTATTTAATATGGTATCGACTGAGCTTCTATAATACACAAAAGCATCATATCCAGTATTATACTTCTCAAAATAACACTACAAAGATATTATTACCCTTCTTTTATAGATGAATAGTTTTGAACTCCAGACAAATTTGGAAAAATTATCAAAGGAACAGAACCTGAAAGAGGCAGCCAGGATTTGAACTGAAGTCTGTTGGAGCCCAAAGTCAGTATTATTTCCCTGGTGCATTACTACTTCTCACTGGTTTGTCTTGGCTGCACAGAGCAACACCTCTAGCCATGGACATTGGACCCTGTCTTGCTCTCACAGGGTGCCACCTAGACCTCCGACGTCTACTAGGTGAAAGTCTCCAAGAGAGTGGATCTCACAACTGGGCAGTGACTCATTGGAAGAAAAATGAGAACAAAGAGGAAGATGTAACAACAGGCACCAGAAAAGAAGAACTGAGTCTCCGGAGGCTTGATGCACTGTCAGTTGTGAATTTTCTATGACACTTCCTGAACCAAACCCATTCTTAACTGGCAACTTCATTGTTATCAAACGATCACAAGGATTGGTCTATAATCTTTTTTCATGCACCACTTATTGCTACTTAATAGCAGTCTGTATTTTGCCAATGGAGAAAGAACAGAATCTAAGAGCTGCATTATTTACCCTATTTCCTCAGAGGCATGTGCACACCAGTGTCTTGGAATCTCCTGAGTTCTCTGCTCCCTTCCTCCAATAACACAGAGAAACAGACTTGAAACAGTGCCCTGGAAGGTAAGGACTTTAGAATTGTGGGTCAAGAAAGACAGAGACAACCCCAGGTGGGTTTCTTAGACAAAGCAATAAAGTTTCATTCATCTACTTGCCTGATTAGATTCACCAATTCAGGTTTTTCTGTGGTTCAGAATGAGGTCTCTGTGGGCACCCTAAGGAGTTTCCTTGAGATATTGTGGGAGCTTCCAAAGATCTGGTTTCTTGAAGCCAGAGCACTAAAAGAGAGGGAAAGAGGTGCAGAAGGCTATGATTGGGGACTTTATCTTCTATGCATTGGCTCACAATGAGAATCCTTAGGCGGGTGGGGGGCGGTGAGGGGAAGGAATGGGAACAAACATTAATTTGATCAATAGTTTAGAAATGCTTGCAGAAGAGAAGGGGGGGGGGATACAAAATGTAAGGCTGGTGAAGGGATGTTCTTTCCACCTTAATCAGTGGTTAATCACCAAGGAATCAAGATGCCAAGAACAGCACTTTTGTGGTGTGCTCCCTACTGTTGTCTACATTGGACCCCCACCAACTAGTCCAAAGAAACATAAAGTTGAAGTACAAAGTGAACCTACTAAGCAAATATAGCTCTAGATAAGCCTCCAAGCTCATTGTTCCAACCAGATGGAGCCCTACCATAAAGAGATTCTAAGATAGTCACCCACTGTCGATGTAAAGTCTGGCAGAGGTTCAATGATTGGGCATCAATTTACTTACAGATATATCTATATCTATATCTATATCTATATCTATATCTATATCTATATCTATCTATCTATCTATCTATCTATCTATCTATCTATCTATCTATCTATCTATGCTGGTAAATCTATATAGAGAGAGACAATGCACAATTCACCAATATATATACTCACAGCTCCATTGTCAATCTTTCCTTGAACAAAAAGTTTCCTGTGTTCCATTTCTGAAAATATTTGACACCATATTCAAGGCAAACAAACCATCTTAAATTACGCTATTTAATTAAGATTTTATGTCATTTTATTTTGGGGTTAGAAGTTCAATTTATAATATCCAACATGAGGACTGAGTTTCAGAATGCAGCAGGAACTGATGTAAGGAATTATTTGATTTCAGATGTAAAAAGGCATATTTTTACAGGGATCATGGGAGAGGATGTATTTAATTTACAGATATTAAACTGTAACTTGTAAGAGAACCATAAAAACAACAACAAAAAAAGTGCTTCCCTCCAAAGATTTACCTGCTCTCATCTCCCAAAGTGTGTGGGTCCTCAAGAACCTCAACTGCTGAAACCAGAGGAATTATGGCAGGGGCAGGAAAGCACTTGATTTTAGAAAAATATGTGTGTGGAGAAATAGAAAAAAGCCAGTTGTAAAGGCAGTATTGTTTAGGGGGGGCTGACTGGGAGGATTCGAACACCAGGGAGACAGGAGCCAGGTGGAGATGGAGGGAGATGTTGGTTTATACCCTGGGCTCTCTTATTGATTAGATTTCAGATATGAGGACACATTTTCTTCCTTGGAGAAACTGTATTCTCTCCATAAAAGATATGGACTCTTCTCTCTATAGCTATACACTCATAGTTTAAGGTGGCCCCTTTCATTCTGACTTGAAGTCAGGACCTTTCTGATATCACAAAAGAGTGAAATTAATTCCAAGACAAGTTGGGAGCCATCTTGAATTTAGGCAGATAAATTATAAGTGCAAAACTCTGATGCTTTTTTAATAGGAAATTAATATTCAAAAATATGTGTACTGTTCTAGTACAAAAGAAAGGAAAAAGGTACTAAATCTTAGGTATAACTTGGTTGGGGGCATCTCAGCTTCCCAGGGCCCTGTGTTCCAAAGGAAAAAGGAAGACGCACCTGTACAAAAAGTGTTAAACTATCAAAATATTTAAAATAAGCTATGTAAATTGTTCCATTGTATGGAATTGCAAATATGATGTTTCATAACATAATTTTATGTACATTTATATAAAATATTTTGTGGAAAATAAAACAAAACCACAGAGAGGACTGATACTGTTATAATCATGCTACTATGCACACCATCCCCAGGAGTGTCCATTAAGATCACTGTTTGGACAAGAAGTTCATTGCTTTGTTAGTTTGCAAAAAAGAAGGAAATGAATTTACAATAAGGACACACTAATATGCAGTTAAATCCATTTTCTTGCCTGACTCTCACATAGATACTTGTACCTATGGGAAAAAAATAGCTTAAACTCATGACCCACTGTCTACTCACCCATGATTTCTGTCAAATGTTAATATAATATATATGATGAAACTATGATAATGATGAAACTATTTACCATCAGTATGCACAAATGGAATGTGCCTGAAAATATGACTTTTCTCCTGGAAAATTTGTCATTAAATTGCATTTCTAATACTTTTTAGTTGTGTGTGTGTAATTATTTGAAACACTTTTGTGTATTTTGCTTTGTCTTTGAGTGTTTACTCTGAAACATAAAAGCGGGGTTCTCTTTCCCCTTGAGGGTATTTTTAATGCTAGAAATATCCTTGAAACCTTTTCCTCTTTGTGTGTGTGATTTGGTAGAAATTTCCTGTGCTTCTCTGTCACTGTTGTGACCTTTATTACAGGTTGTTAAAGAAAGAAAGAAAGAAAGAGAAAGAAAGAAAGATTTTATAGATATCAGATTTTTCACCAAGCTTTATGTAACCAGGTGTCTACACATCTGAATATTAAAGAATAGCTCAGATTTTGAGAATGTGAATATTTGTTGATTACAATTTATGTGCCCATAATTATGATAGAGTTATCCAGGGCCTCAGAGTTTGACTTCAAACGTATTTATATTTATTAGGTAGAGCTAAAGTACATCTAGTAACTAGAAAGCAGTTAAATTTAACTCTACTGTACTGATTTTAGTAGCTATGAGTAACTCAGAAAGAAAGACCAGTATGGGTAGAAATTCAGTATCATGGAAAAGAGCCCATTTTCACTCTTAAACTTTACTATTTATCGTTTAGTAACTACTAGGGAAGTTTTAAATACATCTATTTATGCAAGTGATACTGTAGTATAATTTGAATGGGTCAGCATTCCCCCTGGACTCTGAGCCTCCTCAGGCAGAGACTGAGTCTTATTTTTATCCTGAGGAGCTGGTCTAGTGATAGTTACGTAGCAGGTATACCATGAATATTTGATGAATAAATGTATGAATCAATATCCGAAAATTTGTTTTTTTTGTTAGATTACAAGTCAGTAATTACATGCTTCAAAGCAACAGTCAGCATACAATAATGTTATTTGGGTCGTTTCTTTCAATTAAACTTTTCATGGTAGTTGTGGACGACTTTAATTTCCAAAGATGGCCTCAACAAACTCCTATCCCACACACTCTGTGTCATCTGGTCTTGCCACTCCTTTACCATGTGTTGAATCCATTTCTGTACCCCTGGAACCCAAGACCCTGGGTCTGCCTTAACCAAAAGATGATGGCACATTATAACTAAAGCATCGGGTGGAGACATAGGCCAAGGGACACTGAGGTGCCAGATGCGTGAATGAAATACCCATCTTCAAATAGATCTTCTGGCTTTATTAGCCCCACACAGATCTAAGACCAACTACTCAGCTGAGTCCTTCTTCAGTTCCTGACCCCCGAATCGCAAGTACATAAAATGGTGGTTTTAAGACACTAAACTATACTATACAGTTTGATACACAGCAATAGATGACCAGAACATTAGTGGAGAGTTTATAAGTTGCCAAACACATTAATCAAAAACAGTCTTGATCTTGCAGAATCATCATCAGGCTTATTTGCAAGATAGTTGGTTTCTTATAGCTGTTCGTTATAAAAAAAAAAAAAGGTAGAATGTTTTCTCAGCGCAATCATTAATTTGCTTGGCATCCTGAAGAATGACCTCCTGAATGCTACTTCTAGGAATCAAGAAACAGTAGCAGTAATCTTTCTCTTGTTCAGAATCTGAATAACTTAATAATGTCATACATATTTTTCTTGTGGATCACATCTATCATACCTCTCTTCTTTGATTTAGTTTAGAGCTTGATGGTCAGGGTCATCCCAAAGGGATTAGCTGTCCTATTTTAGATGTCGTATGATCATCCTTCAAATAATATGTCCATAATCCCTTAAGTTTTTCAAAGTACATTAAAATCTATTTGTCATTTAATCCTCACAACAGCAATCTAAATACCATGTATTATTTCACCACAGAGACGTGAATAAAGCACTAACTTATCCCACGGAAATTGCTAGGCTAGCCTGTGAGGATAGAAACATAACCACAACACAGCGGTGTCCTCAAGAAACCCATCATTTACTATTTCCACTTAATAGGTGAAGTACAGTGAAGTTTAGAAAGGATAAAAACTCAAATTCAGGTCTTTGAATTCCAAATTGTATGTTCCTTTAACTTGGCACAATACTTTCTAATAACCATTCAGATTTGGGTCTTAGCGTTTGCAAAATGTTTCACACATGTTATTTCAATTAATCCTCATGATAACCTTATCAGAGAGAGAGTAATTTCCCTCTCTGAGAAAGACGAGGTAATTGAAGTGAAGTGTTTTTCCTAAGATTTGACAAATAATAAGGAATACAGCTGATACTCGAAATTAGCCTCTTGACTGAAAACCTTGTTGCTATTTCTGTATGTCCCAGATGGCTTCTTAGAGCAAGTAAAAAGTGGTGGTTAAAATCTAGATTTAGCCTCTAGGGTAGCACTGCTCCACACTAGGTTCAGATCTTGAACACAGATTGCCTGAAGGTCGGACAACCTCCTTGCTTTCTTTCTTTCTTTTTTTTTTTTTTTTTTAAGATTTTATTTATTTATTTGAGAGAGAAAGAATGAGACAGAGAGGCTATGAGAGGGGGTAGGGTCAGAGGGAGAAGCAGACTCCTCGCCTAGGACTCCAGGATCACGACCTGAGCCGAAGGCAGTCGCTTAACCAACTGAGCTACCTGGGCGCCCAACCTCCTTGCTTTCTGACCTTGGCCATATTACTTAACTTCTTTGTGCCTTAATTTTCACACTTATCATAAATTTACCTCACGAGGTGATTATAAGGGTTTACTGAGCTAATATATGTAAACCTGCTAAAATATTTTAGTGAACACAGACATAATTGAATAGATGTTAGTTATTATCATTTCAGGACTCTGAGACCCACATGGACAGATACTGTTAAGATTCATCCATTTCATTAGGGGGTATATGGTCATCGTGAATGGAGAAAGCCATCACTAATCAATAGAAGCTGGGACATTGGGAAATAATTGCTCCGTCTCTGCGTTCCACTCAGAGGCCTGCTGGGTTTTGTCTACAGATCAAACTTAGTAGCAAAGATCAGGAACCAGGTTAGGAAGGGAAGTATGGGGTGGATTCTGCCTGGGTAGAAGAGAGACAGTGGAAAAGAGGCATTCTGAAGGAAAAAAAAAGGTGGACTAGGAAGGAAGGAGGAGCCAGGAAGTTTTGAATTTTCTAAAGCAACCAGAGCAGCATCGGGGTATAGTAATGACCTTTTCTCTGTGCACATACATCCCTGGGATTCCTCTTTTTATAAAGACACCAGACCTATGGGATTAGGGCCCTACCCTTATAATTTCAGTTAACCTTAATTACTGCCGTCAAGGTCTCATCTCCAAAACCAGTCTCATGGAGGGTTAGAACTTCAATCTATGGATATTGGGGGGACACAGTTCAACCCATAACAGGGTATAAAGAGTTCATGTAGCCTGTTTGATGACTGTAGTTATGGCATTTCTAAGGACTGACTCTTTAATGCAGGCATTGCTCTGATGTATGTCTGGAGCAGAAACTGGAGAGGGGGATGGACAGATAGAACCAGGGACCTCTCAACATTTGTTGCTACCACCGAGCCCAGCATGGACCATATCTTCACATTCTTGCCTTTTACAATCACTTGCTCTACATGAGAGAATTAATCAAAGAGCCACAGCACGTAAGTTGTTTTTATCAAAAGATGGGCCGTTTCTGACCAGTACGTTTCCTTCCTCTGGGTTGCCACCACACGGCACAGATGCCACCCATGGGAAGGTGGATTTGACACACCTGTGTGTTTGCAAGATGTAACCTTTAAGAAAGGCTAGTAGTGTGAACAGTCTGCAAGCTCTATTTTTTTTAAAAAAAATTAAAGATTTTATTTATTTGTCAGCGAGAAAGAGAGAGAGAGAGAGAGAGAGAGAGAGAGAAGCAGGCAGAGGGAGAAGCAGGCTCCCTGCCGAGCAAGGAGCCCGAGACAGGACTCAATCCCAGGACCCTGGGATCATGACCTGAGCCGAAGGCAGATGCTTAACCGACTGAGCCACCCAGGCGCCCCTGCAAGCTCTTTTTAGATAGGCATGAGGGAAGTTATCACTTCTATATGGCAATACAGATTTCCCCCGCTATCTGGAAGTAGAGTGTTCCTGTGAAACCATTCATAAGCCAAAGAAGCAATTACCATTAATTTATATGGAAAAATTTGGGGGCATTCCCAGACCCAAAAAAATTACCCTATCTTTGGCTTTTCTGACACCTCAGGACACATCTTGCTAACAGATGCACCAAGTAAATCAGAGAAAGCACAGATGCTCACAGACACAGCTCAGAGCTCTAGCAGCTTGATGCTGAGATGCTCAGTGTCATTCCCAGGGAAGGAGGTTGGCAGTGCCCCTCTCGCTGCTGGGGTGCCTACTGCCTCTACCATGGCCCACTTCGAAACACATGCTGCATGCTCTTTTTGCTTCCCCCCCCTTTTTTTTTTCATAAGAGCGAAAATCTGGGGAGTTCTTTTGGTTAGCAAGAAAGGTACCAATGCAGGTCTTTCGTAAAGACGAAGTGGCACATGCAAACTTTTGAAAAGTGAGGGCTCCCGTACTGGGAAATCCCCTATCATGAATTATATTTCTCATTCAGTTGAAAAACATATTAATGTACCCTCCCCTCCTAGAGCTTATTGAAATCCCTATGCCTTCTGGATGAATCTGAATCCCGCGGGCAGGTGAAACGCAGGCCTTGCAATTGCCATTCTGGGTGCCTTCTGTCCTTGTGCCAGCTCAAATCAGAAATTGTGGGATGCAGCGTTTTGGCTTTCTGCTCCTGCTACATGTGCGTTATGTGGGATGCATGCTAAATATCGCCAACGACTTGTTCCCTAAGAAGCTAGAAGTAGTCATGAAAAACTCCACTGTTATTTCATGTTTTCTAATGCACATTGACCCCAGAAAGGATTGTCATACTCTACCCAGGCTGCTTTTATCCACGTACAATTTTTGGGAAAATTACAAGGGCAAGCTATACCGCATTTGTTCTGAAATTTAAACAACGGAGTGAACGTAAGAGGGTATTCTCCTTCAAGGAGAGGTTAGAGTACTTTTTCTGGCGGGGGGGCTGTCTGGTCGCTAACTTAAATGATTTCAGTGCCATATCTTTTGCTCTGGTTCTCATTTCTACTCCTTATACACTGGCGCCTACTCTACTCTAGTAGAAATTGAGACATTTTTTCAATTGGGAATTTCTGATTGAGAAATTTTTTCTAAACCTAATTTTAGCATATCCACTGAATAAATACCTGGGCTTATCTTTCGAAAAGTGTAAGTACCTTTAACATATATGCAGGTAAATGAAGGAGGCAGAGGAAATAAAGAATTCATAGCGATAGGAGTATAAAAGCTAGGCAACAGTGTGCACTGAACAGCATAAACAATTTTTTTTATTCCAACCATACTCCAACCACACCTTAGACATGCCAGTGCATTCAGATACTAATCTAATGCTTCCAATTGTTCATTTTGAGAGAAAAAAGGGGACAAAAGTAAAGAGATAATCTTTATCACAACAATAACAACAATAACAAGCTCCACATTTAATTCATTTTAGTTGAATACATTTCAAGACATCTTTATTGAGCACCTACTATCTTCTAGGAATTCTGTGGAGGACAGGAAATATGGGGATTGACAAGACAGAACAATGCACTTGACTTCGTGAAGTTTACAATAGAGCAGGGGGTACAGACATAGAACAAGTCATTCTGCAGTGATGTTAGATGGCAGTGAAGTTTAAGGAGCTACGAGAACACAGAACAGAGGAAATTAACCTATTCCAGGGGTTAAGAAAGCATCCTAGTTCCATTCTTGGGAAGCTACCTATGGGCAACCCAAATTGATATGCTATGGGCAACCCAGATTGATATGCTGCTCCACCTTCCTTCTACAGCTGAGATACTTCCAGGCCCAATGGAGGGTATGTGGGGGAAACCCCTTGCAGTGCCTAATCCTAGGGGAGATTTACTCAGGAACAGGCCTGATTGTCCATACCGGTACCAAAGCCTCCACGTGTTTCCTGAGGCTCTACTGGGTCCCAGGAATAGCTGTTAATGGCCCCTTCCTGGTTGGCTATCTCTTAAATTCCAGAGTGGCAAGTTCTCATATTGTTAGGAGTGAGTTGGACAGGTAGGTAGTCAGGGCCGGGGTCCCCAACAAGAAAATATGGAGTCAGGACAGCTAAGATCAAACAGCGCTAACACCCTGGGCCATAGCTTAGACAGGACAGCACTGACATGCCGCTTTGCAGCCTTTGCAGAAATGACTTCTGCAAAACGTCCTCAAATAAGATGATTAACCACAAAGCATTTGTCAATATCACGGGCAAGGGGCAGTTAAGACCTAAGCCCCAGATGTCAGCAAAAAAAGACCATCAGCACAGAGACATTAACCTAATAGGTAGACAGACACGTGACCAAAGCCCTGATTGGCATGGCTCAGTGCACCCTGATTGCTTAAGACAGTTCCGCAAAGAGCTCATAAAAACCCTTAAACTTAGAAACTCCAGGGACAGCCCTCTTGGGTCCCCCTCCCTCTGTGGGAGCGTTATACTCTTGCTCAATAAACTTTGCTTTGCTGCCCACCAGTTTTCTCTGGTCGACCTCTTCATTCTTCCAAGTGGCGGGACCAAGAACCGCAGGCACTAAAGGCAGAGAGTTCCTGCAACAATATTTTTAGTATGAAACATGGGGAGAGAAAGGAGCCTGATTGCTTTAGAGAATTTTCATGTCAGACGATTCTACCGTTGCCTGTCAGCCCATGGAGCTTCATGTTTGGGTGGGATGCCCATTTCTGACCCAGTTACTGGAGTAAGAAAGAAAGGCTTTGTGGGCCGCCTGCGTGGCTCCATTGTTAAGCATCTGCCTTTGGCTTAGGTCATAGTCCCAGGGTCCTGGGACCGAGCCCCATGTCGGGCTCCCTGCTTGGCGGGAAGCCTGCTTCTCCCTCTCCCACTCCCCCTGCTTGTGTTCCCTCTCTCACTGTGTCTCTCTCTGTCAAATAAATAAAATCTTAAAAAAAAAAAAAAGCTTTGTAATATTTTCCAAAACGAGATTGCCAAATTCTAAAGGAGGAATCTGAGAATGGCGGACGCAAGGAAGATGATCTTTGTTAAAGATCAGAAGAACAATGCTACTCTCTCCTTACCCTGCTTCACATTCCTTCATTGTGCTCGTCACTCCGTGATATCATATTATGTATTTATTCATTTTGGTCTGTCTCCTTCATTAGAATTAACTTCCAGGAGCTCAGGGAATTTGTTTTGTTCACTGCCATGCTTGAAGGACCAAAATAGCTTCCTAAAGTCAGTGGTCAATAAACATTTCTTAAAGGATGCATAAACAATTAGAACACTCAGGCTGTATGCAGTTTTCCCCTCCAATATGCAAAGGTTCCCAACATTCCACACAAGATCTAATCCCTAGGATTTAATTATTAATTTTAAGGTAATTTGCAGATTTAATAGTAATTGGTCCTTTCTTTCCCCAAAGTTTCACTGTATTTAGATGTGCTATGATTATTACAAAGGAACACTTTCTGAGAGCTATGAAGAGTGCTTTTCGCCGGATGAAATGAATTCAAGGAAGAATCTGAAGTTCTAAGATACAAAATAACTTCTTAAAAATTCTGCTTCATGGCTCTGACTAAAGCCAGCCCATTCTCTTGGCCCTATTACAACACTGAAGAGACTCCTGAGGTGGATTAAACTTTCCCTACACTGAAATCATTTCTGGATCACCCTACAGGGTGAAATTCTTAGCAAGGACATTTCAAAGAAAAACACTTATTTTCTCACCTGGCTCGCCATGCTTCTAACTTCCTCTACTGGAAGAAAGGGTGCATAGTTATGGTACACTCCAATGTAAAGGATGTATTTAATTTAATTCCAAACGTGTGGTATCTCCATCTACCTTATTTTCATCCTTATAGAAAAGAATGGCTCTAAAATTTCAGTTACTCACTCCTACCTGTAAACATTGAACTTTATTTCCTAAACTCCCCCCCGCCCCGCCCCAATTCCTTTTAAGGCAACAGCTTGTAAACAATTCACCTATTAGAGGATGCCTCTTTGAATCTTCCCAGTGGTGCACTTCAGGGAGCTAAGGATCCTGACAGTTTTCTCCAGAGCTAAAGGAGCATCTTTGCTATAGAACAGTGCAAGGCATTTTCACAAGGGCTGTCGTTTTGTGACTTTTGGGTGGTTTGGAATCACCCGGAGGACTTGCTAAACACAGATTAGGAGGTTTCACCTCCAGCACACAAAACTCATGGGATGTAGGGCCTGGAGCCAGTTCCCAGGTGATGCTAATGCTGATGACCGAAAGTCACACTTTGAGAACCACTGCCCTAGGCTGCCTGGAAGGCCAAATTTGCATTGTAATTTTTACAATTGGCAATTAGTTCTCTTTTAATTTCTCTGTGACTTTTCAGGTGTCCTCATAAAAATCTCCAAGACTGCTTTGTCAACTCAGGATCTGGAATAGTGAGTGAAGTCTTACCAAAAGAAGAATGTCTTTTCCTGCTTTGATTACCTTATCTTTGATTCTGAATTGTAAGCCTACTCCCTTTATGAATAGCTTACTGTAAAAGAAGGCAATTTTTCATACAACTGCTCACTATCCTAAACTCTAAGAAGAATGGCCTAAAAATCTAAAGAATGCCACTTTTCCCCATTGTGTCTATTTTATGAGGTGGAGAATAGTGGGAAAATCTAGAATTTCAACAGCCCAGAAAAGGAGCTACTAATTACTTTGATTGTTCTGGGAATGTGGGAAGTCACCCACCATGACATCCTACTTGTGAGGGACTAGGGAAGGAAGAGAGTTTGGGGCCATTGTATGACATCGCAGATCTTTCAAGCTCACTTGGGTACACTAACGCATCGAGTCACAAAGAAGAGATTGCAAAGTGGGTCAGATTTCTGCCTCTCTAACTGGGATGTCCTGCTGGCGTATAAAGTCTGTGAAGGAGCGTATGTAAGTGTGGACATAATCAGCCTTTTGTAAGCTCCCTCTGAGCTCACAGGAGAAGGAATCGAGGCCAGGCCTACCTTGGGGGAAATCAAGAATCCAATAAAATAACCCTGATTCCAGGTATGTGAGTTAAATGCATTCCCCTTATGAGGTAAGAGTGAAATGCGGTAGAAGGTGAAATCATGTTCAGTAGAATTTTACGTACAGAGGCACCCTTTACAAATGCCAGTGAAAGAGAGACGTAGCCCTACAGGATTGTACGTGAGTGAGTGATAGCAGAGACTGGAGCCTTCATTCTGTTAGGGTAAGCGGCATTCAAGCAAGTTAAACACTTCTGTATTAAAACTTTGGACCTAGAGAATATCATTAATCAAGTGCATAATTTAATCAAGCACATAACCATCAGCAAACTAAATGATTCATGAGGAGGGCGAGGTGGGGAGCAGTGCCTCAAGTTAATGTAGTTTCTAACCCACTTATCTAGATTCTGGGTAGCAAATCATCAATCAATTAATCAATCAAATCGGTGGTTACCTATCGCTACGGCAGAGACTCTAAACTTTTATTTACTAATTGCAGGACCTACACTTGGTCATTTCCTAGTGTAAAGACCTTGCACATGCTGGATTCATTTTGAAGCAAATGCAATCTTTCTGAACAGCCTCGTTTTTAAAGTAAAAATGTGTTCACATTACAAAACCACTGTAGCAAAGCATTTCTATTAAAATAGCCCCGCTGCTTATATTTAATGCTTTCTGGACTGCTGTGTGGCACAGAGGGGCTGTGAGAAGCACATGAAGGCATTAGAGTAGTCATTAAAGATCAAGGGCTTTCCAATTATCAAGTCACACTTAGTAGACAATAGGCTGAAATAAATGAAGCATGGCGTGGCAGTTTTATATTCTGAATCAAAGATTTTCACAAGAACAAGGAAAAGATGCCAGCCCCTTATGAAAGACACAGGCATTTATCAACACATTTGAAAAAGATGCTCATCAAAACTCACCAGCAACTCCCTAAGTGTTTCCAAGCCTTTAACAGTTAATAGAAAACACTTATATGAAATTCCTCTCTGTGATAAAGAACCCAGGGGTGCATTTGCAAGACCATTTCCCACATTCCCATCCCAAAGCTATTACTCCAAAATAAGGTACATTACACCACCCATCAATGGGAATCCAATAAAGCTTCAATTAACTAGGATTGTGTTTCTTCTGTGCTTAATTTTAGTAAAGAGGAAATTCACAAGAAAATAAGCTGTAAGAAAGGATTTTTTTTTTTTCCAAAAGACTGACTACCAAGATATGTCCTGAGGTCAAACAGACACAGACCAATCTTCTTTATTCTTTATATTTACAACTACAACACTATACTGCAATTCTGGAGACACCAAATGATCCCCCCCAAGGCAGTGCAAGATGCTCACTCATCATAGAAAGATTCAATTATATTTGCAGGACAGCATCTGCTAAGGCAGAAAAGAGGACAAATGTATTTTAGGAAGATTTCCAACAGCATAAGAAATAGAAAGACATGGCTGGGTAGTCTCATTGTAGGAAAGTGGTGATCACAGTTCATTGCAAAGAACTGCAAAGTTCTCAGTAAGTGTTCCTTTAATTATGTTATATTTAAAATAGAAGGTTAGTTAGCATCAGTTAATCATTTTCAAAATTGCTCCCAGCTCTGGTTTTCATCCTCTGGTGATGTTAAACCTAACTTTGGAAGACCCAACCACTGTTGTTGGGTGGGAGGAACTTGTTTCAAGGTCTCTGGAAGCATTTTGAATTCTTGGCTAGGTTTTAGGTTCTTCCATGTCAACAAAGCCTCCATGCAATGATTAAAAAAATTCTCATCCTTGCCAAATTACTCAGATTCAACCAATAACCATTGCATTATTACTATGGGTGTGCACCCAAAACTTTCATATATATTAATTTAATCCTCACAAAAATCATGTAAGAAAATCTTCAGCATTTCTAAGTGAGAAAAAGGAGTCTCTGAAAGGTAAATTATCTGCCCTAAACTACTTATAAAATAATTTACAAATGAGGATTTGAGATAGGTTTAAATTTTTTTTTAACTGACTACAATTGTGGTGTTACTGCTCACTCAAATACAATACAGTGGGACCTGGGGCTAAAGCTCCTCCCCTCAACCAGAGTATCCTCCTGTTGAGTCCTGTAGGCCATTTCTCACTTCTCCAGCCTGGGGGCTTCTCTCTCTCTCTCAGTCCAGAGAGTCAGTGCTGAATAGTTCTTCCTGTCTTACATCCATCATATACTGAGGTTTTGTATGGGTCTTCTTACTTCTATGGGCCCACTGGGGCAAAATAGCCTTGTTTTAGCCCTTGAATGCCTGTTGAAGAGAATCAAGGCTTTGTTCATTCCTCTGATGAGAACTTGGTGCTCATCAGCTCTTTTAAGGAGCATCCTTGGAAAAGAAATTTGAACTTCCTTACTTGAGCAGACCCTTATGCTCCCCCAGTCCAGGGTGCATTCTCATAATTAATTCCATATTACTGAGAATTTCTTGTAAGCTAAAATAGTTCTGGAAGATGGTGATATGGAAATGGATAAGACACCATTGTTAGCTTCCATGAACTCAAACTAATAACCAATCACTGCAAGCTGTTAAGGGCTTTTAATAAAGAAGGCATGGGTAGAATGCTGTAAAGAAGTATATTATGATGTGATTTGTCCTGATGAAGAGAATTTCAGAAAGAGCTTCAGAGAAAAGGTTATAGCTGATTTGGGCCTTCAAGGATTAGTCAGTTTTGCCAAAGCTGCGTGGGAAGAAGAAATCATACTAACTTCGGGACACCTGAGAGGATGATGAAGGTGTTGTCCCATGGACTGATCTGCAGGATTAATCATTTTCCTTTATTTGAACCCTAATTCAAGTCATTAAGAAACTTGCTAAAAAACTCCAAAATCCTCTCATGGAGTATCCCCTGTACTTTCGAGTCCAGGACAGCTCTAAAAAAAATGTCATTGGAAAAGCAAGACATTCTGTATCTTTGTGTAGTCAGTGGCCATATGCTACAGCTCGTTGACTTGTTAATATGCAACGGGACACACAATGCCTATCACAGGACAGCATCAAATGGACATGTATTAAAATAATTAATATGCAAATAAAGCTAAATTATAATAATGATCTTAGGAAAAACTCCCAGGTTTTTTTCATCATTTCACGTATATTCCAATTGATCACAGTTAAATTCTGGTTGGTTCCTAAGTCTACTGATCAAGGTACTGATAATTTAAAAACATGTTGGATAGTTTATATGTGATATAGCCTTTGTATTTCACATTGGAACTTAACCTTCAATATATTCTAGTCTGTTAAAAGCACAACTTAACCTTATAATTCATCTTCCTCTTTGCATGAGAGAGCTCCAGCTTTATTTGCCAAAGCAGTCACATCAAAGGAACATTCCCCCCCATCCCCACACACGTGTAACTACCAGAATTTTGCTTCATTAGGAACAAAGGATAATATATTGCTTACAGTAGTTGGTTTATAAATGTCACGGGACCAATTGTCATCAGGGTTCTTATGAACAGGAGTTTCTCCAGAATAATATTTCCCATTTTTATTAGCATTACATTCCAGATAAGCGCAATAGGATTTTGTCTGTCTAGTGTTTTCAGAGAATGAACTGTCATACACAAATAAAATTGCCAGAGAGCTAAAGCATGCCTTCCAGAAACTGAACTTCTTATTGTCAACCACTGCATATTTAACAAAGAAATGACAACAACAAAAACTTTTAAAAGTCTCTAATGCACTCTTGCCTTTTAGAGTTTTGCTCATAATTGTCCTTTTTCTTGGCAACTCAGAATTATCGTTATCAACGTGAATTATTGTACAGCCCTGTAACATATTAGTTATCGTCCATGAAGATGTTTCCTCCAGCATTAAAAGGCTTCAGATGAAACGTTTCCTGCTAATGATTTTCCTGATTCTTCTATCCTTTTCTATGTTTACTTGTAATTTGCTAGTTTCTATCAGCTAAGTTTCAATTCATTTCAATTAAAACCAAAGCAGCAGACTTTTAGTAAGTACCTAATATATTTCAATTGCTCTGTTGGAGACTTGTGAGTACCAAGATAAATAAAGACCTATACGCCACTGTCCTCTGTAATCTTGGGAAAAAATTAGGAAACAGGACATCTTATATTGTGAGTAACTGAAAACCCCCTTGTCTCAGGTGAACTTCAATTTGTCTTATGAGCAAAATTTGTAGGCTCCACAATACTTTTTTCACATACAGACTTTCCCCCCCCTAATTTATCTACATTCAGTATGTGACCTTTAGGTAAGTCAAGTGTTACTATTTTAACTTACTCTTCTAATGGGGTTATTTTTTCAGTGCATGTGTGGAGCTGAATGTTCTGCTCTCTCTATCTGGGTTCTCCCAGAGGGAGGGGGAGGTGGGCCTAGGCTTTTCCCATTCTGTGATACTGGGAGCTGATGGCATCCTCAGTGAGTCTCTGCTGTCATCCCGACAATGGCCATGTTGGGAAGGAGGTAGAAGAAAATAAGAGTAATAAAAAAAAAAAATGATGGCAGTAATACTAGTGGTAATGATAGGTGATATTTGTCATAGAATATATCAGAGTTTTATGTTAATCCATAAGACATTTTAGTTATGCATTACTCTTCTTCCATCATTTGCTATCACTGAGAGCTCCTCCTATCCTTCTGGATAGGGACAAATAATCTAAGTCAATTAAGTGATTTCAGTGGGAATCCCAGGATGAGGTGACTTTCTGAACATCCCCTTGCTAATTTGTGACAGTTGTACTAGACTAGAAAAGGTAGCATGCTGCATGTGGCATAGGGGACTTGGGACAGCACTGCTCACCATCATGAGCTTCTCGGTTTCTGTAGAATGGAAAGAGGTACCCAAACAAAACTATCTTATGTTCTCTAGATCTTTTGCCCTCCCACTCCATCCAAGAAACACACACAAGAGATACAAAGAACATAGATGAGAATTTTGGTGCTTGTATGCTTTTTTAGGTTGTTGTTCTAGAGAGGAGGAAGGAGCAGAGCAAGGGAGCCCCATGGCAGAGGCTGTGGACTGGGCAGCACATACATATCCAGAGCAAGTGGGAGCACATAGCTGATTCTGAGAGAACCAGCCATCCCAGGGAGAGCCAAGGAGGGTTCACCGGGCCAGTGTTGGTGCTGGCAGTGGTGCTAGGAGGCAATGCAGACAGACCATTATACTTCCAGAAGCAATAACAAATTGCTTGTTCTAAAAGAACAGACCGCAAGACAGATAATTTGAGAAATCGGCGGTAGAGGCAAAGCTGTCAGATGATCAGGACTAGGTGGGAAAAGTTGTATCTCCGTGGAGGTCAGGGAGGACTCAAGGATGTTACTCAGACCAGACAACCCACACTCAAGGCCATGATGCTAAGTCAGATTTCTTCTAACCCACCAGTGTGGAAATTGGCACCATGAACCGGAAGAGATGTGGACAAGAGGCAGGAACGTGGGTACAACTGGACTGAAATCCATACTTGAGCAGATTTAAAGCCAGTAATGGCAAAGTGAGGCAAGTTTCAGTTGTTGATACTGTTGTTTTTATCCCGCTAACACTAGAACAGAGGTTGGGAGGCTGGGCTGAATTGATACAGGAAAGTAAGGAGGCTGTAATTTTGCCCACGTGTATACAGAGAGGAGTGTGGAATCTCCTGTTTGTCTTTGTAGGTTAACAGGGATGACTTGGCCCTTGCGTTTGTTTTCCTCAACCCAGCCTGCCCAGCGTGTGGCGACTGGGGACAGTTTTATGCCTGTATTTATCAACATTGAGGACAAATGCCAAAATCCATCCTGTAGTATCTTCAGGCACCGTCGGTGGAATTCATTTTTTAGCAAAAATACATTGGGCAAAACTGTTTAATTGTGTAATTTATTACAGCATGACAGTTAATGATACATGAGCACTATGCAGATGGCATCTCACCTGCTAAACAAGCGCAGATTATGATACATTTTCAAGGGTACTCAGGCCCAGTGACATTCTGCCATACATTACTAGGATGTTCTGAAGAGGATAATGGGTCCTTGCCAGATTTCCAACAATTTGGTGTTGTTGAAAAAATTGTTGATGGTCCACTATGACATTGTACTATCCTCTGAAATATTTTTGTTTTTACATTTATGAAGCAGTTTGTTTTCATTCTTTTAAAAAATGGTCTGATGTATTTTTTTCTTTTGACTTTCATTTAGCAGAATGTTTCTGTTTTATTTTTTATTCAATGTCCACATCAATTACTCTATGTTTGCTTTTGTCTTAAAAGACAAAACACGAGGGGCACCTGGGTGGCTCAGTCGGTTAAGCATCCGACTCTTGATTTTGGCTGAGGTCATGATCTCAGGGTTGTGAGATCGAGGCCTGTGTTGGGCTCCATGCTGAGTGTGGAGGCTGCTTGGGATTCTCTCTTTTCCTCTGCCCCTCCCCCTGGCAGGTTCTCTCTCAGTTAAAAAAAAAAAAAGACAAAACATGAGAGGCAGGATGTTCATGGAAATTAGTTTTTCCTTACAGATGGTAGGAGGATTTTTCCTGCTGCATTTGTTGTTGTTGAGGGGCAAGAAAATCTATCTAATTCATATGTAGGTTTTTTTTTTTTTATGTTACTGATACTTTTTAAATAACAGATTTATTGAATTACAATTCTCATACTATAAAAATCCATCCTTTGAAAATGTACAATTCAGTGGTTCTTAGTATATTCGAAGAGTTGTGCAGACATCCATAATATTTAAGTTCATTTTCATCACCCCCAAAAGAAACCTAATCATTAGGGGTCAGTCGCCATTCTCTTCTTCTAGCCCCTGGAAATAACTAATCTTCATTCTCTCTCTAGAGATTTACCTATTCTCCATATTTCCTATCCATGGAATCACATGTGTGGTCTTTTGTAAAAAGCTTCTTTTATAAGTATGTTTTCAAGGTTCATCCATATTGTAGCATGTATCAATACCGCAGTTTTTGAATTGTCAAAAGGACAAGCTGCAGTATTCTGCAGTATGGATATATTACATTTGTTATCCACTCATCAACTGATGAACATTTGCATTGTTTCCACTTTTTGGCTATTAGGACTGCTGTTGCCAAGAACATTTGTGTACAAGTTTTTGTTTGAATATACCTTTTGAATACTCTGGTTATATACCTAGAAGTGGAATTGCTAGGCCATATAACTTTCTGATGACTTGACAAATGGTTATTCACAGTGGTTGTGCCATTTTATATTTCTACTTGTAATGTAATGACACTTCCAATTTGCCTACATCCTCACCACACTTGTTTGTTTTAATTATTACCATTATGGTGGGTGTGAAGTGGTATCTCATTGTGGTTTTGATTTGTGTTTTCCCAATGACTAATGATGTTGAGCAACATCTCTTGTGCTTGTTGGCCATTTGTGTATCTTTTTTGGAGAAATGTCTATTCATGTCATTTGCCCATTTCTTCATTGGGTGGTTTGTACTTTCTATTACTGAGTTGTAAAAATTTTTTATGCATTATAGATACTACACCTTATCCAACACATGATTTGCAAATATTTTCAACCATTCTTTGGGTTTTCTTTTCACTTTCTTGAGTATCCTTTGATGCACAAGAGCTGTTAATTTTGACGAAGTCCATTGCATTGTTTTTTCCTCTGTTGCTTGTGCTTTTGGTGTCATTTCTAAGAATCTGTTGCCTATCCAAACTCACAAAGATTTATTACTATGTTTTCTTCTTAGAGTTTATAGGCTTAGTGCTAATATTAAGGTTTTGATCCATTTTTAATTAATTATTGTATATAGTATACTGTATGTAGTGTAAGATAAGACTCCAACTCCACTGTTTTGAATATGCCATCCAGCTGTCCCAGCACCATTTCTTGAAAAGACTACTCTTTCTTCCCATTGAAATTTCTTGGTATCCATGGTAAAAATCACTTAACTGCAAGTGTGAAAGTTTATTTTAAATTCTCAGTTTTATTCCATTGATCAGCATGTCTATCTTTATGTCCATACCACGCAGTCTTGATGACTGCTTTTTAAAACAGATTGGAGAAAAAGAGAGTTACAAATAAAAATGAATTTATTCTTTCTCTTACATTTATTTATGCAGTTTCTTTTACTGGTACTCTTTATTTGTTTGTAGATTGATTTTATGCTCTTGCTTTCTTTTATTTCAACTGAAGTACTCTTGTTAGTATTTTCTGTGGGCCAGGCCTGCTAGGAACTAATTCTGTCAATTTTTATTTGTCTGGGAATATCTTCCTTTCTCCTTTCTTTTTGAAAATAATTTTGTCAGATATAGAATTCTTGAATGATGGTATTTTTCTTTCAGTACTTTGAATATGTCATTATACGGTTTCTAATGAGAAGTCAGCTCTCAGTCTAAAGGATCTTTGTTATGTGTGGCCATGGGGTGCCCAGATAGTTGGCTAAATACTTATTTCTGGATGTGTCTATAAGGATGTTTCTGGAGGAGATTAGTATTTGAATCACTGAGTAAGCAGAGTGTCTTCCCCAGTGTGGATGGGTACCTTCTTATCAATTCAGGGCTTAAATAGAACAAAAAGGTGAATGAAAGGAGAATTCACTCTCTCTGCCCAACTAAGCTGGAGCACTGGTCTCCTTTTGTTGGCCTGACTTGTATCATTGTTGTTCATGGTTCTCCAGCTTTTAGGTGTGGGCTACAACTGATGAAATTACATTGATGCATCATTTTCATTAGTACCCTAAGTCCATAGTTTACCTTAGGTACACTCTTGGTGTTGTACATTCTATGGGTCAGACAAATTCATGACATGTATACATTGCAATATTAGCATAGAGAGTAGTTTGACCTCCGTACTCTGACTATTCATCCCTCCTTCTCTCAGGCAACCACTGATCTTTCTAATCCTTCCTTAGATTTGCCTTTCCCAGGATGTCATATAGTTGGAATTATATAGTATATAGCCTTTTCAGATAGGCTTGTTTCACTTAGTAACATACATACAAGTTTTTTTCCATTTCATTTCGTGACTTGATAGTTTATCTCCTTTTAGCACAGAATAATATTCCATTTTCTGGATGTACTGTAGTTTATCTCTCCATTCACCTAAAAAAAGACATCTTGCGTGTTACCAAGTTTTGGATTACGAATAAAGCTGCTATAAACATCCCCATGAAAGTTTTTGTGTGGACATACATTTTCAGCTCTTTTTGAAAAATACCAGGGAGCCCGCTTGCTAGAATAAGGAAAGGGTTAAAGTATATGCAGGGACAGGCAGGGAGCCCCTAACTAGGCTCTGAAACTATTCCTGGCAGGCAAAAGCACTAAGCCAGAGCGAACAAGAGATAAGCAAATAGACCAGACCACCTGGCCCCGGATGTTAGGGAGTATTTTTCTTTGGTAGCTACAGTGTAATCACAAAAAATGACCAAACCTCAAAGAAGTAAGTCATTAAGGGTGTTATCAATAGTCCTTGCTCAAACCAAGATGGCACAAGAATCTCAAGGCCCCACGCTCCCTGGTCAAGTTTTCAATAAAAGACTGGCCTAAAAACCTTCAGTGGCAACCCACTCAGGACCCCTGTCACTCAAGACAGCTTTTTCTCTCCTTTCTGTTTTCACCTTCACTTAATAAACTTTCACTTCACTTCACCCTTTTGTGTCTGCGAGATTCATTCTTTGACTCTGTGAGACAAGAACCTTGCAATCCTGCAACAATATGATAAGAGTATGGTTAGTTTTGTAAGAAACCACCAAACTCTATTGCAAAGTGGCTGTACCATGCTTTATTTCCACTAGGAATGAATTCGGGTCCCTATTGCTCCATATGCTTACCACACAAAAGGTGTGTAGTGGTATCTCATTGTTTTAGTTTATAGTTCCCTGATGACATATGATGTGGAGCATCTTTTTTCATAAGCTCATTTGCCATCTGGAAATCTCCTTTGGTGAAGTGTCTGTTAAGGTCTTTGGCACATTTGTTAATTGGGTTGTTTGCTTTTCTATTGTTAAGTTTTATGAGTTCTTTGTATATTTTGGATAACCCTTCTTTATCAGATATGTTTTCTTGCAATATTTTCTCCTAGTCTGTGGCTTTTCTTTTCATTCTATTGACAATGTCTTTTGCAGAGCAGGAATTTTAAATTTCAGTGAAGTCCAGCTTATCAATTCTTTCTTTCACAGACCATGTCTTTCATGCTATTTCTGAAAACTTATCACCAAACCTGAGGTCATTGTAGGAGTTCTATAGTTTTGTATTTTATATTTAGGTCTTTGATCCATTTTGAGGTAATGTTTGTGAAGTGTAAATTCTGTGCCCAGATTTCCTTTTTTATTTATTTATTTTTTAATGTGGATGTTCAGTTTTACCAGAAGAACCATTTGTTGAAAAGACTACACTTTCTCTACCGCATTGTCTTTGTTCCTTTGCCAAACATTAGTTGACTATATTTATGTGGATCTATTTCTGGGCTTCCTATTTTATTCTATTGATCTATTTGTCTATTCTTTCACGAATATCACAGAGTCTTGATTACTGTGGCTTCATTCCTAAGGTTGGGTAGTGTCAGTCCTCTGACTTTGTTCTCCTCCTTCAATATTGTGGTGGCTATTCTGGGTCTTTTGTCTCTCCATGTCAATTTTAGAATCAGTTTGCCACTATCCACAAAATAACTTGCTGTGATTTTGATTGGTTTTATATTGGATGTATAGATTAAATTGGAAAAACTGACATCTTGACAGCATTAAGTCTTCCTACTCATGAACATGGAATATCTTCCCATTTATTCAATTCTTTAGTTTCTTTCATCTGAGTTTTATAGTTTTCATTATATAGATCTTGTACATTTTTTGGATTTATACCCATTTCATTTGTTTAGGTGTTATATAAAAGATACTGCTCTTCATTTCAAGTTCCACTTGTTCATTGCTGGCATATAGGACAGTGATTGACTTTTGTATATTAGCTTTGTATCCTGATACCTTGCTGTAATTGCATATTGGTTCCAGAAGGATTTTTGTTGTTGTTGTTGATTCTTTTCAATTTTATATAATCATGTGGTCTTCACACAAAGTCAGTTTCATTTCTTCTTTCCCAACCTATATACTTCTTATTTCCTTTTCTTGTCTTACTGAGTTAGTCAGAATTTCCAGTACAATGTTGAAAACCAGTAGCAAGTGGAGACATCCTTTCCTTTTACCTGATCTTAGTGGGAAAACTTCAGGTTTCTCACCACTAAGTATGATGTGAGCCCTAAGGTTTTTGTTTTTTGTTTTTTTAATCCAGTAGAGGAAATTCCCCATCTATTCTTAGTTTACTGATAATTTTATTGTGAAATGGGTTTTGGATATTGCTGAATGCTTTTTGGTATCAATTGATATGAGCATGTGATTTTTCTTTTTTAGTCTACTGGTGTGATGGATAACATTATTTGATTTTTGAATGTGTAAAGCAGTCTTGCATAGCTGAGATAGATTCCACTTGGTTGTTGTGTATAATTCTTTTTATACTTTGTTGGATTCAATTTGCTAATATTTGAGGATTTTTGCATCTATATTCATGAGAGATATTGGTCTGTAGTTTTCTTTTCTTGTAATGTCTTTGTCTACCTTTGGTGTTGTGGTAATGCTGGCCTCATAGAATGAGTTAGAAGTACTACCTCTGCTTCTATCTTCTGAAAGTGATTGTAGATTATCGGTGTGTGTATTTTTTATTTTTCTTAAACATTTAGTAGTATTCACAAGTGAACCTATCTGATGCTAACTTTTCTATTTTTGAAGATTTTTAATTGTTGATTCAATTCTTTTCTAGGCACAGGCCTATTGAACATTGTCTATTTCTTTTTGAGAGTTTGGCAAATTGTGTCTCTCAAGGAATTGGTGTATTTCATATTAGTTATCAAATTTGTGATTATAGAACTGTTCATAGTATTTCTTTATTATCCTTTTAACTCATGGAGTCTGTAGCAATGTCCCCCTTTGCATTTCTAATATTAGTAATTTGTGTCCTATCTCTTTTTTTCTTATTTAGCCTAGCTAGAGGGTTATCAATCTTTTCAAAGAACCGGCTTTTGGTTTTGTTGATTTTTCTCTATTGATTTCTTGTTTTCAATTTCACTTATTATTTCTTTTTTTCTTCTTTACTTTGAATTTAATTTGCTCTCCTTTTCTCTAGTTTTACGAAGTGGAAGCTTAGATTATTGATTTTAGAACTTTCTTCTTTTCTAATATGTGCCTTCAATGTTATAAATTTCCCTTTAAGCACTACTTTCACTGAATCATATAAGATATGTACACAAGCATTTATAATTGAATACATTTTTGCTAGTACTATTTTGAATGAACTGTTATGTTAGATCATTTAAGAATAAGAAAGTTAAACATTTTTTATTTTCACTTATTCCTTTCCTGATGTTTTTCCTTTCTTTATATAGATCTCAGTTTCTGACCTATATCATTTTCTTTCTAAATGAGTTCTTTTAACATTTTTTGCAAGGCAGATCTAGTGGTAACAATTTCCTTATTTTTTGTTTGCTGAGAAAATTTTTATTTCTCTTTCACTTTTGAAGGATAGTTTTGCAAGATACGTAATTCTATTATTAGCTTTTATTCTCTTAGCACTTTAAATATATTTCACTTTACTCTTTTCTTGCTTCCATGATTTCTGAGAAAAAGATGGATATAATTCTTATCTTTTTCCTCTATAGGTAAGACATTTTTTTCCTTTGACTTATTTCAAGATTTTTTCTTTATCTTCATTTCCTGTAGCTTGAAAATTATATGCTTATGTGTATTTTTTTTTGTCATTTATCTGCTTGGTGTTCATTGAGTTTCCTGATCTGTGGTTTGGCGGCTGACGTTAGTTTGGGGGAATGCTCGGTCATTATAATTTCAAATATTAAGTCTGTTCCTTTCTCTCTTCTCTTTTTCATATTTTCATTACATATATGTTATAGTTTTTGTAGCCATCCCACAGTCCTTGGATATTCTGTTCTGGTTTTTGTTTTTCTGTCTTTGTTCTTTGCTTTTTTGTTTTTGAGACTTCTCTTGAGATATCCTCAAGACCAGAGATTTTTCTTTCCTCAGCCGTGTCCAGTCTATTATTAAGCCCATCAAAGGCATTCTTCATATCTGTAATAGTGTTTTTGATCTCTAGCACATCCTTTATGTCCTTTCTTAGAAATTCCATCTCTTTGCTTACACTGCCTATCTTTTCTTGCATGCTGTCTACTTTATCTACTAAAATCTTTAGCATATTAATCAAAGTTATTTTAAATTCCCGGTCTGATCATTCCATTGTCTCTGCTATATCTGAGTCTGGTTCTGATGCTTGTTCTGACTCTTCAGTGTGTGCTTTTTGCATTTTAGAATGCCTTATATTTTTTCTTGATAATTGGAGATGATGTCTTGTGTAACAGGAACTACTGTAAATAGACCTTAAGTAATGGGGTGGTAAGGTGTATGGTAGGGGTAGCATTCTATAGATTATGATTGGGTCTTCACCTTTTGGCAAGCCTGTGCCTCTCTTCCATGAACTTTACATGTGCTTCTCAGTACTGCACCTCTTAAATGGAACAGGATGGCTAGAATGTGTTGCAGTTGGGTATTACCCTTCTCTCAGGAAGAAGTCATGTAAGTAGAATATATAAACTTAAGAAAAAAGGGCCAAGGACTGAAACCAATGACATAATGGCCTTTGTAGGTAAAAAAACTCACAAAAACAACCACGTAGAACTGTTATGGGAATGGGGATATATCTTGATGAGAGGGAGGCAATATTATACACTGGTAGGAGGAATGAACACTGGGGCTAAGCAGGTACGGACTTGCATCTTTATTCTGCAACCTACCAGTTGGTGCCCTGGGAAAATTATTTAAGCTTTCTATTTCTTGATATCTGCATTCATCATGGGATGACCATGGCCACTATGGTGTTTTAAGATCAGTGTGACAAAAAACTCAGAGCAATGTCTGGCAATAGTTGACATCAAACAAATGTTAGTATTTCCATGGAAATGAAGAAAGAGATTACATAATTCATGGGTAGCCCAATACCAGGTACTTCAAAAGATACAACAGAAATTACATGACCTGATATTTGCTCAAAAAAGAGAAGAGGTTTTAGTTCAGTAGACAATGTGAGTCAGTGGATACATATTTCTTTATATTGGGGGAAGGACAATTTACCTAACTTTGAGAGAAAAGGGTCTAAAAAGAATACGAAATATTTTAGAAAAGAGACCAAGAATCTTGGATAGGGACCAGGGACAAGACACAATCCACAGCCAGTCATTAAATAGTGGAGTTCTGAATTCTCTTCCTCGATTATCTCTTTCTATAGGTGATCTCATGTTGCTGCTAGCTTCCACTGCCATCACATATTTGTAACACCCAAATGTATATATCCAGCTCCATATTTCTTCTAAGCTCCAGAATCACATATAAGTATCTATTCAATTTTACAATTTGAATGTCTCAGTGATACCTCAAGCTCAACATGAATGGCTCCACCATCCATTCAAATGCAGAAACTAGAATCCCAAGAATCTAGGTAATTTCTGTTTATCAACCTCCACAAAGAGACAATCTTTTATTAGGTGCTGTCAATTTTACCAATTTCTCATCTCCACCCAGTCTCAATCATCATTACTTGGACTCTGGGGTAGCATTTGTTGGTGTTTCCTGAATCTATTCTTGCCTCCTCTGCCCTTGTCTCTGTCCATCCTATCCATTCTTGACACAGCATCTTTGTGTGCACATGCCTCTGCTCTCCCACTTCTCTGATAACATTTTTAAAGATTTTATTTATTTATTTATTTGACAGAGAGAGAGAGACAGTAAGAGAAGGAACACAAGCAGGGGGAGTGGGAGAAGGAGAAGCAGGCTTCCTGCAGAGAAGGGAACTCAGTGCGGGGCTAGATCCCAGGACCCTGGGATCATGACCTGAGCCGAAGGCAGACACTTAATGAGTGAGCCACCCAGGAGCCCCTCTGATAACATTTTTAATGGCTTGATATAGCTTTCAAAATAAAGACCAAAGCCTATAACATGTCTTCCAGGGTTCTCAATGATGTGACCCCTACCTTTCTCTATAACTTTACTGTCATACCCTGTTAAGTATAGTGCTTGATATATAATAGATTTGCAACAAATATGTTAGGTGAATAAAGAAGTCAATATCCTCAGTAAGGTTTATTTTCAAAGTGGGACCATTCATATATAAGGGAGGGGGGAAATAAACCCTAACACCCAGGAAAGATTTTCTGGGTAAAAGAACTAGATTTTCCACTTTTTCTCATCAAGTCACTTTCCTTCCACTTAAAGAATTGCTGATGATGAGGGCAGTGAAGTCACCTTGACCAGACTTCTGCCTAATTCTTGAACTCATCCTGAAACAGTTGAATGAAATCTATTTCTAAGGTTCTGCTGTTTTTTTTTTTTTTTTTTTTTTGTCTTCTGATACTTGAAAACCTGAATTCACTTTTCTGTAGAGATTTTGATTTGGAGAAAATATATAAAAGGACCTTAGGTAAAAGTAAGAAAAAGAAAAAAGAGGTTCAGGACAATGCAGTACTAAAACTTTTCTGAAAATTTATACAAAAGTACTGTTTTCTTTGAGTATGGAAATTATTTTGGTGTTAAGATATATACATCTTAGTGAGTGAGGCCTAGAAATTGGTGTTTGGTGCCCTTAAAACTGATAGGGAGAGGGGAGATGAAAAAGTTAATCTTGTTCAGAGACTGGATATAGTAAAAAAAAAAAAAAAAAAAGAAAAGAAAAAATACTACAAGGCCAAGAAGATAGGTTATCACAAAGGGGCTTTCTGAGACACTAGATGAACGACGATGAACTTTGGGACCAGCTGTGGCTGACATCCTATCCTATTCTGATGTTAATTTGATTCTCTTTTGTTACTTCTCCTTCCTCTCCATTACCTCTTCAGTCTCAGTCTTTGGTAAGGCTTATTTTAAACCATTAAAAATTAGAGCAAGCCTCGTCTTATCTCTGCCTAAAATAGACATGAAGACCAAATTCATAGTTTGGAGGAAGGCAGGACACGAGGCAGTTGGAGGGACTTGTGTGATAGACCCAGAGGCTACAGAGTTGAAGACTGATAGATTAAATGATATAATATATAACTAACCCCAAACACCCAGATTCAAAGAAAGAGTCGAGAAAAGACTAAGTTTCTAGAAGTAAATGTGGAATGGGTTTTGAAGTTATTTTATTTGGAAACTGAAGATAAATGTGAACACAGAATCTCATTCCTTGTGCTAACATGGTTTTTGTTGAACTTGCAGAATGACCTAAAAAAAAAAAATGACTCTTATACAACACTTTTTTGACAACATATACAAGTCACAGAGCACAGAGCTGTGTCTCAAGGTTATAGTACCAAATACGGGACACAAAGACAAGTGCTGTTCATTCTTAAGTGCTATCATGGTACCCACAGCTGGCAACCAGCCAGCAAGCCACTCAAGCCACTCTGGTGTCTGTCCTCTTGGGAATAGGTCTTAGGATTCTTATGAGAACTCACTCTCCCCGATGTTCTAGCACAAAATTTAAGAAGCAGCTGTGTTCTGGCCTGGCAGCTTTGATCTGTGCAGTGTTGTTTTTTTCTAGCAATCCCAAGCTCATGGCATTTTTCAGGATGAGCCACCAAGATGATGACTGACGGTCAGTCACTTTTGTAATAGAAACCAGTCTCCTGTGCACCAGGTTACCACCATTCACATTTCTCAAACCTCTGTGCGATAGATTACTGATGCTTTTCGTGAGCTTTCTGACCTTGTCTTAAGCTTTACAACGCACCATGATGAATTTACAGAGTGATGGTGACTATGTATGAATTGTATAACAGAGATAAATGGGCATTAGATGTTGACAAAGCAGAGAAAAAAATATTGTTCTCGACACCTTTTGTTAGCAAACGCATGATTCACTATAACTCTTCTTTAGTGACTTACCTATAAATCTTCTTTTCTCACTTAATAAAATGCCCCCCATTGCTCCTTCTAGGCCGACACCATGTTTTTGTAATACATTATTAAAGCCATGTCAGGCTCAAGATGCAGTGTGCTTGGGGCTTCATAGCAGTATTACTTTACCTCCCACCTCCACAAAATGCTCTAAGGGTTCCAAGGACATATTAGTTCCCTTCTGCCTTGTTCCCTTCTGGTTGTTGGTAAGCAACCAGAGCTACCGAAAGCTTTGGAAGTGGATGTGGTTCTTTCACGAAGTTCTCATATATTTTCAATAAGTTTTGAGGAAAACTATAACAAATGGACTATAAGACTTGAGAACACGGGGAGCTGTTTTTCTCACAATTAAGTTCAAGAGAACCATTTATAGAGGGTCCTGGACCTAAAAAAAAAATGGTTGAATGTTACTATTACTTTGTAGCTGTGTTGCTAGCTGAATTTAAAGAAACATTCTCCTTTTTTTGTCCTCCAAAAGGTATGCTATTTATTTTTTTTCTAATTGTGTTTTCTTTCTCGTCAGACCAAGGCAAGAAAGTTTGTGGACAGAAGTCTTTTCCAGTAAATTTGTCTGTTATATGTGGGCTCTGTTGGTTATAGTCAAGAACAGCATGGCGGTCACTCTTCTTTACTACGATCATTGTCCAACTTTGTGCCTACTGCCGAGGGTCTGTGACTGTTCCCAAATCTTCTAGGTTGAAATTCAGAACCAGCTGCATCAAAGTATGATAGGCCACATACCTTGCAGTAGGTCAAGGCATCCATACTTTTTTTTTTTTAAGATTCCCCAAGTTTTTTATATGCTGCTAGTTTTAGAAACTAAAACTTGTTTTCAGTAGAAAACAAGACTGAAAAGAGAGTTTGAAGCCAGATAAGGGTCATCTAAAGGCCCCATTAACAATTGTGATTTTTTTTTCTATAAGCAGATGATACTTTACATGTTTTTCATGAGGTAGGTGACTTAATTAGAGCTGTTCCTCAGGAAGATAAATTTGGCCATAAGGAGTTGGGTTGATCAGGGAGAAAATAGTTTAGAAGGAGGGCTATCAGCTAGTAGACTTTAGAAGTTTAGGCAAGTGGTAGTAACAACCTGACCCCAGAAGATAAGGATTTCATTGGATAATAGGAGGCAGAAACATGAGACCTTCTGGTAAACTGGAGAGAATAATTCTAGGTAACTTCAAAACCGCCATGCAGAAAATAATGAAGAAAATGAAACAGTTCTGTCATGCAATATAAACATGTCACTTGCTCAAAGCCTGTTATCCTAATATTACATGACAGTGTCCTCTGGGTTATTTTTCCATTAAAAGAAGTTGCAGAAGCTGATAAGCCTGTGACTAATTTAAAATGTAATTGTTGCTCTGTCCTCCTGCAACATAGTTTGTATTTCATTTCCTTTAAGTAAACAGTGTAAAGAATTACAGTCAAGTTCAATACTAGGAGCCTGATTCCCAGAAACAGAAGAGGGCCTGAGAAAGGTCTCTGGCTATAAGCAACTATGATCCTCAAATTCTCATTCGTCATGGATGATGGCATGTTGTCATTGTGGTTGAGACCTTGTCCCAGCTTCTGTGCTCCTAGACTGAGCGAGGCTTTCTGATGCTGATACCAGTGAAGGACATAAACTAAACAAAGAAGACATGTGTCACTGAAGGGGACTGCTGGATTAATAGATCATGAAAAATTCATTTGGAGGAGAGATACCATAAATCATAGAATGTTAGCACTGGAAAGGATTATAGAGATCACCTGGTTAAATATAAGAGTTTTAGAGTCAGGCTAAATTGGTTATGAATCCCCAACTCCCCAGTGTACTAGATACGTGGCCTATTATTTTTCTAGTTACCATTTCATCTGTAAGATGGAGACAGAATTATCGCAAGGATTAAATATGTTAATAAATGGAAAGCACTTAGCCCAGTACATGGTAAACCCTTAGCACTCAATACATGTTAGAAATAAAACCAGGGGAGAAAAACAAAAGAAAACCAGGATGATGACTCAGGTTTCCTGAATGGGGACTGGGGCTCCTACCACAGTGCCATAGCATCCCCTCTTATAATCCCACTTGGAACTAATTCTTCCAGAAAACTTCCCCCAACTATATTGACATTGCTTTCTACATCTGATTGTTTCCATCATTACTAAGAAGCTATTAAAGTCAACACTACATAATCAATCATTAAAAAAAGTATTGAAGTTACCTACTCAATAAAAGGAACATGGTTTTTATGATAAATGACATGCCATCATTAAAAACTTAATTATTACTTATTGCCCCACAAAATATTAATCATCATTATTATTTTTAACCAGAATTAAGAGGCACTGTTCTCTAATGAAGTGCTCTGGGATTTGACTTGTGGGTAGAAATCAGCCCCTTTGGCGAGGGCACTAGTCATTGCTAAAAGGATTCAGGTGCAATTTGGAAAGACACATTCTGGTTATTTAGAATAGATCTACGGAAGAAGCATGCAGCTTATTCCAATATCAGAAATTATTATCACATTAAACAAAAAAGTATCAGTAATATGTGGTAGAGAAAATACAATGTCAAAGCAAGATAAGAGTTTTGTGGGGAGAGAAAGGAAAGGAAGCAATATCAGCAGAGTAGCCGGACTCTGGGTATAGATCTTTGCCTTTGATTTTAAGACAATTCTAGAGGATGGGTACTTATTTTTATTCACATTTTATTGAGGAGGAAACTAAGGCTCAAATAGGAACTTGCCAGTCTCACAAATGTACATGGTGAGCCATAATTTGAACTCAGAGTTATCTGACTCTAAACTTTCATTCTTTGTTTCTTTTATAAATCCTTTTGTTATAAAATAAAACATAGTTTCAGAAAACGGCCCATAAGGAATTCATAGCTTGAGTGAATTGTTATAAGGTGAATAATTTCATAACCATTATCCAGGTCAGGAAATGGAAGTTTGTCATCTGTCCCAAAAGCCACCCTCCTCTCCAAAGTAAGCACTACCCTGACTTTCATAGTAATCACTTCTTTGCATTTGTTTACGGTTTTATTAGCCAAGTGTGCATCACTATAGTTCAGGTGCTCACATCTTTTTAATCCTGATATATATTTGATGTCTCATTTAATATATGGAATTTTCCTTAAAATGTACCTGCTGAAGAGCCTAGATAATTTATTCTGCAGCATTTATGGCTGTCTGGAATTTGGTAGTTGCATACTCATGGTGCTACGTAAACCAGTGTTCTGTGTTTTGTTTCTTATTAATTGACCTCTAGATCCAGAGGCTTGAGCAGACTCAAGTTTGATCCCTTGGGCAAGAATTTAGAGGGAGTGAGTGTTTTCACCAAAGGGCACATGATATCTGGGTTTTGCTCTTGTTTCACCTTAGCATCTCCTGATGCTCGATGCCTACAATATTAATTCATTGGCAGTTGCAAATAGTAATATGCTGGCATTTTTTCACTTATTTGCTGAAATAATTTTGAAAGAAGAACCTTACTCACCTAGGATTTGGTTACCCAGTTGTGTAGTGCATAAGAAAAGTAAGAATAAGTGCTGACTCTTTCCTTTGGTTTATCCTCTTTCTAAATACATGTTGTATATGTTGATCCACTGTAATTCTCATTCCTGTGGAAACTCAAATTTCTCAATCTCTGAACTTAGTCCTTTTGATATGACGCTAGAAGTTTTTGATAACTTCCTCGCTCTCTGGTATGACAAGATGCTCTAGATTCTTTTTGTATATTTCTTTCTAAATACCTGGAATCAGCCATTTCTACAAGAAACCTTATTTCTTTGAATGGGAAATGGTATTTTAGTTTCAGAATCTGGGCTTAGAGATGCTAATTGCTACCAGGTTGATAATTGTGTCTGGCTTTTTAATGCACAGAAATAGGATATAGTTAAAGGAGCTGGTGATTTAGTAATGATATTTCCAATTCCAACTTGAAGGCTTTTTACTTAATTTTGCCTATATAAAGTTTGTATTTTTTGATACTGAGAATCCTAATTTTTCAGGGCATAAGAGATGACAGAATTAAAATGTGCCATAAATATTTATTTGCTTTTTCCCACATTATATATAAAAGAGTTTCAGAATAATAATACTATTTCACCAGCACCCCTATGACTACTTGAAATAATTATGTATTCTTTTCATATACCATCCCATTTCTTCTCCCCCATCATAAAAATTGAATGGCCATACTGTATCTGTACTATCTATACTATAACCATTATAATATACAGTCCTTCACTTTTAATTCTCACTTTGTCCTAGTTCTACAAGCAACTATATAGACCCCTGGTCCTTGTTGATGTTTCTCTTGTAATTTTCGTTGTCTGAAGCTTGTTCTCTAATAGATCCCTTACAAAGTGCTCTCAGGGAAAAATCCTTCCTGAATTGTTTGAGGTTGTATGTTCCCTTTATATTAGAGGCCAGTATTTCTGGATATATAAGCAGTGGTTCACATTTTCCTTTCTTGAGTATTTTAATTATTTTACCCTTTTTTCTTCTGAAATAAAATTGTTATAAAAGAGTCTAATGATATAATTATCTAACCTTTATATATCACTGATATTTTTATCTAGATTACAAAAGGATTTTTCCTTTTTTTTTTTTTAAATTTCAGAAAGCTTTCTTGAATTATTGCTGTTTTTCTGTTTTGTTATTTGTTTTTCTTTTTCGGAGCCTTCCATTATCTATCTTTAGGTTGGGTCATCTTTGTCTGTCCTCAGTAGGCATTGATCTAGACTCATGTTCACCTCTTTCTTTTTCATTGTAAAAATTTTCTGCCTTTTAATCCTCTTTTATCTGAGTAAATGTGTTTTTCACTCTTGCGTTCCTCCTAGGTTAGTCTTCATTTCTATAATTTTTTTTTCTAATTTCTAGGTATTGTTTCTAATTCTGAGATGTGTTGTTCTTCCATATCATGTATTATTTTCTTAAATATTTTAAGCTAATTTTTAATTAATACATTATAGTTTTGATTTGTTATTGGATACGCCTCCTTGGTATATTTTTATTATCTATAAGGAAGATATTCTGCCCCTTGTTCTCTATTTCCTTATGGTAACTTTGTGTGGGATTTTACCTAAATATTTTTCTTTCTCCCTTTCTTTCTCTTCCTTCCTTCCTTCCTTCTTTCTCACCTTCCCCTCTCCCTCTTCCTTCCTTCCTTCCTTCCTTCCTTCCTTCCTTCCTTCCTTCCTTTCTTTCTTTCTTTCTTTTCTTTCTTTCAGCTTAGTTTTCCTTAATATTTAGTAGGAGGCTGGATTCAAAGTTCAGGTAACATTTCTAATTTCACAGGCATCCTCTTCTGTTGTTTTTAGATAGAGCTTAAAAATATGCAGTTTGGGAGTACCTGGGTGGCTCAGTCAGTTAGGTGTCTGACTCTTGATCTCAGCTCAGGTCTTGATCTCAGGGTTGTGAGTTCAAGCTCTGTGTTGGGCTCCATGCCTGGCATGGAGCTTACTTAAAATAATGCAGTTTTTTTTCTTCTCTTTCCAGGTTCTTCCCAACTTTAGTTTTGACCTTTCTTTTTCTTAACCTTTATTTTCCTTATTTTCCTTCAGTTTTGGACCCGCTTCTAGCAGTTTTTTTTTCACTGTGGGTCCCTATCCTGGAGGTAAGCCCTGCCAGGATATTTTCAAGAGTATACATGGTCTGAATGGCTCCAGCCTCTTTACACTTTACTCTGATGCGCTCACTCACCCACCATTGGAGAAGGAAAATCCTCCCCCCCTTTTTAGCTGCCATTCTGATTGGTCTGCATTCTGCTTTCCAGCAATATTCGCTGGCAATTCAAGGATTTCTCTATTTTCTGGTTTATATATAGTGCCCTGCTACTTCTCTCTGTTTCCCCTAATTCAGATGTTGCTAACATACAAGGTTTCCCCCAATAACTCATATTTTGTGACTCTTCTGAGTATCTTTGCATCTACTTCTTCTTTAAATGTTGGCCATAGATGTGTAATTTTACTACCTGTGTGGGGGTTAGGAAGATCCAGAATCTATATTTTTACCACTGCCTCTATATTTCTAGAATTCAATTTTCTAAAACCTAGGCATTTACAATCAACATGTTACTTTCTTATAGGGATAAAAGAAAGAGCACAACTCAGATATTCATTGTATATGTAAATGAATTAGTATGTGGGGAATATATTTAGGAAATGGCATTTCTGAGTAAGTTCTAATCACTCTAGATACACCCCACTCTTTCCTGCTATAAACTGATGCCCCAGATGACCTACATCTGTATTTACTAGGTGAGGTAAAAACATCTTCACGGGGCAGTGCAATATAATAGAGAGAGTGTGGATTTTCAAACCAAAGAGACTAAAGTTCAAATCCTTATTCCATCATTTAATGGCTGTGAAGATGTGCACAAGATATTTATGCTTTAACACTATTAATTCCCGTATTTGTGAAAGGTACATAACTATATAGTTAGTTAGTATATATTTTGAGTGAATTTTAGCTTCCTTTTCCAAATTGTTGACATCAAACATTGTAAAGATCAAAACTTTTAGAACCCAATTACATGCAACTTAAACAGGTACTCTGCTCAGAGGTGTAACAAATGCATACTGTTTCCTAAAGAATTATTTGCTTTTCTATAAACTAGAATTATTTTTCCGTTTTCCCCTGGTATCAGTTTTGAATTGCCCCAACCTACTCAATTTAGGGAAATATGGGAAAGGAAGAAAAGTAGTGCAGAATCAGAAAGGCTATTATATAGATTTAAGCACACTTTATAGAACTGTCTCTTCCTACAGTGCAGGACAAACCCAGAAGAAGGGTTTTTTCTTCTTCTTGTTTTTTTTCCCTCCTCATGCAGATTGTCACATAATGAATTACAAGCAGAATTCAACTTCTGTGAACTGCTAGAGGTGGGGGCAGAAGGTGCTCAGAAGATAGGCAACCATGATTAAAAATCTTTGTCAAATGCTAACTTTGAACATGCTGTGGTTTGATTTTTTTAAATGTAACCATGAGCAGAAAATAGCATTTTCTCACTCTATGAAGTCACACCTCTCTTTGTCAATGGAATAGTCGATAACAGTGAAAACAAAATTAAATGTAAATTGAGATTTCCATCTGGCCACTGTGACACCCTCTAATTCAGGCCAAACAACCTGTCTTTGAGGAAATCTTTTCTGAAGTACACTGGATTGACAACATTTGAAAGGTTCCATGGTTCAGGAGAATATTTTAGGCCATTTGAGAAAAAGAAAATCCTGAACAAGACAAAGGAAGACTATAAAAAACAGAAAATCTAGTTATTTACCTTTACTGAGACAGAAGGTGTGTTTGTGTTTAAAGAAAATGAATAATTCTGTGTTAGCTACCCAAATATGGTTTTGCAGGGTGCTGATGTTCTTTAAATACAGACTCTTTTTGTTTCCCCTTATTTCCTTCTTGTTACTATTTCGCTGATTTCAAGGATCCCAAGGGAGAAGGGAAGGAGGAGCAGAAGGAGAAGGAAACCAGTAACAAATTCGGTAACTGAGAGAGAAATGGTCCAGAGATTCAACTGTGAAGTCTACTATACCAGGATACTAAGCCCAGTTGGGCCATTTATTAGCTGAACGATCCTGAGCAAGTTTCTTAACTTCCATAGGCTTCAGATGTCATAATACAAGTGAATTATATGTCATATAGTAAGCACTCATTAAGAATTAGTTATTTTTAATCAACATATGATTTGAGGACTAGGTTAGAATATTTTCTACTTTGGTAACATATTTTAAGTTATTCCATTCTTTTCTGTAGTGACTCATCAGCACATACTGAATTCATTTTATATTGTACTTAACGGTGTATCCAAAGATGTAGAATAGGAGGCCAATGCCTTATCCATTAGTCCAAAGATGTAGAATAGAATGAAGCTGTGATAGCTACTTCTCTTCATAGTTGGACATAACAAGTATGGAGCACACATATTGTGTTCAGAGAAGAATCATTTAACTTTCTTCTCTTAGATATGGCTAATAGGTTTCCAGAGGGGAGACAAAAATGCAACCTTTCATGAGTTAATGAGGGAGCCCCCATTGATTATTGTCATTGAGAGTCTCCAATGACAATGATCATTTTTATGTACAGTTCTAGAGAAGAGGCGGACCAATGCATTTAAGGTGTTCTTTTCTGGGATGAAAGAATGCAAAACTGAGAAGGAGTCTTTAAAATCAGAGGTGGAGATGGAATTGAGATGTTAAGATATTTACTAGAAATGGATGCGCATAACAGAAAGAGGAAGGAAGGAGGATTGGTGAGAAGAAGGTGAATGATGCCAACCTGGCAAAGTCTCCACCAACCTCAGCAGGGGTTCTGGACCAAAATTTCGACTTTGTATCATCTGAAATGGCCCTACCTTTTTACTTTGACTTTGTTCCACATATGGGCTGCCACAGGAAGGTATGACCTTGAGCAAGATGGCTCTTTGCATTTCGGGCAGGTCCTGAAGGAGCTGATGCTGGAGGCTGACTGTTGACTGTAGGCCCATAGCTGGCCACAGGTCCTTTCTCAAAAGGAGATCCGTCATTGTATCTCCATCTTTGTCACAGAGACATTCAAACAGGACCACCTGAAATTTGAGAAATTTGAGAATTGTAAATCCTGACCTAGTGGACCTGGTTGAACAGACTCTAAACATTATTATCACAATAATTAATGTATTTGGAAAGGTAAGGACACCAGCGGCCTTAGGGAAAATCTCACAGAGCAAGAAGAGAGAATCAGGGCTAAGGGAACAAGATGGATACAAGTACCTAGAAGTTATATTTTTGGTGGAGGAGAGTTATTTCTGGTCAGGTTTGATAGCATACAGAGTCTCTAAATCCAATAAATTGTCAACTTCTCTTTATAATATTATTGTGTTAAATTTAATTTACTTCATGCCTCATATTTAAAATAAATGTATTTTAGTCTTAGCTCTTCCTACTTAGAAGTATTTTAGAGCCATCATTGTCATGTGCTCGCACTACAATATTCATATCACTCTCTCCCTTTCTACAAAAAGACTATCGTAAAAGTGCAAATCCTTGCAAGCATCATATGAAAAAGGAAAGTGTATTGTCCCCTGTTTAGTAGTGTACCTCTGTATTACTAAAATATATATTAATGTAGCTAATATTACTGGTGCCATTGAATGAATCACAGCAAAACAAATGAAATGCATTGTCCCACTTGGGGAGAAATGATTATGTAATGAGTAAACTAAAGAAGATAAAACTTTGGAGAACAATATAGTGCATCATGGCTGCATGTAAAGGGACTTACTTGGACCAGTGCCCTGAAGTGGGGAGTATCTCTGGGAGAGGACCAGGTTTTATTAGCAACACTATTTAGCTGGGAGTAGCAACAGCAGTAGTAGGTAACTTAGCCGATACTTTCCATTCCTGTAACTGGAAAAAAAGAACGGGCCTCCTTGGGATGGAGCAAATCCCTAAGGGTTTTTGGACAATTAAAATGTATGTATATGTGGGTGGTGCCTGGATGGCTCAGTCGGTTAAGTGGCTGACTCTTGATTTAGGCTTAGATCATGATCTCAAGGTCATGGAATCAGGCCCCACATGAGACTTCGTGCTCTGAGCTCAGCAGGGAGTATGGTTGAAGATTCTCTTTCCTTCTCCCCCTTCCCCTGCCCATGCTTTCTCTCTCTAAAATAAATAATCATTAAAAAAATGTATGTCTATGTGGGAGAAAACATATCTTTTGCCAGTAATGGAGGAGAGTATTCAAGATCAATTTGAAAAATTAAAAGAGATTAGACCTGTATTTATATAATGAGGTTATGTAGCAGATCATGTTAATTACATATATAAGAGAGGAAGATTCCTCTTCCTTCAGAGAAGATGGTGGTGTTTTTCTTTTTCTGAAATATATAAAGACTTCAATTTTTTCCCAGCTGTTTTAGGTTCACAATAAAACTGAGAGGAAGGTACAGAGATTTCTCATATGCCCTCTGCCCCCACACATGTATAGCCTCCTCTACAAGAGTGACACATTTGCTACAATTGATGGACCCACACTGACACATCATTATCACCCAAAGTCCATAGTTTACCTTACAGTTCACTCTTGGTGTTGTACAGTCTATGAGATTGGATGAATGTGTAATGACATGTATCCACCATGACAAAGTCATACAGTGTATTTCCACTGTTTTAAAAATCTTCTGTGCTCTAAGCATTCCTCCTCCCCGCCCCCCAATTTCTGGCAAGAAAAAGATCAATATATTGATCTTTTTACTCTCTCCATAGTTTTGCCTTTTCTAAAGTATATAGTTGGAATCAGAGTATGTACCATTTTCATATGGGTTTATTTCACTTAGCAATATGCATTTATGTTTCTTCCATTTCTTTTTTTTTGTAGCTTGATGGCTCATTTCTTTATAGTGTTGAATAATATTCCATTGTCTGGATGTACCAAAGTTTATTTTTTTAAATTTTATTTTATTATGTTATGTTAGTCACCATACATTACATCATTAGTTTTTGATGTAGTGTTCCATGATTCAAGGTTTGCGTATTACATCCAGTGCTCCATGCACTATGTGCCCTCCTAAATACCCATCACCGAGCTAACCCATCCCCCCACCCCACTCCCCTCCAAAACCCTCAGTTTGTTTCTCAGAGTCCATAGTCTCTCATGGTTCATCTCCCCCTCCAATTTCCCCCCCTTCATTTTTCCCTTTCTATTACCTTTTTTTTTTTTTTTAACATATAATGTATTATTTGTTTCAGAGGTATAGGTCTGTGATTCATCAGTCTTTTTTTTTTTTTAAAGATTTATTTATTTATTTGAGAGAGCGAGAATGAGAGAGAGTACATGAGAGGGGGGAGGGTCAGAGGGAGAAGCAGGCTCCTCGCTGAGCAGGGAGCCCAATGCAGGACTCGATCCCGGGACTCCAGGATCATGACCTGAGCCGAAGGCAGTTGCTTAACCAACTGAGCCACCCAGGTGCCCTGTGATTCATCAGTCTTACACAATTCACAGTGCTCACCATAGCACATACCCTCCCCAATGTCCATCACCCAGCCACCCCATCCCTCCCACCCCCCACCACTCCAGCAACCCTCAGTTAGTTTCCTGAGATTAAGAGTTTCTTATGGTTTGTCTCCTTCTCTGGTTTCATCTTGTTTCAATTTTTTCCTCCCTTCCCCTATGATCCTCTGTCTTGTTTCTCAAATTCCTCATATCAGTGAGATCATATGATACTTGTCTTTCTCTGATTGACTTATTTCACTTAGCATAATACCCTCTAGTTCCATCCACATCATTGCAAAGGGAAAGATTTTGTTTTTTTGATGGCTGCATAATATACCATTGTATATATATACCACATCTTCTTTATCCATTCATCTGTCGATGGACATCTTGGCTCTTCCCATAGTTTGGCTATTGTGGACATTGCTGCTATAAACACTGGGGTGCATATACCCCTTTGGATCCAAATCCACTACATTTGTATCTTTGGGGCAAATACCTAGTAGTGCAATTGCTGGGTCTTAGGGCAGCTCTATTTTCAACTTTTTGAGGAACCTCCATACTGTTTTCCAGAGTGGCTGCACCAGCTTGCATTCCCACCAACAGTGTAGGAGGTTTCCCCTTTCTCCACATCCCTGCCAATGTCTGTCATTTTCTGACTTGTTAATTTTAGCCATTCTGACTGGTGTGAGGTGGTATCTCATTGAGGTTTTGATATGGATTTCCCTGATGCCGAGTGATGTTGAACACTTTTTCATGTGTCTGTTGGCCATTTGGATGTCTTCTTTGGAAAAATGTCTGTTCATGTCTTCTGCCCATTTCTTGATTGGATTCTTTGTTCTTTGGGTGTTGAGTTTGATAAGTTCTTTATAGATTTTGGATACTAGCCCTTTATCTGATATGTCCATTGCAAATATCTTCTCCCATTCTGTTGGTTGTCTTTTGGTTTTGTTGACTGTTTCCTTTCCTGTGCAAAAGCTTTTTATCTTGATGAAGTCCCAATAGTTCATTTTTGCTCTTGCTTCCCTTGCCTCTGGCGATGTTTCTAGGAAGAAGTTGCTGTGGCTGAGGTCAAAGAGGTTGCTGCCTGTGTTTTCCTCTAGGATTTTGATGGAGTCCTCTCACATTTAGGTCTTTCAACCATTTTGAGTTCATTTTTGTGTGTGGTGTAAGGAAATGGTCCAGTTTCATTCTTCTGCATGTGGCTGTCCAATTTTCCCAACACCATTTGTTGAAGAGACTGTCTTTTTTCCATTGGACATTTTTTCCTGCTTTGTCGAAGATTAGTTGACCATAGAATTGAGGGTCCATTTCTGGGCTCTTCCCTATTCTGTTCCATTGATCTATGTGTCTGTTTTTGTGCGAGTACCATACTCTCTTGATGATTACAGCTTTGTAATAGAGCTGGAAGTCCAGAATTGTGATGCCACCAGCTTTGCTTTGCTTTTTCAAGATTCCTCTGGCTATTCGGGGTCTTTTCTGGTTCCATACAAATTTTAGGATTATTTGTTCCATTTCTTTGAAAACAGTTGATGGTATTTTGATAGGGATTGCATTAAATGTGTAGATTGCTCTAGGTAGCATAGACATTTTCACAATATTTGTTCTTCCAATCCATGAGCATGGAACATTTTTCCATTTCTTTGTGTCTTCCTCAATTTCTTTCATGAGTATTCTATAGTTTTCTGAGTACAGACTCTTTGCCTCCTTGGTTAGATTTATTCCTAGGTATCTTATGGTTTTGGGTGCATTTGTAAACGGGATCAACTCCTTAATTTCTCTTTCTTCTGTCTTGTGGTTGGTGTATAGGAATGCCACTGATTTCTGTGGATTGATTTTATATCCTGCCACTTTACTGAATTCCTGTATGAGTTCTAGCAGTTTTGAGGTGGAGTCTTTTGGGTTTTCCACATAAAGTATCATATCATCTGCAAAGAGTGAGAGTTTGACTTCTTCTTTGCCCATTCGGATGTCTTTTATTTTTTTTTTTGTTGTCTGATTGCTGAGGCTAAGACTTCTAGTACTATGATGAATAGCAGTGGTGATAGTGGACATCCCTGCCGTTTTCCTGACCTTAGGGGAAAAGCTCTCAATTTTTCCCCATTGAGAATGATATTCACTGTGGGTTTTTCATTGATGGCTTTTATGATATTGAGGTATTGTACCAAAGTTTATTTATCTATTCACCTATGAAGAGCATCTTGAGTGTTTCCAAGTTTTGGTAATTATGAATAAAGCCACTATAAACATTTATGTGCAGGTTTCTTTGTAGACATAGATTTTCAGCTCTTTTGAGTGAATACCAAGGAGTGTAATTGCTAGATCATATGCTAAGAGTATGAGCTTAGTTTTGTAAGAAACTCCCAAACATTTTCTGAAGTGGATGTACCATTTTGTGTTCCTGCCAGCAATGAATGGGAGTTCCTATTTCTCCACAACCTGGCCAGCATTTGGTGTTGTCAGTGTTTTGGATTTTAGTCATCCCAAATAGGTATGTAATGATATCTCATTGTTGTTTTCATTTGCATGTTTCTGATGACCTATTCTAGTTTCCTTTTGACTTCTTTAAATAGGTACTGTATTGGCTAAGTCCCCTTTTCATTCCAGAATGACATTTTCTAAGCTAAAAAGAAAAAAGCAATTGAACTAGAACTCATGAGTTTTTAAGTTTACTATGTCTCCTAAATAAATTCTGCCAGTGATATCCATGTCTGATTTTAGCCTCTTATGTGGAGAAAAAAATTAACATTTTATATTTCTATAAAAATTAATTTCCTGGAACACTTTGATATAGTGTTTATAAGGAAAACCTGCCCTTTAAATCTATTTTTTTTCAATTTCTTGTTGTCGTGAGAACAAAATCTAGCAAGAGATAAATAATAAAGTTGAAATCCAAACCAACAATAACATTGGACATCAAATTAAGCTCACAGGCATCAGTTGTGGAAATCAGGCAGATCAGTTTCTAAATTTGACAATCTTTAGGTGTTTCTAAATGAATACTAACAAAAATACCAAAAAACACCCAAAGGGTTTATGGTTACCATCTCTTATTCAACAAAGCATATTGGAATGAGTATTTTAAAGTTCAACATTGCACTATTTTTCTCTTAAAAATTCTAGCAGCACCTTTAGTATCAAATTCCTCTTATTCTGTCCCCTTCACACGCGATTAGTGTTTTCCTGAATTCCTCAAATTCCCTGTGACCTTTACCCCATATTTCTGTGTCATTCCTCTTCCAAATGTGACGAGGATATTCTCTTCCAGCACATTTTGATGGACAAGGTAATCCATTTTGTTGTCTAACCTCTATATCAAAGTGACAGAAGATTCAGTGGTTTAACAGCTGGGGAAATTTTCATTACATGAATGAGATTTAGATAACACTTCCATTAACAGAACTTAAGATCAATGTCCCTAAACATACCATTCCCAAATCAAGACTTTATTATGTGTTTTAACACTTTAGAGCCACAAAGTTTTTCTTACTCAAGCTGCCTGTAACACGACTTGGAGTGAAAATTATTTAAATAAATGGTCAGATAATTTATTGGTCTCCCCCAGTGAGCAGTTAAAGATGACTTCCCCTCACCAAAAAAAGATAAAGTAAAATTAAATTAAATTAAAAAAATAACAATATAAAATAAAATGCAGATCTTTCAAGGGTCCTGTATGCAGCTACCCTAACTCACATGGTGCTCATGGAATCCACTGTTAGCTTGGGAAAGTGAAAAGGAAAAACCCAACCATTTAGTCTACTTTCCCACCAACTATCCTTTCAAATAGAGGAAGTAAGCCAGGACTATGATGCCATTTTAAAATTCTATTTTATGGCATAGCTCTTTAAAAACATTCACTGAGTAAAAGGCAGTCCTTTGATTTGGCCATTGATATTTCTGCAAATAGTAAATTTGTGTAATAGTAAAAATAGTAACTTCTGTAAATTAGTAGCAGTCCTGAAACAAATCTTACTCCTTTGTACCTGTCTAAACTGGCATATAATATAGGGACATCTTGTGCATTTATGAAATTATTAAAATGCAATGCTTATGTATTAAGTAAAAAACACAAATTTCACTTTGGTGATATAGTGATTTTATTTCCTGGACTGATTATCTCAATGTTATTTTCTAGAATTAAGGTATACTTTAATTTTTGTGTAGAGTGGTTGCTTGAGTATTCTACGTGCCCAGATAATTTTTGGTCTTGTGGGTTCATTTTTTAAAATTGATATAAAACAAAAATGAAGTAACTGGCTGTTACTTTAAACTCAGTCTCAAGGATTATTAAGATCAATGCTTGCTAATATAAAAAGACTAGCTAGGAGTATCCAACTCAAGATGCTCCCATAAAATCTATGGAGTACTTTCCCGATAACTAAACTTCCACATCTTCCTGTCTTCAGCACAAAGAACTCAGACAGTAGTGGCGACACATAGACTTGGAGATGGGCAAGGTAAGGCACGGGAATAAAAGGTGAATGACCTTGGCAACCTATAAAATATAGTGAAAAAATCAGGGATTTGTATAGCTAGAGCACCTCATGGGTTCCAAAAAGAGAAGCAGAGGGAGGCATTAGAACAACAGGCTCTCACATGTTCTGATAAGGGGGATTGGCTTTTGGGGGGTGTTAGGGAAAACGATGTATCCCTAATTTTATAAATTTGATTCTCAAAATAGCCAAGATAATTTTCATGACAGAAACATTGATGACACACTCAGGCTAAGTTACATGGAAAGAAAAAAGGCATGCACCCCCACACTCTTACTACATTACGCCAAAACCTACGTGTCAGTTGTAATGTTTGGTCAAATGTATGTTCTCATGTGTGGGGTCCGACGGGGAGTGGGGAGAAATATCTCTCCTTCACTGTTCCTGTGGTAAGTCCCTGGTATTTCCCTGACAAATCTATGAAGTTATTTCTTAAACAGACCCCTGTCATCACTCTGTACACACCTGGTATGCTTTCCTAGGTTGGATAATTAAGCCATTGTTGATCTATCTGATGGATCAATTAGTACAATAAAATCAAACCCCCAAACTGAGATTTGCCTATGACTTCATTATTCTTTAAAGTGAGACAATTTATCCAGATGATTTTGATTATAACTGATCCTGTGGCCCACATTTCCTCTTTTATTGTTTTATCCGGATAAAAATACTGAATTGTGGCTGTTTCAATCTATTTTTTGTGTTGTGGAGGTTCATTTGGCATTAATTTCAGTTTTTATGCTCCCTCACCCTGAAAAACAAATCTTCAGATAGCCATTATATACAGAAGCGAACCTGATCCACTTCTCATCTATACCACTGAAAATTCACCTAGAAAATACTGAATCTGTAGACTTCACCTTTTATCAATTATCTAAGATATTAAACTCCTATCAAATACTGTATTTTAATACTGATGAATGGGTTTGAAAGATCTTAGGGTTTGTGACATAAATGAAGCTAACAAAGGAGCTATATTCTTCATGTTACACAAAATTGATACCAAATGAGTCCAGTGATTCTGCAGTTCCAGCTTTCAAACTTGGCTGAGATCTAAGATTTTACCTCTTTCCCACATCTCTTTATTAGGAGCTGAAAAGCATGACATAAGTTTAGGCTAGTAATAGCAATAATTTGGATAGCTGGTTTTCACCCTGAAAACTGTATTTTAAACAAAGAAAGAAGGAAAACTGGGTGGAAAATGGTTTCTAATTTGCCTTGGTAATAGGCAAACAGACTGATGTTTCTTTCCTAACTCTCCTTAGAAATGGCAAAACTCAATCCCATTACCAGTGATGTCAGTCTCTGAGTAAGCAACAGTCTACCAGGAGCTAATTTTTCCATATTAAAAAAAAACAAAAAAAAACAAAGATAAGGGGGAAGCATATGTTTTTGAGTTTTTGGCACAGGGAGGTGATGCTGGAAAGCTCTGGTGTCCAGACATTTTCCAAGCAATTTCTGTGCTGTTCCCAATCTGCATGTTTCCACTGTGTGTATCTCCCTGGTGTGAAACTGATTAGTAGCAGCGTGAATCTGTCACCAAGAGTTACAGTGACTGGGATTTAGGGAAACTTCAGCCTATTTTTGTTGGTGCTGTACTCTACTAGACACTCCTTCAAATGTGACCTGGGTCTGGAAATGATGTGCTGTGATGTGTCAAGGTCTTCAGGGACAGAGATTTCTTTCTGAGGAAAAATAAAAACAATTTCCACCCCCTAGTTGTCCTCAAACAAAGAATGAACAGGTCAGGGAGATTAGAATGCCTCTCAATATGATAGTAAATATCTATAGAGCTGTGTCTGTGGAGAATAACAGAAAATGGGAGAAAAATACCCAACAACAGCCTACACGGTCACAGCTATGTCTTTTATTTACATATTACTAATGCTTCAAAATATATAGTAATTCAAATTCCTTGAACTTAGGAGACTTTAAATGTTTCTTCTAACATATATTACTATTTATTAGTAAAAAGATATGTCAGTGCTCTATGCTAAGGAGAAGAGTTAGCCGGGATTGCAATGACATTAACATCCAGTGTTGGAAAGTGGTACATTGTTACGGTCTGTCAGAGACTTCTTGTAACTAAATGAAAGTATCTAAATATCTGAATTTAATTTGCTAGCAAACGTGCATTAAATCCACCTGATTTGGTTAAATAAAATCACTGGATATCTTTTTTAAAAACATTCATTTCAATTTACTTAAATTTTAATACATACAGTTGTTTGCCTTAATAAATGCTTTTGTTTTGTTTGCTTTATTATTGGGAATTTTATTTCTAAGTAAAAGGGAATGGGCTGTATTTCTTATCATATAAACACTCTCTTTAATTCCTGAAAACTTTCTTTTTCTTTTTTTTAAAATAAAAACTCACTACTCTTTCTTTTTTGTTATTTTGCCATTGTATGGTATGGTGATGAGGTTGATTTCAGCCAGTGGTTCAAAGAATAGAACAGATCCTTTTGATTTGGAGTAGCCAAAAATATTGAAATGCCATACATTTTTTTGAGAAGAAATATTTTCAACTTATTTGAAAGTGAAAATTGTAATAGTTGTAATTCACACCTGTTATATCCTGGTGACTTTGTGCATAGTGAACCTCTTGAATCAGAGGCTGGAGTCTGAGCATCATTATCTTTTTAACTGCTCCTCAAGCAGGATTGAGAAATGACTGGCTCAGATGTTACTTTCTTCTTTCCATGCCTTCTTTTTGGCATACCCCCTCAACCTCCAAGCTGACCTAACTTTAGCCACTTCTTTATTATAATAGCATTTTGCAGGCAAATCTTTTCTGTGGTGCTTACTTATCATATTCCACACTGTGTTAGAATCCTTTACGGGAATGTTGTATTTCCCTTACTAGATTATAAGACCATTCAGGTTCACGGACAGTCAGTGTTTAGATCTGACATGATATGTTTGCAAATATGAAGATTTAGGCAGACAAAGGAATGATCACGCATATTAAAACTTAAGAAAATCTAAGTATGTGTTTCTAGAAACCTAGATAATTTCAAGTGACCAAATCCAGATATGTATGTGTGTACTATGAAGAAAATAATGGTCAGGCTGGGGACCCACTTCATGTCATGACTCCATGTATAGCAAGAAACACAACACACCAGGAAACTCTGTGGAGACCATGTGGCTGTCAGATCATGAGAGGTTGGTGCCTGTGAAGAGGGTGCCAGGATTTGGTGGCGCTTATCTTTGCTCACTCCTGTCAGTTTTATCTCAAAGATTATGGTCCCAGGATCATGTAATATTCAGGATACATGTATTAATTAATACTCAGTGTACAGGATAAACAGGGTACCATTTGGATATCTGCAAGGATGGAGAACAAGTGATTGCTGCCTAATTTCCCTCTTACCTTCATAGAAAGTGGGAGGTTGGTATGGAGTCAAATTAAGGAAGGAAAAACAATAAACAGGAGCAAAGACCGAGTAACAGAGAAACTCCATGTGCTCACAGCGAAACTCCACAAACACTACTTAGCACCCCATCTTGAAATCCCTTTCAAAACAGACAAGAATATAATCCCAGCTTCGATTGTCTTTAGTTCAAAGAAAAGAGATAGGACTCTAAAAGTGTGAGTGTATTTGTGATTGTTTCCTGGTTCTCGGTAAGGAGAGGGAGAAACCCTGGAATCACTCTCCATATTGGTCATCCTCTGTGATCACTTTCCCTGTGGTGGGATCAGGCATGGAGACTGTTCCCAGTGACACCATATTAGAAGTGGGACTGAGAGGTAGTGACTTGGGTGGAAACGTCAAGTCTTGCAGGATCAGATCTGGTTAGAAAATACAACACAGTGTGTTGCTGAGTCATTTCCAGCATTGACATTTTCTCTTTATCTGCTGTTTAGTGAGATGCTCCTTTGATTTTTTTCAAGTGCCTCTTTCCCTCATGCTTGGGTTTCTGGGTTCTTATCCAGCCATGAAATTCTCTGCCTCTAGAAGAGAACAATACTAATATTGCTGATGTCACACTGACCTCTAAATCTTACATGCTTTGGGGTGAAAGGGGAGCATGGAGCTCATAAAATTCTTGCCTTTATTAGGAAAAAAAGGTATGTGATGTAGCACCTTTTTTCTTTGCCCTGGTTACATTCCATAGCCACTGATAATGATACTTTAATACAGGAGCATTTGCAAGCATGGCTTTTCTCCCCCAACTCTCAATGCCTGGCTGTCATTCACTATTTATGTGTAGTCTTGGGGATATAAAGGGTGGTAATTCAGATACAACAAATCCTTCAAAATGAATTAAAATAACTTAATGCTTTAACCAGAATTCTGGAGGAAGAGAATGGTACAAAAGGACCACAGAATATTGCACCTGGCTTTATACAGAAATATAGAATAAGAACATTAGCAGAAGTGGTTTTATGTTAGGCAAAATTTTCTCCAATTTACCATGTAGTCTACAGAGTGACATATTTCATGTAGGTGAAAGCCCTTTAAATGTAATTCTAAGTTCTTTTATTCTTGTAGTTAGTTAAAAAAAAGGAATTATATATGTTAGGAACAAAATAGGTTTTTATAATAAGACAAACATGAATGTTTAATTAATTTATGAGACTAGTACATGGGTAATAATTTAACTGTAATTATATGGCTTTTGGTTTCCCTGAATCCTGTCTCTCTTCCATCATTTCAGTAAGAAGCAGAATTAACCATAAGGGAAAAATATGGTTTCTTGCATTTCCATAGCTAATATCTTCTATTATCCCAAACCTGGCTTTTATAGCCTGGAGCAATAATTTTTATCTACCAAGGAAGCTTTAACTATGGATTACTATTGAATTTTTCCCCTTTGCTCAACTTCTATAGACCCAGAAAAGTTTAAAACACCAGGGATCATATTCCTCTATTCTACTTTTAGAGTTTCTGTATATTATGATTATAATTCAAACAGGTATAGTTCCATGAGCCAACTACAAATTATCAATTAAATGTTCCATCTTTTCAGATCAAAATTCTATAAATTCTTTCCCACCTTTGCACTTTACCAATAATTGGAGCTCGCATTCAAAATTTTTACATTTCTGTGATTTCTTTTTTCTTCCTCACCTCTCAATTGTCTAAAAGTCCAACCGTGTCAGGGACTTTCCAAAGGGTATTGAATGGATGCCTGATCAGCCTTTCCTTTTCCTTTTAATTTGATAAAATTGGATTTGCTGGGTGATTCCTCGGGGAGAGGCTGTGTGTTTTCTCTGCTCTTTTTCTTGCTTTCCCTCTCTCTCCCCTGCACAGATCTCTCTCATTCTTCTCTCCCTCCAGCATATTTAGTAGCCAATTCTCCAGGCTCAAGATGTTCAATTAGCTTCAGAAAATATCCAGAATGGCACAGTCTCTAGAGTTAGAACATTTCATTTGTTTCCTTCCTTACCCCAGCTAGTTTTGCCTTTGAGTCTTTTCTTCATTAAGTGAAGTGCTTAATGGTTAGAGAATTAAGGATATGATGCTGAGGAACTCCAGATAAACAAAAAGTATATATCTTTTTTTATTTCTTACAATAACACATCCTTTCTGCTTCTTTTTCTCGACTCAGTTCTCTAAGGGTTATGATAAAGGAGCAAGCCACAAATTATGAGGTGTATCTTTATGGAGTATTTGCGCCCTGGAGGATACAGAAAGCTGCTCTCTGAGAACGGAGGCACATCTCAGGTCCTCTTGACACCATGCTCTTTCCTCCAGCCAGGCACACGGGGAGGCAGCTTAAGAGTCCCTGCAGCTTTCTCCAGCTGCTGTTCACCTGCCACTGGAGATAAAAGATGACCTTGTAAGAAGAGCATGCTATACCTTGAAAAGAGGCCATCTAACACAGCACAGTGAATGAGGCCATTACTCCCATCATGGCCCTTTCCAATGCGGCGCTTCCAGCTCCCCGTTCTCCCAGACTGTCCTCCCTCCTTTCATCCGCTTCAGCATCTAAATATCTCTCCTCCGCTTCAAACCAGTTAACCAGCTCCCTTATTACAGCCCATGCTTTGCCTCACTCGTGAAGGGTTTGTTCACTTTATATTTCTACTTTTTGTCCATTCTTACATTCCTTAATGCCTTTGACATCACTTTGACTTTGAGACACACACACACACACACAGAGGCACATTTTCATTTATTTACGGTCTAGAAGTAGAGGTGTGAATTGGCTTTATTCACATAGCTTCCAATTTCCCCTTTTCATTTGCTTATTATTCTCTGGGAGTATCATGGGTTTAAGGAAGATAGGTTTATTTATTTTTTTTATTTAAAATGCAGAGTTTCAGATACTGAATTGGGAAAATCAAAGTTTTTAAAGCAGATTAAATTGTGTCCTAAGGGCAAAACTGCATGTCTATAAATGGAGTGCAGGGCTATTACTAATATTCACGGGAATTTCTCCTAAATGGTCAGATCACAAAAATGTTTCTCTTGCCCTTTTTTCATAGTCCTGTCCTCTGTACTTATGATTCCAGTCTATTCCATGGACAGTGGCTCAGAGCTCAGACTTGCCCAGATTTTGGTACCTTGTCACCATGGTATAGAACCCTAGCCACACCCCGGTGACAGGCTTCCTTGATAGCCTTGATACCTCCACTCTGGGCAGTCTCCAAAGGTCATATGATGCATGTGACAGACTCTAACCTGCTGCCCCTTTCTGAAGACTGCTGCCCTGAAGGCAGCTCTGATGCTGACCTATGTTGGAAAATGCCAGAAGTATTCAGAGAAACTCCTCTCCAAAGTCCTCTCTCAGTGATAAAGTATCCATCCCTGCCTTCAAGATTATTAGTCCTCCAACAAAGTCCAGCCTGGTCTTTCAAAATTCTGTTCTCAGTCTTAAGAGTGTTAATGTCCATATGAAAGTTTACTTGTGTGAAGGTACCCCTGACCTTTCTAAGTGTTTCCTCTCAGGAGGATATATTTAATTCAACACATCCTTTATGTTCCCTTGGCACAGGTATCAAAACATAATGGTGGGTCACTGTTCATTACGAAGGGCATGTTACAAATAGCAGCAAAAATACCAAAGCTTATCAGTAATTTTCTTCAAAAAATTCAATGAAGTAAAATCAGATTTAAAGTATGGCTCTCAAGGCTGCCAGTTCTGGTCAAAGTAGAATAAGAAGGACCAGGTTTATCCTACTAGTTGAAGTAACTAATAAGTAGGATAAAATATATGAATCAATGACACTCAAGAAATTGGATGGCAGGCAAAAAAAGACAGAAACCTTGACTAAAAAAAAAAAACAAAAAAAAAACGATGAGGTGAGCTCTCTGATTGCCCTAGCTTACTACCTAGGAAGTTTCTGGACTGCAGTGTAGGGAGGGGGCATCCAATCAGTGCCTCTTCTCAACAGCCAGACCAAAAACATCATAATTCATAGGACATTAGATAAAGTGCTGAGGAGTTTCTTGCCTCAGTAGTAGATACTTTGACACAGGACCAATACTGTTTGAATCCCCACCTACCACATCTTAAAAGCAAGACCTAAAAGGATCAAATTCCTTCCAGGTAACTTAATCATCACAAAAGAAAGTACCAGAAAATTTTTAGGAATATAAAAAATACTTAGCTCTTCAACAAGGTAAAATATACAAAGTCTGCCATCCAATTACAAATTATCAGGCATGCAAAGAGGCAGAAAAACACTATCCATAATGAAGAGAAAAACCATCAGTGAAAACAGACCCAGAAATGACCCATGACAAAATTAGTGGACAAGAACATTTAAGCAATAACTATGAATATATTCTATGTGCTCAAGAAGCTAGAGGAAATGTTGGACATGTCAACAAGGTATGTTTACAATTTTTGAAAGATCCAAACAGAATTTCTAGAGATTAAAACTGCAGTGTCAAAGAATGAAAAACACACTGATGGCATTAACAATGGATATTCAGAATATCAGAAGAAAAAACAAGTGGACTTTAAGAGATAGCAGCAGCCATAATCTAAAATGAAAATACACAGAGAAAAAAGCACTACAAATAATTAACAGAGCATCACTGAACACAGAGACAATTTTACGAGGCCAAATATATGTGTAATTGGACTCTCCAAAGTGGGAGGGAAAGGAAAAAGTCTAAACAATGTCTGCAAATTTTCCAAATACAATTAAAACTATAAACCCACAGATCAGTGCCCATTATAATCAAGTTGCTTAAAAGTGGTGAAAAAGAGAAAATCTTAAAAGTGGCTGGAGGGCAAAGGAAAGCACATTCAATACAGGGGAGCAGGAACAAAGATGGCAGCAGGTTTCTCACTGGACAAGACACAAACAAGAAGAGAGTGCAGCAACATCTTTTAAGTAATGAAAGTGAAAAAATAAAAAAAAACCCTGTTAATCCAGATTTACTGACCAGTGAAAATGTCTTTGAATAATGAAGGTGAAATAAAACCTTTTTTCAGACATCCAAAAGTTGAAAGAATTTATCACACTATAAGCATTTTAAAAGAAAGTCCTTCACACAAAAGTAAAATGATACGAGATGGAAACCTGGCTTTCACGAATGAGTGGAGACTAAACAAAACAGTAACTACGTGGATAAGTATTAAAACATTTTCTTATAACTTTTAAAAACTATTTCTATTAAATTTTTATTTATCATATGTAAAAAGAAAATGTATGACCACAAGAGCTCAAAGGCCAGGAGAAGTGAAACGGAACTACACTGTTGTATACCATACCATACCATACCATACCATACCATACCATACCATACTATACTATACCATACCATATCATACTATACCATACCATATCATACTATACCATACTATACCATACACAAAGTAGTACAATATCACTGGGAGGTAAGCTGTAATAACTTAAAGATGTATATATAAACCCTAAAGTAACCATTAAAATAAAGCAAAGGATTATGCTGATAAGTGAGCATCAACAACAATAACGACAAAATATTACACAAGTGTGCCATTAAATCAAACAAGGACAAAAAAAGAGTGAAAAGGGAATAGGAACCAATAGAATGAATGAACAACAAAGAGCGAGGTACTAGAGAGAGTGGATGTCAATTCAACTGTATCAATAATTATATGAAAAATAAATGGTTTAAATACCCCAACCAAGTTGCAGAATTTGTCAGATTGGATACAAAAACAAGACCTAACTACATGCTACTGCCAAGAAACCCACTTTAACCATTAAGGCACAAATAGTTTAAAAGGAAAAGGATAGAAAAAAAAAAAGAAGAAACTATTAAAAATACATGCTAAACAAAAGAAAGCTGGAGTGGCTAGTTTAATAGTAGATAAAGTAGATTTCAGTGCAAAGGATATTACAAAAGATAAAGAGAGTCATTTAGTAATGATATAGAGGTCAGTTCCTCAAAAGAAAATGATAATCCTAAACATTTATGCATGTGATAACAGAACTTCAAAAATAATGAAGGCAAAACTGACAAATGTTAGGAGAAATAGATAAATCACAATTAGAGTAGAAGATTTCATCTGACTTCTCTCAAAAATTAATAGAATAGGGGCGCCTGGGGATTGAGTCCCGCATTGGGCTCCTTGCTCAGCGGTGAGCCTGCTTCACCCTCTTCCGCTCCCTGCCACTCTGCCTACTTGTGATTCCTCTCTCTCTCTGTGTGTCAAATAAATAAATAAAATCTTTAAAAAAAATTAATAGAATAAGAAGACTTCGGTAAGCATATAAAGGACTTAAATAATACTGTCAACCAACTTATCAAATCAATACTTATGGACTAGTTCACTAACCACAACAGTACATATTCTTTTCAAATCTACATTGATTGTTTACCAATGTGGACCACATTCTAGGGCATAAGAAAAATCTCAAGTAATTTGAAGGGATTCAGTCACACCAAGTATGTTGTCTGATCTCAGTGTAATTAAATTAAAAGTCAATAACAGAAAAAATATTGGGAATGTATTCAAACATTTGAGAACTAAAAAACATACTTATAAATGGCCCATCAGTCAAAGAAGAAATCCAAAGAGGAATTAAGAAGTATTTTGAAATGAATGAAAATGAAAATCTAACATCTCAAAACTTACTGAAGCAGCTAAAGCAGTATTTAATGTGAATTCATAGCATTAAACACATGCATTAGAAAGAGAGGTCTTACATCAATGAACTCAGATTCTATAAAAAGACACTACAAATGGAAGAGCAAGTGACACCTAAAGTAAGCAGAAGAAAGGAAATAAAAAAGGTTAGGGTGGAACAATAAAATAGAAAACAGAAAATCAGTAGAGGAAAGTCAATGAAACAAAAGCTAGTTCCATCAGATGCTCAGTAAAATTTATAAACCTGTAATTAGAGTGATCAGGAAAAATGGATGGAATACATTACTGATACAACAACAGGAATGATCTCGAAACAATTAACCTGAGTGAAAGAAGTCAGACCTAAAAGAGTGTGGACTGTGTGACTCTGTTTACACAATTTCAGAATATGCAAAATAATATGCAGTTAGAAAAACAAGGATTGGGGGATATGAGTCAGCAGTGGGGCTACTTACAATGGGCCAAGAAAATATTGGGGGGGGGTGATGGATGCTGTTATCTTGATTGCTATGATGACTCTATGGGGGTAAACATGTGCAGTGTGTTGAATGCCAATTATACTTCAGTGAACCTGTTAATATGGAATGTGTGGCTCTAATTGGTTTGAATCCTGATACACTTTTCTGTGGGGTGGGGGGAGAAACAGAGGGCCGCAGCTGGATGTCAGGAAACCATGGACAGCCCTGCGTGGTACTGCCACCACATTTCATTCCCCAGGGTGGGATCTCCCTGCACAGAAGTGAATCTCAGCAGGAGAGCTACTTGGCTCACAGTCACTGATTTCAGGAAGGCGCTTACATTTCCTGTCATCTGAAAGCCCTTTCTCACCACTGTGAAACCTGTTACTAATCAGCCTAATATCAGCTTCTCTAATTTCCACTACACCAATTCCCCTTCTAGACAGTCATTTCACCTTGCCCCACTTTGTCTTGGTTATGGAAGGGAAATTATTGTTAGTATCTGCTATTTTATTTGCTGTTTCCTGACCTCTTTTTCTTCTACTTCTCTCTGCCCCTTTTCTTCCCTTCAATTTCTCCTTCCCTTTGCTCATGCAATATCCCTATGTAGCCTATTATTTATCTTAAATTGGCTATAGCTTCTAGTTTTATTGCTAGGTCCTCCATAAGCTTTCCTCAAAAATAATATTTGGAAACACTGATTTTTTCATTCCCAGTGTGTGTTCTTGTCTGTATTTTTTCACATCAGTGCTCTCACCTAAATCTATGCCAATAAGTGATCCACTTTTTTATTTTAGACTCAGTGGAAAAATGTCATCTCTGCTTAAAAAATAGACTTTTAATCACATAAATGCTTCATATATACCTATTTGTGAAATAGAGACAAGTATGCCATAACCAGGTGTCTCTTTTTTTGGTCAAATATGCTGTGTTTCTGGACAGATGGTTTATTTTGGAATCTCTCTGACATAGTCATTTGATATTTAAATTATAAGTGACATCATACCAAGCATCCTCTATACCTTTGTTGACATACAGAATTGCAATATGTCTTTGGCCATCTCCAACCTCTTATTATATATCTGTATATATTAAATTTTGAGTTATTCCTATAAGTTTAGCTAATGCTCCTATTTTTCCCAGATAGTTTTTCTAAAATGAATAATAAACAGATTTATTCTTACAGCTTGAATCATAGTATTATGATTATCCAGAGAAACAGAACTGATAGGTAAGGAGATTTATTTTCAGGTATTGCATCATGTGAATATGGAGGCTGAGAGGTCCCATGATCTGCCATCTGCAAGCTGGAGGCCCAAGAAAACCACTAATGTAGTTCAAAGGCCTAAGAGCTGGAGAGCCGATGTATAGATTCCAGTCTGAATCTGAAGGCCTGAGGACCAGGAAAAGGCACAGGCAGAAGAAGACAGATGTCCCAGAGCAACAGTTGGACAGAGAGCAAATTTAATCTGCCTCCACCTTTTTGTTCTATGGAGGCTCTCAACAGGCTGGGTGAGGCCCACCTACACTGGGGAGGACAATCCGCTCTACCCAGTCTGCCAATTCAAATGTTTGTTTCTATCAGAAACACTCTCACAGACATAACCAGAAATACTGGTTAACCAATGCTCTAGTCTAGGTATCTTGTGATCCAGCCAGTTGACTCATAAAATTAACTATCACACATGTCATTTATGCTTTGTGTACGGATCACTGCAAAAATGAATGACTCCATGAGTTATTGCCACAAATTTTATCACTAATATTTTCAAAAAGGAAGTCCAATGTGAATTTTTGCTGTCTTAGCCTTTAAGTTGATCTTGGTGATACATCAGTTTTGACTGGTCTGATGGTGTGTTTGCTATTTTCTTTCCTCACATATTATTTATTTTCACTTCCTTAAAACCAGAGGTTATTAACAGAACCAGTTATGCAAAGCATAAATCTTGAATATTTCGTTAAACCATAGGTCCTCTGTGAACAAATTTTTTGACAGGTCCTCAGACACTTACTTCCGTTCCTCTGAGGGATATTTTCCATTATGTTTAAGAAAGGTGACATCTGCAGATATTAGTTTTTTTGAAATTCAGACACTATGGTGATCTGGTATCTCTTCAGAAATGAGAAGGTTGATATTTATCTTTGCAAAAGTAAAAACAGTCTTAGGAGGAAGAGACTTACCCTATAAATGGCAACCGCAAGACAGGCACATTTGAAAATGTCTGAAAGAAAAAAATGGAAGAAGAGATAGTTTCTAGCCAATATATATTAAAAAGAAAGAAACTGCAGATTTGAATTCACGGTGTCTAAGTTCATAAAATATCACCAAGATTCATCAGACACTGATTAGGTTGCCTCAGTGGAAGATAACTGTGATGGTTCATTTTGTCTCTGCAGGAATGGAAGATGCCAAGATACTATTGGAAGAGGGAGCTACAATTATCAATCACGCCAGGCAGCAACATTTTTGGTCTTTGATAACTAAGAAACATTGCTCTATTGAAGATTTGGTTGGGGGGGCAGATTTACAATTAGGACAACAGATCATTTAATTGTAATCATCTCTTCTAATACAGAAATCTCTAAGCTGGGGGTGATGTTAGCATGTTGCTGAGATAAGTCTCCTCTGCTTCCTGTGTGAATTTGAGCAAGTCTTTTAAAATTAATTCTCCTATCTACAAAATGGTGTGTGTGTGTGTGTGTGTGTGTGTATGTCTTTCAGTCAGATTACAGAAAATCTCTATAGACTGAAAACTATTTGAACTCTTGGAAGAAATGGAGATGTTCAAGAGGGCTTTAGCAGCTTAGCTTAAACTTTCTCTCCTTTGAAACTTTTTTCAGAGAACTCATTCATTTATTAAAAAAACTTTTTTTTTTAAGATTTTATTTATTTTTCAACAGAGAGAGAGCGACAGCAAGAGAGGGAACACAAGCAGGGGGAGTGGGAGAGGGTGAAGCAGGCTCCCCGCTGAGCAAGGAGCCCGATGAGGGGCTCGATCCCAGGACCCTGGGATCATGACCTGAGCTGAAGGCAGACGCTTAACGACTGAGCCACCCAGGCGCCCTAAAAAAACATTTCTTGAATCAACTACAATGGGCCCGGTACTTCCAACACTGCTGTAAACATTACTTTCTTTGTGGATTTCTCACGTTCTTTCTTTGTTGCCCTTGCTGTAGGGCGTGGACTTGCAGATATGAAGACCTGGAACTTTCCTCCTCATTTCTGGCATCCTTTTTTCTAGCATGGTACAATATACTGAACAAGCTTATGAAGTGAGTGCACTACTAATGAATAAGAGTGAGAGCAACAGAGCACCCCCACTTCCTCCACTTGTCTTGACTCCTAAAGACTTTGAATCAATGTGAGGTTCTCTTTGCCCTTCACTACTTCTACTCTTCCATTTTCTGTTAGGCTCCCTGAACACAGGCATATGTCTATACGTTGTAGGAGTGTCTGTTGCTTTAAGAAACAGGAACAAAGATTTTTTTTTCCATAGTTTTTTGTAGCCCTTTAACTCTCAGTGACTCTTATTTCCCTAGCCACCAATAGTAATTTGGTCTTTCCATGGTTTTTAATATATTTTTCCATCTCCCTGGAGCACAATGAGAATTACCTTCTTTTATGTCAGATTCTGTCAAAGACACCTTCAAGGTCCAAGGAGGAAAGGTGCTGTACATAACACAGGTAATCTCGTAACGATGCATCATAGGCATATTGCAAGGAATAATTGAATGCTATCTGTAAAATATGGTGAGCTCCTCAGAAGACAGGTGTAACTGCAATTTTCTTCTGTGTAACTAAGCTTCTGGCTCATAAACAAAGAGTGTATATCTCCTTTTATACATCCCTTTTTTTATTTGCAAGTATTTTGTCTTTGGTCTTAAAAAATGCCTGAAATAAGGATGAAAGTAGAAAAACTTTAATTTAAATGGTAGTTAAATAAATGTCATTGTGAGTTGTATACAGAAAGTGCACCCAAATGGACATTAGGAGGATGGGCTTTAAGTCTCCTTTGTGTTCTTGGATTACTGCATACCTTTAGGAGAGGGGCAGATCAATATGAATTTGAAGAACCTCTGGTGTGAAGCCAGAGATGGAGACAGTAAACTTCAGGGTCCCTTCCCATATTTTTTGACTCTGATTTCCACCAGTTTAAAGTTCCTTGGGAGCAGAAACAATGCATTTTTTTTTTTTCGTTTCTTTACTCCTAGTCATAAGCATGACATCAGGCAAATAATAGACCCTCAATAAACATTTGTTGTATGAATGTCTTACAAAATGTAATTGGTAATAGACACTATGTAACACTATTCAGATCCAGAAATTCCAAGGCTTAACATTAGAGATGGCACTTATCTGTTCAAAAGACGACCGAGAAGTTGACATCATTAAGGGATTCTCTTGGAAAAGCAATAAAATCTGTCAGACTATGTCATATGGACCAGCTCTGAACAGATGCTGTGCTGAGGATCTGGGAAAGAGCCCCATGAATTACATTCTAAATTTAACTGTGTGAAATTGTATGTATTCCTGGCTGTCAAGTGGAAATGGGTTTGTATGGTTGGTCCTGCTGCTGTGTTTGGGTGAACCCAAATGGAAGGTTCCGGAGTCATCAGTATGCAGGAGGTTGAAGGGTATGGTGAGCTTGCTATAACCCCATTCAGCAGTGAGTTAGACAGCAGTGAGTTAGGCCAGAGTACCATTTAAAAATCTTCTACAAAAGGTTGCTGCATCTTGGAGGCTAAAAGAAGCATGCACCATTATGTTTTGAGATCGCTAAAGAAGAAAATGTCTGCATTCATTATGGCTAAATTTAGGGCCTAGAGTATAAAATATGTTTTAGTCTTCTGAGCACAAAATATAAGTAAGAAAGAAAACAACAGTAAGCAAAAGTGTGGGCACATCTCACAGTTGAGAGTCTGTGTGTCTATATTTTCAATTATATCCCTTATTTCTAAATTTTCTTTATTTCTAAAGGTGTCTAAGGAAAATTACCACTGAAAAATTGCAATTGGAAGAAAGATTTATCTTGAGGATATTTATAAGAATTCCAAAAGGACTTGGTTTTTAGGAAATTTAAAATAGACTATTCTAAACATTGGGCAAAGCATTGATGATAAAATTATTAGAATAAGATACAGAATAATATCTGCTTGACAAATTTTCTTTCTTTCTTTCTTTTTTTTTTTTTTAAAGATTTTATTTATTTATTTGAGACAGAGAGAATGAGAGAGAGAGAGCACATGAGAGGGGGGAGGGTCAGAGGGAGAAGCAGGCTCCTCGCTGAGCAGGGAGCCCGATGCGGGACTCGATCCCGGGACTCCAGGATCATGACCTGAGCCGAAGGCAGTCGCCCAACCAACTGAGCCACCCAGGCGCCCTCTTTCTTTCTTTTTTAAGGAAGGATAAGTTCAGATATCCCCAGGGAAAGACTGACTTAGTATCACCTGGGGGAGTATGTTCTGAAGGATGTATTCCTGGATTCCACTGAGAAAAGTTCTAAACCAGAAAATCTGGATTTTGTTTGTTTGCTTCTTTATAGAAATTTTCCAGTATAAACAGCTGCCATGCCCGTGGAATGTTTGCTAATATCCTGTGAGAAATTTCTCAGGTGTAGAAAAACCATACTTGGCTTAAATACTGCGAGAAGCTTGACCCATGCGTACTCCTGTCTGGATCGTTGCCTTGGTTAGAGGTGTGAATAAATAAATTGTATGCTGGTCACAGCTAATCTATGTGCTTCAGTCCAGCTTATTATTTCTGGCCCATGTCAAAAATCCTGGCCTCTGTTGGAACTAATTTCTCTCTCTCTCAAATTCCCCAATTGTGAAGGTAGATTATCCTGAATATTCCTTTCACTTTAAAAGAGCCATGTCATGTGATAATTTCAGAGTATATCTTACCATAGCCTGAGAGATTATTTTTTCCTTTGTTAGAGAGCATGCAGATACCTTAATTTGTTTTTGAAGTAAGAATGATCTAAACCAAAAAAATCTAGGAATCATAAGCATATGCATTCTGTGCATGCTAAGTATTTTAACACAGTGACAGATAAACTTAATCAGATGAACGATTCTAATGAGTAAAGAGAGATGCATCAAAATACCAGTTTTTGATGCTGGGCAAATGAGAGTAGGCGCGACGATATTCGATTACTCTGGTTGATCTTGAGTGTTGTGAGAGAATGATGACTTCACTCGCCGGTGTGTCTTTAACACACTTCAGAAGAGTGCCTGTCCATCAGTGGAGGCTACAGTATATAATATAGCTGCATAAGGCCGATGCCAGCGCCACGATGCTAAAGAGAATCATTAGTTTTCCTAATAGCTCCCTTTCAGCAGTCCATGGCCTTACCCAGAAATGCCCCGTTAGCAAAGCTGTCATTCCCTGATGATCTCTGGATGGGGGAACGATGATAGAGCACAGACCGCTGCGTTTGTGGTAGAATAGCATTTTTCCTTTACTTCTGAAAGGATTCATAATTTGTATTCCATTTTCTGTTGGCTATAATGGACTGAGGTTTGATTCAAGGTAAAAACTCATCCAAGGAGGGAATTATACACTGGAGAAATATTTACAAGATGCACTGTAATCTTTCCAGCTAGAGTACATTAGATTTTCTTCTCATATCCAGGCACTTGAAATTGATACACTGAATATTTTCTTTGCCCCAGGTCACAGTATAAGAATAATATCATTTAGTTTACAAATTATACCTTGGGAGTCAAACTTTATGTGGTATAAAACTAAAGATGGGTTGATACTGTTTTGGCAATTTACAGACCAAACATCTTCAATGCCCTTGGGCCTGCAGGAATAACGAGGAGGGTATGGTTAAGCAGCAGTCCCCTGCTTGAAATTCATCCATGGCTTCCCATCATCATGGATTGAATTCAAATCCTCACCATATCCTACAAGGCCTTACTGGATCCCCGCCTAAACTCTCTCTTGGATTTGTCTTATATCAGGCTTCCTTTTTATTACTTTCCAGGTATACTTGACTTCTTCATGTCCTTCACACACATCAACCTCGTTCCTCCCTTGGGGAATTTGCCCTCGCTATTTCTCCTGCTGAAATGTTTTTTGCATAGAGTATGTACTTGGTTTGACTCTTTTTATTAGGTAGGCATCAGTTTAAATGCCTTCTCCTTTAAGGGGCTGTACGACCACCCATTCTGAGGTGGTTTCCGAGACACTCAATTGCCTTGGCCAGCTTTTTTTAAAAAAAAAAAATAAAAATTAGAACTAATTTTATATTTGTTGACTGTTTCTCACCTCCTCACTAGAATGTAAGCTCCATGAGATCAGGTTCCCTTCTGTTTCATTGCTAGATCTGAGGCAATACCTGGTAATAACTGGCACTTACTTTTTGTTTAAGGAAGCAATGAATGAATAAATTAAGTGGAATTTCAACCTAAGGACAAAATAAAGCATACAGAGGCCAGTCCTAATTCTCTTTCTCTGGCTCTCTCTCTTTCTCTTAATGCACTCATGCTTTAATTTCACATTTAAATTTCATGAAAGGCCATATCAAAGGGTAGTTTCAATTTGCTTCACACAAAAATTTAAGATAAAGAAGCAGAATGTGTTTTGTTGTTGTTGTCATTGTTGTTTGCCTATCTCCCCAGAGCCAGCACTCAAGGACTTGGGCCTCTTTGCAGCAAGGATTGATTAAGTTTCCAAAAGTTTGGCATTTAACAGGAGCTTCCACGTTGGTTTTATAAATCTCTTGACCTACAGAGGTCTTTCAAATTTCTCATGGATGCTTCTGGACTATTGCAATGTCAAAGAGAGGAAATAAATATAAGTTATCCAAGGATCCTGATGCAATATGGTGCCAAAGGAAGTTGATGCCATTGCGTTTTTGTTCTTACTTTTTTCTGGTTTCTTTGAGATCCAAACTTTTTCAAATTCTTCCAATTTATATGGTTGCTCTAACTGGTAACCAATGACAACTTGACCCTGTCATAGAATAGTTCATTAGGGGGAAATAAAGCAATAAAAACAATCAAAGACACTGATGAAAAAGATCTTTCAATATACTGGGGTATGCTATTTCTGCTCTACAGTATTCTCTCTGGCCATACTTAGTTGTTGTTTCAATATTATATTTACAGTTAGGAGATTTTATTCTACTTTTGATGAAAACTGGGACATGTGTGTATGGTTAAAACACAGATACACACACACACACACACACACACAACCTCAGCACATCTATCTCACCTGACAAACTTTCCTATATCTGTAATAGTCACTTATGATTAACCCTTCCCAGTCTTCTGAGATGATGCATAATGACAGGATTGCAAGATATCAGGAACTCAGGAACTCCTGGGAGAAATGAAATATCTGAGATGTAGAATTGGACATGCTGAGAGGTTGATGTTATGTTTGAAATGAATAATATTTTGTTTAAAACTTAGGGAAAGGTAATACAGAGCTGGGATTTGGGAGAAATGGGTTATAACAAAAGCTCTAATATTCCAGAACCTTCTAAAAACTACTTAATTCCTACATGAATTGTTCCTCCCAAATGTAATATGAGGTACTGACCAAAAAATCTCACTAAGACATTTTTTTTTAATCCATGATTGCTATTTTGGTAAAACTACCTGCACTGCATGTATTTTTACATATTTTCAGAATTTGCCATATTCTGGGAATTTGGGTAGAAGAGGGACAGATTTTATATATGGAAACATATTTTAGAGACTTTATCTCCATCTACATGGTGGACCAAATAGTCTTAAAAGTCTGACTAGAAAAAAAAAAAAAAAAGTCTGACTAGAAACACCAACAAATGCTAGATAAATTATTCAATAAATAAGTAAATAAAGAAAACTTGTTCCAAATTGGTCGAATAGAATGGTTGAGTTTGGGGGAAAGTGAGGAGATTATCCATGGCAGAACACAATGTAAGAACTCAAAGCCAGAATATTAAATAAGAGCAGAAGCTGTTTGCCAGCCAAACAACTACAAGCAGAGAACTTAGGTTGGCCTGTGCTGACAGTGTCTGCAGACACCTCACAGAGACCAGTGCAAATCATCTCAAGGAAACAACAACAACAACAACAACAACAACAACAAAAAACAAGCTCAGCACAAGCCTCAAAATATTTTTTTTTTTAAGCCTCAAAATATTTTTACAAATGAGGTTCCAGCAAACATATCCATTATTAAACATCTCAAAACACAAGAAAACCAGGTTTATGATTTAGAAATATCAGTAACAAAAATCAACAGGACAAAAACAGCAAATGTGGACTTTGGAATTACTGGCTATGGAATATAGAATATGAAATAAGTTAATGTATACTTACAGAATGAAAGCATGGGCTAAATAAATGTAAGAGCAAGATATCAGATAGAAAAAAAGTACCAGGCAGATCTTAAGCAAATAACAAATATAAGATCTAGGATAAAACAAAACTTACTTGGCAAGATAATCAGGAATAGCTTAACAGAGTATTAGTGAATTAGAAGATATCTAAAAATGACACAATAAGAGGCACATGTAGAGAAATAGGTGGAATATAAACAAGAGAAGAGAAGACATGAGGATTGAATGCAAACAGCTGACATGCATCTAGTAGGGGATCTATGAAGGTTAGATAGAAAGCATTAGAGATGATAACAGTTGAAGAGAAAGTTGCTGATTAGTGATACCTGGTCTCAACTCCAGGATTCACAATGAATCCCAAATAGCATAAATAAAAAGGTATCTTTACCTGGGTATATCAGATGCATAGTCAAGACTAAGAAAATATCTCAACATTAGAAGGAAAGAAAATACCAATTTCCTACAGAGTAATGGCAATTAGACAGTTCCCAATAGCAACAATGGAAGTCAGAAGAGAGCACAAAGATGTCTTCCAAGTGCTGAGATAAGATAACTTTCCATCTAAAATTACATACCACATGACACTGCTTCCATTCGGGAGTGAGATGAATACATTTTAAATAAGCCATGAAGTAAAAAGGTTACCCCCATGGACCCTTGCTAATGCTACTTTTAAATGAGATGCTTCAGGAATATGATCCTCAATGGATAGTATTAGATGAAAGACTGATAATTTTTTTTTTTTAAAGATTTTATTTATTTATTCACAAGAGACAGAGACAGAGAGAGAGAGGCAGAGGGAGAAGCAGGCTCCCGAGGAGCAGGGAGCCCGATGCGGGATTCGATCCCAGGACCCTGGGATCATGACCTGAGCCGAAGGCAGATGCTTAACCATCTGAGCCACCCAGGCACCCAAGACTGATAATTTTTTAAAAGTCCATAATCATAATCATATTCATAAATGAGCTGATGGTATAAAATAATAACTATGTCTAATATGTGAGGCTTTAAATAATGAGATTGAACTAAAATACACCGAGATGGAAAAGTAATCCAAAATGATTTAAATTGTGTTAAAATCTTGATATTTTCCTGGAGGAGGATAAAATTGTTTTTTCCAATAGCATTTATATTTCAACTGTATGTTAATACTAAGGAGAATGTGTAGTCTTAACATCCACTAAAGAACAAATCTAGTGAGTACCTTCTAAATTATTGGAGAGAAATAAAAAAAGAGATTGAGCAAAAAATAAGCTACTTATAAAGAGGTAAGAAATAAAAATAACAAATAGGAAAAAAATGAAAAAAACTGGAAAGCATGAAATTAGATGGTAGGAATAAATACAAACACAAAAGTATCACAGCAAGAGAAAAAAAACAACTAATATTCTAGTTGAGAGACAAAGTTTTACTGACTGGCTTAAAACACCATCCTGTTTATTAAAGATTACATTTATTGGCTATTAATACATTATGGCCATTTCTAAAATATGAGGATATAAAAAAGTCTGGAAGTACAAAGCTGGAAAAATATTTACTGGTAAATATTACCCAAGAAGATGTTACTGTAAGAAAATTAATAAAAGACCAAAAAACAAAACAGTGAAACTTATCCCTAGAGACCAAGACAGTTGAAGTTGAATTCACTGTGCAGATATAATAATCCCAAACTTGAATCAGTAAGGACATTGCTTCATAATATAGAAAGTAGAAATAGAAGGAATTGCAAGTAGAAATGTTTAAATCCATATCACAACAGGAGATTTTAAAACCTTCTCCTCAGTAATTAATAGGTTGAGGCACAAAAAAATCAGTTAAGTATTAGTATTTTGAAAATGTGATTCAATAGATATATATAGAAATTAAATCTAACTGGAGAAGTGCAAGTTGAGTTTTTATGAAAATTGATCATTTGGGGGCTATATATCAAGTCCTAACAAATTTTACATATTTGATATAATACATGCTATGTTCTGAGTAACATGCATTTAAATTGGAAATCAATATGGGGAAAAAAAAAACCTATTCTCTTGAAAAGTAACAATAAAACATGCATACTTCCAAATTACTTGAGGTTCAGATTAGAAACCAATGAGAAATAATAGGAAATGAATACTCATACATCTTTATCAAAATTGTAGGATGGTGCTAAAGAAGAACCTACAGAAGGTTTAGCTGATATAAGAAAAGGTAGGTCAAAATGAAGAAGATACATGCCCAAGGTAAGAGTCAGAGAGTAGATAATCAAATTCATCCAAAGGAATGAAATGAAATATTAAGTTTAAAACATAAATTAGTAAAATTGAAAACAAACTTATTATATAAAAGTTGTTTTTTTAAGCAATATTAATATAACTGGCAAAGCTCTGATAAGATTTATTTAAAATAGAAAAAAATACAAAGGCTCAAATAGAAAATATGGAAATAAAACTGGGGAGACATAAATGCAGACATACTAGAACCAGAAAATAATTAGAAGACAAAATATTTACGCAAATTTGGGCAAAACAGAAAATTTTAAGAAAACAAAAAGCTTTACTATGTTTTACTTAAAATTTCTTCTGAGATCTCCTGCAGTAATGAAGTATTTAACTTAATTAGATAGGGCCACTCCACTCAAAGTTCCTTCTTCTGAAAAACTGAGGTCTTTATTCATATCTCCTTGTTCACCTTCCAGAGGGGATGCAGGATGTGGTCAGGAGCACCATGCTCCATGATTTGTTTTGGGTGACTCACAAAGGACCCTTTTGCCAGACATCAATGTGCTATCATAGGGATTGAATTATCATTACAAAATCAACTTATGGGAATTAGTAGATCTATGAGAATGTAAACATCCAGTGAAAATGTCCTGGGCATGCAGATTTTCTATTTTTTTTTTTTAAAGATTTTATTTATTTATTTATTTATTTGAGACAGAATGAGAGAGAGAGAGAGAGCACATGAGAGGGGGGAGGGTCAGAGGGAGAAGCAGACTCCCTGCCGAGCAGGGAGCCCGATGTGGGACTCGATCCCGGGACTCCAGGATCATGACCTGAGCCGAAGGCAGTCGCTTAACCAACTGAGCCACCCAGGCACCCCCAGATTTTCTATTAATGATGGGTTGTAAGCTACTGTAAAACTAACAAGGAACCTAAAACAGCAGAAGAAAACCATGAGGTGTAAACACACATGTGTAGTGTAAAGTGAGGCCTGAGAATGAGAAGGGCCAAGATCAAGAAGAGATGAGCACACCTGGTGCCTCACAGTTTTCGGGGGAGACAGGAAAAGAAAATGAGACAGAGGGGCGCTGGGTGGCTCACTTGGTTAAGCTTCCAACTCTTGATTTCTGCTCAGGTCATGATTTCAGGGCCGTGGGATCGAGCCTGTCATTGTCATGCTCCACACTCAGTAGGGAGTCTGTTTGGGATTCTCTCTCCCTCTGCCCCTCCCCCAGCTCTCTCAAATAAATAAATAAATCTTAAAAAGAAGAAAGAAAGAAAGTGAGACAGAGACACAAACAGAGAGAAAAGCAGAGAAAGACAGGTGCCTTCCAAATTTTATCTAGGGGCAGATATGATACAACATGTCTTACTAGAAGAAGAATCAGACCAAAAAGTCAATAGATCTGAATGTTTCTGACTCGCCACGGGATCTGCATAAGACATCTGGCCTCCCCATAAAATAAGGATGTTGTTTATATAGGAATTCCCAAGATCCCTTCCTGTTCTAACATTCTGTTTTTATGCATTTTAAAGTCACTCGCCCAGCCATACATAAAGCTTCTGATTTCCAGTTATCAGTCTTCCAACACAAAGGCTGCTCACTTCCAGGTACCTGTGTCTATTATTTCATTAGTTTTGAAGTTACACAATTCTCTGTCCTTAAACCAGGGAGCTAAAGAATGTCAACTCATCACTATTTCTACTGCTAGGCTGCCTTTCTGAGTTATTAGTTAGCATTTCTGTATTATCATAAGTGCTTTAAAGTCAACAATTAATCCTCAAAACAGCTCTTTCACGGGGGCCCTCAAAAGATTTTACAAATACTAATGAAATTCATTGCATGCCTCCTTAGGAAAATATGCAAATGATTTCCCTGTTGTATGACTATGATTCTATATCAAATTTCAGCTTCATAAATCGGGAACAGTCAATAGCACATGTCCTAATTAGGCTTCTGTTCCTTAGGTTTATTGTGATGTGTAATTGTTTATTAACCCCAATAAGATGCTTTGCCAGGATGAGAACTGTCAACTTTGTTAAAATTTGTTGATGGAGGCTTAGACCCGGATGAGAAGAGCACGAGCAGCCTAAAACTGACAGCTATTTGTGAAATGCAAACACATGCTCACTCACTTTTCGGCACTAAAGGAGGTAGGGCGTTCAGTAGAACTGGGTACGACAGGCAGGCCTCTCACCTGATGGTAATGGTAACGCATGACCCGGATGGGTGAACAGGTCACTCCTTCGCTGAAATTCCATCTTTTACACGAATAGATGTTACCTGAACCTGGATCCCAGCAACGTTTGCACGTTAGCTCATTTCCTACAGAGACTTGTAAGCCTACTCACACCACACTGTTTTTATAGGCCTCCCACAAAGACATTGCAAAATTACAAAACATTTCTCATTGAAGATATTTTCTGTGAATGGACATTTATTTATTTAGATCTTTTTTTTTTGTTTAAGATTTTATTTATTTATTTGACAGAGAGACAGTGAGAGCAGGAACACAAGCAGGGGGAATGGGAGAGGGAGAAGCAGGCCTCCCGCAGAGCAGGGAGCCCGATGCAGGGCTCGATCCCAGGACCCTGGGATCATGACCTGAGCCGAAGGCAGACGCTTAATGACTGAGCCACCCAGGCGCCCCAGATCTCATTTTTTTAAAGCAATCTCTACACCCAACGTGGGACTCAAACTTGGATCAAGAGTCCCATGCTTGGGGACACCTGGGTGGTTCACTCGGTCTTTAAGGGGCCGACTCTTGATTTCGGCTCAGGTCATGATCTCAGGGTCCTGGGATTGAGCTCTGCGTCGGGCTCCACGCTCAGCAGGGAGTCTGCTTCAGGATGCTCCCTCTCCCTCTGCCTCTCCCTCATCCCTCCCGCTCTCTCTCAAATAAATAAATAAATCTTAAGAAAAAAAAAGTTACATGCTCTACTGACTGAGCCAGCCAGGCACCCCTCTGTGAATGGACTTTTAAAATCTGATTTTACTCCATCCCTCACACAGACATTTTTCTCTGAGAGGACCCTACAGAGCAGCAGAGATTGCTGGGTAGTGTGCAGTGAAGAAGCCATGGGTCAGAAAATGAAAAGAAGGAACAAAGACCAATTTCATCCACTCTGTTAATGCCGCAACATTGCTGTGATTGAGACCGGGCTGCTTAGCTGTGCGTCTTCACCTTGAATTTGTTTCTTCGTCTGTGCTATTAATGAAAGTAAGAGTAGCTCTCTCCTGGGATGTCTCAGCCCACTTGGGCTCCTCTAACAGAACACCATAGACCGAGTGGCCGATAAACAACAGAAATTTATTTCTTACAGTTCTAGAGGCTGGAAGTCCAAGATCTAGGTAGCAATAGGTTTGGTGTCTGATGAGAACCCCTCCCTCACAGAAGGCCTTCTCACTCTGACTTCAACTGGCAGAAGGCGTGGGGAGTTCTGTGAGGTCTCTATTATAACGGCACAAATTGCATTCATGAAGGTTCCACACTCATGACCTAATTACTCTCAAAGGCCTCACCTCCAAATACCATCACATGTGGGATTAGGTTTCAACATATTATTTTTAGGGGGACAGCAGTAACATTCAGTCTATAACACTAGGTTAGTGTGAGGATCCAGGATAATGCATAGGGAGGTACATTATCAAACTGTAAGGTGCTCTCTACAAAGTGTTTATTATGCCTTGTTGAAATAACCATATCTCAAAAAACGGGTATTAGCATTTACTGGAAATTCAGATATTGCTGAATTTGAACTGTAATAGGCAAATTGTTAAGGAAATTTTTGAATAATTGAATAGTTCCGATATTTGCTACCTTTATTTATTATTACGTTTCTTTTTTTTAAAGATTTTATTTATTTATTTGAGATAGAGAGACAGAGCGAGAGTGAGCGCACAAGCGTGGGAGAGGGTTAGAGGGAGAGGGAGAAGAAGACTCTCTGCCAAGCAGGGAGCTGGATGCGGGGCTCGATCATGAGATCATGACCTGAGCCGAAGGCAGACGTTTAACTGACTGAGCCACCTAGGCACCCTGACATTTGCTACTCTTTAGGACCATATCTGAGTATGCATGCACAAGCACACACACACACAGACATAACTCTCACTAATATACTACAATAGATTCCATGATACACTACAAATGAAGTGGCCTATTGATAGATGTTGGGTGTCATGGACAGGAGATAGAAGAAAAGAAAGGTTTCTCAGATGCGCCAGCTGACACTGGGTGTGGCTTAGATGATTCCGAGTTCTGTGGATCAGCATGGGCCTGGCTGTGTAAAGTGTTAAGTTTCAGCCAGTGTTGCATCCCTAAACCTGGGGCACACCGAGAAGCCAGCATTTTGCTTTCTATCCTGAAAGCAGGTCAGATAATACTTCAGTGCAGGTAAAAGCAACCAGTTTGACTTAGAACTAAATGCATCTTTATACCATCCCTTAATTGTTGATATTCTGGACCAAAAAATTACCCTTCCTCACCCCTCACCACGCTAACTGCCTAGCACTGAGATAATAGGGTAAAATTATTATAAAAAATAGATTATTTAAAAGAACAGATTGTGCTCCTTGGGGCCTTCAGATAATGAAATCTCTCTTTTACCTTCTTTAATTCACCTCCCTTAGCTGATGGTATTTTTTTTCTCAAGTGAGTTCACATAGAAATACATCATTAAGATTAGGATTTCATTCAAATCAAAACAGAAATGATTAAAAGCAAGAGATAATTTCAAAAGTCTGCAAACAAATTAAGTATTATAGAATTCTGTGCAAGTAAGGCGAGTGACATCCTAAATATCAGGGAAAACCCACAATGCACTGTGGAAGTAAGTTTGGATAGAATGAGTCTAACTTCTTCAGAGGGATGTAATATAAGTCATATATTTCAATAGATGTCTGGGAGATTGTGTAACTATGTCCATAGAGCTGTCCGCGCCTCAAATTTAAGGAAAAGGACCCATGTTCACGTGAATCTGTAGGTACTGCAAGATTTCATCCTGGGTAGTGAAAGTTCCTTTATGTCTTATATTGTCAACAAAAGTTCTTGTGGTTTATTGTATATCATCGCAGAAAAGCATCTTTTTCCAGATTGTTTTGTGTTCAAATAGCAGTATTTCTCGCCCTCTAGGAATGATATGTTGTTTGGATTACTGAGCTCCAGAGAAGCCTCTGGACTTGGATGGAAGATTAAGATTTAGTAGGCAATATATTTGCCAGCCTTTTTGAAAATTGGAATGTCATTTTTGAACTTTATCAGAGAGCCTGTTGGATCCTTGAGGTGGACATCATAAAATTAATGAGCATATGGTTATACATCGTTAGTTTGCCTTCTACTAAACTAGAAGGCTAGTAAACCAAATTAAGAAAATACTATTGATCACAGATTTTTGTTTTGCTTAGTGGTATTATTTATATAGGTAATAAATATTTAACCTGCTGAATATTCACATTAAACTCTCTCTCTCTCTCACGCACACACACACTAGTTCTACTGTTTTGTCCAAGAAGGAAAAATACAAGTACAAATACAGAATTTGATGTGCTTTTGTTACCATAGAAATGCTTATGCATGTCAAGAAACTTTACCTTGATTAAAGTTTTTAGTGGCTCTAGACAATGAAAAGGAAGCTGGGTTTGATTTTTTAAGTCAGGGGTCTTACATTTTACAGTGTGCATCTATCTCTGTGAGCACCCAACATTTGAATCTGTTGTACATAGACACTGGCTGAGAGTGCTGTGTTAACAAGATCATTGATCTCTTTTCATGTGGAGCAATTAGCTTCATTCTGCTCAAAGGCCACAGACTGCACCTAGGATCATGATCACTTATCTTGTAAATGTTTGTCATGTGTCACAGGAAGAATCTGGAGACAGAAGGAAGCCGGGTCAGCACGATTTGCCATGGGAAAAATAACTCAAAGACACCCCCGCTGATAGTAGGTCAGAGGACTGAAGAGTGTGAAAGCCAGGGGGATCTTAGAGATTGTCTCCTCCGGCCCTCTCAGAGACATTATTGTTGAGACTGAAGAACAGCCTGTAATGGGTAGCGCATAAAACACAGAAGTGATCCTATGATACTTGCATAATAGATCTAATGTTTGTAAGTCGAATACACTACTCTCCACACGGATGTGAATGTTTGGTGGAGGGTGACCACCTCAAGTTAGTGTAACTGTAGGAAAATTGGGGATGAATCTCAAGTGTCCTATTTTAGAGGGAATATTAAAACTTAAATATATTGCTCTATTTGTGATTTGATGGGTCTATGAGTATAATATAAACCTATTTCTTGTAAAGCCATAATAACACATAATCTGTATGATTATTATGAATCATAATAGCAGTGTAATATAAATCTTTTCCAATATCAATGTTAAAATATAGATTCATAAAGTATTTGCGGCTTCATATTTTTAGTGAAGAAATATTTAGTACCAAGTAGAGTAATAAAATAAAACATCTTTTAGAAAATACATACGTATTAAATGCTACAAAATCTTATGATTTTATTTTTTCTGAGTAGGCATCTCTGTATTTTGAACAGTTTTATATCACTTCTTTCATTTTCCCTGATAGCTATAGTGTTATCTGTCGGGGAATTAAATAAAATAAAAAAATTCAGTTATGCCAAAGTGTTGCATGTAGCAAGGGCTACTCCAGGCAAAGTAGAGTTATATATTACTTATTTCAAATGTCCTTATTAAACAACATAATGTATTGTGTACGTAACAGTTTTAGTATTGTGCAAGATGCAGAAAATCAGAGGTAAATTTGGTTAGTTCATGACCTCTAGGAATAAGCAAAATCTGTACATCTCACCCAATCTTTGAAAAAGTAATAAGAAGAGGGTAAAAGGCTTTAAGATATAGGCTCTGTAGGGTGAATGGCACCTTTGAAAGAGATGAATGTGAAAGAACTTGCAAAAAGTGCCTTTGCAGATGTAATTAAGTTAAAGATCTTGAAATCCTCCTGTATTCCTTGGTGGGTCCTAAATCAATAACAAGTGTCCTCATGAGAGAGAGGAGAGAAGACAGACAGCAAGGATCTCATGACCCTGAGATCATGACCTGGGCCAAAACCAGGAGTTGGATGCTCAACAGACTAAGCCACCCAGGCACCCCACATTTTCATTTTAATTGAGCTTTTTTGACAAGCAAAAAGCCTTTAAGCTTCAAAGGTGATGGACCCTCTGGTAGTAGAATTTCAGAGTTTACACTGTGGTTCTATTTATGATCCTCAGACATGGAGGTAGCTAGTGTTTTTTTTTTTTTTTTTTAAGATTTTATTTATTTATTTGACACAGAGAGAGAGAGAGAGAGACAGTGAGAGAGGGAACACAAACAGGGGGAGTGGGAGAGGGAGAAGCAGGCTTCCCGCCAGGAACCTGGGATCATGACCTGAGCTGAAGGCAGACACTTAACGGATCGTGTGGATCATAACATGATAATGATAAAAGTAATGTATTATTCCTTAGGGAACTCCTCGTACATACTAGATAGTATTCTTAAACCTCATAATAACCTTATGAAGTAGTAGCTATTATTTTTCAAGATGAGGAGACTGGGGGATAGAAAGGTTAAGTTATTTTCTCAGTGCCAATAACTAGAGCATGAAAGAGCCTTGCTCTCAGGGACTACTATATGCTTCCTTGGATTACTTTTTGGGAAAAAAAAAAATCCTCTGGTGTGATTTTATCTTCTTCCTTTGTCTTGCTCACTCTTTTCTAAAAAATGCTCAAATCTTTCTTTCCTTAAGACAAAATAAAAACCAACACCCCAGCCCCCAAAACTCCCACTCGTTATCATCACCCTATGGTAACACTTTTTCAACAAATAATGGGCATCTAATAGCTCCTTAACTAATCAACTACCTATTAAGTTGAATTGGAAGAAATTGCTGACCATCGGCTGATTTTGATGAATAAAATGGCAACTGGTCCACTTTGGTGTTTTTCAACCCCCGAGAGCCAGCCTTCTCTTTCCACTCCGAATGTACCCTTGCAAGATGCACTGGGAACACCCTGACTCCAACATGCAATGGTTTCTCCTCTGTCCTCTTTATATATATATAGTAGTTACAATTAATAGCAGGTGATATTGATGAGGGCTTTCTGTGCAGTCAGCACCGGGTGAAGCATTTCAGCTCTTTGAGAAGAGCTGATGTCTGTCTTCTCTCCTCTCTCTCATGAGGACACTTGTTACTGATTTAGGACCCACCAAGGAATACAGGAGGATCTCAAGATCTTTAACTTAACTTAACTTTTCCCAATTAAAAGAAGATGGATCGGAATCTTGGAGATGTTGTGTAAGTTGCTCTCCTACCCAACAAAGCTGGGATGCAAAGTCAGGTTCATTTTACTATGAAACTTGTGATGGCTACAACAAAAATCTTCCTAGGCTTTGATACTACTGAACACTCCCTTCCTGAACATTCTTTGTCTCCTAACATCTATGGGACAACCCCCCCCCCCCCCCGGTCTCCTTTCCCTCTGGTCACTATTCACTTTCTCTTTCTGACTCATTTCTCTGCCTAACTTGTAAGTGTCACTTTTCCCCAAGGTTTTGTCCTTAGCCTTCTTCTGGTCTTGCTGTCTCTTCTCACTTTTTTTTTTTTTTTTTAACTGTATGCACTTGTCCTTTGGATCCAATTATCACTCAGAAGGTGATGACTTTCAAACCTCCACCTTGAATTTCCTCCTGAGATTCAGATGTAATTCACTGGTGGGCACTGTCCCTGGATCTTAGGCTCCTCCACTCATATACACATCTGTTCATGCCCCAAACTCCTCCACAACTTTATTTCATTATTTCCTACCTCGACTGAAATATTCCCGCTGAGATTAATTCACAGAATTGTTCGAGTTTCTCCTGCCTCTGTCACTTTTTCCTCTATTTCATCAAAACAGTAATCATGAAACTGGATAATGGCTGGCTCTATAATAAGGCTCAACTCTATCCCCCTCTCCCTGTCCCCAGTTTGAATGCTGTTGTTTGGGCCCCAGCAGGCGTTACATGGACTGCTGCCGTAGTCCTTTGGCTGGTCTTCCTGCTGCCCACTGTGCCATGTTGGGTGACCTCCCCTGACATAGGTGGCCTTCCCTGGAGAGCTCCACTGGGAAGTCTGTAGGTGGGACATCCTGTACCTCGTCCCAGTCTGCTGGTTCTGCTGTGTTCTCTGGCTCCCAATATGGGTGCTGGCCAATAATATTTGTTGATCAAAAACATGAACCCATATGCCCTTTGTCAGTTGACAAAGCTCTTCAAACTGTGTAAAACCTTTGGGTCATTATCACAATATTTGGGGGAGGTAGGCGCATAGACAATCCATTTTCCAGCGAAGGGAATAGAGGCGCAGGACGCCTAAGTGGTTTGCCTGGTCATGCAGTGAATTGCAGAAAAGGGATGAAACCCGGATTTTCCTGATTTGTGGTCAGGGTCTCTCCTCACTGTAGCTCCATCTCTGTGGAGAGAACCTGCGTGTATTTGTGCTCTACACTCCTAGAAGCAGCCCGTTCTCCAACTTAACCAGTCCCGGTCTATTAATGAAGTAACGAAGGCCACCTCACAGTGCTGCTGGTATGAACGGTTTATTTTTAATTTGGCATCACCTCAGAGGCATTAACTCCTCCCACTACTCCCACCAGGCCCCTAAAGCCCTGGGGCATTCTGTAACCAGTCTCCCTACCCTAGAGTTTAATGGCCAGGATGAGCTAGAATGTCAGTTTAGTCTCTAGAAGTATCCCCGAGGATTAAGGCTTGTTTGTCAATATTTACACTGATCAGTCGATGACTGAATTACATATCCATTTGGCATTACTGGGGAAGAACTTCATAAATATTATTTATAATAATATTAAGCATTAAGTAAATCAAATAGAAAATGCAGAAGGTAAAAATACAATACAGTGAGCCCATTTCTGACTATAAGAATGAGTAAGAAGTAATTTACCTTAATATGAAGGCATCACAGACTTTGAGGTAGGACAGCATTGTGATTCTGTCCATTTAAAGAATGCATGACTCTGTACTTAAGTCTCCATGCTTTCCTTCCTTCCTTTATTATTAGAAGTAATCATGCTTTTGGTGAAAAATAACTTATTTTATCATTAGAACTGTCTCACAGGACTGTGGTAAGGACAAATAAAATAATCAATTTAAAGCACCTAGCTTAGTTCCTGGCATATGCAAGGTATATCTATTACTATGTATGCAGGAGAGTAAAAATCATGTGAAAAGTTCAGAAATTAGGATGAACTAAAATAACAGAAATAAAGATATTGAAAACTATGGCTAGGCCTCTCATCAGTAAAGCCGTAGGACAATGGAAATGCTTTTCATAAAATGGGCAGCCAATAGCTGGAAGGGTTCAAGTAGGGGCTGTGTCATGTTTGTGGGGAGGGACAAGCTGTAAATAAAATTCTTTTAATTAGGCGGAAAAGTTACAAGATGACCTTTGAAGTCCCTTTCAAATCTATTATTATTTGATCATGAAATTGAGATCCTCTTTACCTGGCTTAGCATTTAAGTCTGTTGGTTGTTGACATCATTCTGAGATTGAATTTCATAGCCTCTTAGAGCCGCAACAAAGAGCAGGTTTGACCAGGAGCTGGTGGAGGGCTCAGTGGAGTTGGAAGAAGGACGCTGGAGAGTAACCAGAATGAAGGGCATAGGCCAGAAGGAAGTCCTTCGCTCCTTGGAGGGGTGTTAAGGTTAAAGTGGCTGAAAAGTGACTTTGCCCATTTTATTTGCTTGGGTGATATATTAATTTAAGTATCTAATTATAGTTATATATTCATATTTAATTTAAGTATCTGGTTATATTTAAGTATCTAATTAGCGATGGTCTTTGAGAAATCTCAGCTTTTAAAATACAATTGGCAGGTAAACATTGTCCCTAGGCCCTATTTCTTATCTCCTAGCCGACGTATATGTATATGTATATGTATATGTATATGTATATGTATATGTATATGTATATGTATATGTATATATCATATATCATCATGTATACATATATGTGTGGTGTGTGTGTGTGTGTGTGTGTATAAATTTATCCTTCTGCTGAGGAAGAATTTGCTGCTTTAGCAGTTTGGTGATATCATAAAAATTGTGAATGTCCTGGAACCTCTGGCATCTGTCATTTAGATTTAGAGGGTGCAAGAGGATTAGGAGGCTGAGTTTTCTCACATCAAAGGTCAGTTCCCTTTGCACTCATTCTAAAATAAGACTTGTTTGTGGGGCCCTGATTAGACCTGGTTCAAAGAAAGCCACCCAAGTCCAAGGAAGGCTCTTGTTTAAGATCTGTAAAACTAGGATCCATCCAGAATATTCCCCATCACATGAGAAGCAGGCTGTGCACCAGGTGGCGTATTCGAGACACCCCCCTGGCCACTCTAAGTGGGCATGCATTGAAAATGTTTTATATATTGTCATAGCCTCTGAAATCCTGCACATTAGAAATTTTTCTCTGTCTATGATACATTTTATGAAAATTTAGAATGTGTATAATAAAATCCTAGGAGAAAGTGTGCGGTTATTCGGCATTCACACATAAAAATCTGCTAATTCAAATTGCTTTCTTTCTCAACCTGCCTGACCCACGGATGGACATAAAAGACAATTTCTTTCTTTGGAAGTAGTAAGAAGGCAGGGGAAAGGGATATTTGTGCAATAGGAGGAAAACGTTGGTTCATCACATAGCCAGGGAAGGGAGGAACAGAAAAGGCAGGTGTTGGGATTTTCCACTGAGCGGGGAGCCTGATGCGGGGCTCCATCCCAGGACCTTGGGATCATGACCTGAGCTGAAAGCAGCCACTTAACTGACTGAGCCACCAAGGCACCCTACCATCTTAACCATTTTTAACTGCACAGTTCAGTAGTGTTAAGTACGTTCACATTGCTGTGCAGCCAACATCCACTTTTTTCATCTTCAAAATGAATATTCTATATGCATTAAACAATAACACCCCATTTTTCATTTCCCCCTCCAGCCCCTGGCCACCACCATTTTACTTTCTGTTCTTATGAATTTGACTACTCTAGGTACCACATATAAGTAGAATCATACAATATTTGTCTCTTTGTGTCTGACTTATTTCACTTAGCATAAGGTCCTCAAGGTTCATCCACATTATGGCATGTGTCAGATTTGTTTTTTTTTTTTTTAAGGCTGAATAATATTTCATTATGTGTATATATCAGATTTGGTTTATCCATTCGTTTATTTGTGAACATTTAGGTTGCTTTCACACTTTGCTATTGTGAATAATGCTTCTGTGAACATGAGTGTGCAAACATCTCTTTGAGACTCTGCTTTCAATTCTTTTGGATATATACCCAGGAGGGGAATTGCTGGAGAACGTTCTGTCTTGTCACAAGATCCGAAATGAGGGTGGGAGACATGTTGGTGCTTCCAGAAGGAAGCAAACGGGAGGGAGAAATGGGCTATGACTCAGGACGGTCTCAGGCTCAAGGTGGCATGAAAAACCTCTTGTGCACGCTCATCAGAGCTTACTAAAAATACCACTGGCAGGCAATCACTGCAAGATGTCTCATTTAATTCAATCCCCACAGCAGCCCTAAGACTTAGTGTATTATAGTCTCAGGAGAGGGAGCATTGTGTGTGTGTGTGTGTGTGTGTGTGTTTGGGGGGAGTGATTAACTGATCTTGAGTTACACTGCCTGGATTTCTATATCAGACCTGCTACTTACCATCTGCATGACCTTAGGAAAATTACTTAACTTCTGTGTCTCACTCTTCTCATGGGGATAATCGTTTTGAGTTGTATCCAGCTAATACATGTAAAGATTTTAGAACAATGCCTGTACTAAGCAATCAATACTCATTATAATTATGAACTTCCTTCCTTCCTTCCTTTTCTCTCTCCTTCCCTCCTTCTCTCTCTTTCCCTCCCTTTTCTTGCTCTCTCCCCCTCTTCCTTCCTCTCCTTATCCTTTTCCTCCTTCCTTCCTTCCTGCATTCTTTCCCTCCTGCCTTGTTTCCCTCCTTCCTTTTCATTTCCAATACAAATAAAGAACTTGAAGTTTAAATAATTGACAGAACCAGGATTTGAATCAAGCTGTTTAGGACTCCAGTGAAAAAGCTCTTTCCAGAATTCTGTTGCTCCTTCTCCTTGTTAATAAATAGTGAATCTCACTTTGAAATCCAGATTATTGTGTGTGGACTTAACTGACATTTGATTTAGTAAATGTTTACTGAGTATCTATTGTGTGTTAAACAAAGACTCTGCTCAGAATAGAGGATGCTGTTGTAGCCTAAGGAAGACGAGGTACTATATTAAATAATAGGATGCAGGAAAGAAAAGCAAATCAAGTAACTTTAGAAACAAGAGACTGAGAAGAGTGCAGAGCACCCTATCACTGGGGGAGCCTGAGACATTCAGGTTTTCCATAGTTCTTAGTGCTGCTTTCCCTTGCATCACAGACACATCTGTGTATTTTGATCTGGTTTCTAGACCTACCACCTCCCCCCTTGATTCAACACCACTTCAATGTTTGGAAGAAAATAATTTGCACAATCATTGCTTCTGTTGCTCAGAGCGTTGTCTCATGGTGAGAGGTGATAAGTGGAGAACAGTGAGTAGGAAAACAGCTCCTTCCCTTAACCCTTCCAAGGCACAACACTGCTTAATTAACCAACTAGCACTTACTGCACTAACTCAGGTGTCCCAGGCCCACCCCCCGAAGTCCCCGCTTTATTTGTATTTTCTTTACTAAGCAACAAGCTTGCCAGCTTGAGATGTCTGTGTGATATGTAAATGATGCCCCGACCGTTTTATATTCTGCTCAGCACTGCGACAGCAGTTTCGGATCTGTCATCTCTGCTGAAAGATATCAAACTCAGATGTCAAGGAAGATTCTCAATTTAATGCAGAAAAGCCAGGTATTTTCTTCCTGGCTCCCCTGATTTACATCAGTTTGTTTTATATATCTTTGATGATGTAAAGGCGGTTGCTGTAATTTTCACCTCCTGGGACCCGAGGTTAATTAGTCTCGAAGGACAGGGGCATTTGAAGATGTTGTTCGGAGTGTATCTGGAGCTGTGGTTGCTCAGATGTACAGGACACTAATGTGGCAAAAGTGTGCAAAGAGAGCTTGGTGGGGACACGCCTGGGAAGCAGAGGGAGTTATGGCTTCATCTCTCATTCTACTGAAGTGCAGAGGGGGAGCTCCGCTGTGAGCATTCTTTAAATGCTAAGTTGGAAGAGGCCCACCTTGTGAAGAACGAAATTGGATCAAGGGTGCCGTCCCTAGAAATCCCCTTGTACCTGCAGTTCCTGGCTGCCCTTTGTGACCCTGGAGGCCTGCACTCTTCTGGAAGATGAGCTTTGGGGAGGTGGGGCCCTCCAAACTGGACCTGCAGCAGGAAGGCCTGAAACTCCTTTAGTGTGAGAGATGGCATTGTGCAATGCTGAAACTCTGGTGTCTGTTTTATCATCATTTTAAAAAAAGATTTTATTTAGTTATTTAAGAGAAAGAGAGGGGGTGGGGAGCAGAGGGTAAGAATCTCAAGCAGACTCTCTGCTGAGCATGGAGCCAGATGCGGGGCTCGATCCCAGGACCCTGAGATCATGACCTGAGCTGAAGGCAGATGCTAAATGGACTGAGCTCCCCAGGCGCCCGGTGACAGTTCTTTCTAGCAACACAAATGTCATATGGAGAATGCAGGCGCTGTCCAACTGTCATCCAGCAGTGAGGGGCCTAAGAGGGAAAAGAATCTGAACCTGCTAGAATTTGCAGAGGTGTCCTTGTCCGGTGATGCAGAGAGTCTTGCGTGGGGAAGAGAAAATGTGATGATGTGCCATAAAGGAGACAAGATCTCTGTGCGTTTTTCCTCCCACAGAAAGGTCTCTAATAGCTGAAAGGTAAACATGTAGGAATCCGGGGGTAGTCTCTGCTTCCCTCTAATTGTGTGAGGGCATGTGGTGAAATCTTTGCTCCGTGTTGTTTGCGATGTTGCAAGCCTGCTTGGGGATATCGCTACCACACCTTTCACCATGGCAATGGTTTCCAGTGGTGGGCTTGTACATGGACGGAGAGGGGCAAGAGCTCTCAGGGCAAATATGCTCCACCATTTATCTCCAACAAATAGGATGGATTATTTTCATCTACACTGTATAACCACATGAGGACACCAGGCATGTATCTGCACAATAATTAGATATTCTTTCCCCTTTGAATCTCAGAGCATCCTTGTAATAAAAATGAGCAGGATTAATATTATTTTTTTTAACTGACATCATTCAGAAATTTGGGCAACTGAACAATTCTTGACCAAATATTTTCTATGTTCTTAGCAAATGAGAGTGATGGTCCTAGTAACACTGTTGTGGAATGCTGGCAAGGGACACATACTTACTTTCCTTCTGGAGGGCCAGAAGTTAAGACTTAGACTTGTGGGTGGGGTGTTTTTGGGGGAGTGTTTTAAAGTCAGGAGCAAATGGTAGGTGGGAGTGTAGTTTAAATTTTAATATATGTAGACATGCTAGAGTTCATTATGATTGCTGTGTACCCTTGCATGGGTATATCTGGACATACAAAAATGCAACTTTTATCATCCACCTAGAAAAAAGGATGTTTGTAGCTGTAGTTGCTCTCAGAAGGCCTGGCTATTTGAGAGTTAGCCCAGAATGCAGGCGTTCCACAGAAAGATCGGCTGCGCTGTGGTCTGGGCACTTCCAGCCAGACTCTCCTGGTTGTTGCTTCCTATAACTCAGTGGCAATGCTGCTTTGAGACTGGGCTTCAGGAAATCATGAGTTACTTCTTTTCTTCTCTTCCCTGCTGGTGCCCAGTGGGTCCTCTGCCTGGACAGTGGAGGCTGGCTGCACTGAGAACCGCGACCAGACTCACAACATGGCTAGGCTGGGGGTGGTCGTCAGGAATCGCTACCCAGTATTTAGTGCCATTTGTAGGCAACACGAGGAAATCCAAACGTCGTGGCCCTTCCTTATAATGGTTTATCGTCTGTTGTTTAATGAAATCATATAGCTACTGTTTTCCTATAGATATGTTTCAGTTTGAGCATACCCATTAAAAATTATAAAGACCAAAATTAGACTGGTAATTTTATCAGGTTTCTGGTCAATGACTGAAACCTTCTTTCATAGCAATACTTCGGTTATTGCAGCCAGGTGCCATATTTGCCTTAAAATCAACTGTACCATTAGGACGCCTGGGTGGCTCAGTTGGTTAAGCGTCTGCTTTCGGCTCAGGTCATGATCCCAGGGTCCTGGGATTGAGCCTCACGTCAGGCTCCCTGCTCAGCGGGGAGTCTGCTTCTCCCTCTCCCTCTGTTGCACCTTCATCCCCCCCCCGCCAACTTGTGCTCTCTCAAATAAGTAAAATCCTTTTTAAAAAAGTAACTGTACCATATTACCGATTCATGTCAGCCTGGGATTCCTTATGACCCGTAGGTCTTACAAAGTATATCTGTAATTTTACTTTATACCTGGGAATCTCTGATTGAAATAGCTATTCTTTGCTTGATGAACACTTGAATAGGCCTTTTGGCTGTGCCTAGTCTAGATAGGAAAGGTTGAGATAAAGTTTGCATATCATTTTTCAGGGAATATTTTTATCCTTTCAAAATTATGAAATATACACACATATAGAAAATACACAAAATATAATCTACAGACATATTTAGGAACAGAACACTATCCTATTGCACCCCAGAATTATCCTTTATTTCTTTCAGATAACAATCTCCCTTCACCCGAGGATTAACCATTGTCTTATATTTTTATTGCTGTATAGTGTACCACCATAAGAATATACCAATATTTATCATTCTATTGAAAATCAACATTTGGGTAGTGATTGTTTTTTTTGTCCTTTACTTTTTGCTTTTATTCACAATATAGATACAAGCATACTAGTATATGTATCCTGATATATATGTGAATAAATTTCTCTGTGGTGCATATGGTGGATGGGACATTGTTGGGCCACAGGGTAAGTTTATCTACTTTTGGTAGATACTGTCAAATTTTGTTTCTAAAGTGGACATACCAATTTATACCCCTTATGTGTGGAGTAAGGGGTTCTAGTTACTCCCCACCTTGTCTTGGTATAATCATTTTATTTTTTTTCCCTTTTGTTAGATGTGCAATTAACTAAGATTGACAGATAAAATACAGGATGCACAACTAAATTTGAATTCTCATTAGAAAAAGAATAATTATGTAGTACAAATATGTCCCAAATATTACATGACATACCTATATTAAAATTATTTATTGTTCATCTGAAATTCAAATTTAATAGGGCATCCTGTATTTTTATTTGCTAATATGGCAACCCTTTATGTAATTTTCTTATTGTAGTATAAATTTGTATTTCCCTAATTTCTATGAAGGCCGAGAGCCACTTCAAATATTTATTGGCTATTTAGATTTATTATCTGTGAAATCTTTCTAGGAGAATTATTTTCCCATTTTTCATTGTTTTTTTTTTCTTTTCTATCATATGTACTCTGAAAAACTCCTACAATAATATACATTCCGTGTGTGTGTGTATTAGTTTTGTGTTTGTTTATATGTATTTCATGTGTCCATATATCCTCTCCCATTCTTTGGCTTATTTTTTCACCCACCTTATGTTGTTATTAATTAAACAATTTATTCATTTTAATGCTGTTACATTTTATTAATCTTTTCCATCATGATGAACATTTTTTTATGCCTTTAATGTACCTTTAGGTCATAAGTTCTCCTACGTAATTTTATAAAAGCTTTATGTGTGCTTTATGTGTACATCATCTACCTCTAGTTGATTTTTATGTGTGCTGTGAGCTAAGAGTTCAGTCTTTTGTATCTTTTATGGATAAACAATTACCCCTGTGCTATATATTGAAAACAATATATATTTCTTTTTTCACTACAGTTTTTGCAATGTTGAGACTTTCAGATTTCCACTGGAAAACCGAGAAAGAAGAAAGTATTGACACAGAAGGGGATTCAGGCATACGCCTTTACCATAGTGGCAAATTGCTATTGAAGAACCCAAAGAGTGTCAGCCCAGGGTCCACTTGTAATTGATTTCTTGTCACTTCCATAATGTGACACTAAAGTCATTAGCAAAAATTTTGTCAAGCACCATAGTTAAGTGTGAGCTTCATGGTATCTACTTCTCAGGGCAAGGAAGAGAGGACTAAACCCATTTCTTAGGAAAAAAAGGTATCAGAAGGAGCTAGAGAAACAGCTTATGCCAAGAAGGCCTGGGGTGATGAGGGGGAGCAGGAGTTTCGAGCGAGCAATGATAGAGGAAGACGAGGGTCGTCAGAAAACCCTGGCTCTGCTCAAGTCACCTCTGTAAATCCCTAGAAACTTTCCAAAAGTTTGGAACTGAGTTTATGATGGTCAAACTGGAATGTGGCTTGAATAACTGTATTTGAGCATTAAAGAGAAGGCTGAAACCAGAAAGCTGGAGATTTTGTTGTGGACATTTGGGTCACAAAAATGAGAGGCAACGTGACTGGGATGGGGTTCTGGTTGCTCAACTGGCTTTCTCTTAAGATTATGGGGCCAGGAATTGGAAGGAAAGAGAAGAAATGCTTCACCGAAGGTGCTGGAAAACTCCAACGCCGACAGAGGGCAGCAGGTAATATAAATGAATAAATTGAATCAGGTCTAAGAAAGACAACCGTGTCACAGTCACGTCAGCTTGGTGATAAAGGGCTGCTGGTTGGAGCATGGGGGGACGGAGCGGCGGAGGGGGGAGTGGTTGGTGTTGAGGACTGTGGCAGCCTGGATCCAGCACACGGGGCCCCTTGTAAAGGAGCAGCTGCTGCTTTTCTGCAACAGGGTGGTCCCATTTCGGAACGGAAGTCTGTGTGGCAGATAATGCAGACCTTTCAAGAGGAACCAAGAATCTAGATTTTTATGTGAACTATCTCAATTATTAGTTGTTGGTAACTGGTTCAGTTATAAAACATACACCCACAAAAGTAAGAGAAAAAGAAAAGAATTCTAAGAAAACACCCTATGGGCCAAAGAAACAGGTCTACAGCCGGGCTCCTCTTCCACGACCCTGGACGAAAGCAACACACTTCGTAATCACACAGGCCCAGGTGAGGTTGACTGAGAAGGGCTAGAAAGCCAAAAATGGCAAGAGTGACTGGGGGTTGGAAGGAGGATGGATGGGCATTGACACCGAACATAGTTTCTCCACAGTTTTGCTTTAAACTTGCCGTTTCAATTGAGCCTGAATGCCTACAGATTATTGTAGAAATAAACTAAATAGGCCAAGAAAGTAAATTATTTCTAACCACCCATAGAGCCACTTAGAAAAATGCTTGGGGAGAAAATAAATACTGACCTGAAAGTAGGGTCAGTGATCACTTGCTGGATATGAACACCTTCAAAGAATTACCTTTATCAGAGCAGGTGTCCATCAATAAACAGAATGCTTCTCTAGCAAGAGTTCATCGTGGTGTCAGGTCGGCTGTCCATTATCAATAAAATTATTTCTCCCTGAAGAGTATCCAGGGATACCTTTAGGTTTCACTTGTCAACTTGTGTGTTATTTTTCTCTCCTGCTCTGGCTGCCCTCATCTTGAGCAGGAAATTTGAACGGGATCAGCCACGCTCTTTATCAGCGGGAAGGAAACTCTTTCATTAGAGGCAAAAATTTAGTCTGCACACACTCATGCTTACACACAGATTCCTCCAAGCGAGGCTGCCTTATGTGATTAAAGGTAGTGTGTATCAAGCGTTAATTACAAAATTACTGTGCTCTTCTGAGTAGTGAACAATTATCAGGCAAGCGGCACAAATATCCTCATGCCACAAGGCTGCCCTTCCTTTCCATGAGCTTTAACAATTTATTTGCAGGCCTTCAGTTGTCTATTAATTATGCATGCCTCTCTATACATTCACTGCATGCCTGAATGATTAGGTATGTGCCATATCATGAAGGTTTTGCAAGTGAGGACTGGAAATTCAAAGATACCGGGTTCCATGCTTTCCTCAAAGCCATCCCTTTGCCCATGTGCACCTTTAGTAGTAAAGACAATATTGCAGCAAAAGACCTGGGCTCCAGTCAGAATAGTCATAGGGTTCAAGAACAAGGAACTCTACTTCTCTAAGTGTTTTTATCATGGGTTGTAAGGAACTGTCCATGGCATAAATCAGGAGTTTATAATTTTAGAATCTAAAACAAATCAGACTGATGGAAAGAAAAAAAAAGTATATAATTAAAATTACAAAGAATAAAAAATTTGATTCTTTGAACCTACATTTTTTTTAAAATTTTTTTAATTATTTATTTTTTTAAATTTATTTGCGAGAGAGAGAATGAGAGACAGAGAGCACGAGAGGGAAGAGGGTCAGAGGGAGAAGCAGACTCCCCGCCGAGCAGGGAGCCCGATGCGGGGACTCGATCCCGGGACTCCAGGATCATGACCTGAGCCGAAGGCGGTCGCTCAACCAACTGAGCCACCCAGGCGCCCCATTTTTTTTTTTTTAAACTATCACACGCTCTGGCACCGTCAGTTTCAGGTGTTAGAACGAGTGACATTCTGACAGCCTGAAAAAATTATTGGGGAGCTGACAGATACTCGAAGTCCTTCTCCCCTGCAGAAGGGCCTGAACCTGCACTGTCAACTCCAGACAACTGTACCTTCCTGGCCTCTACCTAACCTTCCAGGGCTGCTGCAAAACGCACTATTAATAAATGAGTAATCCGTTTGGCATAACGGATTAAGTGACTTCAAAGGAAATTATTATTTTAGTATTTAGGAAAGAATATATAATAGCAGAAATGGACAAATACTACTTATAAAAAAACAAGAATATTTGAATTTTTAAATAGTTCCTGGAGATTTGTCATATGACCTAAAACTTATACATAATTATTGATTTTTAGGGGTCTGTGTAGGTAGGTATAAGGAGGTGACGCGCAAGGCTCTTTTATGGATACATGTCTTCAATAGCTTTCAAGCTTTAGGACGCCTTAGAATCAACTGGAAGGCTTGTTAAACCACAACAGATCTTGACGCCCCACCTCGACAGTTTCTGATTCCCTAGTTCTGAGGTGGAGACAGAAATTTACATTTCTTTTTAAAGATTTTATTTATTTATTTGAGAGAGCAAGAGAGAGCAGAAGTGGGGGGAGTGGCAGAGGGAGAGGGAGACGAAGGCTCCTAGATGAGCAGGGAGCCTGACATGGGGCTGGATCCCAGGACCTGAGCCGAAGGCAGATGTGTAACCGACTGAGCCACCCAGGCGCCCCAGGAATTTACATTTTTTAAAAAATATTTATTTGAGAGAGAGAGAGTGAGCGAGAGAGACAGCACCATGACACGGGACTCGATCCTGGAACTCCGGGATCATGACCTGAGCCAAAGGCAGTCGCTTAACCAACTGCACCACCCAGGTGCCCAGGAATTTAAATTTTTTAACATGGTCCCTGGTGCTGCTGATGCTGCTGGTCCAGAGACCACACTGGGAGAATCACTGCTATAAACATAAGCTCCATCTTTTTTTTTTTTTTTTTAAATTTTATTTATTTGACAGAGAAAGAGACAGTGAGAGAGGGAACACAAGCAGGGGGGGTGGGAGAGGGAGAAGCAGGCTTCCCGTCGAGCAGGGAGCCCGATGCGGGGCTCGATCCCAGGACCCTGGGATCATGACCTGAGCTGAAGGCAGACGCTTAATGACTGAGCCACCCAGGCGCCCCAACATAAGCTCCATCTTATCAGGAGTAAAATCTCTGTTGTTTATGTCAGTACCACCGTTGGTGCTCAATGAGCAGGTAATAAATGAACAGCACTGCCGAAAGCCATCAAAATCCTGCACACCTCTATTACAAAGAAGTTTTAACAGACCACTTTAGGGCAGAAAATCATCTAGATTTTTGGGTGCAGAAAATCATCTAGATTTTTGGGTGCAAAATGCATTCCAATGGACTCAGATGCTTCTATTAATGCAAAATACTGGTTCTCCTTGTTAACAAAATGTATTGCTACTAGATTTTTTTATTAGGTTTTTAACATTTTTATGAATTTTGCCACATTTGATTTTTGCTCTTCATTTAATGTACATTTCAGAGAATCTACTTTTCCTATTCCAACTGGGAGAGGAACATTCCCCAGATTCACTGCAAAAATAACTAATGCTTGGGTTCTTACTGTTTTTTTCTCTTTTCTTCTCATTAGAACCACTGATTCCTGTCACAAGAGTGTCCGAAGCCACCACAAACAACTTATTCTAGGTACCATGCAAAATACAAATGACTTTACATCCCCAGAATAAGTTTCATCTGACTGGCAGAGGCTGCTGTAATTCTGTGCCAGGCACACGGGAAGCCTTTTATACGTATGACTCCATTTATATCTTACAGTGAACTTTTAATGACGCCTGTTATTTCGAAGCTGCATTCTGTCTAATAAGTTGCCATCCAGCCATTTATGGACATAAGGGAAAGAAGATACAGGAATGCTAGATTTGTTGTCTCCATCTGGTTATTTTACAGATGAGAATGCTGAAGTGATTTTGTTTTCTATGATCACAAACCTGGGTGCCTGGGCTATTGGGGGAAGCCAAACATGATGTATGTGCATTAGAAGAATTGGTAAAAATGAGTGAGTTGAGCTGGATTTAAAATCTGTATCTTCTTCCTAACACAGTACTTTGTCCCCCAATCGCTTCATCTGATATGTTCAGAGTTGTGGCTTTTACTCATCCCCTACAGATGGAAGTCACACTCTTTATAGTAAAGTCGGGTAATTCTGTAAAGATCCTGGTGGAAGTAGAGAAATGGGAGTGGGGACGAGCCCATGGTGATGGTTTGTCCTTACCCCTGCTGCCCCAGGCCGAAGTGCAGCAGTGGCTGGAGCTCTCCAAGCCAGACGTGAAACCAGGCACGTTAATTCCAGACACACGCTCCAGGCAAATCACTGCATATACTTGGTTTTACCTCTCCTTCTCTACCTCCCCTGTCCTCTGGCCATGCTGTGCTATTGCAGGGGCTATGACAAGCCTCTGCTTAACAATGGGGTGGAGAAGGATTTAAGAAAGAACATCCTGGGAGCTGTATGTGAGGAAGGGATGATGTTTTTTTCTAGCAAGTGGAGGTGTCCTAGGCAAAATACTAAAGGTGACCTCCCAAGATTGCTATCCCTAGTTATTCCACCAGATGCTAATCTCAGCACCACTGTGAAGGGACTTTGCAGGTGGCATTAAGGTTTTATTTTTATTATATATATATATATTTCGATCTATTTATTTGCTTATTTATTTGCCAGAGACAGAGCAAAAGAGAGAGCACAAGTAGGCAGAGCAGCAGGCAGAGGGAGAGGGAGAAGCAGGCTCCCCACTGAGCAGGCAGCCTGATGCAGGGCTCGATCCCAGGACCCTGGAATCATGACCTGAGCTGAACGCAGCCGCTTAACCGACTGAGCCACCCAGGCGTCCTGGCATTAAGGTTTTAGAATAAACACTTATGCATGTATGTATGCATCTGTTTATTTTAGAATAAACCTGCTTTAGATGGGCAGGTTCAAAATGAGCAGATTCATGTGACCCTGAAAAGCAGAAAACTGTGCCTAGCTGAAGGGAGATGAAAAGACAGAGAGAGTGGGGTTCTCTGGGTGGCTCAGTTGGTTAGGTCTCTGACTCTTAATTTTGGCTCAGGTCATGATCTCAGGGTCGCAGGATCTAGCCTGGTTTTGGGGTCACACTCAGCGTGGAGTCTGCTGGAGATTCTCTCTCTCCCCTTTCCTTTGCCCCTCCCCCCCCACTTGCTCTTGTTCTCTCTCCCTCTCTCAAATAATAAATAAATAAATCTTTAACAAAAAGAAATAAAAAAGAAAAGACAGAGAGATGTGGCAGAAGGGGAAGTCGCTGAAGGAGAAAAAGGGCCACAAGCCAAGGAGTGCAGTGGTTCTAGAAACTGAGAGTGACTGCCAGCCAACACTCAGTGAATAGTCAGGAACCTCCATCCTATACCTGCTACAAACTAAACTGGGTCAATAACCTGAATGAGTTTGAATGCACAATCTTCACAGCACCTCACAATAAGAACCCAACCAGCTGGCAACTTGATTTTGACCTTGTGAACCTGGGAGCAGAGAAACCAGCTGAGCCAACTGGAACTTCTGGCCAACAGAAATATGAGATAATCTAAGAGTTACTACGTGTGTGATGATCAGTGCCTGCAGCATCGACAGCTAGGACAGGAGGAATGAGTGTGACCGAGGACGGCGTCAGGTCCATTTTCTCCCACAGCTCACATAGATCCTGCACACCCTCGTGTTTGAGCACAGTCAAGACAGAGGAAGAATCATCTGTATTTTGTCCATCTGTGTATCTCTGGCATCTGGTTCAGCCTTAGGCCCCTGGTACTGATATGACAGATTTATTGAATACAAATTAAGATAGTATTTAATTTTTGCTACTGAATATATATTAACACTGAATGTTACTAAACATAAATTCGCAATCTAAATTTCACATTTATATTTATATATAATTTATATATAAATTTACATATTCATATAAATATACAAATATATATAATATATAAATAAGTTTATTATATAAACATATATAAATTTACCCAGCAACCTCTGTGTGGTAGGTATTATTACACACATGAGTGAACTGAGGCAGGAACAGTTACTAACCCGTTCAATGGCCATAGCCTGGTAAGTGGCAGAGGCAAGGTTTGAATCCAGGCAGGCTAGCTGCACCACCCATGGTCAAACCCCTGTGCTCTGTTGCTATTTGCTAAGTGAATACATAGACACTGATGAGCGTCGGAGATTTTTGGCATTGGCCACTGCTCAAGTTTCCCCCACCATTTTGCAAAGTTACTCATCAGTGGCCAGCCATGGGATACACCCAAAATGTAGCTCTAGAATCTGTTGCAAATGTTATGCAAACGTTGTCTACTGCCGCTGGGAAGACGTGTCTTTGAAGTGTTAACTTTGTCTCAAATAGTGTTTCAGATATGTTCTGCTTGATCCTTTTTCAAATTGAGGAAATTTCCAGTTATGGCTTTGATGACTGCTTCATCTAATTATTCTCTTTCACTTTAGGAAGAATTTTTCTAAACATGAGGTTCAACCTGTTTTTCTTACTACTCTTATTTAAAGGGATATTTATATTTTACTAATTACTCTATGTGAGTTTTTGTGTAGTATCTGAGATACTTGTGGTGAATCAAACTGGATCTGTGATTTTTATTTTTAATCCATGGGTGGCAGCATGTCAAGTCCATATCTCCAGGTCTGTGTGCTTCACCTTTCCAAAACAGACTTCACGGTTTCTCTTATTTCCCAACATTTCTTTGCCTGTTCTGTTCACTTGGGTTTCTCAAAAATGAAATTTATCCTTGATTCCTGTCTTCCCTTCATATCTCACATCATACACTCAGAAGATCCTTGTTTTATTGGAAAAACATGCCCAGAATCCACTCACTTTTCTTGTCTTGACCAAAGGTGCTTCCTGCTACAGGACCCATACTGTGGACGGGGATGAAAAGGCGAGTGGGAATGCAGTCTTCTCTAGTGACTTCACCATGTGGCCAACATTGTCCTGGGGACCTAGAGGCTGAACCGATGGGAGCTCGATTCCACTGTTTCCTCACAGACCAATTGCCCATCTTGCCTGTGCTACCTCCTTCATTCCATTCCTTTGATCTATTCTCCCTCTTTTCTCTCTCCTACCTTCCCATTTTCTCTATTCATTCCTAATTTGCCCCACCTTTATGTTGTGTTTTAGTTTATTCCGTGCATTTTTTTAAGTTTTTTTTTTATTATGTTATGTTAATCACATCATTACATTACATCATTAGTTTCTGATGTAGTGTTCCATGATTCATTGTTTGCATATAACACCCAGTGTCTCCATTCAGTACGTGCCCTCTTTAATACCCATCACCAGTATTCCTTGCATTTTTATAAAACAATATCTAAATCACATAATTTTATATTTCCTGACTATTTAGAGCCCACGTTCAGAAGTCTAAGTAACTACATTATCCTGTGTGTGGTCCAAGAAGCCTATATCTGGCAGGTAAACGTCTTCTTTTACATTTATTGCTTCCAAAAATATTTTCCCTAAACTTAGATAAAAGAAGTGAAGAAGGTCCCCTCAGTAAGCAGTAGACTGTCAAGCACAGATTCCCCTACTGACATTTTCTTTTCCTTTTCTTGGGGTAGGATATGACACAGGTATGAAAAGTAACCATTGCCAAAGTGAACTAATGAGTATATTAATATTTATAAGGTGATCATTAAAGCATTAACTCTAATTTGAATGATAATGCTGTGGGCAGACTTGCCACTGTACTCATTTCCATGCTCAGACTTGATCCCTGCAAAAAACATTGCCCAAACCAACTCCCTCTTCAACTGAACATGATGAACAAAGAAGGTTGCTAATCACTGCTGGAGCATGATCTTGAATTGATTGCACTGTGGGAAGACAGTCTTGCTTTTATATATTGCCACTGTTTGCTTAAAACCTAGGACATTAAAGAGAGCGAGAAAGAGAAATATACACTGCACTTTCACTGTAACATGCTTACTGGAAATCCTCATCTCAGAAAACGGTTCGAATAATGAAAAAAAGTGAGACTTTGATGACATAAAGCAATTCATTGTAGAAATACGTGACAGAAGTGTTAAAATAACTTGAAGTGTTATTTAATTATTGGTTCACTTAAGTTATGTATTACAATAATAGCTGTTGCATGTGGCATCGTTATTTTAAATTACTAGTGGTATAAACACATTTTTATGGGCCCATAAAAAAGTAAATTCCTTGTACCAGCAGTTATTAAAACTAGTACTATCCTGTACTTCTTATATATTTTTGAACTGCATTGGAAAACAATTGCAATCGAGTATATTTATTCAAAGTAATATTTTCAATTTTTGTGGTATTTGATAATAAACTCTTGCTTGGCCGGTTCTTTTGATAAGAATACTGTGCATCTGAGATCCAAGTTTACTGTCTTCAGTGCATATTGCTCATCATTAAAATCAAGATGGTGATTTCTCACTTGCTGTTGTGAAAATTAAATGCTTACAAATACATAAAGCGTCTAACAGTGCTTGGAATATAAAGGTTATCACCGATCTTGCCCATCACCATCATGATCGTTATAACTGTTAGTAGTCGTTCTATATTAATTCTATATGAATGTTTATTTCCTACCTCAACTTTTAATGTTTTCTTTATCTTGGCTGCAACTACATTTCTCTCAAATCTGCTTGAAAGCAGAAATCATCTATTCTGCCATTGTACCTGGCACCTCGGACTGTCCTGAGCATACGGAACATGGTCAATTTAATTCAGCTCATCAGACATTCATATTAGATTTGACCATGGTGTGTTTAAAAGAAAGCTCAAGCTTCCGATGGCAGTGCCATGCTACATGGTGTCTTCCCTTCTGTTTTGCTGATATGATCAGCAGATGAAAGTGGGTGCAGTCAGAAGCATGGATAAAGCCACTTTGGTAGTGACCTTCCTCACATCTTTTATCCCCCTTCCGACTTAACCTTACTCTCGCTCTATCTCACATCCCCGTGCCCTGTTACTGACCCTTTCTCTTCTCTGTTCCTCTTTCCAGGCTGCAATAAATTTCTGGAAATGTGCTGATATTCATACTTTCTAAATTAAATTGAGCTTTACTCTACCTCAGCGATTGTAATAATAACAAAATGGCAGAAAGAGTTTCTTCTTATCACTCTTTCCCTTCGGGGTCTAGGAAGTGATAAGGTATCAAAGAAATACAGATAGATATCCCCAAGAATATTCATGTAAGTTGTGTGAATGTTGTGCAGTGTGGGCGTTACAATGATGATGATAATAATGTCTATTAATTATTGATCATTTGCCAGACATTTTGATATATAATGCATATTATCTAGTCCATTTCCATAATAACACCTTGTAAGATGGATATTATTATTCAGTTCAGAAAGGTTAAATCACTTGCCCAAAGTCATATGACTAATTAGGAGGCAGAGTTGGGATTTAGAGCACAAGTCACTTTAATTTCAAAGTTCAATTTCCTCCTACTCTGCTGTCTTGCACATCTATTTTGGGTTGTTATTTGTTTTAATACTTTTACACTTTTGTATGTCTTTAATTTTATTACTTCAATTGTACTTCTAATCACATACTTGGCTGATTCTAACTTTTTGTTTAATTTTAATTTTTTTTTAAAGATTTTTTTTTTTTTATTCATGAGAGACAGAGCGAGAGAGAAAGGCAGAGGGAGAAGTAGGCTCCCAAGGAGCAGGGAGCCCGATGTGGGACTCGATCCCAGGACCCCGAGATCATGACCTGAGCCGAAGGCAGATGCTTAACCATCTGAGCCACCCAGGCGCCCTGTTTTATTTTAAATTAAGACTTTATATTTTTAGAGCAGTTTAAGTAAGGTTCACAGCAAAATTGAAGAGGTACAGAGATTTCTCAAATACCTCCCACCTCCACACATGCACAGGTTGCCCCAACTTCAACCTCCCCCACCAGAGCTGTAGGCATATCTGTTATAACTGGTGAATCTACCTTGACACATAGTCAAAGTCCACAGTTCATATTAACTTCGCTTTATTTGGAAATTCAGAAGATTCAGTTGTGATATTCTTCTCTATTGTTATCTACCTATCTATCCATCTATGAACATCATCAATCATCATTTATCTATAATTTCCTTCATGTTGTTGTAGAAAAATGAACACCCTCCCTCATTTTTTTAATGACTCTGACTCCTCCACCCTGAGTATGAAGGTGTGAATGGCCTCACTTGAGTGCTGTCCTCAATTTTTTCACCTGGGTTTGATTGTTTTTTTTTTTTTTTTTTGAAATTTTTAAAAATCTTATTATGTTATGTTAATCACCATACATTACATCATTAGTCTTTTAAAATTCAGCAGTGTCTGAAAAAATCCTCGGTCCATGTCTTAGGCTCCAAACTCCGTTTCATATTTTCTGGAAGATACCTCCAGCCAACTGTCTCTGATTCCACACACATTATTTCTCCCCTTTCCTAATCAGGTAATACCACTCCTCCCAGTAACTTTTGAGTCATCTTGCCCTGTCTTTCTTCCCTGGAAGCACTATTTGATCTGCCACCAAACCTGGATAATTTTCCTTTTGTTATTTTTTTAAAGATTTATTTATTTGAGAGAGAGAGAGAGAGAGAGAGAATGCAGGGGGGACGGCAGAGGGAGAGGGAGAGAGAAACCCAAGCTGACTCCACGCTGAGCGTAGACCCTGTCTATCTCTTCCTCTTAATTTCCATGATTATTTACCTATTTTATCATAATTTGGAAAAATCCTTTTAACAACCTTCCAGCTGATATCTCTGCCCCCTTCTTCCTGTGTCACAGATAGGATTTACTCTTTCTCTGCTGACCTCTAGCTCCAACTTCTTGTTCCCGTTTTATCCCCTGACCTTCTCTTTATCTCCCACTTAACCTTACTCTTTCTACGCTGTATTTTGCTTGGAAAATATTTGGCCCTTTTAAACTCAAATTTTTCTTTTTTTTTAAAGATTTTATTTATTTTTTAGAGAGCAAGCGAGAGAGAAACAGCATGAGAGGGGAGAGGGTCAGAGGGAGAAGCAGGCTCCCCACTGAGCCGGGAGCCTGATGTGGGACTCGATCCCAGGACCCTGGGATCATGACCTGAGCCGAAGGCAGACGATTAACCATCTGAGCCACCCAGGTGCCCTAAATTTTTCTTTTCTGTGATGTTCATCTTTTTTCTATGTCTGTTGAAATTGTCAGCCATTCTTCAACATTTGTGTCAAGTATTGCCTCCCTAAATTATTTACCTATCTGCCAAGTAGAATTCAAATTTCTCTCCACCATGATTCTGCAGTGATTTGCACATAGATTCCAATATTACAGCAACATTTTGTTATCATTTGATTTGCACACTTAGACTGTAAGTCTAAAAATAAGGCAAGTCTTCTCATTTTCTTTCTCAAGAAGATAAACACAGGTTGAATCACACACTTGATACTCAATAATTGCCAGTAACTTAAAGTACAGACCCTGGGAATCAATCATCTTGTACATAATATTTTACAGTACAAAACACCTCTATAGTGACATTTATTCCCTGCCCACTCTCGCTCCCTTCCTACTCCAGTGCACAAATAGGAGAAATCACAGGCTTTACATGCATTTCAATTCCACCTGCACAATTTAACAGCTAGTGATGTGGGGCCAAATTATTCAACTCCCTGGAGTGATGATGTCTTCACCCAAGAGCTGGAAATTTGGTTGTTCTCAGGATTAATGAGATGATATATGTGACCTGTCTTAAGGGACATGACATGTATATCATGCTATGGAATCATGCCTTTCCTTCCTTTTGGCCTTCCCTATTCATTTAAAAATCCAGTTCCATATCACTATTAAATACTGAAGCTTTCTTAATCAGAAATTCTGATTTTCTGTCTTTATTTTCTAGTGTTTTATATTTGACAATTTGATCCTGGTCCCTTAGAAGGCATATTCCATGAATTATTGTTAAATTTTCTTTTTTTTTGATAAAAGAATTATTTATTTATTTGAGAAAGAGAGAGAGAGAGGAAGAGAGCCAGCACGAGTGGGGGGAGGGGCAGAGGAATAGAGAGAATCTCAGGTAGGCTCCCAGCCGAGCACAGAGCCTGATGTGGGGGCTCAATCTCATAATCCTGAGATCATGACCTGAGCGGAAACAAGAGTTGGATGCTTAATCAACTGAGCCACCCAGGTGTCCCACCATTTTCATGCTTGATCAGCATTACTGGAAGATGACATCATGGGCTGGCTTCCTCTTTTATCCCATTAGCAACATATATTGAGCACTGATTTCTAGAAAATGAATTGAAAAGAGATGATATTTTTCTCTTTAATTATTTTTAAAAAGATACTTGTTTCATTCTGAAATATTTATATCATTCCTAAATTCAAAGAGAAAATCAGGCTTGTATAAAGTATATTTAATGAGAATAAGTGAATACACCCTCAAAATAATAGTGATAAACAATTTTTGTTGTCCACTTTCACTGGTTGAAGAAATAAACTTGCAGTTATAAGAGGAATATGTTCTGGGGATCTATGTACAACATGGTAACTATACTTAATTGTACTGTACTTTATACTTGAAAGTTGCTAAGAGAGTAGATATTAAATGTTCTTACCAAATCAACAATAACAACGAAATGTAATTATATGAGGTGATGGATGTATCAACCTTATTGTAATCATTTTGCAAAATATACATGTATCAAATCATCACACTGCATACTTTAAACTTACACAGTGTTGTATGTCAATTATATCTCAAGCAGAAAAATTTAAAAATAAAAAGCAAGTAAGAAAAAAACCAAATCTGAGACAAGTATCAGAGTAAGTTGCTTTTATTAAAAATGTGTAAGTTTGAGGGCGCCTGGGTGGCTCATATGGTTAAGCATCTGCCTTTGGCTCGGGTCATGATCCCAGAGTCCTGGGATCGAGCCCTGTATCGGGCTCCTGGCTCGGTGGGGAGCCTGCTTCTCCCTCTCCCTCTGCCTCTCCCGCACTGCTCATGCTCTCTCTATCTCTGTGTCTCAAATGAATAAATAAAATCTTTAAAAAAAAATGTGTAAGTCTGAAGGCAATGTGTAAGTTTGAAGGTAAAGTCAAAATAATATGTTAGAATATAGTGGCCCACTGTGATTTCTGACTTAACCAGAAGATAGATTCCTAAGTTTTATCCTTCATGATGATAGAGCTATAGTTTATTAAGTGCTCAGCAGGTATTTTAATTCACTTCCTCATTTCATCCTAATAAAAACCTAACAAAAATCCTATGAGGTGGGTGCTGTCATTACCCTACTTTTATGGAGAAGGCATAGTCAGTGTAAATAACTTGCCCAAGGTCACAGAGGTAGTAAGTGATGATGCGGGACCTTGAGCTCAGGTTGACCTCAAATGCCATGCCCACAGCAGCACTGTACTCTTCTTACTCTGACTTACATTTGCTTAGTAGCCTTCTGACCTTCCTATCCTTTTATGTCATAAGAGGCAACTTAAAAACAAAAAACAGATGGTAGTAAGTGCCAAATGTCCAAACTGGCTCCAGTATCAAAGTGAAGCCAACTAGTTTCACAGAATGAATCTTGAAACAGTGTTGGGGATGATGGTTATGCTCTCAGTTTACTCCATCATCTGATTCATAATGCAGTAGAAATGTCGCTACAGGCCATTGAGGCTGAAAGGCCGTGGATATCATATAGTCCAGCCCCTTAATTTTATAGAAGAGGAAATTGAGGCCCACAAAGGTTAAACGATTCGCCTAAATGACTTTCAATGAACAATAGCAAGAAAAATTACGATTGCAAACATGTAGTATTTCAGGTTTATGATGGGTTTTTGTGGGCTTGCTTGGGAATATAGCTATTATTTATATCATTGCTTTTGCAGAAAAGTATATGGTAAGAAGTTCAAAATACCTACTACAACTTCATGTACTAAGGGAATGAAATAAAAGCTGAGGAGCTGAGGCAGGATTAGAAGACTAAGCAAAAAAGAAATAGGTAGGTTCAGAAATGGGTGTTTACAGTGAGTGACTAATGTGCCATAACTAGCCATAAGCACATTGTTTTTTTCCAATGACTAAGTGAAGTTAAAAAAAAAAAAAAAAAAAAAGGCCCGAACTTGACAAAGTTCTTGGGAAAACAACAGACCAGAGCAAAAAATACATTTTTCAAAGATGGAGTTCCTACGAACATTCTAGACTTCTTGCAACAAGAGAGACTGTAAATCTAAATTAATTTACTCATATTTAAATTTAATTTACAGTGAGTGTTTCTTACCAGGTGGAAGGTATATGTGTATTTGGATGTACATTATATCATATACTCCATTTCTGATCTGTGTTTCATTTATAAGCCTATTAATTTAAAACCCCACTTATAATTTCATATATCGTTTCCCTTAAACAAGTTTATTTTTAGCTAAGAAACAAGGGAATTAATTGTTCAAGCACTTGCTACTCTTAGCATTTACAGCATTAATGGGAGGAAGGAGAGAACCACAGGAGAACAAAACCGCCAGGGCACATCCAGGAGTGTATGTTGATGTGGTGAGTGCTCCTGGTCCAAAAAATGATGTGAATGGCCCAAAGGAGACTGCACCCTGACCTCTTCTCCTACAAAGCCTTAAGCCGGAGATGTTCTGTTACTGCCTTTGTGGGATTAGTAATGGCTCCTTCGCCTGCCTCCCCTACTGCAGGTAATGGCTAACCCATGCAATTACCTTCTTTTGTCTTCTCAGAGTTCAAGGTAAATTATTTCCACCTCTTTGCAGGGGGCATTTGAAACTGAAGTTATTTTTAGGGAGAAATACATTTTTTTCATGCAAGATGCAGAAGTTGTTGCTCCTCAGGCAGCTGAGAGAAAATGAAAGGCACTTCAAGTCTTTTTAAAAGGCAGATTTTGATGTTTAGCTTGAGATCAAAGAGGAACTCAGGAGAGGAGGGAAAATAGAGGGTAGACCAGAACATACAACACTGAAGCCTTTGAAGGCACTGCCATTACATTTCTGATCTTTGAACTTGGCAACTTATTTCACGAAGATGAGTTGAATCCCTTGCAATTGTGAAGCTAATAACCAGGTAGCTGGAGTGCTATGTACCAACATTCAGAACAAGAAGGCTGCGTTCTTGAACATTATTAATGCAGACACGCTTTTGCTTACACCTGTAAACACACTGAAACCAATAAAACACTTTCTAGTATTGATGGAGTCAAAAGTCACGACTTTTGGAGGGGAGGGGGATGGATATCTTGCAGTTCTTTTATTAAACGCTCAACTCTGGACTCCATCTACTTGGATTTGACTTCCGGTATCTCTGCTTCTTAGCTGTGAAAGCTTAGGCAACTTATTTAACTTCTCTGTCCTGAAATTTACTCATGGATTAAAAAAAAAAAAAGGTTAATAGGATTAGGGCTGGTTTTGAAAGGTGGTTGTGAGGATAAATGAGATAAGTGGCTGCCATATCGTAAGTTCTGAATAAATATCAGGTATTATTATTCATTACATTCTGTAGCAAGATGACTTTCTTTTTGAGTGACTTTATTTTTCAATAGTGTTACAGATAAAGCTGTTCAACACTTATTTCATTACCCAAACATACTCAGCTGAACATAGAGTTTAAGCTATACTTCCATACTACATTACTTACAAGTGGTGGTTTATATCTAACAGAGATCCTGGTTTCTAAGAGTGTTGACACCATGGATGCCTCTTGTTACGGAGAGGAAATTGATTCCTTCCCTCTCTGTGCTTCTCTAATTTGAAGTGGGGGAAAAAAAAACAGAAGTTTTGGCATAGAGGCAGGTTATTGTGGGCTCTTCCTTATTCGCCATCAGTCAGTGAGATCACTGTAGTTTCTCAGCACCTGGTATTGATCTCAATTACATCCCGACTGTTTCCTAAATTTATCCTACCTGAAGCGGTAGAGACTGGAAATCCATCACATTTTATTGCCTTGACTATGGAGACACCCACAAGATACAATTGCAAAGAATGTGCACGATGTCAGGTATTCCATAGTGCAGTTTTATTCCACAGGAAAAGAAATGACTGTGAGAAGAGCACATATTTTAATCCCTCCCATCTCTGGTTTCACCTTTGCTTGGTCCAGACGTATTTATCATCTGCTAGTATGTTAATGTGTGGTTTTTCCTCTATATTTTCTCTGTAAGTGGCCCTGCCAACACAATAGATACTGATGAGATTCTTAAAAATCATGGTAAATATTTAAGGAAAAAGGAAGGATCTGGGACTCTGATATTCACCAAGTGCTAAGAAGAAAAAATGATTTTTTTCCATGTGTTTTTTAAGTACTTGAGCCAATTTTGATCGAAACCTATAAATTTGGGGTGATGGTATGATTTATCCAATTTGTGTGTAATCTGTTAAACATGGACACTAGGACTTTGATTTGGATGCAAGTGTAAACTTGATGTATCATTATAGTATAGTACTTTGAAAAGTCTCAAAATGTAGAAATTCAAATAATATTGCCTATAAAATAATCCTCTTGGATATTCTATGATAAATTTTGACCCATGCCTTTTAAGTTTTATACTGGATAAATGTTTTTATGAGCCATGTGAAAATATTATTTTCAAGCAAATCTTAATTTGACTAAAATTTGTTCTATTCCTTTAGATTCTCTATTTCTGTAGCTTATATTTGACTTTGGTTATATTCATAAATCACATTCAGTCTCAGTGGATGAAGATTTTTCTACCACTGTCTATACACAAAATAATGTGCTATAGAGTCTGAAAGCAATTCCAAGAGAGGCAGTCCAGTAATTTTTTGGTCAATGGTGACATTACTGAAATAACGGAATAGCTTTTGAAGGTGACTATTGTGTTAAAGGGGGGAAAAGTCACTTGAGCATATACATTTGGGAAGAGTTGTTAAAAATATCAGTGTCAGTGCACCTAGACCTCTCAAGCTCCCTTTAAAACATAATAATCCATTTCTAAAATAGGATAGACCTCTGAGTTCTAACAAAAAGTAAAATTATTATTGTTCAGGCACTACATTGCTACTGAAAACAGTACTTCCACTAATAGTCCAAGATGTAAAAATATATATATATATTTTTTTTAGTTTTTAGTACCAAACAGACAAAATGTTTGCTGAGTGCCAAAATATCAAGGACATTATCTTAGGCACTATTTCAGGGAAGGAGAGACATTAATTCTTTTGGGAAAACAACTTTGATTTTCCAAACTTACGTTCTCCCACCTTCAACCCTAATTGCACCCTGTATAAACTTCTGTTTTGTCACTTATCTCAAAGTATTTAAATTATTTGTTTAGATTTCTGCCTATCCCGCTTGACCTGGGGTCTTTCAGAACATGGATGATATTGTGGTATTGGCAGGATCATACACAATGCCAAGCCCATAGTAGATCCTTCATAGATATTTGATAAATGAATAAATAAATGGTTCACTGAAAGCAAACTATTTGAGCCAATTTATGTTTACTTTCAAAGACAAGAATAATAAAAATGTATCACCGAAGGAATATGGAAAATAGAATTCTAGTATTTTCTTTGTTGTAAATTCATAGTCACGACATTCTTTGAAATTAAATGATCCACATCTGTGATAAGAAGTGGCCTGTTCTTGAGGTGAAGTAATTTGCCCTATAGCTCACAGGAACTTTGAGAGAGAAAATGAAAAAAGATATTTAGACACCTTGAGGGCTTTCTGATCCCAGTTTTGACATGTTAAGAGCTTGGAAGTCATCATTCTTATCCTTAAAGTGAGTAAATTTAAATAAAATGAAAAGCAATGGCTTCTCTTATTTTTCAGGGATCTGGGTTCCCAGGGCAAGACACCACCTCACAATCTGGAGAGACAGGTGGATGCGGAAAGTCAAAGTCAAGATTTGCCTCCCTGGAGCAGAAGCTGCTGGAGCCATAAACTGGTAGGAAAACCGAGACAGCAATCTTGACAAATTGCGGGGAGCTGAGTGTGAACTCCTTTGAGATGAGAAATCTCAGGCAGGGAGCTGAAGTCTTGGAGCGCTCGCCCGTTTCATGGGTTTGCCTCTAGGAACTCCACTAGGTTCTAATAGTGAAGATCCCAGTAATCTCCCCTCCTTGACCTAGCAGAGGATTGGAAAAGAAATCATTGTAAAATGCACCCAGAGTGCTCTCCATCACAAAGGCCTACTTTCTGGGGGGAAAAGACTTAAAGCCTTATCCCAGTTGGGAAGGATATTCTTCCCATTCTGGACTCCCCTAGCTTTCCTGCTTCACAGGAGAAAGAGCTCTACCTCTGGAGAAACAGGTGTGACAAGTCTGAGGCAGAGGCTCTCTGAAAACGGAAATTTAATCCTAACATAACAGAAATCCTCCCCCCTTCACACATTGCTACCAAACAAAGGAGACTCAAGTCTGGTAAGTGTGCACCACAGCAAGATGCAGACTGTCCCTCAGAAGGAGAGCTGAGGGAAATTCAGAGTCAAGGAGGAGAGAAAGAAGATGACACTAGAGGAATGTGAAACTTCTGACACTCACAGGTTCAACCAACATTTAACACAGCCCGATTCTTAGCCAGACTGACGTAGATCCTTACCCCAAAGGTCTATTTACCTCAGTTCTTATTACTCAATATAAAATGACCAGCTTTCAACCAAAAAAAAAAAAATTATAAATAATGCTGGAAGGAGAGAAAAAAAAATATACTCTCAAGAGATAAAATAAATCTCAGAACCAGACTCAGGATATAGGTATCAGAATTATCAGAAAATTTAAAATAACTATGATTGGTATCTTAAGGGCTGTACTGGGAAAAAGCATATAACAAGAAGAGATGTATAATATAAGCAGAGAAATGGAAACTCTCAGAATCAAAAAGAAATGCTACAAATAAAACATACTGCAACAAAGAATGCCTTCAGTGGGTGCACCAGTAAACTTAGTATAACCCAGGAAAGAATCAGCGAGCTTAAAAATATATAAATGGGCATGTCCCACATGAAATACAAAGAGAAAAATAAGTGAAGAAAAAACAGAATAGGATATTTAAAAACTGTGGGGCACATTTCAAAAGGTGTAACATATGTTTAGTTAAATTGCCAGAAGGATAAGGAAAAATAGAACAGAGAAGAAAAAATTATTTAAAGTAGTAATAGCTGAGATTATTCTGAAATTAATGACAGACATCAAGGAAGAGATTCAGGAAGCTCAGAGAACACCAGGCAAGCTAATACCGACAACTATATCTAGGAATCATTTTCAAACTGTAGAAAACCAAAGACAAAGAGAAATATATTGAAAGAAGCCAGTAAAGAAACAATAACAAACACCAATATATAATTATATATAGTGAGATTATCTGTCCAAAGTTAAAGAGAAGTAAAGACTTGTCCGAAAAACAAAATCTGATGGAATTCATCGCCAGCAGACCTGTCCTACAAGGGGCATTAAAAGAAAATTTTCAGGGACAAGGAAAATGATAGAGGCAGAAGCTCAGATGTATAAAAGAAAGCATCAAGGAAGGGATAAATGATAGTATAAATTAAAACCGACATATTTTAGTTTTCATTCTTAATTGATGTAAAGAATAACCATTTGAAGTAATGATAGCAACAATGTATTGGGTGATAAAAGCATCTGGATAAGTGAAATGAAGAGACAGCGATATCTTAAGGAATAGGAGGGAAAAATCAGGAATACTTTGTTACGAGGGTACCTGCACTACCCTAGAAGTGGTATAGCATCACTTGAAAGTAGAGATATATTAGTTAATGTATATTGGAAATTCTAAAGTGATAACTATAGCCTTTCTTAAGTATAAGTGATATGCCAAAAGGGCTATTAAAATAAAAACAGATACACTCAGAAGTAATGATAATAATCATGTTTTATCACCTATCTGGGCATCCTTTATCTGGTCAAGTTGACCCATGCAACCAACCATTCCAATCCACAACTCCTGGAGGCCTGGACACTGGGAGTGAAGACCTGGGGAACCCAGGAACTAAACAAAAAAATATAAGATGAAGTCCTTCTTTTCTAGTAGTTGAAATGGTAGTCCTTGATCTGCTGTCCCCGCATCTCTGTGAAGACTATGAATGAACACTGTGTAGAATACATGAGTAGAATACTTCACACATCTATGTATTTCTCAATGTGTAGAGGTGGCTGAAATTAATTCAATCTACACTCATTCAGAAGTGTTACTGAATTTATACTATCATCACATATTTTCTCAATGTGAATTAAAACTGTAATTACTAACATGTTGGAGATCCCCAAAAGTTTAGCCATTCTCAAAAATACAAAGTCCAGAGCATAGTGCATAGAATGAGAATTATACAAACATCATAAAGCCAACAGGCTCTCATTCAGCCAATATAATAATACCAACATGTTTGAGAAGAAGTAAAGGGGTATGAGGTATTGTGGTGTTATGCAGGGAGTTTTGAAATTAATTTTTATTGTGCAACTATTTATTCAATAACAATAAAATAATTTGAAGTGTTTGTGCTGAAAACCTTTTCTGGATGCCCACACCTTGGCTTACTAGCCTTATGTAATTAGGTGAGCCTTTAATCCATTCTATCAGTGTCCCCATTAGTTAGATGGGATAATATCACTTTCCTTACATTAATTACTATCATATACATATTAGGAGTTGTATAGATATTAGGGTGTCATATGCCTGCAAAATAGCCATTCATATGAATTTTTGGCTAACTTGTTTTAACTGATATAATCTTTATCCTTTTTTTTTTTTTTTTAAGATTCTATTTATTTATTTGACAGAGAGATTGAGAGAGAAAGAACAACAGGCAGAGGGGCAGGTAGAGGGAGAGGGGGAAGCAGGCTCCCCATGAGCAGGGAGCCCGATATGGGGCTTAAGCCCATATCCCCGGGATCATGACCTGAGCTGAAGACAGCCACTTAACCAACTGAGCCACCCAGGTGCCCCAATTTTTATCCTTCTATTATAAACATGTTAAAAATAATTTTTGGATGTGTATTATAACATAAAGCAGGCACGATTTAGCTAAAAATTACAACTAACATGAGAAGAGAGAAAATAAAGAATGAAGAAGATGGGAATAACCCGAATTGGGTTAGACATCATTTGCTATCTCAATTTTCATTCCCCAGCTCTCCAAGGTTCATGCCACTCTACATAGAAAAGGGTTTTCTTTTTTCTTCATGGCTTGGGGGAAGGTAGCAGGAATAAACTATAAGGATTGCTTACTTAGAATCTAGGGGCTAATAAAATCGAATTATGCCCGTGTGTTTAATAAAAGCTTCTATTCTATTCCTTCAACAATTCTTTATTAAGTACCTACTATGTATCAAGCCCTGGAGACACCAGCAGACTAAATGGGTAAATATTTGTGGAGTTTACATTTTACTAGGAGAAGGGAGACAATAAACAAGTAAACTAAAAAGTACACAACCAAATGGTGCCATGAAGGAAAATTAAGTGGGATAACACATAGAAAATAATGGGGTAGGGGGAGAGACAGTTTTTTAAAATAGGATAGTCAGAAAGGCATTTGCTAGGTGTTCTCCACTTGAAAGGAGACCAGAGGGTGAGGGAAGCAGCCACATCTGGGCAGAAGTAATCAGGTAGCCGGAACAGGGAGTTCAGAGGTCCTTGGTAAACACCAGCTTGCTGTGTCTGAGGAACAGCAGGAAGGCCAGGGAGGCTGGAGAAGAGTGAGCAGCAGGGTTGATTTATTTAAAGTGAAATAAACAGAGTTTCCAGGGCCAGGATCGTATGCATGCATCTTTTAAATCATAGCAGGTTTTTATTCCTATTGAGATGGGAAGTCACCAGGAGGGTAGCCAGGGAGTTTGACCTGCATGGAGTTGTAGAGATACTTCATCGATCATGGCATCCTTAGGGATAAGACAGACAGGCAGGGAATCATGGAGAGTGCTGCTTAATATTTATAAAACAAACAAACAAACAAATACAAATCAAGAGTGGAACAACAGTAGGGTAAGTCTGGTCACCCCAATTAAAAAAATTAAGACTCTCCCTTCTTCATCCTCAGATCCAAATCAATATTCAGATCCAGAATCCATGGCCAGAGGAGGTAGCCAGGTCTCTAGGAGGAGGAACTTTCATGACCATAGTAAGTGAGGATTCTCCCAGTTTTGCTACAAACTGCCCACAACCATTTACTCAGTGGAGAAAGGGTAATAACTAGATATCTGGGCATTTTGTTGACTACTGGTTACAAAATCTGGTAACAAGATTTGGGACCTGGAGTCCCAAAGTATCATCATGAACCCCCTTCTATTAAAGTGGGGTCTTATGAATACATGACTAAAGTCCACTGACAGTTGGGCCCAGTATGTCCACCCGTCAATGATACTTTCTCCAGTCTCTGACAATATAATTGTCAGAACTGATATACCTGGCATTTGGTGAAGCCACCATATTGGTTCTCTATCCTGTCAGATAAGCATTATTAGAATGGACAGGCCAAGTGGAGAATAATCCTCCTCACCTCCCAACTCCCACCCAGCCAAGATAGTAAATTAAAAAAAAACAAAACAAAAAACACCAAAAAACAAAAAATAACTATATTGTATCCATGGAGGATAGCAACCACAAACACATAAATGATGCAGGGGTGTTAGATAGTGTTATTATATCTTAATTTGTTCTACAAAGAAACTGAACGAATCCTGGTGAACAACTGTAAGCTACTGCAGACTTAACCAAGCATAAGGCCTGATCAAGCTGCTTTGCCAGATGCAGTATCATTATTAGAGAAGATTAAAGAGGTCTCAGATACAGTATGTGGCCATTGGTTTGGTGAATATCCAAAGGTACGAAGTCTCATAGAGTGCTAAAATGGCCTTATAATGGCTCAGCTGAAACACTAACTTAAAAGTAACACTTTGATAGAATAGGTGTCATCCTTCAGGATGCAGTTTATGTATCAAATCCAAGATTTCAACATGGGACAATGTTCTCAACAGGATCCAGGGACCATGAGGTGGATGGAAGCAGAAGTAGCCAACTAACCATGACTCCACATTATGCTCTAAGGGATTTTGTGCAACTTGGAATTCTGCAGGATTGTGGGTCCTGGCCTCCAAAAGGGGTACACTCCTACTTCTCGTACAAAATACCGGGTATTGGGTGGCTTAAACAACAGAAATCCATTTTCTCACAGCTCTGGAGGGTTGAAGTCTGTGCTCAAAGTGCCATCAGGATTGCTTTCTGTTGAAAATTCTCTTCTTGGCTTATAGGCAGCTGCCTTCTTACTGTATCCTCACACGGTCTCTTCTTTGTATGATAGAGGGAGACAAAGCTATCTCTCTGGTGTCTCCTCCTCTTCTTAAAAATATATCAGTCCTATTAGATCAGGGTCCTACCTTAAGACCTCACTTAACCTTAGTTACCTCCTTATAGTCCCTATCTCCAAATACAGTCACATTGGAGGTTAAAGCTTCAACCTCTGAATTTGGGGGGAGCACAATCTTGTCCATAACACCTGCCATAGGAGACATCAAAGTTCTTTTTTTTTTTTTAAGATTTTATTTATTTATTTGACAGAGAGGAGAGCACAAACAGGGGGAGCAGCAAGCAGAGGGAGAGAGAGAAGCAGATTCCCCGCTGAGCAGGGAGCCTGATGTGGGACTCAATCCCAGGACCCTGGGACCATGACCCGAGCTGAAGGCTGATGCTTAACCGACTGAACCACCCAGGCACCCCAAAATTCTAACTAAATTACAAATTATGGTTGTTCCCAGGGCGCTTTAGACTCATTGTGTCCAGACACCTACAGGCAAGAAGGAGTCACCCAAATGATTTGAGTAATTGATCCCAATCATCAAGAGAAGGAGACTTTTAATCAATGTTAGAGTTTAAAATACAAGTTAAACCCTGGTCATCCAGTTAGCTCCTACAATATGCCCTTGCCTCATGGTGACTACAAATAGACCCCGGATGAAAAAAGGGGTGCTTATGAGCACCCTCACTTGAGAAGCAAAATATCAGATGTTATACCTGTATATAAAATGTAGAATCCTCAAATATACAAGAATGTGCATTGCAGCATGATTTTTGGTGGTAAGGAGTTGGAAACAACTTGGGATTACATCCTTGCTAAGAGAAGAGAGAGGAAAAATGTGTTAGGTGTACCCCATGGAGCAATATGAAACACCTAGATTCAGCAGCGGATTATGTGAGCACAAAGTAAATTGGATAGATTTTAACAATATAATGTTTATTGAAAAAAGTAAAGAAATGAATAAGATAGTCAATATAATAGTAATGATTTAATAGTGAATAGTAATTGTAATAGTAAAAACTAAAGACATTTGCCCACCAAAAGACAATGCACATTTTGGAAGAACACAAATACACAGACACACAGACACACACAAGACATTAGCGTGGTGGCCTGTTGTTTGTGAGGTTGGGAGGGGAACAGGTGTGTGTTTAGGGATGAAAGGAAGAAAGAAGTGAGGGACAGGGAAACTGAAACAACATTCATGCCTACTGACTACATTCCAGCAATACATCTTTATGTACCCAACACCCCTATCTACTCCAATAAGTGCTGCTTCTAAAGCATCCTTTATTCCAACACTTGCAACATTTAAGTTCATGGTGGACTGAGCTACCTGGCAGTGCTAGACATCTCTACACATTTTCCAGATGAATAACTGGATTTAGGCAATGACTCTCTACATCCTGCTTCACCAACTGCTTATCATCCACTTCACACGCTTTCGTACAGACTGTTGACCTGTCACTTGGCTTTGGTTTTGTGCTCACAACTCTTTCATTCCCTCATTCTTTCCCAGTAACTTTTCCAATTTTGTCTATTGTATAGAATGTATAATTTGTATGTAAGGCCATAAGAAACATGTCATTTTTTAAAGAGCTTTCTGATAGCATCCACCAGTCACTTGTTACCATACATGGTTTATCACAAGGAATTAAGCTGTAAGTGTTGAAAAGAAAAATAACATATTAAACATATCAATATTGCTATTTTGCAAATAGTATCACATAAGCATTGCCACCAAATTATGAATTTCACCAAAATATGTACATCCTAGCCTCCACGGTAAACATCCCAGGCGATCCAGGGATTTTGCAGTAGGATTCCATCATCAGGGTATGAGGAGATTTTTTTCACCAAGTATGACCTATGGATGCCATGTAAGCATTGGTCAATTAAACAAAATAGGACCTCTATGAGAATGCATCCTTAAGGATAAGCCATCAAATTCAATACTCAGTTGTTAGCTAATTTACATTGCCTTGAGAGGCTTAACTAGACCACATTCTCTCTCTTTTTTTTTTCAATGAACATAAGAATTATCATTCTGCTCTGAATCAAAGGTTTTAATTTGATATATTTAATAATAAAGGAAAGTCAAGGAATCACATAACTTTTGGACCAGCTTAGTAGGAGAAACAGAGAGAGTCCAAGCGAATAAAGCAAAGGGCTGCATTGTTAGGAAAATAAAGATGGGAGAAAATAATAACCTGATAGGAAATGCTACCTCAAAATTAAATATGTTAACCAGGAGAGTCAAACAGCTCTTTCCCCTAAGCTCAAGCAACTTTTCAGTAAGGTGAATTTAGCTGTGCTCAGTGTTTTCTAACAAAAACAAAAAGTTAATTTGGACTTGGTGATATAAAAGTTCAGGGTTATGTGAAAATCTCAAAGGAGTTGACCCCTTTTCTCCTGAGATTATTATTTTTTTAAACTAGATTTTTACTGGACCTCACTCTGCTGAAGTTGCCCATTTTTTACAGGGTCTTTGATATTCAGTCTACAATGAAGTTAATTCAATAGTTAGAAAATAATGAAAAGGAATTTTCCTCATCTTCATTTGAAATGGCTTCACAGCAGACAGAACAGCATGGGATGATGAACAATGGATTAGCCATCAGAGGCTTTTCCTTGTGAATTCAACTTTGCCCAAAATTAACAATAGTGAACTTGGGCAAGCTCCAGCTCCCTGAGCCTCATTTCCCACATCTAGGTAATCATGTTGGACTAGGTAAGAGGTTCTTAACCTGAGATCCATATACCCCAAGTTACCTGCCCGTGGATAGGCCTTGGAGGTGGGTAGGAGAATGCGGTCTCAGGCAGAAAATTGGTACTACTCGATTTTAATGAACTTCCAACTAAAATTGAGCATTTTTTTTCAGTATTGGATATAGACAACAAACCGAAGAGGTATTAGCAGTACCTGTAATTTGACCAACAATAGAAATCACAGACTTTTTCACATTAAGATAGGGTAGATCTTTCAAAACACCATGTAAGTTCATCCCTATTTCAAAAGTTCGAGGGTTATCAGACCTACTGATATACCTTGTCATTTGTGCATTAGTAAAAATAAATTATAATTTATTTCAGTATATGTTTTAATAATTCCACATATTTTATGTTATGCATTTATAAACATTCTTCTGTAAAGATGTCCATAAACTTCATACTGCAAAAAGAGATCCATGGTAGAGGAGGTAGGAAATCCCTGCTAGCTGGTGAAAACAGTCCCTTTGACCTCTAGCATCTCATGGCCTTTTAAGTCCCAAAAGGGATACTTTGTTTCTCCAAAGATTGAGAAGAAAACAACTAGAAATAATTAGTGTTCTATATCTTACAGATTTCTTACGTGACCTCCACAGGGTCAGGTGACTAATTCTTCCCCTAATCCAGTCCTCTGACTTTTTACCAATAGAGTATACATAAAAATTCACAGTTAAATGAAAATCAAATTGTAGTCATTATGTGAATGGCTCAGTTAAAGACACATCTACATCAAAAACAAGTCTCTCCTATAAACCTTGAATCAAAGAGAGTATCTCAACTGGGCCTCCTTCTGTTGTCTTCCCACCACACTGATCATTTGAAGAACAGAGATAGCGGTGTCATCTTTATGCTTACCACACCAGAATCAGGAGAACTCTTCCCTTGAGCCCAGAAAGTAAAAGATAAGATCAGGTACATGTTCCACCTTAGCAGAGTCAAAGATGGTTAATATTGAAGCACAATGACCATGCCCACTGGTAATACAGCCAAACAGCAATCATTAGATGTTCTCGTATTGAGTACTTGCTATGCGCTTGGAAGTTCCAAGAACTTTGCCTTTATTGACTCATGAAATCCTCACAATAGACCTATGAGGGGAATGCAATGATGAACCTTACTTTGCTATAAAGAAAAGTGAGCTAAAGAGATGTTAGATGAATTATTCAAGTTCACAAAGGAGCAAACAGCAGAATTAGAGGTTGAACTCAGGTCTTCTACTCTGGGCCTGTGATTCTAACTCACCTAGCCCATGCCCTCACCAATCAGACTGGCTGCTCCTACTTCCCTGGAGTGAAGACAAAGGGGTCAGAATAGTGGAAATGCACGTCCTCAAATCCATCCAAGTTATTTTACATGCTTCTACCATTGTCTTTGGTGGGAAGTGTGGGCTGAGGGTTTCTTTACTTCAACATGAATAAAAAAGATGACCCTCACAGATCACAGACCTGAATATAAAAGACAAACATAAAACTTCTAGAATAGGCACAGCAAAGAACCTAGAAGACCTTGGGTGTGGTGATGCCTTTTTTAGATATAACACCAAAGACATGATCCATAAAAGAAATACTTGATAAGGTAGACTTCATTAAAATTAATACCTCTGCTTTGCAAAAGACAATGCCAAGAGAATTAGCAGACAAGCCAACAGACTGGGAGAAAATAATCGCAAAAGACATCTGATAAAGGCCTGTTATCCAAAATATATAAAGAACTCTAAAACTCAACAATAAGAAAGCAAACAATCCAATTAAAAAATGGGTCAAAGACCTTAATAGATACCTCCCCAAAGAATAAACATATGAAAAGATGTTCTACATCATATGTTATCAGGGAAATGCAAATTAAAACAACAATTAGATACAACTATACACTTATTAGAATGGCCCAAATCCAGAACTTTGGCAACATTAAATGTTATCGAGGATATGGAGCCACAGGAATTCTCAATCATTGCTGGTGGGAATGCAAAATGGTACAACCACTTTGGAAGGCAGTTTGGCAATTTCTTACAAAATTAAACATACTCATACCAAGTGATCCAGCAATAATGCTCCTTGGTAGGAATTTACTTAAAGGAGTTAAAAACTTGTGTCCACACAAAAACCTGCACAGAGATATTAAGTAGCTTTATTCATAATTGCCAAACCTTGGAAGCAACCAAGATGTCCTTTAGTAGGTGTATAGGTAAACTATGGTATGTCCAGACAATGGACTATTATCCAGTGTTAAAAAGAAATGAATCACAAAAGAGAGGAATCTTACATGCCATATTACTAAGGGAAAGAAGCCAATCTGAAAAGGCTACTTACGGTATGATTCCAACTCTATGACATTCCAGAAAAGGCAAAACTAAGGAGAGAGTAAAAAGATCAGGGACTGGAAGATGTGTGTATGAGGAGAGATTAATAAGTGGAGCACAGAGGAATTTTAGGGCAGGGAGAATACTCTATATGATTCTACGATGATGGATATATGTCATTATACATTTGTCCAAGCCCACAGAATGTGCAACACCAAGGGTAAACCCTAACGTAAAACTATGGACTTTGGTGATAATGATGTGTCAGTGTAGGTTCATTCCTGGGGGGGGAGGGGGGGAGGTAAAGCATTATTTTGGTGGTGATATTAATAATTGGGGAGGCTATGCATTTGTGAAGACAGGGAGTATATGGGAAATCTGTAACTTCCTCTCTCAAACTGCTAAAAAAAATAGTCTTAAAAAATAAAATAAAAAATAAAACAGAAATGCTAACCCTCCCTTCTCACTCCAGACAATTAGGAAAGAATTTTCTATAGCAGGATACCCAAGGAATTCTATTACTCAGTACTTTCAGCACATAGCAGACATCTGGAATCATTATGATATTTTAGACAATGGTACTTATTTTGCCAATATTGGCATTATCTGTATTATTAGTTAAAAAAAAATAAGTATAGAGTTGTCATTAAGCACATATTCATTGGGGTCAGATGAATAAGGAACAGAAAACTGAGGACGAATCCCCACTTATGCAATATCTCTGAGACTTAGTGTCTTTATTTGTTAAAGAGGTATATTGATGCCTATTTCAGGGCATTTTTTACAATGATGAAGCCAATTAAAGCATATTTAGTGATTAGCAGACTGGATGTTAACAAAACCGTGATGTTGGCATTATTATCATTATTAGATTCCATAATAATCTTAGTAAGAGAATTGTTGGGAGTTTTTATTTTTGTTTTTTACTTTTGCCTTTCCTTTTTTGATGAGATGAGGAGCACTCTATTTTAAGTCATTTCTGCTTATTTATACTAGCCAACTAACCAAGAAACAGACTTTGCTGCATCAACCCAATCCATGGAATCCTAATTTAACTCAAGTAACGGTTAGAATGGATACTATAATTTTTAGTGAAATAGTGCTATGTCCTGAGGAGGGTGGAAGACAAAATATCCAATATCTAAGGGGGACAGTTAGAATAGTAACATACATTTTTGTAATATGACTTGTCTGGTAGAGAAGATGGATGGCCAATTGTCAGCTCCTTTCCTAACACCTAAGCCTGCTTCTTCTTCAGCTGGAATCCATCATCAGTGAATAGTCTCATCATTTTCAACTAATGGGGTAAGAATGAAAAGGAGCATATTTTCAAGGTTTTCTAACTGTTAAGATACAAACACTGAGATCACAGGGATTAAAATGGCTACATTTGCAAGAATGGTTTATCTGATCGATTAAACGGACCAGGAGATGTCGGGCTAGAAAACGAGGCTACCGATTCTTGCAGAGGAGGCTCTTGGCAATCTGCCTTCACTCTGTTTTGCTCTGAGTTACTAATGCTTTCTGCTTACTCTCTACTCTCTGCTGACTCTCTGAGAAAAGTCTAGCCTTTCCTCTAAACCCAGAGCAGAGCTCTGACCTTCAAAGTCGAAAACACTTTTTAAAAAGCAGCAAATACCGACATATAACAACCCACTTTCTCATTTGGGCCAGTTCAAGTGGTTTTAAAATTCTATAATCATTTTCACCACAGCCAACGCAGATTTTTAAAACAGATATAAATTAAGCAACATATTTAGGAGTAATAGGAGCCAGAGACTTCAGGGGTTTTAAGACCTCTAGAAAACAAAATTTTATATAAGAAACATGGAATATTGCTGAAGAGTAAGAAGAAAAAAGAAAGAAAGAAACACATACTCCAAAACAAGATCATGTCACATTTCTAGGATCCATGTAGGCATATTGACCTTTCTGCCATAAATGTAATTTTGAATAAATCCATCTGAATATCTCATTCAGATAGAGATCATTCTGAAAACAAAACAAGCAAAAGAAAACCCTACAGCATCTGATGAAGAGACCTGTGAGTGGCTTTCATGCCAGGCATGCTGTGCGGCCACGTGTGGCTCAAAAGCGTGTGGCTCCATGTTTGCTACAGACAGATTGCGACAGTCTGACTCTGAGGACGCTTACATCAGGGCCATCATTTCTGATGTAGATTGGTAATTGCCCAGCATGCTGTCTTGAATTCTGTCTCAAGCTGTTTATATTCCTTTTTACTAATTCCATCCAATGTTTTCATATCTTCAATCGCCTTAACAGTGGAGAGGCAGTTAGAATACCAAAATATATTTTGAGTTATTAAATTGATTAATATCTTCATTATTTCCTAACAGTTATTAAGATTAGAGAGAATAAAGTCCATAAATCAGGGATTGGAACATGTTCTTGTGCCCCGAATGGAAGGTTCACAGTTGATCTCATCCTCAGATAAGTTTTGTGGGTTATGGTGATTCTATTTTAGGTTACCTCACTTATGCATTCAATTATTCAAGAAGCAAACGTTTGTTAAAATGTGTTCTGTGAACCAGACATTGGAGACTAGAGGCACAAAAATGCAATAGGCGTGATCTCTCTTCTCAAGGAACTTTCAATATTCTGGGGAAATGCCCAAGCAAAACAGCAAGTAGAATTCACTGTGACAAGTTCTATAGAGAGATACATAAGAATGACTCTGGAACAAAGCATTTTATCTGATAGAGTGTTCATCAGTCACTGACTACCTTGTCTTTGGTCAAAACTACGGGAGCCTAAGTAATCAATAGTATAACTTGGGTGTTTATCACTACAGATTTAGAAAGGACATGCGAATTTCGTCTACTTACAAGGACTTCCTCATCCCATCCTTCCATCCCTCTGTTTCTTCACTTGGTCACTCCAGACCCCCAGTTTTCTGTACAAATGTCCCCTCTTTTGTGATTCTTCTCCTGATTTCACCCTAAAGACTTGGCAGCTCTCCTTTGTCATCTATTTCAATGCCCAAAGCTCCTCATAACGATTACCTTAGGGGAGTGGTTCTCATAAAGTGTCCTTGAGCAGCTCTAGGGTCAGTGTCATGTGAGGACTTGCTAGAAATTTAAATCTTTGGGCCCTCCCTAGATTTACTGAATTAGAACCTCTGGGGGTTGGGTTCAGCAGTCTGTGGTTTTATAAACCCTAAGGTGATTCTGATGCAAATTAGAATTTGAAAAATACTACATTTCATGTTTGTATGTGTGTCTTGCCATTAACTTGTGAAGTACTTGAAAACAGAAATGATGTCTACCTTGAAAAATGTACCACTGAACATAATGCCTATCACCTACTATGTGACAAATGAATAATTTGGGGAAAGTAAATTATTAAAAGACCAATAGGGAGGCTTCATTTTTTTAAGATTAGTATTCTATTTCTCTAGGATCCTCATCTGATATGCATATGTCCCAAGGAGATTTTATTTGAAGGAAAAGAAATATAACCCATCAGTAAGCATGAACACCTAACGGGGTATGAGGCACCATGTTTATTGGACAGTTGTTGAGTCAATTAGGAATGGGACCCTAGGGGTGTCTGGGTGGCTCAGTCATTAAGCGTCTGCCTTCAGCTCAGATCATGATCCCAGGGTCCTGGGATCGAGCCCTGCATTGGGCTCCCTGCTCCGCGGGAAGGCTGCTTCTCCCTCTCCCACTCCCCCTGCTTGTGTTTCCTCTCTCGCTGTGTCTCTCTCTGTCAAATAAATAAACAAAATCTTAAAAAAAAAAAAAAAAAGGAATCAGACCCTGGTTCTATTACTTTGCTAAGGGAAAATTAAATAACCTCTTGAGTCTTTATTTTTCTTATCCGTAAAACATTGGGGATAACAAATCACAGGAGATCCATGAACATAAGATAAACACATGTAAGTAAGTCCAATGTTATATATTAGATATCACAGAATTCTGGTTACTCTGAGTGGCCTCGATTCTCTATTGGAGAACAGAAGTGAATCTCTATTTCCCATTTTCAGCTTCATTGCCCAGGATTTCAGGAGATATAAACTTACCAGCTGCTTTGAATGGGGAAACCAGATAGGATAAATTTCTGAGATAAGACAGTGTAGTTGACCTTACATAGAAGGGATTAGAGTGCAGTTCTGGGAAAATGGAATGAGGGAGTGCAACAGATCCTGCACCTTTCAGAATTATAGATAATGTGACTGTGTTCAGAAAAATGGAAAATACAAAACTGTGTTTGGTGTAAGACCCTGAATAGTGTACACTCAGAAAGATGGATACCCACACTTGTTTAAAGGGAGGGCAAGATTTGTTTGCGTGCATGTGTGTGTGTGTGAAATCTGTGTTTCTACTTCTCTATTTTAAAGCTAGTTAAAACCTTTCTATCAACTGGAGAATTAATGTAAAATTTGCAGTAAAATAAAAGCTGCACTGGCTTGTCATTATTGAGCATATATTGCATATTAGCTATTGTACTAAGTATTACACATAACTCACTTCAGGTCTGCCTACATTTGTGGGGCTCCATGCAAAATGAAAATGAAGCCCACTTCATTCAAAAAGTAAGGAAAAATCACCATTAAAAGTACTAAAAAATTCTCTTTCTTTCACAGTCTTTCTCAACTCATCATGGTGCTTTCTTTGGTTTTTAATTTGCTACTTAATGGAAAATTAGTCCTCATTTCTCAAACTAAGTGTTTGCTGTTCCCAAATATGTAAGAATAACTTTTTACACTTTTTCTCTCCAACACTTTTTTTTTTTTAAAGATTTTTATTTCTTCATTTGAGAGAGAGAGTGAGCGAGAGAGAGAGAGATAACACGAGCAGGGTGGAGGGAGAGAGACAGTGGGAGAGGGAGAGGGAGAAGCAGACTCTCCACTGAGCTGGGAGCCGGACCCGGGGCTCCACCCTGGGACTCCAGGATCATGACCTGAGCAGAAGGCAGACGCTTAATGTACTGAGCCACCCAGATGCCCCTCCCTCCAACACTTCTTGATTGGCTTTGTAGAAATGAAGTTTTAAAATAAAATAAAAAAAAAAGTAAAAAGTAAATAAAATGAAGTAAAAATAAATAGTAAAGGAAAATTAAACTTTTAAGTTATTAGTTTGACTTTTGCCACCCATCTTCATATAGTGCCAGTTTTAGTGCAAATATAAGAACATCTGACTTGTATGAAAAATCACTGAACTTCCACAACTCGTATTTTGTAGTTTGCATATGCATATGTCCTTTGCTCATATCCTAATAGTAGAAATGTGGCAAAACACTAACTCTACTGTTTAATTTCACTTGATACGTGTGGATTTTACCAACATTTCACATTTAGTTTACTGATGACTAATGGAATACTGAAAGGAACAAGAATTATGTGTTGCCCTATCATTCCCTCTCCTTCTATAGCATCGAATTCAGTGTAAATGGTACTAGTAAAAGAGGCTATAATAGAGTTCGTTGGTTGACTGGGTATTTTAGAGCATGTTGACTTCTTTGTAATTAAGCTTTGATTCTAAAAGAAAGTGTAGCTTCTGGGGTTGTTTCTTACTCACACATACTCAGTGTGGATGTAACACATTTACCTTGCACTCACTTTGAGTCTTGCTAGACTTCCATGCGTCATAAGTTTGCCAGAGTTCTGTGTTCATAGGGCCCTGAAAATGCTACATGTGGGTGGGGTGGCAAGGAACAGCACACACAAATATCGTGTGTGTTTTCTCTGCTTGCGTGTATGCTCCATCAACCCACTGGCTTCACTTACAAAACACAAGTTCAGAAATAAAAGGGACAAGAATTTCAATATGGCAGCAATAGAACATTAAACCAAGCGTGGGATCCTGTTAAGAACAGTGCCCAGAGCCTCAGGTCCCTCGCCAATGAAGCCATCCTTGTTTCATGTTATAACGAGGTTGTACAGCTATGCCAGCCTATGAGGTAAGTGCAGCTACCATTCCCACTTCATCGATTGGGACACTGAGGCGAAGTTGGTTTACGTCATGGTGTGTGGATTCAATTTCAGACAGCCTAGCCTCACAGCCCATGTTTTTAACCATTATTTGCCATATTAGGTGGCACATTTTTGAGTATTTACTATATTACGTACCAGGTATAGTTCTAAAGGCTTTATGGGCATTAATTCAGTAAAGCTTCACAATAATCCTATTACATGTTAGGCTTATCCCCAATTTACAAATTAATCTGAAGTTCAAATGGCATAGATGTATTGTCAAAAGTTATCCAGCTTGTAAGTAGTGGAGCTAGATTCAAATCCATGGTCAAATCAAAGGTCAAATCCAAATACCCTTCTTATCAGCAAGTTAATACTGCTTCTACGAGATTGTTTACTGCAGGCAGATATGCAGGCATTCAATAAAATTATTATTTTATTCAATAAAATAAGTGTTCAATAAAATTACTTTTCCTACTCATTAAATTTATTCACTGAAAATACATACTTTTTTCTATAAGCTTGCTAAGTAAAAGAAAAGTTAAGACTGAGAAACGGCAGGGCATATCTTATGTATAAGATACTGCCAGGGGATAGCTGGATCATTGATGTGGATCTGTTATTAGCTCTTGGCTAGAGTTGTAGAGTAGTTCATGGGTCCCGGTAGAAAAAATAACAAGCTTTCACTAGTTACTTATTTTGTGCAGAACAAGTCCTTACTTCTGCACCTATCTTCTTAAGTGGTGTATCACAGAGTTAGAAGTCTTAGTCTGCTTGCGTTGCTATAAGAAATTACCATAGACTGGGTGGCTAAAACAACAGAAATCTATTTCTACAGTTCTGGAGGCTAGGAAGTCTCAGTTCAGAGTGCCAGCACAGTCAAGTTCTGGTGAGGACCCTCTTCCTGGCTTGCACATGTCTGTCTTCTTATTGTTTCATCACATAGCAACATGGGGGAGTGGGGAGTGGGGAGGAGGGGGGAGAGAGAGAGAGAAAGTGAGCAAGGGAGAGACAGCAATTTCTTTCCTTATAAGGACAATAATTCCAATATTAAGGCTCCACCCACATGTCCTAATTACCTCTCAAAGGTCATGTCTAAATATGATCACATTGGGGATTACAGTTTCAGTATATGAATTCTGGGGGGACATAAACATGCAGTTCATAGTAGAGTTCTTTTATAAGAAAAAAACTATGCAACTCCCCCTAGAATAGTCTGGCATGTTCCATTATACATTGGGTCTGTTAAAAATCTCTTTGTACACAGCCATTCTCAGAAGGCTACCAGTAAATTACAGTTTTCACTTTCAAACACTAATAAACATGATTGTATCTAATTGCAGACTAGCAAAAACATCCAGTAGTTTTCTTCAGCAATATTGTGCTAGATAGCTAACCTGGAAATAATCAATTGCATTATTCTAAGTTATAGTTATAAGAATTGACATCCACTGCAAGCCTACTAGTGTTATATTTTTCCTTCTGACTTTGCTTGTAAAACTACAGAACTGAAGTCTAAATTTTGTTAACTTAACTCTGTATATTTAAAATGACAGTAATTCCATTTGGGAGGTTAAGTCTTAATATTCCAGGAATCTTAGTATTTTTATGATTTAAACAGATCTTTATAAAATGGTAATTGGGAATGAATATATTGGCTTTCATTTTTGCTGATGAGCTCAGTTTGTGCTACCTAGATACAAAGATCTGATTTGCTTTACATTACAGATGAGCTGGGTTGCACAATTAAGTTAAAATAAAAGGATGTACAATTGGTATTTTGGTAAATGTATAAATAAATCAGCTCACTGGCTAATATAAGTATTGTAATTATGTGATTTTTTATACAATTAATATTTATCTTTAAGAAAGTTTCTTTCATAGAGCTATGGTTTGAATGTTTGTGTCCTCCCATTTCATATGTTGAAATCCTAACCCCCCCCAAAGATGATGATATTAGGAGATGGGGACTTTGGGAAGTGCTTAAGTCACAAGTGAGATAAAGGGTCCACTGATCACTAGCCCCTTCGGCAATGTGAGGACTCATGAGAAGGCCCTCGGCACTGGCAATGAACTGGGGAGTGAGGCTTTACCAGACGGGCACCCTGATCTTGGAACTGCCAGTTCCCAGCACTGGGAAAAATGAATTACTGTTGTATACAATTTCTGTTGTTGCACAGCACATGATCTTTGGTTATAGGAGCCCAGATGGACTGAGACACATGTAAAGTTAGTTCAACGTCTGTCCATTAATTTTCAACAGTAAGACAATTAATGTGATTAACGTTCAGTGTGTGGCTGAAAAAAGATTCCTCTTTTCTATTTGTTCTTTACCTGCTTTTGAAACAAAGAATCAGACTAAATTATTTGTATAATATCAGCTTTCCTTTCTACTCTGTAACTATCGACCACAAATCTGCTTTATTAGGATATTATTTAACTTTACTATTTTAATTTAATAGATACTGTTTTAATTTAAACATCTCATGACCTCAAATTATAATAATGGAAAGAACACAAAACTAATCTTTTTTTTTTAATTCTCATCTTTCCAAATTACCAATGTCCATGATTTCTAAGTGCAGCATCTTATACTTCTAAGTGCAGCTACTGTTTATGGTCTGTGTGTGTATATATATGTATAGACAGATACAGATAACCTTACCCTGTTTTTTGTATTTCTAATATACAATAGGGTGAGTTTGTGGAGTTTCCTCCTTTCTTTCCTAAGCCCTCATAAGAGCAAAAAGAATAGGATAGTATGGAAGACATCAGTACACAAAAGATTTTGACTTACATCTAAAACACAGAAAATGGACACCTGCCAAAGGATAAAAATAGAGACAACAACTCAGAATAAATAGAAAGAGCCAGCAGAACCTTTCAGAGGCTCTAAGACCAAAGTCAATTTGTTCCTAAGGGCAGAAGTAAGAACCAGGAATCAAATAGGAGTGACAATTAAAATAGTCTTTATAGAACCACAGCGTTGGTTGGCTTTCCACACCTTGTTACTTCTTGATTACCCCCCACCTTGATCCCTATATACATTATATGCATAGCATTGTAAAAAAAATATTGCTAGCTGGGAAGACTGACTTCCAAATACTATTCTGCTCCGAAGAAAACAAGGACTCTTTGGTGATTCAGTTGATACCAGTGACAGGGAAGGGAATAACAAGGTGTGCCAGAGAGAAAGTGCTCAAAGAGAAACAAAAACAGATGAAGGTATTTCCAAAGACGCAGAAACCAGCCAGCATGAAGTACTTCTAATTGCCACACTTGTGGAAAAAATGATAGGGTAATGTATTACAACTCACATAACAAAATAAAGTTCCATAATTCCAGACTGATCACAAAGAATCAAGTAAGCAAGCAAACAAATCAATAAATAGATGCAAGAGACAAGAAAGATTTAGACATTTATTATTTTACAACATCATGGAAGTAATTACTTCAAACAAAGTCATCTATGGATGCTAAAATTATTGAATACAATTTTTAAAAAAAGATTTTACTTATTTTTTGAGAGAGAGAGCAAGAGAGAGCAAGAGTGGGGAGGAGAGGTAGAAGCAGGCTCCCGGTGAGCAGGGAGACCGATGTGTGGCTTGATCCCAGGGTCCTGGAATCATGATCTGAGCTGAAGGCAGACGCTTAACCAACTGAGCTACCCAGGCACCCCTGAACATAATTTTATGAAGAACAAAATATTTATATAATTCCACAGCATCTCTTCACATGCTATTCAATACTTGCATGTCAAAGACACTTTACTGACACACTTTTATTCAAAGGATTGAAGGTAGCATCCTCAATAATGGGGCAAAGTCGTGCCTTCCGATGTGATGCACTAAGAAGGAAAAGATGGCACCCATACGTATTCCTACAGATTATGCATGATCTGAAGGTAAATGGACAAATTCAATGTGAGGGACATTCTAAAGAACATCCGCTATGTAGTCTTCAAAACTGGCAATAAAAGGCAAAGAGAGGTTAAGGGACTTGTCCAAATTAAGGGAGAATTAGATCTTGAAACAGGCAGGTGGTGGGGATAATCTTAGCAGACATTATTGGAAATTTTGCCAAAGTATTAAAAAATAGTATATGAATGTTAAATTTCCTAACTTTAATTATTTTATAGCAAGTACGTTCCTTTCTAGAAAATACACAAGAATACTGAATTATTTAGAGGCTAAAGGAGCATGATATCTGCAACCTTAAATGGTTTTATGTATGTATATATTTATGACTTATTATATAAAAATGCATTTTATAATAAAGAATACATAGTAGGATATATTATTTATAAATTATTATATATATTCATATATATGTGAATGAGAGCGTGAGAGCAAGAAAGAGAGACAGCAAATGTGTCAAAATGTTCTTAATTGGTGAACTGGGATGAAGGATACGTGGAAATTTTTTTGTTGTATCCTTGAAACTCTTCCATAAATTTCCTTAAAAGTCTGAAAATATCTGATGAGGTAATGACATTAAACATGACAAAAAAAAAAAAAAAGGAAAGAAAGGGAAGGTGGCATTGAGTTGGGTATACAAAATTATCTTCTGTGACAGCACCCTTTCCAATTGATAACCCCACATAGAGAGGTATATATATATTACTGGTTGTAGTCAGTAACCAGTGGAATAACTCCACACAGAAGCCTCTGAGAAATGAGACTATAAGTGGGGAAGATTGGAGGAGGGACTGTGGCTTTTTTTTTTTTTAATTCCTCTGTACTATATTTTGTTCAGTAGTATTTTAAAAATGTTTTTAAAAATATGATGTATCCATTCATTAAAAATACATAAACTCATTGCATGTTAACATAAAATATTTTATGACTAATAGCTATGTTTTCCAAAACAAAAGAATTCAGTGAAAAGAGTGGTATTATACATTTTGCAAATGTTTTTTTTTGTTTGTTTTTTGGTTTTGTTTCAAGTTTTTATTTAAATTCCAGTTAGTTACTATACAGTATAATATTAGTTCATTCAGTAGCACTAAAATATGTGCAGTGCTACTTCAATAAAAACAAAATAGCCCCCAAATCCCTATTATTGGCACTGGTGTAAGGTAATATAAACCTTCATCCACATATTTTGATTCTGAATATTTTGATATAGATTTAAGGATCATTTTCTTTTCTTTGCATTCAGTTTTCAAGTGTTGAGAACTGAATAATTTAATTCTAAGGTAAATAATTTGAGAAGAGTTATAAAATAATCTCTGATATTCGAATCAATAATTTGGGTGTCCTGATAATTCCTCAAGTTAAATAATGGATATATGCAAGGAAATTCAGAAATCTTTGGGGATTTGTGCTGAGTGGGTAATATCTTGTATCAGAAGAGTACCAAGGAGGCTTTCCTTATTTTTCTAAATAAAGTTAATTACTGTAGCAATAATACAGAATTATATTTCTTCATCCCTGCCTATAAAATGTTCTGTTTTCATGCAGTTGATAAGCAACGGGAGTGCTCTTCTATTATACAATAATATAGTGGGTGGGAAAGTGATCTCTCTGCAATCTCCTCAGCCTCCCGTCATTGAAAAAGGAGTGATAAATTTTAATGCCAAGACAACAAGTTGGTTCCATCAGAAAATTAGTCTGTGGTTGGGGAAATTCAGTCAAATGGTCAATCTGGTGTCATCGGGTCTTACTGCTTTGGAGATCTTGTGGCTCAATCAGTCAGAGATAATTCTGGGCAGAACTGTGAAGTCCGTATGATTCATTTCTTTACCTTGTCATTATTCTTTGCCTTTCCTTTTAAAATATCTTCCCCAAGCAAAGCTTCTCCCTCTCTCTCTCTCTCTCTCCCTCTTAGTTTATCCAAGTCACCCATCTCTGCTCAACCCTCTTATTCCTTTTGTGTGTTTGTTCAACACAGCAACCACTGATTTGCTTGCAATTCTGCAATTTGGGCTGGCATCAGTTGGGTGTCACGTCTGTCGGTCTTCTCTGGAGTCACTCATGTGACTGTTTGCATCTGGAGCCTTGCTGGCTGGATAGGAGAAGGTGGTCTCACTCATAAGTCTGTTGGTTAGCTGGGGCTCTTGGCTGGGAGCTTAGTTTTCCTCCACATGGCCCCACAAGCTGCACAGACTCAATTGCTAACATGGTGGTAGGAATACTCCAGAGGGCAAGCTATAATAATAAAGCACTTAGTCCTCTGCCCGTGTCATATTTACACGAACTTCTCGTTGGCCAAAGAAAGTCACATACTCAGCCCAGAGTTAGTAGGCAAGGACTACATGACGTGGAGGGCATGGTCATTGACGGACATCAATTTCACAGCCTCCCATGCTGCCCTGGTACAAATAGAACCACAGCCTGAATTGAACATTTTTGATGCTGGTTCCATATACTTTCGACAGCTCATGTGAGTTCCTGACTATTAAAAAAGAAAAACTGATTCCTGGAAAGTTGAATGTTGAGATGATGTATGTGGCCATATCTGCCCCTCATGCAATAGAAATGCTTCACTGGTTATTCTCAATAGCTATCTTAGAAAAACATCTCCCTCCCTGCTTCTTCCTACCTCCGCTGCCAAATGCTTTGTTTTACGTAACAAGTGCTCTACATGTGAGCTCCTGGAGATAAATCTCTCAACAAGGAAGGCAGAGTTCTGCCTTCACCAAGTGAGAAGATCTAGCATCCAAGGAATAATCCAAACGTGATGCTTCGGATGAAAGGGTGAGTATGACAAAGAGAGCCAGGGCAGGCCTCCGGATAAGAGTGAAAATCTGAGGATGAGTGGAAGTGGGCCAAGCCAAGAAGAGTTAGGGTGGTTGGGGGATCCCATTCTAAGTACAACAAAAGCTTTGTAGTGAAGGAAATAAAAGGGCCCCAGGGTGCTTGTGATATCCAAGGTAAGCATATTTGGAGAGACTGAAGAGAGGAGAGCAGGAACAAAGCTGTGGAAGGCCATGTATACCACGTGAAGGGACTGATGCTTGTTCTGACAGAAGAGTCCTGGGCCCCTGAGCTCTCGTACCCTTCTGTCCAGCCAGACTGCTTTATCTCAGCTATGTTTCTTCTCCTACCTGCCTCCAAATGCTTAAAGACTGTGCTTACCTCTCATATGCTTCCTTCCCATGTAGTTCTGCAGGGCGTTTATTTAAATAATATATTCCTCACCAGTATTCCCCACCCCCGGCCCCCAAGGGGGGAAACAAACAAAGCAAAGCAAGAAAATAGGAAGCAGTTGCATTTGTCACTTATGGATGCTAAGGGAGAGACAGATGGGTTGCTAGAGGACAGGAAGCCCAAGGAAAGTCTTGATTCAAGGTTATGTACTTGTTCAGAGCACAGACCTACAGCCTGGAGGGGTCCTGGTTTGGGGTTATTTTAACTGTGTGCAGTCAGTGTGAGGAACATGTGTGAGGAGCATGAGTCCTATTTTAGACAGTGCTAAGGAAAATGATCCAGGATGAACTCTGATTAGAGATAAAAATAATAAGAAAATATTAGCAAATGTGTACACACTTCCTCACACTGTAAAAATGATCATTAACAAGCATGGAAATGCTTTTCTATTCTTAATTTTTTTTGCATAATAAAAATATAAAACATGGAAATAGGGTATCTTTTTGGAGGTAAACTAGTAAAATCCACTCTTAAGTGAAGAGTTTAGTTGATGATAGAAATGAATAATGATATTGTGAGTATACAACTGGACTATGATATCGACCGAGTGCTATAGGCGATTTGACTTTCATCCCAAATCACAAAAATGAAAGCTTGTCATAACAAAATAAATATGTCAAACAGACATCATATGTCTGACCAAAAGACTACTGAAAGAGGAAAGTGCACAGGATAGCGAAGGGCTAAGAGAGAGAACGTGTCAATATACATACATAATAGCTAGCTGGAAAACAAAAACACCCTAAACTTGGTAAACGTGAATATTCTGGTCCCCAAAGAGGAATTGGTTTTACTTAATATGGGTGAAATATCCCTTGCTCTCTCTCTCTCATTTATTGAAAAACTATTTGTATTGAAAGTTTGATTTGGTTAAGTTATTATGAGTGTTTATATACTGCCTCTTAATGTTTACTTTCTATTCTGAATTTCAAAAATTAAGAGGACTCATTAGTTCTGAAGTGACCTTCAGGTCTTTAAAGTACTCTCACTAGCAATAATAAAGCAAAATCCATTTTGACATAAAAACACTGAATAAATACTTCAGTTCAGGAATGGTTGTTTGGATGTTGCCATTCTCTCACTTGGAATTAATTTTTAACATAAAAGCGTCTTAGAAATTGGCCTCTGCAGTGTTCCCTTCCCTGCTATTTCAGGTGGGTTCATAAAGCAACCTTTTTCCAAATTCTATCACTGAGTGAATCTACTGGGCTGAAATACAGAACAAAAAAGGCTTCTATTTAGACGTTGCCTTTGACTTTGCATCCTTCTATTATCTACTGTACATAGATTTTTACAGGTTTTCTTGTTATAATCACTAACGTGTTGGACAAAGATTTAATAGTAGAAAAAAGAAAGGATAACCGTATTTTAAAATTTTTGTATTGGACTATAACACATTAATGGAAAAGTACATAAGTCATAACTATATCGATCAATGAATTTTCAAAAACATATTTATGTAGCCAGTACCTACATCAAGAAACGGGAGCTCCCACCTGCCCAGTCATTATATCCATTATATGGATAAAGTACCATGAGATACCACCTCTTACTCGTTAGGATGTCTACTATCAAACGCACACACACACACACACACACACGCCACACCACAACAGAAAATCACATGGAAAGAATGTGGAGAAATTAGAATCCTTGTGCATTATTGGTGGGAGTGTAAAATGGTGTAGCCACTGTGGAAAAGAGCATAGGAATATTAATGTATGTGTATATGCATATGCTTATAAGAAAATAATTAACTTCTTATTTTCAGAAAAAAATTATAGAGTCACATTCATTTATCACTAAGTAAATAGCTTGGTTATTATTTTAAAAAATGAGAGCCACAAAAAAACTTGGATTGGTCTTATTTTACAAGTCGGTATTCGAATATGCTATATTTTAAAAAATTCTTTATCGTCTTCAAATTGTTTTTGGTACATATTGGAAGAGAATCCTGTCTGTAGAAAAACAAATCTTGTAACTATGTCATTTTATGTAAACATGTTAAATATTTTATTGTTTTGTATCTTCTGGCAATAGATACAAGTTATATTAGCAAAAGAAGATTTAAATAAATCTTTCTGTCATTAGGTTAAGCCCCACAAAACTGAAAGAAAATATCTCCATGTTTTTCATGTTTTTTATGACCCTTGTAGTGCAATAAGATGCCTGTTTCTAAGCAGCAGTGTTAAACAGAATAAGAGTAATTACTATTGACACATAATGTAATTACCAATAATGTATTGGGTTCAAATGAAGAGGAGCATTTTAATCTTCACATGAAGCGATTGATGTGTTTAGCTCCCATTTGTGTTAATGGCAAGTATTCCCATGAATCTCATTGTCAGCAGAAGACAAATATACTCTAAAGAATCCTCATCAGAAATTCAAGCTGTTTTATTCAGCAGAAAGAAGAACAGAGCTCCCTGAGAAAGATCTATTTTTTAAATGAAAAGAGATTTCTACTCCATAGAGCATAACCAAAGACTCCCTGCCCTTCCAAACATGTCCAGTGCATTTTTTCTCCTAAAGAGGATCCTTTCAGGCTTCCTGTTATATGAAGTGAAACTTCCCTCTGAAAAAATAAATCATTTGAGCAGAATAATTGCCAAATATGTGCTTTTTGAAGATCCCAGAAAAATGGAAACCTCTGTGTATAAAACTGGAGATAGGAAAAGAGAATTATCTCTAGACTGAGAAAATAGTCTCTTTTTCGTTCTATATTTTCTGCTGGAAATGAAAGAATAATTATTTTCCTAATACTGATACAAGGACATGAGAACACAGGCACTAGAATAAAAATGTAGCTTTCTAGGTATCCTCCTTGGTGTACTTTTTATGAAATCAAAATTTCACTCAAATTATTTTCTATCTTAAGAGCAATAAAACATCAGTAAGTTTCTTAATCCATATCCAAACTGACTTAATGACTAATTCAAGCAAATATTTAAAATAAAAGAGCTTGGTTCATTTTAATTAATTACTATAGCTTGAATGATCTTCAAAATAAAAACACCACCAAACAACAACAACAACCCTTCCTATTTTGAGATCCTTCAGGGAACCATTTTATGAATAGATTTAAATTATGTGTAATGAGCATGTTGTTTCCCTGTGAGTAAAACAATGCTTCTAAAGTATCCCCAAAGCTTGGTAAAATAAGTTGTGGCATATTTAAACAACAAAATACTGAAGAACATGTTGTAAGAGAATATTTAAATATCTTGGGAAAAATTTATGCCTTTATTAAAGACTAGAAGAGTATAAATTAATATGTAAAATGAGATTTGTTTCAATTTGTAGCATCAAGGATAATAGTTTATATAATTATCTCTAACTTTGTAAAAAATTGGGAGAACCTTGAAATACACTAAACTATTAAAAGAGCCTATGGTGTTGGGAGCTCCCTCCCATCTGCTGGGTGAGATGCTGCACAAGTCATGAATTGCTGAATAAAGAATAAAGCCAATTAGATCTTAAAAAAAAAAATAAAGAGCCTATGGCAGACTGGTGGGATTACAGGTGATTTCTTTTTTGTCTGTGTGCCTTTCCATATTATACAAACCTCATACATTTAAGAAGCTGCTACTGTAATCACCAAAAAAAAAAAAATGCCTTAAAATAATCTAGTGTAGGTGAAATATGTGTTTGCAGTACATATTTACACATGTAATATAGTTTATTAGCATAGTTTTGTCAGATATAGTACAAAAATGAATTTTATATGCAGTAATCCCCATCTGAATGATCACATTTCAATTAACAACACTCAATGTTGCAGTATTATTGCTTCCCTTTTGAATTAAAAATTTCCCAGCTAATATCAGATAACATAATTATCTCATGTAACACTAGATACAAGAATCCTCAAATATTTTGAGAGAAGTATAAACATAACCCTTCAAACTATAGGAAACAGGCCATACTGCTCACTTGTTTATTAAGCAGTGCAAATGGAGAGACAGAGAATTAGGTGATTTCCTCTAAGATTAGATAGTGAATTTTACTTGCAAGCATATCTTGTTTGCCTTCCATTTGGAAGATGTTTCAAGCTCATTAGTGAAACTACAATATTGATATACCAGCCTCTATTGCAAAGCTTGCTGAATCCTATTTTTAAATACTTAAGCTATGTATCTTTATTAAGTTGGCCGGTCTGTTCTGAGAGCATGATACTAGAGTCCACATAAAAATGTAATAATTAGAAAATACTTTCTGACCTTGAGCTGGCCAGAAAATTTCCTTATTTAAAATAGGGAATATTATACTTTTGAAATAATTTGTTAAATGTTTCTTTGGAAGACACAGAGAAGCAAAGCTATAAACTTCCACTTGCAGTGTCTACCCATCAGTGGCAAATCTTCTCACCTAAGAAAAAAGAAAGATTGAGGATCGAGGGGATAAAGTTATATCTCAACGTAATTACAGGGTATCAAAGAAATGTGGGAGCATAAAATTTTTAAATGGCTCTAATAATGCTATCTGAACAATAACATGTGAGTGAAATCAGTAATTTTTCCGAAGAAACAACTGTGGTTCTGGATCATGTGAATGTGTGGTGAGAAGAAAAACTTTACACAAAGCCAAGTTCATTAATCATGATGCTGGGACAAGGGCAGAGTTGTGCAGGAAATTTCATAAAACTATGGAACAACTTATCTAAAAGACCTTCAGATGAATTTTAGATGTAATGTGATATTGTGGACAAAACACTGAAACAAAATTGGAAGATGGACTCTTTCAGCTACTAATTAGCTAGATAGATCTGCAGTGCCTTTGGACCTCATTTTTTTTTTCTTGCCTGGAAATAGAAATTCTATTTCCTATTCAAAAATAGTATCACTGTGTGAAATAATTATCGTCCTTTGGCTTCCTACATATAACTGGGAAGTATTTTTGCTCATATTGAAAACTCTATTTGGGATATTTTTTTAGATTTTCTTCCCTTGAAGATTCATTGTGACATATAATATAAGGTAAAACTGATCTTCAGCTCAATATAAAAATGTAAGATAAAACTATTTTCCATTCTTAGTTCTGTGGGATAGGGGGAGACCATGCAGTGAACTCATGAATTTCCTACAAGATAGATGCGGTGTCATATCACTTACTGAAAGCAATTATTCTTTGATGCCACAATTTCAAAAGGCCAGGAAATTATTGAACAATTAAAATAGGAAGAAGGCACAGTTATAATATTCATGGCAATGGGGGGTAGTATTTTTTCATAAAAGAAAATATCCATTAATTTTATCAAAACCACCATGAGTTCTGTTCATTTCAGGTCCTGTATTGGTTGTCTTTTATAAACCACACAACATGCTAGGCTTTGGAAACACAATGGTGATTTTACAGTCAAATAAAGAGGTAGACATCCAGTTATACAAGGTGCATTGACTGTATTTATTTTTTCTCTCCATCAAAGCACCTCTAAGATGGACAAAGAAAATGTGATTGAAGGCAATAATGGAGGACAAATCTGAATACATTTTACAGGAAGAAGTCAGCTGGAGGAGGGGCGCCTGCATGACTTGGTTGAGTGTCCAACTCTTGGTTTCAGCTCAGGTCATGGTCTCAGGGTCATGAGATCCAGCCCTACATCAGGCTCTGTACTCAGTGGGGAGTCTGCTTGAGATTCTCTCTCTCTCTCTCCCTTTGCCCCTCCCCCCTCTAAAATAAATAAAATAAATCTTTTTTTAAAAAAAGAAGTCAGATAGAGGAGATGTAACTGACTGCACACAGAAGACAGGCTGTAGGTGGCTGAAGAGGGCACACTAGTGAGAAGCAACAAAGGTCCAGATGGAAGACCCCAGGCATGGTGGAGGTCAGGGATAAATGCCAAGGATAAAAACAGGAAGATGCAGATAAAGTCCACATAGTAGTGAGCCACACTTCTCTAAGCCTGGAACTTGCTGAAATCCAGGGATAATACTATGCACATGTACAATTATACCACAGGGAGTGAAAATATTATCCTTTGATTTCCCCAAGAAAGGCTTCCTGGATGGGCAGCACATGTCTGATCACATTAAGGTGAAGTGACCAGCCTACAAGGTTGATCCTCATACTGAGTTTCAATCAGCTTTCTAGGAGTCTTCTTCTTATACAGGCATAGACAGGCCCAGACCATCAGGCTTTTGAAGAAGCTTCTATAATAAAAGAGAGAGGCGAGACCAAACAAAAAAACCAAACAAGGGGCGCCTGGGTGGCTCAGTCGTTAAGCGTCTGCCTTCAGCTCAGGTCATGATCCCAGGGTCCTGGGATCGAGCCCCACATCGGGCTCCCTGCTCCATGGGAAGCCTGCTTCTCCGTCTCCCACTCCCCCTGCTTGTGTTCCCTCTCTCTCTGTGTCTCTGTCAAATAAATAAAATCTTAAAAAAAACAAACAACAAAACAAACAAAAAAAAGATCATTCAGGAAACTGACACATATCTTCAAAAATATTTAATTAGTAATTCCAGATAAGCAAAGATATTATATCCCTGAAATCAGAGTAAAAAGGGAATAATTAGAGAAAAAGAAATATTCAAATTTTAAAGGATAAAAAATGTAAAAGAAGAATTCAACAGGTTTTAAATATTGTAAAGATAGAACCCAGGGAAGTGTATGGGAGTAATATTTAACAGAGATAAATCCTCAACTACAAGAAAATAAATTCAGGAGAAATTATCTGAATTTTGTAAATGAAGAAATGTCAGCCTATGCACATTATTTAGAAGAAGCAAAAGAGTTGAATACGCTGTCTCTGGGCGTCAGACCTCAAGATTAGGAAGAATGGAGTAGGAAACCATTATTAGTATTTTTATATGAAAGATTTAGTGCTTTAAAAATATACTTGCATTATTTAACAAAAGTGAACTTTCAATCAAATAAGCTTTTTAAAAAATGTATTAATGTATTTAGCATAAATTGATGATTCAAAAATTGCAGAACATACATTAAAAAAAAAAGAACAGAAGAGCAGTCTAAGGATCTGGAAATTTCTGTAGTGGTAGAAGAGCAATTATTGAAAAAAGAGAGTGACACTACAATGTATATTCCTCTGTTAGGATGGAAGCAGACATTCCTTCCACTAGCACCAACATTTCACTCTGATGTGAAATGTTCTCCACCCAAACTTCACCGTTCATGTCTCTAAATGGCAAAATAACTTATTCCGTTCAGATTTCTTTTAGCTTCTACACTTTTACAGCCAACTGTCTACTGGACATCTTTGCTTGTCCAAAACCGAACTCGTGATATTCACCGCCCCCTCCCCCCGTCTTCCTCAAACATTTCTCTTCCTAGTAGATGGCACCTCCAACCACATTGCAGAGTTAGCCAGATACTGGGGGACTCTCTTGGTCAATTCATGCTCCCTTTCTCCCCATAACCTGTCACCAAGACCAGTTGATTTTCCCTTTAAATATCTCCTCAATGGATCTATCGTTCCTATGTATGCTAGCCCCGCCTTATTTCAAGCATGGCCAAATAAAAAAAAAACTAAGTCTTTTATTTAATGGAAAAACATTGACCAGAACAAAGATAATGGAGAAGGAGGGTGATTAGTTCATTTGGAATTTAGAAGAAACTTGGACTCACCATTGAGGAGAGGATATCACATTTTATACTGAATCAGAAGCAGGTATGTGTTTTGGAAGCATTTCTTACATATATTCTTCAAATTGTTTTCAGGATGTTCTGCCATGTGGTTTCCTCAACTACTGTTTCATGTTATTGAAGTGTTTATTATATACTGGAAGTTATTGTAATAAAACAAGGGAGTCATATAATCAGATACGTATTTTTGATGGTGATAGTGATGATGGAAAATAGAATACCAATTTCTGAAATGTTATATTTGTTTAGCTCATGACTCCATATGTAGAAGGAAATTAGCTTTCAGAAATAAATCTTGTCATTCCCCAATTTTTTTTTTTTAAGGTGGGAGACTCTTTCTCTGCAATAGAGAAATTCAATGCTCCCAAGCTGAATCACCAGAGTATCTCATTTTCATGGAAATTTCTAAGTCTCCAAAGAAAGGTTTCCAACATAGTCCAATCAGTACACTCTCAAGTAGTTCTACTTGCCCGACATTAAAATATGGCAGAGGAGAAGAACAAAAGTTCTTGGGAAGCTTGTCACTTTCACTGACTATCTTCTCTTGCATGCAATCTACTCCCCAAGAACTGAAAAGCAGAATTCATAGTAGTGGCAGGATGAAAAGAGAGCTCAAAGGAGGGGGAAAAAATCAATGGGAAAAAAATCAATGTGAAAGTTGTAAAAGCTGTACCAATTAGCTCTCTAATATATGGCTTTTTGAAGTGCCAAAGAGCATTTTTAAGTGCTACTTTTTATTTTTATTTGAATAGACTCACTGCTAATGGTGCGGAAACAATCATGTGAAACCAAAAAGACCAAACCCTAAAAAGAGCCTTCAGAAGCTAAAGGAGTATTTATAGTCTATACGATGGGTCCTTTATATTCACACCCAGTTTTTCTTGCTTCCTGTGAATTACCTTTCAATATATGTTGACATAGGACTCTCAGAGCGTGTTTTAATCTCTTGAATAGGGCAAAAGAACAAAATAGATACCATAATTTGTAACTTTTCCTGATATGTTGCTATACATTCACATTCTCTTACTCAAACATTATCACTAAGGCGTTTAAATTCCCAAAAAGAGTACTTTGGGTACATAGAAATAATAGGAATAGATACTTTATGATTATCACTATTTAATCCCATTGGGTTCTCTGATTTCTGATGAAGACTATAATGAAAATATTGAGGGAGATAGTGCTCCTTACTCACTGTAAAGCATTTATTTCCCCAATTAAACGCTTACAAAGATGAGAATAAGGTGAAAAAAAATGAAAAAATAATCCTTGGGATAATAAATCATGCTGTGTTTTTAAGTAAGAGCAGCATTTATTTATACAGCTCTTATCATAACCCAATACCGTTCTAAATGTTTGTTAGCTCATCAGTTCCCCTAATCTTCACAACTACCCTATGAAGCAGGAGTATCATTAAGATCCTCATTTACAGATGAGAAAACAGAGCCACAGGGAGAGTCAATAATTTGCCCAGAGTCACATGAGTAAGTGATAAGAGTGGTGATTCCTTCCACGCTGCTTGGTGCTGTGATCTTTAACAGTTGCTTTTCAGTAAAACATCCTTTGGTGGCTAAAAGTTGTAGGACTTTATTTAGGGTAGAAGCATTAAAGCAGCCTGTTGACAGCAACTTGGTTCAAAAGTCTTTGGATTCTAGATCACTAAATTGGAAATAATAGAAATGATCAAAATCCAAAAGTGACAGGAAGAAGCCATTAACTATCTGTGGCAGAATGAATTAAATAGGGAAGCCCTGTTAGCCTATCATACATATAATAAAAGATATCTTATCCCTCTCTGACTCTCTTCCACTGTGTCTGAGACTGAGTAGTAGTACAGCTTACCTAGAAGGAAATATGTGTAAATGTATGAAATTACATACTTCATAAAGTGGTTAGACCTAGAGAAGACTGTTAGCTAACATCCATGATTACAGATGGTAGCCTTTTTTTTTTTTTTCCTTAAAAGGGGATGTTCGCTATGTTTTAGAGATACTCTTTATAGTGTTAAGAAAGAAGATACCTTTTTCTTGTTTATTAAAGAATTTTATTATGAAAGGATGATTCATTTTATCAAGTTACCTCTCAGTATCTACTGAAATAAATCACTTGACTCTAAATGTATCCTTGTTATGATAATAAAAATAATAATTAATAATAATGTATTTCTGAATGTTAAGTAATCCTTGCATTCTTAATAAACTCTCCTGTGTAAGGCTATCTTAGTCTAATGGATTCCATTTGCTAGTATTTTATTTAGGATATCTGCATCTATGGTAATATTTTTCTTTGCTCAATAACAATATGAATAGCACCAGAGTAATTTTTCTTTGACGATAGCACTTTTATCTAAGACAACCCATGATTAGTGTGCTTTGGGAGTACTTGTCTGATCGTCAGTCATAGTTATGGCTCTATTTCATTTCTTAATGTCCTTGAAAAATAGTGGCAATTCATATTTTCATAGAAAATTTTCTATTTTTTTCTGCACTTTGAAATATATAAGTGTTTTACAGCAGTGTTCCCATTTAAAAAATTTTCCTCCTATTCCTTGAATATAATGCATTTTTTTGACTTTGGCATTTCCTATCAGGTACTTCCCTTTTTTAGATCTATTAGGGTTTTGGATTTTTTTTAAGACTTTATTTACTTATCATTTTAGAGAGACAGAGATACAGAGAAGGTGAACATGGGGAGGGGTAGAGGAAAAGAGAGAATTCCAAGTAGGCTCCGCAATGAACGTGGAGCCTCATGCGAGGCTTGATCTAACAACCCTGAGATCACAACCTGTGCCGAAATCAAGTCAGACACTTAACTGACTGAGCCACCCAGGTGCCCCTAGGGTTTTGGATATTTTATGAGACTGAGGGTTTTGGATATTTTAATGACCATTTGAGAGCACCAGCTCTTGCTTCATTTATCAATGTTATTTCTTTATTTTCCTTTCTAATTTCTGCTCTCATTATCCATATCTTCTGCTTTCCTTTCTTTTTTAAATTTTCTTAACTCTTAAATGTATGATTTAGCTTCATAAATTGTTTCAATAATAGAAGCTTTTAAAGATTTAAATTTCCCTTTGAGGACAGCTAGGTAATACCACAACTTTTGACCTTTTATTATATTGCATATCACATTTTCTTAGTTTATGGTTTATTTCAATATAATAATTTTTAAGAGTATATTAATTTTCTCAAGTGTTTAGATTTTAGAAATGATCCTTTTGATTTTAATTTCTACTATTGTTGAGTTGTGGTTAGAGAATGTGGACTTTTAAATTTCTGTGTTAGAGAATGAGTTGAAGTCATACTCTGCATGTGTATTTGTATGTATGGATATATATAGTGCATCGTCATAGATTTTTATAGGTTACCTACAAACAGTTCATATACTTCATTTTCTTTTTATGGTAAAGTGGCAAAGTTATATGTATGTGTATATATATATATATATATATATATATATATATATATATATATGTAATCTTGATGACATTATCTAGATCCTTTATACCAGTTAACACTTTTTGAATCTCAAAGTACCTTAGGTGGTGGGTACTCTTCTTTAGAAGACATAAAACATACTCGTAAAATATTAATACAAATTCAAAGAGTTCCCGGCCCTTCTGAAAGAAAATCATGGATTCCTTTATGTCCACTGGCCATTATTAAGAACCTCTGCTCTGTAACTTAATTATTTATATATCTGCTTTATGCAGTAAAATCCAGAAAAAATATATTAAAATTTCCCATTATGATACAGAGTTATCAGACCTATTTTGTAGTACTAATTTGGGCTTATATACATGGATGCCACATTGGGCACTGCATAAAGACTGGCACATTGTGCCTTCTCTAGCACTAGCACCTGATGTCAATATATAATACCCCTTTCATTCTGTTTAGAATTATCTTACATCCACTTATTTGTGTTAATTTTATGTGGCTCATTTTCTCTAGTTTAATGAATTTGAATAGTGTTTTGAGTTTGTTGCAAATTTTATGTATAATCATAGTGTGCAAATTTATCTGCTCATTTCCAATATGTAAGTCTGATCTCTGTATTTCTATCTCATTGCACTGAATTACATTTATGTAATATTAAATGATGACGATAAAACTAGGTATCTCTTTAATTGTTCTGATTTTAATGGATTTATCTTATTATTTACTATTATTTTATAATATAATATTATTTTATAATACTTTATACCAGTTAACATTATATTAACTGGTATAAAGTATTTTATATTATTATATATATTCTAAAATTATTAGAAATTAAAAAAAAAACTTCATCTCTGCAGTTCCTCTTCCCTTCCTTTACATATTGCAAGGGACTAAACTGAAAAATACAAAATAATATAATAACTGGTATAAAGTATTTTATAATACTTATTATATTATTACTATAAGTTTAATGGTAACTCTCACTTTGAAATAGGTATTCTTTTTTCTGCTAAGATTTAGTATACATTTAGAATAATTAATTAGCCTCTCCTGTCAATAAAGAATACAGGTATTCTTTATTCTGCTAAAATTTAGTATACATTTAGAGTAATTAATTAGCCTCTCCTGTCACTTTTTCTTTACTTCTCTCCTTTTTTTTAAATTCTCAACTCTGATTGAGTGCATTACTGTAGTTTGACTTATTGATTTATAGAAAAAGGACCTCTTGTCTTTCTCCTCCTCTGCCCCCTTTCCTCAAATATCCAACCACCACTGCTACCGACTAGAAACAAAACCAATTCAATGCACTTCCATTATCAGCAATTTCTGCTTCCCTGAATTCTACATGAATCATAGTACATCAATACATTACTCAGAAACAACACTGCAGTTGACATTATTGATATTACATATGAATGAGGGAGTGATTCGACTGAGAGCATGAGGTTATGTTTGATAACCCACAAAACTCTTCACGATGCAGCACATGAGAAAAAAATAGAGTGTCTGGATAGTGCCCAAAGATGCTGAATAATTTCTCCCGCCTAGCAAAATAGCCTTTTGTTTACCCTGCTCTTAATAAACTCCTCTGGATAAAAGGCACATCGAATTGGGGGAACACACAAGACAGATAATGAAATCTCCAGGTGTTTGAGTTTGAAGGCTGTTCTTGATGTTATTGCTTGTTTTGAATGTAGTTGTCTATGTTTTAAATGTTTATGATAAAATTATCATTTAGAAGACCTAATTTTAAGAAAAACTAATTTCTTCAGGCATATAGTGAGGTTGTCCTTATATTAACAATGTAGAATGTGACCAGGGTCACTTTTAAGAGTATGGCTTACATCCTTTCCAGATAAAGGAATGACACCCAATATAGCATTTGTTGTAAAAGGGTAATTATTAGATTATAAGTTTTTTGCTGCTAAAGACTTAAAGAGTATAATTTTTTTTCATCATAATGCTTTTCATTTGTAGAAAATCGATTTGTAATTATTGACTGCTTTCTCCTCCTTTTGCTTAATATTAATGTATTCTAGAGGCAATAGATTATTTTTAACCACGCTTTGGCTTATCTTTGGTGCCCTTATACAGGTCAGCAATAAGATATAAAGGAATATTGCCTTGTAAATTGAAATGCTTAGAGTTAATGTTCAGCTCATTGTTATTTAGTTACTTGAAAGCATGTGGTATATAAGAACACTTTTTTACTTTTTGAATGACTGGTGTATTTGTGTCAGAGAACAAAATATCCTGAGAGGATTCCTGCCGCCTCCTCCCCATTGATTCCTTCCGAAATGGAAAGCCAAGGTTGCTTACAGAGTAGGCAAGAGAGCAGCCAACCCACTGAGCACTGAGGGTTTTAAAAGCAGGATGCAAACAGGTATTTGAGCTGCATTACTCTAAAATTTATAAGCTATGGGAAAGAATCAATGAGTATTTAGGGCTTAATTTTAAATTTTTTCCAGCTTAGGTTGTAATGGACTCTCAACATATCCTATAATAGCTTGTCCTGCTGTTCCACAAGGTGTTTAAGCCTTGATATTATGGGTAAAAGGAATTTTTATAGTGATATCACAGCATGTGAAGACAGTCTATCCAAGTGCATACAAGTAGGTCCAAGTTTTAAGAGTTAACATTTAAGGGCAATATTTCCCAGTATTTTCCATCATCCTCATAAACTCTGTCCCCTTTTGTATTTTTCAGTTTAGTCCCTTGCAATATGTAAAGGAAGGGAGGCAGGAACTGCAGAGATGAAGTTTTGTTTTTTTTTTTTTAATTTCTAATAATTTCTTCTCTTTTTTCTTTAAGTAAGCTCTACATCCAATGTGGGGCTTGAACTCATGATCCTGAGATCAAGAGTCACATGCTCTACCGACTAAGAGAGGCAGGTGCCTCCAGAGATGAAGTTTAAATTCAGGCCTGTTTGATGCTAACCCTGTGATTTTTCTAGTGCTTCATGTTGTACAGAGAAACTATAACTGTATTCCATTTATTAATCTGAACAACTTTTTTTTTCCTCCAGGAATTTTTACTTTTACGAGAGTCTTTAAAAAAAAAACAACTGGGATTGATAAAAATATTTTCCCTCTCCTTTCTTTCTGCCACTGTCTAGACTCCGAATTAACATAAAGTTATCCACCAAGTGTCAGAAAAGAGTATAAATAACTGACAGCTCTGAGTGCTTGCCAGTCAACTCTCAAGAGGTGGATCTCCATTTGGCCATATTCCAGGTTACCCCTAGTGATAGTTTCTTCCGTCCTCTGGTAGTAGCAGGTAATGAATGAACCAGTTTACCCCATTACTCTCTAGACAAGTACTGAAATGATCAAAATTAAAGTCTTCAGAAATACTATTTTTTTTTTCATAAAAATGAATCCTTACAATTATTACAACCATAATGCACTGAGTGTCTGTTGGATGCCAACACTTTACAACACTTATAAAAACACGATCAGAAGAGATTGTTAAAGATTGTTAAAAAACACAATCTTTTTTTTTTAATCCCCAGTTTACAAAGGAGGGACCTGAAGCTCAGTGAGGTCAAACCACTGTGCCATCATATACCACTAGTTCACGTTTCAACACGAATTCAAATCCAGATCCGCCCATTGTCATCACAACATACACACTTCTCACTTTACCCTGCTGCCTATCAACCAAATAAATAAAATGCAGGCATGAGGCATCGGGGCGGGGGAGGGAGTGAAGAATTCAGGCAGCCATCTAATCATATAAATACCTTCCATTTGCACTTCCTGGTGTCTCATATGTATAATCTCATTTAAGTCATGGATTCTACAAAAGCTGAGGCCAAGACTAAGGAGGGAGAAAGCAGAAATCAGAGGGAAAGGAAAGTGCCTGTTTTGTATGGAATCACTAAGGGAAAGAAAGGTCACATTGGCAGCTGGTGCTATGCTGTCTGTCATGAGGTTTTATAATACAGTGTAAACACTGGGGTCTGTGACACTGAACAAGGAGGGAATAGCTTATTACCTCCCAAAATAGCACAAATGCCAAGCAACTTTAACTGGCTTAGCCTCAGGAAATTTCTCCATTCTCCAAGAATGTAAGGTCACATTAAATTATTTAGAGACGTAAGGCTTGAGTGTATCAAAAAGCTCAACCTCGGTGCATTATTTTGATGACGGTTGAGTGAGGACTTGCTGTGCTCTTGAGTTCAGATTTCCTAAAGAGGCCTAATATTAAATCAGTTTGAATTATAAAAAAATAAACACAACATCTTATTAAAGGAAAACTGAACTATACATGTATTAGTGAAAAACCTACTTGGCATATTCCTCTGAATTTAAAATAAAGAAGCTGTCTCCCAGGCAAAGGTTGCCATTCCATAGGGAAGACTTGAAATGAAATTATAAATCCCCAAACAGAGATTTTTATTAGAGTGGAAAACCTGACAGAATCACAACCATAGAAGCAGAATAGCAAAGGTTATGATGAACACCAGCTCTATAAGATTCTTAAACAATTATGACAATAGAGAAAAGAAAACATCAATTAATAATTTTATGTGTACACATGGATTTCTCACTAAAATAGTTATATTTTCCCTTTGCAAAATTAATTTTGATAATTCTCCTTGAGAAGCTGTTTGTTAAAAAAAAGAAAGGAAAGAAAATTCTGAAGAAAGTTTCTAACTTGGGAAAACTTTTCTATCTAACATAATGCCTGTTTTTCAGAAAAGAAAAAAGATCTCCCAAACTCAGACTTCAAAAAATCTGTGATATCTCCTCCAAAAAAGGGAGGAAGAGGTTGTTTATGCAATATCCATGTCCTCACTTCTATTATCCATATGCCTCCTCCCTAAACTGACTGCAGTTTATTTGGCAGGGCAATGCCGTTCAATCTTCAGCAGTGGGATCCTATGTTGGAATAAAGTTGTGCGGAAAGACCTGATATATAAATCAAGTGTAAGGTCAGCCAGATAGTTGAAGACTGGAAGTTGTGAGTAGGGAACCAAGCCTACTTCAGATGGCTTCTCCTCCCCACTGAGGAATCCCTAAGTCTCCAAGGAAACACTGAGAACAATGCCCCCAGCCATTTTCTTAACCGGATTTGACTTGTTCAGATTCCTTTCACTCCGTTCTCTGTGGTTAAATGCCTGTTCATGTTTCTAAACTCCTGCCGCATGTTAATCTTGGGGAATAATAACAGATAATCACAATGAGAAACCGTAAGTTATTTTTTTTTCTATTATAGGGTTAACTAGTGGTTTTAAAGTGTTTTTTTTTTTTTTTTTTGATAAATGGAAACATAATAGCAGGTGTTAACATTATGTACAAATACTGTAGTAAGAGGTTATATTTCAATACTGTATCAGTGGGGGTTCTCCAGAGAAAAAAAATCAATGGTGTGTGTGTGTGTGTGTTGTGTGTGTGTGTGTGTGTGTGTGTGTTGAGAGATTTATTTTAAGGAATCGACTTGTGATTGGTAGGGCTGGCAAGTCTGACATCTGTAGGGGAGGCCTGCAGGCTAGAGGGCTTGAGGTTTTAGTCTTGAGGCACAATTTCTTCTTTTTGGGGAAATTTTTGCACTTAAAGCATTCTACTGATTGGATGAGGTCTACCCATATCATTGAGGGCAATCTTCTTTATTTGAAGTCAAATTATTGTAGATTTTAATGACATCTACAGAATACCTTTACAGCAACACCTAGATTAGCTTTGATGAAATAACTGGGTACTGTAGCCAACTAACCGTCAAAAATGAAATGTATAATAATTTTTCCTTGATATATACACACAAAATAAATGCTAAATAATCTAGTAATTTAAAGAAAGTACAACACATTTAATATTTAAAAGTTACTGCCCTTAATTTGAAGTTTTAAAACACACAAAAATATTATAGTTGCCCTGATAGTTGACCTTTGTTTCATGAAAAGTACTACAGGTGGAGAAAATATTAAACACATTTAATATTTAAAAGTTACTGCCCTTAATTTGAAGTTTTAAAACACACAAAAATATTATAGTTGCCCTGATAGTTGACCTTTGTTTCATGAAAAGTACTACATTTTAGGATTTTGTTGATCGAATTGTTAAGGTGAGTTCAAAAGCATCTTTTAATTGGTGTCATACAAGCTCATTTCCCTTTTTAAGAATGAAAAGATCTGTGTGCTTGTTCTAATTTGGTTTTACTAGTAAAATCAATATTACTTTTGCTAAACTAGATTTTATATCAATTTCTGTGTTCCGATCAGAGTATTATACAACATTCACATCTTCTATTTGAGATTTCTCTGTTAAAGTATTTACAAAGAACTCTAGCTTTTAGTGAATAGTCCAACACTTAAAAACTCCAGAAAACATCAGTGGATAATATTCAACTGATGTAATATTTGGTCCTTTTAGAAGGGCTAAGGACATATATCGCATTTCCATGTTTAAAGACTTCTTTTACTTCTAACATGGATTATTTCTTAGAACACATCTTATAGGACTTAAATACATATGCAATTATTCATATTTATTTTATCTGCAAAAATGTCACACTGTTCAAAACAAGGCCACATCACACACAAGGCAACAGCCACCAACAGTACTAATTGACTAGATTGTGACTACTTCTCTGTGCTCCTATTTCGGTTCCCAGATATGTCACCGTTAACCTTCAGCTTTCCGTGTCCGTATGTCCTCCTACTTTTGACATAAGTGGATTCTTTTGAAACTGGGAACATATTGATTGCTAAGCTTTCACTCTCATGAGAAAATTAAAATATATTTTCTCTTTCATCTAAACTATGTTTTTCTGTTCGCTTAATTTTTGTTTTGACCTCTTTTTTCTCCAATATATTATTTATTTGAGAGAGAGCAAGAGAGAAAGCGCGTGCATGCACACACACACACACACACACACACACACGGTGAGGGGAGGGGCAGAGGGCCAGGAAGAAGCAGACTCCCTGCTCAGTGAGGAAGCCTGAGGACAAGGGCTTGATCCCAGGACCCCGAGATCGTGACCTGAGCTGAAGGCAGAGATGCTTAACCCACTGACCCACCCAGGAGCCCCTTGACACCTCTTTAAAAAAGATTTTTTTTGAGCCAATTTTAAGATTCCCCACTCCCTTCTCTGGGATGAGAAGATCAGCATTTGTTCAAATAAATAAGAAAACACACTCCTTATAATAACAAAACAATCCCGATTCCTCCCTCCTGTCCCTGTATGATTGTCATTCATTTTACTTGTAGGTAAGTAAATCTACAAAAAGTCACAAACTTTCAGTTATAAGAGATATAAGTGCTGCGAATCTGATGTATAGCACAATGACTACTTGATTGCCAGGGGCATTTGGTCTGTTCCGTGGTCGATCACCACAAAATAAAAGTTTTTATTTTACCATCACCTATTTCTTCTTTGGTGCTCTTCTTTTCATGATGTAGCTCCAAGTTTCTGACCTATATAATTTTTCTTCTCTCTAAAGAACTTCTTTTCACAGCGGCTCTACTGGCCACAAACATTGCTTCACAAACTCAGAAGCTCCTTGGGTAAAATCTGAAACTGGCCTCCTACATGGAGGGCAGCCGAGACCCAAGAAAGAGGCAGCCACTCCAGACCCGGAGGCGGCAGGTTTAACGAGCAACGGCATTTACTTATGAGACTTGTCTTGGCGGTGGCAAGACCCATAGATCTCTGTACCCACTAGCCAGAATCTTCCCCGTCTCTAGGCCTTAATGGGGTTCCACCACGTATACTGCTCAGATGGCCTTAGCAACACTTGCTCGCTCAAGGCTGCATCTTTGAAGACAGCTGACTGTGGGAATGGGAGGTGACTTGCTGGTTTCAAAGACTGAGAGGGTGCAGGAGCCTCCAATAGCCCAGGGCCACCTGCTGGGTTAACCCCAGGCTGCATCCTCTCTGTGACCTTCCCGGACACTCCAACCCTCAAGACCACCTCTTACAATCTCACACGCCTCTCTCCTCTGCAACGTGCGCAGTGGGGGCAGCGAGGGGCTTTGCTGGCATGGAGGGGGCTCTTTGGCTGCCCTGGAGGCAGATACCACAGCAACCACGCAGGTTCTTGCAAGAGAAAACAGATTAAGGTAACAATTCCCAAAATAAGGAATTTTTTTTTTTTTTTTTTCCCACCAGGAGCCCACTGATTTACTGAGTCCTCTAGGCTGGGGATTGGATTATACAGAGAGTTCATTTGTGTCCTCCTGTGATTTAGTAAAAAGGAGATATATTAGCAGATTCATGCGGCACGAACACACAACAGTCTGTTTCAATAAAGACACAGGTACCTTCTTGGAAGGCAATAATAATGGCCAAGGCCATTCTGTTTTGGAGGACAGCTTTTCTAATTAGACATCTTTCAGTGTTCTTTAAGGACAGGCACTGCCAGCTACCATTTAAGGCTCATTAGTGAATTTTGTAAGGTCTTCTATACGTGCTGTCACAACCCTCAAGCCAATGGAGGGGCAAAAATGGCAGCCAAATGATCATACCAGTAGAAAACAGAATGCGCCCTCTCTCTCAAGAAGAGAGAGGTTGGGAACATTTGTTATCGAGGGGCAGATTCTCTTCTGTGCCCAGGGAGAACCTAGGGTACAGCACCCCAACCACCCAAGTGGAAGTGAAGGCCAAAGATTTTGCCACATAGCCACTGGGTCCCATTCAGGGCCATCCAAGGAATACCTGAGAAGGACTGATGGGTCATTGCCAAACCAGCTGCCATCCTTTAATCTGACACCATGACCGCATGGTTCCAATGATCTCCATCCCATATTCCTGGTACAATTGGGTTGGTTCTGTTAAAAGGGATTTTTCTGTTCCTGGCATAGGCAAGCCCTGGTGCTCAAATGGCCATAACCTGGGATGAGCCACATGAACTTATCCCAAATCTGAGCGCAGCCACCCATGGTTCCAATGGTGGTAGTTTTAGGATCTTCCTCATCAGTGGTTGGATGGGCTGCCTGTGAAGTTTGCCAGAAAAAGAACACCCGTGCCCAGTGTTATCGATCATGTGTGTCACACGCCAGATTTCTGGACCAGTACTGGTAATATCAGATGAACTAAGAGTGCTAGTTCTAGGTCGTTTCCCTTAATGTACCGTTCTAGGCTTTCCACTCCCCCCCGGAAGTGGTGATATCCACCACTGCAACCTGACAAAGCTAGAGAGGGGCAGCTGCCTACATACCCAACAGTCTGCCAGGCATACAAGGGGGCCCACTGTAGGAAGGTATTTTCATCAGGTGCCCCCCCCGGGACCAGACACCACAGGAGGAACAAAAGTCCAAAGTTGAAAAGAGGGATATTTAGTAGGAACTTATATGGGAAGGTCTTCTCCTTCTCTAAGAATTGTTTCTGTGGCCTGATCCTTAGATGCTAATGTGGCTGCAGCGTTAGAAGCTTCACCTGGTTGTGCGTCCCTACATGTTAGCTGGGGGAGGCAGAACTGTCAGGCATGAGGAGCTATATGGTGGGGGTGGGATATGCCAGATTGGGACTCCTGCATTCTCCCCTCTTGCAATGGTGTGTGTTCCGTTCCAGGTGTAGTGTGTTTCCAGAGGTCTGGCTTGCAGCAGGACAATGGGATCCTAGTGGAGACTGAGTATTTCCCCACTCACCCAGGAGTTCAGATGTAACTCACCCATCATGGTGGGGCATCCCATCGCAAATTCCAGTAGATTGACACCTTTCCCAGGCGTGATGGGCCTGGTGTTCTCAGCAGCATAGCATGTTGATCCACAGTGGGAGTCTGGCCAATTTCTGTCTTCTGTGACTTCCATACCCTTAAGGTGTTGGGTGACTTGGCAGGGTTCCCAATCTGGCATATGAGGCAACAGGCTCTACTGGCTGATCATTCAAATGTATTGAAGCTTGGCACAGTACTTTAGTCCACTTGGCCAAGGTGGTTTTACCTGTTAGTAATTTAACCTGCTGCTTTAATACTTCATTTTTCCTTCCTGCCAACCTGCTGCTTGTGGGTTATAGGGGAGATCCATTCAATGGCATGTTTTTTTCCCAGTCTTGCACATCATGACCTGTGAAATGTGACCCCAATGACTGTTCAACAAGGGTATCCGTTCATGGTGCTCAGTTTCTCTAATCCCTTAATGGTGGCAGCCTGGTTTCCACTGTGACAGGGGAAAGCTTGGGTGAGACCAGAAACAATGTCCACATAAACCAAGGCATACCTAGGACCCTCATTTGAAGGGGGGGCAATATAATCAATTTGCCGATCTGTCACTCTCGTGGATGGCCCCAGATTCCTTTGGCAGTTGCCTTGGGTGTTCTTTAGAACACGGAGGACATGCTGTTACTGTGCTACCCAAGCCCTCTTTCAAGGGTAATCTGGCGTCCTGGGCAACACACCATCCTACCTGGGCATGACAGTGGCCACTTTTCCTATGCACTTAATCTGCTTTTTTTCCTCAAGGGTCAGTTGTTAGGGCTCCTACCTGAGCTAGGGCATTAACTACTTGATTGCCAGGGGCATTTGGTCTGTTCCGTGGTCGATCACCACAACATTCTCCCCTCCACTCTCCTCACTTTCCCAGGGATTCTAACCCTTGGCATCCCAATCAGGCTTTGTCACAGTACCTGGACCTTAATCCCCTCAGTATGCACCCTCTTAGCTTTGCTGAACCACATGCTAGGGTCTCCAAACTGCTTCTCCTGGTCTCTCACCTTGCCTGCCGGCCCTGAAGCCAGCAGAGTGGTGGACACTGCCCCTCCTCCTCTAACCTTGGTTCTTCTTCCACTTTTCCAACTCAAGCTTCAGCCTATGCAATCCTGGGGTAGCCGTTTGCCCTGTGTTCGCCTCTCTCTTATGCACAAAGAAGAGTTGTTGATTTTCCAGTCTGTTCCTGTTTTACTTGTTGTCAGGATGGAGTGACAACTTCTAAGTTTCTCACCTGTGGCTTCATCACCCTTTTTTGTTAGAGTACTAGCTATCTGTTGCCATGTAACAAAGTGGCCCAAAGAAGTGCCACATAACAAAGTGTCGTGTTGCCCAAAAACAATGCGTTGAGCAGTTGAATTGGTTGATTCTGTCTCAAGGTCTTTCAAGAGTTGCAGTTACAGTGTGAGTCAAGGCTAGAGCCATCTGAGGCTTGACTGGAGGAAGGTCCACTCTCAAGCATGCTCATGTGATTTCTGTGTGTCACGCTGTAACCGGAGAGTTATGGGAAGAGGATGCCATGGCAAGTAATGATTCTGGGGAAAGGTGAATGCATGGCAGACCAGGTTGGAGAAGTATGACAGGCCTTGCTAAGGAGTTTGGTCATTGTCTTCCAGTGGAGGACACCTGGAGGCTTTTAAGCAGGGAGGGCATGTGAAGCACTTAGTAAAAACTGTTCAGAGAAATGGAATGTTAGCAGCTTCATCGCTTTATAGTGTGAGATCAAAAAGGTGTTAATTAGGCGCATCTGGGTGGCTCAGTGAGTTAAGCGTCCAACTCTTGATTTCGGCTCAGGTTCTGTCTCAGGGTTCATGAGAGTGAGTGCCATGTTGGGCTCTATGCTCAGCGTAGAGTCTGCTTGGGATTCTCTCTCCTTCTTCTGCCCCTACCCTCTCTCTCTCTCTCTCAAATAAATAAATAAAATCTTTTTTAAAAAAGGTGTTAAAAAGCAGGTATAGCAAAAAGACTCCTTGGTCAGGGTTTATGTCAAGAGAGACAGAAGGCTCAAGAGGACTCACCTGCCCATCTGCCTGGAGATCTCAGGAAGGTCTGAGCCTCCGAAAGTTTTGTGGCATTCTCTGGTCAGAATTAGCCTCTGAGTGAGCTTCAAAAGCTACAGAATGTGTCCCTGGGCTGGGCTATGCTGTATACCAAGCATCCAAGCATACCAGCCATTGCACTCTTCTGCTTTGGATATTTTCTGCAGCTCAGGCAATAAGAAAGCTAATGCGCATCAAACACTTATCAGTGGCGTGCCTGCTTTAAGTGCTTTATGTGAATTAAATACCTTTAATCCTCATAAGAGCTCCTTGATAAGTTACTATTATTACTCAAATTTTACAGATATATGATAACTGAGACACGGAGTGGTTAAGAGGTTCACGGTTAAGAGATAATAAAGGGTGGTATTGAAATTCAAGCCTGGGAAGTTAAACTAAAGACTTGATGTCAACCCTCTCATTGATGGCACTTTCAGGGAAATTGCATAAATACTCAAGCTTGGAATTGTGCTTAGATAAATTAAATCTCTGCTGCAGACAGCTCAAGGGAAGTAAGCATAAACAATCTAATCTAGAAGTTAAGATAAACCATGGTCTATTTTTTTACTGTTTCTAAAGAACATTTTTCCCTGAATTCCACAGATGCCAATAGGATAAGAGAAATGGATTGTCGAAGTCCCATATAAAGGCAGAGCATTATTGGTAAACGTTAGTGTAATTCTTCACGTTAAGCACCCTGTTTTGTTCTTCCCACCTTCGGAATCACTGAACCCCTGGATGTGTCCCATTTCCAATTCTCAGTAAAATGATTTGACTCTTCCTCCTCAAAGTCAAACCACACCGTAACACATGTGATTAGTCCACTACTTGTTGAGACATAATCTGTATGTCAAAGTAAATTAGTTATACTGCTACATGGGTGTGGCTTAAAAGTGGAATTGACCAATATAACTGACACTGACAATCAGGTTTCTTTTCTGTTACACATATATTCTAGACCAATGGGCTGTGAAATATATATCCAAATGTAAGTCTGTTTATTCTTCTCAAAATGGGAAATTACATAATTCATATTATACACATATCCTCAATTGGTTAGTCTCTAAATTTGTAGCTATTATTATGGCTATTTCGACCTACATCTATTTCTACTTAACGAGGGCCTTAGGTGTTAATTTTGATAATTCTCAGCTTGTTCTATGAAGAACAAACTTTGTCTTTAATTGGACTTGTACAGAGTATGTCTCATAAAAAAGAAAAACTAAATCTTTTCTCGCCTTTACTAAATTAGGTGTAAGAACCCTTTCGAGCGTATTATCTTGTATTTATACTAGTTTTAATAAGTTTGGAGGATTAAGGGCATTACTTCCTGAACAAAGTTGGAAAGAATCAGATCCTTTTTTAAAGAATGTGTTACAAACAGTGCTCCTCATAGCTGCTAGGTATGTCACAAATTACATTTTTCCACACTGTTTATTTTTAAATAAGAGGATTACATACATTGCCAATCTGCTGTAATCTCACTAAATTGCATTTTAACCAAACTCTACAGAATACAATTAAGAAAGGCCTCTAACGATGATGTAGGTGCACATAATGAGCAGCCATGTTTTCCAAGGCCTGCATGTACCCACCAGGGACGTGTCTAAGTAGATGATGCCCTTCTGTGGCACTAATGGACCTGACTGTTAATGGTGACTTCTGTAGCTAGATCACTGAGGCCCTGGGAGTAGCCAACATACTGTAGGAATTCTTTAAGATTTTATTATTTATTTATTTATTTGAGAGAGAGAGAATGAGAGACAGAGAGCATGAGAGGGAGGAGGGTCAGAGGGAGAAGCAGACTCCCCACTGAGCAGGGAGCCTGATGCGGGACTCGATCCTGGGACTCCAGGATCATGACCTCCAGGATCATGACCTGAGTCGCTTAACCAACTGAGCCACCCAGGCGCCCCTTATCCTGTAGGAATTCTTCCTGCAACATCCATGACAGCTGCTCATTCAGTCTTTCTTCCTTACTCAGAGCTCTGCTCTTGAGTTTCTCTCTGCTTAGAATAACTATGGTCTTAGACCTTACATGGGTAGAGCCTCAACTTTAAGTTGGCTCAAATAGTACTTCCTGAGAAACTTTCCTTGGTAAATGAAAGAATGAAAGAAAATTCCAGCAGCTCCGGTGACAATAGCATATTATGCTATGGGTTAGGCATTCCATCGTTTGGAGCTCTAACTGTTCAAACATCTGTGTTAATTTGCGAGGACTACTGTAGCAAAATACCACAGACTGGGTGGCTTAAACAAAAGACATTTATTTTCTCACAGTTTTAGAGTCTAAAACTCTGAGACCAAGGTGTTGGCAGGGCTGGGTTCTCCTGAGGCATCTCTGCTTGACTTACAGATGGCCGCCTTCTGGCTGTGTCCTCACATAGCTTTTCCTCTGTGCACACACATCCCTGGAGGCTCTCTCTGCATCCACATCTTCTCTTCTTACAAGGACACCAGTCAGATTGGATTACAGCCCACCCTAGAGGCCTCATTTTAACTTAATCACCTCTTTAAAGGCCCTATCTCCAAATACAATCACCTCCTGTGGTAATGTGGGTTAAGCCTTCACCAAATGAATATGGAGGGGGCACAAATTCAACTCATAACACCATTCTTTGCCCAAAGGATTCTTTCCGTTTTCTGGATACCCTCTTCTATGTCAATACTTGTCTTTGCAGCATTATCTCATGCCCTTCATACACAATACACAATACTTAACTCAACTTATTTGAAAATGCCTGCTCATTACTGTAGCAGGTGAGAGAATGTGCCTCTCCCATTCCTACCATGATTGACCAACAGCCTCACTGGGGTGTTTTGAATCCTTTGCTGCACCTGCACCAAGGTGACCCTCCTGTTGGCTGCTCTCAGCAAGGATACTAAGGCAGGTTCTTTCCTATGAGACACAGTGCTCCTCTGGTTGAGACTTAGGCTTGAGGATTCTCATCAGTCTCAGGAAAATGTCTTCAAACTGCTCTGTAAGCTAAGACTTTCTTTCTATCCCCCTCCATCCTAGTGAGATCTGCACTAGGCTGATGGCTTTCCATCCTCCTGTGGCCCCTTCTCATTTTCCCTCACAGACATTTCTCTCAATAATCTCTTGCACATCTAATCATCTTGACATCTTCTTGGAAGACCTGGACAAAATGCCTCCACATGTGTAAATGATAGAGGTCTTCTCTTTTCTGAGAATGACTTAAATTGAGAGAATGGATTCAAGAATGGAAATTCTAGCAGGCAAGGGGAAATATATATATTTTAGAGAGCCAAAATACCATTGAAATAATCCAACACTTATAACAACTACAACATGAATTTAAAGTGTTTCTCAGATTTCTAAATAAATCATTAGACATTTTAAAATATAAATTTATGTTACACGAAATTTTTATTCTGAACACAAGGATATTTTATTCCTCTTTATACTTAAACAAAATATATATATTTTTCCTACCAAAATTATCAACAACAAATAGGGCCTGCAGGGATTAAGACCACACATTCAGAATTAAGCCTTCCCATTTGAGTGTCCAGAACGTTATCCTCAAACCTACCCCCAGTCCCACAGCCCCCCTATCCCTGCCTAGTCTGAGACCAGCCAGAACTAATCTCATTAAGCCCATTACCTGTTTGTGTCAATCACCACAGGGAGTCCCAGGCTTCCAGGTTTTCCCTCACTGCACACATTTTAATCACTCTATCTTTGCATATCCTTTATTATGTCTTTCTTCCATCTTCCCTAACTCCTAAAACCTCTTCAGTGAGCCCTCTGGAATTTATGGTCCATCATAAATAAAACTCCCTGCTCTCTTCTCTAAAAATTACCTTCCATTCACTCTCAATGAAACTTAAATCTCCCTAAGGATGTGGCTTCCTCTCCAGCTACTCAGGAGGAAGCTGGTTTGTCTCCCTCAGCCGTCATCCCAGTGGGCCTGAATCTGGGTAAGTTTTCTCTTTGTCCTCACTGCCAATTACAGGCTGCAATCCCTCTAGGGTCCTAAAACTGTAACGTTGATTATGAGGCCATTGGTTTTGGCCACATATCTCCTGTCCCTCACTAAATCTGCTCCAACCACAATGGTCTCCTTAATTTTCCTCAGTCTCACTGGAAACACCTTTCTCGGGGTCATAGTACTTCTTACTCCCTTCCCTACATCATGCTCTCAAATATTTGCCTAAATTCCCCTGTTTCTTCATCTTATTTATTTATTTATTTATTTTTGGTCAAATGTCAAAGAAAGTTATCCTGTCTACAATATTTAAAATGGCAACTGCCTTCTACAACATTTCTTATAATCCATTGCTTGTATTTTCTCCATGGCACCTGTTTTTATTTGTATCCCCCATCAAGGACTTAAACTTCAAAACCATAGATTATGTTCTTCACTGATGAATAGCCAGAGTCTACTATAGAATAGGTACTCAATAGACATTTATTGGATGAATACAATAAATTGAATTTATGGAAATTATCATCTTTCTCCCTTCTGAAGGATAAATTAAATACTCTTTCAAGAAAAACCACATTGTTTTGTCTTATTCAACATCTTCCTATTGTTTTTTTCTTCCCGTTATGTGCCTGAGGTTCTGCTAATAATGCAAACATGAATAAAGCCCGATTTCTTACCATAAGACAGAAATATATACAGATTATCATAATAACAGGGATAAATATTTATGCATACTTAGGTTTTAATTTTCTCTGGCAACTATGTACAGGATACATTTGAGGGGGACCGGGAAACCAATTAGAAATGTACACAATAGCTAAATGATAGACAATGGTACGCTTTGTTAAACCTTTTATTTGGAATGGGAAGGGGCAGACACATAGAATATATTTAATAGGCAAAATTCGGGAAAAATAATTTCGATTATATTTAAAAAGTGAGAAAATACAAAAGACTCTGTGATAAGGAGATATTAGAGGAAGTCAGTGGAGAAAGATGAGAAATTAACATTTCATCTGATGAATGTTGGTGCTTATGTGAGATACCTAGAAGAATATACACTGGATATTGGTCTCAATATAAACCTTGGTAGAGAAGTATGGGATGGAAAAATACATTTGGGAGTTCTCAGTGTGTCTGTAGTAGTTTAAGCCTTAGAAATAAATGAGATAGCCCAGGATAATATACAAAGTCAAAATAATCAAGGCACAAAGAACACACTGAGAACAAGAACTTGGAACACTTGAAGAAAGGGGGATGATTTTATAGAGAGAATAAAATGTCAGAGAGATCACGCCTCAAAAAAGCATAGTTCTTACTTTGGTATAACGTAAACAAAGAGATTAGAGAGTATGAAGAATGCAAAAGTAAGCAGAATTCCCAAAAGCAGCAGAGAAGCTCAGTAAACTCAGAAATGACAATTTTCATTGGATTCAAAATTAGGAGACCACCAATGACTACCAAAGCGGTTTCAGTGCGCTGGAGAGAGAAGCAGGCAGCAGGCAGGGCCCCAGAGCACTGAATGGGCTTGAAACTGTGGTCAGTGTGGCAAAAAAGCTTTCATTAATTGCAGATGAAAACGAGTCATACATGAGCAGTAGCTGGCTGGGAGATGCCAGGGGAGGCTTAGGTACATTTAGAGGCTAAGAGGAAGAAGCAGAAAGGAGAATGTTGAAGATGCAAGAGAGAGAGCAATTGACAGCAGGAGAAATGTTCTGGACATGATGTTTAGGGTTGGAATAAAGAGTTGAACTGGTGGGGCCAAGAGAGGCCAAAGGACTGTGACGTTCTTAGGTATGGATATAGATTGGTTTGTAGGAAGGGGAGAACCTAGCCAATATAAATTGACACTGGTAGTCTCATTTTCTTTTTTTAATTTAATAAAGGAGATAAGTTTCTTGCTGATAATTGTAGGCAAGGGGTTCGAGTATTAAGTAAGACATCTGTGAGAGCTTGGAATATTCATAGAAGGGAATGGAAGAGAATGATAGTGTTTACAAGTCATCAGAATGAAGACATAAACCTCTTGGGGAAACAACCTGCATGGTTGGGTAACATCCTCCAATAATCCTTAGCCATCCACAACCTCAAATGCTAAAGCAGGCGCTGACATTGATCCCGAGTTAGAGTTTTACTAGGAAAGTGTGGTAAAACAAGGTAATTGAGAGACCAGAAGGGAAAGAAGTAGAATTGATGATCGCTCTTGCTTTCTAGGTGGGACCAGGAGGGAAAAGAGGCCAGCAGGAGTTGATAAAAAAGGAAGAAAGGGATCAAGAATCTTTAAATTTCTTGGAACCAGAGTAGAAATGGTAGGTATGAAATCATGGGAGATTTGGGAGGACGGGAATACAAGATTAGAGAGACGGTTCTTGGAGGAGAATCTTTCGGGAACATTTGTTCCAGATGATTTCACATTCAAGAAATTGTCTGATAAGAAAAGGAGTAAATTTTATGAGACTTAAGGATGTCCATGAATTTAAGAGTAGGTAGGTTTGGGAATCCAAAGAAAATATGGAAATACTGTAGTTTAATGTCTAGACAAGGGATCTGAGAGAGAAATAACTTGTTTGAGGGCACACAGCTACTTCATGGAAGATTCTGGATCAGAGCAAGATCCTTCTGAGGGATAGAGTAGATTTTTTATTTGTTTATTTTAATATTGCTTCTTGTTATCTAATACTGGGGAGTTTTGGCGGTATCTTCTGATTCTTCCCTGTAGTTTAGGAATCAAGTGCTTGAGGTAAGTGGTGGGATCTTTGTGAATAATAAGCGTTAGGAAAAGCAAGCAATGATAAGAAATGAAAATTTGCTTTTCTTTTGCTTATGAATTCATTCTACATTTTTTATTATTTATTTATTTATTTATTTATTTATTTATTTATTTATTTTGAAAAGATTTTATTTATTTATTTGAGACAGAGAGAATGAGAGACAGAGAGCATGAGAGGGAGGAGGGTCAGAGGGAGAAGCAGACTCCCCGCCGAGCAGGGAGCCCAATGCGGGACTCGATCCCGGGACTCCAGGATCATGACCTGAGCCGAAGGCAGTCGCTTAACCAACTGAGCCACCCAGGCACCCTACATTTTTTATTAATAAAAATTCTCTCTCTCCCTGTTTTCATATATACCTTATAGAGAAGAAAAATTGTAAGGTTGGTTAGAGATTTCAATGGAACTTATTATTGTCTTTTTATTACTTTCAAATGCCAGTCCAAGAGGAAATCTAATAAGTGTATTATTAAAAAAGGAAAACAACTTACATTTGCATATTGAGTTGTGTGTGTGTTTGTAGCATTGCTGCAAATATTTCCTCCAAATTTCCTATGTTGACTCAAAGTTATTCTAGAACTCCAGAGTTAGGGTGCTGATATGCTGATTACTTGTCTCCCGTAAAAAGAAAAGTCTACTTTGAAGGTGGTTTAAGGAGCGATGCTGTGCACAAATTTGCACACATTAGCACTTTGGCAACACGTGCCTTGTCTCTGTGGGAACACAGAACAGGTACCACAACTCGCTGAGCTGACTCCCACAGATTTTTAGTTAGCTTTCAAAAGATAAATATCATTGCCTTCTCATCTCTTAAAGAAGGTAATGCATAAGCACATGCCAAATGACTGTGACTAATTCTATAAAATCAACCGTCACAAGAGCAGTTCAGCATATTTGACTCTTTGTAGGGAGGGAGGTACTCTTTTATAGTAACAGTATGAGTAATGTAATCTACTGAGTCAGTAATAAATTTTGGCTGATACAGTTAAACTCTAATCCTGTTAGGTAAGTATTATATATTAATTAGTTAAGTAGCTTTGAGCCCTAGTGTTTGAAAATACAATAGATTGGGGCACTGAGTGGCTCAGTCGTTAAGCCGTCTGCCTTCGGCTCAGGTCATGATCCCAGGCTCCTGGGATCGAGCCCTGCATCGGGCTCTCTGCTCAGCGGGAAGCCTGCTTCTCCCTCTCCCACTCCCCCTGCTTGTGTTCCCTCTCTCGCTGTGTCTCTCTCTGTCAAATAAACAAATAAAATCTTTAAAAAAAATACAATAGATGATAAACTTATATCATGGGACTAATGATAATACCTTGTATTAAAAGTGATAAGGGAATATATTTATTTATTAGGTATTTGAGACATATGAATTTAGAAAAGTATTTGAGGTAGATGATGCTTAGCTTGATATCAGACTTAGAATTTGGGAAGTGTATTCCAGGTAGAGGGAGCATGGCGATATGAAAGAGAGAAGTATGTTTGGGGAGTAATAGCTAATTTTTAATTAATGGAACATAGGATGTGTGTGAAGTAGGGATAGAGGCAAAGCTAAGGTTAAGCTGGAGGTAGGCAGGGTCATGGTCCTAAAGCAATAGTTGATTAGGTATAGGGCCAGGATCAAAGCCAATCAAGGAGAATAGAAATTAGAAATATCATTATGCACAAAAGTTGAAGTAAAACTCGTAATTCACCAATAATATTCTCTGCAAATATCATGGAAACTGCAGTGAAAATATTACCTTATATAATATGGTTAAGTTATTGTCATTTTTCAACGAATGAAAATGCACAGATTTATCTCAAGAGACACACTTCTTGAAATGAAATTTTGTGGCTTATTCTCAGTCCTTAACCTATTTGATTATTTTTCAGTATTTTATACTATGAAATATTATCATCATTGAAAATCTTTCCGATTGGCCTACATAAAAATATACTATCTAATCATTCCTCCAGTGCCTTCTTCAAGCCTGTGCTTCCAGCTGAATCTAATATTACTCCTGCCCCTCTACTAAGTAAATGCGTTAACTCTCCAATAACCTTACTCTGGGCTACCATGACTGACCCTGCCACAGCACAGACTTATCTTCACAGGGACAACCACTTCCGCTCTCGCACTTGTCAAAACCTACTCAGGTCAAGCTCCAGGAAAACGCTACTCTTTACTTGAAGTTCTAATTAACCAGGAAGAATTAGTCTTTCCTCTTGCTCCTACAGATGTCTAACTCTTTCATCCAGGCCTAGTACTGTTACCTTCCTTCTTGAGTTATCTATCTGCCACCCAAACCTCCAATATAAGATGTTAAGTTATTGACAGATCAGGCCCCGGCCACTATTGTGTCCCCTAAGACATCTTTTTTGTTCAATTACCAGTTTCTGCATCCCTCCTTCCCACATATCTCGGGTGGTGAATCTCTGCTAGATATGCAATCTGATCCCAGTGCCCAGGACTAGTTCTGAACAAACCAACTTTCAGGTATAATGTACTTAAGGCATATACCCATCCATACTGGCCAGTGATACATTCAGTTTTATGCCAAGACATGAAACTCTCTACCAGTTACTCTGACTCAGCTACTCAGCTGTTCCTTCCTCTATTTCTATACCCTTGACCATTCTGTTAATCTTTATGGTAAGGAATAATATCTTCAAGTTCTTTGGTCTCCACCCGGGTCACTGATTATTTGAGTTCGTAGACAGTAGGTGTTCAATAAATGTCTGTTGGATGAGTAAATGAGTACAGTGTGTGCACAAATCAGTGAATGAATGATAAAGACTTGGTAGACACACGCATTGATTGCCACTCTCCTGCAAGAGACACTTGACGTACAGGCCGCTCCTCAGGTATAAAATATTTTCCACTATGGAGTTTTCTTTCTGATCAGAGGGATGCATTATTTAAGGAATGATCTGCCAGAGTAAATCCTGCCCCCTCTGTGTGATAAAAAGGAGGGGAGACTCCTTCTATAAATAAACTATCTGGTATTCAATAATGTCACTAATTATAAGCATGGGAATATAAGCCTTTTAAAGCAGTAAGGGAACCTCAAGATTATTTACAATTTATCCTTTGCACAAAAGAGGCTCCTGAGAATAAAAAAGGTCAGGCTACTTGCCTAAGTTTCATGGAAAATTGCAGTAGAATTGAGACAAAAGTCATGGTTTCCTAACTTATTACCCAGTGTTCCTTTCATTTTAAGTACATTTACTTTATGACATTAGGAATGAAGTAATTGAATATTGCTTTTTATATTTTCTGAACAGTGGTTAAATTTTTAGTGTGTTATTACTGTGCCATGAAATTACCAAGAATCTTTATAAGGATGCATTGTTTAAAGGGTGATTTTTGTTTTAACACATCACTCTTTTCTTGACACGAATTGGGCTTCATATGACATTTTTGCAACAAACTGATCTGCCCAAGAGCTTTTTTAAAAAAGCAGTAAAGGTAGAGTTAAAATTTCAGAGTAAATACTCTCTCAATTCCCAAGGCAACAACTTACAGAGGCCAGTGGAGGAGGCTCTAAGACGGGCATTTTGTGGCCCTCGTGGAACTTTGCACCTCCTGAAATCTCTGGAGGAAGGGAAGTCATTTGCGTTAGCACTGCTGGGGTGGGATGGTCCCTGAGGGTAAGTTAGGGGACTGCTTTGGATGTTGCTCTTTGCTCTTTCCAGCCCCTACGAGACTTCTTAGCATGCTTGAAGCAGTAAGGGAAGGAATCAATTCAACTTTTGTGCTTGTAGAGCAGATTGAGAGATAATACTTGTGTGAAAACATTTTGGTTTCACATTGCTAGAATTGATGGTTGTACTCAATGCTGTTGTACTACTTTGTCGGGGCTGTTATAACAAAATACCAGGGACGGGGTGGCTTAAACAAGTTTGTTTCTTCAGACAGGGGTACATGGACTGGCTCAGCTTGCAGCAAGGAGCAGGGGAATGTTGGACTTCAGAGAGCTCAGCCTCATGTCTACCACAGCCATCCACTCCACGGCTTGCAGACCCATCCCTTCCTACCAGTGCCCTTGCCTTTACAGAGGAAGGGAGTCAGCACAAGGATGGTCAAGCAGGCTGCGGGGTTATTAAAACACCATAGGACTGGATTGGATGGGTTTGTGGTGTTGGCCAAAGACTGGACCGAAAAATGGCCCCTCTTCCTCATCTCTGCATCCCAACAATCCCAGGACCAGAAGAACTACCTTCTCCTGTCCTCAGAAGTCATCTGTTTTCCCACCTCGGGATAAGTGGCAGGTTTTTTTTTTGTTTTGTTTTTTGTTTTCCCGGAAAGGACTTGTTATACTCTGTTATACTCTCCACCCAGTTTAGAAAGTTGACACAATCCTACGAGAATCCTTTACTGGGAATCAAAGTCAAGCACAGCTGGTAGAGTTATGTGACCAGAGCACTCCTGGACAAAATCATGAAGGAAGGGGACAACTGTAAAACCATGCCTGTCTGTGGAGAGTTCACCTCAGGCATCACAGAATTTGGGTGAAAAACTGTGTATTCAGAAAAACCCATCTTGTTATTAATTTTTGAGAATAAAATAAAACGATACATACAATGTTCATGCAATGGGATGAAATCATTCTGATTTGCAATCAGAGCTACCCCAAACCTGAACCTATTTAAAAATAGATGAGTCAATCTGCCAGTGACAGGGCAATGGCAGGATTTGTGCTTGGATTGTTCTTTCAGTAGATCTGACCAAATGGCATTAATGTGATTTGAATTCTGCAGTTCCAGCCAGAGCCTAAAAAGTGTTTTGCTCTGTTCCCCTGCTACCTGGAAATCACGGAGTTGAAAAACGCCTCCAGTTCTAATCCATTAAAGTTAACAACTTTCACAGCCATTAGAGGTAACAACTTCCTCTGTCACAGTTTCTCATAGGAACCCCCTGTGAAGGGTTTATGCAAAAAGCAGATCAAAGGAAAATAAACAAATTCAAATTGTGTGACACACTGACAGGAGAGATGAGGGGAAAGTGCAGGGTCCAGGTTTGTGTGTACATTCTGCTCTGACAGGAGCCTGACCGTGTCGTCTTTTACTTCAGGATGGAAATCTGTGCCTGAAAGTGGGGAGCCAGGCTTTAAGAGGCACACCTTTCTTCCCTTGGTGTCCACAACCAACCGCAAGATGGAAAGAGAGCTCGTCATGAGGAAGGCTGCAGTCCTTTGCTGGAAACTCATTCCTTCAGAGAAGGTGATGTCCCTGGATTCCCCCCAAGCCTGCCTCCTGGGGGCAGGGTGCTCCCACAGCTCCTCCTTCAGAGGTTCTTCACGGTGGGGCTGTCTCTTGCTGGAATTTGCTTGTTCCAAGGCTTAACTGTATTATTTTTATTCTTTTCCATTTTTCAGTGGTCAGAGAGCACAGCTTCTGCCTCAGATAATGTGCCCTCCTCTTATCCTACCACATTCACTCCTTTCTTATCCTTGACCCAATTCTGTACCTTCAACAAGAAACCAAAATCCATAGCATTGTGAAAAAGAGGGCCTTCCTTAGGCGCTCCTTTAAACCTGCAAACATTCAACATGTTTTTCTTTATACTGTTGTAGATTTTTATTTTATTTTATTTTATTTTTTAAAAAAGATTTTATTTATTCATTTGACAGAGAGAGAGACAGGAGAGAGGGAATACAAGTAGGGGGAGTGGGAGAGGGAGAAGCAGGCTTCCGCTGAGCATGGAGCCCGATGCAGGGCTCGATCCCAGGACCCTGGGATCATGACCTGAGCCGAAGGCAGACGCTTAACCGACTGAGCCACCCAGAAGCCCCTAGATTTTTTTTTTAACAATTCAATAGGAAAATGACATTTTTAGAGTAAAGGAGGCTATGTTTTCATTCTACCTCAAAAACAGTATCAAATATTGGACTATAAAAAACAGAACAGTTCATAGACACTGAAGTCAGACTTGACTGAGTTCAAATCCTAGAGAATCTAGGACTTAATAGCTCTGTGACTTTGGGCAAATCGCCCACACGTCTGTGCCCCGGTGTCCCTGTCTCTAGGGTGAGGATGGGGGTATTACCTGCCTCACAGGTAGCAAGTGGGACGCTCTCAGCCTGACACAACATAAAACATTTTCTACCTCTCTTCTGATGCTTAAAGCATTAATTAGTCCACAGATTCCAAGCTAAATTGTATTCATGTTGGTGAGACTAAAGGAAGAATGCTTGTCTCTCTCAGTTCGCTCACAGAGCAGCTAGAGATGTGTTCCTTACAGCAGCTGTCCACACAGTAATGATATTCACAGCCTGTCTGAGGGAGTCTGAGAGTCACGTTGGAATGGCAGAAACCAGAGTAAAGGGAATAATAATGGCGAAAGGAAGACAGTTGAACATGTGAGATTTAGGAGGGTCACTCAGAAAAAAAGGCATATTTCTGAGTATCTAAAGAGGCACGGGAGAAGTGAACCAGGGAACCAGACCTGGCAGTTTTACTGAATACAAAGCAGAGCATAAATAGCAGATGAGAAAAGGTGTTTCTCTGACCATAAATAAATAAGCAAGCTTGCCTGTCAAAGCCATGCCTCCCTGAGTTCTAACATGGTGGCTTTGGGTGCTGGCTCAGGGAACACCACCAATTAGGTCCCTGGAGATGTCTCTCTCACCTTTTTCCCTCCGGACAAGCACACGGGCTATGCTGTTTTCATGCTTCTAACATACGAGTAGCTGCATGAGTAATTTTGTGTCTGTAACATTCATTTTAACATTTTAACAGGCCTATTGGGAGCTGCCATTTCTATATATCATTTATCCAGCTTCTCCTAATCTGAGCATTTTATGTTACCACAGTGCAATTACTGAGACCGGGAAACCAATACTAATGCAATGCTATTAACTAATCTACAGGGCTGAGCTGAATTTTGCCAGTTTTGCCACAATCAGTACAGCAAACTCCAGGAAAATCTAGCTGATTTTTGTCTAGAATTTTTGGCGATAGGGAGAGGAATCACAAGTCCTCTGACTTTTGTGGTTCCATTTTGTCTTTAGGATCCCAACTTTGCACGATCCAATTTGAAAATGGGGGCTTCTTCTATCCTGCCTGCTTTGTCTTCCCTATTTTGGAAATATAGGCACTTTTCAATGCCTTCCTTTCCTTTTGTCTATATTTGATGTCATTTGGTTTTGTGTTTTCAGATTTGAAGTGGATTTAATATTTCTTTCTTTTAAAAAAAAAATTATTAAGTAGGCTCCATGCCAGCATGGGGCCCGATGTGGGGCTTGAACTCAGGACCCTGAGATCAAGACCTGAGCTGAGATCAAGAGTCAGATGCTTAATCGACTGAGCCAACCAGGTGCCCCAGATTTAGTATATTTCTGGCAGTGGTTTTAGATCATCCCTTGACCCCATCAGTATTTTCCCTCTTCTCTCTCCCATCATTTTTTTTTTTTTTCCCTCCATTTGCTTTTGTTCATGGCAGAGCCTGGTAGTGAGGTAGGGACGGGGTATGAGGAGGAGACAGCATGTGCTAGGATTAGGAATTTTTCTTTATACACAGTTATTTAAAATCTGGGTAGTCTCTCTTAAGTTATGCTGAGGGCCTGGTTTTGTGTCAATAAACTTGTCTTATTTTTTTTTTAAGATTTTATTTATTTATTTGACAGAGAGAGACACCGCGAGAGAAGGAACACAAGCAGGGGGAGTGGGAGAGGGAGAAGCAGGCTTCCCGCTGAGAAGGGAGCCTGATATGGGGCTCGATCCCAGGACCCTGGGACCATGACCTGAGCTGAAGGCAGATGCTTCACTACTTAGCCACCCAGGCGCCCCAACTCTTCTTTTCTTATTGCTTTTATTATTTTCCAGTTACCCAGAAATTCTCAGGGTTTTTTGTTTTGTTTTGTTTTATGGATGAAAAAGACACAGGTGGTAACCGGCCAGTATCCTGAGGGGTCCCATGATCTAGTCTCCTATCATCAGGGAATGTTTGCCCCCTTCAGGTGCTACGTGATGTGGACTTAAGGAAAGAATATTCTGTTAAAGATAAGGCTTACAAAGAATCCTGCCACATTCTCAAAAATCTCACGCCACATGGAACCTTATTACATTGTTTCATCATGTAGGTTCAATAATTTCAGGATGATATTAAAAAATGTGGGCAAACATAGTAAGCAGCATGTCATGGTTGAAAGTTAACTGCTAATGAAATATAAGGATTAATTTTGTTTTTGTTAAGTTATAGGGAAAGGAAAAGAATCTTATTCTTTGCCAGAACTGCAAAGATGTAATCGTTTTAACAAGCAAAATTTTCTTTTGGATTTTTCATTACTTACTAGTTAAACAAACTTTCATCTGAGTATTCCTTAATGTAGCGGATGCTTAGTGTTACAGAAGCAATGTTTGTATTCCCCCAAAATGCATATGTTGAAATCTTAACTTACAATGTGATGATAGTAAGGAGTGGGTCCTTTCGGAGAATATCAGGTCCCAAGGGTAGAGCCCTCATGAATGAGATTAGTGCCCTTATAAAAAAGACCCCAGAGAGCTCTCTTCCCCCTTCCTCCATGAAAGGATACAAGAAGGGCGCCTGGGTGGCTCAGTCGTTAAGCGTCTGCCTTCGGCTCACATCATGATCCATGGTCCTGGGAACCAGCCCCGAATGGGGCTCCTTGCTCGGTGGGAGACCTGCTTCTCCCTCTCCCACTCCCTCTGCTTGTTTTCCCTCTCTTGCTGTCTTTCTCTCTGTCAAATAAATAAATAAAATCTTAAAAAAAAAAAAAAAAAAAAAAGGATACAAGCAGCCAGAGGCCTGCAGACCAGAGGAAGGCCTCACCAGAACCCTGTCCTTAGAATTTCAGCCTCCAGAAGTGTGAGAAATCAATTTCGGTTGCTTATGAGCCACCCAGTACTTTGTCATAGCAGCCTGCACTAAGACACTTAGCTTGTTACACATAGTAAAACAGAGTTAAAAGTCAAAGTTTCAAGGTCTTTGTTCATATATACCATATATCTACAATTTTTTATCAGATTATTTTTAATGTTAGCCGCAGTGACCACCATGATTTATGACCTCACTTTTTCTGCTAATAGTTCAAGTGGTGTGTTAGGGGAACTCATTTGTAAGTGGACTGTATACAACACCTAACTCTGGTTGATTTCGATCACCAGCTCCATTGGTGGGATGGCCGATCTGTATTTTAGCACCATTAATTTTCAAATCATGCCTATTGCACCATAAGGATGATAAAAGCCTAAGGAACTTGAAGTCATACTGCACATGACTTCAGGGTCATAAATATGTCATGTTCACTACACTACAGTCTGTCAAGTATTCTGATGCTAGCAGAGATCTTAAATCCTTCATTGCCAACTATTTCACATGACACAGGATGGAAAGGATCCCAAGATCTTACATTAAGCCCCACTCTTAAACATCTTGATCTTAACCACTTTACAGATGTTTTTTTTGTTCCTAGCGTTACCAACTTTGTCTTTTCAAGTAAAAGCTTCTCCCATTTATGTGCTCCATATAACCTTAACTCTCCCCTTTTAAACCATTGGAAAGAGGTTCTCAATAAATCACCACTTCTCTTTTAAGTTATGTCAATATTTAAAGAAGCAAATTTCTTTTAGCTCTTTCGACTGAAAATGGAATTATATCAATTGTTGGCCTATGAACCATTCCCTTATGTATTTGGAGAGTTTTGATATAAGAAGGAAATGAAGCTTCAGAATTACAAAAGTTCTCTCTATGATTTAGCTTCTATCCTCCAGATCCTTGATTTTCAGTGTTTTACACAATAACGTTTTTGGTGGTTTGCTTTAGTCTACTCATCACTGTGGTGCCCTTCTTAATCTTGGATTCACATTTTCAGTTTTATTTTTCTGATCTTATGCCCTATTGATTCTTCAGCTTGTTTCTTGTTATCGCTTTGCCAGAATCCATATCCTTGTTTTGAGATGAAGTTTCAACCAAGAGTTCTGTATGGCCTAGCAAACAGTATTGACTCTTTTAATTTTTTTCATTTATTATGACAACTTTATTAATCAAACATGATATGACATCCACTGTGATAAACTGAGGATGGAGTCCTGCCTGCCCTGAAGAAATTCAATCTAGTGGAGTAGATAAAAAAAACTAGAATACACAAAGAGAGTGTTAAGACTGAGGTATGGACAAGGTGATGTGCCACCACAGAGAAGGCACAGAGAAAGGAGAAGACCCTACATTAGCTGGGGGTGGAGTCGGGAGCAATCAGAAAGATTTACAAAGGAGCTGGCTTTTGATCTGAGTCATGAAAAATTAATAAGTGTTTAATAAGCTTCTTCTCCCTGTCTACTAACTCTTTCAACAAAAGCTTTGATTTTAAAACAGCATTTTTTATTCTTTGTCTTTCTCCTGTTACCACCCAATTTCACTTTTTTTCTCATCAGGACTCACCTTCGTGAAAAAATAGTCTGCTCTATTTTTTTAACAGCCAAGCACTCACCCATCACAGCTCTCCAGATTGTGCTCTAGCCACTGAACAAAAACTATCTGTCAATTCTCATAGATGACATCCTAATTGCCAAATTCAATACCAACATTTCTTTCCTATCTTATTTGACCTTTCTGTATCATTTGGCACAAGATGTCATTTCTTTCTTGAAACTCTGTCATCTATTCACTTTCTTACTATTACTTTCTCTAATTTTCTTCATTTCTGGATGGTCATGCAGAAGTTTTCTGTAGGTAATTTCTCTTCCACCTTGTACTACTTAAAGAATCCTGCAGAGCTCTAGGGTTCCCTTGATTAATTAGATACTTTATTTACTAACAGCTCTAGAACTATCTAGAGCTGAGGGCTGGGCCTGCATTTCTCTGAAGCAGATAACTCTGTCTGCAGGGATACCATTATTCTGACATCAGTTGATGCATATGCAGTGTCTTATGGGGTCTACTCAGTGTAAGATTCTAAGGACAAAGGAGGTGTGTACATTACTAGTTAACAAATTATATGTGAATATCAAATGGGGTTGTATTTGTTTTCGTTCTTCTTCTATAAATATTCTTGGCTGTCTTATTTGTTTGGCAGAGAGAATTTTGGCTTATGTATTTACACTTGCTTTTATTCAATCCATTGGCTTTATGGTTCTTTTCTATTTGCAATGTTTCCAGCAGCAACTGACTCAACTCCTATACAATCCTCAGTCATGTATTATTCACTCCTTCTATGTCATTAAGAATAATGCTGAATTGGAAAAGGATGATGATCCATCCTAATAGTACCTCATTAGACACTCCTTTCCAACTGTATGGTGAGCTATTTATTCAGTCCCCGTGACCAGCATCCTCTTACCCACCTTTCATCAATAACAACTTTAACCAGGCTATCATTATTTACCAATTTCCCAAATTTCTTTTCTTCATTTTTCTCTTTAAAAAATAGAGCCATATAAAACCCATTATCAATGGCTCATTGATTTTTATGTCCCTCCCTATTTGTTAGCAGGCTTTTATTTTCTCTGCCCTCTTTTTTCCTTTCACTTTCAATATTTAAAAACTCTACTCACTAACTCAGTCTGTGCGTTTCCCTCTGTCAGTCTTCCCCACTTTTTCAGATTCTGTTCTTTGGTTCTTAAGAGACTTTTATTTGTTCATGTATCTTCTAAGTTCCATACTAGACATTAAACTATTGGAGAGAAAGGAAAAGATGATGTGCATGCTTTTAAAGTGAGTGCTTCACAAATGATGTCTTTTGAGGTGATAATGAGTGAGAATCACAAACATGTTTTATGAAATTATTCCCTCATGTTGTTCATCTTTTGGCAACTCTTATTTTCAGAAATAGAAGCAAACTCCTAAGACACGGGAGGGGTTGGAGGAGCTGAGAATCTTTAGCTGTAGGAGCCACATTTTAAGGACTTTGCTCTGGCTTTGCATCTTGCTGTTGCAGCAAAGATTGTTGTCATTGATCATCACATCCCTAAGTGGTGGAGAAAATGTTCTCCACAAAACCAACACCATCTGCTGAGTTTCGTATCTTTTACAATTTTCATATTGTGTTTCATATTGTGTATTTAAATATTTTAATTACTAGTACCTTTTAGTTTTCATGCACTTAGGAATTTTTAAAGCAAAGGACACTACTATACACATTAAATAAAATAATAATTACAGGGAATTACATGGAAGGATGTTGTAGAAGTTATCAGGATTCTCCAACAAATTACTGCATGCCTCTCACTCTGCATATAAAAAATTTAATTAATTAAACCTTTCCTAAGATACTGCAATATGAAGGGGGAACTCACTCTTATAGCTCTATAAAGATTATACTCAGAAATTTTGATTTTTAATTAAATGACAGTGTTCTTACATTTAATTTGTGTCTCCTAAATCAGAGATACTTTTAAATTTCTCTTTTTCCTTATACTCCCAACCATTACATAGGCCTTACTTATTATAATATTACCTTTTTCTACATTAAAAAGTTGAAATAATTGTGGTCTAATATTATTAACCCTTTTCTTTTCCTTTGAGCATTCTCTTTATGGTTCTCAGTATTTGCTGATTCCATTTGTTATTCTTCCATGGCATGTGAGAACTTCCCATCTTACAGAGAGCCTCATTAAGAAAGGTTTTCCTAAGAAGGAAATGTGAGTATATACAGGAAATTTAGAAAATTAAGTCAAATCCAGCCTTAATAATATTACTTCCATATACATCATCCCTACCACCTCCAATTTTGACTTTTCTTTCCTTTTTTTTTTTTTTTTTTTTTCATTTTGGGAATAGATTTCTTCTGGAACTATCTTTCAACTTTTTTGATTCTTATGACCTTCAAAACCTAATGAGGAGTAACTGATGCTGAAATTTCTATCCCACAGTAACAACTAGAAAACAGAATGAAATATATAAATAATTGTTTTCAAATACTGAATGACAGAACAGGGCTGTGACTCTGAGTGGAGGGAAACAAAGTGAATCCTCTGATTAGCCCTGGCTTTCACTGTGAATCTTCTTTCTGGGCTCTAGTACAGGGAGGGGGAAACTCAAGTAGATCACCATAATATTGCTGCCTTGAAGAGGTAGAGATCAGACACTGGGGAGACCAAAGTGGCAGGTAACTGTGGGGCACAGTGGCATAGAGAATGGACTTCTGCATGTAGAGAAGGAGATCAACGAACATTTATTGGGATCATCTGGAGTCTCTGCTGAATACTAAGCTGTGCAAACACTGGTTCTAGAAGAATCTATTCAACTTGCCTCTATTCTAGAAGCAAGCTAGTTCTAGGAGAACAGCATAGAGCAATTACCAGGAAGCTGCAAGATAAACTGTTCCCACCTCTCGAAAGTGCTTAGAGACATTCAAGTGCCAACAAAGCAATAATGGAGAGACGTCGTTAAACACTGGCATTAAGCAGAGAGACCAGAGTGGACACACTTTACTGGAAAGGATAAAACAGCCCTGGATAAAGACTACTGTAGATAAGTTCTGGCAAAGTCTAAATGAATAAGCCAATCAACAAATAAACTTAACTGCCTGATAAAACGCAACTCTATTCTACTTTCTTAAATAAGAATGCAAAACTCAGACTCTTGATAATGTAATTCTCATAATGTCAACATCTTACAAAAACTGCTAGATATGTGAAGAAACAGTGAAATCTTGGCATAATTTAGAGAAAAATTATAAAGAGATTCAGAACTGACAAAGTAGTGGAATTGGTGAAGACAAAACTTTAAAACAGTATAAAAGATCGGAACATGAAGGTACTGGCATTGAAACTATCCAAACTGAGAGGAAAAGAAAAAGGCTGAGATGTATAAACAGAAACTCTGAGACAGGTGTGGTAATATCAAGGGAGATAGAATGGAATCTCAGAAAGTAAGGTGCCCAGAAATAAAATGGAGTAAATAAGGGTTCTATTTTTCAAAATTTGATGAATAATTTTAACTTTTAGATCTGAGATATTCAACAAATCACATGCATAATGTCAATGTTACATTATAAGAAGAGCACGTAGGATGGAACCTATATTTATATGGCGATTCTTGGAAAATATCATCTATAAGCACAAGGTCAATGTATAAAAATGACCTGTCCTTCTCTATACCAGCAATGAAGATTTGGAAAATGGATGATTAAAAAATACCACTTATAATAGCTTAAAAATAACATGAAATGATTAGAAGTAAGTTAAAACTACACGTGGAGGACCTGTACAATGAAAACTACACAATAGTGTTGAGATAAATAAAAGAGGACCTAAGTAAACGGAGAGATATACCCTATTCTTGGATTGAAAGTGTCAATGTTGTTAAGATGACAGTTTTCTCCAAACAGATCAACTACCCAAGGGGATTCCATTCAAAATGCTAGCAGGCTTTCAAAATTCAATTTATTTATTTAGGAAGGGAGTAGAAAATGACAAGCTGATTCTAAAATTTATACAGAATTATAAAATATCTGTAATAGTCAAAAGTAGGTTACAGAAATAAAAGTCATCCACTATAAGAACTAATGGAGGAAAGGTCAGCATTGGTATACTAAAATATTTAATTTACATTTTCAGAAACCTGAAGAAAGAATGGTAATAAAACCTTCTATACGCTTACAGATTATTTTTAAATTTTTTACTATTGGAGAATGTTTTCTACATTAATAATTCCCTTTGTATATTTTTTGAGTATAAACATCTGTAATGAACGTTTTGTATGCAGATGTGCGATATATAAGTGGGAATATAAACTCTTAATATTCCCAATTTGCCCATTTTAAGTATTACAGATGGTTCTAAATATAAAGCTATTTACTTTATGCCTAACAAATATAAAATTAATATTTTTGTTTTAATAAAAAAATAATTGCACCTAGGCAAATTATTCCTTCACTTCTTATAAAAACTAAAGTCTCAGGGCCAACTATTATTTACCAAGAATCATAAGCTAAACTACCACCACTTTGCAATTGGATATTGGTCTAGAAATGTCTTTTGCTGGCTTACTTTTGAGTCACAGGAGAGACCTGCATTTGCAGTGTTAGATGCTTTGAAGGAGACAGAAACTTAAATATTCACCTAAGATGTTAGTGAGATAATGACCAGGAATTTTTCTAAAATGTTTCTAGGAAATTATGGATACATGGTGAACAATGATACATAGACATCACTTCACAGCCTCAAAACCAGCAGACTAGAAATATAAATCCCCTGACACTACCTGCTCCTTACCCCTGACCAAGTAAAACTGCTTTATTTGTATTTGAATTTATAAAACCATTTTGGGTTTCTGTGAATCTCTTCTGTATTCGACCTATATGATTTAATGTTTTCCCCAGTAGCAGTTTTTCCCTTCGATTGGAAACAAAATGAATTAGATGCCCTGCTGTAAAAATCTGTATTTATTTGTGGTGATTAGGAGTAGAGAAAATATCATGGCTTCAAGTCTGTATTTCTTTGAACTGATATCTAATAATTAGGTAGAGTCTGAATTAGCTCATATTCTTTACTGTGATGATCTGCTATATTATTTCATATGCTTACACATATTTTAGAGTGTATCAATCTTTAAAGCTCATGTGTATTATTTTATTGCATGTTTAGAATTGGCCTTGTTTCTTAGATATTAGCTTTTGAATTTTCTAAATTTGCTAGTTCAATTTTAACTCCCATCATTCATAATTATACATATTTCCACTGAATTTATTAAATACTTATAATTGAAGAGATGAAACATTTGAAAATTGTCTTCTTTTAAAGTAGTGCTTTCAAAGACCATTCCATTAATATTATAAATGACATTAGCAAAGAAAGCCTGCACGTAGGAACAATAATTTGCTTTCCTCTGTGATGGAACAGAATCAGAGCTCTACCAAATTTCATTATACGGATCAAACAGCGTCTATTAGACACTATTCTACATTTTGTGGAATTATTTTGCTAATATTGTATCGTTTACAAGCATCATGTTTTGAGAACTAAGAAAAACCAGAATAGCTGTTGGGGGGTATTAAATTGTATCTTAAGCTTTCCCTTCCCCTAATAGTGCTCAATAAAATTTTACCAGATTCAATTTGATCTAATAACTCTAAGAGGAGGCAAGCCAGGCAATCGCCAAGTAATGGTAATATAAAAATACGGTGTGTGTGTATATATATATATACATATGTGTGTGTGTGTTTGTATATATATATGTTATAAAACGTATTTTTAAGTTCATCTAATAAATATCTGTCGAATATCTATGTATCAGGAATTTATGAAATATAATACATATTTAAAAACTTATTAATATGTAAATCATATTTTAATTACACATAATTTTCAAAAAAAATGAAAGTACATAAAATATTTTAGTATCCCTTCTTTTCCTGTTTCTTTTGTAGCCACTCTCCAAAGGAACCAGTTGTAAAAATTTGGTACATATCCTTCCAAACTCTTTCTGTGATTTTACTATCACATAAACAACATTTGTATTCATTCACATTTATACTAGATTTTATATATATCTGCATATATAAATGGAATCATTAAATAAATTGTTTTATTTTGTTTAGTTTTCCTGAGAGTTGCTTTTTGATCTACTTAAAATATGCCCTTAATACTTAAAATACTTAAAAGTATTTCCATGTCAGTACATAGAGTCTATCAGTATTTTTAATTTCTTCTTTTTTTTTTTAACATTACCTTTATAACCCTTAGTGTGAGTATATCACAATGTTCCCAGTTTTTCACTATCAGGTATGATACTGAAATGTATATGCTCATGATTTGGTTACTGTAATTCTCCCTCCACTGATTCCTGGGGCCTGACCAATGTGACTGGCAGGGCACACAAACTCCTCTGGAGGGAAACTCTCAGAGAACACAACACATTTCCCACAAAGAAGAGTCTGAGTACTGCAAACCCACATGAGATCAAGCAAGCTAGTTCTAAAACCATCATTCACCAGAATGCAGCTAACAGTGAGTACTGCTTTCTTTGGTTCTAATATACCCAGGGAATTTGACCCAGATCATCATCTAAAGTAAGTTAGTTTCTGCATCTTAGTTCCTATTTTCTATGTGGTTTTAATGTTGTACTTACAACAGTACTTCCTCCTTTCTAAGGCAATTCTTTTCTTCTTTCACCTAAACTCTTGCATTGTTGAAGGGGGCCTTATGTATCCTTTATCATAGTTTCCCAAATACTGAGAATAGTGCCTGTGAGCAGTGATCTTCCAGAAGGGCTGCTGAATGACTATATATTACATATAACATATCTGTTGTTTATTTCTGTGAAAGGGAAGGTAGTACAACTTCAATGTCATGCAAAGCCATGATAATTTGGTTCATCAACATGTGAGCTATCCTATCATCTATTTAGAAAGTTGGTTTCAATTCATTGCTTTACTTTTTCAAAGGAAAATAAAAGGCTACTCATTTTTTGTGAAACACATTGTCTTATAAAGAGAAAGAAGGAGCCATTTAATTTTTTTGATGTTGGTAGATTTAGATATTTAGATACCTTTGATCTAGTAAGATTCTGACATCCTGCATTCAAACTTTAGCTCCGCTCTTTCTAAGCTGCCAACTTAGTTTCTGAGGCTCAATTTTCTCCTTTTTAAAATGAATATAGAGCGCCTGGGTGGCTCAGTTGGTTAAGCGACTGCCTTCGGCTCAGGTCATGATCCTGGAGTCCCGGGGTCTAGTCCCGCATTAGGCTCCCTGCTCAGCAGGGAGTCTGCTTCTCCCTCTGACCCTCCTCCCTCTCATGCTCTCTGTCTCTCATTCTCTCTCTCTCAAATAAATAAATAAAATCTATAAAATGAATATAAATGTACTTTCCTATAATGAGTATTGTGTGGATTAAATGAGATATGGCTCGAGTAGTATGTCAAGTGCCACAGTCTCTGACAATAAAAAATGCAATATTAATACTAGTAATACATTAATAACAGCATATAGATTAATACATAATAACAATGATGAGTAAAAATAAGAATAGGCATAATAACACTTATTGAGTATTTACTATGTGCCAGGAACTATTTTCGGTTCTTCACATACATTAACTCATTCTGTCCTTATTACGATACTTTAAGATGGGCTTTGTTGTGTCCTTATTGTGTAGATGAGACAACTAGGGCTCAGAGGTAAATACATGGACCAAGATTATGCGGTTAAATACAGAAAACAGGCTTCAAATTCAGGAACCAGTTGCTGGTGATACTGCAGATGATAGATAAAGAAAGAAAGATTGCTATTTCTATGTGAGTACTTCCAAGCATTGTCTTTCAAGTTTAAAGGCAAGTGAGTTAGAATGATTCCAGCTTTAAGAATTTTGCTAAATGTAATAGTGAATTCATAATTCTCAGAAGGTATACAGTTACTGATCCTTTATTTGCTTCTATTAGTTGCTAAATTTTCATCTTGCTGTCAGATTAAGCTATGTCATAATGAAACACATAAATTTATTTGAGTAAATTAAATGTATTAACGGAATATGTAAGACCATGTCAGTAACCTACATCCCTATAGTAATTCAGTAAAATTTGCTTCTATCAAATTTCCATTTTTTTCCCTGGTCTTGTCCTTTATGTTTGTTATCTGGATATTGATACAAACAAAAACACTGAATTTCTACTTATGGTATCATGCATTTGGTTAATTATTCCTCACACTGTTTAACATAGTGTCAGATTAGCTCTAACTTTTAAAAATTAAGGAGAAAATAAAAAAGGATTGCATGATTAGTATTTTTCCTTATGTATCTTGATCTGATAAAAAAAATTCATATTTCATAGATGGACATGGAAGAACATGATAAGAAATACATTCTTGTATTTCAATAGCAAGTTTTAAACTTAAAATAAAGAAAGGGATATAATTACTTAATTGTCTCCTTAAAAATAGTAGAAGTTAGGTTAAACTGATGATTATATTAAGGAAATCAGGTAAATCCTGCTTCACCCAGACCTACAGTACTGCTGAGAGTGTTTGTAGCCATAGCCATGAACATAGTGTTAATTGTAACATGGTTATTTTCATTATGGATTGGGAAATTCAACACTATTGTGTAGAATGTGGGATATTCAGTATATGGTTTTATGGAGGGATTATAATATTCAGTTTTCTATTTATAAGTAAGCAAAGGGAAAGATTATTGTCATCCTTATGGAATGAAATTCTATTTGGGAAGATAAAGTTTATACCTATGGATGGCTTAGAAAACATTTAAAGAAACATATAATGTATGGACATATGATTGTAGAAAAAGTAGATATTCTGAGTATGAGGAGGATACAAATTAAAGATGTGGTTTGAACTGCACAGAGGGAATAAAGAGTAGAGGTTTGTGGAGTAGTCTCTTCCAAGCCATGCTTTGAAAGGGTTGATGTTATAATCAGAAGTTTAAAGAAAGATCATTTAAATTCCATTCCCCACGTTCTCCGCAAATCGACTTCTTTTGATGTCCATGTAAGAAAGCTGCCTTTACCTACTCCTTTGCAGGACAAATAAAATCAAAGCCGATGAAGAAAAAGATCCCCTGAACTTCCTCTCAACACCCCTACAAACTTAAATGCATGCACAATGATTCCCATATCCCCCTTCTAGGAAGGAACTGATGCTTAAGCTGCTGGGTGTGCTGTTACCAGAGAGACTGCAGCTGAAATCCCTTCTGGGTTGGTCTCAGCTGTAGAGAGCCTCCCTGCCAAGTTCCCACCTTTACCAAGACACCAAACCCAGGACTGATCACAGTGGGACTGTATAGACCTTGGACAATCTGAAGGGCCATTCTAGCTCCAGGGCTCCCTATGGGATGAGCCAAAGTGTCATTAAACCTGCCATATAGTGTTCATTCTTTTTCTTTCCAATAATGATCCCTTCCCCTCTTTTCCAAAGCTAGATTCTATTAGTGCCCCTTAATTAGCACCCTGCATACAACATTTAACATTGTCAGCCATGCCTTTTGAAACAGTCTGGCCCCTTGTCTTGGAAGTCAATACATCCCCCTAATTTTCTTCACAGTCTCATCTCCTTCACCTAACTTTTTTCCCTTTCCTTTCCGTTTTTTCTTTTTCTTTCTTTCTTTCTTTCTTTCTTTCTTCTTTCTTTCTTTCTTTGTTTCTTTCTTTCTTTCTTTCTTTTTCTTTTCTTTTCTTTTCTTTTTCTTTTCTTTTCTTTCTGAGAAAGAGAGAGAGAGAGTGCACGATTTGGGAGGGCAAAGAGAGAGAGACTCTTAACAGGCTTCATGCCCAGTATGGAGCCCAATGTGGGGCTTGATCTCACCACCCTGAGATTATGACCGGAGCCAAAATAGTCGGATGCTTAACCAACTGTACCACCCAGGTGCCCCTTCCTTCACTTAACTCTTAAATGTTGCTCTTAGGATTTGTCCTAGATCCTCATGTACATATGATTTCCCTAGCCATGAATGAATAAATCTCATTAATTTTCATGGTTTCAATTACCATCCATATAAGTCACAAAACTACACTTTCAAGCCAACATTTTTCTCCTGTAATCAACATCTACAAATGTAACTCCTTATTAGCTTTATAACTGGAATGCCCACAGTGGTCTACAACTCTCATTTATGCCCCCAACATTCAGTGATTCAGTGAACCACTAAGTCTTGTTGCATCTAGTTCAAAAAAATTTTTGTATTCCAAAATCTTTCTTTCTTTTCCTTTTTCTTTTTTTTTGGTTGGGGGCTGTTGAGGATCCTCATCTTTATTAACTCTAGTTCAGGCTATCACTCTTTACCCTTCTGAATTCTCTTTATTTTCATTCACCTTTATACCATCCCATTGATTTAGAGCTGGGGCCAGAAAACTTTCTTTGTAAAGGACCAGACAGTAACTATTTTAGGTTTTGTGACTTAAACAGTCACTGCTGCAAGTTCTCAATTCTGCCATGGTAGCATGAAAGCACTCATATGCAAAATGAAAATGAATGGTCATGCATGTATCTCAATAAAACTTTATTTAAAGAAGTAAAACAGGGTAAAGGCCAGATTTCCTTTGCTTATCAATGCCTGAATTGCTATTCTTCCCAAAACTTTTCCCTAACTTCTACTCTTTCTTTAGATCTCAACTTAGATATTACCTGCCTCTGTTCCATTGCATGTGTTTCCAATACTTTATTTCCCCTATTACATTTTATTTCAGTTATGTATTTAATTGCCTGTTACCCCATTAGCTTACAAACTGCAGTAGAGTAGCAACCAAACTTAGCTTGATAATCTTTATCCCTAGGAATCGTACAGTGTTTGGCTCAAGGCAGGCACTAATGAGTATATCTGGATGAATGAAAACATATTCAGAAGTATGGATTTGGGAATAAGCTAGATGTATGGGTAGCAATTTGATGTGAGATATGATCATACTTTCCTAGAAGATGCATAGAATCAGTGAGTTATCTTGAAAACATTCTAAGGTTTGAAACAGCCTCAGGAATTATATATTGCAGTGGTGAACTGGACTCAAATATTATTTTGCTTCCACATGATTCAAAGGTACAATGCACTTCCATCAATACAGCACGCCTAATGAATTTTCAGTGTAGGTTGGAGGAGTTTTGGTGAGTGTAAAGGAAATTGGTCCCAGGACCTGACTGCCTGCCCAATTTGGACTCAATCTAATTGTCCTTTCTCATGCATATTTTCTCAAAGCCAAATGCCTCATTTCAATTACTTTCACAGGCCTTTTTTTCCCCCCTGCCTCTGAATCTTTTCATCTGCTATTACTTCTGCCTTAAGCAACCATCCCTCTCTTCTTCATTTGGCTTCTTCCTTCTCAGCCTTCAAGTTTCAGAGGGGATTCTTCGGGTTAACTAACTACATATATACCGATCATCCTACCCCTGAGGTCCCTTTTCACTGTATCAGATTCCTTTTTAGAACCAATCACCAGCTATTGGAAATTGGCAGTGTTACTGGAAATGCGTTGTGCCCCAGATTCTCTGCGAGGAGAAGATAATGATGGTACTTACCACATGGGTTTATGTGATAATTGAATAAATTAAAGTCTTGAAATTTTTCTGGAAAATAATATAGGTTGGCTATGTAAAATAAAGATGGTTAATTTAAATGTTAATTATGGGATTATTAATGGTGATTGTATTACTACTTACTAGTTAACAAATATTAACTATTGTTTATTAATGATCTCCCTCACTAGACTATATAATCAATTAGAAAAGGGCCATATGTGATTTTTTAAAAATTATATACCCAGTGCCTATGACTGTGACTGGCCCCGCAGTTACTGTTGAATGAATGAGACAGTCCTGGTAGCCTTCTGTCCCCTGCCCACGGTGAAAATCCTAAAACTAACCAGTGTCCGGGGCTAGAGGGCTATACCTTGCTCAGGTCACCTCATCAGCAGGTTTGACGTGGGGAAGTAAACTGGAGAAATTTATCTTGTCCAGGCCTGCCTATGTCAGGTTTTTATTTCACCAACTGCTAAATATTTACAAGGTTTTGAATGCCACCCAAGACTTCCCATTTCTTTACCAGTTTCCATTGGTAAAGCAGTTGTGTATAGAAAGTCTTCATTTTAAATACTGTCTCACTCCGAAGTTTGTTCTTAAGTCCTAGTTTATGAGCACAAGGGGGCATTAGATAAGCCAGTTACTGGCTTCTACCAGAGGTCGGTTATCTCTGGTTCCCTCTGGTGTGCACATGTTTGTGTATCTGTGAAATTTCACAAATAGAAACTTTTGTACTTAAAATTAAAAGTGAGCAAGAAACCAATGGCAGTCAGTCTGGCAAAGTGGGAGTCGCATGGTTTGCACAAAACGAATAAAAGCATTTCTAGTACTAGAGGATGAATATTCCAAACTACATAGCTTACACTTGATTGATAAATATATATGTAAAATATTTGACTGATGCTAAAGCAGCTAGTTAATTCCTGAGAAAACTGTTTTGAAACTATTGCATAGATACCAGAGGAAAAGCAGCTTATCTATTTTGGAAAATAAGACTGTTACATTTACTTTCAAGCATACTGGTAAACAAACATTCAAGGTTACAACTTACAATGTATTTTTACGGTAACAATATTTCCCATTAAGCACAACACAATAAATCTTTTTAAGGCTTTTTTGGATGTATTTTTCTCTGAGCTGTATTTAGCATTGAACAAGGCATCCTGATGAAAAAATTTCCTAGAAACCGATGTTGAAAAACAAGAACTTATGAAATCCCATTTTATCTACAAAGAGACAGCAATGAAAAGAAAAAAAAAAAACTTCTTAGAACAAATGAAAAATTGTAACTCCTTTGCTACTAAAAATTCCTTTTATTGTATTAACACACTGTCAGAACACATAAACCTATTTTGTATAGCAATCAATTCTAAAACAATTACAAAGCTTGCAACACAGCTCTGGAAAGGATCTTTGAGTTATCCTGGCTGAAAAAAATTCTCTGAAAATAATAGAACAATAATTTTGAAGGAAGGGGCCTAGGAATTGCTTTTCTTAGGGAAAAATACTTAAAAAAATAAATATTTGAGTTTTTTAAATCAAACTAGGAAACACTGAAACACATAAAAATAGAAATCATCTTTAATATTTGGTATCCATGGGACATTTTTGTGTGCATTTGGGTATAAAACCATTTGTTCTTTTTATTCTGCATTATTGTTTTTTTCATCTGAAAGGGATGCCACTAACTCTAATGGGATACTATTTTGAGCAAGTTTGAATGTTTTTCTTTCCTTCCCCACCACAGAGCTAGATGAATATTATCCTCATAGAGAAACGCTTTTGCCAATATGGTACCTAAAGAAGTAGAGTAGCAATAACTGAAAGACAGATAGGTAAAACGCCTTGTTTCTCAGTTCTACACATAATTTGTAATGTGTAAAAAAGTTACCATGAATATCTCAAGAAGAGCACAGAAGTGCATGAGGTTAAATTTGCATATCCAAATAAACCAGGGATTAGGAACAGAAGTGTGTTTTGTAGGATTAGAAGCCCTGCTGGGAGGCATCGGTAGATCTAAGTGAAAAACAAAAAAGCAGAAGCAATGAGCTGTCTACTAGAACTGAGAACAGCACTCAGACCAGATGACCCTCCCTAGGGTGATCCAGATACTCAAGCTCTTGTGGAAATTTAGATTAATCCTGGGGAGAAGAGGAGGTGAAGAAACTTGAAATGACAATAACAATCACAAAGAGACTAAGATTGCATTCAGTGGGGGGCTCAGTTCCCATGAATTGGAAAGCTTAACTTTTTTTGGCAACAGTTAACAGAGGGGTCATGAAGTGATTCTAGTGTACTTATGGATAAAGAGGATAAAGAGACCTCACCACATAACCAAGATGCATATTTTAACCTGTTATGTATACATTCATAAATATAACACTGTTTCTCAAATGCCAATATATTTTATTTTAAAATTTACTGATTTATTAATTTATTATCATTATTATTTTTTTTTAGTAATCTCTACCCCCAATGTGGGGCTAGAACTCACGAACCCAAGATGAAGAGTCACATGTTCTACCTACTGAGACAGCCAGGTGTCCCTCAAATATCAATATATATTTTTTTAAAGATTTATTTATTTATTTTGAGAGAGTGAGAATGAGAGAGAGAGAGAATACATGAGTGGGGGAGGGTCAGAGGGAGAAGCAGGCTCCTCGCTGAGCAGGGAGCCCGATGCGGGACTCGATCCTGGGACTCCGGGATCATGACCTGAGCTGAAGGCAGTCGCTTAACCAACTGAGCCACCCAGGCACCCCAAATATCAATATATTTTAAACATTTTTCCATAGCAGTATCTCTACCAAATAATTTAAATTTAATGCCCATATAATTTTTCATTGTATGAGTTTATTGTAATATATTTAACAAATTCCTTATTTTTGGATATACCTTGTTTTTCACTTCTTTATATAGGTGTACACAAATTATTTTCATCTTTTCCTTTAAATTAAAAATCTAACTCTTTAATTGCTAGATCACATGATAGCTTGAGTTTTTTATGTGAAATATCAAATATTCCTCTAGAAATATTGTACCAATACACACCACTGCACAGTATCCATAATGGATCTTGTCACTGTATCTGGGGAGTGATGAATAGGAAACTATTTGGAAATTTGATAAGCATTTAATAGTAACTCAGGTTTTTAAAGTCACTTTTATTACAAGTGGATTTAAATGTTTTTCTTTAGGTAATTGGCTATTTTTCATTTACTTATTTTTCAAATGATACTTATTATCTAATTGTTTTTATATACAATATTAATATTGATTCTGCCTATCATATATTAAAATATCTCTTGCTTTATTTTTAATTAACTTTTAAGAATAACTTTAGTTTCTCATAACATTAGGTAACACAGTAAAGGGTTCCTGTACACCCTCTACCTAATTTTCCCTAATGTTACCATTTTACATAACCAGGGTACATTTGAAAAAACTAAGAATTTCACTCTGGTACAATATATTAACTAAACTATATACTTCATTTAAACTTCACCAGTTTTCCCACTAATGTCCTTTTCTGTTCCAGAATCTAATCCTGGATACCTCATTTCATTTGTTAGCCTGACTTTTTAGTCTCCTTCAGCCTGTGATAATTTCTCTGTCTTGTTTTTCATGACTGAAACTTTTGAAGACTACCAGTCAGATATTTTGTAGAATGGTTTTCAATTGTGTTTGCCTGATGTTTTCTCATGATTACACTAAGATTACTATGGGTGTGGGGGAAGAATACCACAATGGTGAAGTGTACTTCTACCATGTTTAGTCTTATATGTCAGCTTTCCCAGTTTTTAAATCAAACTGTTAGGTGTTATTGTGAAGGCATTTTGTAGATATGATTAATATCTAAAACTGACTTACATTAAGGAGATTATTCTAAAAAAATGTGGGTGGATGTCATCCAACCATTTGAATGCTTTAAGAGCAAAGAGAAATTTCCTGGAAAAGAAGGAATTCTGCCTTAAGGGTGCAGAATCAAATCCTGTTTGAGTTTCCACTACCCTACAAGTTTTAGATTGCTGGTCCCAACAATCACCTGAGCCAATCCCTTTAAATAAATCTTTATCTCTATATCGCCAAATCTAGCTACTGTCTATTGTTCATGTATCTACCTTCCAACCCACCTACCTACTACTGTTATTATTTTCTGGAGAATACTGACTGATACATTCTTCCACATTTATTTATTCATTTAACCTTTTATTTGTATCAATATCGATGAATATATATATATATCTTGTATTTGGGGCTGTAATACAAAATTATCATTTATTTTATTGCTCAATTTTTTCCAGGTGTGGCCATTGGGAATTCTTTTAATTGGTTTCTGTGTCCTTTTTACACACCCCCAGCTATGCTTTGCTTTCTTTGAACTTTCTTCCTGGCACTTCACGATCTGCCAAATCATCTTGTCCTATTTTTCAAGCCCTGAGAATCAGTCATTTTTCCAAAGGACCTTAGTTAAACTTACTGAGGAACTGTCTTTGGAAACTAAGAGCTGAGTTCTCGGTGTGCTCACTGCTGATATGTCACTGTTTGTAGGCCCTGTCAGTGGACAGAGCTAAGAAATACGTGTATGTACACAAAGCTATGCATATGCACACATCTGAAGTGTTTCCAGTGCTAATCCAATTCCACAGGACATTTTAGAACTCCTCCCTTGCTTATTTTTAACTTTTTTATTTGACAGTGAGGAAACTGGTTATCATTAACTATAATTTATTTACTTGCTGCTTTAACTGTAGAATACATGTAAAGTAGTTTCAGAATTGGTAACCCATACTCATGGGAAATCAATTTAATAACTAGAGTACAATCTTTATATATGGTTCTTTTTGTCTGTGGCCTTAGCAATATTTAGTAGAAACACTGTTTCCAAACTACTCAGGTCAGTTCCTTTTTACCTTCACTTTCTTCAGTGAAGTCATACTGTATGTTTGTAATACATTTAGATTTATATGTCACCTTCTGTACTCCAGGTTAGGATCCCTTGACATTATGGTTGAAATTTTAAATTTTGCCTACCATGAAGTTCACTCTCTATGGATTCTGACAAATACCAACACTGTACCCAACACTACAGTTTCATACAGAACAGTTCTGTAACCCTAAAAATTCTCCTGTGTAGCCCCTTTTTCATTAACCAATTTCCTCTGCACCAACCCCTCTGACAGCTTAAAACAAAATTGTTAATTTGCAGTTTCTTCTACTCAAGGTAGGGACAATGCTCTTTGCAATTCAGCACATCATCAAATTGATTCTAGAAGTCTGGAATTGTTGATAAAAGCTTCAAGGAATTCAATGGGAAATACTCTTAACAAATTGTACAAGATCAACTGGATATCATATACTTTTAAAAACTGACCATTAATTCATACCATTCTCAGATATTAACTTAAAATGGATTATAGATCTAAATGTTTAATCAGAAATCATAAAATTCTTAGAATAAACTCATTTAAAAAATGGGGTAGGCAATGTTTTCTCAGGTAGAACACAAATAATGGAAACCATAACATATATCTTTAGAACTAGCTACAGAATCACATATCTATATCTATATCTATAAATTTGACTTCATGAAAATGAAATCTTTTCTTTCTGAAAGACACTACTATGAAAATAAAAAGGTAATAATTAGATTAGAAAAGTACTTTTAAGACATTTATCAGACAAAGAAACTGCAGAATGTATAAAGATCTCTTAAAATTCAATATTAAGACCACAAACCATGATTTTAAAACATTGATAGAACCCGGGCACCTGGGTGGCTTAGTTGGTGAAGCGTCTGAGTGGTGGTTTGGCTCAGGTCATGATCTCATGGGTCCTGAGATCCAGCACACACCCCCAAACACCCTCCTGCCCTCAGTGGGTGAGTCTGCTTGGGATTCTCTCTCTCTGCCCCTTCCCCACTTGTGTGCACCCACACTCTCTTTTTCTCTAAAATAAATAAATCTTTAAGAAAAACGTTGATAAAACCTCAGACACTTCACAAAATATGCAAATGTTAAATAAACACATGAAAAAAATGCACAGTATTATTACTTATGAGAGAAACCGCCAAATTAAAATCTCAATGACATAGCACCAATTACAGTTAACTAAAATTGACCTGAAAAACTCTTACCATGATTTTTGTTCTCAAGGATGTGGGCCAACAGGAGCTCTCATATACTATCGGCGGAAATGTTTAAGTGTACAACCATGTTAGAAAATACCTTGTAGTTTTTTACAAAGTGAAGCGTACACATACTGTGACTCTTTGGTACTTACTCAAGAGAAATTAAAGAAAAAAGTGTATAAAGATGTTTACATCAAAGTTATACCACCTTCATTTCCATAGTCCAAAACTGGGAACCAAGTGTTCATCCTCAGATGAATCGATAAACTGTGGTACACTTAAAAGTAAATACAGAAAGGCTGGGGTAGGGGTGTGTGTGTGTGGCAAACTGCTGGTAAATACAGATGTATCTCAAAATAGTTATTCTGATGGAAAGAAGCCAGGAAGGGGGGGAGAAAAGGACTATAGTACATGATTCCATTTGCAGATAATTCCTGGAAATGCAAACTAATCTGTAGTGACAGAAAGCCTATCAGTGATTGCCTAGGGATGTATTAGTGGAAGTGATACAAAGGAATACAAAGAGATTTTTGAAGGTGACAAATATTTCCTGTCTTGAAGATGGTGATGGTTTTATATCGTATGCACATACATTCTGACCGTTTTTTAATACTTTAAAACTGTTTTTAAGAATGTACCAAGTCGGGTCGGAGGAGGGTACTGAGGGGTGTGTGTATATGCGTGTGTGGGGGGAACAACAAAACAAAACAAAACAAAACACCTCTACGATCCCAGCATCCCTTTCGTGCTGCCACTAAGATGGCGGCGCCCATGTCACCGCTCTTCCCGGGCAGGCCGGTGGGTTGGCAGCCCAGGGCCCTCGGAAGTTCTGCCTTTGGGGCTGCGTGATGCCACTCGCGAGCTCACGGTTGCTGGTGGCGCAGAAAACGCGAGAGTTCGGGAGTTCTTACCTGAGAAGGGAAGGGAGATGGAGCTCCCGCAGCTCTTCCACGGTGGCCGCAACTGCTCAGACCACCTTCAGCAGCTTCAGCCACGGCCATCTCACTTGAGGTGGGGCACCTGCCGGCGCTGCTCGGCCTGTTTCACTTCCGGCGAGCCTGCCCCAGAGAGATCGCACTGGTGGGAGGCGCCACGGTGCTCCTGGGACCTGAGCTGCAGCCCACGGAGCGCGAGATGCGAGCAGGGCGCCTGGCGTCACCGGGGGCTGAAAGCGCCGGTGGCGGCTCGTGACCGGCCGCGCTGCACCGCTGGGCCGGCCCGGGGCTGCCTCCCGTGCTGGGCAACACGGCCCGGGAGCGGAAGCGGCCGCTGGTGCACTCCTGGCGGCAGGCGGCGGCCACTTTGCCGCGCGCGTGCTGCTGAGCGCGCTCCGCCTCGCGACCGGCTCCAGAGCCGCGAGGGCGGATTGGGCTTACCGCTTACGGCTGGGGCTCCGGCCCTTCGCCCCTCCCGCCCGAGCTGGAGTCAGGTCCCGCAGGGTGGACTGATTCACTGGGTGACGTCGTATCCGGATGCGAGTTCATCTGCAGGGCGACTGGAAAGACGTCCTCGGGGTCGGTGCTCCACGAATTCCGACTGGAGCGAACCTGGTGAAGTGGGCGGGCAGCGCTGTTTGGCCAAGTAGACCCCAGACGCTCGCGTTTGCAATCGGTCACTTCTTTGCCGGGCCGTGAGGTGATTCGGTAGAAGGGTACCCGAAGCTCTTCCCTTTTCGGCCCCTTCCAGAGATTGACCATATAATGCAGCTGCGAGTCAGAGAGAGAGAAAAACGGGGTTCTCAGAAACGACTTGCTGCGAAAGTAACAGAACTTGTTCACGGACGAGGACTGAGTCCTGCTAAAAGGTCTACAGAAGCCCATTGCCTTAGGAACACAGATGCGCTGGAGGTCATGTGTGAGCAGCAGTTAAAATGGCTGTTTAAAGATTTATTTTCTTTATAAGTTCTTGACCCTGGAACGAGCATCCTGGGTACAGGCTGCAAAGCAAATGCCATTCCAGGGTAGTGGATGATAACACAGGCGGAATCAGTGTAAATCACAGACAAGGAACAAATCCTGAGAGCATTTTATTTGTTGGACAACATATTCTTAAGAATGACTTCCATTAATTAAAATAGGAAAAAAAGGAATTGCTACTGGCTTCAGCTGTGATGAAAAATCCTGATTGTTCAAACTTACCCGTCATTCATTCTTAAGATAGACCGAAGTCTGGCTCCGGAACTTAACACGGTTGCTTGCCCACATCAGAGCAACAGGGAATGAGCATACTCTAGGCCTGCAGTGTGAGTAATTTCATTATTTATGTAGATTGGTTAATAAGTAAGGTGTTTGTATCATGAGGGGGTATTTTATTTTCTGATCTGCAAACATTAAGGACTACCATAGAAAACCATGAGTTCCTGGGTTAGTCTCTTTTAAAAATAGTACTTTATGAAAAAAACTAAATGCTGCCTTTTGTATCCTACCTTTCTTGATCTCATTTTTTGGAGATGAGGAAGAACAATGAAAAAGAGGTAGTGTAAGGAATTACGGATATTTTTATATCAGGTAGTGCATGTAGCTCACTGATCTCACCAGTGTTGTACTGTTCTAAAACCAGCAGCGCCTTTGTGTCCACATTACATTAGAAATATGAAATCTGGGGGTGCCTGGGTGGCTTAATCGGTTAAGTGTCTGCCTTTGGCTCAGGTCATGATCCTGGGGTCCTGAGATTGAGCCTCAGGTTGGGCTCCCTGCTCAGTTAGGAGTCTGCTTGTCCCTCTGCCCCTCTCCCCCCCGCTTATGCTCTCTCTCTCTGAAATAAATAAATAAAATCTTAAAAAAATAGAAATATGAAATCTGGTGTTGGAAACTTGTAAATCTCTAATTTTTATGTTGTTTAGGAGGTGAAGATAGTTCTCCTTAAAAAGAGGAAAAGTATTAGGTAAAGCCAAGTTGATATTAGAAATTACAGTAGACATTGTTCTTTTCAAAGAAAATAACAAAAAAGTCAATACTTGACTTTTCAGAAAGTTTCTAATTCAGTTTTCCAGCCCCTTGCCTATGTTCTAGTATAATTAAATTTATTACAGTCTTAAAAGAAAAGTACCAAATGGACATTACTGAACTGCAAAATCCATCTGATGAAATTCAACAGCAACTTGGACATAATGGGTTAAAGAATCCAAGAACTTGAAGGCAAATATAGATAGGTTATTCAAATTAAAGCATGTAAAGAAAACCAAAAAAGAAAACCAAAAAAGAAAACCAAAAAAGACAATAGTTTCATCTGTGGGAAGTATCAAGCTAGTATCAAGCTAGGTAATGTGTATGTCATTGGACTAGTATTAGAAGTAATAATGTTGCCTGCCTACAGTACTTTATTTACTATCGTATCTAATTTCTTGCTTAATATGCAGCTCTAGGGTTTACCCCCAATGATTTTCTGACCCCCACTCCTCCCATAGATATCAATGGCTAGTCATTCCTTTGCATTACTTAATTTTACAGTATTATACCTTTATTTTTGTACCTTTAACAATTCATTGAATGCTTTATTTACATTTGTCTGTCTTTGCCACTATAAAACTGAGACAGGGACGATGTCTTATTTATATTTATTTTATCTAGTATCTAGTACAGTGATGACACATGGTTATTCTTTAATGATTATTCATCACATGAGAGAAAGAATACTAAAAAAAGAAATTTGAAAAGATAAAACGCAAGGAGAAAAATACCTAAAACTCATTACTGTGAAACCTACATGGATATGAGAAACTACTCTGTGAAAGAGACACAGGGCAAATTATTACGCTTGATAAATAATGGATAAATAAATAATTCTAAATAATTCCAATTCCCTTAATATTGATTTAGGGTAGCATAGAAAACAGACCACATTTTGAGCTGATAGAGAGCATGGCTTGTGAATCAAAACAAATGAGTTGCTTCGTGTTTGTGTAACACACGTCTTTCATTGACGTTCATCTCCTTTTTCCTGTCTGGTAAGTTAGATTGCTTAGCATAGGTCTTTTATTTATTCTGTTAACTTTAATCCATTTTGGGGTTAAAGTGTTTGTTCTCATTTTAAAATAATTTAAAAGCAGTTGTCTCTAGCATGCAGCGAGCTAGCTGTCTCACACTGTTCCTTGCTGGCCTATGGAGGACGTGGGAGTTCTTTCCAGAGGGGTCCTCGTCGGGACATGGAAGTCTCATGATATGTGAAGTGATCTTCTGAGAGTTTCCTTTTTTGGTGAGGGACGTGGTTTAAATGGCTTTTCTCAACTCAGGGAATTTCCATAACACATGCTTATAAAAAGTTTCATTACAAGTATGAGACCAGAATTTTTTTGTAAGCTCCCATCTCTTTATTTTGAGCATTGCTTTCTGAGTCAGGTAAATCCCTACCTTACACTTTGATTATAATGAGTATCATGCATGCCTTATACAATTAAGAACAGAGGGACATAAAAAGGCCCATTGGTAGGGATGCAAAGTATCAGGTAGAGTGGACTACATGCCATTTTATGTCTTTCCATTTCTAGTACTGTATGATGCTCAGGAATCAGCAGGATCTCAGTGAAACAACAGGCAGTGTCATCAAATAATAATGCTGATTGGAACAATCAGATCTTTAGAGAGTACTACTATCTAGCATAGAGTGGCTGGAATCTTTAATTTTTTTTTTTAATTTTTGCAAAATGTATGCCTATAACACTTTTTTTTCTCAGTATGATTGTGGCATTCGTGCTTACTCTCCAGAGTTTCCATGGAGACTTGGCACTACGGTTTGTTTTTGCTTTGTTCCCCTACTTACATTTCTCCTTTTAGTAATTTTAGTTCTCCCAGTGAACAAATTTGTTAATGATCTTCAGAAGAATAATTCTTGGATTTAGAGAGGTTGTCTCCTTTCTTGTCATTATCTGTGTGTCCAAGTACTTTGAATACATCAGTCACCTTGTTTATTACATGGACATTGCATGAAAGAATATATTTTATTAAATATTACAGAGTTCTGGGTATTTATTTACACTATGTTGCTTAGAACTGTAAAGTCTAAAAGCTGGGATGATTTATCTAATCCTCTAATTTTATGTATTAGGGAACTGAGTGGTAGAGAACTGAAATGATGTGTGTTAGGTCATATACCAGTTTGCAGAAGTCCCACAAGAAGCTAATTCCCTTGTCGGGTCTCTTCTGCCATGTCAGGTATATTTGGTTTGTCCCTGTCGCCTTTTGGGTTGGAGAAGACACCATCTCTGTTTCCCCATTCATAGAATTGTTCAAATGAAATAGAAAGCTTCTTGGTGGTAGGTGAACTCAGGCGTCTCTGCTGCTGAGAAATTTGCTTTTGCAAACTGTGAATCACTATGTGGCAGCTGCTTGCAGGGAGAGCACCTGTCTCTGTGTCTTGTCCGTGCTTTGGCACCTTCTCACCACCTCCGGTTGTAGTAAGAGCAACAGTTCTTGATTTTTAGAGGACACCAAGGTTCTATGCAGCAACTTTGTTTTCTCTTGGAGAGAAGTCCCCTTTTGGAATCCCTGCTCTTTAACAACATGTAAGGACCCATTTTTAGGTTCTTTTTTGTCAAGTTGTGACTGGACTCTAAAACATTACTTAATCTTTCCTGTGGTAAGCCCATCACTGTGGGGAAGACATATGTGATTCATTTTTATCTCACATTGGAAGTGCATACTCGCCAGCAGGCAACTCTTATAATCTCACAACTGCGAGTTTCCAAACAACCTCACTATGACATATGCTATTTTGCTGTTGGACACCGGGCATTATCATCGTAATCACTGGTGTTGTAAAGACAAACACATTAAGTATAATATAGACCAAGTAGAGTACAAAGTTTCTGCCTTCTGGGAACCTGAATTTTAATGAATGCTATTATTTAACTGAAAATGTATTATGCCAGAGGGTATTCCAACTTACTGTGAAATAGGTTGATGAAAATGTTATTTTTCATAACAAATCGAGGAAAATTGAACAAGCAGAGGGACTGAGCAGATTTCATTAGAAGGTGTAGTGTATCTCATTCAGAGTTTAGTTTATGGGTTCCTTTCATGTATGCTTAAAGCAGAGATTCATACCATGTTACGATTTCTCTAAATGAGATGACAAACGTAAAAATTTCCCTATTCATCATTTCCTACTCTAAACCTATCCACACTCGTCATTATTTTCAATAGCACAGTGGTAGATGCTCAATAAAGCAACTCATATATACATTTAGAGGATTCTGAAGCCAGCTTGGGATTTGAATATGTTATATTTGAGGATACTTGTTTAAGGAATGAATGGGGTCCCCAGTCCTATCCTGCCAGTCACCTCTCTTCTAATGAAATCCTCAAGGGAACTGAATAAAAGGGATGAGAGCGAAGGAGAATCAGCGTGTCCTTTTATTGCCAGCCGGGTAGATAACCAAATTCTAGTTAGCAACTTAGGCACACGCTTTATGTTGGAGGCCTTCAGGGGCCATTATTTCCCTTAAAGTTGAAATCTCAATTTTGAGAAAGTACAGTCCTATGGTTGCCTGCATAATCTTGGGACCTGAAGGAATTGCCAGCGTATGTAAGTGTTCAAATGGGGAAAAATACAGCCAAAAATGTCTGTCTTAGGATGGTAGGCTTGGGCCAGTTTATCTCTCTATTTCCTGTAGGAGAGGACAGGAAAGAGAACGTGGCTTTTTATGTTAAGTCCTTCTTGGGTCTTCTTTATATAAAGGTTAAACAGTAGGTGGTCATATCTTGGAAGGAGGCCAGTAAATTCAGATTGTTTCTACATATGAATGTATATGCTCTCAAATACTATTCTATAGTCTGAAATAATAGATTAATGCTTTATTCATCTTGAGAGAATGGAGGCACGGGGACTCACAGAGGCAGGCGAGACCTCTTTCTGGAATGGAGAGCCTCCCCGTTCCTCCTGCAGAAACAAACACTGACTACCAGATTAGACTGGTATTCAAAGGAAATACTTTATTATTCCTCCTGTAGAATCACAGAAATTTGGTCAAGTCTTGGCATTTTGTACAGGGCACTTCTCATCATTAATGGGAGATAGCTTCTGGAGATTTTTAAATAGCACAAATACTTGAGTGTTTGTATTCTTAATGAATTTTCTGAGGACTAACAGTTTTCTAGTCTCTCTTTTGCAGTTTACTTGCATTTATTTCAATTCTCTGTTACTTCCCTATGTCACTAACAAATTTAAACATCTGGAAGAAGCCAAAATAGACCTCAAGTCAATAATACAAACTCTCATGAAAAATAGAACTCGCTTCTATTATACTAATAGACGAGACTCTCAGATCTTTACATATATTGTCTTATCTCAGTTTGCAAAGAAGTCTAAAATCAAGATTATACAAGATCTCAGACTGTAGGTGTTCAGAAAGAACAAATTGAGAAGGGGTGACTTATGTGCTGTTCATTGAGAATAGCAATGAATAGCTTAATAGCCAGAAGATAAACCTATAAAAAGGAAATATAAGACTCTTATAAGGCAAAGGATCCAAATCAGTTCCTGTAGGAATGAGCCAAGTTATAGGGCAATTGACCCCGCCTTATTAGGGAGAGTTTGATACATTCAATATTGTCTATTTATTTTATAGATTTTTAAATTTATATATAAAATATATAAAGATATGAAATAAAAATAATTATTTCATTTTATCCCTGTCTTATTATACATAAAACATAAGTCACCTGTATGTAGAATCATATATAAACTTTAATAAATAAAAATTATTAATATATTACATATTTATTTCATGATGTGAGTTTTAGTTGTTTTTAGCAAGTGTAGAGAATTCACTTTATCATCCTAAATATATGAGAAGTTGCATGTAAGAATAAAAAGGGGGACTTCAGAAGAATAGTGATTAAAACAAGGGCCTGAAGTCTAATGAGCCTGTGTTCAAACCCTCGCTTTGATATTTGACTCTCATCATTCCAGTTTCTTCCCCTAATACATCATTGTAGGTATTTAATGCTTATTCCCATCATTTAGACTTATTTTGATAATTAAATGATAATTAGTAGAGGCTATTTGTGCTATTGAGTAATCTAGAATAGAGGAATAATAGATAATGGGTATAGCTTATTCAGTTTATCTCTAACATAGAACTTGAGAATTAAGCACTTAGAACCAGTCTCCTAAAAATAAACGTACTTATTTGAGTGAATAAATGTGAATAAATACAGGACATAGAGAAACTGTTTGTTCTCTAGTGTCTGCAACTCTTGAACCCATAGCAGGCATCGTAATATCATGGCCAGCACTGTCCTTCAAGATGGAGGTGGCTGGGGATAGATGCCAGTTGCATGACTCCTCTTGGAAAAATGGCTTAAAAAATACTTATTTCCCAAAGTTAGTCACTTATCTCAGGAGAGTTGGGTTGAACCACAAAGCACCATCCAAGCAGAGAGTATGTGCACAAAGGCAGCCCCGTATCATGACCAAATCCTTTCCTCTTAGTGCTTTTCCACTAAGTGACAGGCAACAGTGGGGCTACCTTCACCCAAGGTTGTGACATGATATGTAATGTCTCTAAGGTTGGGTCACTGAAACCAAAGCATTTTTCTCTGTTCAGCTGCTTTGCTTAATGTAATGGTACTAGCAATACCAGGAATTACATTATTGCTATCAGTAGTTCTCACCAGTGTTGTCAGTGTTCATTTTTTGCTTTTGTTTTTTTTTTAACTCAGAGTTCTTGCCTTCTATAAACTCTCTGGCACTTGTTCTATTTTTAATATATATATTGAAGTGTGAAAATGGCAGAATCTTCCAAATTTACCAAAGTTCAAATGTAAATATTAGGCCCTTTCTGTTTGAATATTAATTGCATACTATTGTCCTGGATTTTTTTTTTTAAGATTATTTATTTTAGAGAGAGTGAGTGTGTGCATGTGAGACGGGGAGGGAGAGAGGGTGAGGGAGAGAGAGTTTTAAGCAGACTCCATGCTAAGTGCAGAGCCCAACGGAACTTGATCTCATGATCCTGAGATCATGACCTGAGGTGAAATCAAGAGTCAGACGCTCAACCGACTGAGCCACCCAGGCACCCCAAGACCCAGGTTTTTTTTTTTTTTTTAATGGAATCATTGGTTCAGAGAATTTCAGTCACATGTTAATGTATTGTCTTAAAATACTAGATATGTTTACAGAACAGTTAACAGCCCCACATAACTGTCAGTGTGTGTGTTTAACTTTTCATCAAGCACTGTTGTGACAGTTTTTCATCTGGAGTTAAGATGTTTGGTGTTAAACACCGTTGCCTCAATAATGGGGCAAGGAGAGCTGATAAATTCAATCATGCTGTGTCCTGGTTGCTGCATATCGAAAAAAAAAACCTAATTGAGTCACCTAAGGATACATTTGTGAAAGCAAGACTCTAGGATAAACATGTTGCAAATTTCAGAAAAATTCTGGCTTCCCAAGAGTGCCAAAGTGCACCTTATGATTAGTGCAGTTGAAATATTAAGCATAAGTTTACACTAACACTGCACGTGGGGTTGAAACCTTGTGCTTCTTGAATCTGTAGGGACACAACAGTGAGGAAGGGCATGTTTGAACTTTAAGAACAAGAGATTCTCAGTATTACTCCCATCTCTAAAGACTCACCTTTACACATCTGAAATCCAGAGATACTGCTTGTTAACGTTTTGGCAAATACAATTCCATTTCAGTGCTTTTTTTTGTGTATATCATTTATATTTTAAAATTTGATATTTTTAGGAATAGGTAAATACATTATAATTTTTACTATACTATTGTTTTTTAAAAAATTGTTAAATATTTTCAAAATTCTTAAAAACTATAATTCTAATATGTTTGTTAATTTGTTTCCCCTGGTTTGCTATTATAAACATGAACATCTCTGTGCACACATTTGTGTATATAGTATTGCTAGAATTAGAATTAATGGGTCAAAGAATATTGGACTTTTTCTCTGGATAGTTTATATCTATTTATGTTTTGCTGGACAGAAATGCTTTACCACACACTTACCTTCACTGGGTATTATTAACATTTTTCTTAGAGTTTTAGGAAAATTGTGGGATTTGCTTTCTAAATTAAGCAATATATACAAGACATCATTCTTGTATAAAATAATGTGGGACCACGTAGAAGCTAGCTTTTGGTTCTTGTATGGATTACTATTCTACCACCAGCAAAAAATGGTGGAAAATCACGGTCCTTCTAGACCCATGCCAACGCAGAAGACTGACTATAAGTTAGTATCTACCGAAGAACAAAAGGAGAGTCACAAGAAACACTTTCTTCCTTACACATGAAATTAGAAAGACTTTTCATGGAAATAGTTTGTAACATCATTAAGTAGCTATTGATAAGGTTCCAAATGACTTAAAACTTTCTTGCGTCATTCAGACCATAATGGTACATCGTAAAAAAAAGTCAGCCTTTGGTCTAAAGTAACCGTTACTTGTAGTGAAAAAAGGTTTAAACTTTCTGAATATTATTTTAAGACTTTTGGATGAATCAACATTAGATAAACAGGTAATTTGAAGCATTATGCTTTTGGAAGTTTGCTTTATGGTTTTGTGTTTTTTTGTTTTTTGGGTTTTTTTTTTTGATGCAGGAAGCCTGGTATTTCACCTAGTGCTTTAATCTTACTATATGTAACCACCTGACTCAATTTATGTTTGCTATCATTTCAGACAGGACCAATCCTGTCCAAAAACAACTTTAAAATATGAATTTGTAGGTCTAGTGTGCTGAAGCTGAGTTAAATAAATCTAATAATGCCATTCCAAATGGTAAAGATTATGACCTGTTACTTTTAGTAAAGAGTCTGCAGTGATATAGGAGTGTCTTAGATCAATTTAAGATCTGTTAAGGACAAAAGAATAAAATCAAAGAAAGAATCGTAGTAAACCCAAGGAAAACTGTTAATGAATTAACCTCAGGGTTTAGGACAGCCACAAGCAAGAGTCCTGGTAGAAGGATTCAGACCTGTATTTAGATGCTGGTGCCATATATCCTCAAGGAATGTTATTGCAGCTGTGAGCAAGTGTAAAAATAATGTCCATAAACACAAGTTGTGGACTGAGGGCAGGCTTTGGGGTATAAGAGGCCTTGAATGGCTCCTGGGAGGCAGTCAAACTTGAGTACTAAGTATGACCTTCTCCATTCATTGTCCTGGCCTAAGAGACAAACCAAGTTCAACTGAGTGGCCTTGCTTTATTTTGGGAACATAAATGAGGAATTAATTAGTTCCATGGGGGGATACCATGCAATTATTCTCCTTGCAGACTTGCTTTCTATAAACTCTTGTGTTACTCATCTATTTTTATTTGCTTTTCAATATTTGTTGCCTTGAAATATTATATACTTAGGGTGCACAAAATACAGATGTAAAGCTAAATGGTTGACAGCACAACAAAACCAGGGTAACCATCATCAAAGTCAAAAACAGACTTGAAACGGTCCTCACACCCTCAAAACCCTACTAGTGCTCCATTCTAGATATCATTCCCTTTCCAGAGAATGTACACTCTATCCTGATTTTATAGTTTTTTTTTTCCATTTCCATGATTTTTTTTTTAATAGACTTAATTTTTTAGCATATTTTTAGGTTCACACGAAAATTGAGCCAAGGCACAGAGATTTCCCATATATCCCCTGATTCCACTCATGCATAGTCACTCCCATTATCAAGAGCCCCCACAGAAGTGATACATTTGTTACAATTGACAAACCTACATTGCCACATCATAAGTCCATTGTTTATATTAGGGTTTGCTCTTTGTGTTTTATACCCTATGGGTTTGGAAAATGTATGATGACATGTATTATTCACCATTATAGTTTTATGTAGAATAGTTTCCTTGTCCTAAAAATGCTCTGTGCCCTACCTATTCATACCTCCCACCCTCCTAAACTCCAGCAACTACTGATCTTTTTACTATATCCACACTTGAACCTTTTGTAGAAAGTCATATAGTTGGAATCATAATATGTAGCCTTTTCAGATTGGTTATTCACTTAGTGATATGCATTGAAGTTCCTTCCTGTCCTTTCATGGCTTGATAGTTCATTTTAGTACATAACATTCCATTGTCTGGATGTACTTCAGTTTATTTGTCCATTCACCTATTGGAAGTCATCTTGGTTTCTTCAAGTTACGGAAATTATGAATAAAGCTGCTATAAACATTAGTATGCAGGTTTTTATGTAGATACCAGTTTTCAACTCCTCTCACCAAGGAGCACATTGTTGGATCATATGGTCAGTGTATATATAGTTTTATAAGCTGCTGCTAAATCATCTTCCAGAGTGCCTGTACCATCTTGCATTACCACCGACAATAAATGAGAATCTCTGTTGCTCTACATCATTTCTAGCATTTGCTGTCGTCTGTTGTTAGTGTTCTGGATTTTGGCCATTCTAATAGATGTGAAGTGATGTTTCATTGTTGTATTAATTTGCAATTCCTTAATGATATGATGTGGACCATTTCTTCATATGCTTATTTGCCATCTGTATATCTTCTTTGGTGAGGCGTCTATTATGGTTTTGGGTCCATTTTCTTTCTTTTTTTTTTTTTTTAAAGATTTTATTTATTTATTTGAGACAGAAAATGAGAGAGAGAGAGCACATGAGAGGGGGGAGGGTCAGAGGGAGAAGCAGGCTCCCTGCTGAGCAGGGAGCCCGATGTGGGACTCGATCCCGGGACTCCAGGACCATGACCTGAGCCGAAGGCAGTCGCTTAACCAACTGAGCCACCCAGGCGCCCATACATCATTAGTTTTTGATGTAGTGTTCCATGATTCATTGTTCTATCACCCAGCCACCCCATCCCTCCCACCCCACCCCCCACTCCAGCAACCCTCAGTTTGTTTCCTGAGATTAAGAATTCCTCATATCAGTGAGGTCATATGATACATGTCTTTCTCTGATTGAATTACTTCTCTCAGCATAGCACCCTCCAGTTCCATCCACGTCGTTGCAAATGGCAAGATCTCACTCCTTTTGATGGCTGCATAATATTCCATTGTGTATATATACCAAATCTTCTTTATCCATTCATCTGTCGATGGACATCTTGGCTCTTTCCACAGTTTGGCTATTGTGGACATTGCTGCTATAAACATCGGGGTGCACATACCCCTTTGAATCCCTACATTTGTATCTTTGGGGTACATACCCAGTAGTGCAATTGCTGGATCATAGGGTAGCTCTATTTTCAACTTTTTGAGGAACCTCCATACTGTTTTGCAGAGTGGTTGCACCAGCTTGCATTCCCACCAACAGTGTAGGAGGGTTCCCCTTTCTCCGCATCCCCGCCAACATCTGTCGTTTCCTGACTTGTTAATTTTAGCCATTCTGACTGGTGTGAGGTGGTATCTCATTGAGGTTTTGATTGGGATTTCCCTGATGCCAAGCGATGTTGAGCACTTTTTCATGTGTCTGTCGGCCATTTGGATGTCTTCTTTGGAAAAATGTCTGTTCATGTCTTCTGCCCATTTCTTGACTGGATTCTTTGTTCTTTGGGTGTTGAGTTTGATAAGTTCTTTATAGATTTTGGATACTAGCCCTTTATCTGATATGTCATTTGCAAATATCTTCTCCCATTCTGTCGGTTGTCTTTTGGTTTTGTTGACTGTTTCTTTTGCTGTGCAAAAGCTTTTTATCTTGATGAGGTCCCAATAGTTCATTTTTGCCCTTGCTTCCCTTGCCTTTGGCGATGTTTCTAGGAAGAAGTTGCTTCGGCTGAGGTCGAAGAGGTTGCTGCCTGTGTTCTCCTTTAGGATTTTGATGGACTCCTGTCTCACATTGAGGTCTTTCAACCATTCGGAGTCTATTTTTGTGTGTGGTGTAAGAAAATGGTCCATTTTCATTCTTCTGCCTGTGGCTGTCCAATTTTGCCAACACCATTTGTTGAAGAGACTGTCTTTTTTCCATTGGACATTCTTTCCTGCTTTGTCAAAGATGAGTTGACCATAGGGTTGAGGGTCCATTTCTGGGCTCTCTATTCTGTTCCATTGATCTATGTGTCTGTTTTAGTGCCAGTATCATACTGTCTGGATGATGGCAGCTTTGTAATAGAGCTGGAAGTCTGGAACTGTGATGCTGCCAGCTTTGCTTTTCTTTTTCAAAATTCCTCTGGCTATTCGGGGTCTTTTCTGGTTCCATACAAATTTTAGGATTATTTGTTCCATTTCTTTGAAAAAAGTGGATGGTATTTTGATGGGGATTGCAAAGAATGTGTAGATTGCTCTAGGTAGCATTGACATCCTCACAATATTTGTTCTTCCAATCCATGAGCATGGAACGTTTTTCCATTCCTTTGTGTCTTCCTCAATTTCTTTCATGAATATTTTATAGTTTTCTGAGTACAGATTCTTTGCCTCTTTGGTTAGATTTATTCCTAGGTATCTTATGGTTTTGGGCGCAATTGTAAATGGGATCGACTCGTTAATTTCTCTTTCTTCTGTCTTGTTGTTGGTGGATAGGAATGCCACTGATTTCTGTGCATTGATTTTATATCCTGCCACTTTACTGAATTCCTGTATGAGTTCTAGCAGTTTTGGGGTGGAGTCTTTTGGGTTTTCCACATAAAGTACCATATTATCTTGCAAAGAGTGAGAGTTTGACTTCTTCTTTGTCAATTTGGATGCCTTTGATTTCTTTTTGTTGTCTCATTGCTGTGGCTAGGACTTCTAATACTATGTTGAATAGCAGTGGTGATAGTGGACATCCCTGCTGCGTTCCTGACCTTAGGAGGAAAGCTCTCAGTTTTTCCCCATTGAGAATGATATTCGCTGTAGGTTTTTCATAGATGGCCTTTATGATATTAAGGTATGTACCCTCTATCCTTATACTTGGAAGAGTTTTGATCAAGAAAGGATGCTGTATTTTGTCAAAAGCTTTTTCTGCATCTATTGAGAGGATTATATGATTCTTGTTCTTTCTTCTGTTAATGTATTGTATCATGTTGATTGATTTTCGGATATTGAACCAACCTTGCAGCCCAGAGATAAATCCCACTTGGTCGTGGTGAATAATCCTTTTAATGTACTGTTGGATCCTATTGGCTAGTATTTTGGTGAGAATATTTGCATCCATGTTCATCAAGGATATTGGTCTGTAATTCTCCTTTTTGATGGGGTCTTTGTCTCGTTTTGGGATCAAGGTAATGATGGCCTCATAAAACGAGTTTGGAAGTTTTCCTTCCATTTCTATTTTTTGGAACAGGTTCAGAAGAATAGGTATTAATTCTTCTTGAAATGTTTGGTAGAATTCCCCTGGGAAGCCATCTGGCCCTGGGCTTTTGTTTTTTGGGAGATTTTTGATGACTGCTTCAATTTCCTTAGTGGTTATAGGTCTGTTCAGGTTTTCTATTTCTTCCTAGTTCAGTTTTGGTAGTTGATACATCTCTAGGAATGCATCCATCTCTTCCAGGTTATCTAATTTGCTGGCATACAGTTGCTCATAATATGTTCTTAAAATTGTTTGTGTTTCTTTGGTGTTGGTTGTGATCTCTCCTCTTTCACTCATGATTTTGTTGATTTGGGATGATCAAATTATTTTTATTTGGTCAATGGCAAAAGGTCTTCCTTCTCCGGGAGGAGCCGTGCAGGAGCGCACCGCAGGGATCTGCTGGGTTTGGAGACTCCACCCGGGGTCAGGTGCCAGAGACAGAAACGCGCGGTCACAGGCCGGGTGAGCACGGAGTGCAGCCGGAGACCGGGGAGACAGGAGTGACTGACAGCTTTTCTCTGGGGGCTCACTGAGGAGCGGGGCTCCGAGTTCTCGGCTCCACCGGGGCAGAGACTGGGGTCCATTTTCTTAATTGAGTTATTCATTTTCTTATTTTTGAGTTTTAAGAGTTCTTATACATTAAAAATTCTTATATATTAGGAGGTCTTATATATTTAAGAGTTCTGACAGCAGCCCTTTATGAGATATTTTTGCAAGTATTTTCTCCAAGTCTATGGTTCTATTTGTATTTTCTTGACAGTATGGTTATTTTCTTGACAGTATCTTCTACAAAACAGAAATGTTTCATTTTAACAAGGTCAACTAATTTAATTGATAAAGTCAATTAATTTGGTAAAGTCAAGCTTATCAATTATTTCTTTCATGGATTGTGCCTTTGGCGTTTCTCTAAAAAGGCATTGCTATACCAAGAATATTTGGATTTCCTCCTAGGTTATCTTCTTGGAGTTCTGTAGTTTTGCATTTTACTTTTAAGTTTGTAATCCATTTTGGATTAATTTTTGTGAAGGGTGTAAGCTCTGTGTCTAGATTCCTTTTTTTGCGTATTCCATATAGCACATTTGTTTAAAAGACAATTTTGCTCCAGTGTATTGCCTTTGCTCCTTTTTCAAAGATCAAAGGAATGTTATTTATATGGGTCCATTTTTGGGTTTTATAGTCTCTTCCATTGATCTGTTTCTCTGTTCTTTCATCAATATCAAACTGTCTTGATTATTGTAGCTTTACAGTAAGTCCTGATTCAGGTAGTACCAGTCCTCTAACTTTTTTCTTCTCCTTCACTATTGTGTTCACTATTGTAGGTCTTTTGCTTCTTCATATAAACTTTAGAATCAGTTTGTTAATTCCATAAAATCACATGCTGGGGTTTTGATTGGGATTGCATTGAAGCAGTAGCTCAAGTTAGGGAGAAATAACATCTTGACAATATTGAGACTTCTTATCCAAGAATATGGGATATTTTTCCATTTATTAGGTCTTTGATTTTGTTCATCAGAGTTTTATAGTTTTTCTCATAGGGATCTTGTACATATTTTGTTAGATTTACACCTAAGTATTCTGGTTTGGGGATGCTAATGTAAACGATACTGTGTTTTTAATTTCAGATTCTGTTTGTTCATTGCTGGTAAATAGGAATTAGATTGATTTTTATATTTTAGTCTTGTATCTTGTAATATTGCTATACTTGCTTATAAGTGCCAGGAATTATTTATGTTGATTCTTTTGAATAAAACAAAAATTTTTTTAATTCTTCCTTTCCAGTCAGTCTGTTTTTTATTTCCTTTTGTTACTGTAATGGCTAGGTCTTCTAGTACAGTTTTAAAAAGGAGTGGTTTGAGGGGACATCTTAGCTTTGTTCTGGATCTTAGTGAGAAAGCTTCTAGTTTCTGACCATTGAGTATGATGTTAGCTGTAGGTTTTGTAGATGCTCTTTATTAGTTTGAGGAAGTTCCCCTCTATTGCTCATATATCGAGAGTTTTTGTTATAAATGGGTATTGGATTTTTGTCAGATGCCTTTTCTGCATCTATTGATATGACTATGTGATTTTTCTTTTTTAGCCTGTTGTTGTGATAGATTACATTTTTTTGGTTTTCAACAGTTAACTAGTCTTGCATACCTGGATAAATCCCAATTGGTGTGGTATATAATTCATGCTTTTCATTACTGCATTCAATTTTATATTTTGTTAAGAATTTTTGCATCTATGTTCATGGGGAATATTGATCTGTAGCTTTCTTTTATTGTAATGTCTTTGTCTGATTTTGTATTAGAGTAGTGCTGGGCTAATAGAATAAATTAGGAAGCATTCCCACTGCTTCTGTCTTCTGAAAGAGACTGGAGAGAATTGATATAATTTATTCCTTAAATGTTTGGTAGAATTCATCAGTGAACCCATTTGGACTTGGTGTTTTCTGTTTTGGAAGATCAGTAATTATTGTATCAATTTCTTTAGTAGGTAGAGGACTACTCATATTGTCTATTTCTTATGTGAGTTTTAGCAGATCTTATCTTTCAAGGAATTGGCCCATTTCATCTAGATTATCAAATTTGTGGCCACAGAATTTTTCATAGTTTTCCCTTTTTATCCTTTTACATCCTTGGGATTTGGATTTATGTTCCTTTCATTTCTGATATTTTGTAGTTTGTGTCTTCTCTCTTTTTTTCTTAGCCTGACATTAGACTTAATATTATCCATGTTTTCAAAGAAACAACTTTGTTTTTTTTTTTTTAAAGATTTTTTATTTATTTATTTGAGAGAGAGAATGAGAGACAGAGAGCATGAGAGGGAGGAGGGTCAGAGGGAGAAGCAGACTCCCTGCCGAGCAGGGAGCCCGATGCGGGACTCGATCCCGGGACTCCAGGATCATGACCTGAGCCGAAGGCAGTCGCTTAACCAACTGAGCCACCCAGGCGCCCCAGAAACAACTTTGGTTTTACTGACTTCTCTAGTGGTCCTGTTTTCAATTTCATTGATTTCTGCTATAATTCTTATTTTTCTTTCTCTACTTATTTTGAAATTTAGTTTATCTCTCTGTCTTTATTTTTCTTTTTGAATTTTCTAAGGTAGAAGCTTAGATTATTGATTTTAGATCTTTCTTTTTTTTCTAGTGTGTGCATTCAATGATATAAATTTCCCTCTCAGCACTACTTTCAGTATATCCCACAACTTTTGTCAAGTTGTTTTCATTTTCATTTAGTTAAAAATAGCATTTAATTTCTCTTGTAATTTTTTCTTGCCCCATGTGTTATTTTTATAAGTGTGTTGTTTAGTCTCCCAAGTGTTTCTGAATTTTAAGCTTTCTGTTACTGATTTCTAGTTTAATTCCAACTGGAAATAGACATTTTATGATTTCTATCTTTTTCAACTTGTTGAGATATGTTTTATGGCCCAGTAAGTGGCTGTCTTGGTAAATGTTCCAAAATATGTATACCAATTGCATTCCCACCAGCGCTGTATGAAAGTGTTGATCCATATCCTTACCAATTGTGGGTTTTAGTTTTAATTTATTCTGGTGTGTTCTTAAAGAAATGTTACTGTGGCTTAATTTGTATGGCTGTCTTAGGTTGAGTTTCTTCTTGAAAACAGAGCCTAGGAAAAGAAGCTATATGCAGGATGCCATCCAAGTAGGAAAGAAGAACCTTAGGGACTGACCGAAAAATGAAAACCCAATATAAATGTGTGTTAGAGAGGTCACCACTGTGGGCAACTAGGGTTTGTTCCTTTCTAGGACCTAATGAAGAATGCATAGAATATCATTCAGAATCCTCTGCTCAAGGATCAACTAGGAGGATAATTACTTATTGACTATAGTCCTCCTTTGTAGAGGATTACTCAAGCTTCCTTGCACTTCCACACTTGCCCAGTAGGCTTTTACTGGTATTCTTAACATTGGAGAAGCCCTGAAGCAGGCAGAAATACATGAGACACTCTTAAGGCAAGATGCTGTCTGAGCGAGACTGAAAGACATGGCTGAAATTAGAGATAAAACAGAGGGGATATAGGGAAGTGCACAGTGGCTTCTAAGGCAAGTTCAATGATTACTAATGGAGCAAAGTACATTTTGTGCCTATTGACCATTTGGACTTGTCTTTTATAAAGTGATACTTGAAGCTTCTTGAACATTGTTTTATGATATAATCTCTGTGTGTTTTATTTTTCATTTGTAGAAATGTTTTATATAACACAGTTACAATTACTTTATCAATTAAATGTGCTGTAAATATAATTTCATCCTTTCACCTTGCCTTTCTACTTTCTTAACTCTGCGTTTGCTGAACAGGAGATCCTATTTTAATGTAGTCTAATTTCTTAAGCTTTGTATTTGTAATTAGTATTTTCATGCCTCACTTAAGGAATCTTTTCCTATAAAAAGTTTATAGAGATGTTTTATATTATTATTAGAAGGCTTTTGCTTGGGGCTCAGTGGGTTAAGCATCTACCTCTTGATTTAGTCTCAGGTCATGATCTCAGGGTCCTGGGAGCAAGCTGCCCCACATAGGGCTCTGTGCTCAGTGCAGTCTGCTTATCCCTCTCCTTTTGCTCCTCCCTCTCCCCCCACCCCCCGTTCCTGCTCTCTCCCTGTCTCTCTCTCTCTCTCAAATAAATATATAAGATCTTAAAAAGGGTTTTGCTTGTCTTCCAAGGTGAGCTCTACAATCCATGTGTATTGATTTTTATATATGACGCATTATATCATATGTTAATGTATATATTACATATGTAGTATTGTTCCCAGCCTTCTCCTTTCTCTTTCTACAGGGATCTCTTGTACATGCCACCCCCATATAAATGGTAACCTTGCAATTAGTGATTTTCTTTTCTTTTTAAAAAATATTTTATTTATTTATTTGAGAGAGAGAGAGCACATGAACTGGGAGAAGAGGGAGAAACAGGCTCCCCGCTGAGCAGGGAGCCCAATGTGGGGCTCGATCCTGGGACTCCAGGCTCATGACCTGAGCGTAAGGCAGATACTCAACCAACTGAGCCATCCAGATGCCCCAATTAATGATCTTCTTACAAGATCCAGGTTTCCTTGCCACAGTTGTTTGGATCAGTTGTGGAGGCTTGTTCTAAATTACCCATTCTTTCTCTGGCAGTGGATGCTCCAATGTAAAAGATTGGGATGTACCTCTATGTTTAAGAAACAATGAGGAGAGACTCCAGACCGAGAGAAAAGGAGTCGGAGTGGGGAGAGAAAGCACTGAAAACATTCTAGTCCTTAGTTTCTCATATTTTCAAGGTAACCATCCTGCCTTTTTTCAGATTTTATTCCTCAGTTTGTAAATCAGTGAGTCTCTCTTTTGCCCAAGCTGGAGTTGAATGTCTCTTGCAAGAGCAAAAACCTCTGTCTCTCTATTTCTATAGACTAGATTACTAGAAGTACTAGAAGTAAACGCATTGCTCATAACACATTCATATTTTATATTTCTATTTTATTGCCAGTTGCCTTCCAGCATGGGTTTAAATAATCGAATTTCAATCAATTATGTATGAGTAACTTTTTTCCTTACACAATTTCCTACCACACACATTATTAGCTTTTTTTCTTTTACTTTTTCTAAATCTGTTAGTCCCCCTAATTTCCATGATTGTTGCAACATTAGCCATTGGTTCAGTAAAGGGAGGAAGGAGCAGATGAGTCTTGCAGAAAAAGAGAAGTGCCTAAAATCCAAGAACTACAAGATTAGGGAAGATTTTATTTTTTATTTTATTATTATTATTATTTTTGTCCCAGAATTGATTTAATTTTCTTCTCTAACTTCAACACTGGCTTTTGACAATCTTAGGCCTAAAAATGAGAAGAATGATGAGAACAGGCTGGAGAGTCACCATTATAAATGTGTTGGTATTCAGCGCCCCTGGCCCCATAAGTGGACAAGCATAAGAGCAATTATATTCCCTTATGTTACCAAGACACAACTACTTTTTGGAAGTAATACTTGCATTTTGAAATTGAATGATTCTTATTATCTCAAATAGATATTTTATTTTTTTCTCACACAGATATTTTAAAATACATAGCTCTTATCTCCCATCTGGTATATCTCCTCTGTTCAAAACTACAATTTGGGGAGGACCTGAAATATGATTACGTGTCTAATTTTAATAAATGAACAGAATGTAGAGGACTAAGCTGGCCTCATGATAGCCTCTAATATCAAAAACATCTTCAACAATAACAAGCATTAACTGAGTGCCTACATGTTTAAGTGGGACACACATTTTACATTTGATAATTATATTATCTTTCACAATAGCACTAGAAGTATTATTAATTTATTCTTTTTTTACAAAATACCTTTTTTATTTTTTTTAAGAATTCTAGACAAACTCCATAGAGATAGGTATTAACTTTTTCAACTGTTCCACTGGCAGCTTCCATGAGTTAACCTGACATTATTATAGGGAGTCAGAGGAAATTATACTCTTGTTTGAAGATGGAAGAATGGAGATGTAAGCTCCTGTATGAGGTTTGAGGATGACCACTGTGTTATGACTCTGGAAATGTCGTAGGAAGTATAAAGCCTAAAAGCAAAATATTTTAGGGTAGAGAAAGGGTCTGGGCAAGTGTTTTAGTCAAGCAGAAGAGAGACATCTGATAAATGAGGTAGAAAAGAAAAATTATTTTTCACTGTGATATGTAATAGGTGGCATAATTCTAAATTGAGGACCATAGGTTTTCTAATTAGTTTTGTTTTTGCATAAGTTGGATTTCTCTGTTCCTACATTGATTCATCTTTAAAATCAAGATGGCAACATATTGATTTAACTAATGGGGAAACACAAAAAAATATATACCTATAATTTAGTCATTGATAAATACAAGGTAATGTAGAACTAATAAAATAATGTTCAGTAAATTAGAAGATGTTTCCTGATTTTGTATTCTGGAGCTATGGATAATTAAGAATTTCTGACAAGCAGATCATCTGAACAAAGGATTCAGTGGCTGTTAATTGAATTATGTCTGTGTGTTTGTTATTTCCTTTTGTGCTTGCATCAATTTAAGTTCACAATAATAGATACATTAAAAGTGCTTACCACCCTATGTGGGCTGGTTAAAGGATTAATTAAGTCAGGTTGAATGCAATTCAATTAATGCTTTTTATCTGGCTGCTGTTTGTTTGCTTCTAATATTTTTGCTAGTGTTTGTAATGAAATCAGATGCCAGCCATAGGTTTTAGGTATGGTGGTAGCAGTCAGAATGCCTGGGCCTAGCAAGTTCATTTCTGTCGATTCATGATATCTCACTGAAGCATACACTTAGGGGTATGGCAAAAACCAAACCAAACCAAACCAAACAAAACAAAAACCAAAAAAAACCACCACCACCAACAAAAAACACTCAAGAAACAAAATGATGCAGCTGCAAGCTTCCAACAAATAGTACAGATCTCACCTGACTTACGATGGGGTTATGTCCTGATAAATCCATCATAAGTTGAAAATAACAGAAGTCGAAAATGCGTTTAATACAGGTAATGCACTGAACACCATAGCTTGGCCTAGCCTACTTTAATCATGCTCAGAACCTTCACATTAGCCTGCAGTTGGGCAAAATCATCTAACACAAAGCCTGTTGTATCATAAAGTGAGGAATATCTAATATAAATCATTGAATACTGTATTGAAAATGAAAAACAGACCAGTGTATGGGCACAGATGGTTGTCAGTGTATTGGTTGTTGACCCTCGTGATCACCGGCTGATTGCGGGCTACAGCTTACTTACGAAAGAAGAGTGCATCACATATCCCTGGCCTGGGAATAGGTCAAAATGAAAAATTCAAAGTACAGTTTCTACTCAATGAGTACCACTTTCACACCATTGTAAAGTCAAAGAATCATTAAATCAGGACCATCTGTATTCCATAGGTAGCTTGCCTTTGTTTTAGAAATATGAGAGAGGGCACAAAAATTTGACAGTTTGTCTCTAATATCTTTTAGTTTTCAGGATGGTTTGTTACAGAGTGGGAGGAGTTCTGCACAGTGTCTATAGGCTCTGCAAAATTCTGGAATCAGGGGTGTGTGTGTGTGTGTGTGTGTGTGTATGGGGGCAATTTCACAGCTCTTTCTCATTTATCAAGAATGAAACAATTACTGTATACATTTTCATCTCACTTGCAATATTGAGTCAGTATCAGTAGAGGAAAGAAAATCCAGTAATGACTTGGTCTTTTTATTTCTTTAGAATGAATCTTTGGGTAAGCACAATAAATTGTTTCACAGCATAATTCATTAGGGGCTCTTGAGCTTCAGTTTGTATTATATATTCATAGCTTTTTGTGGTGGCCATAGGCCATGAGTCTTAGGCCTGACATGATGAGTCTACAGGGAGAAGGCTGCAGTTTGTGTTACAGATGCCCTTAAGAGAGTTCCCAGCTGTGTACTCTGCTTTTAAAATGGATGCAAAATTAAACTTACCATAATGACTTCTGTTGAAGTCAGTGAGAATTAGTCTTCAGCTATACAGGTGCTACAAGATAAAATGACTTATTTAAGCACTCATAAGAGATTTCTGCAATTGAGAATTGAGAAAATGAACACACAAGTTTAGTCTACTGCATCTTTTTTAATCCTTGCAATGAACGTATAAACTTCTGAAAAAGAAAAGGAAACCCCTATATGAAGCCAGGTTAAATGAGGGGAATGAATGCTATTCCAAAATTCTTAAATTCTAAAAGGAAGTCTTCCAAAGAGGTCAGATGAGAAAGATCAATTTAGAGAAGTCTAACTTAGGGAGAATCTTTACAAAAGGTCTGTTGTTAGGTTTAGAGAAAGAGAACTCCATTGTTCTACCCAAGGATAAGATTGATAGATGTTTCTGCATGGAATGTATCTATGGATATGGCTTTAAAGGGCTCTACTGGAAGGTATTCATCTGTATCAGGGTGGAAAATGGCATTACTCTTGTCAAAATCTTGGTCGTGATATAGTAGGCATTCTTCCAACATTAGTCAGAGTGGTGATAGGAACAATCCTAAGGAGTATTCTTCTGAAGAATTTTAGTGGCATAAGGAATAGGGAAGCAAAAGCACTATCTGGAGTTAACTTGATCTTCACTTCTGAATCCTAGAAAGTACACCAAGAATTGTGGAAACATCAGTTTATGAAATGTGGAAGGGTGCGCCATTGAAGAACCATGCTCAGTGCAAGTGTTTTTACAGTTCCAAAACTAAGGTGTCACATTGCTCTTAAGTCATTTGGGATTATGAAGCCATTTTGGCACCCTATGTTCTAGCCATATAAGTAATAGTTTTTCTATTATTCATAGGCTCACACAGCTTTTCTCCTGGGCTGCAGATACAATGAACTACAAAAAATTAGCAGGAACAGGTGGATATCTGGAGCTAGGATTCAGAGCAATCTTCCTAAATATAGGAATTCTCCAAGATTCGCCAAGATTCTGTGAAACATGGAAGAAACCTAATAAACTAGAGCAGTATAAAATCCAAATAAACAATAGAGTTCCTGAACTCAGAGAAGTTTCTGGTCAGGAATTCTTAACTTGAGCATAAACTATGTAGCTGTGTCTATTTCCTGGGCAGATATATCTGGAACCTAGAAGAAGAACTGATGGTGTTTGGAACTCAGCAAAGCTTGTTTTTATGAGAAGCCAGTCAGAGTGAACTTGCCCCAGTTTGGATTTACTTGCCCTTCCAGATGTTCTTAACTCTAGATGCCACTTTCTTCTTGGTTGCTTGCCCTGCTTCCTGGATGAGAGGCCCAGAAATGCCTTGGGCCATTGCAGGGTCATGAAGTTTCACCCCACCATTATTACCTCATCTCCTATCATGATCTGTGACTCAGCCTTCCTGATGGTAATGTCAAGATGTTGGAAACCACAGCAGTTCCTGATTCCAAATCCCAGTGTAATAGGACATACAGAACCTCTGGATATCTCAGGTAAGGCCCACAGAGTTGGAGAAATAGACAGTCTCCACTGGGGTTCTCTCTCTTGGGAAAATGTGGAATGTTGTAAGAGAAGTGATATAAAGGAACTGGAAGAGAAGGTTTTTCACTTTTCCTTTATACTTATGCATTGTCCTAAGATACAGCAGTTTTACATGGTCTCCTAAAGAAACTTATTTTTGAAAACCAAAAAGTTATATTTTCCTGAGATATTGTGGCCAGTTTGACTATGTACAACATTATATTTATGCATCCTTTCTTTTTATCCCCTACTTTTCTTTCTCCCTCATTCTTATTTCTTTCAATTGAACCCTACTCTCAATAAAACATTACCATGTAAGTTTGGCCTCAAGTTCTTTTTTCTAGGAGATTAGGTCTAAAATAGAACTTAACCAAAGAAAGACAATCAGATGGACAAGATTAACCTAGTCATTAGAGCTTAGTTTAAAGGAAAAAAATATGATTATAGGATGGCATCATTTACTTCCCAATTTAGACTCTACTGTACCTATGTTTGCCATGTAAAATAGTAGAACAAGGGTCTGGCTTGAATATGAACCAAAAAAACCCTTATTCCCTTAAAAAGCTGTGGGACTGGAGCACAAACAACACTATTTTTGATGCGCTGTGAACACTGTACCTTGTAACTATAGACTTACACTAAAATAATTAGATTTCTAGTTTAGAACCTTTTCATGTAGCAAACCCCAGGCCCAGTTGGCTTCACTGGGGAATACTACCAAACACTTTTGGAAGAAGCAATATTGCCACACAAAATCTTTTGAAAAAAAAAATGAAAAGGGAGGATTTTCTGATCTTGGACAATTTTCAGATTCTGGACAGTGTCCATATAGTTCTTGAGTTGTGAATGGAAGAAAGGAAGTAGGCATAATTTCACCCCTACATCAACCAAGCATTGAATGGGGGCTATACTTGGAGGAGAATTACAGTCTCAAGCAAAGCTCCTTCCTTTGGATAAAGGCAGTCTCTGGGGAGGAACTGGACTTTGGGCTCATACTACCCAATCTTCCTAGCAGCTCAGTGAATGAGTATTTTACCCTGAAGTTGGGTGTCTATGTGGTACACTGCAGTGCCCACCACAGATCTCTTAGTACATGACTGAGGATGATTTAGATTGAAGATACTAGAGGGGGAAAAAAATTCCTTCTAGGTCTCCACCACATCACAGACTTGGTAGTGGTCAGTAAGCTTTGCAAGTACTGGTGAGCAGGAGGTAAAGACCCTTTAGGAACAAGTGTTATTTGTCGAAATTGGTGGAGGTGGTTTGTCTCATTGGAAGCAGCAGACCTTGTGGAGTATGGATGCCTGCCAGTAGATGGTGGACAACAGGAATGGATCTCCTTCGAGGGGAAAGAAGAAATACATGGCAAATGCTAATCAGTAGTTAATATTCTTTGTTTACAAGAATTCATGTTGCAGCCTTAGAACACCTCTAGGTCTTGTTGTTGTTGTTGGTGGTGGTGGTGATGGTTGTGTGTACATGTGTGTTTATTTGAAACCTTAACTGAGACTTCTGTTTTCCTGGGCTTCAGTTTTTGCTTCAAATCAGCCATTGTGTGCTTCCATTCCAGAGGGTCCTGTTCCCATTTTTCCTTTTCGTTTCTGACCTTTGAAATGGGGCACAGTGATTTGACCCTTACCCACCTACTGCTACGAGATGTTTTCCACTGTTATGAGGCCTTAAATAGGCAATGTTTCTTTTTAATGGTACTCAAACCCAAAACCCAGAGCATCACTTTTTATAAATCTATGCTTAAGGACAGTAAGTAACCATTATTTGTGTTATTTAAACAGATCCTTCTTGCTTGTTTCCATAATAAATTTAATTATATTCTAGATAGTATACTAAATTTTCTAATGGCGGTACTTCCAATTGAGAAAATGGAGCTTTTGCTGTAAAACAGTATATGCTTTCCTGGAAAAAAACAAAACCCAAAACAATCACACATTCTGTAAAAAACAAGTCCCATGGGAAAAATAAGGTTGAGCCAGACCCCTCAAAATCTATGCAACTTTATATTTAGATTCTTGTTGAAAGCCATTATTGGTTTGTCAACGGGTAACTTGAAGAGTAGCCAGACATCTCAGGGTGGCTGAATGCTGCTTCAGGAGCTTTAAAATGCATTAAAAAAATAGTGTCAAAATGAGAGCTTCTGAGCTTTGAGAAAATGTGTATGGACACAGAGCTCTGAGCACAGGAGAAAGTGCCAGGTGCCAGAGGTGACAGCAAGGTTGCTTCTGTGTAGATGAGGCCTCTGTGCAGCTAAAAGTGCTCCTGTTTGTATAGTCTTTCTTTTTCCTGCAGAAGATTAATATTGTGTACAGACTATTCTAGCTTCCAATTGCATATGGACCAACCCAACCCTCAACTGAAACTGAGAAAATTATCTTATTTAGCAATCACATAGGAACTAATTCATGTAAGAGAAATAGGTGTTTTATCAAAATAGACTATAGCTCCAAATATAACCTATTCAATTTACATTGCTTATGGGCTTAGTATTAATTATGGGCCTGAGTGACATTGGCCATGAGCTTATGAACTTTGTGAGGCAGATTCTGCCTATGCCATATTCACTTACAGGCACAACAGAGAACACCATGTTTTAAACTTAATTAGATGCTTAAATTTTCATGAACATTTTTTTTTTATAGTTCAGACAGAAACTAGTATCTCACATATGCATGCTCACTGATGTTTTCATTTACATTAACCCATGAATTACAGTAGGTTTATTACTGAATTTTTACATATATGAATATCAAATCTCAGGGACTTCAGTGACCAAAAATAGCATTAAACATTAAAGTGGGGAGTAAAAACTCCCACATTATATCCTTCCACTCCATGTTGTCTTTCATGAAGTAAATTGCAGGTTATTTGAGGCTTATATGCAGTTAAATAAAAAGGGATAAGATACTGTCAGGGAAATGAATTACAGATGATACACTCTGCTTGAAATATTAAAAGTAGATAAAGTGACTGATGTACATAAAAACTGATGTGAAACTGAAAAGAATATATGTGGGAAAATCACTGGATTTAACATCTTCTTTATATAACCTGAATTGTTCTTTAAATACCTGCTGGCCCAAATGATTCTTTATCAGTTATCTTCTTAATCTTGCTTATTTTAAATTTTTGAGAAAGACTGGAAATTTATGAATTTATAAAAGCGTTTATGTACAATGAAGCCGTCATCCTCGAATACTCATACATACATAGACACCAACACCATATAAAACAGTGGGACACTAACATGTAACACATAATAAGAGTCTGAAACTGCTTAAAATGCAGGATGGTATTATTGAGATTTTAAATGATTTAGGCATGGCTGCATAGGTAGCCTGCCTGCAGGTCTCAGGACTTGGGAGCCAATTGTCAATTACTTTAAGTGTCTAAACTCATAGTATTCATTATTGTGAGTGTTATTACAGGATTTTACTGTATTTATATATAATTTGACCCTTAACACAATTTGTAGTGGTGAATGTAATTTAAATACCCACCTTTTAAATTAAATAATGTAAATTTAGATAAAGAATTAGAGATGAATAGCTATCTTTCCAATATGTAGGAAATATTTTTAGTTCTTGTTTATTCTTGTAGGCATTGTACAAACATATTTTTTTTTTTTTTTTTTAAGATTTTATTTATTTATTTGAGAGAGAGAGAATGAGAGACAGAGAGCATGAGAGGGAGGAGGGTCAGAGGGAGAAGCAGACTCCCTGCTGAGCAGGGAGCCCGATGCGGGACTCGATCCCGGGACTCCAGGATCATGACCTGAGCCGAAGGCAGTCGCTTAACCAACTGAGCCACCCAGGCGCCCTGTACAAACATATTTATAAAAGATTTGCTTACACTCTTAAAAAGTATCAAAGAGGAGGGCCAACATTATCCTGATCCTAATGCCAGAAAAGATACCAAAACACAGCATTATCTTGATCCCCAAACCAAAACTACTAGGAATGAAAACTACTGGCTAATATCTCTGATGGATATAGACGCAAAATATTTCAGTGAAATACTAGCAAATTAAACTCAGCAGCACATTAAAAGAATCATTCACATGATCAAATGGTATTTATCCCTAGGATGTAAGGATGGTTCAATATATGCAAATCAATCAATGTGATACATCACATTAATAGAATTAAAATAATCATATGATCAGCTTAACAGACACCAAAAAAGTATGTGACAAAATTCAACATTTATTCATGATGATGATAAAAATCTTAACAAATTAGGTATAGAAGGAACATATCTCAACATAATAAAGGCCATATATGACAAGCCACAGCTAACATCATACTCAGTGGTGAAAGGTTGATAGCTTTTCCTCTAAGATTAAGAATAAGGGAAAGTGACACACTCACCATTCTTATTCAGCATAGTACTAGAAGTCCTAGCCAGACCAATCAGCAAGAAAAACAAATAAAAGGTATTAGACTTGGAAAGAAAGAAGTAAAATTGTCTCTTTTGGAAGATGACATGAATTTATATTTAGAAAATTCTGAAGACTCAACCAAAAAACTGTTAGATCTAATCAGCAAATTGAAGTTGTAGGATACAAAATTAACATACAATAATCTGTACACTAACAATGAATTTCCTGAAAAATAAATAAATAGATCCCATTTATAAGAGCATCAAAAATGGTAAAATACCTAAGAATAAATTTAAGAAGGTGAAAGATCTCTACTCTGAAAAGTAGAAGACAATGATAAAAGAAATTGAAGAAGACACAAATAAATGGAAAGATACCCTGTGTTCATAGATTGAAACAATTAAAATTGTTAAAAAGTTAATACTACCTAAAGCCATCTGTAGATTTAATGCATTCCCTCTCAAGATACCAAGGACAGTTTTACAGAAGTAGAAAAATAATACTCCTATAATTTATATGGTACCCGAAAGACCTCAAATAGCCAAAGAAGTCCTGAGAAAGAATAACAAGGCAAGAGGCATCATGCTTCCCGATTTCAAGGACTATATTATAAAACTATAGTCATCAAAATAGTATGGTTACTAGCATAAAAACAGGTGAGTAGGCCAGTGGAGCAGATTTAAGAGTCCAGAAATAATTCCAAGCATATATTTGACAAGGAGCCAAGAATACTTAATGGAGGAAAGATTGTCTTTTCAGTAAATGGTGCTGGGATAATTGGATACTCACATGTAAAAGAATGAAACTGGGCCTATATCATATACCACTCACAAAAATTAACTCAAAATGGATTAAAGATTAAATGTAAGTCTGAAACTATGAAAGTCCTAGAAGAAAACAGGAATAAAGCTATTTGACATGTTTTTTGGCAATTATTTTTTTGAATATGACACCTAAAGCACAAGCAACAAACTCAAAAATAAACAAGAGACTACATCAAATTTAAAAGCTTCTGCACAGCAAAAGAAACTGTCAACAAAGTGAAAAGACAGCCTGTGGAATGAGAAAAGATATTTGCAAACCATATCTGATAAGAGGTTAATATTCAAAATATATAAAGAACTCATACATTACTATGTTGTACACCTGAAACTAATGTAACATTACATATCAACTTTACAAAAACAAAAAAACCTCATACAACTCAATAGCAACAAATATAAATAAATAAATGAATCCAATTAAAAATGGGAAATGGACACAAATAGACGTTTTTGAAAGAAGATACATGAAAGGCCAACAAGTACATGAAAAGATGTTCAACGTCACTAGTTATTAGTAATATGCTTCAGTGTGATACCATTTCATGCCTGTTACAGGCCATCAAAAGATAAGAGACAACAAATGTTGATGTGAATGTGGAGAAAATGGAACTCTTATACACTGTTGGTGGCATTGTAAATTGGTGTAGCTGCCATGGATAACAGTATACTGAGTTCCTCAAAAAATTAAAAATAGAATTACTATATGATCCAGCAATTCCACTTCTGGGAATATATCTAAAGGTAATGAAAACACTACCTCGATAACTTTATCCCTATGTTTATAACAACATCATTTACAGTAGCCAAGGCAAGGAAACAACCTAAGTGTCCAGCGATGGATGAATGGATAAAGAAGTTATGATGTATATATACAGTGAGATATTATTCAGCCATTAAAAAAAAAGAAATCCTATCATTTGTAAAAACATGAATGGACCTTGAAGGCATTGTGCTAAGTAAATAAGTCAGAGAAAGACAAATACTGTATGATCTCACCTATATGTGGAATCTTAAAAACAACAAGATAGAAAAAGAGATCAGACTTGTGATTACCAGAGGCAGAGGGGGCAGGGAAGGGAATCGGGGGAAGGTGGTCAAAAGGTACAAACTTCCAGTTATAAAATAAATACTAGGGTTGTAATGTACAACATACTGGCATGCAAACACTACTATATAATATATAAGAAGTGGTTAAAAGAGAAAATCCTATGAGTTTTCATCACAAGGAGGAAATATTTTTCCTTTTTTCTTTTCCTTTCCTTTTTATTGTCTCTCTATGAGAAGATAGATGTTAACTAAACCTATTATAATTATTTAACAATATATATAAATCAAACTATGTGTTATATACCTTAAACTTATAGAGTGATATATGTCAATTATTTCTCAATAAAACTGGAAAAAAGATTTAATTACATATCCAGGTGGAAATCATTCATATATAATTTACAGAAGAACATTCGTAGCTGACAGCATAGTTGTAACTGATATATTGTGTTGAATATTAAAGACTTAGGATAGGATCAAATATTTGGGTAAGAGAGTAAATTGTCAAACATGAAACATTTTGTGTGACAAAATAAAATAAAATGTTTTTTTTAAATCAAATATAAGAACTATAAACACAACATCAGTGATAGATATTTTCCTTTATTATGGAAATAAATTTAAAACTTCTATGCTTTCTGAAATATGGTATTATGAAATCATATATTTATAGAAGCTATCCCTACTCCCGATATATATGAAGTAGATTTTTGTAGAATGAGTGAAGACAATAGTTTCACTTTTATTGTTAATTAAATATAATTTTCAGAAAAAATATTCTGTATTTGATTTGTTTCATTTATTCTATGTTATTACTCTTTCATTTAAGACCACTTATGTTGATGTATCCAAGTAGCATTAATATCACTTCATGTTTATGTTGTTTGTTACTGATTATATTAGCTAATATTTGTGCTTGGAAGGATAAATAATGAAAACAACTCTCAGTGCAAACTAAAAGTGAAATGGATTAGGCTCTCAAAAATACTGAAACCGTAGCTTTCTTGTTTACCCAAATCAATGTAATTAGAAAACAAATTTCAGGAGGGTTAACTTACTATATGAAATAACCAACTTCATAAAAAGTCTATCTTTAATACCAAAAGTAAAATTTCAAATTCATGAAACTGAAACATTTACATAAGAAATGGAATTCTTAATTTTTTAAAAATTCTAACTTTGTCTGGAAATGGAGAGAAAAATGGTGGAGTAATTAAAGGAGGAAAATACAGTTTTGAGAACTTTGAGAAATGTGAATGCATCATCATGATATTTTTAGTGATTATTCTTTTTTTTTTTAAAGATTTATTTATTTGAGAGAGCGAGAATGAGAGAGAGAGAGAGTACATGAGAGGGGGGAGGGTTAGAGCAGGGAGCCCGATGCGGGACTCGATCCAGGGACTCGATCCAGGGACTCCAGGATCATGACCTGAGCCGAAGGCAGTCGCTCAACCAACTGAGCCACCTAGGCGCTCCTTTAGTGATTATTCTTAGGTGAAAACTCTACCTCTCAGGATTATTCTGATTCTTAACAGTATAGGATGAATTAAATATTGAGATGAAAAATATTCATATGCACATTTTGTAAATCTGAAGAGATTCTAAATTTAACTTTACTTACACTTTGTTGTAATGTCAGTATATTGACATCTCAGATATTGCAGTGTCATTTAACTCTGAGAAAATAATATAGAAATTGTTGAGAAATCCAGAGTTATTGGGAAATATGAAGAAGTGTTTAGCTAAATCATTTTGTTTTTATAGGTGTTTTGTTCAAATAGACAGTTTATTATAATGCATAAAATTTAAAATTTTGTGATGATTTTCATCTTTAATAAACTTAGTAATAAATGATTCTGTTCAAATACAACCAAGACAGAATATTTATAGTTAGAAGCATAGAAACATAATACTAAATCTTGCACACACTAATAGCCATACTCAATAACTCCGAAACAGTCAGGAAAATGACATTAAAAATCCTTGTTTTCTTTATCAGTGTTTTAGTTGTGAACATGTGCTTCTTAATGAAAAAAACATCTACACTCAACTATTAACATGAGCATCCACAAATTTGCACAAATGTATGATAATGGATATTTCATGGCAATTAATTATGTCAGTTTATTGATAAAGGCAAAACTGAATAGATTAGGTATACTGTTCATTTTTTTATTAAAATTTCCTAAGAAATGATGAAAGATTGATTACTTATATCCATCATTCCACCAAAGGAAAATAACCCTGCATTCTTTCATGCTGAAGTATTTGTAAGGTATTGATTACAAGTAGTGGTTGAAGGTCACACTAAAGGTATGTGAGCTAAATTTTTTAGTACTTGAAATATTGACACTAGATCTGTAAAGTTGCTGATGCCAGCCTCTGTCCAAATCCAGATACACTACTGGCCATTTGGTATCCCAAAGAAATAGATGAATGAAAGAATATGAAGTTGGATGGGTAAATGGTGGTGTGGGACTTTTTTAGGTGAGTATATGATAACCAACTGGTCCTACCTTGTAGGTTTAAAAACTGCTATGGTATAGAAAGAGATCTGTATTCATGTTTGTGGCGGAGATCAAGCCAAGGCTTCATTCCAGCTACTTCCCATTTTACCTGTCACATGACATCAGTAGCTTCTGTGCTGTTGAAACAGTATGATTTCAATGATGTATGAATTTTGAAAGAACACAAACATTCTGTCCGTAATGGCTCCCATCAGATGTTCACTTTAGCTGCCAGACAAATTTCACAGTGCTTATTCTGGAGTAACCACATTTTGGTAGGATTTAGAAATCTCTATTTTTGAGGCATTAAACAAGTCTGGCTATTTGGGCATAACAGTGTTCTTCTGGAAAGTCTTAGACATGATTGAAATGAGAAGGGGTTGGCACCACTTGCTTGATGAAGAATTGGTGTTTAGGGGACAATCATGCTTTTCTTGTGTCTGGGGGGCTATATTGGGGAAATACACATTTTTGTTGGATTAATCTTGCATTATCCCTTTGAATACCAAATATTGGTGGCAGGAAAGTAAGAAAAATATTGAAGACAGCTTAGTAAACTAACTTGTTTTATATAAAAATATGTTAGTACAGGAGAGGAAGTGGGAAGAAAGTGTTCTTTTCTGGATGAATTTTTAAAAGCATGAAGGGACGATTTGGGGGAACCTTTTGAGGGTGTAAGAATACATACCTCCACTCAGAAATTAAGGTGAAAAGAGAGAAAAAAAGAGAAGATGAAAAAAAGTTCCATCTACTGGATTATTATGGAATTCCTTTCCCCACTGCCATTCTTTAAAAGACTTTCAAGGGAGAGATAAGTCTCTATCTTTATATAAATTGTCACACTAGTTATTATAACTCTGTACTTGGATTAGCCCTCAAGGTATTCAGCTTTATTTGGGTTACTTTTATTTTGTGTGTTCTCACCTCAATTTGAACCTATAGTCAAATGTTCATCTGCACCTGAAATTTAGCAGATTAATTCTGAGCCTAGGAGCACATTGTTTCCATTATCATAACTGATGTGCCAAGAGGTTGAGGCTGTTCAGACATGACATGTTGAGTGTTTTTAGAGTGCTACAACAAAAATAGAGGAAAATAGAAGTCCCTGAGATAAAAATTATAAGTTTTCAAACATTCTATGTTTTTACCAGAAAATGCTGGAGAATTAAAATATGTCCTATGTGAGTTTATGGAAATGGAATAATCTTAAGAAACAGGGAAATCACAAATTAGACCTACTTTTTACCTAAGTTTCAAAAGCACTGATTTCTTAATGCATTTGAACCCTTTTTGGATAGATGGGAAAAGTGAATGTAGATAGCTCTTTAAGGAAGTTTTACTAAAAAGGGACACAGTAAAATACTGGAATGGCTGGAAAGGGAAGAGCCAAAAGGGATGTGTTTTTTTTGGAGGGGGGTAGGGGAGCGATTACAAATTTTATATATGTTTATGAGAATGACAGCAGAGAACATACAAGTCAGGGTGTGGGAAAGAGTAGAGTCTGTCACTAGGTGGTTATTGAGTTAGCAAGTGGGAAGCATCTGGTGCCCCCATAGGGCTTTTATCTTAGATGGGAACTGGGCACTTATCTCTAGTAATAGGAGTGAAAACAAAGCATGTGAGTACAGCTGCAGGTGAACAGTGTAGTAGGAGTTTATGGAAGTCCTCTTCTGATTATTTAATTTTATAGAAAAGTAGCAAGTATGTCATTATATAAATATGAGATTGTGGAGGTGGAATGGGTGTTTGAGGAGTAAAAAGAAGGAAAAATATGAATTATCCACCTAAGAGAGTGAGAGAATAAATGGACTAAGAGACATGGCATAATTCTTGGCCATTAAGATTCAACCTCCCAGATTTAAAAGATGCCAGGCAAAATAGATTTGAGTTTTTCTCTAACCATGTTTAGGTACACAGGTGCACTTGTGTAATAACAGCAAGGGTAAAACTACTAAGGTTATAGATTTGTCAAAGAATGGTCTTTTACAGAAGTTCAGTAAAGCCAGTGAAGAGCAAAGGAGACAGGAATATATACAAGGAACTGATTTTTAATGTTTGTCCATAGAATTTATTCTGCATGGGATGAGAAAATAAAAATCAGATGTGTAAAGTACAAAGGCAAAGCAAGCTGTCTCTATAAATTTTAGTCCAGGTGAAGTTGAAGAATTTTTAAAGCTGGAATATGTGATGAAATAAGCTAAAAAGATAGGAGGAGATAGTCTGATTTAAATTGATATTACAGAGTTTACATTTACTGGTAATGAATGAAAAGTTCTAGTGTAGGGTCTCTCAATCTCAGCACTATCAACATTTTGGGCTAGATAATTGTGTGTGTGTGTGTGTGTGTGTGTGTGTAGGCTACCCTGTGCAATGTAGGATATTTAGCAGGATGCTCACTAAACTCTACTCATTAAATATCAGGAGCTACCCACCTCCTTTCCTGACTCAGTTGTGAGTACCAACAATGTATTCAGACATGGCCAAATATTTCCTGGAGAAGCAAATTGTCTCCAGATTGAGAACCACTGGTCTAGAATATGACCATGGGAGTGAGTGGCAGAGGTGAAGTAAAGGGCAAGATCACCAAGGATGTAGAAGTAGGAGAGAGAAGACAATTATCTACCTGTGTACTGAAATAATCAAGAATTACAAGAAAAGTAGTGTTGAAGAAAGCTTCAACATAGCTACAATTATACACAAGTGATGGGGCAGTGTTTCAGGAGTTATGATAGGGCAAAGAAGGGAGTGGAATATGAGCCATGTTTGTGGGAGGAGTCTAAACCTTCTTGGGAACTGTATACATGGAATGAAGAAGGAGAACCTGTTGAGCTGGGAAGTCAGTGTTTGAAAGCCTGTGAAAGGTTGATGGGTCAAGTAGAAGAGGTTCACGGTATGTTATAGACCCTGAAAATAGACTCTCAGAGGCCTGGGAGATGGGAGGAGTCTTATTTGCAGCTCTTGAGACTCCCTCTTGACTCATCTCTGTGAAAGGTATAAACCTGTAAAGTATGGTCTTACCTCAAGAGAACTGGAATCATTCTTAACTCTAGTAAGAAGGTTGATTCCTTCTTGACCCCTCTCCATAGACAGTAGAAAAGATAGAGAGGCTAGATCTTACTCTGAATGCTATTTGTTTTGATTCCTATACCAGAGGTAAGAGGGACTAGGAAGACTTGGTCTTACCCCCAAAGTTTCCCACTTATTAGGAAGAATGATCTTGAGTTGGTCCCTATCAGTGCAGGAGTCCGAGAGGAAGACCAACTCCCATGGGGTAGAAAAGATATAGAAAAGTGGTATTTGATTGGATTGTGAATGATTAAGGGAGTGGAATCTATTACAGATGTTGGATAGAGTCACAAATACTTGATTAAGAAGTAGTACCTAATGGACAGAAAGAAGGAAATTAAATTCTTTCTTCATCTTTACAATTCTCACCCTCCAAATTAGAAAGAATTGCTGTTAATGAGTATATTAGGAAAACAGTTAAAGAAGCATGATAGTTTAAATTGGTCTACCTAGGGTGCCTGGGTGGCTCAGTCGTTAAGCGGCTGCCTTCGGCCCAGGTCATGATCCCAGAGTCCTGGGATTGAGTCCCACATCGGGCTCTCTGCTCAGTGGGAAGCCTGCTTCTCCCTCTCCCACTCCCCCTGCTTGTGTTCCTGCTCTCACTGTCCTGTCAAATAAATAAATAAAATCTTAAAAAAAAAATCTTTAAAAAAAATAAACAAATTGATCTACCTAATGAAGAGAGAAAGGGTACTGAGAAGGATAGGTGAACATTTTTGGCCTAAGGCAGCTGCTGAATGCATGAGATGTGTGTATGTGTGTGTATATATGTACATATATGTGTTAGGGTGTCTATGTCTGCATATACACCTGCATACATTTATAGAGAGAGTTCAATACATTGATCGTAGATGTATCGGTTATACATTCCAAGTGGATACCATACACACATATATATCCATATATTACACATTTGGAAAGAGAAAGAATGGATAATACAAGTTTCAAGAAGATTGAGTTGCTTTATAAAGGGATCAACTTTACACATTTTGGGTAAACTTTATTAAAAATTGAATTATTTAATTACTTTTTAAATATTTTCAGTATTGGATTGTCTTTTCCAGTATTTTTTTTTTTTTTAAATGTCTGTGATTCCATAGCAGGTTATCATTGTAACCAAGAGGTTACAATGGTTTACATTCTTAGGGGTATTTAGAACTCAATAAAACTTTGGGATTAGAAGAATGTTAGGTCAAGAGACTGCCTTACTATGATTTAATGTTTTCTTTTATTTGTTTAAATCCCACACTTTGGGGACATGAATTCAGCAATGTATCTAAGGAGTCATTCCCAAGTTAATTCACATCACAACCCATATAAACCAAAGTGAGCTCTATAGGCCCTTTTTCATAACCAATGTCTTTATTATCAATTGACTCTTTCTATAAACAACTCATGGAAATTTGGATTAGGAAGCACGTTGTAGAATTTAGGTAAATGCAGACCGAGGTTACATCATGTTTGAAGAGATGCTATGATATTTAATGATACTACATAGACTGGTACTGTCCAAGATTTTAATCTGAAACCTGTATATTTTTGCTTAATACATGACAGTGGATGCCTTTGTCTGGGTTTTAGCCTCATGTTCTGAAAATTTGGTTTCTCACAGACCTGTTAACTGTGTCAAAGATCCAGGTATTTATTATATTAATCATGTTTTCACTATCAATAGCTAAACACCCTATCAAAACAAGCAAATAAGAAAATGACTATAATCGCATATCATATTTAAAACTGGGTTATATTCCAGAGTTTATAGATATCCACATCCAAGTAATTATTTTCCTCACATCTCCATCACATTTACTTTTTCTTTCCAATCTATGGTTTATCATTTAAAACTCCTGGGAATATAGATCACCCCCTTGTGCTTGTAGATGGATTTCCAGTGAATTTGCTTTTTACTTATGCCAGGGTAAATCCTAGTTTCTTTCTCTCTCTCTCTCTCTCTCTCTCTTTTACTATCTGATTTTTGAATTATTAAACTACTTTCCAATTATGATGGTTATTGGATTGCTGCTTCTGATTTTTTTTTTTTAAAGATTTTATTTATTTATTTGACAGAGAGAGACACAGCGAGAGAGGGAACACAAGCAGGGGGAGTGGGAGAGGGAGAAGCAGGCTCCCTGCAGAGCAGGGAGCCCGATGCGGGACTCAATCCCAGGACCCTGGGATCATGACCTGAGCTGAAGGCAGTCGCTTAACCAACTGAGCCACCCAGGCGCCCGACTGAGCCACCCAGGCGCCCTGATTTTTTTAATATGTGTTTTTTGAATGACAAGCCAGGGGCCCAAAGAGTCAGATTGATACTGTTTCTTCCATGATCAGCAGGACGTACCTGCATGTGTTGATTCTATGCAGTGAGATGCAGGTACCATCATCTCCCAACTGAGATGGCTCTTCTCTGACCTGATGCCCCTTTCACTCTCCATCTAAAGCCTGAAGCTCTTGGAAATGTTTTGCTGAATGGATGTCCCCAAACTACATGAGACCATTAGATCCTAAGATTTAGAAAGATCTTACTTTTATTAGAAGAGAAACAAAAAAGCTTTTAACAGAAAATCTTTTAAATTGAATTATTTTGCAATTTCTTCAAAGACACAATGATCTCCAGATCGTCTTGCAGTTGGGGCCCATGGAAGTTGCTCCATCTTGAGTCTTCCCGAGGAAACGTTATCACCACTGACTCATGCTGAAAACCTTGTCTCCTATACCACCTGGCATGATGGTGAAAAGCATGACCTCTGGAGCCAATGCATGGTTCTGGGATTAAAATCCCAAGTATCTCTAGCATCACCCTGGGGAGATCCATATTATTCACTCTTTGGGGGTAAGGTAATATATCTGCCTATGGAAGTGAAAAGATTAATTAGAGGAGGTATCTGTGACTTCTTTAAAAGCTTAACTCAAATTTTGTCTATTAATTGTTTTATTCATGGCCTTAATAGAATGGAATTCGGTATGAGATTGGGTAAAACTGAGAAAGGTCTTGGTAACAGAACACTCACAACCTGCAAAGTTCAGTCATCAACGTGACCTGAAGTAAGATCAGCATTGCTGGGGTGGGGAGATTATGGGTAAAAGGGGAACATACACTGAGCAAAGGAAGAGGGATAATTGAAGGGGAATAGAGCAAGGCTGAAGTTAAAACACTTAACAAATTTTGATTCTCGCCAATAAAGATTACAGACTACATGTCCTTATGTGGGTGGAGTGGGTTCCTCTGACTGACATGCTTGTGGGAGTGTGAGCTCCACTGGGGACCTAGGCATATTCAGCCATCAGTTTGGTAAATAGAGTGTTTCACTTTCTACCTACATAGCACATACCAGAACACAGGAGCCCTCTGCTGTGTACCCTTGGGGAGAATGACACATGAAGATCATTCATTTTTTCTCTGCTTCAAAGAAAATAAGATGAATAGAGAAATAGATTGTAAATGAATAGATATTTAACGTGAGGTCCTGCTGGTTTCACTCTTCATGGATTCTTTCTGTGTGTTACTTTCCTGTCCTCTACTCCCAAGACACAATGTCATACTTCAAGCAGTTACATTTCCTTCAGCGTGACAAGCTGTCTTCACTCATCTTCCGAGTATCAGTGCAGAGCATGTTACCAGGTGCAGAGCCAGCAGCCTTGCCCCATTTACAGTGGCTTGTTTGTCCAAGTTCACAGCTTAGCAACATTCACTGTTATTCTGACTTTCTCTACAGTGTTATGGTTGTAATTATTTGGTGTTATTCTGGGAGTTAATTGCCAGGAAACAAAATTAAGGGAGCATGTCTGATCCTTTCCCTCCTCTGAGACTACTGAAAAAAGAATTGAAAAGAGGTGAGCCTTAATATCAATCCAGCATGGACCATTTCTCTTGTCATTGGTCTCATTGAAGGAGCTCACTTCAGGAGAGTCACAAAGAGGTCAGAAGATTTTAAACTGCCAACTTAGATCTGCATTACAACTCCCAAACACTTTTCAACAATTTGGTATGGATATGCTGAAAATCTAGCTCAGAGATTGCAGAATGAGATCCTGGTTTTCACTGTGCTAATAGAGCAGCTCTTGGAGAAAGATTTCAGTGAGGTATTTTAGGAGTGATTGTCTTTAAAAACCATTATATATTAAATTATTAGAAAAAAAGATTTAAATCGTTTGAGATAATTGAATGACATCATTGATAGAATTTAATAAAATGGTGACTTAGGCTGAAGAATGTGCGAAATATATTTTTGGATCGTTAAGCCTAAAAGAGGATCACCTCAAACAGGACATTAAATTCAGAAGGGTTTATGTCATCACTAGAATATCCATCATTGTGGGGTTACTCAGAGTTTACAGAGAAACAGGAAAAGTGCTACATCAGCCCATTTTGCTCTTATGAGAGAAAATTGTTTCCTTCTTGTAGCAATCCCTTAGTGATGCTTGGATCTGTTTTGCCTTGACCCTTACCTCACTGTCAACCGCAGAGGGTGCCTCTCAGCTGCTCAGTAGTGGTAGGATGCTCTTGCTCATGCTTAACTTCTTCTTCCTCCCTCAGCTTCATATCTGTGATGGCCTGAGCTTCTCTTAATAACCGAATGTTCAATTCACATTCAAACAATTAGAGAGGAAACTATTTGTCTTAATTGCTGAGCCTCCAACAGATGTTTTGTTAATAGTGGTGATGCCCTCATCTAAACTATTGCTTTAAGATGGGAAAACACTGCCTGGTGCTAACATTTGAATTGTTATAACTTTGAAAATGTTCACATTCTACTTTGAAGGGCAAATACACTTAAAATTAAGGCATCATCATATAATTTAGTAATATCCCATGAACACACAGTTGATTTGTATATGCTTTCTACATTCATAGAATTTGTGCTTATGTCAAATCATACTATGGGAACAATTCTGTTATGATGTAAAAGTATTGATTTTGGGGTGGAACAGAATTTTTTAAACTTCTTAGGCTAGTGAAGACTTTTTGTCAGGTGATAATGTAAATTTTAGAGAATACAGTATTTTCATGAATTCACTAGTTTTTATAAGCTAAATATTTAAGAACATGCTAAGTTTTTGTTTGTTTTTAGCCAAACAGTACAACTTCTATGTACGGTCCTCCTCTCAAAAAACATTTTAAGTTATTTTCCTTTTTTAAACCACTTAATAATCAAGGTCATGTGAAAGGTACAGATCGATCATATTCCTGATCAAGAGGGTAAGTTTTCATTTCCAAATACTTGAAATTGTTCCTCTTCCATTGGGACAAAATGTAAGCCTAAGAATGTGAGACTTTGTAATTAGGCTGAAACACTTTAAATAAACTTTTTTTTTTTTTTTTACCACCACCTTTGAGTTGAGACTGTTAAGGTATATAAAGCTTATTATCTTCAATAATTTATTAACAAATAATCCTCATTGCTTCTTATTTTGATTTTGCTTATTCACATATTGAGTAATATTAAGAATGATGTGCCAAATTATATTTGTTCACCTTGTTTCAAGGAAGACATCTATCAATCTAGTGGCAACCCTTGATCACCTTTACTTAGCAAAGCAGGGAGAAAGAGGCCAAAGATAGGAAATTCTCTCTTCTCTCCCTCTCTGTCCATATATATATATATATATTTCCAAATCTATACTGAGACATATATATATATATATATATATATTTCCAAATCTATACTGAGACATATATATATATATTTCCAAATCTATACTGAGACATATATATATATATATATTTCCAAATCTATACTGAGACATATATATATATATATATATATATTTCCAAATCTATGCTGAGACATATATATATGTATATATGTATATATATATATTTGGCATTTCCAAATCTATACTTATATCTATCAGCATAGATTTGGCATTCAGTAAATCTGCATTCCAGTTGGGGCTTAGGTTACAATGTAATGTGACATAACAGATCAGTTAATTTCTCTGAGATTAATTTTTCCTGATCTGTAAAATGTTAATAATGTAAGATTTAGTGGGAAGATTTAAGAAGTTAATTTATATACATGATTTCCAGGCTCTAAATTATTATACAAATATTATTATTATTTCTTCTGGAGCTAATATTAGTAATTACTACTATGTGGAATATCAAGTCTGACATATGGCTTTCCCAACTTAGAGCCTACATGGCTTCTATCTTCATTGTTCAGTTACTAAGAGTAGACTGGTCATTTTTGGTGTGCTCCTATGTTATCCTAATAAGATACCAAATATCCTGGTATGATAACCATACTTTTTCAATGTAGACTTGCCTAGAATAAGAATTATCTATGTAGGACTAAGACAAATTAACCAGATCATGTGGTAGTATATCTCAACAATGCAGTTATGCTGTTGGAAAAATATAGATTGTTTTTGCATCACTTGAAATTTACATATACACACACTTATTTTTTTAATTATTTGAAATCTTGTCAAGCAACAGTAGACATATTCTACAAGAACATACAAATTCATATTTGTATAAATATTGACTACTATATAATTTACTTCAGATAAAAGTATACTGACATGAGACTGAAGGGTATCCAGGAGAGACAGTAGCAGCTATAAGGTAAGTTTAAGGAAGATGAAGTCAAATTATGGTCAAAGTCTACTTTAGAACAAATTACTGGGACATAGAGAAACATGGGATAATCATAAAAGGGTCCACCAGGGAGACATAATAATTCTAAATGTGTAGGCACCAACGACACAGCTTAAAAATATAGGAAGAGAAAAATCATAGAGAACTCAGAAGTAGACCAACACAAATATGCCAAATATGACAAAGGTGCAAAAGTAATTCATTGTAAGAAGAATAGTCTTTTCAATAAGTGGTGCTCAAGTAGTTGGGCATCTAAAATTATAAAATGTAGGTTAAAAAATAGGAGAAAACCTTCAGAATCTAAGACTACGTAAAGAGCTCTTAGATCTGACATCAAAAGCATGACCCAAAAAAAGGAAAAAAAAAAAGATAAATTGAACTTCAAAAAATTTTAAAAATTTGTTTTCAGAAAGACCCTGTGAAGAGGATGAAAATACAAGGTGTAGTGGGAGCAAATATTTGAAAATCACATATATGAGATCTTTATCAGATCTCAAAACTCAGGAGGAAAAACCGAGTATTTCATTTAGAAAAGGGGCAAAAATCATGAACAAACATATCACTTAAGAGGATATACAGATGACAAATAAGGACATGGAAAGATGTTTAACATCATAAGCCTTAGGGACATGGAAACGAAAACCAAAGTGGTATATCCTTACGCAAATACTAGAATTGCTATCGTGAAAATAGCAACAATGCTAAATGTTTACATAGATGCAGAGATAACTGTTGATATTTGGGAGAATGGAAAGTTCATTGCTGCATGGATTTTGTGATAAAATGTACACCATTATCACATTGTAAATGTTTTGTTATGCCGGTTATTGACACAGATTAGTTTCATGAGCCACAGTTGTGTGACTTGAGTTGCTGATTGGACCAACCAGGAACACCATAAACTGTAAAATTGTCAGCTGTGGTAAGACATTGCTGATAATACTGAGAGGAAATATAAAGTATGATGTGGTAAATCTGTTGAGATCAGACAAGAGCAGAACCCCATGCAGTGTAGTCTTCCTCAGTGTGAGACAAAGGGGTCAACCATTTCCAGAAGTCAAAAGTCTGGCATAGAGCAGTATCTCTGCATCAGAAATAGTCTATGATGGAGGATGTGTTGCTGTGCTCAGGGAGAAATGGTAGTATTTTGTGTGATGCAGGCTGAAACAGCAACTTGAGTTCAGTTGGTTTCATCAGATGAAGGGCATTTAACTTGGGCATTTGCATGAAGAATCCAGATGGTTTGATCAGTAGCTGTGATTAGTTTCTGCAGTTCATGGCCCCAACGAGTAGAGTATTAATCTGCCAGTCTGTAGTTTTCCAAGTGGCAGGACCAAACACTTGGCTGTGGGCAAGTACCCAAGCTTCAATGAAATCAAAGCAAGTTTCATCAAGGTGAGCATAGGCCAGAGTTATGAAAATGCCGTGAGTTCTGTCCATTGGGCAGAGCAACCACACCATTTTCTGTTCTTCACTACTAGCATTGAGGTTGAACAGATGCAGAATCCCAGGGGATGCCATTAGTTTTCAGCTTAGCCAAACCATCAATGGAACAGGCCCACACATTTAGGGGAACCTGTATGAATCAAGAGCCCCATGAACATAGCAGCTTTCTATAAGACAGTGGTATGGGAGATTAAATTGCTCCCAAAGTGGTTGTTGCCACTTTTCAAGTAAAGTGGAGATATGGGGGCCAATGCCAGGCCAGTTGCATTGTTGAATATAACATTTCTATTTAAAAAGTGAGGCTTGTTGGGTCCTTCCTACCTTGTTAGTTGTTAAGTCCAAGTTAACCAAAGTTAGGCATTCAGTTTCAACAAGAACCCAATGGCAAGCCAATAACTGCTTTCAAAAGGAGTAACCCTGGCAATCCTGTTATGGAAGGGATGATACCCAAGGGCTGCCTCTACATTGAGGCTTCCCTCTTTGACAAATGCCCAACTGACAGAGGCGTCAGTCACAGAGACTCAGGGTTCAAAGAGGTCATTAGGGCTCTGTGGAGGCATAAAGACAAAGAGTATGCCATAGTTTCCTCGATCACTTCCAATGCAGACTGTTGCTTTGGGTCCACACAAAGGATGCTGATTTGTGCATTGTTCAATATGAAAGAGCAAGAAGAATGTCAGTGTTTTTGTTTTTGTTTTTTTAGAGAGAGAGAGCGCACATATACGTGCATGCACACAAGTGGAGGGGTGAGTTGGGGAGGGGCAGATGGTGAGGGAGAGAGAATCTTAAGCAGACTCCATGCCCAGCACGGAGACCAACATGGGGCTTGATCTCACAACCCTGAGCTGAAACCAAGATTTGGACGCTTTACCAATTGAGCCACCCAGGTGTCTCAAGAATGTCAGTGTCAAGCACACATTGTCTCTAGTACCCCAAGTTCAAGAAGATGCTGGGCCGTCTATGTGGTGGCAGGGGCTAATGAGATAAGTTTTTCCTTGACTGCCAGAGGGATCAAATATTTTGAATCTGTTCACTTAGTCCCAAGACATTTAATTTGTCAGGCAGGTCTGAAATTTTTCAGGACTTATTAATGCCCTTGCATGTGGGATTGTGATATCATCACAGTCAGGGCTGTTAAGAATGATGATTCTGATTTGCTAACCAACAAGATGTCATGTGTATAGTGAAAGCTTTGAACATAACCTTTGAACATCAGAGGGTAGAGACATTCATGCTAAATGCTGACCAATCATCAGTTGCAAAAGAAGGAGGACTTAAGGAAATGATTTACATGTTGCATTTTTCCAGGCTTTTCCTGATCTGGAGAGTCTCCCCTGGTACTTAATGTGCTGGGGAAGAATATGCATTTAACATCAATTCTTACCCTACTTTTAAGTGGAGAAACAACATTACATTTAATTGGCCCAAAGCATCACACCAGAAGGTCATGTTAGCTTCTCTTCCCCACCTTGCTTAAACCCTATTAGTTAATTCTGGGTGTCTTTTTCTTCCAACGTCTGGAGAAGATTGTGATTTGGGCACACATATCCATCAAACCCATAAAAGTTTGATTCTCTTTCCTCCCCCAAATTCCCCAACATACTTAGAAGGAGGTGTATGGTCTTTGATCCCTCTTAGAGTAATGGAGATGTTAGCTCCTCCTTTAGTCATCTGTATTCTCCTTAAAATAACTGAGATCATGGTGAAAGGCATGGGAGGCATTGGTGACACATAGAAAGTGGCATCACCCCATTGAACAAGCCTTCCCATTTTGTTTTAAGCAGCATGGTGGCAGCTCATGGTCAACCAAACAAACTTCCAGTAGGCTTGCCTAGTATTCTGTATTGGACAGTAGTAAGAGTTTCCTAGCTGATATCATCTCTTTAGGACTTAGAAGCCCTTGACTTAGCATTTATAGCCACATTGCTTTTCTGGATGGGGTCACAGGGTTTTGTGCCTTTCTGGCTAAGTGGATCTTGAATCACATAGGATGACTTTCTTTGAGGAGTCCTCCATAATCCAAAGCATCTGTTGCCCCATTATGAAGATGACATTGCTTAAGTTCTCTCTGCAAGTGAGAGAAATTTTCCAGGATGTGAAGGAAAATTTTAATAATTCATCTAGATTTTTTGTGTGTCCATTTCTATTTTATAATGGGTCACCTTTATCAGTATTGAAAACTCAATCTGGAGGAGTAAGAGTCTCTGAATATTAATTAGTGCCTCAACAGTGGTTTCCCACAAAAGTTTGTCTGTCTCAGGGAAATATTCTAGAGAGGGACAAAGCTCCCTTACAGCAAGACCCACTGCAAAAAGCTCTGAGACTGTCTATGGTGTTCTCTGAATGTATTTAAGATTGCTATGATAGACATCATAGATACAGGAGCACCTGTTTCCATGCCATGCCATGCCATGTCATACCGTGCCATTCCATTCCACTGTTTCGCCTCCTCATTTGATCAGTGATCCTGACAATATTCTGATTTCACTTGGTTTCTGTTCATAATTGTCACATTTTTTTTTTCAATTTTATGCTTAGTGTGGAAACATGTCTTTGTAACTGTTGTCCAAAAGGAAGAAGAACCTTCTATCCCTCTAGGACACCTCTTAGGATTAGTTGTTACAACTGCTGATGAGATACCACTTTTTCCTTGACTGCCAGAGGGCTCAAGTACGTTGCATCAGTTCACATAGTCTCAGGGAATTTAAACTGGATAATAGGTCCCTGAATTTCATCTGGGTTTATTAGCCAATAGGGCAGATTAGTGAGGAAGTCCTCCACCCAGAAGAGTGTTAACCATAGTTTGGGCAGCCCTCTGGTACTCCACCTGTAACCACCTCCCTAGAACCCCTCATTTAACTGGCAATAAAGTAAAGAACCATTTATTTACCACTAGAGTACACAATTTTGTCAAAAATGTTTAGTGCCAATTCCCAAGGACTTCTCTCAGATCTCATTAATTGGCCCACAAGACCCTCATATTTCCTTTTTTAAAAAGCCATATCTCTTAATATCTCATCTTCATCATTAAATCTGTCCAGAAAATTGAAAGGTTTGTGATTTTATTCTTTTAAGTACACGGTATTCTCTAGTTTTATGGATGCCGGTAGAAGACACATAACCCAGGTCAGAGAAGGATGAGTGCTTATTACTCACAGCCATAATAGTAGCAAGAGTATCAGCATGTTTGTGCTAGTTCCTTGAGCCTCGGTTCATATGGCAAATAAGACAAGGACCAGAGGATGCTTGCACAAAATTACATTACAGGAGAAAAACTCTGAGGGTCAGGATTTCAAATCTTTTATAAATAGCACACACATGATTGTCCTTAGCTCTGGAGGGAGAGATGATCTTTTATCATACTAGAACATAAGAATATCCACCCTTTGCTATGGAAGGGTATACTAACTCTATTTCCAAAGGCTGTTTGCTATACAAACAACCTTGTAAAATAGTCTGGAATAAAGAGCAATCAGTGCTTGGCTTGCAAGACTTGCAGCCATGCAGAAGACCCATGAAGAATTGCCTTCTAACATTGAATAATTCAATTAAGAACCAATTCAAGTGAATTTGGTAAGACTAAATAATGCTTCTGGCAGAGGTAATTAGATTTTAAGCCCTCCTTTTAACCAAATGTGTGTTTGATCACCTTACATTGTTTCCTACCAGCTTCTAGGCTTCCACAGTAGCTCAAATCCTTTTTGGTTCCATAGACACATTTTGTCTCCAGATTATTTGGCCTCTACTTGGGGTTCTCAGCTCTTGCAGAAGGGTGTTTGAAAGCCTGGAGTTTTCATAATTTGAGTTTGAATGGCCCCAGTATTTGGGGAACTTTTTAATGGTAAAACCTCAAATTTTAGAAATCTACATAGCAAAGGCATGCTGTATGTGCTCACTGATAACACTTCAGAGGTCAAGGAAATGGAATACTTGGTTTATATGCAAATGATAGTAGAAAAGGAACAGTTTTTCTATTAAAACACTGTCTAGCCCATATTGTGGCATATACATAAAGTAACTCTTCTAATTGGCTAATCAGATGGTATTTCCTGTGAAAATCTGTTCCACTAAAATGATGATATATGACAGGAAATGTCTCTTTAAGATGCTTATGCTTAATATGATTCAAAGCCTTAAATCCTCAATTTGAGAGAGAACAGTATAGTTAGGCCTCATGCCCCATTTCCTCTTTCATTAATTTTTGCTAAGGGGGGTTTCTGACATGAAGGAGAGAAGTCCTAGGGCTGTGCACAATGCTTTGCCCATATTGTAATACAAAGCTGCCAGATGCATCCCCTCCAAAGCAGGGGATGAAGGTCAATGGTAAGAGTGCTTGTTGTGAAGCATTTTTACTGACTGCATTATACCTGCCATGTCAGCAGTACCGAGACTCACCTCTGAGGTTCAGCAGAGGGAGGATAAAGGAAAGGAGAATTTCAGGTGGTACTTTAGTGCAAAAGAACAGCACTCAGGGAATAATGGTGGTGCTGAGAACTCTTTGTGCCCTTATAAAAGGTCATTGCATGAGGAGTATCTGTTTCTCTCTCTCTCTCTCCCTCTTTTTATTTTATTTTTTTATATTCCTCTAAAAGGAACAAAAGGTGTGTTTTTTATGCAAGATACATTTTTCTCCTATTTATTATTCTCCTTGACACCTCTGAATATCCTATTTTCTTTCCAGTGAATTCAGGAAATTTGTTTCCTTGATGTTAAAGAGACACAGAGAATGCATGTGTGTACTTGTCTGTGTGTGTGTGCATGTATGGACATGTGTGTTTGTATGGATAGTTGTATGTTTATATGTGTAGTTGTGATTAGAAATCTTGGAAGCCTTTGGAACTTTGATTTATCAGCGTTTTCTGTTACAGTGATTGGAATTCTGATAATCGTGTTAAATTTCTTCTTTTTGCCTTGTGGGCTCTGGACTCTTCTTTGATCTTCACTGTCCTACTCTCTGTGGTTTTATGGCCTGGATTTTGCTGCGATTGAAACAGTGGACAGTAATTATGAAGGAGAGGATGTGCTTGGAGCTAGAGAACCAATTAAAATAAGTTCAGTAAGATTAAATAATGCTCGAGGTAGAGGAACATTTACTTAATTAATATACAACAATACTGCACATACTATATATAATCTTCGTTGACTCAGTTCTTTCAGATCTGTCTTTATGCAGATGTGTGTGACTCCATAAATGACATAATAAGACTATAATCTTTATTGATATAAATGCTCACTGTCCTTTCGTGTGCATAACATAACCACCAAATTATGGAAGGCCACATTGGCAGGCCACACAACTGGAGTCTGAACCAGGATTGGGCCTAGGAACTGGGCCAAGGGATTATTTTTTATTATTTATTTTTAAGATTTTATTTATTTGAGAGAGAGAGAGTGAGAGAGAGAGAGAGAGGGAGCACAAGCCAGGGGAGAGGCAGAGGGAGAGAGAGAGGCAGGCTCCCCACTGTGCAGGGAGCCTGATGTGGGCCTCCCTTCCAGGATCATGACCTGAGCCTACGGCAGATGCTTAACTGACTGAACCACCCAGGTGCCCCAAGCCGAGGGATTATTGAGAAGGAGAAAAGAGTAAAGCAAGATCTGGACATGGAAATTAGGCGAGAGAAGCAGGCTTAGAAAGTAGATGTTAGACTGCCAAGCTGAGTTCTCAGCACATAAAGAGAAATGGGGGCAGAGCACAGGCATCAGGCAGGGTTCAAGCTTGAGATTTGTCAAAAAATAAAGCAAAGAACAGCAAAGCTTTTTTTGTTCTGTTTTGTTATAGTTAAAGCCTAAATTTTTACTTTCCAGGGTAAGGAGCCCATGCAAATGAAGGAGTTCTCTGAGTATTACTTGAATAAAAAAATTAAATCAAAGTTTTTCAAAGTGTTACAAAGAGGCTATCATAGCTGGAACTCGTTCATGACTGGTTAAATCCTATCATTTGTGGGTAAAGAACATATTTTCAGTTAGGGTCTGGCATACTAAGGTTACCCAATGTTCTTGGTGGTGTATGATTTTCAACTATTAGAACCAGTTATGAAGAAACACAACACTTAGTTTTGTTGTCACTCATGCAGCTATAAATAAAGAAAAAAATTAAAGAAACACAAGAAAAACTAAATAAAACAGGAAGCGTACTTAGACCATATGATAGGTTGGATTTTCTAGTAGCAATGCTGAGATGGGGGTTGGAATGTTAGTCAGGAGTCAGTTCCTTTGAAAGAAGAGAGGAAAGCAAGATTTGTAAAGAAACTTCCAAAGGAATAGTGTGACTTCATGCGAGGTGGCCCTCCCCTCTGCAGCTAAGGCATACTCTCAAGTTGCTGTCTGTTGACCAGATGACCCACAGCTGGGTTGCAATTCCTACCCTACTAATTATAAGATACAACCCAATAAAAACATGTGAACAGATACTTCACAAATGAAAATTCAAGAATGTCCAGTAATGACAATTATATTCATCATTATAAGACAGAGTATAGTATTTGCATATATCATTATTCATGGCAAAATATAAATTAAGACCACACACACAAAAATCACTACACAGCTCTCTAGATGACTAATATTACAAATAATAACATTTTCCAAGGGTTGGAGAAGATGTGGCTCAAAAGGAATGCTCATATGTGGCTAATGAGATTTGTAGTATAACTACTCCAGAAAAGTTTGACAGTTACATAAAAAGTTAAAAAACAAAACTACCATATAGCCCAGCAATTCCACTTTTTAGTAATTACCCAAGAGAAATAAAAACACATAGCCACACGTGTATATGTGTGAATGTTTATGGTAGCTTTGTTCATAATGGTCTGATACTAGAGATCTGCAAACATCCCCAGAATTTTGTCAAGAGATGAATGGAATATGAATCATCAATGTACAGAAGCAAAAACTGATGCATGTAGTCTCAAAAACATGATGCTGAGCCAAGCAAAATAATGCATACTGTGTGATTCCATTTATATGAAACTCCAGAAAAATGATCTAATCTATCGTGAGAAATCTGACCAATATTTTCCTGAAGTTGAGGATTAAAAAAGAGATTGACTAGAAAGGAGTATAAGACAATACTTTGAGCAAAGGGAAGACTTCTATTTCATGATTTTGTTAATATAAACATTTGCTACACTTTATCAAACTATATACCTAAAATAGGTATTTTGTGTAAATTATACTTTAATATAATTATTTAAAATAATCTGGAATTTTAACACCTTTATTGAGACGCTATTCATATAATTTCCATATATTTGAAATGTACAGTTCAGTGGGTTTTTTTTTTTTAAAGATTTTATTTATCTATTTGACAGAGAGAGACAGCGAGAGAGGGAACACAAGCAGGGGGAGTGAGAGAGGGAGAAGCAGGCTTCCCAACAAGCAGGGAGCCCGATGTGGGGCTCGATCCCAGGACCCCGGGATCATGACCTGAGCCGAAGGCAGACACTTAACGACTGAGCTATCCAGCCACCCCCAATTCGGTGGTTTTTAAGTGTATAATGGAGTTACACAACCATACCCACAGTCTAAGTGTAGAATATTTTCATCATCCTAATGTACTTATTAGTAGTCTTTTCTGTTACTTCTTCTTTTATTTTCTCAATATATAGAAAAAAAATGTATTAATACAATAAGTTCATATTTACATTAGTTTGTAAGCATTTACCTATGCCACTAAAATTATTAGCAAATTTAAAGACTGTGTAATATTGAAGTTTATGAATGTGTCATATTTATTTAAACATTTTCCCATTATAGGACATGTAGATTATTTCTTTGAAGCCCTTTGAGAAAGCAGACTATAAGATATAGAACATATTACAAACTTTTTGTTTGTTTAAATGAAGACATTTATATTATTTTTCACCCTGTTATTAATCTAGAAAAATCCCAAAGGTCAATAATGAGTAATAATGAAGAGTAAATATGCATACAGACTGAGGACTATTCATATTTTAAACTAATACAACTTTTAGTATTCAACTTGTGATTAGCAAGATTTGGGTGGACTGGATCTTAGGGACAACTCTTTAAGTTTAGAGGTCAAAGAAAACTATGTTTTTTTTTGAATCATTAGTTCAAAGATTATTTTGGAATAGAAAAAAATTACAGCAAAAGAGTCAGTAGAAGTTACGTCATTTGCCCCTCAAGGAATCAGTGTATTTCCTCAACATATTTCTCTGTAGGAAAAGATGAGAGTTGTAAAACAGCAAAACATGAAACAAGATTTCTTCTCTTCTTACCTTGTCTGGCCCATAGTGTTTAAAGAGGAATACTCGATGAATCTGGGGAGGGGTGTCATCTACCCCTGGACCTTGTCCCAGTCACAAAGAAGGAAAGTTCTACAGGTGCTTGTCTCTACATGCTGTTGAACTTGCCTTCAGTAACATGGTTTTCTGCTTGAATGATCTCAGTTTACTAGACCTTTTCACATGAACCTTTTTTTTTTTGGATAGTCAAGGAGCTCTGTGCCTGCTACTGGAACAAGGCTATTTTATTATCAGTGTGAACCATAATGAGCAATTGGTATTCTCTCAGCATATGTGGATAAAAAATGACTTCTGTAATCAAAAAGGTTGAAGGCCTGGGAAACTCTTTTTCACTTAGAGGGCTAGAGAGCCAGTATGTAAGAAAATAAATGAATTATTTTCAAATAAATGCAAGATAAACCTTGGCATTGCTATCCCATTTACGGAGATAAGTGGGATTTGTCTTTTAAGGTACACAGGTCCCTATCTGTTCTAGAATTGTCCTACCAGAGGGATAAACATTCCTTGATTGGTAATATTATTTGAGATGTCAATTGGATCAACTTTTACTTTATGTGTTAGGGTTTTTTGGGTTTTTTTTGCAATTTTAATATTTTTTTGCAATTTTAATGTTTTTTTTTGATGTTAGAAGTAGGGCAATAGATAATTTAATCTACGTAAAGACTCTTGTTTGGTGATTAATATTCATCTCCTTGAAAAATTAACACTTCTATCCACAGGACCATTCCAATCCTGTTTAATTCTGTTACTGGCTATGACTATAAGTAGAAACATCTGTTTAAGAACATATATGTAGTCTCAATCCCTAGAGAATACTGTTTCTGGATTAGTTGATTCAAGACCCTTTTTGTATAGGTTTTATTCATGGTCCAGGTGCCAGGCACATTTATACATATTGAACATAGATAAGGTTGCCCTAAAATATTTCTCTTCATTATTAATACATTCTGAAACTAATTTATAAAATCTAATATTTTCATCCTTTTCCAAATCCCTAGGGCCCTATGGGGAAAAATAATAATATTCTGGGAATAAGAATACTGTTTGAAAAAGGATTAGTAAAACCCATGGTATGGATATTACCTTTAACAACAATGAGATCAATTTAGAGATTTGTTGATATATAGTCAGAAAAAAATATCCTCAGCCCCCTTGAAAGAAGATCTCTGAACCCTGCACAATTCACACAGACTATAGGAATATTTTCAATAATGAGAATTAATAGTCTTTTGTTTTCTTTGGGAAAACTTTGAATGCTGACTGCATGAAATAAATAACTTTTTATTATCTTGAATTCAGGTAGATCTGGTGATAAATAACTTGCTGTAGAACTTTTCTTAACTTTAAATGTTGTCCTCATGGAAGCTACTGTTGTACTATTTCGGGCCTCCTAGATGTAACTCCTGCAGATGCAGGGATTTCGGAGATTCTTGTCTTGGAGTCATTTGTCTTTGATCTCTGATGCGCTTTTTTCTGTACCTTCCTCAGATTACTTCATGTGCTCTTCCTGAGGACTTCTCAGATTTCCACACAATCATTTGTAACAGCTAGGAGATTTAAATAAAATGTGTATTTGCATTGGTTTTGGGAAGGGAATCAGAATGAAATTCAGTAGATCTAGACTGGGCACTGGGGCTCTGATCTGCATCTTAAATAAGCAACCCTCCTAATTCTGATGCAGGTGGTCAAAGACCACTTTTGAGAAGCAGAGTTTTGGCTTATGTTGGGTCTTCCCAATTAGACTGTCGGGTTCTTGAGGATTCTGTATGAAGAACTCAGGGCACTGCACATGGCTGGCATTGAGAATACATTTCTTAAATAAATTACTGCTACATCCAGCTTTACCAATATCTTCACTTGCGGCTTATTCATACACTGTGGATTCTTTGTTGAATATCTTCTTCATTCGTTCGTTCCTTCCTTCCTTCCTGTCTTTATTTTTTCCTATTTGTATCTTTATTGTTTTCCTATCTCTATCTAGCTATTTCTTTATTTTTCTTTCTTCTTTATTTTCTTGTATTTTTCCTGCCTCTACCAAGAGATTTTCTCAAGGCCTAAATATTCTTGAGGGAGATTCCTACAATATGAACTCATTGCACCTGGGCTAATATTTTAAATGATAATCTCTTTCATGGAATCCCTGTTTCAAACAGGATTCTTAGAAATGCTTATTTTTAATTGGCTATCAGTTGCAGCATAGATTTAATTGTTGCTGCAATTGGAAAACACAGCATGAACTTCTGCCTAGCACTTGTTCAAAATTACGTTACTGTTTTGATGGGTAAAGTGGTAAAAATAAACCCCTTGCTGGCTTTCTCTGGGATATTGTTTGTTGGTGTTAATTGAGATGTGGAGCCAAGGCTCTTGACATGCAGAAATAAGCAAAAGGCAGTGTAAGAACATTTCAATAATGTGTATAGTATACCTACATTACAGAGAGATGGATTGGACATTAAAAACATGTATAAGTGATTTCAGCTTTTTTTTGTTGTTGTTCAGAACTATATTTTGAGAGAAGTATGCTATTCACCTGAAAAGTTGAATTTTTCTGCAAGTCTTCTGTGAACAAGAGTTACTTTCCAGCAGTTTCCCATTGAAATGAGCTAAAATACTGATCCAATGCTATGCCTTTGTGGAGATAGCAGGAGTGACAGTAAAACTGTGGAGAAATAGTAACTTATTCCATAGCCAATTTCTATATCATTATTGTAAATTTACCACTCAGGAGTCACTCTATCTTCTCTGTCATCTTCAAGTTCAGAGCAGTTACTTAGGAAGACGGTTTCTGTCTTGAGAGACAAGATGCAAAATACTATAACATCTATTGAAAATTAAATGGGAGGACAAAGGTAAATTGAATACCCTAGAGATGTGATTAGTTTGCTCATTTAGAAGTTCATGGATTACCTCTGCAGTCTTGGGTGTTGAATTTAGGTTTTCAAGAATAAGAATGAATTACAGTAGACTTGATGCAAGTTAAAATAAATATGAACAATGGCATATCATGATAAAGTTAGAAAACACTGCATGTGAGCTTTCTTTTGAAAATACAGCAATACTGTTAGTTTAATAGATTGAATTTTTCCCCTAGCCTAAGAAAAGGCAAAATTCAATAGAATAATCTATAAAGAAAAAATAAAGCAGAACTTAATTCACATTTCTCTGAGCCCATGTGAAATGCCCAGCTATAAGAAACAGGAACCCCATTCTCAAATGCTTTTAAGAAAAAAGATGGGTGTTTATTTGTATTACAAATTGTAGCTATTATCCTTGAATTCGTGCAAAACTTAACAAAATATTCTTTTTGAGGTCCGTAAATATTGATGTTATTTGTAGTTAAAATTAGATAAATTGAGAAATGGTCATCGCTGGCTGCTCAGTCATTCAGAATCCTGAAAGCTAGATAATTTTGTGAGGAGTGTTCTAAAATATCCAAATAATGTAACAAGTAAATCAATAGGCTTTAAATCAATCATTACACAGATCTGGATGTACATGTAAAATATGAAAAAGTTAACACCTTTGACTCACAAGTTCTTGATGACTTCCCATTGTTTTTAAGATGATGTCCAAAACTTTTGAAAAGGCTTTTAAGAAATTTCGTCTCTTAAGAAAAGAGGGGGGGCACCTGGGTGGCTCAGTCAGTTAAGCATCTGCCTTTGGCTTGGGTTATGATCCCAGGACCCTGGGATCGAGCCCAGCATCGGGCTCACTGCTCAGCGGGAGCCTGCTTCTCTCTCTCCCTCTGTGCTCTCTCTCTCTCAGGAAGATAAATAAAATCTTAAAACAAAACAAAACAAACACTTAAAAGAAATTTCATCAGCTAAGGGGTACCTGGATGGCTCAGTTGGTTGAGCTTTGATTCTTGGTTTCAGCTCAGATCATGATCTCATGGGTGGTGGGACTGAATCCCATGGGCTCTGCACTCAGCAGGGAGTTGGCTTGAAGATTCTCTCCCTCTGCCACTTTGCCCACTTGCACACATGCTCTCTTTCTCTCTAAAATAAAATGAACTCTTAAAAAAAAAGAGAGATTTTGTCAACTTGTACAAAATATTCATAGTTTGTTATTTTTTATAGCCCCACTCAAACTAGAAACAACCCAAATGTCTGTCAACAGGTGAAAGGATAAACAAGTTGTAATTAAGAACCCATATAGATGTGTCAAAAATAATTATTTTAAGCAAAAAGTAAAAGAATTCAGAAAAAAGACTATGCACTGAATGATTCCAAACATATAAAAGTCTATTGTGTCAAAGAACAGATGAGTGACGGTCTTGGGACAGTTGAGTGGGACATTTGGGAGGGGTGGGAAGAAGGAAATACAAAAGGACAGAAAGAATCCTTTCTGTGTGATGGATATGTACATTAACATAATTGAGATGTTGGCTTATAGGGCATATACATTGATGAAACTTACCAAATTTTATACTTCAAGTACATGCAGTTTATGGTATATGAGATCTCAACAAGTTCTTAGAACAAAAATTTACTCTTTATCAGACACCCTACTAGGAAATTTTATGTATAGTCTTTAATTCTTATGAATATTACTGAAAGATATACACTAGCGTATTCATTTTTAAAGTAAAGAAATAAAGCTCATAGAGATTACATGAACTATAAAAGGTTACACAACAAACATATTGTGAATTTGGAATCAAACTCATGCTTTCTGGCCTCAAGCCAGAATTCCACCATGTGGTTTTCTCTTTCCTAGTTTGAGCACCAACCCTTCCTTTGCAGGCTCATCCCCAGCCTTTTGATTCTTCTCAGCTCAGGCCTCAGGCATCATCTCACAGAAACAAGCCATTGCCAGGGTGCTTGGTCCCAATTCCTGATCCACAAAATTTGTGAGCCTAACCCAGTGCTGTTTTACACTACCGATCTTATGGAGGTTTGCTCTGCAGAAATAGATAAATAAGTACTTATAAATCTAAAAGATATGATTTTCATGCTAGATGGGTCTTCCCTGGATTACCATTGCCTGAACACTAAGATAAATTTCAAGATATCAGTTCCTGGTTGGGATAAGAAATAGGCTTTATAGGAGAGAGGACACATTAACAAGGGGAAGTCTCTAATGGAAGGGACAAGTGTCCTAATTTTCCATACTCCCTAGTGGCACATGCCCAGACTACTGTTCTGTTGGACAAGGGCCGTGTATGTCTATATTCCCGAGGTCTTGCTCCTTTACTATTTAACTAGGTTACTTTGCTGGAACTTCAGTAATGAAGAACCACAAATAAGTGGGTTAAACAACAGAATTATTATTATTATTTTTTAATGGTTCTGGAGGCTAGTAGTCCAAGATCAAGGTGTTGGAGTTGGTTCCTTCTGGGGGCTATGAGGGAACACTCTGTTCCAGATCTCTCTCAATGGCTTGTAGATGACTGTCTTCTCCCTGTGTTTTCATATCATCTTCTCTTTGTATGTTTCTGTGTTCAAACTTCCTCTTCTTATAAGGATTCTGGTCAGGCTGGACTAGGGCCTACCTTCAAGACATCATTTTAATTATCTCTGCCAAGATCCTATTTCCATATATGATCATGGTCACATTCTAGAGCTCTGGGGGTTCAGACTTCAACATGTAAATTTGAGAGGGAGGATATAATTTAGCCCACCACATCTACCTTTCTTTCCCCCCTTCATCCCTCCCTCCCTTCCTTCCTTCCTTCTTTTTTTTTTTTTTTTTAATTGTTCAAGCATTATATTTGAGGGGCCATTTTTTAATGGGAGTTTTAGGGAATGTCAGCTGTCAAACAACTGGGCACATAGGGGTGAATGGGATATTATATTCCCATTTTCTAAAAGTAGAAAGCCACTTTTCCACGGAAAGCTGTATTGTGCTCACACCATTGGAGAGCGCTGACTGTCCTCCACCAAACTCAAAAGAAAAAGCCATCACTACTGTCAAGGAGCCAAATTAAAGCTTCCTAGAATCTAGTATTTAATCAGATTGGAAGTGTTTGGGGGCTTCTAGCATCGGTGAGGAAGCACATATATGTCCCTGTCCCTTGGAGAGGTGGAGGACAGGGTCCAGACATTGATTCCCTTTGGCCCTAACCAAATTGGAACAACTCAAGCACCCTTGGACTCAAGCAAACAGAGGCTTGCCCTACAAGCCACAAACATCAAGGACAAATTTACTGTGGCACATAGGGATCTCTTTCTCATTTAATCTACCCCTCAACCTGTGCTCCCATTACTGACACTGTTTAGGCTCCGGGTTGCCCTCTATCTTTACAAAAGGTGACTTCATTGGAAGGCCATGAAGGTTTGTGGCATGCACAACTGCGAACGGTAGACAGTATCTTTTGAAAGAAACACTGACTCAGAGCAATGGAAGAGTTCAAATGGGGGTATATTTAGGTGAGAGGAAAGACAAATTCAACTTCTCAAATCATCTCTCTTTGATAGCAGGGATGCAATAGATTTTTCTGTAACCCAGGACTGTCTTCAAGTCCATTGACTTGCTTCTCTTTGTGCTCTAATTTGGTTTGGAGATACAAATGATTAGGGCAGAATTCCCATTAATTGAACAATTGAATGCGTCTGCCAAGGCTAGTTGGAAATCCAAAACATTGCATATTACTCTTATATAGGTCCAGACATGATGTGATGGAAACACGTTCCTGGTTATTTACCTTGGCAGCTAAATGGATATGAAATACTAGAATTGCTTTCAGTGAATGTGGTTTCATTTTAATGGAAATATTAATATAGTTTAATTACATTTAAAAGAATGGATAACATTTCAGCCAGATTAAACTTTTTTTATTAGATTTTAATTTGTATTTTGTCATTTAATTTTAATAATTTAAGCAAATATTTTGAAGATATAAAATGATTATTCAGTTTTTTAATAGTTTTATTTATTTACAGTTTTCTAAAAAAGTAAATAAGCATTTTTATATTTGCATTTACATTTTAATTTTTAATCCTTTAGATCAGGGGTTAACAAACTTCTCTGTAAAGTACCAGAGAATAACTATTGTAGACCTGTGGCCATGCCTTCCTCAGTCCCAGCTCTTCAGCTCTGCTGTCTTAGTGGGAAAAAAGCAACAGTTGATACATAAATGAGTAGGCTTCTCTGGTTCCAATAAAACTTAACTTACGGGGGCGCCTGGGTGGCTCAGTCGTTAAGCGTCTGCCTTCGGCTCAGGTCATGATCCCGGGGTCCTGGGTTCGAGCTCCACATCGGGCTCCCTGCTCCACGGGAAGCCTGCTTCTCCCTCCCCCACTCCACCTGCTTGTGTTCCCTCTCTCGCTGAGTCTCTCTCTGTCAAATAAATAAAATCTTTAAAAAAAAAAAACCTTAACTTACGGACATAGAAATTTGAATATAATATAATTTTCATGAAATGTTCTTCTTTTAATTCTTTTCAATCACTTAAAATAAAAAAAATCTTAGTTTGAGGGCTGTGTAAAAACAAGTGTCATGGGTCAGAGTTGATTGAACCCTTTCCTGGATCATTATTCTCAGCATAACACAAATTATATGAACACATTGATTATTACAAGAAAATGAGTGATTCTGTAGATTGAAATCAATACAAATAAATTTCATGGAATAAATATATAGTTGCTTATGAATTATCTTTGTCTTTACTTTATTACTCATCATAGCCAGCTCTCATCAGCAGAACTGAGAGATGTACAAAATAGATCATTCAACTTTGACATTTTTTGAAATTTTTGTCAAGCAGAAAACATAGCTGTATATGTTTTGTCTATATGAATGCTTATTTGTCAGGGTAGGAAGATAGACCATATTTTATTCAATGGTTTGTTGCTTACTTTATAATTTTTAAAGCTAACAGGCTTTTGAATGAAATATGTTTTGGATATTTTCTCTCCTTAAGTGCAGTTTTACTGTGTTCCCTGTTTCCCTGTTTGCCCTGATCTAGTGATTCTCTTTCTGACATTTCTTTCTTGGCCCACCCTGGCTTTTGTATCACCTCGTAGAATTCTTTGTACCTCTGTAGTTTCTCTGATATATTTCTCAAGACTGTGATTTCTCAGAGCCAGACTTCCTTTTTACCTTGGTAGCAGTCTATTGTGAAGGGTGGTGGGGATGAGTGATGGGAAGGCGGGGGGTTGTCCTCTAAAATTCCCAGTTAAAGAAATATATGAGAGAGAAGGAGAGAGAGAGAGAGAGCGAGCACAATCTCCCTGTTCTCTCCAACTCTCTGTGCTTTAAACAATAAAGAGAGAGAGAGAGAGAGAGAGCACACAATCTCCCTGGTCTCTCCAGCTTTCTGTGCTTTAAACAGTAAAGGCTTTCCTTTTACTCAAACATGCCCACTGCTGGTCAGCAGGGTAGATCTGCTCCATGCTGACATTCAGGGACCCACTCTCAGAGAGCAGTAATCATAACAGTCATAGTTCCTTAGGGAAATCCCAAAAGGTTCTTGCAATGTGTTGGGCTTAATAGGCACTTTCATATAGCTAACAATGCATTAGGCAGAAGCAGCCACGTGGCTTGCCCTTCCACAAGGGGCTAGGAAGATGGAAAGACAATAATATTTTGAAAACAGCAGTAGTAACTACGACAGATACAAACAAACTTATAAATGTCTTAACGGTTTTTCCTTTCAGGATGCCTTACTCTCCAGGGAGCCTCATCCTTGACTAGGTACAAACACATTGTGTCTTTACTATTCTTTATAAGCTCCAAAGTCAGGATGCTTCAGTTGTCTTTGTGAAATTTGTGCTGGGATGTAGGTTAACCAGGACTGTGAAATTTAAGAAGTGTAGGATATTTGAGGCATGTTGTTTTGTTCATTTCATCTCGTTTTTTGAGAGGAGGGAATAAATGGCATTAGCCATTTAACATGGGTTTTTAAATTATGCTTGGTCTTTAGTTTAAGATTGCATATACATATTTCAGTTTTTATGTTACATAATTGAAAATTGTAGCAAAAGGTATTTTCTTTACTGAGGGCAGTGAAATTCCATCTGAGTATTTGTAGTACATTATGATTTGCAAAGATTTTTAGTTTATTCCAGCTAATATGGTGTAGATTTAATGGATGCAGTTTGTGATTGATAATGCTTAACACAATTCATTTTTTATTTACTAATAATTAGGTATTAATTTATTTCTGCTAGTGAGAGCCAGATATGAACAAAACAGAGTTTTATTGTTGTTTGTTTTTGTTTTTGTTTTTGTTTTTGTTTTTTTTAGTGGTCATTGATTTCCTTGATAGTATTTGATAGCATTATCATAGCTAAGAATGGGAGTCAAAAGATGTTTTTGGTAAAATAAAAAGAACAAAAAAATGCTCATCACTTCTTTTTTTGTGTGTGTGTGGGAAGGTAGGGAATACAAAGGTCATAGTGAAAGGGTAGGGAGTGTTGATAAAAGATGCTCACATCTACTGCTGACATTACTCAGCATCCATTATAGGTTTGGGGACTAATGAAGCACCCTACATCCCTTACCTCAGATAACCTTCACAACAGTTCTGTGAAGTGGGCATCCGAGGAAGTGGAGGCCTGTGAGGCATGTAGTTACCCATGGTCACAGATTATAAGAGTAGACTCAGACCCAGATGTGCCAGACCCGTGAGCTCTGGTTTTTCTGTCCTGTCATTCCCAGTCTCAGTATTTCCAGTGACATTTAACTGGGAAATCTATTCCCTCCCTACCTGAAACCACAGACTGAAATAACAAGCTCTACAAAGTGCTCTAGGAGTAGATTCTAATGGGATAATTCCAAGACTAGCATCATCAGGGACTCTGAGGCCTTGAGTCTAGGTGGCTCAAGTTGGTCACTAGCTAGATGGCTTCCCCAAAGGAAGGATGCCACCAGTAAGATGTGGATGTTGTGTTCCTGGCTCAAAATGGGCCATTCAGAAGACCAAGGGTATTACCTCTATCCAGTGACTCTCATTACCATAGAATGCAATTGAAGTATTGTAGAGTTTGGCTATTGTGGACATCAGAGTTTAATGTACAGCCCGAAAATGATCTGTTGTTAAAGCCACTGTCACTGGCCTGTGTTTGTGTCTATTTGTTGATAGCCTCTACACCTCACCCCAGGCGAGCCTCTCAGGGGGTCTCTTCACTCAGGGGTGGCAGGAGCGGGGCAGTCCCTCCTCACAAATACAGCAGATTTGCAGACCTTAAACAGATATTTATGTTGAGATATTTGGATTAAACCGTGATGAGAGAAAAATAAAACCCCTCTTTCACTTTTGATGAGAAGCTTTCTCTTCTGAAAATTGAAGGCAGGAGGGTAGTTAGGAAGTGAAGGGCAAATATGAATTTTCTACAGAATTGTGTTTATTTTACTGAGAAGAACAGTTTTTTCTTCTCTCACAAGGTATGACGTGTAAGAATGTTGACTTTCCTAGAGATCATCTTATAAAATGCCTAAGCGGCATTTTTCTTACTCTGTGAATGTTTACTTCTGTGCAGAAATAGCCATGGAAAATTCCTGGCACAGAATATCTATTTTCTGAGCTGCCTAAATGGGGCAGGTTGTGAAGACCAGGTTAGATTATTCAAGGTTGAAGATTCAATTTGCTCCTTTTGCCTATACCTTTTCTTGCCTTTTGTCCATTTCAATACTCATGTTAACACCTACATTAAAGGAGAGGAAGGCAAAAGGAAGTAAAAGAAAATTCTTCCCTTTTAGGTGTTAGTAATCTTTAAGGTTATTTCATTAATGATAACTCTGATCAAAACCCATGTCGAAATTTCCCTTTTGGTGGGAAGCTGATGGTTTCTTTTCTCTTCTTGTCAGGTATATTTCTATTTGACAGTTACTTGCAGCTGGTGATTGTATCACAGAAGTAAAGTTATTTTACAGGTTCATATATCTAATATTATTTATTTCTTAATATGCACATCACACCAATCATTTGTGATCTGTGATTATTTATGCCAATTTATTGTCATTGTCATATTATTCTTATGTGTGTCCAGTTGGTGACTATTTTAGATATTTCTGTTTTTCAAAAAAATGTTCTTTTGGGGATTGCATGCTTTGAAATTCTTTTAAGTACTAGAAATAATAACACCACTAGTTATTTGACGCTGAAACAAAAGGAGAGCTATCCATTAAATAGAAAGGTATCGTGAGCCACAAATAGGTCTGTTTTGATCTTAGTCAGAAGTATCTGGACCTGTAAGGAAGAGGTTCTTTTGGCTGAGTTTTATATTTCTATGATTAGGGGCTGCCTTTCACAGATGCTTCTGCCCCTCACCCATTGTCCCTTCTAAAATGTTCTATTCTTACTCTTCTAATTAAGTAACATGTGGTAGGAGTGGAATAAAATATGTTGCTGATGATGATTTGGCAAAATAATTGATAATTATAATGAATAGTTTTACTGTCAGTGCCGAACACTATGTTATTTGCAATGAATGCATTATGTAGTCCTCATGAGCGATATAGGAAATTGGTATCATTATTGTTTGCATTTTATAGATGAGACAACTGAAGGTTAAGGCAGGTAACTAATCAAGCTGGTGAGTGGTGGGATCAGAATTTAAACCCAGCCAATGAGATTGCAGAGCACATGCTCTTAGCCCCTGGACCAGAGAGCCTGAAGTGTTTGCTGAAGACGGCCAAGGCATCCTGTGTGGAAGTTGTGACCACAGGATTAGAATGAAGTTAAGGTACCTAACTTTAATAAAATTGCACACTTTTGCAATGAACACTGTAGCAGTCGGCATAGAGTCCAGGAATAGGACAGACTTTAGTGGTATTTAAGCAACGTTTTATTTTATTTTATTTTTAAGATTTTATTTATTTGACAGAGAGAGACACAGCGAGAGAGGGAACACAAGCAGGGGGAGTGGGAGAGGGAGAAGCAGGCTTCCCGCTGAGCAGGGAGCCCGATGTGGGGCTCGATCCCAGGAACCCGGGATCATGATCTGAGCCGAAGGCAGACGCTTAACGACTGAGCCACCCAGGCGCCCCTAAGCAACATTTTAAAGAGATGATTCTCTGATTCTACAGGACTGGAGGAAGTAAAGTCTTCTTTGGACTAAATGTCCCTAGAGTGGAAAGTGACCTTTCTTCAGGTTACCAGATACTCACGGCCCTTCTACAGAGAATATTGTTTTTTCTGATTGCCTGTTTGCCAAGTCACTTTTCATATGCAAGTTGGTTTCTAAACTGGATATGCCTCAAAATAGAGAGTGACTATCCAGATATAGCTACTTTTGGGTGAAAATAATTTGACACACTGGCTCACAGATGATCTGTAGCATTTTTTATTGTGCTGATCACCCCAACAGAATGTATGAAACCAAGTTTCTGGATCTGAGCAGAGGTATTTAGGTTCTAATGCCTGGTGACTCAGTTACAATCCTTCCCATTTGTGAACCTTAATTACATAGGGGACCCTCTCTCCTGGCTTTTGATGTTCCTGCAGGCTGTGGGTACATTAGAACATGTTTCTAATCTTGCTTTAAAAATTAACAACAACAAGATATTAGCACTTGGAATGTATGATTTTGGTTTAGGTACTGGTCCAGTGTTGAGTGGGGCTACAGGGTTCATCCAGTGTATCCCCAAGCCTGCTTTCTACCCTCATATTTCAGTTTAAGCCTCTTGTTGGGATGCCCTTTGCCAACTCTTTTGAACAAGCTTAATCTATTTCATAAAAGAAGCTGGCTACCAGATGATATTTTGGCCTAGAACAGTGGTTCTCAAACTTGGCTACACATTAAAGTAATTCCAGGGAGCTTTTAATAATGCTGGTGCCCAGGTCACATCTCATACCAATTCAGTCAGTATCTCTGGGGATAGAACTAGTGTTTTCAAAACTCTTCAGTAATTCCAGTGTACAGCCAAGAGTGAGCAATACTCACCTTGAACAGATAGTAATATGTCTTAAGTTGAATGGTTGTTAGTAATAACTTTCCCTTCTTATATAGTACAAATTTCACATTGACCTTCATCATATATTACTTACTCTTATAAAGTGGTTGAAATGTGAAATAAACATAATAAAGAGAGCTTTAGTCTGATTTTCTAATCCTCATGTTTTTGTTTGTTTGTTTTGCTACTTATTTATTATATTCATTTGCAAATTTGGTTTTGGAAAACAAATCTGAATGGAACCATAGTAAAGTAAGGGACCTATTTTCCTTTCATGGCTTTGGCATAGTTGTTCTTTATAATTCTGAAAAAGCCATCGCAGTGACAGTCCGTACCCTAATGCAAATTTGTGCCTACATTTTCGTAACAATTTAGTGAAATGATAAAATGGTTCATGCATGCATGTTTATATACATATATTGCTGTTCTTTATTGCTCTAATGCATTTTCTATGTTTTTGATATAATTTTTATGGAAAAATCAGGGCAGCCACTTTGCAGAACTCTTAGGTAATAACATTTACATCACTGCTTTGGTGAATGTTAACTTTTAGAGTTATGCGAAGGGGAGGATCTCTGCATGATGTGAGGAAAAGTAATAACTATTTTGGTTTTGTTTGTGTTTTGTTAGGGTTTAAGATCTTTCTTGAAAAAAATGTTGATGCACCCTTTTATAGGTCTCCTTCCACTGCTCACACACACTCACACACACACACACACACTCATACAGGCAGTTCTTCAGGACGATTAGGAAGTCCAAGAAACTCCCTCAGTGGTTGCCTCTAGTTCACCTCCCACACTGTCATACTCTGGATTCTGAGAGCTCAACTCTAAACACCTCTCCTCAGGGTCCACGGGAACTCTTCATGGGCTGAGCCCTGGACTTTCATACTCGCCTATTTCCTCCTTCTTTGCCAGACTGGACAAAGTCGCCATCTCTGTCTCGGTGTGCCCCGCACTGCTGTGTCCTGGCACTCCTCTTCTTCTCTTCATGCTCTAGACACCTCATGGCCATCAGTGTAGCCGTCTTCTGTGAAAGCTTTATCCATCTGGTTAGATGCAGAAAATTGCTATGTAGGAGACCTAAAATTTCCTTTCTAACCCCAGTCTTCCTCCAAAACTTCATGCCTACCTTTCCAAGAGCTTTCTGAAACCAGTGTTTCCAGAGCTCTTCGGTCCTCTGTGCACCACACGTGTCTGGGAATCATTTCCCGAGTTGAGAATAAAGCACATCATGTGCACTGACTCACCCTCTCTGTTCTCATGTGTGTGCGCTGCACTTGCCAGCGTCTGGCTGTATCAAGATGCAGTGGAGAGGAGCGGAGACGGAGAAATGATGGACCCAGCCCCATCTCAGTCGCCAGCAGGACGTGAGGGCACATTTTTGACCACTCTACATTTCATTTTTCTTATGTGAACACTGGGGTTGATTGGCCAGAGGAACTCTAACTGGATAAGTCTCATCTTGAACCTACTAATGTGATTTTAGAGAACTGGTGATGATTTCCCTGCTTCGAACGCATTCTTATAGTATCTTTTCTACCTTATGTAGATGCCTATCTCTCGTTTGCCTTCATAAACTAGTGGGCTCAGGGCAGTCCTCCCGTTAGTTTAGCTGCTTCTCAAACTTCCTTTTGTGGCAACATAATTGGTTGAACCTCATACAGAAAGTGATACATTCCAAGAGTTCTTAGAAGTATCTTGTTTATTTCCTTCCTCAAAAAGCGCTCACAGAATTGCCTTCTTTACTGGCTTACCCAGGAGATGCCCCTCGTTATGACAAGACTGAGTTGGACCTGTGAGGTTTTAGTCGGCTTTTCCAGAACTATTGCTTTTCTGCCAGACTGCCCACTGCCCTCTCACGCCTCTTTAATTTTCTAAAGTGTTAGCAATTAGCACTGATTTGCTTAACAAGGTGCCAAGCCAGCCACATCAGCCTTCATAAAGAGAGAAACCCAAATGTTGGAAGATCTTTATTTTTCAACTTTTTTGCCTTCTTTTGCCAAAATTTGCCACAGGGATTTCTGACCAGCATCTTAAATTGCATGTGAAATTATGTAAGTAGTCAGATAACCAGATAACAAATAGGAATTACATGTGCACCAGGAAGGAATAATTAATCTGGGAAACTTAACATTTATGCCATATCAGTGTTCCTCAGGTATTAAAAAGAACAAAAAGAATAATTTTATTACTCTGCAAGGAATACATGGCAATGTGCTTTTCATTCTGAAATAATTAAATAACTTCTATTGATCCCCTTAGGCACATGGTTACCGACTTCCTAATTATGAATATATTTCTCCCTGGCTGATAGCCAACTTCCCACATGATATTCCTCTCCTTTATTTAATATTTACTGAGCCTCAGTTATGTACAAAGCATTATATTCCTAGGAAATTCTCTGGCGTTGCCCCCTTTTTGGGCCAGTCCTTTTGCTTTATTTGTAGATCTGCACAGACACATAGTCTTTAAATTAACTGGCCTAAACTGGGGCCTTTGGGACTCACTATATTGAAGGAAGACTATTTTCTGTTTATTAATTGATAGTGTGGAGAGGAAGAAAAGGCTATCTTGTACTAGGAGTGAGGGAGCTCAACTGTTAACCAGTCATGCCTCAGGTGTTTACTAAACCTTAGCACTAATGGCCCAGGAGAGGATATTGTTTTAATGATTTCATAAGCTATGTTAATAGGGAATTCATTACCAAACAAAACAACAAAACAGAAGAAATATTTCCTGCCTTTCAGTGGACCTATGCTTTAGTGTTTGCTGTGGAGAGGTCATTGAACAATAGGCTCATTGTTTTCAAACTCAACACACAAATCTCTCCTCTGGTTTGTTGTTTTATACTGATATAAAAAGATTAGCTTAGGAGGATTAAGTATGGGAGAAATACAGTAATTAAAAATATGATTGTATTCCAAGAGAATACAGAAGAAAGGTAAAATTGGCAAAATTCATAAACACTGTAACGGTAATGTAGAATTAAAGAAATTTATCAAATAACTTTTCAAAGTAATAGTCTGGCCCTGTGGATTAAATTTTTGTCTGTGCTCACCACCTTTCCTACCTACTATATGCTGACCTCCCATTGCTCAGCCCAGGCACATAGATACCCTGCCTCAATTGCAGATGGCAAAGGCTCATATACTTGAGTGGGAAAGGGTAAAAAATAATTTTAATTGCTCAGTTACGCAGGTTATTTATGGAATAATCCTTCATTCACAGAGCCACCTTCACTAGATTATGTTTTAATATTATTCCCAGGACTTTTATGGGAGAACACTGCATCTAGACAACTGTATCAAAATCACAAGTATACTTGCCGTAGAAGTGTATGGGCTCTGTCTTCTATGTCCTTCCTTGTCGTCTGTATAAAGTCAGGAATGTCTCAGAGGAAAGTGCTAAGAGAACTCATGGTTCTGAGAGGAACTGGTTTTCTGTCTCCTGTTAAAGAATTATGCTAATAATCATCTTTCTTTTCACTTTGGCTGCCAAAAGATCAGAGTAAAATTTTTGAAACTGCAGTATAGCAAATACGTTTGACCTTTTTATCTGCATTTATAAGTCTTCTACCCCATGGTTTTGATTTTTCTTTTTCTCCTTTGTCATCATTTTCCTGAAAGCATTTGAGTGATATGATCTGTGAAGTAGGCAATGTACACATCTCTGTTTTTCTGAGGAAGATTTTAGATATATGTTGATTAAGTGAATTATCCAAGATTTCACTGTTAAGCTAAGATTTAAAGATGGTTATTTTCATACAAAGTCATGTTCCCTTCACATGAAATCACATGAAACCACGGGCTCTCAGTGGGAAGGGGATGGCGGGGAGAGTGATCTTGCTCTCCTTGAGACATTGGGCAATGTTTGAAAATAAATTCAGTTGTTGCCACCTGGGGGAGGATTGATACTGGCATCTAATGGGTGAAAGCTGGGGATGCTGCTGAATGATTTAAAATGTATAGGCCAAATCTGCTCCCCCTCCAACCCCCAACTGTAAAGAATTATCCAACTCAAAATGTCAGTAGTGCTGAGGTTGAGAGACCCTGCATTGAGATTCATTCTCTTTAATAGTATTTTTAAAATAACTTCTAAGTTGCCATGCCTTCTCTTCCTCATTTGTAATTTTCCTTTTAACACCTTTGTCAGTTATCCACATTTTATTAATATTTTTCACTGTACTAACTTGTATTAATTTTACTGTGTTTCTCACTTTTCATTTTCTTTAATTCCACTTTCATTATTTCTTTTCTGTGCTAATTTTTTTCCTTAACTCTCAAGATATATATTTGCCTCATGGCATACTTTATACATTATTTAACAAGAAAATAAATTTAAAGCAGTGGAACATAAACTATTTTGGCTCCTGAAATTGAGAACAAAATCTTTGGTGGCACGGATTGCACAAGGCCCTTCTCATTGTGTAATTCACTAGATGAATTCTCCAGTGCAGGTCTCCCTGATGGTAATCTTCCAATTAAGTTCATTTTCTTCAATGTTTATTCTCCAAAAGAATAAAGTTTTGCCTCGTTCCCTCATGAAGAACATAGATTATTAACAGTGACTTCCGGTCTCACTTCTTTTTTTCTCACAGGAAGTTATCTTTCTGAATGAGGCAGCATAAATCATCCAGGCATTTTCTTCCCCTCTGTGCTCTTCTAAAAGGAGATGAGGATATTCTGTGTTGAAACTCTAATAAGCTAAAGCATAGATTGGTTTTAGGCAAAAAGATGATAGAGAGTTGGATAAGGAAAAATTATTTTTTTAAGATGCTGGTTTGATGAGAACAAAGAATAACGAGGTCCGAGTTTAGAATGGTTATCTGGAGGGGCGCCTGGGTGGCTCAGTCATTAAGTGTCTGCCTTCAGCTCAGGTCATGATCCCAGGATCCTGGGATTGAGCCCCGTATCGGGCTCCCTGCTCGGCGGGAGGCCTGCTTCTCCCTTTCCCACTCCCCCCTGCTTGTGTTCGTTCTCTTGCTATCTCCCTCTGTCAAATAAATAAAAAAATTCTTAAAAAAAAAAAAAAGAATGGTTATCTGGGAAGTGCTCTTTGAAAAGTGATTTTTTTTTTTAAAGATTTTATTTATTTATTTGAGAGAGAGAATGAGAGACAGAGAGCATGAGAGGGAGGAGGGTCAGAGGGAGAAGCAGACTCCCTGCTGAGCAGGGAGCCCGATGCGGGACTCGATCCTGGGACTCCAGGATCATGACCTGAGCCGAAGGCAGTCGCTTAACCAACTGAGCCACCCAGGCGCCCCGAAAAGTGATTTTTGATCTGAGAACTGAGAGCTGAGTAGGAAATGTAGGTCTTTTACTGAAAGATGCCAGGAAATGCGTGTCAGGCCCCCGTGCACCAGGGTATGGGAAGTGGAGACCTTGAGGTGAGAATGCGCCTGGTGAAACTGAAGAACGATTTTTGTGACTGGAGCTTGGTGAGGACGCAATAGGAAACTGTAAGGAGAGGGAGGGAGGTTAGCAAGGCCTGGGTTAGAGAAGCATCTTATAGGTTCTTTATGTTGAGTAGTCCTAAGGGCATTATACAGAGCAATGCATGACACTCTTACAAAGGATCAGTCAGGGAGTAGACGGGTTGAACAGAGAAGTAATAGTGAAGTAGGGAGCCAGGACGCTATTGCTGCAGCCTGGGGAGAGACCATGGGGGTTTGCACCAGGCAGTGGCAACATGAGCCAAACTGTGGAATTGGTTTGACAGAACTGGGCAATGGATTATTGTCATAGCAAAGGAAAGAAAAATATGAGCAGTAACTTCCAAATATCCAAGTGAAGTGACTTGTTGGATAGTGGTGCCACTTAGTGATATGGTAATGACTAGAGAGAGATTTACCCAAGAAAATGAAGTGGTCAGTTTGCAGTGGGTTTTATTATGTTTGTTTGCCTACTGTCTTTCTCTTCCTTTTTTCTGTTTTTGTTTTTTTGTTTTTTTGTTTGGTGTTTTTTTGCCTTTTGGGTATCAAGTATGTAATTCAAGCTCAAACGAAGCAACTGGACTACAGTTTAAGTTTGGTGTTTTTGGCATATTGATTTCACTCTAGCCATGGGAATGGATAAGACCACCTGGAAGAAAATTTCCAAAAGAACACTGACGGCTCAGAATGGACCCTTCAGGAATTCTACTATTTAGAGGCCAAACACAGGATGAAAAGGAGAAAGGGAATTAAGAAGATAGCTGAAGTACATTATCACTAAAGCCAGTAGCAAGGAGTGAGTGATCAAATATATTTGAGTAACACAAAACTTTGTAGTGTCAGTCCAGTCCTACAAACAAAGCATCAGACTCTCTGTCTTGTTTGATCAAATCATCTAGCTTTTTAAATAATAGTTATTCATCTTACTCATAATAAATTGGTTCGAAGTATAAAGATGAAAGGATGCTATAAAAAGGAAAGTAAGTATAAAAATGAAAGGAAAGGAGGTATAAAAATGAAAGGTTGGAAAAAAGGAAAAATGGTTTGCTGTTTAAATAATAATTTGGTAAAATATATTAGTGAAAACTTACAAACAAAATTTCCTTAAAAGGAAATTATAGGAGGATGTTAATCATAGATTATCACACTATTTATTCACATTTTTTGGTCAATGGAAAGGTTATACATTGAAAAATACAGATCCATGTTATTTATGTGTCTGTGCATTACTTAAAATATACATGGAGTTAAACCCACACCTTTTCTTATCTGGAATGTTTAATCCATGGTAGCTCTTCGATATCAAACTAGTCATTCCCTATCAATCCTGGCTGATGCTTTGATGTGTTTTTTGAAATATACATGATTTGACTGGAGCTGTACTTCAAAGAGAAATTGGTCTTTTAATGGAAAAGAGCTTTTCTCCCTTTTAGAGTTAAGTACATGAAAGTCCTAGACTAGTATAGATTAAAAAAATAAAAACAAAAACAAAAACAAAAACCCACCTCTCAAAGCACCAGAAGATCAGACAGAGGGGTAAACTACACATAATTCAGAGTTCTAAATCCTCGTCAGCATCCAAGAGAATGACATTTCTTTACCCACATATTTGAAATTTTTCAGTTTTGGTTTGGGAAGAAAGTAGTAGGGCAGGGTTTTCCCGAGTTTGCTATTGCGTTATGATTTCTGATGACCTTGAGAAGATTGGAGAACAGAGGCTAAAGCATTTGGAAGGCCCTGCAGTTTCACACTCACCCAGATTTGTGACCCAGGTGAAAGGAGGCTGGGCGATGAGAAGAAACTGAGATTTTAGGAAACCTGGATCAGTATTTCACCTGTTTTCCCAAGTCATACCGTGGTCAGTTCTAAGCTTTGAGTGCTCTTGTCCCATTCTTATAAAGATTATTCTTTCAGTCCCTCAGTGAAAACCCCAAATACCTTAATGATATTATTTCCTGGTCATTAGAGCAAAGTATCTTACTGTTTAGGCAAGCAGCACTTAAGCATCATGGAGTATAAAGAATCAATTTTCTTCTCAAGCAAAAACTATATGAAATTTTTAAACTAACATTTGGGAGTGAATCAAATAGTGTTTTGTTTTTTTTTTTTCTGTGAGAGAGGCAGAATGATCAGATAAATTATTTGTTCATTTAATTATCTTAAGATAATTAATATATTCCCCTGTATCATGAATTTGTCCATCATTATTTATTTATTTATTTATTTATTTATTTATTTATTTATTTATTTGACAGAGAGAGACACAGCGAGAGAGGGAACACAAGCAGGGGGAGTGGGAGAGGGAGAAGCAGGCTTCCCACAGAGCAGGGAGCCCGATGCGGGGCTCGATACCAGGACCCTGGGATTATGACCTGAGCCGAAGGCAGACGCTTAACGACTGAGCCACCCAGGCGCCGCCTGTCCATCATATTTTAAAAATTCCTCTCATGTTCATAGTTGAAATAGTTTAAAATAGGGTCATAAAATCCCCCCAATTCAGTCTCATGGAAGTTTAATAAGTGTATTTTGATTTTGACTGAAGAGTATAGCTACATCATCGGAAGAATATCTATACCTTAGAAACTAAAACTGGGGGCACCTGGGTGGCTCAGTCGGTTAAGCATCTGCCTTCGGCTCAGGTCATGATCCCCGGGTCCTGGGATCAAGCCCACATTGGGCTCTCTGCTCAGTGAGGAGCCTGCTTTTCCCTCTCCCTCTGCCTGCCACTCTGCCTACTTGTGCTCTCTCTCTGTCAAATAAATAAATAAAATCTTAAAAAAAAAAAAAAAGGAAACTAAAACTGTTCGAGGTGCCTGGGTGGCTCAGTCGATTAAGCATCTACCTTCAGCTCAGGTCACGATCCTGGGGTCCGGGAATTGAGCCCCATATCGGGCTCCCTGCTCTGTGGGGAGTCTGCTTCTCCCTCTCCCTCTGCCTCCCGCTCAGCCTGCTTGTGCTCTCTCTCAAAAAAATAAATAAATAAAATCTTAAAACGAAAAAAAAGAAACTAAAACTGTTCTTATAGAACACGACACTTGCAGGTCTAGTCCAGTAGCTATGTTTGACATACTGGCCCTGCCAGTATGAATAAAACTCTCCGTAGAGACCTGAATTGTCCCTGCCCATTTCATTACTTAGGCCCAGAAAACGACTGCAAAAAGGAGAATATAATTATGGTAAAGAGTATATGGAAAATGCAGGGATGCATATTATCCTAATAATAACAGTTTGGGAAGTTTATGTTGGTTATCTTTACTTTATGTTACCAGCTGCTGGTTTCCTCTGTGGAGAGACCCAAGTAAGGATGGCTATCTTCCTTTCATATTGCTCAGTACAGAAACTAGCAAAATTCACCTTATTGGCTACACCAAGGAGATCAAATCACTGAAGCATTGTGGTAATATTAGTCAAGGCTGCAAATTCATTATCTAGATCACACATGCCTCAGATTTTCCATTTAATCCAAGTGTGGACCTTGACTCTAGACCCTTGAGATCATCTGTCTGACAGGTCAAAATGGTCCTGTCTCTGTACACCCATATGTTCACTTTCAAATGCAGACATCAGAGAAAAGCAGCTGCATCAAACATCACCTACATCTTTTCTTCTAGAATAGCCATGGCTCTAAAAACATGTAAATATTTCGAAAAAAACTCTTTATTCTCAGGGTGTCTTGGGTACTTTGGAAAAACCCTCGGAATATTTTTGGAGCAAAATAAAATGCTTTCTTTGGGTATATACACATTCATTTTATATCTATACTTTTATTGGAATGCCCTAACATTCAATAAAGGATTCTTTATTTTAAATCTTAGCCAGAAATAAAAGAGGGAAGGGCAATAAAAAATCTGTGAAAATCAGCTTCATTCTATGATCAAAATGCTACTTTTTCTATAAAAGAACAATTAGGAACTGATCATATGGAAGCAAAAGCGCAGAATGAAAGGGCATAACAGGCCATTGCTTTTGAAGAATAGAGTGCACGGATGCTTGGGGCCCTGCCAGTCACCCACTTGAAGATAAAATTAGTTATGCCAAACAAATGTCTAACTTTCTCCTGTGATGATTTCTTCATGGGAAAATGACCCAACAGCATAGATATTTAAAGTGGGTTCTCCCTTTTGACTGTTTTATTTATGATGCAATAGAGCATACATCTTTAAATTTAATGCCTTCTGAATCAAGACAACAAAGGCAGATCTATAAAAAGAAAGTCTGCAGAAGCCACAGACACTAAGTTAATGATATATGATTTTACCACTCCTTAAGAAATGTGGACTATATTGTTTTCTGCTGGAAAACAAAGCATTTTTCTTTTAGATAGGTCTATGTTCTTTAGTAGAGCCAAGAAATGGGTTCTATTTATCAAGCTATATTTTAAGTAGGATTTAAAAATATAATAAAATGAAATGCTTTACTTTTTAGTAATAAATTTGCCAAAGCAGGTTAGAAGGAAATGAAGAGGATTCACATTTATGTTTAACCCAGACAGAGATAATACTTTGGTGCAAGTATAGATTAAGAATTCTTGTTTATGGGGCACCTGGGTGGCTCAATTGTTAAGCGTCTAGCTTCGGCTCAGGTCATGATCGCAGGGTCCTGGGACCCAGCCCCGCATCGGGCTCCCTGCTCGGTGGGAAGCCTGCTTCTCCCTCTCCCACTCCCCCCTGCTTGTGTTCCCTCTCTCGCTGTGTCTTTCCCTATCAAATAAATAAAAAATCTTAAAAAAAAAAAAAAGAATTCTTGTTTAAGAAAATGAACTAACAACCTATTTTATTCCTGGCTACAGAGATAATGCCTCATTATATGTAGAAAGTATGTAAAGTTAAAAAGAGAGAGAGAGAGAGAGAAATGCCCCCCCCCCTTTTTTTAAACTTCTGGTGCCCTATCTTGCTCATACAATGTCTTTAGAATACTTATAAAGTAAGTGGAAGGTCTATGTTGTCAATGTAATGCTTGGTTTGATATCAGCAATTCAAATATGAGCATGTATTCTCCAACTCTGTGGATATGAGGATATGATTTGACTGTTCAGAAGGAAATGATTAAGCAGCAGGCCTGTAACTCATTATTTCTTCCTTGGCCAGTTCTTAAGGCAGGTGGTTCCTGGAGGTTAACAGTTGACACTCCAGGATTAAACGGAGTAGTTTCATTGATTGCTTCAGCTGTACCTGATACGAATGAGACTAGGCAGAAAGTACAAGAGGCCGAAGAGGTATTATTTGCTATTATTGGCGCACCAGCACACAAATTTTCAGTCCAAATTTCTGAATTGTACCAGGACGATTTACATTCTCATGTAATGGGATCCAATGTACATTTACTGTTTTGCCACCAGCCTATTCCCATAATCTAGTGAAATAGGACTGGAACTTAATAACCATTAGAAGCCAACTTAGTGAAATAAATGATGGTATCATGAGAATTGCCTTCTCAGAGGAAGGAGGGCAAATGAGTTAAAAACATAGTCACCCATATGACAAAGAGAGCCTGACTGATAAACCCACTAAAACCAAAGCTGAGCCCAGTCTTTGAAATGTCTGAGAATTGTGTGGGCTGCTGCAATTCAGGGCATTCCTCCAAAGATGAAAAATAAGTAGCTACATCACAGACTCTGCCCAAAAACCAAGTGCTCAAAAATTAGAAGTTCGTTTTCCTCATCTAAAAAAACCCTTACATTTCACCCAGTCATCTCGCTATGTTGTCAGACAAATGAACTCTAAATAACTAGACAATAAAGAACACCCTTGAATGAAGCCCTTATTTATGGAAATTCCTGTGTGAATTTAGAGGAAGAATAAAGTGGCTCCTGTAGATGCCCACAAATTACGCATAGATGGGGAAGGGCTCAGGGGAATAGGAATGCTAGGGCAGACGCCTTAGCCAGATCCCCAGAGCCAGTTCCTTGATTTCTTGAAATGAGCAGGCTTGTGGGTGTTCAACTGTGCACTAATGAGGAGAGTCATAGCACATTTTTGTTGTGATCGACAAAATGACTGAAGTGATACGAAACTGCATTCAACAGCAAGGAAAGAAATCACTTAGAAATGGCTGGAAGTAAAATTACCCAAGGACAAGAGCCTGAATGAAATTTGCAAATGGATTATATTGGACCTTTATCAGAGACCCCTGCAAGCTATAAATGAGTGTTAACTAGGATTATGCTCTTAGATTCACTTAGCCTGAAACAGAAGCAACTTTGAAAAAATGAAAAAAACAATGAGAAGTTTGGAACAGTGGATTCTCCGATTCAACCAGTTTGGACATAATACTTCTGATCAAGCTGGGCATTTATTGCTATTGACATGCACGATGGGCAAGGAGCACTGCACAGCCATGCCTCCTTCTTTATCCCCATTCAGGCAAAGTGGGCCCTCCAAACACCCATGAGTCCAAACCTCTGATAAAAGACTTTAGGGATCGGCTTATTTTATTTTATTTTATTTTATTTATTTTTTTTAAAGATTTTATTTATTCATTTGAGAGAGAATGAGATAGAGAGAGCATGAGAGGGGGAGCGTCAGAGGGAGAAGCAGACTCCCTGCCGAGCAGGGAGCCCAATGCGGGACTCGATCCTGGCACTCCAGGATCATGACCTGAGCCGAAGGCAGTCGCTTAACCAACTGAGCCACCCAGGCGCCCATGCCCTAGTTAGTTTATATAACATGTGTCCTTAGATTGATTGTGGGAGGACTATGCTGGAAAGTTTTCTAGGAATAGGAGAGGACAGGATACTGATGCTCTCAGGATATGGGGTAAATTACTTTCTTGCGTAAACAAAACTCCATGTACGATGATACCATTATATTTGACAGTGAACTTTGCTTGAGGTACTTTGGGTTAGGTCATAACTTCACTCCACCTCTCATAGCCAAATCAGTGCTGTGACCGTGGCAGACCCCTATGAGTCTTGCTAGTCTTTACTTGTCAGATTATATGGTATCTGTCTGGAGTGTGGGCTAAGAAGAAACATTAGCAAAACTTCTGTTGTTTTTATCCTGAAGCTGCAATACACCTGAGCTGGTAACCACGATTACTTGGCGGGGGTGGGCTGTGGTTCAAAACAGGTAATAAATAAAAATAAAAATAGTGCTCGGGATATAGCAATGCAAAGGACCTTCATCAGTGGACTTGGATTGAAAATCACACTATTTTAATGAGAGCTCCTTATGGCAAGAGAATGATACCCTTGCTTAGATCTGGTTCTGACAATTGCTAAGGTTGGGAGAAACCTCCAGAGCTGTTTTCTCAGGAGAGTGGAGATTGGACTCCTTATGCTTTACAGGCTCCAAATAAATACTCCATCTGGATAATTTGGAAAAGTGGCATAGCACCCACTGATGATCCAATTTACAAGAAGCTGACCACCTGAATGAATGTAATACCTAAAAATGAGCAGTAATTAGAATCCGGGTGATTTCTAAAGAATAACAGAAGCCAGATATCAATGAAATAATACCTTCCAAAACCTGAAAAGAACTATTTTGAAGTATAATTAACACACAACATTATATTAGTCTCAGATGTACACATACTGATTTGGTATTTATGTATATATTGCAAAATGATCACCACAATAAATCTGGTTAACATGTCACCTTATGTAGTTACAGAATTTTTTTTTCTTGGGATGAGAACTTTTAAGATCTACTCTTCTAGCAACTTCCAAATATACATTAAAAGTATTCTTAACTCTGGTCACCACACTGTATGTTGGATTCCGTGACTTACTTATTTTATAACTGGAATCTGTACATTTTGACTCCCTTCACCCATTTTGCTCACCCGCCATTACTGTTTCTCATAGTGGCTACACCAGTTTACATTCCCACCAGCAGTGCCCAGCCTGGCCAACACTTGTTATTTCTTGTCTTTTTGATAATAGCTATTCTAGCAGGTATGAGGTGGTATCTCTTTGTAGTTTTGATTTTCATTTCCCTGATGACTGGTGATATTGAGCGTTTTTTTCATGTACCTGTTGGCTATCTGTATGTCTTCTTTGGAAAAATGTCTATTTAGATACCCTGCTCATTTTTAAATTTGTTCAGTTTTTGTGCTGTTGAGTTATATGAGTTCTTTATATATTTTGGATATTAGTGCCTTATCAGATATATGATTTACAAATGTCTTCTCCTGTTCAGTAGGTTCCCTTTTCATTTCACTGATGGTTTCCTTCACTGTACAGATTTGAAAATGTTATTTTAATGATAAATGAAAAGAATACCCACATGTTTTAAAAGAACAAAAATGATATATAGTGGGGCGCCTGGGTGTTTCAGTTGTTAAGCATCTGCCTTCAGCTCAGGTCATGATCCCAGGGTCCTGGGATCAAGCCCTGCATTGGGCTCCCTGCTCCATGGGAAGCCTGCTTCTCCCTCTCCCACTCCCCCTGCTTGTGTTCCTCTCGCGCTCTCTCTCTGTCAAATAAATAAATAAATAAATAATCTTTAAAAAAAAAGATATATTGCTATTTTAAGATAAAACCAGAGAGATATTTCACTACCAACTAATCTTTAATAAATGGACTTTGAAAGCATGTCAGGAAGAAGGAAAATTGTCCCAGGTCTGAGATGGAATGATGAGCAATCAAATTGGCAAATGTGTGGATAAGTCTAGGCCAACATTGACTGTAGTATATATATATAAGTATATATATATAGTTATATATTATATAGTCTATATATATTTCCACATGTTATATATATATATAAATGTCTAATGTGTATGTATATATTTATATATATAAATGTCTAATTTGGAGGGCAAAAACATTTAAAACTATAAACTTGCATAATCATAATATGTAATTTGGAAAAGATTGATCACCTTCTATTATTCCAAGACTCATGTTTAGGATAGTATATTTATGAATAGTGTTTTATTGATTATTCAACTTAAAATTTAAAGATAACCTTTGAAACAATCAAAATAGAGATTGTAAGCTGCAAAAGAATAAAGTAAAAATAGTGAAAATAGAAATACATTATACCAACATTATTATAGTGGTTATGTCTAGATGGTATGCTTAGAGGTGGATGGTTTTATACATTTTTATCATTTTGATGAATGGTTCAAATTTTCTACATAAAATGTATTCCTTATATAGCAAAAAATAATATAAATTTATCAAAATAGTTATTGAGGACTTGCATTTTCTGGGTAATGAATGAACTTTGCTCCAAGGACTTAAGATTGGAAGTCAGTTTCTTAGTCATATTTCTACATCACAAAGAAGCTACCTAATTTCAAATGCAATTAAAATTTATCAAATATGTGAATTGATATTTTTAAAAGAATGTATGTTTTAAAATGAGAAGGTGTTCTGTCCATTTAAAATTGAACCCTGTAGGAAAGGAGGCTTTCTAAATAGTCTTAGAATTAGGATGGATATTTCATTTAAAATTTTAATTCTGCTATCTTTAGTTCATATATAATATCAGCCTTTTATTTCTCTTTTAGGGGCTAAAGGGCAAGCAACACTGCAAAAAATAATTGTTCCTGTTTATTTGTTTGGATTCTAGAGTGAATCAAGCTATTGTTTATGGAATGGAATTTGGTGACTTTCTAATTTTTCTAACTATATTTAATCCACTATATCCTCAAATCTTTTGTTTAGAAAAGAAAGTCTGTCCACATCTGATGACAAACAACTGCTTTACCTGTTGCAATGTGGGTTTTTCCTAAAAGAAAACGGTTTTTATGACTTCATTTCTGTGTCCTTAGAGCATTTCTTTGTACTCTCCTGCTTATTGATTTCTCTTGTTACCTGTGCTATTTCCTATGATCAGAAAACTCCAGTGACAGCAACACTGTTTTCACAGTGTTGCTCTAAGGGGTTTTCTAGCTTTATCACTGGTCAGCCTCCTTTCATATTAACGAAGCGGAAATCTTAATAATGAAATAGTAAAAAATTGATGTGATACCTGGTTGTAGTCTATCCACCTCACATTTCAAAATAAAGATTTTATATTTTGACATTGGAAATCACTTTACTGTTGGAAGGAGTATCCCATGGATCTCAATCATATACATTCATAAATATTTACTATGTATTCTATGTGATCATGCCTATATTAATCACTGGGATTTTTTTTTAAAAAGATAATTTTGAAAGGACACAACTGTGTATAGTAGGGTGACAGAAACGTACATTAATAGTTGAATTACAGTGTGATGATTACTTTAAAAAAGTATGTCCTATGCATACTTTATTCATTAATGATGCATTAATAAAGATACTTTATTCATTCATGATGCATTAATGGCTAAGTAAACAGAACAGTCAACTGTGTCATGATAGGATTTACAGGAGAATGATTTTCAAATCTGCCACTTCTTTCCCCTCTTAGTTCAGGACTTCACTCCCTTTAAAACATGGCAGCAGACATCATCTCTTCCTGGAAGTTTCCCTGAGCTTCACAAGTGGTGAACAGGCCCCTCATTAGAGCTCCCATTTTGCTGTCAGTACACCAAAAACTTAGAACACATGCATTCTACTGAAATGATTTGCCTTTACATACCACCGTCTATAGATAATTGTTTATTAAGAGCATGAACTCACCCTTTAGCTGTGAACGCCAGCATAATGCCTAGGATAGTGTAGGCATTCAATAAACATTTTAAAATAAACTGATAAAATGCCTGGAAGGATCTTGAAGAATATATTTGAACTCACTCAGTAGAAAAGAAGAAAAGCTTGGATGAGGTTTTTCCACATGGAGATTATGACAGTGGTGTGATAAAAGATGGTATTTAGCCAGGTGAGTAATTTTTTATGACGGGAACATTGACTGTGGGTTCACTGAAGAAGGAGAATAAAGGCAGGTGGTGAAAGGCCTTGCTACTTTAAAAAGTTTGAATTTCACCCTGTATTTTTACTGGGGAGCCACTGAAAGAATTAAAATGAGAGGTGATCTATTCCTCTAAATATTTCAATTAACAATGAAATAATGTGGATTTTTTTAAAGAGCATTTTTCCATGACCTCCACCAAATTGTTTAGGAATATAGTCTAAGCATTTCTTCTAGACTATTTCAGCTACATTTGGGGTCTTGAAGATCTTGAAGAATAATACTCATAATATTCCATGAATTTTGTAGGGTGACTTTATATAATATAGGACATCACTATATTCATTTATTTCTAATATTATTCCTGATAAGTATGTTTATTTTCCATGAAATAATTTATGGTATTTTAGAAACAAATATTCTATTGGACATCTAAAATTGTCTTAGTCAGTTTTGGTCACATAGTACATTAAATAAATATCTAATGGGAATGGTCTAGGGTTGTGTTAATATACTGATTTAGCAGAATGGTCTAGATGATTGCAAAGATGACTTTCCACATGTACTTTTTTCTCAGAAGCAGTAGTAGCGGTGGTGGTGGTGGTGGTAATAGTAGTAAATATTTCATAAAAATGAGATGTGTATGAATTCAGCCCTTATTTCATAAAATTAAGCATATTATTGCCTAGCTTTCAATAGGAAACATAATAACCTCTAAATGAATGTTTATAATGCTTTTATCCTGAGTGACAAATTGAAACTAATTAGGTAGGATTAGAATAATATTGATGCTTGCATAAGAAATAAAGAAATAACAACTCATGGCTAATTTTCATTGGCATTACTTAGCACATGTGAAAATAAAACAGATTTGGCATGAGAAAATAAATATATGTCAGTGCCCCAGTGTTTTTAGTGTATTTGGAATGCCTTACCATGATGAAAATTTAGAAAAATCAACAATATAGCTTGCACTCAGAAGGAAATGCCCTTCAATTTCTGACACAATTGGCCACCCCACAATGAATTAAATTATATTGGGAATTGGACTAAGAAATAAATAGAGTGAGATATGCTGCAAAAGTAATGATAATTTAAAGATGTAAAAGTAAAGATACATAACCTGAAAAAATGGCTTTGAATGGTTTAGATATAATTCTACATAAAGGAACATACGTTTCTTCTCGCCATGTTATTAGCAAGCTATGTGATTTTAAGATGTAATATATGGAACAAAATAAGCACAAAAATGTATAAGTGGGAATAAAACTATACAGGTATAAAATGTCTATATCTTACTGGAACTCAATTAGTATATATTTCATGTAGACTCCGTAAATTAAGATTAATATGGTAAGCCATTGAGGGGTGCCTGGTGGTTCAGTCATTAAGCGTCTGCCTTTGGCTCAGGTCATGATCCCAGGATCCTGGGATTGAGCCCCGCATCAGGCTCCCTGCTCAGCGGGAAGCCTGCCTCTCCCTCTCCCACTCCCCCTGCTTGTGTTCCTCTCTCGCTGTGTCTCTCTCTGTCAAATAAATAAATAAAATCTTAAAAAAAATATGGTAAGCCATCGAATATGCACTAAGAAAATAACTCAAAAAATAGGTGAAAAAAATCAAGAGAATTAAAATGTTACACTAGAAACAATTCAATTATTACAGAAAAGTAGCAAAGAAATACTAGAGGCAAAGAAGTCATGGGAGAAATATTAAACAAGATATGAGATGTCACACCTACTCCCAGCTATATCAATGATAACATTAAAAGTGAATGGGTTAAATACCCAAACAAAAGGCTGAGATTGTCAGACTGAATAAAAACTAAAATTCTATATGATCTCACAGGGAATACAATTTAGACTCAAAGATACAAATAGCTTGAAAGTAAATGGATGGAGAAAATGGATTATGCATTAAGAAGTTATAAGATTTTAAAACATATGTGCAGCTTACAGCAGAGTCCCAAAATTCATGAATCAAAAAATGACATAATTAAAGGGAGAAATGTGCAATTCAACAATAATTGTTGGAGACTTAAATACTCCCACTTTCAATAATGGGCAGAACAACTAAAAAGATCAACAAGTCAACAGAAGACTTAAGCAATACTATTCAGAAAATATGCCTAAGAGAAGTCTGTTGAACATTCCATCTAACACCAGTGAAATACACATTCTTCTCAAGTGAGTACAGAACATTTTCCAGTATGGACAGTGTACTGGGCCATTAAAAAAAAAGATGCTCAGGGGGCGCCTGGGTGGCTCAGTCATTGGGCGTCTGCTGCCTTCGGCTCAGGTGGTGGTCTCGGGGTCCTGGGATCCAGCCCCTCATTGGGCTCTCTGCTTGGCAGGAAGCCTGCTTCTCCCTCTCCCACTCCCCCCAGCTCTCGCTTTGTCTCTCTCTGTCAAATAAATAAATAAAACCTTAAAAAAAAAAAGATTGAAATCATACAAGTTGTGTTCTCTGATTACAGTGGAGTGAAATTAGAAAGAAAATTGGGAAATTCAGAAATATGTGAAAATTAAAGTAGACACAACTGACCAATGCGTTAGAAAATAAATCCTAAAGGAAATTGGAAAACACATGGAAATAAGTAAAAATAAAGGCACAGCATACCATAATGTATGGAATATAGTAGAAGCAGTGCTTGTAAGGAACTTTGTATCTTTGGTGTTGGTTGCATAAATGATCGTTTGTAATATTCATTGTTTTGTGTAACTTACTGAATATATATTATATATATATATTTTTATTTTAAAAGATTTTATTTATTTATTCATGAGAGACAGAGAGAAACAGAGGGAGAAGCAGGCTCCCAAGGAGCGGGAAGCCCGATGCGGGACTCGATCCCAGGACCCTGGGATCATGACCTGAGCCGAAGGCAGATGCTTAACCATCTGAGCCACCCAGGCACCCAATATATATTATATTTTACAATTAAAAAACTAAAGAAAATCTTCAGAGAATAGAAAAGCTTTCTATAGAAAGAATTGGAGTAATCACTGTAATATTCAGTTATAAGTAATATTAAACTATTACGAAAATGTAAATGTCAAATATTGTTCTAGTTCGACCATGACATAATGTATTGGAATTGAAATGGTTATTAGATATTCAAGTGGGGATATCAAGTAGACTAAGTATATATAAGAGAAAGTTCATGACTGGAGGTATATATTTGTGAGTGTGAGTTATTAATGTGAAGATGTTATTTCAAGTCATGGAAATGAATGAATAAGGTTATCTAGAGAGGTGCCCAAATAGTACTCTAACATATAATGGTGAAAGAGCAAGGAGCTGATGAAAGAAAATGAGTAGCATCAGCCAATGAGGTTAGAATAATCTCTGAGTAAATGGTATGACAGGTGAGAAAGGTATTTTAAAAAGGAGGTGTGATAGCCGGAAGGGAAGAATGAAGGGGGGCGGAAATCGGAGGGGGAGACGTACCATGAGAGACTGGACTCTGAGAAACAAACTGAGGGTTCTAGAATGGAGGGGGGTGGGGGGAAGGGTTAGCCTGGTGATGGGTATTAAAGAGGGCACGTTCTGCATGGAGCACTGAGTGTTACACTCAAACAATGAATCATGGAACACTACATCAAAAACTAATGATGTCACGTATGGTGATTAACATAACAATTTTTTTTTAAAAAAAGGAGGTGTGATATACTAGGTCAGATGCTCATGCAAGTTGAAGTTAGAGGAGAGCAGCACATTGCCAACTAGATTTGTCATGATGGAAGTCATTGGATTATACAGAACCTTGATAGGTGTATGGGAGTGGGAAGCAGAGATATTTCAGTGGATAGTTTTAGTATTCTCAGTGAATTGAGAAGCAAGATTATCAGCTTTAGTTAATGTATTAGTATAGATAGGTGAACAGTGTTACTGGAAGTAACAGGTGAGAGAGGACTTTTCTAGAGGAGGTATGAGAGAAGAAACATCCCTCATTTTAGTGGGCTGCAGAGGTGGCAGCATCCTCTAGAGATATCTACATTTCAAGGTTGAACAAGAAAATGAAGAGAATGATCAGAGCAGAGTTTAAAGATTTAGGGAATGAGCTGATGACAAATATATTCCAGAGGTTGACGATGATTGGCCCAGGATCCTTGAACCTCTGTGGCCTGAGGCAAACCAGAATAGAAGGGATTATTTAATTGATGCTGATAGTGTTTCAGGGGAAAGTGAGTAATCAGTTCTGATTAGTTTTCTTTTCCAGATTTATATCTGATATGATATTTAGTGTTGAGGCTGCTGAGAGGTAGAATAGCTAGAGGAGGGGAGAATGGAATGCTGAAGAGCTAGTTTCTGTAAGCTGAGGACACTTTTGTTGCTAGGTGAGGGGCATTGATTGGCTGTCACTCAAAGAACATCACAGGCTGGCATTCCTTGGTGAATTTGGCAGTTTTATTAGCACCTAGAAAGGAGACCACAGTACCTAGAAAGTGATCATTTTCATTCAGTTCCTAAGGTCGAATGACAACTTTGATTTTTAACATAGAATGATACCTGTAACTCTCACATAGAATGGAACACTCACATCAGCCAGCTCCACATTTGGGGACAAATGTTTGCCTGGTTAGCTGGGGATCAGAACAAAGGCAGGTGAATTACGTGCTCATGGTACCAGAATAAGCATCCATCCCCAGAAAAGGGATAAATGACCATGCAAAAGACTCTGGACTGTCAAACTCTCTGGATAGAAGTCTTTCTTCTCTGTGCACAGTTGACATGGTCTTGCCCATATTGATCTTTTGAATCTCATTTTTGATAATTTTATAGCTGATCACTCCCATTCTGATTGAAACATCTTTAGATGTTTGATATATCCAAACAGGGTACAGTCAACTCTGTAAGCTTTGAAGTCATTCTCTCATTTGACTATAAAACTGAAAATCATTACTTTTAGTCCATTATGTCTTAGCTTTACTATTGATAAGTAAATTTACTGTCATAAGACAGTTTTGTTCTTGTGATTCAATGTATTTAAATGACTCCTCACTGTTGCTCTAGATGCTAACCATGTGGTACATGACTAGATCTTACTTATTTGTGGGTCCACAGCATGTAACATGGACCTGCTGAAGATGTTCAAATGACTCTGAAGTACTTGTTGGGGTACTGGAGGGGTCTCTAATACTATTTCTGTCCTTGATCTTTGGCACGTAATATATAGCACATTGCTCCTTATTGCTCAGTGCAGGATTTCAAAACTCTCCAACTAGCCTAAATGGAAACTTAAAGGAATATTTTCAGAATATTTTGTAGCATATATGTGTATCTACCTATATCTTATTCAGATACTCAAAACCACGACCACATCAAGCTCTAGATTTGTCTACATGTCTATATTTATATAACCGAGATTTATTTTTCATTCTAAGCTTTTCTCATCCTTGAGACTTCCCAAACAATGACTGGATATATTCCTACTAATCAATGAATTTTTTTTTTTTTTCTGTTTTAAAATCAGTGCTTGGGATATTCGGTGGAAAGCCTTTTTTTTTTTTTTTTTTCCTCAAGATTTAACCTTGTAATTGGGTTTAATTTCAATTCTCTATGATGCAAATATTACACAATGGCGTTTTTAATTTGAACATTTGTCCCGGATGGACCCACCTTCTCTGTTAGGTCAGGTTTACCAGATGCAGACTTGGAACAAGGAATGATGTGCAAGTGAGGCATTGAGAAGGTATTTATATTTCAAACAAACTAATAAGGAGTTGGGGAAGCAAGACAAGGGAGGGGTAGAGGCCAAAAGCATGGATGTTACTTCAGGCAAAGTCCCATAGCTGATAGTTCTGGTCTAATTTCTCAAGGAAATGGGAGTGTAACCAATGCCTCAGAGTCACTTCTTCCAGAGACCATGGCTCAGGTCTTTCTTGCTCCTGCCCTTGCTCCCACAGGATAAGGATTATCCGTGGGGATAGAAATTCTAAGTACTCCAGCTCCCTAAGCATGAGCAATGTCGATCCATTCACCCTAAAACAGTCTTCTACAGCCATTTCAGGTTCTGGAAGTTGAAAGCAAAAGGACATAGAAAATGGGGTGGGGGGCGTTCACAAAAAATAGGACATGAGATCTGAGCCAAACTGAGCAGAGTGCCTAGAGTGTCCAGTAAAACTTCCCTTGAACTTCTTGCATCAGAGATCATTCATTTTGTGATTCAATACATATCTATTGACTTTCTGCTATGTGTTTGGCATTACACTGAATGTTGAGGACACAGAGATGGTTAAGAACAAGTTCTGTCAATGAACAATTTGTAATCTAGTGGGGACAGGGGACGAGAAAGAAATGTGCAGAACGACAAACAATGCTATAAACAGGTTATCATGCAAGAGTTCTAGGAGTACAAAGAAAGGATGCTAGTTGACTATGGGAGAGGGTATTAGGGCTTTCTGATTGCTCTGAAGAAGTGCCCCTTGATCTGGAACGTGAAGCACTAACAGGATTATTCTAGTAGTTGCACTTTCTCATTCCTTTATGGCCAAAATTTTTCCAATACTCTGATAATTTCAACTTCTACAATCTGGCTTCCTTAAGCACAGTTGTCCTAAAACCCACCACTCATAGGTTAATTAATAAAGGGCTCAATGACCTTTGCTTAGCTATTTTTTTTTAACGTCAGTTCCTCTGTAGCATTTTGTATTTTTTAAACACTCCAGTCATCACGGAATTCTCCTCTTTAGTTTGCTGACTCTGCCCTGCCTTGGCGTTCTTTGTGACCACCTAACGGGTCTTTTGCCCAGATTGTTTATTCTCCTCTCTTTACTTCTGTGTGTCATTTACTAAGGTTTAACCTCCTGCCCTCTGCTCTGCTTTCTGGTGTCTGTTTGTTTGGTTGTCCCCTCAAGCAGTCTTTGCTGTGTCATAGCTTCAGGAATCTTCATAAGGAGCAGTTTTACATATATACACACACACACACACACACACATATATACATATATTTATTTATTTATTTATTATTTTATTTTTATTTTTTACTTAACTCCATTCTTTCTCTGAAATCTTGGTTTAGTTCTACACACTACACTTTAAAGAAAGACACGGTGAAAGGATTGAAAGCACATCAAATGATGTTTAACCTAGAGAAGAGAGTTCAATGGAACATGAAAAGTGCCTTCAATTATTTGAAGGCCCATTTTGTGAAAGAAGGATTAAATTTATTTTGTGTTTCCCCAGGGAACAGCTAGCACCAAAGCCTAGCATTTTAAGAAGGCACATTTTTTTTTGGATCGGTACAAGAAGGACATTTATAAAAATTGACTTGGCAAAAACATTGAATTGATAGGAAAATAGGGAATTTTCCTGTCATTAAAGGAATGTCAAACACACGTTGAATGACAATTTGTTAGGGATCATGTTTAAAGGGATTGATGTATCAGACGAGGATAGAGCCTTATAGTGTTTAAAGGCGATTGCAACTCAGAGATAATATTGTGCTATGATCCCCTTGGATTTTCCATTGTTCTTTCAAGCCAAGCATACCTCAGACATAATTCATCATGTTCCTTTTTAAGCTGGCTTTCTGGATGACTTCCCATCTTCCAATAGAACTATCTTCCCACAGATCATCACGCACGCTTGAAATTTCAGCACCATCCCTGGCTCATTTTTCTCTTTTGTTTCTCATATCTGACCAGTCTTCCAGTCCAGTCACTTGTCCCTTGGTAAAACTTGGCTTCATTTATGCTTTGCTTTTCCCATGATAACTGTTGCTGTTGAGAATCTTACCCAGAACTCTGTCGTGGGTAAAGTGAATTTTATCTTAGAACATTTTTTTTTGTTTTTGGCTCCTCAGTCTCTCTGTCTCCACAGTCTATTGTGTAGAACATTCCAGATTAAAAACTTCATTTTTATGTAATAATAAAGAGGGATATAAATAACTATATAAATAAAATTAAATTCCTTTTAACTGATTTTAGACCATACTAAAGGATCATCTCATCAATTTCCGTTTAACCAGTGTTCCATCATGTTAACAGCATAAACATCCCATTAACCAGTGTTTGATTATTTCCTAAGGTGAGCTACCCTTTCTGTTAAGAGTTGCAAAAATCCTTCATCTTAAAAACATTAAAATTCTTTTATCTATGCTTTAGTTTTAACCCCTTTTGTACTTTATGTCTTTGCAAAAAAAAAGTTTCTTTTTTAGTCCTATTGGGAAAATAGCTCTTACTTCTGAATACCCTGTATATGTGATTCACTTGGCACTTAACAACATATTACTCTATTTTTGTATAGTTACATACTTAATACATTGCTAAAAAATAAGTAAAAAATTTTTAAAGGTTTTATTTATTTATCTGAGAGAGAGAGAGAGCATAAGCAGGGGGAGCAGCATGCAGAGCGAGAGGGAGAAGCAGGTTCCCTGCTGAGCAGAGAGTCTGAAGTGGGGCTCAATCCCAGGACCCTGGGATCATGACCCAAGCCAAGGGCAGACAATTTAACCAACTGAGCCACCCAGGTGCTCCTAAAAAATGAGTAAACTTTTGAGAGCAAAACTCTGTTTTTTCTGAGATCAAAACTCTTGTGCTAAGCATAGTGCCCAATTTGAATGTATGTATGTGTATATATATTTTTTCTGTGTTACAACTATGGATATGGCATACTGTTCATATGATTTTAATTAATATTAGGTGAATCAGGCACCAACTTCCCTATCTCTGTGTTGTTTTGAACTGTGTGGATATACTGTGAATTAAATCTGGGAATCAAAGAATTGGGGAGGGGGCAGAAGAGGTGAGCAAACTATTGAAGTGTCGTAATTATATACTGTATATTGTCCTGATGGGGTATTTGTATGGAATAAGTATTTTGGTAGTCCAGTATATTTTAATAATGAAGGGCATAGATGATAAACAACCTCAAAAATATGCACTTCTGTATAGGACAACTCAGAGTAGTAGAATGAATGGATCCAATTTACTAATGATAAACATACCACAAACACCATTTAATTGCTATCGATAAGAAATTAAGTTGCTTTTAAAAATCCACATGCTGGCATTGTTCTCCCCAAATTTAACAGGCTTATTTCTAATTTTCATGAAGTTGAACTGCTCAGTCTTATTTATTAAAATATTTTGACTTGCATTAGTGCTTTGTGGTTCGACTTTTATACTAAGAATACACACATAAATTAAATGAAAAAATCATAATATGTGATTCTGTCTCCTCTTTTCCTATTTGGTATCATATAGTTAGTTATCCTTTGGCCCTATGAATAACAACAACAAAATCTTACTGATATGGGAGGAAAATACATTGTTTTAGCTTCTGGTTTGTTTTGTTTTGTTTCATTTTAATAATGGAATGCTCCCTATCATGGTGGATCTTAAGCACATTCTCTAGCGAAGGTCTTTGGGATGATCCTTACATGATTGGCATGGGCAGCACACAGGTTGGTGTCTTCAAAGAAGCTCACCAGCTAGGTCTCACTTGGCTCTTCTTGCAAATCATCGCTAGCTGTGCTCTGGAAGCACAGATCTCTTTTGAAATGCTGGACAATTTCCCCTACCATATGCTTCCATCTGATGTTAAGGGAGACGCTGCAGCCCTGGGCTGAGGTGAACTCTCTTCACTGCCCAGCAGAAGGTCACTGTTGCAAGTGTATCTAGTTGCTTCCTTGTTATGTTATCCTGTTGTCAATGATACATTTCTTCACAATTCTTTACTTACTCCCTCTTCTTTGGGTTGGAGATCAGCTAGCAAGGTACTTAAGCATCCAGGGAGTAAGAACAATACAAGGAGTGAAGGAAAAGCAGGGAGTGTTCTGGTGGTTCATGCAAATAGGCATCCTGCCCACATCGGGCCTCCTGGGTCTCAGTCTGCTTGGAAATGAATCTGACCCCAAAGAATTAAGAGCAGCAAAGTCAACGTTCAGAGTACTTATGTAACTGTTCTTTTTACCCAGTTCTTAAAATTTTAATTAAACAATACTCTTAAAAGATGAGCACATGGGAATGAAAGAATTCAAAAGATACTGATTTCATGTAGACAGGCTCAGTTGCTCATGGCTTCAGATTCTCCACCTTTAAATAGGTTTGATAAGGGGCCATGTTTGTTACATCCTATGTTAAACATAGTATGCATTAAATTGAAGAGGAAATTTAATACCTGCTTCAAGCAGATTGGTAATTTGGTTTTTTTTTATGTTTAGACAGATCATCAGCCTAATCCTCAATTTTTGTAATGGTTATAAATTAGAGAAAATTCTTTTGTTAAAGATAAATTATTGGTCACAAAGATATATAGACAAAGGGTACTTGTTTACTGCAGTTGGATTGCAATATTAAAGCTGACTTAATAGTGTGTTCTTCAGCTCTCTAGAATGTCCTGTGAATAATTCATAGTATCCAATATACCTTTTTTAAATTTGGTATCACCAGGACATTCACTTTATGGACTGAATATGAAAGTGGTTTCTTCATATCTGAAGAATGAATTAACTATGAAGGGAAATGAGCTTTTAAGTTAACTTTCTGATTTATTTTCCCCTTTATCATCCAGAAGGTGAAGAAATGACAAAGGCTTAGTTTTTTTTTTTTTTCCTTTTGGTCATCATATATTTTTTAATCAGAAAAATACAAATATATAGTCTATGTATGATTGATATACTGTGGTATGTAAGGATTCCTTATACTTACTAATTTTTACTTGTCTTTGGTTTTATCCTCCTTTTGTAATTTTACACTCAAGAAAAACATGTCTGTGATCCAGAATATTTTAATTTCTTCATTTTCACTGTGGTTCTTAAATGCCCATGGTGTCCAAAGGGTCCCCCAAGCATGTGTAGTTAAAAAGTTCCTTTTCTTTTCTTCACAGACATTCTTTTCACAGTGTGAAGAAAAGGAGACTTAGGGGTTTTTTTTTCTCCCTATATAAAAATACTCAAAGTTCTTCATTTGATTATATAATTGTGAAGATGATTAACTTCACACTAACAGCAGAACTTTAATCCCAGTACATGAATAGTACACTTTGATGTTATTTATGACTATAAAACACCACCCATTCATTTAAATATCATAGGAAAATCAATCGACTCAAGGGAACATGTGAGTTTCCTTCTTGGCCTGATTATAATAGGTATGATATGAATTTAATGAGTTTAAAACACTAAACATATTTTCTTTATGTAGAGATTTATTCTTTTGTTCTCATGATACAAGTAGGTTTTATAAAAGCTCTTCCTTATGAAATATTTTTACCCATTAATTTTTTTGGGGAAAACTTTATTTTAGCCTCCTTATACATGTATGAAAATCCTAAGAAAATACCTTAGTGACCAAACATAAATAATATTATGGTCAGTCTTCTCTGAAAAATTACTTATTGTTCAACAGTTTAAATTCTAATACTTTCTTTGGGTAAGCTAAATTTATCATTAAAGGCAACTCTCTTGTTTTTAAAGAAAAAAAAAAGATATACTGGACAGTAGTGCTTGGAGGCCCAGTAAATGTTAGAAGAGGCCTACTTGAAAAAAAAAATCTTATGTAAATGAAAAATTTGTTATATACTGTCAATAATTTAAAAAAAGGATATGGAAAAAATCAGAATGCTATTTTTTAATAGTCAAAGTAAGAGGCAATCATGATATCTTATTGGCTCAATCTAGGAAGAGTAAAAAGAATTAGTATAATCATCAAAATAAAACACAAGTATAAATTACATTGAGACATATATCCCAAGGATAAATGGTGCAGAGAATGGAGTGTGCATGTACAAATCAATTGAAATTTGGAACCTGACTCCTGTTTGTTCTGTAAGAATTTATTGTCCTGGTGGAGGCTCAGTTTGGCATGAGAATTAGAGATAATCGTTAGAGGTGTCTGTGTGTCTATGTGTATGTCTGTGATATGAGGCAGTGGTCTTTTCCAATATGCTATAAGGTGTTTCTTCAAATCTAACTGATCTGCAAGATTTCATTTTCTAGGGCAGTTTTGGAGTCACAGCAAAATAGAGTGGGAAAGTACGGAGTTCCCATATATCCCCTGCTCCTGGACAATCTCCTTCACTATCAGTATCTCACCCATTGAAACATGAATGGCCCTGTTCCAATATACATTTAGGAACTTATGAACTTTCATCTGTGAATCCTGAATCAGTAAGTGGTTTGGTTGAAACAAAGAATAAGATATAATCTTCTAGAGCAGTGACACTTCTACTTTGTGTTATTCATTGATAACATCTGTTTGAAAGAGCTTGATTGGTAATATTTAAAGCAAATCAAAAACCAGTTTTCTCTATTGTAAACTGTTTTCCATATGAGTTTTATTTTCAGACAGTGCAAGGTGTTTTGATTTCTTTGGTGTGGTGAAAATACAAAACTCAGTGTAGCTATGTTTTATTTCTGGCTGATGGAGGCCATAGTTAGATGTCTAGTCACCTGGCTGTGGACTGGCTCATCACCTCCCACCACCAGTGGGGGCTTTCTGCATGCTTCCAGACATAAACAAAACATGTAGGGAAACAAAGATGTTCCACAAAATAAAAATATTGATAGTAGAGAAATATAGGCATTAAATCAAATGGATATTAAATCAAGTACCTGAAGTTCTTGGTTTATGAAGAGAGCTCAGTATCTAATGCTGTCATTGTTTTGTAAAAAACAAACAAACAAACAAAAAACAAAAACAAAACTATGTAAGCATTATAATACCTTGTTATTTAAATTTTCATTTTTGTGGGGAGTTATTTTGAGAACTCAAACTTATTGGTGTTTTCAAGAGGGAGAGAGAGTGTTTAAGAAAATGTTCACCCTTAAGCTAATTGAAAATTAAGTCATAAGTTACTGTGAAGTTACTCAAATCAGATTTGTGAATTCTGACATTAATTAAGTCCTTTTATATGTAGCACTGCTCTTGGGACTAAAGGCAAGGTATCTTATTAGTTCATCATGTATTTAACAAATATATTTTTATTATTTAATATGTCAGACCCTGTGCTAGGCACATGGACATAGTATTTCCAGTGGACCAGAAAAACAAATTCTGTTCTAATGGGACTGAAAGGAAACAGCAAATAAATGCATTAACAAAACAACAGGGTAATTTTAGAAAGTGATGAGTGTGCTGAGGAATATATAACAGAGTGAAGTGATTGAGGGGGACAGGGAAGGAGTCAGGGCTTTTTTATGTGGGGGTGAATTGTGGAGTGTAACTACCTGGGATGATCTTGGGATAAGAGAGCTCTAGGCAGACCCAGGAACAGCACAAACCCTCAGTTGAGAGCAAAGCTGCACTCTTGGAGGATCAGCAGAGTGGTCATTGAGCAGAAGACTGTGGTAGGATGCAGACTGAGAAATTGTCAGATTAAGGACTGTAGACCTTATTCCAAATACAATGAGAAGATAGTGCAAGATTTCAATTAGGGGAGAGAAATGATATGAGTTATATTTTTAAATGGCCACCTTGGCTCCTACAGATTTAATAGATTATAAGGGGAGATCTGAAAGCAATAGAAGCAGAAATGCTAATTGGAAGAAAACTGCACCACTCCTAGAGGGATGGTGGTGCCTTGAACCTGGCTTGCAGGTGGAGGGAAGTGTACCTGATGCATTTTGGAAATAAACTTGACAGAACTTGAGAAAGAGTAAAGAGCGAAGAGAAATCAAGTACAGCACCCCAAATTTGCAAACTGAGAGAATACTGGTTCCATTAGGTGAGCTGTAAATGGCTGTTGGAAGAACAGGTTTGGGTTTAGAAATCGCTAGTTCTGTTGTAGACATGATAAATTGCATCTATATGGAGATTATGAGTTGGAAGTTGGAAAAATAAGTCTGAATTTTAGTGCACAGGACTAATATTACAGTTTAAATCAGGATTAAGATATTTTCTGAATATATTTTCATAAATCTTTCTTTTTTAAAGTTTAACATTATTTTCCTAGTTTGGTATCAGAATATTATGGTCTTTGACATAAAATGACTTAAGTCAAAGTCTTCAACAACAAAGAAGTCATTAGAATTTATCCATATGTCATAAATTCATTGTTAATGTGTTGTTAGAGCAAGGCAGACAGGAATACATTCACTGATGAAACACAAGACATTTCTTAAGGAAAATAAATAGTTGAAAGGAAGTAAAAAATATATTAGGGCAAGAAATTCTTTTGATCCTATTTAGATGGATCTTTTTTAAGCTGACACAAGGATTATTAAATAGCACCTCAAGTTTATAAGAGAGATAAAGCGTAGGTCCTACACATTGTCCAGAAAGCTTTTAAATTTGGGTGTTATCGATTCATTGGTACTACCTTGGCCAAACCTGCATTAAGAGAGATGTTTTATTCCAACTGCCTTCAGTTTCTTAGAATCTTGTCATTTTTCAAAACTTTGAAGAACTCAGTTTATAAGGTATGAATTTAGATTCCAAAGCCTGAGAAGAAATAAAATTATATTTACCACAGATTCAATTTCACTGAAATCCGCCCCCTTAAAAAAAACAAATAAAAAATTAAAAAAAAATTATAGCTTCCTTGAATATATATTATTTCCAGTTTAGAAAGCATAATCCTTAAGGGCGGTGACCCAATTCCATCAAAGACTAGCCAGTGTTACGATCAAATGAGTGAGGATGCTCGGATGTTATCTTGATTTTCATTTTTAGGTCATAGAAAATTCCAATCCTCTGGAAATAGTAAGTTTTACCCTTATGACTTGCTTAGGGTACATTTGGCTTTCTTCCCACTCTATGGAAATGTGCTTTTCTAGGCTTCTAAAAGAAGCCAGGTGCAGAAGAGCTAACCAAGGTTTGCCACCCTCATCTTGAGCCTATAGGAAGCGTCATAGATTCGGGTGATTGGAAGTCAATGCTAATCGGAATTCTTTTTGAAGTAGCAGAAATTCGACCTGGAGCAGCCTTGCAGATATAGCTGGATTTAAGTTTAACAGACCCCCCCTGAACTAAATATTGTCTGGAGAGATGGATTCGTGATCAGGCTTACATTTCAAAGGAAGATTCCTATTCCTTGAATTTGTATCATATTTCTGAGTCTGTAGACCTAGAGAACTAATCATTCCTGGTTGACGGGACACAGAAAGCAGTAAGATTTGCTTTGCAGCAACATTCAGTTGATGTTTTCTGAATCAGTGATGCTCAAATCACAATGCCTGTTCAAAAGATTACATGTGCATATTTGAAAGTATAGTTGACCTGGATTTCTACAATCACAAATAGTAGAAATCCTCAACATCTTTACTGGAAACACATAGAGTCATGCACACATGTGTGCATGTGCAGACACTTCAGGAATTGAGGCGTGCCCAGTGGACATCATGCAGTTCCAAATTCGATAGCCCCCAAAGAAGCCGAATTCATTTTGAAGTCCAAAAACTGCCTTCACAACTTTTTTAAAACGGGATTTTGAAAGTTAAAGATCCATCAAGCAGTCGCTCATATTACAGACCCTAATGCCTTTAACGTTTCACTTCTGGAATAGTTTTCTGGCATACAGCATCACTTCCTGCTTCTAGCACAATGTATCATTTCTAAACATGCAAATTCCTTGGCTTCCAACAAGGGAGTCCTAGAGAAAGTGAATCCTGATTAAATTTAAAGGCATACTAGTGTTGTGTAATTACTATGAATTATAAAAAAAATGTAGCTGTTTATGTTCCATTTTTATGAGTAAGAGAGTAAAAATGCATAATCATTCTTAGGATTGTTCAAGTACTGTTGAGGGGATGGGTTTATGTTTCAGAATTACACTAAAAGCCATAAATGGCAAGAGAAGTCACCAGAATGACTTCAGATACAACTTAATTGTGAACATGCTTGTAGATAAAAACAATTTCTACCAATACCAAGACACAGTATTTTTTAGGACCACACATTTATGTTTCCAGCTGTTTACTTCCTAAAGTCCACTACAAAGGAGTTTCTTAATTTTATAGACAGTGCTCATTTTTAGAAAATTAAGTCCAATGCTAGCCTATGAAATTTTAGAATGTTTGTGTAAAGCATCCTATAAATAGCTACTGTGCTTCCTAAGGGTGGTTCCTCAAAGATTAAGGAGGTGATAGGTGTTTCATAGATTCTTTTATAATAGAAGTGTTTCCACTATTCTCAGACCTTAGCTTCCTGATATCTGTCTCATTATGAGCTTGAACGCTCCCGATCTCGTCTGATCTTGGAAGCTAAGCAGGGTCGGGCCTGGTTAGTACTTGGATGGGAGATAAGTTCAAAAAAGTATCATTTTTAATTGGTATTGCATTGATTTCTTAAAATCAATCTGGGGAGATGTAATGTTTTTAATATATTGAATCTCCCTATTCATAAATTATATATAATATAATGTAATATAATATACAGCACTAATCATATATAATAAAATATATATTTATGTAGGCTTCCTTTCATATATTTTAAAGTAATTTTATAGTATTTACATAAAGGTCTTGATAACTTTGGGAGACTCATTCCTGATGCTTTATATTATGTACTAATATTGTTATTGGTATGTATTTTTAATAACATTTTCTAATTGTGGGTGGTATAAAAAGTGTAATTAAATTTTCATATTGATCTTTTATTTAGCAACAAAGCTAAAACTTTCTTTATAATTAAATAATTTATCTTATGGATTATTTTTAATGTAAGTAATCATATCAGCTATGAATAGTGACAGTATTTTCCTTCCTTTCCAAATTGTTCACCTTGTCTGTACTTTATAGGTCTTATTTCAATTGCTAGGATGTCTAGTATAGTACTGAATGAAAATGACGTTAGCTGTCATCCTAGTCTTGTTCCTGATTTTACAATAATATGTTATTTTATACAATTAATATTTTAAAAGAATATAATTATACCAAAGTATTGATAACTGCAGTTTCTTTCATGTTTGATTTCTATATTAGATCAAGAAATGTTCTTTGGTGTAGCCAGCATTAATCTGATTCAAATGGTAAAACAGTCACATTAATTGTGTTTTTGTGAATATTTTTAAATGTACTATTGTTAGGGCTAAAACAAATACTAATATATGCATTAAAACTACATTTCCACATATATTTATTTAGTTCAATATTTAATTTAAATCAAACATATGAAGAGTCTGTGGTATATATGTTGATATCAAACTTTTCCCCTATGTAGAAGCTACACATTTAATTAACGCTTGAAAAATCATTGTTATTCCCTTCCTCAGTATGCATTTTCTTCCCATGCATATGCATGTGTGTTGTGGATAATAGGAGAGAGAAGAAAAGTAATGAGAGAGTGGATTCTGAAGAACATTCACAGAGGCTGGAGTTTGTGGTTTACACTGTTGTTTCCCTTTGAAGGAGAGAATGGCAATAGAGATACAATGTAAACTGGATTCCCTTAACCTCACTTTTTTTTTTTTTTTAAGATTTTATTTATTTATTTATTTATTTGAGAGAGAGAGTGAGTGTACGACAAGGGGATGGGGGAAGGACAGAGGAAGAAGCAGGCTCCCCGCCAGAGCAGGGAGCCCGATTCGGGACTTGATCCCAGGACCCTGAGATCATGACCCAAGCTAAAGGCAGATGCTGAATGACTGAGCCACCCAGGCGCCCCAACCTCACTTCTTCTGACCTTTATCCCCGCATCCTGCTTGCTTTAAAAGTGATTTTTTTTTTTGATCAAGGAATGGAAATTGAATTGGGAAGAAAATGTTTCCATATAAGTAACCACTGTTGGCAGGAGCTCAAAGTGAAACCAGTAAAAGAGCTTTAAAAGGCCACATTCTATCCTGTGCCAAATTTTACTTGGATTGTAGAACATTTTGCAGTCTGAAGGCAGAATGATCATAGAATTGACAATAGCATTTATCCTGCTTTCTCTCTGCTTTATGTAAAGAAAGTTATCTTGTATGTTTAGACATGGGCGTGTGTGTGCACGTGCATGTGTGTGTGCATGTATGTGCACTGTTACTTGTCTCTTTAGCACGCCAGTTCCTGATTCATCAGTTTCCAATCATGCCCAGAAAGGAAAATGATACTGAAATAATACTATTATGAAAATACTTCCTGGCCACATGGCCTACTCATTTTAATGTGAGTTAAAATGATGTTGAAAATGGCTGACTGTGCAAAGTACACAGAACAGCCAAGGATAGGCCAAAAAAAAAAAAAAAAAAAGAAAAAACACACAATTTTGAAATTCAGCTTGTATTAAGTTGTTGGACAAAGAATTACATATGTTCAAACAATTTTTACAGTAAGTGGCTGGTGTTTATATATGGATGCCCCCTTCAAATTCTATCCCATCCATTTAAGAGAAGACAAGATAGGAAAAACAAAAAAGTTGTTCTAATATTCCAAAAAGTATACTCCTTGAGATGTTTGTGTTACATCTACTCTGGAGAAGGACAATGAGCAAAATTTTTTGTTGATCCATTCTATTCCAATAGATTGGGACTAAAAAATACCACAACATTCTTTTGAAATTCAGGTTTATTTTTAGGCTGAGTCTATTGCTTTGTAACTAAGGGTTAAATAAAGCAAATCAAATATCTTCTCCCATTCAGTGGATTGCCTTTTTGTTTTGTGGATGCTTTTCACTGTGCAAAAGTGTTTTATTTTGATGTAGTCCCAATAGTTCATTTTTGTTTCCCTTGCCTCAGGAGACATATCTAGCAAAATGTTGCTATGGTCAATGTCAGAAAAATTACTGCCGTATTTTCTAGGATTTTTATGGATTCAGGTCTTACAGTTAGGTCTTTAATCCACTTTGAGTTTATTTTTGTGTATGTTGTAAGAAAGGTCCAGTTTCATTCTTTTACATGTGGCTACCCACTTTTCCCAATACCATCTATATTAAAGAAACTTTTATTTTATTTTATTTATTTAATTGACAGAGAGATAGAGAGAGAGAGCACAAGTAGGCAGAGTGGCAGGAGAAGGAGAGGGAGAAGCAGGCTCTCCGTTGAGCAGGGAGCCGGACGTGGAACTCGATCCCAGGACCCCAGGATCATGACCTGAGCCGAAGGCAGCCGCTTAACTGATTGAGCCACCCAGGCGCCCCTTAAAGAAACTGTCTTTTCCCCATTGTATATTCTTGCCTTCTTTGTCATAGATTAATTGACCATATAAGCGTGGGTTTATTTCTGGGCTCTTTATTCTGTCCCATGATCAGTGAGTCTGTTTTTGTGCCAGTGCCATACTGTTTTGATTGCTACAGCTTTGTAGTATACATTGAAATTTGGGGTTGTGGTCGCTCCAGCTTTGCTTTTCTTTTTCAAGATTGCTTTGGCTATTCATTGTCTTTGGGACACATCTGATCAGAGGTTAATATCCAAAATATACAAAGAACTTATACAACCCAACAGCAAAAAAAAAAAAAAAAAAAATCTTATTAAAACTATGCAGAGGACCAGAATAGACATTTTCCCAAAGACATATGGATGGCCAAGAGACACATGAAAAGATGCTCAACATCACTCATCATCTGGAAAATTCAAATCAAAACCACAATAAGCTATCACCTTATACCTGTCAGAATGGGCTAAAATAAAAAAGACAGGAAACAACAAGTGTTAGCAAGGATATGGTGAAAAAGGAACCCTCATATACTGTTGATGGGCATGTAAATTGGTACAGCCACTGTGGAAAACAGTATGGAATTTCGTCATGAAAGTAAAAATAGGAATACCACATGATGCCATAATTCCACTGGGTATTTATCCAAAGAAAATGAAAACACTGATCAGAAAGGGTAGATGCATCCTTATATTAACTGCAGCATTATTTACAATAACCAAGATATGGAAGCAACTAAGGTGTCCATTGCTAAACAGGTGGATGAGGAAGATGTGGTACACACCGACACACAGACACACAGACATACACACACTGAAGAATATTATACAGCTGTAAAAGTAATTAGATCATGTCACTTAACGATAACATGAATGGACTTAGAGGGTAGGTTATTATGCTAAGTGAAAGAAGTGAGACTGAGAAAAACAAATACCATATGAATTCACTCATATTTGGAATCTAAAAGAACAAATGAATAAACAAACGAAAAGCAGAATCAGACCTATACATAGAGAACAAACTGATTGTTGCCAGTGGGCAGGGAGGTGGGGGTATGAGCAAAATGGGTGAAGGGAAGTGGGAGATACAGTCTTCCAGTTATGGAATGGATAAGTCATGGGAATAAAAGGCACAGAATAAGGAATATAGTCAATGGTATTATAATCACATTGTATGGTGACAGATGATAGCTACGTTTGTGGTGAGCCTAGCATAATGTATAAACTTGTCAAATCACTACGTTGTACACATGAAACTAGTGTAAAATTGTGTGTCAACTATACTCAAATAAAAAATTAAAAAATAAAGTAAATCAACAGAATTAAATGATTTTTTTTTAGAATTTAATGATTTTAATAATAAATTTTATGTTCTCTGTGTCTGGGACATCCTCTCTTTCTTCTGTGGGTTTTAAAATCCTACGTATTCTCATGAACCAACTTCTGTCCCATTGCCTATAAGAATACCACAATCTCCTAATGATCTTACTTTCTTTAAAATACAATGGCTTAAGTATGTATCTTTTAATATTAATTTCTTTGTGAATATTATTTCCACTTGTGAATATTAATTTCTTTGAGCCTCAGATTCCTCTTTTTTTAAAAAAACTTAATAGACATTTTTAGAGCAATTTTAGGTTTACAGAAGTTGAAAATATAGGGAATTTTCATATACTCCTTCCTCCCTCCCACACATTTCCCTCTATTATTAATATCTTAGAGTGATATATTTGTCACAATTGGTGAGCCAATATCATTCATTATTATTAACTAAAAGTTCATAGTTTACTCTGTGTTTTACAGTTCTATGTTATAGGCATTATGTATTTGATATACACATTATGTTTTGTATCTACTGTTGTAGTATTATATAGAATACTACACTGCCCTAAAAATATTTTCTGCTCCACTGGTTCCTTTCTCCTCCTTCTCCCTGGTAACCACCATTGTATTCTCTGTTTCTATGAGTTTGGCTTTTTTATATTCCACATATAAGTAGGATCATGCAGTATTTGTCTTTCTGTGTCTGGCATATTTCACTTAGCATATTGTACTCCAGCTCCATCCGTGTGTTTGCAAATGGAAGCATTTCCTTTTTTTTTTAAGGTTGAATAATATTCTATTTGTGTGTGTGTGTGTGTGTTTTCCTTTATTAATTCATCCATTGATGATCACTTTGAACACTTAGGTTGTTTCAATGTCTTGGCTACTGTGAATAATGCTGCAATGAATATGTGATGCATACATCTCTTTGAGATAGTGAGTTTATTTCCTTTGAATATATACTCAAAGTAGGATTTCTGGATAATATGGTAGTTATATCTTTAACTTTTTGGAGGAAATTTCATGCTGTTTTTCCTAACAGATGTATCAAATCCCACTGACAGTGTATAAGGGTTCCCGTTTCTTATCTTCAACACTTGCTATCTTTTGATATTTTTATAACAGTCATCCTAAGAGGTGTGAGGTGATATTTCACTATGGTTATAATTACATTTCCCTGATGATTAATGATAATGAGCATCTTTTCATATACTTCTTGACTGTTTATATGCATTCTTTGGAAAAAAAATGTCTGCTCAGGTCCTTTGCTTATTTTTTCAATTGGCTTATTTGTTCTTTTGCTATTAAGTTTTATGAGTTCCTTTTATATTTTGAATAGTAAGCCCTTATTTATGATTTGCAAATATTTTTCCCATTCCTTTGGTTGCCTTTTTATTTTGTTGATTATTACTTTTGCTGTGCAGAAACTTTTTAGTTTGATGTAGTTCCACTTGTTTATTTTTGCTTTTGTTGCCTGTGCTTTAATTGTCATTCTAAAATACCATTGTCAAGAGCAATGTCAAAAAAATTAAAATAAATTTAAAAAAAAGAAGAAAAAAGAGCAATGTCAAGGAGCTTTTCCCTCAATATTTTCTTTTACAGTTTCAGATCTCAGGTTTATGTCTTTAATCAATTTTGAGTTGATTTTTGTATATGATGTAAGATAATGGTTTAATTTCATTCTTTTGCATGTGGATATCCAGTTTTCCCAACACCATTTATTGAAAAGATTATCCTTTCCCTATTATATATTTCTGGCATCTCTGTTCAAGATTAATTGGCCATATATGCATGGTTTTATTTCTGGGCTCTCTACTCCATTCCATTGGTCTATATGATTATTTTTATGCTAATATTGTACTGTTTTGATTATTCTAGATTTGTAATACAATTTGAAATCAGGATGTATGATATATCAAGCTGCATGCTTCTTGCTCAAGATTTCTTTAGCTAATCAGATTATTTCGTGGTTCTGTATGAATTTTAGGATTGTTCTTTCTATATCTGTATAAAATTTGAAGAAGCAGCAACACTTCAAACTCATTTTATGAGGCCAGCATTACCGTTATACCAAAGCTAGATAAAGACAATACAAGAAAAGAAAATTACAGGCCCAATATTCCTGATGAACATAGATTCAAAAATCCTCAACAAAATACTAGCAAACCAAATTCAGCTGCACAAAGTGATCATACATCATGATCAAATGACATTTACCATGGGATATAAGAATGGTTCAACATAGCAAATCAGTCAATGTGAAACACCGCATTAACAGAATAAAGGGTAAAAATCATCTGAGCATCTCAACAGAGGCAGAAAAAGCATCTGACAAAATTCAACATCCTTTTATGACAAAAATCTCAACAAATTGAATACAAAAGGAATATTCCTCAACATGTTAAAGACAGTATGTGACAAGCCCTCAGCTAACATTGAACTTAATAGTAAAAAGTTAAAAGTCTCTTTCTGTATGATCAGAAACAAGACAGAGATGCCCACTTTTATTCAACAGAGTATTGGAAGTCCTAGCCAGAGCAATTAGGCAAGAAAAAGAAATAAAATCTATGCAAATTGGAAAGGAAAAAGTAAAGTTGTCTCTGCAGATGACATAATCTGATAAATAGAAAACCCTAAAGACTACACACACACATACAATAAAAACTAATAAATAAATTTAATAAAGTTGCAGGGTACAAAGTCAAACATACAAAAATTGGTTGTGTATATATACTACAAGGAACTAGCAGAAAAAGAAACCAAGAAAATAATCCAAATTTATAATAGCATCAAAAATAATAAAATACTTAGAAATCAATTTAATCATGGAGGTGAAAGATCTGTATCCTGAAAACTATAAAACATTGATGAAAGAAATTTCAGATACCAATAAATAGAAACATATTTTATGTCCATAGATTGAAAAAATAAATGTAAAAATTTCCATGCTAGCCAAAGTAATCTACAAACTCAATATAGCCCCTATCAAAATTCCAATGATGTTTTGCACGAAGTATGTTTATCTTTAAAACAAAACAAAAAAACAAACTATTTTCCGAGGTGGCTGTACCATTTTTGCATTCTCAACAGTAATGAAAGAGACCTCCTGTTGCTCTACTTCCTTGTCATCATTTGATGTTTCACTGTTTTGGATTTTAGTCATTTTAATAGATATGTAGTGATATAACTTTGTTTTAGTTTGTAATTCCCTAATGACATGTGATGTTGAACATCTTTTCTTTACTTTACTTCCCATCTGCATATCTTCTTTGGTGAAGTATCTGTTCCAATCTCTTGCTTATTTTTAAATTGCATTGTTTACTTATTGTTGAGTTTTAAAAGTTCCTTGTCTATCTTGAATATCAGTTTTTTATCATATATGTGTTTTGCAAAAATTTTCTCCCAATCTTGGCTTGTCCTTTTATTCTCTTAACAGTATCTTTTGCAGAGGAGAACTTTTTGATTTTAATGCTGTTTAACTTACCAATTCCTTTTCATGTATCATGTTTTTCGTGTTGTATCTAATAAGTCATTACCAAACCCAAAGTCAGCTACATTTTCTCCAATATTATCTTTTAGGCATTTTATAGATTTGGGCTTACATTTAGATCTATGGTCCATATCGAGTTAGTTTTTATCAGATATACAGTTTGTGTCAAGGTTTTGTTTTTTTGTTTTTGTTTTTGCATGTAGATGTCCAGTTGTTCCAGCACCATTTGTTAAAAAGATAATTTTTTCTCCATTAAGTAGCCTTTTTTTTTTTTTCCTCAAAGATAAGGTGACATTATGTGTATTTGCTTATTTTGGGGTTCTCTATTCTGTTCCACTGGTCTACTTGCCTATACTTTTACCAATTTCACATTGTCTTGATTACTGTAACTTTGTAGTAAGTGTTGAAGTTGGCTGCTGTTAGTCTTCTGATTTATTTTTGTTCACTGTTGTTATCTATTATAGGCCTGTATAATATCAATTTCTCAATAATAATTTGGTGGGATTTAGTTTGAATATATAGATTAAGTTGGGAAGAACTGATACTTTAACAATATTGAGTCTTTTATCAATGAACATAGTGTATCTCTCCACTTATTCAGATTTTCTTTTATTTCTTTCATCATGTTTTTATAGTGTTTCTCCTATAGATCTTGTACATATTTTGTTAGAATTATACCTAAACATTTTTTTGTTTTTGTTGCTCATATAAATGGCATTCTGTTTTCAAGTTTTTAATCCCAATTGTTCATTGCTAATATATAGGAAGGAAATTGACTTTTATTAACCTTATGTACTACAACTTTGCTATAATTGCTTATTAGTGCCAAGAGGTTTTGTTTTGTTTTGTTCCTTGATTCTTTGTGAGAGTTCCTAATATTTTTATTGCCATTTACACTTTGATGAGTAAAATCAGGACTGGGAGGAATTTGATAGAATGAATAGATATTTGTTATTTTGTCAAGCAATATTTACAGAGCATCTACTATGTGCCAGATACTATATTTGATTTTGAGGATACAGACATGAACAGGATAAATAAGCATGTACATTTCAGATTCATATACAAGAAATTTAAAAATTAGACTGCAAAGAAGTTTCTGAATTAGGTGTAAGGACCTATGGATGCAAATCGCATCTTAGCCCATTCAGGCTACTATAATAAAATACCAGAGACTGGTTATCTTATTTCTTATGGTTCTGGAGGCTGGAGTCCAAGATCAAAGAGATAGCAGATTCTATGTCTAGTGAAGGCTTGAATTCTGGTTCACTGGTAGTGGTTTCTTGCTGTGTCCTCACATGGTGTAAGGGGCAGGGACATCTGTGGGGTCTTTTCTATAAGAACATTAATCCTATTCATGAGGTGAGGGCTCCACCTTCATGACCTAAATACCTCCCAAAGGCTCCACCTCCTAATACTATTATCTTTAGGGGTTAGGATTTCAACATATGAATTTGGGGCGGGGGACACAAACATTCAGACTGTAGCAAAGAGGAGGGTGAGTAAGCCACAGAGGCATGTTGGTGTAGTGATACCTGAACTGAGACATGAAAGAGTAACTATAGTTAGCCCAGCTCGTGTGGGGGAAGTATGTTGAGAATAGATTAAAGACTTTTCAAATAGTAGAAAGAATAAGACAAAACACAGTTATGAAAGAGAATGTAAGCTTCAGTAACTGGGCTTACTTCAGTAGCTCTGGAATTCAGAATTTGAAATGGAAAATAGAGAAGCAGCAAGCAAACTTATGTGAATATAGATGTTAGAAATAGAAATAGGTAATCATGTTATATATAAGACAATAGGGAAAGTTGGGAACAGTGGGGAAATAGATAAAATATTTTGCCTGGTCTAAATGAATTATCACTTTCTTATATTACTGTATTATATAAAAAAACAAAACAAACCCACAATGTGCTCCATTAGCCACCAGCTTATGCTTATTGAATATAATTACAAAGGCCTCTCAAGTCATGTTAGAAGTTGGAACTAGAGACATAAGGAAGAAGGTTTCTTATTTCCCCTCTCTTCTTTTCTTCAAGTATAAGCTTTTTGCCTATTATGGATATTATAGCAACAGCTGTATTCTGTAATTTCCCCAATTGTATAGGTGGCCCTGATTTCCATTCATTTCTTGTGAATTTAGTTATTTTGTACATTTGCAACACTGACAATAAGTTAACCTCAGATCCATTTAATTATGTCTCAGTCTCACCTGCACTCACTGATGACATTAACTTAAAACCATCACTTCTGACTTTTGTTTCAAGCCTTTTGAGAGAAATAACTGAATCAAAAGGGAAATTGTTTTACTAGAGTCAAGTAAGTAATGTAAAAGATTCTGATTCTCACACATTCTCAGACACTTATCAGAATATGCAGTGACATGTGAGAATAGATATAAAATACTTAGTCCTACACTAATGCAAGGCAAATGTGCAATATATGTTTGAAAACATTATCATTATTAGTTTTAAGTAGACCTATTCTTCCTTGAAAATTAGAATTCTTAATCATTCCATTTGTAGGGCTTTAAAGTTAGAGACAGTGCATTGGAACACAGATCAACTTCCAACCGTCTTTACAAAAACATCACCAGACCTGCCTTTTGATCTGCTGGAAAGGGTTTTCTGATATACTGAGTAACACCTTCTGCATCGTGATGACCCACAGAACATCGTCAATATATTCATTTTCTTTTTCTTCTTTTTAATACAGAGGCTATTTTCTAAAATTGATTTTAAATTTTAGATTGACCAGTAAATGTAATTTTCGTTAGTATCTTACTTTAGCATAGAGACTAGTCCTACAATCTCCCCAACTTAAAGTTTTTTACATTTGTATAGGTACTGAACATGACACGTTGTTGCTCTTTTTGCTCGTAATTTTAGCTTGAAATCTCATGGAACTCATAATTTCAATTGGTAGCTTCTAAGAGATATTTGTATTTTCAATTAGTTTTAACTGACGATAGACTATAACAAATTAATGACATCACCAGAACTATCTACAAATATCAAAGAATATTATTTCTTTTTTTAAAAGATATTATTTCAGTATAAGGGGAATCACAGTTATGCTGCCTTGCATAAATGTAAGATAACAGTCAATGTGTGTGTGTGTGTGTGGGGAGGTGTGGGTGTGAGGATATCCTTATAACTCTAATGCCATGTGTCTGTGAATAAAATCACTGTACCCAGATATTCATGTCAAAGACAGTGCTTTCTTTCTGTAGCTGAGATTTGGTTTGTTTTCCTATTTTACTTACCTATATTAGGATTTTTTTTTTTTTGGAGGAAGGAATTGGTATAAAAATTTACACATATTCTGTTATGTGATTGTATCTTGTTCTAAATGTGCAGTTCTTACACTCTCTCTAACCCTTATGTTTGAAATGCATTGTTGAAAACAGCATTTATTTCTCTTCTTGCCTAATAGGCTTGGGGATTAAAAGCATGCAATTCCAAGTAAAGGATAAGGAGAGAAATGAAGTATTTTGGAGCTGAAGGCTATCATTAACTGAGACACTGCTGAGATTGCAGCAGTTCAACACCATCATGTCAACCAAAAAAAAAAAAAAAAAGTCCAGGTATTGTGAAAGGAATCAGTCTTTAGAGGGAAGATGAGCAATGTCAGAAAAAATCCTGAAAAATGATATAACTATTCTGGTTGATAGTACAAATCATGAATAAATCATGTACTGCAAGGGAAGCATGAAAATAGGCTGGTATCTAGGACATTGGATGCTGAATTCATAGGAAAGATAATATACATGTATTGTCCCTTGCATTGCCCACAGTAGTAAAAGGAACTGATGTATTGAAATTGTTGACTTCTGCTGTACTCTAATAGGAATATCTTGTTTTCTGAAGGCTAGGTTAGTTTATTTGTTCATGTTTTAGAAATTTATTCAGCATAGCTTTAATCAGTGTCTTCCTTTTTATCCCAAAATGATTGTCTAACAACCTCAGGACATCTTCAGATGTCCACAGATCTCTGTGTGACTTACTCAAACCAAGACTTGCTCTCAGTTAATTATTGAATTTTTTAATACCGACATTCTCTACTTTCTAAATTATTGCATAACCAATTCTAAGGGACAGACTTAATTTCATATGATCCTGAAAGTATCAATTTAAACTTCGTAAGTTTGGAGAAAGAGTGTAGAAAATTCTTCTTAGGATTGTGATTTGCGTTAATCTAAGGCTGGGTACTTTTCCTATCCAGTAAAGAGTAAGGCATAGGCAAGAGTCAAATAGGAAAGTGAGATGAAGATGCTGGCCTACTTTCTATATGCTACAATCAGTGAACACAGTTAGAATTCCTTAATTTTATTTGGAATTAGGTTAATTCCTATTATTGCATATATTTTGATACTTGTATATATACAAATCTATGTAAACAAGTCCAAATTACGAAATTCTCACACCATCTGTATAAGCATATCTCTGTTGATGTTACTTTTTTGTCTCTACTCTTTTAACTTGAAGCTCTTCTATGCTTTCCCTTGACCCTCTTTTTAAAGCACCTTTATAAAGCCACTAATTGTCAATAGACTGTATGTTCATGTCAAATAAAATGAAGGCAAGGGCTGTAATCATTCCTATGTAATGTAATAGAGATGTGAAGATGTAGGGCTTTGTTTTTTGTTTTGTTTTGTTTTGTTTGAGGATGTAGGTTTTTGACATAATAGATGAAAATTGAATAAATGTGAAGCCTTGGTTTGAAGCCATACCTTCTTTCATTATTTCATATTCTGACTTGGGAAACTCCCAAAATTAAGCTTCTATGTCTTATTCTTAAACACTCTATTCAGTGTTCTTAATTCAAAGACAAAGAAAATGAAGCCCATGTGTCTGCTGGATTTGTAGATTCTTTAGATACTAACTTGGGGTTAGGTCAGTGATCATTTTGTAGGAGAGCACGACAACATCAATTTACAATTTGGGGTTGGACCTTCAGTTAATAAATGATCTAAACCAGGGGCGCCTGGGTGGCTCAGTTGGTTAGGCGACTGCCTTCGGCTCAGGTCATGATCCTGGAGTCCCGGGATCAAGTCCCGCATCGGGCTCCCTGCTCGGCAGGGGCTCTGCTTCTCCCTCTGCCCTCTTCCCTCTCGTGCTGTCTCTCATTCGCTCTCTCTCAAATAAATAAATAAAATCTTAAAAAAAAAAAAAAAAAAAAAATAAATGATCTAAACCAGAAAATCATTAGTAATGTAATGTTATTCTGGAGAAAAACTTCCCTGTGTACACTTGGTGTTACTTTTGAGTTTAAAAAGCAGAATTAGAATTCATCTTTTTTATATCATATATATTAGATTTTAATTCCAGTAGAGTTAACATACAGTGTTATATTAGATTCAGGTGTACAATATAGTGATTCAACAATTCTATACATGACTCAGTGCTCATCAAGAAAAGTGTACTCTTCATCCCCTTCACCTATTTCACTCATCCCCACCCCATCTCCCCTCTGGTAACCATCAGTTTGTTCTCTATAGTTAAGAGTCTATTTTTGGTTTGTCTCTTTTTTTTCCTTTGTTCATTTGTTTTGTTTCTTAAATTCCACGTATGAATGAAATCACATGGTATTTGTCTTTCTCTGACTTATTTCACTTAGTATTATCCTCTCTAGATCCATCCATGTTATTGAAAATGGCAAGATTTAATTTTTTATGGCTGAGTAATATTCCTGTGTGTGTGTGTGTGTGTGTGTGTATTAAATCTTCTTTATTCATTCATCTATCAATGGACACTGGCTGTTTCCATAATTTGGCTATTGTAAATAATGCTGCAATAAACATAGGGGTGCATATATCCTTTATAATTAGTGTTTTCATATTCTTTGGGTAAATACCCAGCAGTGCAATTACTGATCATATGGCAATTCTATTTATAATTTTTTGAAAAACTGTTTTCCACAGTGTACCAGTTTGTATTTCCACTAGCAGTGCACAAGGGTTCCTTTTTCTCTACATTTTCACCAACACTGTGTTTTTGATTTTAGCCATTCTAAAAGGTGTAAGTTGATATCTCATTGTAGTTTTGATTTACATTGCCCTGATGATGGGCAATGTTGGATATCTTTTCATGTCTTTTGGCCACCTGTATGTCTTCTTTGGAGAAATGTCTGTTCATGTCTTCTGCCCATTTTTAATTGGATTATTTTTTTTTTTTTGGCGTTGACTTATATATTTTCTTTATATATTTTGGATACTAAGCCTTTATCAGATATGTCATTTGCAAATATCTTCTCCCATTCAGTAGGTTGTCATTTAGTTTTGTTAATTGTTTCCTTTGCTGGCAGAAGCTTTTTTATTTTGTTGTAGTCCCAAGAGTTTGTTTTTGCTTTCATTTTATCTTTATATGGCCTTCCTTCATGAAGGGATAATAATATAGAATAGAATGAAGTGTCAAACACAGTTTCCATTGTCTATGTATAGAGAACATTTTTAGCAAGCTAGCACTAAACTTAATCATGGCAGACTGGAAGTTTGCCCCCTAACACATCAGGAACAAGACAAGGATGTCCATTATCTCCACTTTTATTTAACGTACTGGAGGTTTTGCCAAGACAATTACACAGGTTAAAAGAGATAAGATTATAGAACAGAATATCAATATAAAATCAGTAATATTTTTATACATTTAAATCAAACAATCCCCAAATAAAAACAACAAATAACAAATTTTGTTTCCAATGTGGTACAGCTGGAACTCCCATAAATTGCTGGTGGGGATGAATAATGGCGTGGCCACTTTTCAAACAGTGACAGTTCTTCAGAAGGTGAAACATAGAGTAACCATGTGATTCAGTGATTCTACTCTTAGATATATATATACCCAAGACAGTTGAAACATTTGTCCAGACAGGCTGCACTCATTCATTTGTGAATGTTTACAGCAGCATTATTTTTAATTACCCAAAGCAAAACAAAACTGGAAACTCTTCAAAGAGGAGCATATGCATACAATGGAATTCTACTCAGTTGTAAAAAGGAATACAGTTATGACATGTTAGAACATGGATGAGCCTTGGAAATTTGTATTTTACTTGAAAGAAGCCACAAAGGCTACATATTGTTTGATTCCATTTATTTTATATAATTCGATTAGGCAAATCCATAGAGACAGAAAATTAGTAGTTGTTGCCAGGGTTTGGGGGAAGGAGAATATAAAATGACAGCTAATGTGTATTGGATACCTTTTTGAGTGAAGAATCTGTTCTGAAATTAGATGATCGTTGAATGCACAATTCTGTGAATATTCTAAAAATCACTGAATTGTACACTTTAAAAATGTCAATTGTATAGTATTGAAATTACAGTCCAATAAGGCTATGAAAATGTTAAGAATGAAATTATATCATTATACAGCTCAAGACATGTAATGGGAAGTACACATTATCACCTATGAAGTACTCTTGACAAATTTGTTTAATCTGAATTTAATCTAACTCTTAGGATTAATTTACCATAGTTTACAGAAAATGTAGAGAACAGAGGAGTAAGTTAAAATACCTCACAAGGAAACAAACAGAAAAATCCAGAATACAGAACATTCTAATAGGCAACTGGTCTGATTTGTTCTTATATTCATTGCTAGGGGGGTGAAACCTGATGCGAGTATTGTAAAGTTCTAGGTTAAAGAACTAGAGACACAATAACCAGATTGCCATGCTTGAACTTTTATTGTTACCTGGTTCAAAAAATAGCCTAAAATATATATTTTGGAAACAAGTAGGAAAATGTGAGTATGAACTGGAAAACATATTGTATTAAAGAATTATTATTATTTTGGGTACTACAATGCTTTGTGGTTCAGTAGGGGGATGACTTTTTTCCTAGGTAGTGCATGCTGAAGTATTTGGGTATGAAGTAATGTGTTATCAGAATTACTTTCCAGTGGTTTAGCAAGATGATTGGATACATGGATAGATGGGTGGGTGGATGGATGTAGACAGCAATATAGAAACATACATATAATTGTTGAATCTAGTAGTGGGTATTTGGATTATGGCATAATTCTTTCTAATTTTCAGCATGTTTGAAAACTCTCAAATTTGTAAAGCAAATATAAAGGAAAAAGAAAGATGCTTTAAATTGGCCTTCTTAGTACCAAAGCCCAAGACAGAGATTTTTGAGCAAGTGATATATTAAGGAAGTGACCTCATGCAAAATCTATGGGAGAGCGAAGAAAGCAAGATAGGAATATATATTAACACACACACACACACAAAACAAACAAACAAACAAACAAACAAACAAACAAACAAACAAAAACTAAGAAAGGATTTTATTTCAGGTGAATTCTATCCTCGACCTGATACTGCCAAGCACTCTGAAGCATAAATTGTAACAGTCATCCCCACCTTGAAGCAGGGGAACAGTGAGTGCATTTTACCGTCTCACTGGTGATTGGCTGTGGGCTTCCAGGTTTGGGGAGGAGCATAATTCTCCAGGCTAATGGGTTCTCTTTGCCCAATGGTACTTCTCAAGGGAAATTTACAGGTGGAAGCTGTTATGAACGGCACCTGCAACAGTTTTTGAATGTATTATGCTTCCAGCCAAGTTGTGTATTCCACAGTAAACAATCAAAAAATGGACAAAATATATAAAACTAGGTATTTCATTCATTGAACAACAGGCAGTGGAGAACTGTAATTCCTGAGAGAAGGAAAACCAAGGAAGTGATCACTGCATATGCATGGCCTATTGTATGGAGGCAGTTTCTAGACAGAAGCACAGAGATGGGGGACTCAGAGCTCAAGGGTCTGAATATAGAGACCAAGAATGGAGTTTTAACACTATTAGACATTGTTAATATAGACTGAACATGCATATACTGAGAATCTCTTATATGGAGTCTGCTATGTGCTGCAAAAACACAAGAGATTTTAAAAAAAAACACCCTCTTTAACCTACATTTTTAAAAAATTACTAGAATATTTGTATTCCCCTTCTCATTAACAGAAGAGAGCTTTAACATCTGCCCACATCCAGATTTCAGTCATTGTTTATATAAACTGCTTTACATTGAGGTCAGTTTAATTAGATTACTGGTTTTATGTTTGTTTTCCTTCCAGAATATATTTTGATGTCCAATCACAGAACTCCCTTCCCATTCTCCCCTGCTCCATCTGAGAATCTTTTGATTAGAGGTTGTCAAAGCAACTCCCCCAGAGCTAGGAGGTAGAAGATGGAAGGGTACAGAAAATAAAGGTTTTCTTCCTTTTAATGAAGTTGAATAGGACTTATTTATTGCCTTTTTAGATGTAGTAATATCAAAGGTGCAGTATCAACACAAAAGACTTAAAGGAGTTTACAGTTGGTGTATACAGTGCACAAGTATATGGGAGGATGAGCGATAATAAACTGGCTAGTACAAGAGCATGTACAGTAATGTGCCAACTTGAACAATACCAAAATTATTACATATGGCAAAAATTACATATGGATTAATGTGAGGGGAGCTTGAGAAGACATCCCCATCGAAGACATAGAGCTAGTTCTTTGCAACTACAAAGAAAGCTAAAAATATGGAAAATATGAAAATACCGAATGCGTGTGTGTGTGTGTGTGTAAAGGCACAATTGACTCTGTGAAAGTAGTTGATGAGAAACTGGGAAACAATGCCTCAAAGTATAAAATATTTTCCATCTTCTGAGAAATATTTAATGATTTTACAGCAACATGAATTTAAAAGAAAACCTCTACCAATATGAACATAGAAAGATTTGATTTCATAGCTCCTGACTCATCATTGTATTATTTAGAAAACTCTGCCTTTTGGTAATCAAACTGAAAAATGTATAGATTGATACTAATAGACTTAAAGAGTAATGATTTTAAAGTGGCTCTTTGCTTTTCCTATAAGAAAGCATGGACCGAGAAAGACAAATACAGTATGATTTCACTCATATGTGGAGTCTAAAAAACAAAACAAACGAATACACAGATGAAAAGCAGAATCATTCCTATAAACACAGAGAACAAACTGATGGTTGCCAGAGGGCATTGGGGCTGGGGATGGGCAAAATGGGTGAAGGAGAGTGAGAGGTACAGGCTTCCAGTTATGGAGTAAATACAGGGATGAAAGGTACAGCATAGGGAATATAGTTAATGATATTGTAATAGTATTATATGGTGACAAATGGTAGTTAAACTTGTGGTGAGCAATAGCATAACATATAGAGATGTTGAATCACCGTGTTGTACACCTGCACTCATGTGCACTAGTGTGTCAACTGTATTCAAATAAATAAAAACTTAAAAAGGAGACGATAGATGATAATGAGTTAATAACATAAATTCTTGCTAAAATTTCCTGATGAAGCACTGCTTTTTACACTTTGAGTAATCATTACTTTTAGTAACCATTCTGCTTGAGAAATTGTAATTTTTCAAAGGGAATCCCCCCTCTTCAAATGATATCACATTATATCCAAGTTAAGATTGGTGTTAAATGTTTGCTGCAACGCTCAAAACTCACATATTAATAAAACAGTATTAATTTCCTATTTCAGCGCATCATATAGCATGCATGGATTGCATTATTCAGAAGCTGCACACAGAAGTATGTGACTGAGTAGAATACGACATTTTTCAGTATGGAATTATTAGATCATCTAGTAATAGTGGTTTTCAAAAACAGGGTCTCTGAGGTTAAATGACTTGCATAAAACCAGTCATTAATAGTCAAGTTAGAGTTCAGATTTAGACCTTGGGACTGAAGATCTGATCTGCTTCAACTCTGCCCCCCCTACTTCCCCAAGTAGTTTGGTTGTGGCTGTCCCTAGAATTTATACAACTCTCATTAGATATTTCCCTCTCTCACTCATGAGAAATTAATTTGAGCTACTGGATGGCAGGGACAAATCTCTTGCCTTCCAATAAAAAGAAGGGGAAGTTGATATTACATTTCTGGGCCTGAAAGAAATGTAGTAATATATAATAATTATCAAGTTGAAAACAAACAAGGTTCTATTTAAATGATTGAATTTCCTAAGCTAGAAAGCTAAAAAATAATTGTTGTCAAGACCCAAATCCTACAACTTCCCTAAAACTCCTGAATATTTAGATATATATTTACTGCTCAAGGGGAAACAATGTTCTTTTTCTTCATTGATAATGTACAAACTATTCAAGCCATTATCTGAAAAGGTTAGTTTTAAAGACACTATACATCAGGGCGCCTGGGTGGCTCAGTCGTTAAGCGTCTGCCTTCAGCTCAGGTCATGATCCCAGGGTCCTGGGATCGAGCCCTGCATCAGGCTCCCTGCTCTGTGGGTGGTCTGCTTCTCCCTCTCCCACTCCCCCTGCTTGTGTTCCCTCTCTCGCTGTCTCTCTCTCTATCAAATAAATAAATAAAATCTTAAAAAAAAAAGACACTATACATCTTAAGTGGTACACTTCACATGCTTGAAGTGTTAAGAACAAGCATGGAGGAGGCAAGTCTTCCATGTTAAAGGCCTACCATGCACACCTGTGAGAGTATATGACTGATTAGATTTAAACATTAAAGGGAATCCCTAGCCCTGAGCTGGAATTGTCGACACAGGCTCAGCCCCAAATTCCAAATGACTTGAGCACTAGAAGAGGAACCTAGGATTCAGATAATTCCTGTTGTGATTTTTCAAGATGTGCTAGGGTGTTTCCTATCCTTCATTCTGTCTTATAAGTAAATATATTTTTTTGTTCAGTGTAGCCTATTGTACCTTATCAATGTGATTGTAAACCTGAATCCAGACCATGCTACCAATAAAGCAGAGTTAGTATTTCAAGAGGACTAATTTTTTCCTGTGTATGAAAATAATCACCTGATACCTTCTTACCTTATTGAAAATTCTGTTCATACTATGACTCCATGTTGTATTCTCCTCACTTGCCCTTTCCTCAAAACATTCATGTAAAATCATATACACACATGCCCATGCTCTGGAACACGTCTAGATCTTGGAGTCAACTAAAAAAGAATGTATCTGGAATCTTATTCAATGTGTTTTGTCATCAGTGCCTCTGGAAAGAGTAGTAGCTTTCAAACTTCAAGGGTCCTCACACTCAGCAGAAGGGTATTTTCAGCTACGTGGCCACATCTTACCTTATGCAGTGGATTATTACTCAGTGGCTTATGCGTGAGGACAGTGAAGTGCTTTTCTAACAAGCTCTTTCTGTGATTCTGATGAAAAATCTCAAAAATGCCTGATGTTTCCCACAATTGGGAATCACTGCAGAGAAGATGAGGGATCACTGCTTATAACTGTTTGAAAAAACATATACTATACACACACAGCTCTACATACATCTAATCCTCCAAACCACCTGGTGGTAGGCATTACTAATCATCATTTTATGGATGAGAAACCTGGGGCTCAGGGTACCTAAGTAACTGTGGTTGCACAGCTAGTTAGTGCTGGAACTAAGTTAAAAAACCAGATCTGCATGGCTCCACACCCATTCTTCAACATTATGATATGCTCTTCCTAGAGAGAGAAACAGATAGTCTCAGTCTCATTATTGACAGAGAAATTCAAAAAAGCAGTACCAGACATAGAACCATATTATTGTTTAGGGACCCAAATGATATCTTAAAATAGGATCACTTCAGCTGAGATAACTGCAATGAGTTATCACCTCATTTTCACACAAGAAAAGTACATAAATAATTAAAATAAGATGCACAAGTGGAAAAATATTTTTCCATCAATGCCTTATAAAATTAAGACATGTGTAAACAATTTCAATGCCACACTGTACATAACAGAAATAAGTATTTGGGGGGTGCAGGGAAGAGGAAAAAACCTAAAAAACTACCTGTGGCTGTCAAGGAATGTTTGCCAAAGGAAATACCATTTCAGATGGGTACCCAAGGAAAGGTAGGAATTTGCTCGTTTTAGGAAGGGGGGGGGGAGTCATTCCCTTGCTTATGCAAGAAAGGTAACATGCTCTATTGATACAATTAAGTATAAAAATTGTGCATAATTTGAGGACACATTCACCTTTACAAATCATTTAAATAGCCCTACATTTCTAGGGGCTTCTGTAATTTTTGAACCATGAAATCAAAGTGATTAACAGTTTGCAAGAATTGATTTACATCTCCAAAGTGAGGAAGAGGTTATTTTTCATTTATCAGCTTCCTTCATCAAAATGGACCCTGGCCTTTCAGAGACTACTTCATAGTTTTGTCCTCTCTCCTGCTGATCTATGTTGCCTGATACTGAATTTAAGGAGACTCAAGACAGATTCATTAAATTAGCTGAAGCCCTTTACAAAGCCACATTGGGGGCAATTTATTTTTTCCTGTTTAGCTGGTTGAGAAAAGAAATCCAGGCACAACTCTATAAAATACTGTTTTAATTAGATCCAAAGAGGAATGTAGCCTTGGTTTCTTACTCACGTTCCTTAATTATGAAAATTAATTTTAAAAGCCATAGTAACTTTGTTTTATGAAACTGAAAATGATTGTAAAATGATTTTGCATTGTCCATAAGAAAAAATATCACAAGTTAAATTTTGTTTCTTTTATTACTTTTGGTCAGCAGCAGTCTCAAAGCAAAACCAACTCATTTTCAGGAACTCCTCCAATTTAAAAAAAGTCAAGTAAATTCACATCTCAAAGTGTTACTTTTCAAAGCAAGAAAGGGGAGCCACCTGATGGCTACATAACCAAATGAATTTCTGAAGAAATACAGGAGCATATTTTTGGCAAATACTATAGTTTGGTCTATCTTTTTTCTAGTATATATTTGTTTTTAATTAAGTATTAGTAACACAAATCAATAATAGACAGATGCAGTGCTAAATTTATAAACATCTCTCACATCTCTTCACATGTCTAAGTAAATTATCATTGAAATTGTCTTTTCTTAGTGAGATAGGTGAATGACTTCTTTGGCAACTTGTACTTTCTTGTTCCAGTGAATAACAGAGAAATGTAGATCCATATGCCTGATAAGTTGCAAAAGTAACTAGTTTTATGGTTTCTATATGTAAAATTGACTTAACAGTATAATCATGAATTTGGAACATCTTCAGCATATCAGTGCCCTGTGATGGAATAAAAAATATTGGCTTTAATACATCTGTATGCACTATAGCCACCCTAATTGGACAAAGTCAGTAACTCTTGCCATTGATTGAAACATCAAGGATGATGTCCAATCAGCATATTATAAAATCTGTACTACATAATGATCACCACTAGTATAGCTACATCCATCACCATATAATTGAACCCATTCACCATTTTTTGCCACACCCAACACCTTTCGCCTCTGATAACCATCAATCTGTTCTCTGTATCTTCGACTTTTGTTTTGTTTTATCTTGTTTTCTAAATTCCACATATAGGTGAAAGCATAGTATTTATCTTTCTCTGACTTATTTTATTTAGCGTAATATTCTCTAGGTCCATCCACATTTTCTCAAATCACAAGATCCCATTCTTTTTCATGGCTGAGTGCTGTTCCATTGTGTATGTATGCCACATCTTTATCCATTCATCCATCAGTGGATACTCAGGTTTTTTCCATATCTTGGCTATTGTAGAAAATGCTGCAATTAACAAATAGTGCATATATCTTTTCAAATTAGTGTTTTCATTTTCTACAGATAAGTTCCCAGAAGTAGTAGCTGGATCATATGGTAGTTCTATTTTTAATTTTTTGAGGAACCTCCATACTGTTTTCCATAGTGGTTGCAGCAATTTATATTCCCACCAACAGTACACAGGGGTTCCCTTTTCTCCACAATCTCTCCAACACTTGCTGTTTCTTGTCTTTGGATAATAGCCATCCTAGGAGGTGTGAGGTGATAGCTCACTGTGGTTTTGATTTGCATTTCTCTGATGATTAGTGACGATGAATATCTTTTCATGTGTCTGTTAGCTACCTCTATGTCTTCTTTGGAAAAATTTCTGTTCAGGTCCTCTGCCTATTTTTTAATCAGATTGTTCATTTTTTTGTTATTGAATTGTATGAATTCTTCATATATTTAGGATATTAGCCCTTCCCTGGATATATGATTTGCAAATATCTTCTCCCATTTGGTAGGTTGCCTTTTTATTTTGTTGATGGTTTCCTTTGCTGTGCAGAAGCTTTTTAAAAAATCTATCATCTATCATCTATCTATCTATCTATCTATCTATCTATCTATCTATCTATCATGAATCATCTATCTCTATATCTATATTTTTTAAGTTTCTGCTTAAATTCCAGTTAGTTAACATACAGTGTGATAGTTTCAGGTGTTCGGTAGAGTGATTCAATACTTCTGTACATCACCTGTTGCTGTGCAGAAGCTTTTTAGTTTGATGTATTCCCATTTGTTTATTTCTGCTTTTGTTGCCATTGCCTTTGGAGTCAGATTGAAAATACTGGATTGCCAAGTGTGATGTCAAGGAGCTTATCATCCATGTTTTCTTCTAGGAGTTTTATAGTTGGTAGTCTTACATTCAAGTCTTAAATCCATTTGAATTAACTTTTGTGTGTGGTTTTAGATAGTGGTTGAGTTTCTTTTATTTGCATGTGGCTGTCCAGTTCCCCAGCACCATTTATTGAAGACAGTGTTCTTTCTCCATTGTATATTCTTGCCTCCTTAGTCATAAATTAATTGACCATATATGTGTATGTTTATTTCTGGGCTTTCTCTTCTGTTTTATTGATGTATATGTTTGTTTTATGTCAGTGTCATACTGTTTTGATTATTACAGCTTTGTAGTATAGTTTGAAATCAAGGAGCATGATATCTCCAATTTTGTCCTTGTTTCTCAAAATATTTTTTGGCTATTCAGGGTCTTTTGTGGTTCAGTACAACTTTTAGGATTATTTGGTCTAGTTACATAGAAAATACTATCAGAATTTTGATATCAAATATTGCATTGAATTTGTAGATTGCTTTGGGGTAACATGGACATTTAACAATATTAATGCTTCAATCCATGAGCATGGGATATCTTCCCATTTATTTGTATTTTCTTCAATTTCTTTCACCAATATCTTAAAGTTTTCAGTACACAGATCTCTCACCTGTTTGGTTAAATATATTTCTAAGTATTTTATTCTTTTTAAAGACATTGTAAATGGGATTATTTTCTTAATTTCTCTTTCTGATGTTTTGTTATTAGTGTGTAAAACCATAACTGATTTGTGTTTATTGATTTTGTATCCTACAACTTTACTGAATTCATTTGTTAATCCAAAGAACTTATTTATTTATTTATTTAGTGGAACCTTTAGAGTTTTTGATATATAGAATTATGTCATCTGCAAAAGTGACAGTTTTACTTATTTTCCTCCAATTTGCATGCCTTTTATTTCTTTTTCTTGTCTAATTACTCTGGCTAGGACTTCTAATACTATGTAGAAGAGACAAGGCATCCTTGTCTTGTTTTTGATCTCAGAGAAAAATTTTTCAGTTTTTCACCATTGAGTGTGATGTTTGCCGTGGGTTTGTCATATATGGCCTGTATTATGTAGAGGTATATTTTCTCTATACCCACTTTGTTGAGTATTTTTTTATCATAAGGAATGTTGAACTTTGTCAAATGCATTCTCTGCATCTATTGAGATGATCATATAATTTTTATCCTTCATTTTGTGAATGTGGTGTATCACATTGACTGATTTTTAGAAGTTGAGCTATCCTTGCATCCCTGAAATAAATCCCACTTGACATGATGTATGATACTTTTAATGTATTGTTGAATTTGGTTTGCTAATATTTTTTTGAGGATTTTTGCACTTAATGTTTATCAGGGATATTGGCCTATAATTTTCTTTTCTTGTGGTATTTTTATCTGGTTTGGATATCAAGGTAAAGTTGGCCTCATAAAATGAATTTGGAAGGTTTCCCTCCTCTTCTGTTTTTCAGAAGACTTTGAGAAGGATTGGTATTATTTCTTTGAATGTTTGGTAGATCTCACCAGTGAAGTATCTTGTCCTGAATTTTTGTTTGTTGAGAGGATTTTTTTTAAGACTTTATTTATTTATTTGAGAGAGAAAGAGAGAGTGAGAGAGAGAGCATGAGAGTTGAGTGAGGGGCAGAGGGAGAATCAGACTCCCTGCTGAGCAGAGAGCCTGATGTGGGGCTCAATCCCGGAACTCCAGGATCATGACCTGAGCTGAAGGCAGCCACTTAACCAACTGAGCCACCCAGACACACCCTGTTGAGAGGATTTTGATTACTGATTCAATCTCTGTACTAGTAATCAAATTTTCTATTTTTCCATAACTTAGTCTTGGAAGATTTTATGTTTCTAGGAAATTACCCATTTCTTCTGTTGTCCATTTGCTAGTATATAATTGTTCCTGTTTCTTATGATCTTCTGTATTTCTGTGGTATCAGTTGTAATTTTTCTTTCATTTCTGATTTTGTTTGAGTCTTCTGTCTCTCTCAATCTCTCTCTCTTTCTCGCCTTTTAAAATTAATTAATTAATTAATTTATTCATTTATTCATTCATTCATTCCTTGGCAAGCCTAACTAAAGTTTTATCAAGTTTGTTTATTTTTTCAAAGAACCAGTTCTTTGTTTCATTGATCTTTTCTATTTTTATTTTAGCCTCTATTTCACTTATTTCAGCTTTGGTAAAGACCAAATTTCTTTCTTTTTTTTTTTTTTTTATTCATGAGAGAGAGAGAGAGAGAGAGGCAGAGGCAGAGGGAGAAGCAGGCTCCCCGTGGAGCAGGGAGCCCGATGCGGGACTCGATCCCAGGACCCTGGGATCATGACCTAAGCCGAAGGCAGACACTTAACCGACTGAGCCACCCAGGTGTCCCAAGACCAAATTTCATTTGGTAAAGACCATTATTTCATTCCTTCTGCTAACTTTGTTCTCTTCCTATTTCCTTTAAGTGTAAAGTTAGGTTATTTATTTGAGATTTTTTTCTTGCTTCTTGAGGTAGATCTGTATCAGAGAATTCATTTTCAATTCATTAGATACTAAACTTCATTTGTGAATGAAGAAATTGAAAGTGTCATATTAAAATATAGATAGATGGTTAGATATATAAAATCACTGAGCTGACCCTTATGATTTTTAAGTATTATTTTGATATTTATATTTGTTTCACTGTTGGGGAGTGAAACATTATCTAATGAATATGGTCTGAGGAGGGATCAATAGTATACCATAATGACAAAAATTTAAGTTTCTACCTTATCTTTTTTATATTATTAGAAAGGAGCAATGACCAAAAACAATTCTTAAAAGTGGTCTTCTTAATCTTTTGCAGTTCATCACATTGATAAAATCTCCTCTAGGATTTAATATATTATTTTATCTTTGTGGATTAAATTTGCCTTGGTATGTCTCCATTTTTCCATCTTGTGTTATTGCCTTACTACTTGTAGCTCAGGGGGCATTATCTTCATGAGGAGAGTTTACCTCAGTATCACTGGAAAGTTGTGGAACTTAATTCAGGCAAGATGAGAAATAGGCTCCATAATTATGTATTAAATTCTGATATTTCTCACACAGAATAACTTCCCAAGTATTCATAATTATGATATTCTTATTATTGCTATTGGCTATAACAGACTGTCAGATATATGAACTCAATGAAAGCAATCATAGCTGTTTCTTTCCTGAAGTGTACATACAGGTTAAAATTATTTATTTTTCTCATACAATAAAGTTATGATAAAGCTCAATCCAAGACCTTCTGTCCACACATTTTAGGTAATTTTCTTCTACCCAAATAATTTACTATTCATGTCAGAAAGTTAAAGTTACCAGTTCATATATATAAACACACAGACACACATACTTTGCATAAGCCAAAAAGGAATTAAGTAATTAAGTAATATTTTCTTTACAAATCAAAATACATGTCATAAACCAGCCTGTGAAAGTAATTAAAATCAGAACCAACACAGACCTTTCCCCCCTCCCCCCATTCTAAGAAATTTCCACTGAAAACTAGGCATGTCTGTCTATGGTAAGATATGTTTCTATATCTACAGAGAATATTTTAAACAATAGTTTATAGTCATTCTACCAGGAAATGGCAGTGATGCCATTGATCTAGTGAAAAGCATTTCATCTAATTTTCATAAATTCTTATCCATTTATTTATGTAGTAATAATCTAATGATATAAATACAGCCAAGTATAAATCATTTAATTTTTAGATTTACCTTGACAAAAAAGGAAGCAATATGTTTTGACATTTGCAAACACTTCCCTTTAGAACTAGAATTTTGTGGGTAAAGTTAGCAAGAGATAGAATCTTATTTTTTTTCTGAGTTATAATTCCATATAAAATAAATGTATAAATTTGAAACAGTAAGAGGCTGGAACTCTTGGAATATTCTTGAGTGTAAGCTTACACAAACAATGTCTCAATGCCACTACTCTGTTTGAGGACACATGAGCTACTTTAAAAGCATTTCTTACTCAGTTTCAGAAAGATAGCATCTAAGGAAGTACGTATGTTTTTACCTATTTTCCTTATGCTAAGTGTATAAGAGAACAAATAGCCAATGTGAGCTCTTATGTGCTCAATATTCATAATTAATTTAAGATGCATTTTAACTTTGAGAAATAAAAAAAAAGATGGGTACACCTCCAATATATTATTTAACCATTTAAGTAGCATGCATTTCCAATGCTAAAGAGAAGGCCATGGAAATTCAACACTAGTATATTATTTATGCTTAAGTATTAATTGCTTGGGGATATAAAATGCCATTATTTATCTTTACACTAGCTAACTGAAGTGGAAAATGGAGATAAATCCCACAAGCAGAATTCACATTTGCTTCAATTATGTGGATACTTCAGACGAAAATAACTTTTATGTTATAATTACTAAACCCTTCAACTTTACATCTTGATACAACTTTAATATGGCAGTTCCAATGCTAGGGACTTTTTGTTTGTTTTTTTCTTAGCACAATATGATTCATTTTATGGGGATGTATGTTGTAAAATTAAGTCTGGAAATCTTAGTTATCAAAGGTATTGAAAGAAATAGGGTAATAGTTTCAAAGTTATAACAAGAAGGTATAAACCAGTGGTGACATATACAAATAAACATATTAAAGACCGTCTTTTAAAAATGGACTCTTTTAAAGGTCATCGTTTAATGCATCTAATACAACCAGATTGAATTTTGGAAGTAAACATCAGCAGTTACTTGGCAGAACATGTGGTTTAAAGATTTCTTACACAAGGCAACAATGTTGCACAGCTTTACAAGGGCATAAATATAATTTAACACACAGTGATATAAACCTTAGCTTGATTTGTGACTGCTGACAGTGTCTAAACAGAAGAAATAAAGGCAACAAGATTTCCCCAGTGGTTGGAATGCTTAGTGTTTATACTGTGTGCATTTTTTTTTTTTTTTACCTGTGTCATAAAGAAGGTTTTCCTCCATTACTTCCAATTTTCTCTGCATCATATTTCAAGGGCATTAATATTTGAGGCATATTTTTGCTAATTCTCTTTTTCCATAGTTGGCTCTATTTGGGATAAAGAATACATTTTTCTCCCAAATCTTGGGAGACTAGTTTATGTTGATGTCCAGTGTTCTTACATAAAATAAGGCAAATGGATTAGTGTTGCTGTTCTTTCTCATTTAGAACTTTAAAAATTGAGAGACTGTTTAAAAACAAAATTGTCACAAATAACTGAATATATATTTGAATATTAAGTATTCATTCCATAAGTGTGTCTCAATTAATGAACTGCAGTACACAATAAATGTTAGTATATCAATTAGGTCACCAAAGAGAATTGCATTATTAACATTCATTAACTTTGTAACAGATAGCTTAATTGTACAAATAACCCAAAGCTATGTAATTAGAATGTGATTATATTCCCATTTCTTTATGACAAAATGAACTTAGAGTTCAAGCAACTGATGCAAGTATAAAGGAAAATGTGAAATGAGGTTATAAATCAACTATTAAATACTTATTCTCCTTTGCTACTGACTAAGTATAAAGGGATGCTTTACTTCTCTGTGTTTTATAACAATTTCCTAGTAAATGACTTTGTGGAATTGAGCCCAATAATAGTCCCTCTTTTCTCATTACAGTCAAAATGTTCTTTCTTTTTTCATCATTTGGGAATGTTGGAACTGCTTCCTTGTTGCTTTAGTTGTGTTTATATTCATAGGCTAAAATAAGTAAAATTTAAGCCTGAGTATGTATTACCTCCTTTTTTCAACCTTTATTGGAAATCTTCATTTCCTGGGGGAGAGAGAAGTAATCATTTCTGAAGGACTAATTAGCCTTAAGTCCTTCCTTGGACAAAGAAATGTTAAAGATATCAACATTTGATAAAGACTGATGAAAGCTTAACCAGAAGTACTTGTGCTCAGGTAGTGGTCTACACCTGCACTTAACATTATGGAAAGGGGCATCTATAGCAACAAAGCCAGGTTAGTGGGAATACAATAATTGGTTTTCTCTTTCTCTCTTGCTGTATTCAGCTAATGTGGCAAATAATTTTTTTTCTACTCCATGTGGTGCAGAATTGAGAATTTTGTATACTTAAATTTGAGTAAAGAACTAGTTTGACAAATAAATTGAAGTAAAATAAATATATCTTAACCTAGAATTATTGAATATAATACAATAAGAAGTAATGAAAAAACGTTCTGACTCCTAAATCATGGAGTGAGAGCAGCACAGATTGGTAGTACCATCTGATTCCTAACAGATCATATCGTGTGTGTGTATTTAGATGTGTAATTGTTTCTCAGAAATGACTTCACAGTATACAGAAAGAGTGTGAGCAGTGTATGGAAAGAAATCATTACGTGTGTGTATATGTGTGTGTGTATATGTTGTCCTCCATCACTTGTCTTTTGCCGTCCACAACTTTGCTTAAAATAGTTGAACTTACCTCTCTTTCTGATACTCGTTTGAGTATATTTTACATTTTAAATCTACCTGGAGAGTCAGCCTGACTTTTATGCCTATCCCACAGGTCTGCCTAAGATGAGGTAATGTGTACCTGAGTCTCCAATATGCCTGACCCCAGGTTACCGTTAATCATTTCTCCTTTTCTTTAAACATATTTTGCCATGTATTTGGTTCATTCATGTCATGCTTATTCATTTTTAACAAAGAGCTGGATGTTTGGAAAGGCTATGAAGATATATGTGTTTTAACTCTCTCTAGGAGCTCCAGAGACAGAAACTCTAAAGGTTTGAAAATGTAATTTTAGCCCTAATGTTAGGTGAAGTTATTTAGAGTATTTTACTATAGTAACAGATCTACTTTTTTTTTTAACAATTTTAACATTTTAAGTGAAAAATAGTATATACACAAAGAAGCACACATGCTATAAGTGTGCAAATTAAATTTTTGCAAACTGAACCCAATAGTTTAACCAGATGTAAATCGAGAATTAAAACATTATCAAAATCCCAGAAGCCCTTTCTATTCACTAGTGACTCAAGGATAGCCATAATTCTGACCTCTAACAGTATAGATATTTTTTGCCAGCTTTTTCTTCTTTATATAAATCGTATCACAGATACTTTTATCAGTGGCTTCTTTTACTCCGTACTATATGAGGCCCATCTGAATGTTTGCAAGTAGTTGTAATCCTTCCTTCTCTTTGTTAAATAGTATGTCATTATATTAATAAACCATCGTTTATATATCTACTATGTTGCTGATGAATATCTGGGTGACTATTGTGAATTGTATATATTTTTTAAATTAGTGTATACATTCCTCTTGGGTACATACCTATGAGTAGACTTATGTTATATACTGTTTAGGTGTTTAATTGTTTTTCAGAAATGACTTCACAGTAGACAGAAAGAGTGTGAGCAGTGTATGGAAATCGTTGTTAACTCCAGATATATGCTAAAACTTGGTATTTTCTGTCGTTTTCGTTTTAGCCATTCTGGGGTTTGTAGTAGTATGACATTGGGACTTTAATTTGCATTTCCCATATGACAAATGAGGTTGAGCACATTTTCATGTCAGTGTTCCCTGATATTTGAATAAATCAGTACACCAAATCAACTTAGAGGGCTTGTCCTGGCTACTTGTTTTTGGAAAACTTATTTCCTAAGATTTTTGAACTATTCTAATTCACTTCAAAAGCTATTAAAATCCTAACCTGTTCATGTTGATTGCATCCATGTCCAAAGATTTTGGCAAGGTTTAGTCTGCAGGCATTTTATCTTTTAAATTGAAAGATTTTCTATTAAAGCAATTCTTGGTTGCATTTTAGCACTTTTTGGTAACATAAATGCATCAATTATAAGCAGGGTCCATGGGTCCTACAGGTTACCTCTGGTGGGCCCCAGCAGACCCTGTGACAGGGCAAATGGGTGTTCTGTGATGGATGGTCCCATGAAGTCTCACATGATATTTGAAAACTGATGGATAAAACATATGGTAATAATAATGGTAGTCTTAAAAAGCAAATAAAAGCATTGCAGATTGAAAACAAACAGGGGTGCCTGGGTGGCTCAGTCAGTTAAGCGTTTGACTCTTCATTTTGACTCAGGTTGTGAGGTTGAGCCCCACGTGGGGCTCCATGCTGGGCAAGAAGCCTGCTTAGGATTCTCTCTCTCAGGCGCCTGGGTGGCTCAGTTGGTTAAGCGACTGCCTTCGGCTCAGGTCATGATCCTGGAGTCCAGAGATCGAGTCCCGCATCGGGCTCCCTGCTCGGCAGGGAGTCTGCTTCTCTCTCTCCCGCTCCTCCCTCTTGTGCTCTCTCTCTCAAATAAATAAATAAAATCTTTAAAAAAAAAGGATTCTCTCTCTCCCTCTCCCACTACCCCCCCAACTTGAGCTCTCTCTCTCTCTCTCAAAACAAAAACAAAAACAAAAATCAAAGAAAATACTTCAAAAGTTCAAAAGTTTATTTCAATAAAGAGTAACTGAGTATTTCAATGCGAAGTATTACTTGTCTCATTATTATGTCTAGTACTCTTCAATAGAGTAACAGCATGACCTTAAGATCTATTGAATGCAAAATCAAAATTATAAAAGGCTATCAAATCTCTATTCATTGATGATAAAAGTACAATGTGTCTTTTAAGTGGATTTTTTTTTTTTTTTTTGCACTTGAATGGCAATTAAGGACTACCTCTTGGCAGGTAAAAGACAGCAGGTCTACTTATTTTCATGGAATGCATAACCATTACTTTCTATTCTAAATTCCATGGTGTTTGAGTCTGTGCAGAAAATGAAACAAACACAGACCTTTATTTATTTACTAGAATTTATTTAAATAAAATCATAAGTTATTTGAAAGCTTCCGAATGGAGAAATGGTTGGAGGAGTCCATTAATTTCATAGTGATATATTTGTTTCATTTAGGGTTTTCTGCTTCTAGTTTGTGTTTGTTGAGGACAAACAACAACCCACCAGTTTTTCATTACAAGGGAAACCATCATTGCTTCTTTTTCTTCTATTTCTTAATTTTCAAATTTATCTACTTTCATGGTCAATGGAGCCCAATTGTAGGTGATACAAAGGCTTTTACAGGTATTTTTAAAAAATATTTTGTTCATTATTTTTATTTCCACGATATTATCCTATTTCAGTTCATTAATTTTCATACTGATTTACTAAAACACTTTACTACCTCAAACCCTGTTTCCAGTTTTCCCGGCTACTAATGTGTTTGCTGCATTGCTTTTAAATGGCTATATTGTGTTTTTGTCAATTTAGTTTGAACCATTGAGTCAGAGAGATGTGTCATAAGTATGGTGCACAAACATCTTAATCCTACTTTAACAAGCACACCTTGTGGTTGGTTACTTTATTGGAAGTAGTTTTGGGGAAGCTGGAATTTGTGTGGCATGCTTACAAAAGGTATAAAAATCATTAAAGTCAACCCCACTGGGAGTAGCCCATTAAGTCTAGAGTACTTTGGTTTTGCCTAATTTCCTTTCACATAAGCTCCTGCTCCTCAATCTGACTATGAGTTTTGCCAGTTTTGCCAGAAGAATGACTTCTCCATTTGGGAGCATTTCTTTAATTCAGGATTTTTTTGTTTTCGTTTGGTTTTTGTTTTGTTTTGTTTTGTTTTTTCAGGAGTATTCATTAGGAGAAAGGGATTCTTTCTAACTTACATTTATTACTAAGCACCGTCTGTCATTGACAGGGATGGAGAAAAACAGCACCTCACCTTGTCACCCCATTTCCTACCTGCTTACAAATAATTGAGACTCTTGATATGCACCAAAAACCTGGCTTTTGTGAAATTATCACATTCATTCACATAAGCAGCAGCATGGGTTTGGCTTCCTGAAAAACAAGTCTGAGCACATGTTAGTGACCTCAGAAAATTTCAAGACTTGTTTTCTAAGCCTGCATTCAAGAGAATCTCCTCTATTTAGAGTGTGTTCCAATATCATCTATAATGATTCCTTCTCACACGCTAAGTAAGCTTCAACCAGATAAGCCCTCTCACCGTGTCTTGAGTATCCTTTCTGTTTTTGTGCCTCCAAACCTCTGCTCCAATTTGATTTTGGCTTCAAGTATCTTTCCCCTCACCTTCTCCACTTACCCAAATTCTGTCTCTTTCGACTTTAGATGAACTGACATCTTGTTGAAGTGTACATCAGTCTTCCCAGCTTCAAGGGCTATCCTCTTTGAATTCCTTAAGCACATTTTCCCCACCACATCATACTTTATATGTTCTTATAGAAGATTTGATTACAAGTCTTGACCACGTGCACATTCCTTAGCATCGTTTCTAGCACATAGTGAAATTCAATAAATATCACAGTACATTGTTTCTTAAGACTTTTTTTTCACATTATGACATCTCTGAAATGTGGATCATTACTTTGCAATCAGTGGCGTCTTACAATCACAGGAGCTAAGAGATAGGTGCTAGCCAGTTGTCCTTGCTTGTGCGTGTGAGAACTTGGTCAAACCTGGTGGTATTTTCATCACTTTAATAAAGTTGTGTGCATTGTTGTCACTTTATATGTTGATTTTATTGCCATTTAAATCCTCCAAAGGTTACAATATGTTTCGCCACTGAAACAAAAATTTATTGTGCTCACAGAAAGGGAAAGAAAGAGAGCAGTGGGGCATCACATCGATAATCATGACACAAGTAGTCTTCACAGGGAAAATGACAGCTATTCCATATTGTCTTGCAAAACCACATCCAAATGCTGTATGGCAATCAAGAAAGGAAAATACACACAGCAGATAATGTCTAACTATCAATATACATGTAGAGTGATTGCCAGTCCCATGCCATGGAATGCAAACTGAATGCAGTTAAAAATTGCAAAATTCTTTGGAATAGATGAAAGAAAACTCAGTGTAATGAGAGGAGTGTATAACTGATTCATGTATTACACAGGATTACTCTTAACATACACCAGATTTGAATTCACAAGTTTTTTTTCTTTATTAATGATTCATAAAATAATGACATAATTTATGGCTTATGAAAGTCAAACGTGAAGGAGTTTATGCTAAAAGATTGAAAGAAGAGATGAAGGGGTAAATGATAAAATCTCTTCTTGATGATGAAATTCTGAAATTATATGTATAATATCTTCACACGGAAAACAAACTGTTCTTTTGTGATCTAGTCACACACATACAGTAACACACACATACACACTTACATATACTCACATGTATGTGTGTACATGCACGTGAAATATGAGTGTGGATATATTTTGTCTATCCTAGATTGTGCTTTTGCTTTACAACATGAAATAGAGATGAGCAATTTTTCTTTTTAATGGGAACATTTAGAAATCAGATGTCCCTCTGTGAAATATGTCTATTTTTATAGTTGCCCAATACATAGAAAAAGTAATTACTTCCCAAATTCCAGTTCAACGTGTTATCCAAATACCTGATAATACAAAACACGACTGGTAACGCTCACAATCACAATTAAATGCTCTTCATAAAGAAATAAAGAACATAAGATGAAATTTACAAGCACATGTTTATTTGACGTATTTACGATACAATATATTTGTTGAGGGGTAACTGTGTTTAAACTTTTTTTTTTTTAAGATTTTATTTATTTATTTGAGAGACTGAATGAGAGAGAGAAAGAGCACATGAGAGGGGGGAGAGTCAGAGGGAGAAGCAGACCCCCCACTGAGCAGGGAGCCCGATGCGGGACTCGATCCCAGGACTCCAGGATCATGACCTGAGCCGAAGGCAGTCGCTTAACCAACTGAGCCACCCAGGCACCCGAGGGGTAACTGTGTTTAAATGGGCCACTTTAACAGATAAACCAGATGCAGCTTTACCCTAGACCTGCAGCCCCACCGAGAGTTTCCTGATTGTGTTTCCTTTCTACTTGCATTTTTTTAGAGATTAAACTTTCTCAGATTCCTTTCCCCTGTTTAATGCTGATATTTATCTATTTTCCCTCTAAATTTAGTATTATCTTCAAATTTGTGGGGAAGCAATGACTCATGTATCACTTTATAGTTGCAACCAAACCAAAATTCTTTGAAGATGTCACTCTTAAGATAACCTCTTGACATTGCACTAAAATTTAGTTTAATGAATGAGATAAAAAATAAAACACTAAAATGTGTATAGTTTCAGAAAAATAAAAGCTAAATATCTCTGCATTTGAAATTAGGAGAAATATCAGGTAGGAGGGAGAGAGGAAGGAGAAAAGAGAAATTGCCAGTTTACCTGGTGGGTGCCTTAAAGACATTTAAGAACAGAGGTGTCTAATAAAGACTTGATTATGCTTCTGCAGAGTGTCCCCTGCCCCATAAGTGCTCAGTCTTCCTTCCCAGGCCCCATACTTCCATTTCCCACTTACGTCACACTCCATCTCAGCTGCCTCGATGATCCCCAATAAATACTGGGGCAGAGAATTATCTTCAGAGAAAATGGAAAGGTCTGAAAATAGAGGGATATGACTAGTTTCATATCTGGGTATAAGATGAGGGACTTTATATGCAAGAAAATAGAGAATCCATAGGCTAACCTGATTCTGTAGCAGTAGAAAGAAAGCTTCAGAAGGCATGATGAGAATGTTAAGTCCATCTGCAGAAATCTTAAGAGTAGGCGCTGAAACTTACTTGTGTAGAATTCCAGTGGTTCAAGATGATGAGGCCAATAGATGGGGGCTGAACTTATTAGGATCTTAAAGACAAAGAAACAGCAAAAGACATCTTGGTTATATTTGCATGACAAGTGCAAGATCAGGCTGACCTGGCCTAGCTACACTACCAATTTGTCCTTGCCTATGTACTAGTCACCTTAGAAGATTGTTCCTGGAGAGATTAAGTAGGCCAATTACATAACATGACCAAAATGCTGATGACTTCTTCTGATAACTTGCAGTACAAGATTAATATTTGGATTATAGGCAATATTTGAAGACAGCATTAAAATTATAATCCTTTCTCTATTTCTGAAAATCTTGACTGAATATCTGTCTTGCTTTTAGCTGATTTGGGTGGTACCTGATTTAAGGATCATAAGTATGCAGTTTTCACATTAAAGATTCGATACCAATAAAATCCAAACCGTCCCCATTTTTAATCATAAATGATCTTCTCTCTTTTCAATCCTGTCACTTTCTGCTTTGCTGCAAACTTCAAATATTTAAGGAATAAACTTTAATTTTATTTCATAAGTTTTCTATGGTTTTGATTTTTAAATATAGGGAAGAGAAAGAATCTCTGTTTGGTCCTAATTAAACATGTGTCAGTGTAAAGGCATTTTTAGGGTGCAGTGAAAAACATCCAATGAGACTGACATGTTAAAATGAATGAATTCTCTCCATGGAAGCAATTTATTCAGAATATCTTAATTGATTTAAGATTGACTGACAGGATGGAGGAGCATCTGCTTGCTGGTGACTCGGAGGTTAATTTTAGAGTTCCATTATTCATGTAATCTCTCGGCATCCTCATGTAACTTTGTCATAATTCTTGTGTTTGACTTCGTATATGAAATTAGTGTCTTTGTTGGTAGGTGAAGAGCAGATGGCAAATTTTCCATTGTCCCTGTAGTCCTTTGACTAATTTAGACTTAGTATGCAGTAACTTATTTTCTAGTCTTTGAAAAATGGAATTAATTGAGCAATTGGCCTTTTGCAGAATTCAGTGCTATTTTAAGTAACCTCTTTCTGATTTTAAAACCAAATTCTTATTAAAAATTAAAGATGAACACTATTCATAGGAAACTATTAATATTATTTGGAATGAAATTTAATGTCATAAGATTTCATTAAGGAGCTGATTTACATGTTCTGGTGTCTTTTAAATACTACGTAGTCAGACTTAAATGTGTTTGCATATTTCCTTCCCAAAGTAATGTTTTCCAAATGGCCATGAGTTAACCTCATTTACTCCTTTGTGTTTATTATATACATACATACTTGATTATAGCTTATTCTGCAGTCATCCCTGTAAGCATGTTGAGGTTCTGTGTTTTTTCCTTCTTTCCTCTGTATGTAGGTTAGGATAATTAGAGTTTGATCAAAGGGAAAGTCATATGAGAACTAGCGATACACTGACTGCAGTGCGGAAACGTGCAAAGTGTTGGCACTTTTGATTAGACCAAATTTTGAACTGGGGAACCAAAAAGTATAAAATAGTTCTTTTTCTCTGTGGAAGATGTAACAGGTAATTACCTAAATTAGCAGCAAATGTAATATTTTAATAGCTCTGATATATTTTCTTCATGATAACTTATCAGCATGTTGTTGCAATTTAGGTTGAAAAATAAATAGTCATGAAACTCATGATTGGAAAGAGAGAAGATGTTATTAAGAATACATTGAAATGGGGTGTGTAATTATATCCAGGTAGTGTTATTGTGATGTGAATATAAGAGTAGAAGAATAAGTCTGGAAACTCAATATACATTTTAAAAAGAGAACTCTATGTTAACATGTTGATTTAAAAGGTGATAACAAACATGTCTGCATGGACGTAGTGAGAGAAAAAACAAGATATAAAAGCATATAATACTTAGAAATAATATATTTAGTGTCCCTGTTCAATGTGAAAATTTTTCATCAGTTTTCTACATAATTTAACATAGGGAAGTTTTGTTTTAAATGCTCTTTAGCTTTGCCTTCCTTAAATAATTACTTCAGTGGAGAAGTATTATATAGTATATACACAAAAAATAAGGTAATAAAGCCAATAGTACTGAAATCATTATACTCTTATTTGTAATGTATTTTCAGTTTGCAAATTGGGTATACAGAATCCACATATATAGAGCATTGTCTGTCCCTGGCATACCATGTAAAAATATTTTAATTTTATTTGCACATATAAAGACTCCTTAAAAGATATTTATTTAACCCTTTTGATTGATTTTTAAATATGTGTCCTCTAATAACATATGGATACATTAATTAATTTTTCAGAAATTTAAGATAATTCAATGTGCTTATTTCAGTTTGGAAACTTTTAAATGTATAGCACTTTTACTTATTAATAAGTTATCTGATCAGTTTAATATTTCTTGAATAGCAGTAATATGGTTTTAATGCAATAAATTATACTTAGGATTTAGATTATATACAAAAAGAGAAATCAGCAAACAGACATTTTCAATCATATATATCCATAGACAACTTTTCTATTGTTAGGAAAGATAAAATAAGAATATTTTCATAAATTCAGACATTAAATTTTGTTTCTATAACCCTGTCAGCAACTACTGTCAAATAGCCTTTAGCAATTTTTTAATGAGGTGAAATACAAATAAAATTTAACATTCTAATGTGAACAATTCAGTGACATTTATTGCACTCACAATATTGTGCAACTACCACTTCTATCTGATTTCAAAACATTTCCTCATTCCTAAAGAGAAACCTTCCACCCATTAAGTATTGTTCCCCATTCCTCCCTCCCCCCAGGCCCTGGCAACCACCAGCCTGCCTTCCGTCTGTGTGGATTGACCAGCTCTGAGTATTTCACGGATAGTTCAGTGGTTCCTGAAAAAGTTAAACACAGAATTACTTATGTAACCCACTGATTCCATTCCTAGGTATACACTGAAAACAGATACTCAAGCCAGTACTTAAACATGTTCACAGCAGCACTATTCATAATAACTAAGAGATGGGGACAACCCAAATGTTTGCCAATGAATGAACAGTAAGTCAACTGTGAGATCACCACACAATGGGATACTGATACACGGGACAATGAAAACATGCTAAGTGAAAGAAGCTAGCCATAAAAGGTTACAGTAGCACATGGATTTTTCTTATACACCACTTTAACAACACTTATTAACATGCGTTCTAACCTCTTAACAAATGTTTAAGTTCACACAGTGCAGTATTGTTTACCTATAGGCATAATGTTGTACAGCACATTTCTAGAACTTAATCATATTGCGTAACTGAAAGCCTAAGCTATGACATCTGTTGAAGTAAAGATCAAGTTTATGTGAATATCTAATAATTTTAATCATCCGTGAGGTTATGGTCTAACAAAAATAAAAACTGAAAAGGAGTTGTCAAGATTGTGGCAACTGCCTTCAGAATTAGGAATCAAATGATGAAACATAAATTTTGTGCCAAGAAAAGAGAATAAGCAGTGATATTTTTAAACACTTGCTGTACTTAATTAAATATTATATCATCCACATCATAGGTTTTAAGAAATGTTTTTGAGACCCTGCTATGTATGCAATACTGATATCTCATAGAATTAAGCTAAAAATCTATATTCCACAGAGCCAAATACACTACATCATTCTTGTTTGTTGTCTCATCTATAAATTGAATTAAATTGGTTAATTTAGTTTTTAAAAACTAAATTGGTTAAAAACCTGAATATGTAAAGTGCTTACAACAATACTAGGTACTTATGTCAATATATATTAGTTGTTATCATTACTTTAGTATTATTATTATTATAGATAATTTTTAAATTTTTAAAGAACATATTATATTCAAATAGCAACTAATTCTTTATGCTCTATTTATATTTTTGGCACCTCATGCTTTTACATTCACTTTCTTTTGTTCCTCACAATACCACTTTATGATAGGTACGAGATTTATTCTCCTTTATAGGGAACAACCTGCATTTGGAGATTTATAGGGCTAACCCATGGCTATCCAGCTGGTAAGCCAAACACTTGGGACTTTAACCCCAACCATTGGGGCGATGAATAAGTTCATTAAGTAGGACAATGGTGTTATGACTGTATAGATGTCAGACTAGATCAAAGTATACATGTTAAATTAAGTATCATTAATAGTATATCAATTATACAACTATGTGTATAGGCATACATGTATTTGTCATTGTTGGTATATGATCGTTATCAACAAAAACACATTTCACAGGGAGAAAAGAGTAAAAGCAAGATTCTCAGGAAGACATAAAATGAACATATGTCAAAATGTTATTCAGCTCTTTGATTAATAAGGGAACCACTAAGATAGATGTTAAAATCAGCTCAAAATGTATTTGAGGAGCTGAATATTTATAGGCAATTAGTAAAGAAATGTTAACTTTGATGAGTTAGATGCAACACTGGCTAATGTCCTACAGAGTTATAATAGCAAACTTTGGGATTATTTTGGGGTAAAAAATATTCACATTTTCATTAAACAGAATCTGTGAGTTTACATCTCTCTTTGCAGAATTATAAAATAGCCAAGTCAGTAGCAAGAAGTGCAGCCCAAAACAGCATCTAAAGGACCTCCAGTAATGCTTTTTGTCTCTTTCCAAGTTTCTCATAACTTTTCTACAAATAGATTTTTTTGTCTTTTTTAATACTTATGATGTAAAATGCTTGAATTCATAATTTGAAGCATTTGCTATAAACAACAAAAAATAATTTTGAATAGACTTAACATAATTCTCAACAGTTGTATTTTACTAAAATTTTGTCTAGCTCATTTCTCAAAAAACAATATGCCTTTAGGGCATAAAACAAGAAAAATGTGTTTTATAGTCCTGATCAAGAACACTAAAATATAATGTATATTGATAGGCCCTATGTAAATAATGCCTTGTTTATTTGTATTTAGATGAAAAAAATTCTTCTCTATCCTTTATTTTCTTATATTACGTAAGTTAGTTAATTACATTTCTTTTGCTTTCTGCTAATTACCTAAATAATAATTAGCTCATTTTCCTATTCAATCTATAGGTTAGCTACATTTTCTCATATTAATGTAATATGGCCTAATTCTGTTGAAACTAGTCTAGAAGTCATCTGCATATAACATTTAAAATATAGTTATATGGTGAATTACTTTTTATCCTCAAATGAAATCAATTTTTACAATATGTGAAAATTTTATTTCCTCCAATTTTCATATGCTTTGTTACTTCAAAAAATATAATTATGCATGGATGAAGAGGGGATTTAAATAAATTTGTGTATTAATGTTAATTAAGTCAAAGTCTTGACCTCACATTATCTTTGAATACTTATTGAAGTTACACGATATGTTCATTCACTTAAAAGATATTTATGTAATGTGAACTATGTGCCCAGCATCATTTTAGGCTAAGATATAGCAGTGAACAGAAGAGACCAAAGCTCCTTCGAGTCTACATTCTGAGTGTGCAGACATATTATAGATTAATAAACTAGTAATTATACAGTTATGTCAGATGGTGCTAAGTATAAAAAGGTGGGGGGGAAAGCTAGAGAGTTTAGGATAGATAGTTATAATTTTAAATAGGGTTGTTAGGGAAGGTCTCACTAAGGAGGTGTCATATTGTGATTTATAATAAGAAATATATAGGTGGTCTTTGTCACTGTTTCTGGCACAGAGCTTCTAAAACCCCTTGAAATTTCTTAAGTGATAACAGCTATAAAAGCATCATTTATTATGTTAATAAGGTGAATTCTAGAACTCGCCTTAGGATAAGGGCTGGTTAGCAGTGGAGACAACTATGTGATTAAGGGTTGGAATTTTCAGTCCTATCCCCATGACAGCTGGGGAAGAGAGAAGGACTGGAGATTGAGTTCAGTCACCAATGGCTAATGGTTTAATTGGTCATGTGCATGTAATGAAGGAAGCCTCCATAAAATTTCACATTCCACATGGAGAAGATTCAGAGAGCTTCTGGGTTGTGGACATGTGGATATTCAGGGAGAATTTCAAGGACAAAAGGGCATGGAAGCTCCCCACCCTTTCCCCATGTGGTGCCCTATGGATGTCTTCCATCTGGCTGTTCCTGAGTTACATCCTTTAATAATAAGCCAGTGATCTACTAAGTAAAGCACTTCTGTAAGTTCTGTAGGCCATTCTAGCAAATTAATTGAATTTAAGGATGGGGTTGTGGGAACCTCCAATCTATAGCCATTTGGTCAGAAGCACAGTTGACAACCAGAATTTATGACTGGCCTCTGAAGTGGGGTGGGGGATGTCTTGTGAGGCAGCTTTTAACCTGTGGAATTTGATGCTAACTCCGGTAGATAGTGTTAGAAATGAGTTGAATTGTAGGACACCTGGCAGGTGTCCAGAGAATTATTGGACTTACAGGGGAAGCACCCCTCCTTCCTAGGCTGGAATTGGGTGCTTGGACTCCTTTAGTCCTAAATTTAGGAAAAAGACCTGAAGGGAAGGAATGAGCTACAAGAATATGCAGGAAAGTATACAGGAAAGGGCTAGTTCAAAAGCCATAGTTAACAACAGCACTTGAAGACTGATGAGTGGATAAATCAAGCCTTTGTTGATAAGCTTTCACATCATTAAACTCAGGGCATAATCATTGAATTTTTGTTATTTGTTTTTGCTGTTGTTGTTGTTATTTTGTTATTGGCAATAAGACAATTCAAGAAAAGAAGATTTGTATTTCATCCTATAAAATATTTTATCTTTCTAGCCAGAAGCAATGCCAAAATAATGATAATAGATATCAAGGCAGTCTCACACTCAATATGTTAAACAGTTCCTGGATGTGACATTAATTCAGCTTTGGGAAAGCAAAGCCTAATTCTGATTCATTTGCACTGGTAATCACTACTTTTCTCTATTTGGATAAACAACTCCAGGAGAACATTTAAGGATAGAGAGGGATTCATACTCTTTCTATTTGAAAAACATCAAGTTTTCATGGTGTGATGGTTGTAGGTGTTGTATGAGTAACCATAGGATATGATATGTATGGAATACTTCATTTTGGAAAAAATAACCTTGAAAGCACTCATTTAAGTAGATTTTAGGCCAAGTGAATGGATGGTAGAGATTTATATCCAATTCATCTCTCGTCATATTATCTAGCACTGTTCCTGTTGACATGTTATCAAAATTCAATTAACTTTTTGAATAAATGAGTGAATGAAGTGAAATTCAAATAGGAACCATGTCATATACTTCTTTTGAAGGTATCATTCTATTTAGTTGCTTGATAAATATATAAAATAACAAAGACACAGAAAATCTATATCAATGTCAAATAATAATGAAATCTGTTTATTTTTAGATGAAGTTTTACTTTTCACTCAGCCTTTCTTTGTCTGTAAATATTTTAGAGCACAAAATAACTTTGATGTCTCCTCACCATTTTTTAGTGCTTCATGACATTAAAAAGTACTAAATTTACTTTTAAATCTTCTTTTTTTTAAGAGGTATTTATTTATTTGAAAGAGAGAGAGTGTATGTGCGAGTGAGTGGGGGTGAGGGGCAAAAGAGAGGGAGAGAGAGTCTTCAGCAGACTCTGCACTGAGCACAGAGCCTGACACTGGGGCTCAATTTCACCACCTTGAGATCATGACCTGAGCCCCAAAGGAAGAGCTGGGTGCTCAATCGACTGCGCTACCCAGGCACCCTTACTTATTCATTTTCAAATGAGAGGGTTTTTTTAATTAAAAAATTAACATGAGAAAACTTGGACTTATCTTCAGACTGATGTATGAGGGAAATTAAAAGGCATGATTAGGGAAGACCAGTCAGTTAACCAAATAGCCACCATCCCCTATTTTCTGTATGTGATAAATTACATAACTTTGTCTTAGTAAATCTCATTTTTTTGGGATTTTATGAATTCTTACAAACTCTAATTGTATCTTTTAAATCACTTTTTAATTAATACAACACTGTAAAACTTCTTTTTCACCATGAACAAAACACTATATGGAACGGTTATTTGTCTCTAAGAAAGAAAATAACACCTGGTTTTAGACAGAAATAATTTTTGCAATTAACAAATCTTTGGAAAAGCAAGTACTGAATAACCAAAACTGTAAGCCAGTTCTCATTTGTGACCCGCACTCATTGTGAAAAGTAGTCTGACTAATGGAAACCTAACAAGGAATGAATTTCCATGGTGAAAAAGACTGATTAACTCTTGTGATCCTGGTTTTAACCTCTCCTTTTTTATTAGATAGTTGTGGGATCCTTGGCACAATATTAAACCTCTGTGGGCATTAAAAAAACAAATTAGTGAAACTTCTTTGTTCTCTAGTAAAACTAGAACACTCACGAGACTTTCAGTACAAAACTTCAATATCATGACTTTTTAAAAAACAAATAAAATTTCAGAGTGGTATAAACCCAACACAAATTTGTATTCTAGCTGCATCTATTACTTCTTTAGGTTTAATATTCAGAATAATAAATTTAAAACTATAAAATTCTCAATGAAAAATTATATTTACTCTGGCTATTTGTTTTCTTTTTTCTCCACTGCCTCATTGTTTTTTTCATTCTTTCCTTTTTTGGGATTAATCAAATATATATATTTTTATATATTTAAATGTATATTACATATATATTTGCATATATATATTTCACTTAGTACTGTATTCTATATGTTCAGTTGGATTATACACTACATCTATTTATATTTTTTAGTGGCTATGCTAAAGATTAAGTTATTCTTGTTAACTCATTTCCATCTGTCTTGATTAATTTTGAGGTACTTCATGTAATAAAGATAAGCTTACCATAATGTAATTCTCTTTATCTGCCTACTCTCTTTTGTGTTATTATTTTCACATATTTTATTTCTACATATAGTAATCCCAAAATAATTTTTTTTACTATTGTCTCTTAAAAAATGTGACAACCAAATGAAAACCATCTTCTAAATTTACCAACGTATTATTTGACTTTACAAATTTTTACAAATCTTTATTTCTTCTTAAGAACTCTTTCAGAGAGAATCCATTGGCAATGAAGCTGTCCAGAAGTTGCTTTCCCGAATTTGTATTTATTTCATCTTTGTTTCAATATTTTAAAGATGTTCTTTTTTCTTTTTTCTGGTTTCAATTATTTGTGATAACCATGAGCTGACACTCTTATTTTTATCCTTTTTATATAATAGTCCCTGAACCCAGATACTTTCCAGATATTTATCTTTACTTTCATTTTTAGCATTTTTTTTTTAAGATTTTATTTGAGAGAGAGAATGAGAGAGAGAGAGAGAGAGCACATGAGAGGGGGGAGGGTCAGAGGGAGAAGCAGACTCCCTGCTGAGCAGGGAGCCTGATGCGGACTCGGTCCAGGGACTCCAGGATCATGACCTGAGCCGAAGGCAGTCGCTTAACCAACTGAGCCACCCAGGCGTCCCACATTTTTAGCATTTTTTAATAGGATGACCCTGAGTGTGGTTTTCTATTTATTTCTCCTACCATGGTTTTGTTAACTTCTGGGAACTACATGTTGTTGTTAAACAAATTTGAAATAATTTCAGTCACTATTTCTTCTAATATTTGTCCTTTTCTGCTTTTCTGCTAACCTTTTCTAACATATATAAGTTAGATGACCTTTTTATACTCTGTTATAGATTATTGAGGTTGTGTTTATTTGGTCTTGTTCTCTCTCTATTTTTTTCCTTTTTCCTCGTAGGTCTTTGGGTTGAATAATTGCTCTCTACTACATTGAACCTTTATTCTGTATTGATTAATCAGTTACCTGTTTGTTTTACACAATGTAGTTTTGATTACAGGTATCTTATTTTATTTGCTTCTATTTTCCATAGTTGGCCTGAAAATCCCACCTCTTCTTTCATTATATCCATCATTTCCTATGATTTCTATAGCATAATTTTATGGTTATTTAAAAATCTTTATCTTCTAACATAAGAATCATCTGTGGTTCTGCATTTCTATTACTTGTTCCATGTTTGATTATTTTTAATTGTATAATGGAGATTGTAGATATTACTTTGCAAAGAACTTGATACTTTTGACTTACTCTTAAAAGAATATTGATTTTTGTCCTAGAAGAATTACCTTACTGACATATGACCTTGATAATGTGGAAGCTTAGTTTCAGGCCTTGTTCACTTGGCATATTTCATTGGGGGGGTGTGGTGTTGTTTTTTGTGTTTTTTATTTGTTTGTTTTCCATTTGTTAGTACTCTGATATAATTGTTAATTCTAAGGCATGGCTCTTTGGTGGTTTCAGTAGAAATCCCAAGGTCTTTATCCAGTCCCTAAATCATTTAGGCTTGAACTTCAAAATGTGTCGTTACTGGAACTGAGAAGCTGTTGAACTCTCTGTTCTGTTCTTTTAGACATGTATCTATTACTTTACTCGGGACTTTTGGGATTCCTGTCCTTCATATGTGCAGTTTAGGAGTCAGCCAAGATTTTGAGTGAATTTTGTATGTAGGAACTTTGGGCTTCCCTCCTGTGGCATCTTTTATTTGGGGATTTCGTGCCTAAATTTACAGCCACTCTGCTTGGCCTGAATCGTTATCTCTGTTTTTCAATATAATCATATTCTCCCTTTCTGCATGAACTGCATTGCTTGGGTTCACACAGACCAGGGGATAATCAGTTAAAAATTGAATCTTAAACACTGAATTCCACCCTTGAAGGGCCTTCAGTTTCAACCCCTGTGCTGTCTAGTACTGTCAGATAGTTGATTTTTTTTCAGACGGAATTTGTAACCGTTATTGGCAAGACAATAGTCTGATACTAACTATTCAATCATTACCAGGAATAGGAATTTAATGTACACATTTGAAGGAAGGAGAAACATGATATATGTGGGAGCCTCTACAACCCTCACTGAATGGTTGGCAGTTTATTATCCTGTTGAGCAAAGTTTTCACATTTGATTGATTGATGGATTGTTTTAGACGTGTGAGAACTGGGCAAAGAATTTTATTTTAATCATGGCTTTTCTAAATTTTGGAATGATGTGTGCAGAAAAGACAAGATAATGATTTTCCCCTTACCCGATCACAATCTCATTTTCACATAATGGCTTAAGCATGTCTTATAAAAAGTCATGAGGGAGTTACACAAACATTTAGGGCTTTTGCAAATAAACTGTTGGGTGAATTCATTTTGAAAGTGTAATGATTATAATGAAAAATATAATTGAAGATTTTAGTCATATCATTGAAAGGAGAGACTCTTATTCAAAATAGATGCTTATCTCTGATTTAAAAATCTGTTTTCGTTGAAGTTTTTGTTAGCAGAGATTGGAAAAAATGTCATTTTATCTTTTACAACTACCCTTTCACAGTCTAATATCAACAGCGAGTAGTTCTGTAGTTCTCAAAATGCAGTCTAATTGTGAGAGCTGGTTAAAAATGCAAATATATGTGGAATCTGGGAATTTGAATTTATAAATTCTTAGGTGATCCTCAAGTATAAAATTTGAAGACAACTGGTGTAAAGAATAGATTATTTTCCAGTATAGGCACAAAATTGTGATTAATTTTCAAATGGCTTCTTTTCTCAAGGAGCTCTGAAAAATTTTTCATCATATCAATAACATGCTAGGAAACAGCCACATATAAGAAAACATAAGGAGGAATTGACCACAGTTGGCTTGTGTAATGCTAACATAATGGCTTAATAGCAGAGCAAAAGATAGTGTCAAACACAATAAATCATGTATCCTACACCTCTTGCTTTATGTTACGTGTTGTTACTCATGATTATAACACAAAAGGACCACAGTGGCCCAGACATCATCAAGATTAACAAGACAGTCAATAATATTTTAATCACTAGCCAAAACAAATAAGGAAAAACCAAAAATCACACAAGATAGTACCAAACAATATAAATGCATTCAAAGTAAACTTAAGACAGCAAGAAGAACCTGGGGTGTGCAGGCATGAAAAGAAGGGTAGCCAAAGTCCAAGGACTGATGTGGCTGGCCGTATTAGTGTAAAAATGTTCCACAAACTCTATATCTTCATGTCAGCCTATTAGGAGGAGAGTAGATGGGGTCTGATGGTTTGTAAGCAATAGTGAGGAATACAGAGCATTTTCTTCTGTAATAGACCCTGGGGCTTTATCATCTTGGTCACTTCAGGCAGCACTCACCATCTGGACACAGATCCCATGTGCCCACATGTGGAGGCTCAAAGTCAGGAGAACAGGCTTAAATGTTATCTTTTTTCCCTCCTCTTTTATGGAATTCTGAATAATGTTCACTGGAAGACAGAAGAATTCGAGTCTTTTAGTGATATTAATAAGATGTAATTTTTGATGAAGTTTTTGTTGCCTCTTCCTTCTTTGTTTAAAGATAACAATGCTTTATTATAGATTTGATAACTTCACAATATATGCAAGTGAGACACACAAGTCTCTTGCTCCAGAATGTGATACAAATGGTAATTTCTTGGGTTTACATTCATTTTTATGCCACCTGCTGTCATCCTCAAGGATGTGTGGATTTCTCTTAGTGTCTGTTCTGTGGAGTGTACCTCTCCCACCTGTTAAACAGAAGCAGGAAAACAATAGCTGTGTAAAAATCGATGAAATCCATATAAAATTTCTAGCTCAGTTAATAGTATTATACAAAAGTTAATTTCTTAATTTTAACAAATGTACATGATTATGTTAAGATGTTAACATTAGACGAGTTGGTGAAGGTATATGGAAACTTGCCATACTATCTTTGAAACATTTCTAAAAATCTAAGTTATTTCAATATAGAAAGGCTTAAAAATGCATCATGTGACACTAAAGAAAATTTAGTTGGGGATCTTCTGATAATTTTCTTCAAAAAAATAGGAACAAATTTTCACAGTTGTCCTTCACTCCATTCTTCCCCCATTTAGGGCCCTTTAAATCAGTGATTACCCCCTGGTCCTATTGATGCTCATGAAATAGGCAGTGGATAAATGCTTGCTGAATGAATCAGTCCCTTTGATGTATTTAAAGAACCTTTTATTATTGGGATTTGTATTGCCTTGAAAGGCGCTCCTAAAATTTTCTTTTGACTCACTTAAGTTTGAATTGCCCCTGACCTGCCACATTGTGTGCTTTTTGGTTCTCTTCATAAAAGATACCTAGGATGATTTAAAAAGGTACATAGTGTACTCACCCCTCTCCCCTTCAGCTGTTATAATGGATTCTTTGAACTCCACTAGTTATCTGTCCCTACATGGGTTTTATTTTACTATCTGGTCTTTGATGAGAAATGATACAAAAATCAGGCAGTCATTATTTAAGTTAGTATATATCAATACAGATCAAAATAGTGTAAATTGGGTCACTGACTAGAGAAAATAAAAGGGCCTATTGGGTGTAGTACCTGATCTTAAAATTCCTTTTGAAAGGCTTCCTGGGCTTTCCCAGGGTTTTCCCTGCATTCCTCATCATCCAGGTGAGTGCTCTTTGGGGTGCTTGATTTACATATTTATTGTACACATGTTCTCCTTCTCTTGCTGGTGTTTCAGTGGAAACTTTCCTCTGTGCTCTTGATCCATTCACTTACTTCCATGCTCTTTGCTATCTTAATCCTTCAATTAGTTTCTCTTGCTCTCATCCTTTCAATATTTTCATTTAGCCATTAAAAAGTACTGAGATATCACTGATTCTGGAAAACACACAATGCCTCCCTGTGTTTCAAATTAAAAAAAAAATTAAAAAAACATCTCAAGAGCAGTGCGTACTCATTATCTTGTATACTCTTGATTTTGCAACTACTGATTCTTTAATTCTCTAGCATTTCTATCACCATTATTGTACTGAAGGTCTTCTTTAAAAGTCCCAATTATTTACTATAACCAAATTCCTTAGTCCTCATGCTCATTGATGTCTCTGGACAGTTGGACACTATGGAACCCCAGCTTCCTGGAAACCCTTCACTGCTGACTTCTGTAACATTCAGACCTCCTGGAACTATTCTGACCTCAACTGCACTATTTATTTCCTCTGATTCTGCTCTTTCTTCCAACTTTTCATGGGTTCTGACTTTGACCTTCTTATTACTCCTTACCTGTACTCTTTTCCTTGCCTGTACAAACTATGTGCTTTGACTTTACTAATCACTTCACTAATCATACATAATAACTCTATAATCTATCCCTGTCCTTGACATTGTTCCTGAGTAGCAATTCTACCTTACTGAACACAGCTGCTCTATGTTTCTACCAGGACCTTACATAAAATGTCAAACTCAAGTTATCCAAAATTAAATACATTTTCTTCATTCTATGAACTGATCCTCTTGCATGTATTTGTCAATGTCAGTGATGTAAAAATACTTCTTTTCACGGTTTCAATCCTTCTCTTTAGCTTACCTTAAACAGTTGTTCTGTATCCAGGATCTTTCAGATTTCCCTGTTTTTTTGCTGCCCTCCACATTTCCACCTCTGCTACCCTTTGCTGAGCCTCAGTACCTCTTATAGATTCCAGTAGTCATTTTATTAGAGGGTGCTCTCTTTGGTAGATTCATCTCTTTGAGACATTATCCATGAACTAATATGTCCAATTTAAGCCATCCAGCCCTTAAAGCTCTGTCCTTAGATCCGAAAGTGGAGTTAATATCCTTAGACTCTTTCTTATCTCAAGAGAAATTACTTGGTTTTGAGAGCCTCCTTTTTAAAATCATTTCTGTAAGGTCTTCGTTTCTATGTTCAGGGGTCTGACCAATAGCCCCAAAACTACAAATGCCACTTCACTCTAGTGTAGGAATTTTTAACATGAAAGGTCCATGGTTTTAGCAGCCCTGTGAACTCTGAAATTGTATTCTTTTCTGGATGTCTGTGCAAATGTACACGTTTCTGGTGTCTGCTAAAATATTTTAACAGGTTCTTAAAGACACAGGAGATCCAAAGAAGCTGCTTTCCCTGAGGTTTATCGATGTGAGTTAGATATAGGAAATCCTTTAAAGCATAAATTTGATCATGCAGTCCTCTGTTTTATAACCTGTTATGTTCCCCTTGGCTCTTAGAATGAAAACCAAATTTATGGTATGTAACCTATAATCCTTGAGTGGTAAGTCTGTTTTGAAATCTCTGGACCGGGTTCGCATTGCTTTCCCTATGAACCTGTGGCTTGAAAACATGACCACATTTCAATCCCTTTAACAAGCTACCCTTTCTCTCATCTCAGGGTTCTGCACATTCTTTTTTTCTGGCGGAACTGTCCCCATTATTATTCCATTCCGCAAGCTGCCCCCAGCACCCCTTTCTCTCAGTTACCTTCTATCTCACTCCTTATCTCAGCTCAAACATTGCTTTCTTAGTTAGGTACCCTCTGACTGTTCAGACAAAATCGGGTTCTACTCTTTAATGTGTTCATAATGGCCTTCCACTTTTATGCTTTGACATGTATCACACTTATAATTATAAATTTGAGTCACAATTTCATTTATATCTATTTCTCCTCTTGTAGGCTCGGGTGGGAGCAGGTGTTGATGGGTTAATTTTCATTCTATTATTTGTATCACGTAGGACAGATTCTGACACTCAGTACATGTGCGGTCGATTTGGTGAATGAACACATGCTTTGATTTAATATTTTGGAGCTTCTAATTTGAATGTGTAGCTACATTCACACACTTCACAGCATCCCCCACCGACTTTTAGTACATAGTAAATCATAATTCAATAATTGCTGACGAATGACGAGATGTTTTCATAATAAAGAAATGCTGCTTTCCTGAAGACAGTTATCCTAATCTTATGTTCTTGTTTTTATTTCCCTTTTGTAAAAATGCTAAATGATCTCATGTCTGGGTCAATTGTTTAAAAAAGAGTATTTCCAGAAAGAGGAATGCTAACATTCATGTTTAAGGTTTTAGAAATTTCACACATTTTTCCTATCTCCCTAAGGTATTTGTACACATGAAATATGAGACAAGCTTATCATTTGATTTTTCATATCCCTTAGCCAATGTGAGTTGATATGCACAGAGTATAATGAGACCATATACCTTTCTGCACATTTTAAAGAATTATATGCATGTGCCTCATTGTATGTTAACTGAAATATGGAAGCAGTAGATACTGACAGAGAACACTTAATTGCTTAAACCATCATCCTGGTAGAGTGAGCCTTTCATAATTCTTAATAATATGTTTTTGATTATTTGTTGCCTGAGTGCCATATCATAATAACTTATGTGAATGTAAGCATCTTACATATGGTCATATGCTGTTTTATGTAAGTGAGCTATAAACTGATAAGATTACACTGGAGTTAAATAATAAAAAGTGATACATAACTGTGGAGAAATGAACATTTTCTCAGTTATGCTTCTCCAACATTGGGAGACATAGTATTTTCTGTCAATAGATACCTTTACTGATAAGGCTGAGATTGTCTGACTACTCATAACCTTGTAGTGTTTGAACAATTATATTTTGTCTTATAGAAATAACTTTAAGAGCAGGTGTTATTATATGTTGATAAGTTAGAATATAAGACATTAAAGCCCACAAAAAATGTTATCTATAGTAAAAAAAAAATCATTTGTAGTTTGACAAAGCCTATTGGCTAAACTCAGTATTCTGGGATTTACTGAAAGAGAGAAAATGGAACTTTAGCAGCCACATTATCACAGTAAGAGGGCTGGCTATCAGGATGCTAGAATCTCGTTTTGATTTTGGTTTTTTGGAAGTTGCCCATGAAGGTGTGTAGCTTTACTGAAGAGCTCCACATATGCAGTACCACTTACCTGAGCTAGGAATCAGGCAGTGTGACCCTTGGGCTTTCAAAAGTGAGTACATTCTCATTGACTGCCTGGCACACAGCCCCCAGGTACCAATGGAGCTGAAGCCCCTATCCCCACATGCAGGCCTTAAAGATGGACATTCATAGCAAAGATGAAAGATTGAATATGAGTGTTGAAAAAGAGGGGTTAGATATGTTTTTTCATGATAAGATAGTAGCTGAACTCTTAGGAGTTACAAATTGTGCTGTAGATTCTACATGGACTGTCTTAGCTAGTCACAATGACCTGTGGACTAAGCACTATTGTTATTATTCGATATTAGTATCTAATTTGATAAAATGAGGCTCAGAGAAAAGTGAAACACAGTTGATGTGCTAGAATGTGGGCTAGAACCTAATCTCAGAATTAAAAAGGCCAGGCTTCTAACCACAGCACAAGGAAATGAGGGGATACCAAGATGGCCCTTCATGAAGAGAGCTGCCACAGGCTATGTGGGAAAACTGTTTTTGAAACTACATCCTTTAAACTGTACGAGTTTGTTTATTTATTTATTTATTAAATGAGTAGGACCCAGAGCTATGCTATTGAAGTTGGGGTTTGGAGAATTAAGATAGAATAGGAGCCAGTAAATCTTCTTAGCATTCTTATCCTTCTTCCGCTCCCATTCTCTCTCTTACCAATCTACACATACAAAAATGAATGAACCAAATTCATAAATCCCATAAAAGCTATCCTTAATCTGTCTCTCTTTTAGTGTGCTTATAAACAAAAGGCCAATAGCTTTCAGTGAAATATGATATGGACTGACGCAGAGAGCTCTGCACAATTTTTAGGATTTGGCTTGGCAAAATCTGTTTTTTTCTCAGGAGGAGGAAATACATACAATGAAGTAAATTCATCCAGTGCGTAAACAATTTATAGGGTACAAGTTTTTCTGGGAAATTGATCGGTACTGCTATATCAGCAATGTACTTTATATAACAATTGTCAAATGGCTATGTTTTCCCTAATTTCCAGAATCATAAATAGAAACGGTGCCTGCATTTTTGATGCTGTAATTAAAAAAAAAAATTACACTATGTAACTTCTTAAATTTGTTTTTGAAAATTGAAAACATTACTGAAAATTTTCTTGCCTATTTTAGATTTATCACATTTAGGTAACTCTATTACATTTTATTTATTCATTTAAAATGTACTATTGCAGCCTAGAAGTTCACTCTTTAGCTCTGTGATCAAGAGTTGTTACAATATATACTTCAACTTTCTAGGGTTTTTCCCGGTGCTTCACGTATGTCAAGCACTAAGAAGTATTTTTTCATTTTTTTTTAAAAGATTTTATTTATCTATTTGAGAGAGAGAGAATGAGAGACAGAGAGCATGAGGAGGAAGGTCAGAGGGAGAAGCAGACTCCCTGCCGAGCAGGGAGCCTGATGCGGGACTTGATCCCGGGACTCCAGGATCATGACCTGAGCCGAAGGCAGTCGCTTAACCAACTGAGCCACCCAGGCACCCAAGAAGTATTTAAAATAATGAGTTACATCTTGCATCAAAAACATTTGTGCCATGATCTCATTATACTCACAAAGGACACAAGAGTCTTTCTTATTGAATTGGAACTTGACCTTATCATTTAAAAACTACATTCTGGGAAGATACTGCATAATTATTGATTATGTGGGGGATATGAAACTTACGTTTTGTTATGCTCCAGCAAGTGTTTAATCAGTGTCCCACTGAATAGCTATACCATGAAAATGCCATGAAATCTAGAAAACCAAAAAGAAACAAAAATAGCATGAATACCCAAATGGCAAATCAGTCCAAAATGCACTATACATTTGCACATGAGATTCCTCCCCGCCCAGCCTCAGTTTAGTAAAAAGTATTAGAGAAAGTAATTTAGTTCATGGGGTTAATTCAAGTGTAATGAAAAGATAGTCAAGCTGCTGATTTGGTAAGGCCAATATTAATCAATTAATGCGGATTTAAAGGAAGACAAATGGCAGGGAAGTCTTCCATTTAAAGTATATAATCTTAAGACTATTCAAGTACATATTAATTGCAAAAACCTATGTTGTGTTTAGAATTCACAAAATGTGTGGATGTATGTTTTGAAGTGAAGTTTAGAGGATCTCAAAATTCAAGTCTAGACAATAAAAATTAGCGCCAATCAATATTTAGTAATACTCCTTTTTTTTTTTTAAAGACTATTTATTTGAGAGAGAGAGAACATAAGCGGGGGTGGAGAAGGGAGAGGGAGAAGCAGATTCCCTGCTGAGCAGGGAGCCCAACACAGGGCTAGATTCCAGGACCCTGGGATCATGACCTGAGCCGAAGGTAGAGGCTTAACTGACTGAGATAACCAGGCACCCCCAATATTTAGCAATATTCAATCAATAAGCTTAGGAATTCCCCTAACTTTATGGGCAGGCTACTGATAGTAAATATATGTATCCCAATGCAAGACAGATGGAAAACACTACTCTTAATATTAAGAACATTGTCTTTGGTACGTAACTCCATTTCTAGCATATTTTTGCTTAATGCCATGCTAGTAAGTTTCTGTGGTATAGATATTGGAGTTTTAATGTTCCTCCTAGGATGTGAACTTTCCATAAAACTCAAAAAAAAAAAAAAAAGAAAGAAAGGAAAATAAAACACTCCAAACTACTTAAGCTACTCAGTGCTAATAATTAAAATGTGTAAAGAACAATCAACTTGGAATTTTAGTTTCATCTTAGATTTTCCAACTCTTTTTTTTTTTTTTTTTTTTTTTTTTAAGATTTTATTTATTTATTTGAGAGAGAGAGAATGAGAGAGAGCACATGAGAGGGGGGAGGGTCAGAGGGAGAAGCAGACTCCCCGCCGAGCAGGGAGCCCGATGCGGGACTCGATCCCAGGACTCCAGGATCATGACCTGAGCTGAAGGCAGTCGCTTAACCAACTGAGCCACCCAGGCGCCCCAGATTTTCCAACTCTTTAACACAAATGTGACATTATATACAGAACCTTAATTACTAGTTTAGTAATGTTAATGTTAACTAGATATGTCTGAGTCATATTAATTCTCAATAGGATAGCATTCTCTGAAAAATAATTCCACTGAGGATAGTTTCACTTTTCAAATGTGGAGAGAAAACTAAGTTCAAAAAAGAAATAAACAATTTATTAAATTTAAAATAATTTATTATATTTAAAATAAAATAATTGAATCAGTTAGCCTTATTGATTCCATAAATTTCTGTCGAAAGCCCAATAAATACAGATATAAATACACAACTCATAGACACATATTGATTTATTTAAAATAATTGACAATGTATATTTAAATTGTTTTAAAAAACAATTGAGCAGTAGCTAGAATGAAGAAATATAATGCTCTTTCATTACATATTCCATGGTGACTGAAAGAAAAAAAAAACTTTCTGGTTCTGGGGAGTATAAACAATTACTTGAAATAAGATATACTGCAAATGAGCCATCTAATTCCTGTTTCATTGATATATTGGGGCAAAAGTGTTTAAATGACAAACTTGTAATAATACTTCTATTATACCACAGCCATGGAAAAAATATATATAGGTAACATTAACAATTATTTAAACAGAATAGACACATGAATATTTGCAGAACACTAAGTGAAATCTAGATTTCAGAACGGATCCCTTTAACAGCAAAAATTCACACCCGCAATCACATACACACACATTTAGAAACTATCTCTTAAATTGTTTTTCATTCTCTCTTTGAGTTTCTGCTTTAGTAGTAGAATTAAATTTAGCAATATGTATTATACTCTATAAATCAATTTAGCCAAATTTACCCTAAATAGTTTGTCTACATCGTTTTGAAAACAGAAATCACCTAGTTGAATAGCTACAACCTCTTCATTATGTAACACGCTTGGCTTCCTGTTTTTGCTCTTATTGTGGGCTTAAGCACAATGTTCTTTTTTTGCTTCATTTTTGTTCACTGGTATAACAAAGACAATAATGTGGTACTTGAGGATGTGGATCTATCCCTGTGGGTATGTTGTCTCCATTACTGTTCTATATCTTCTTATTACTGTGTCAGTTTTCCTAGACAGATTATAAATTCCTGAAGCTAGGATTTTTTGTTTTATTATGAAAATTTTTCTCTGATACCATTTATCATAACCTGAGATCCCTATCTGTATATCAGGTACTCAGTATATTCTATATCCAAGATTTAAAAAGTGTCAGGGGGCAGAAAATGTAGAAGCCAATTTAAATTGATAGCTAGGGTGCCTGGGTGGCTCAGTTGGTTAAGCAACTGCCTTCGTCTCAGGTCATCATCCTGGAGTCCTGGGATCGAGTCCCGCGTCGGGCTCCCTGCTCAGCAGGGAGTCTGCTTCTCCCTCTGATCCTCCCCCTCTCATGCTCTCTCTCTCTCATTCTCTCTCTCAAATAAATAAATAAAATCTTTAAAAAAAAATAAAAAAATAAATTGATAGCTAAAACTACTTTTCAAAATTCTCTTTTGAAGTTTTAAGACCTTGCCAAATATATGACTTGAGTACCTCTTTTTTCCCCCCTTGTGCTTCTATTCATTTTGGTAGCAGCTCAATGGGAGGCAAATGACCTGCATAATCTACAAACTACATAATAGAATTATGCATAGCTTGTATTTTATTTTAGCCAAGTTCTATGTAGCCCTTGCCCACAGCAGGTATTTAGGAAAAGTTACTGAGATGGAATCACTGGGGGTTAGGCAGAATTTAAATCCACTTGATAATTATGTCTTTAAGATTAATAACATCTTAAATATAAAGGGATTTCCAATCTTTGCAATCTTCTTCAAATTAAAATTGTACATAATTAGATTTCAAAAGATTTATCAGGCATAGTCTATAAAACAGAACTGGATAATTGTTCATGTAGTATTTTCTTATTTTGTTGTGACTTTCTCACCATTTTCCTGCTTTACATTTAAGTTTTAAAGAATTAAAGAAAAGGTAGACATTGTGTTTGTAGGGTTTTTTTGTTGTTTGTTTTTGTCTTTATTTTTTAAGTAATTATGTTCAAGTCAGGAACACATTTCTTCTCAATTTCTTGTTACTGCTCCTGTGCCATGACCTAGAAATGAAAAGTTCCATAACTCCCTTAAATTAATTTAGAGAAGACCATAAGTAACTTATGAAAAATGCAATTCATGCTAAAGAACTGAGAATCACTGAGCAACTAATTACAAAATCAATTATTTTTTTCCTAAAATTCTAAACTTTTGAAGAACAGGATGGATTTATTGGTCTACTATGGTTCTTTGTGTTTTTTTTTTTATTTGAACCCATATTATGGTATAATTTGTGCACTTGACCTTGGTTCTAGATATTGAGGAACTGTGCTTTGAAAACTGGGTTAGGATGAAACTAACAACTATAGTTTAAAATATATGGTAAGTATAATTACTCCACTATTTCTTTTAGTAACTAGAGAGTAAAACAATGTTTTCTAAAACTATTTCTTTGCCATTTGAGAGAAAGAAAATTTAGGGGGTTAGAATTATGAGTTAATACCCGATATTGTTAATATCTGCCAACATTGTTGAATTCATACTTTGGCATTAATAGTTCTACATACTTCTTCTTGACCCACACCCTTAGCATTGCATGTATAATGCTTACTCTAAGTATAATGACTACAATTTAACATTAAAGAGTAGAATTCTCTAATCATGAGGACATAATAAGAATTTCAAATGGAGGAATTAAAAAAAAAAGTAGAATTATTTACGGAGAACAGTATGCCTAGTTTGTTTCCAGAAGCTCTAGATTCTTTAAGAAATATATTGGATCTGATCCTTGTTTCTAATGATTTTATTCTCTAATTGAGGAAATGAGACAAGCATGAAATAGTTAATAAACAATTAGAGATGTTAAATGTTGCAAAGCACTTAAGAACAGGATGGTAGGAGATCATGTTGTTATTTTTCTTCTATATGTATTAGAGGGACAAGGCATGTGCCTTTTAGGTCTGACAGCTGGGTATCTCTGTTGGCCTCACAAGGTGTAATTACCTTAAAAACCAGGGACTATAAGAAAGAGAAAAAAAAATCTTCGGTAACAATAAGTTTGAGAAACAATGGCTTAAATAATGTTAGCGTCTTTAGCAAGACATTAAAAAAATAGCCTACTCTACATTGGGATATTTGGGAAGTAGACTTGGTATATTTTAAACCACTTTTTTTTTTTTTGACCTGGACCTCCATAAAATTCATTTTAGTGAGTTTTCCATGATTCATGTTGGAACTCAATCTTGATGCGTAGAGATTGAATTTTTCATTAAGCAGAAACTGGAACTATCTCTTAATAATAGATTTGAATTAGCCAATCTCATAAGACCGATCTATGAAATCAGAATGCCAACAATTTAATTAAGAATGAGAAATATAACCACAAGGGAGACCAAATACAATCCTCTGAGTAGTATTCTCTGTCCCCATAGGCACATAGCATGGGAAAAGAGATTGTCATTACGAGACTAGTTGGTGAACATGAAAATAAAACAAAGTAAGGTAAAAAAAAAAAAAATCTAGGTTTCAAATGTGTAATGTGATTGCACTGAAATAACCTAAGGTTGCCATCTCCACTAAAAAGATATGCCCATCATTACTACCATACAAGTTACACCCTTGGCTCATGCCATACTTCCTTTTGGACACTGTTTTAATTACATTGCCAAATTTTATCAGCCATTAACCTTTCTCTTTTATGGGTGACTTCTCTCCTCCCTTTCAGTGGAGCATTCTTTGTGCAGCTGTGTTAATCCATTCGATTAGATAATGTTCTAGTCTAGTCCTGCAGACTTGTGAACTTATTAATTCCTTTTGTCCCTTTAAGCTGATTTTGTATACTTTGCTCTGATAAGTGAAGGTATAGTAAGTTTGTTTTAGAATGCATTGAGTTAGTGGTACTAGAAAGTCTAATTAGGATTTTCCAGGAAGAAAATGGAGACGTAAGTCTCAAGAGCCAGATGGAGGTTAGAAATAAATATTTTGGCATCTTCTGTATCAATATGATTTGAATAAAAGTGGATGGGATTGTCTGTAGAAAGAATATGATAAAAATGTACAAAGAATAGAATATTAGGAAATATTTACATTAGTAAATGGCATAGGAAAGAAGACCATGGAGTATTCAAAAGTGGGAGAAGGGAAATGGAGAGAAATAATCATGTGGCACAGTACTTGTTAAGGACACATATCTATATATCTATATAATCTATGTATCTATATCTGTGTATCTCTATATGTATGTTCATATATATATGTAAATCTCCATATATTACATACATAATTTATATATCTTTATTTCTCTTCCCCCTTCTTTCTCTCCTGCTCCTTTTGTGTCTGGAATATTACAGAATATCACCTTAGAGCCTTAGATTAGACTAAGAAGGACATCATTAGTAGGATGAGGAGACACTTCTTTCTGTTTGGTGATTGGAAATAGGACTAAATCCAGAAAACCTAAATTACCTCTCAGGGTATGGTTCTTTTATGTTTGCAAACCCAGGTTCAGTAATCAGCCACTTCACTGGATTTTTGCTGGTCTAACAGAGGTTTCTTTTTCTCACACCACCATACTTTGGGGGAAATTGGTTGAAGGAATGAGGGGTAGAAATCTACATAGAAGTCAGGGAGCCTTTTGAAAGATATAGGATCGATATTGCCCCTTTTCTTTTGTGATGCAATAATGTTGAAAATTCTCTGGAAATCTGGTATGTTTCTAATGGAGAACAGTTGGGGAAAAATATGATCTTGGCTTTTCAAAGGAAACACATCCTAAAGGGATCTAGATCCAAATTTAATCTAAGGACCTAGAGGTTCATGGCGTTCCCCCAGATCTGCTGCCCCATCAGAGTGCTTGAGCTTTGGGAACAATGGAGAAGCAGTGTGGGTGATCTAAAGATGTTCAAACTGGCAATAAAAGGATTATGATAGGATGAGCATTAGGACTGTAGCATGATGAGCAGACACTCTACTTCTTTCTGTTTGATGTTTGAAAGCAAGACCATACCCAAAGCCTGCTAGGCTACATGAGAAATCTTTCGGGATAACAGCAGAACCTGGAGAGATACACTCAACTATACACAAATGAGAATTAAGTAATTACTTGGAGAAATGAGAGAATTATGTCTATAACTGTTCCATAAATTGTGGAAGAGATTCATATGTGATAACAGTGCTATGTTATGAAAGCAAGAGAGGAGAACACTTTAACAAGGAAGGCATATTCACTAAGGCAGTTTTTATAGAGTAGTCAGGAAAATGAGCCCTGATTAAAATATCTGTCATTTCAGCACTTGAAAGTCAATGGTCTATTAAAAGACTTATTAGAATGATAGCAAAAGAGTTCTAGATGGTCAAAGATTAAGCAATTGGAATTTCGGAAGACCAAACTATGGAAAGAGCCCAGATGTCCATCAATAGATGAATGGATAAAGAAGATGTGTTGTATACACACACACACACACACACACACAGGAATATTACACAGCCATCAAAAAATTGAAATCTTGCAATGATGTGGATGGAACTAGAGGGTATTATGCTAAGCAAAATAAGCCAATCAGAGAAAGACAATTATCATATGATCTCACTGATAGGTGGAATTTAAGAAACAAGGCAGAAGATTATTCAGGAAGAGAGGAAATAACGAAACAAGATGAAACCAGAGAGGGAGACAAACCATAAGAGACTCTGAATCATGGGAAACTGAGGGTTGCTGGAGGGGAGGTTGGTGGGGGAATGGAGTGGCTGGGTGATGGACATTGGGGAGGGTATGTGTTATGGTGAACGCTATGTGTTGTGATAAGACTGATGAATCACAGATCTGTACTTCTGAAACAAATAATACATTATATGTTAATAAAAAAAAAAAGAAAGACAAACCAAAAGAAAAAAAAAGAATTTTGGAAGAAAAGACCTCTATCAAATAGAGACCCCTCTATGGGCAAGTTTTTTTTGAGATATATATATATACCAAAATATATATAATACATATATTTTTAAATCATTGTTGCCCATTAAAATACAGTATAGGCAATGGGAAATAACAATTTTTTTCTAATAAATTCAACAATGAATTATTGAGCTTTTAGTATGCACTTAGCACTGTGCTATTTGCTAAACAGAAATATTAAAAGAAAGAACATGCATGAAAATGTTTGATGAAACCAGTTCCTACAAAAGCAAGATGGGATGAAATCACGTTGACGTTCTAAGAATTTCTAGGTAGCCATGAAGTCCAACTGAATTTGGAAATTGGAAGCATTACAGTAAATGGAAATAACATGGGCTTCAAAATCAGATTTATCTGAATACTGTTTTGGTAGTTTTTTTTTTTTTTTTAAGATTTATTTATTTATTTGACAGAGAGAGACACAGCGAGAGAGGAACACAAGCAGGGGGAGTGGGAGAGGGAGAAGCAGGCTTCCCGCGGAGCAGGGAGCCCGATGTGGGGCTCGATCCCAGGACCCTGGGACCATGACCTGAGCCGAAGGCAGACGCTTAATGACTGAGCCACCCGGGTGCCCCTTTGGTAGGTTTTTAAAATAGAGTGGGGATTTCACAGGGAAGAGTTGGACTCCCTGGACCAAGACAAAGGAAGAGTGATGTAAATTTCATCTAGCTGATGAAGAATGTCTTACTTTTCTAGTAGCTATGAGAATGATGAAGCAAAATACCTCTATTTAAGAAAGGTATCAAACAACCAATAGCTTTTAAAACTTGTAAGAAAGTATTAAATTTATATTCAAGAACTTACAGTTGAAATTGTGAGTTTTGCATGCTTTGATAGGCCAACGTATAGAAAAAAATGACCATCTCATTACTGAATTATGTAACTTTATAACTTAGTAACATCATCATTACAAGATTGAAATGGACTCTAAGCATTTTGTTCAACTGCCTTTTATAGATGCAAAAAGTGAAGCCCTAAAACATGGACTAATTTCCTCTGCTCTATTCAGTTTGAGAGAATTTGTGGCAAATTTAGATTTGTAATTCAGTGCCCTGAGTTCCAGCCCACCCTGTTTTACTGAACTGAACTTCAGGTTTTTAATGTGTGTAATTATTTTTCTTTAGTGTATGACATTAAATTATTATTTTCTACAATTTCTGGAGGCAGTTATAAATTATATATAAGGGAGAATCATTATGTTCTATTTGCGTGGACTTACTTGTTTATTTGTGATGATTTTGATACTCCTATATCTGAAACACATTTTTTTTCAGAATGCATGATAACATGCAAAGTGTGGTTATTTTTTTTCTTGCTTAGTTTTCATATATGATTATAATATTTTTTTCAAAATTCTGGAACTGCATTTGAATCCTGTCAGAAATAAATGAAAAACCTCGACTGAATACTTTAGTCTCCTTCAAGCTCTTTGAATTAGATTATCCCTGTCTGCAACTTTCAATTCAAATGGAAAAAACCACAGGAGATGCGACCCAATTGTTAATAGTAGAAGTGTCTGATTCTGGTACAACTGTGAAAACCCTCCTCACGTTATACTTAAAATACTGACTTTGCAAGGTATATGGCAATTTTGAAGCTATATATTTGTGCAAGTTTCCAATGAAGTACCTATAAGAAGGAAGAGTCAGTTTAAAGTCAGATAGTCTTTTAGAATGGACAAGTCTATATTTATGACCTTGATTGCATAATGATTCAATAATGGAAGATGGGATTTTTCTGCGGTAGTTTTATTTTTATATTTCTTCTCTGTGTAAATATAGGAATAAAGACAAATTTTCACTTGAAATATTGTCTGTGGTAGGTACAGAATATCAAATAATTTAGGTGAATTCTTTCAGTAGAGACTTAAAGTCATGCTGCCCATTTGTTTACAATCAGAGACATGATTATTGCATTGCTTTTCCAGTTCTGAGTGCATCGGGAGCTTCTGACCATTTCAATGTACATACTGATCCTGATAGCTAGTATGTTGCCCAAAGCTGTATTTAAACTACTAAAAGTGAGGAATTGTGAAATCCAGTTTTAGAGTTCACATAATTATCTTTCTGTTTCAATTTTCACTGTATAAACATATATTTTCCCCAATGACTGTTTCTTTCTAGAGTTTGCATCCAATTGGGCCACAAATTTAAATGTCACTTTATCACAGCCCCTGGATAAATATGCATACATTTTTTCCCTGATATCTGTATCTCATTTACTTTTAAGGAGTGTGTGTGTGTGTGTGAGAGAGAGAGATTTTCATAGGCACCTACCTTAGCCTGCGTGAAATAGACTATCCTAAATATAGGAATGAGTATGATACAACAATATTTATAGTAATTCATGGCTATTTTTACCTATTTAAAAATATTTTTATGATAACATACTATAAATAGGGCCTGTGAAACAGATTGACTTGGTGTTAGAGAACCAATTGGAGCAAAATTTCTTTTGTTCAAGCACTTACAGGAATTAAAATTGAAGCAATCATTGAACACCCTATTGTGGTCCAATCCACTTACCAGATATTTCACATATATTATGCCATTTAATCCTCACGGCTATATTAAGTGGGCTTTACTTCCACATTTTAAGGAGGCAGGTCTGAGAATTAGATAAGTAAACTAACTTGCTTTGAGATGTCAAAATGAGTGATGTGACCTACAATCGAAGCACATGTCTGTTTGACTAATGGATCACTTCAATATATTTAAGTTAGTTTATATGCTGACACTCGATTCAGTGTAGGGAGTCTATCTCCTTCTATTCCTTATTTTTTATACTTTTATGGTGAAGTGGTTGTCTCGTTATTTCTGTAAGCACCGTAAAACTTCTTAAGACTTGAAACATTCCCAAGGTTAGGTATACTCTCTTGGCTTCACGGGACAAAAAGATTAGAGAAATAAATGAGTTTCAGAATGAATGGTTATGAAAGGAAATGGAGAAAAACAAGAAGAAGACAATAAGAATAGCGAAAAAGTGTCAAGGCAAAGGGAAAAGTAAAGGCCCCAATGTTTTTTATAGGCAGTTCTTGCAGAAGAGTTCAGAAGCTTGGGGCCAGATACTACTCTGCTTCATCCATCTGGTTTCTTTTCTGAGAAGGATCTGCACGTCTGAATGCTTTGAGCCAGGTTACATCCACTGGGCAAACCTCCTTGCCTTGTTTGAAAGGGACAGATGGAGAGGTCTGACTCTTGAGGACAACGAAAGAAGAAAGATCCTATTAAATCCTGCACACCAGTGCAAAGCTCAAGGCTTTATAAAAGTTTTCGTACTCAAGGAACTATACCATACTTCCACAGGGAAACAAAAAAATCCGGCAAAATTCACACAAAAAAGAAAAGCTGTCATTATCAAAAGACACTTTAATTTAAAGTATATTAATAAATGCACCATGAACTCCCAATAAAGGAAAGGTGTCAGGCAGTCACCTGAAGCCTGTTATTCTTTTCATACTTTAGGCTCTTGTGCCACTTTTCACGTGGTTGGGAAATTTTCGTTGTTGATGACAGTTATTGCTCACCTTCCTAGAATTGGTCTTTAAAATGACTTTGTGCTTTAATGCAGACGGAAAAATCCTTCATTCTTGTGATCAGTTCCAAAGCCTCAGAAACAGTGCAATCAATCACACGTAGTGCCTGATGGATGTGTCAGGCGATAAGCATAGCTATAGCTGTTTCACGGCCACTGACTCGGAATCTGCAATCTGACTTGATTCCTTTAAAGCCTCTAGCTTTGGGGTAAACTAAGGGTCAGTGAGTGTCCTCTTCTGCACGGATCATTTGAAACACCGAAAAATCAAGTTAAGAAGGTGGAATATTGATTTAGAAAGCACTTTTAAGTTATTAGTGATTCCAATAATTCCAATAATGAAAAAATGAAATTTCATTTAATGAAAGCATTTGAATTTTATTCATTTTTTCCAAGTACCTTTATAATGATAAATTTGGTAACTTACATAAAATCAACAAATTCCCCGAAGAACATTGCCCCAACTTTCAGATACTCTAGAAGGATTTTTTTTTTTTAAGATTTTATTTATTTATTTGACAGAGAGAGACACAGCGAGAGAGGGAACACAAGCAGGGGGAGTGGGAGAGGGAGAAGCAGGCCTCCCGCGGAGCAGGGAGCCCGATGTGGGGCTCGATCCCAGGACCCTGGGATCATGACCTGAGCCGAAGGCAGACGCTTAACGACTGAGCCACCCAGGCGCCCCTCTAGAAGGATTTTATATATACTTTAATAAAAATGGTATATATTTAAGGCATAAAATATGATATGATGTACATATATATAATGAAATCATGACCACAGTTAAGCTAATTAACATATCATTTCCTTACATAGTTACCATTTCTTTTAGTGATGAGTGCATCTAAAATCTATTCTTTAAGCGTATTTCCTGTATTCAGTACAGTATTATTAGCAATAGTCATCATGCCTGTACATTAAATCTCTAGGCTTATTCATCCTAGGCGACTGTAACTTTGTACTCTTTGGCCAGTATCTTCATATTCCCCACTCCCTCAGCCCCTGTGAACCATTCTTCTGCTTCTATGAGTTTGACTTTTTTTTCTTTTAGATTCTGCATATAAGTGAGAATATACAGTATTTATCTTTTTCTGTCTGGCTTATTTCACACAGCATAATGTCCTCTGGGTTCATCCGTGTTATCACAAATGGCATGACTTCTTTCTCACGGCTGAATAATATTCTGTGGTGAATAATGTAATATTGTATGCCATATCTCTTCTTTATCCATTCATCTATCGAAGGACAGCTGGGTTATTTCCATACCTTGGCTACTGTGAAAAATGCTACATTGAACACGGGAGTGCAGATATCTCTTAGAGATACTGATTTCATTATTGTTGAAGAGTTTATTACAAAGCATTTCTAAGAAGGACATTGTATTCAATCTTGGTAAATAGTTTACCTCACTGAATTCTTTGTTGTTTCTATGAACAATGGCAGGAAAAAACCTGTTTACATGGTCACAGGCTTGGATTAGAGATAAATTAAGCCAAGACTAAAGAACAAACAAAATTCCAAATGAAGTTAACAAAAGAAAAAGCAACAACAAGAAATATTTGTGAAAGCAACATTTTGAGTTTGAAATATCTAAGCAATGGAAATATCAAGACAATTACTTAAATTATGCATTTAATTTTTCATTTTTTAGTTTATGAAGACCTCTAACATTTTAAACCACATTTTCTAATACACACAGTAACTCTATTTCTATTGCTTGATTTTTTTCTGCCTTTAGCTTAGCTTTCACCATTCCATTCAAAAAAAATATTTATTTCATGACTGGTATGCATCAGACATTAAAAATCACATTTTAACTTCTGAGACCAAATGACCAAATATTAGATTCTGTGCTTATAAAATATTGCTATTGAGAGATCAGTCAGAATTTAATATTACAGACATATTTTGACAACAAAAAGAATCTAGTCATTAAGCACTGACAATCCCCATTGTTATTCTAAATCCAGGTGAATCAATAAGAAGTTTTACATCCAACTTAGAGAAAGAGCAATAGCCTTTAAATTAGTCCTCCACATAGAGAAGTAATTAGGTGCCCACTTTTGGAGAGGTCAAACCATCACCAATTGTACATATGCCTGCTTCTGAAGCCATAGTCATTAATGTAGTAATGAGCTGTTGAAATAGTAACGCAGAGCAAATCTGCAATGATGGGAACTAATTGGCTTATAGATATTTTCAGCTATCCTGCTGTTATGGAGACAAATACTCTTTTGCATAGGATGGACATTTTGAATTCTCTTATTGGTGAAACATAATGCTCTGTTCACAAGTCTTGCAGTCGTGGATTTCTGAAATCTTGAATTCTAGATCTCCTTATGTTTTTCAGCATTTTAAACAAAATGTCCCATGGAACTTTCTTAGCATTATCCAGAGAGGTATTTTTGCTGAATAAAACAGGGTCTTTTTGTGTTTCATGCTTACAGAAGACCCTGTTCACAGAATGATCTCATGTGTTTTGTTCTCAGCTGTGAAGTCAGCTAACAGAGCCCATCTGGAGAGTTAGCCCTGCTCCACTGCATGGCTCTAGACCAGTCCAACAACCCTGACAAGCCATCTTGTAAATATAGGTCATCTAGTAAGAGTTCAAAGAAAAACGAACAATAACATTTCTTTTTATTTATTTATTTATTTATTTTTTAAAGATTTTGTTTATTTGAGAGAGAGAGAATGAGAGACAGAGAGCATGAGAGGGAAGAGGGTCTGAGGGAGAAGCAGACCCCCCGCTGAGCAGGGAGCCTGATGTGGGACTTGATCCCAGGACTCCAGGATCATGACCTGAGCCGAAGGCAGTCGCTTAACCAACTGAGCCACCCAGGCGCCTGAACAATAACATTTCTGTATCATTCAGGGAGAAGACACCTAAAGCATGCACAGCTCTGATGGTGGCTGAATGCCAAACCCTTTGCATTATCATTGTTATGACATATATTGATAAAAAATTAACAGCAGCTTTGTTTCTGCATTCTGTCTTAAAGTACGTAATCTGGTTACATAGATGTAAATTCTATTGGATGGGTAAGTTTTAACAGTAATTTAGTTCCTTGCAATTGGGCATTTACAAACGAGCCAGCTAGGGGCTACATTTGTGTATGCATGGCTAGTCTATTTGACTTTACTGTGTTCCTCCCTTCTGAATCTAGAGCTCCTTGGTGCCTGATGTCTCTCTGTTAAAGAATCAGGTCATTGCTCCCTATATTTTATCTCCTATTCCTCCCCCCCACACACACCAATTTCTTAGTTTTGAATCAATTTCTTTCCCTTATCAGTGTGTAGATTGATTTCACAAACATTTACTAAGTAATACTTTATGATACGCCCTGTGCTATATATAGGTTAAAAATCGGTTATACAGAGCACAATCACAGTGCTTGGGAAGTGCATAGCCTTGTTTTCTTTTTTTTTTTTTTTTTAAAGATTTTATTTATTTATTTGAGAGAGAGAGAATGAGAGAGAGAGAACACACGAGAGGGGATAGGGTCAGAGGACGAAGCAGACTCCCTGCCGAGCAGGGAGCCCGATGCGGGACTCGATCCAGGGTCTCCAGGATCATGACCTGAGCCGAAAGCAGTCGCCCAACCAACTGAGCCACCCAGGCGCCCCTAGCCTTGTTTTCTAAATGCAAGAATGACATAAACCAGTGGTTATTCTCCAAGAGTTTCTAAATTTGCACATAGGAGGTCATTTATACACATTCTAGTTTAATGGATTAATGCCCTTCTGCACTGCCAAGAAGAATGACTTCCTGTACAAACGTTCTGATCTTCCACTCAACCCCGATAGCATGGTCTTCCTGGGCTTTGCAGATTTGATGCATTTGGCCACAGTCCAACACCTAGATAGGTCATTATGGCTTGTGTATAATTGGAATACTTAATGCAGCTAAAAATGATTAAATAACAACATTATGTTACATGTCACTATTAAGCCTTAATGTAGCCTCATATTAACACATTTCTTATCATTTTTGCTTTGTATTCTATAGCAATAATCTGCCGTGGTTTATTTTGCTTATTAATTATGCTATTTGCTGATTTGATGAATGCTGAAATGGATTGAAGATTAGAATAGGAAGAAAATGAAATAATTAGAGAACCAACCACAAAAGACTTCCTTTTGAATTTCACTAATTAGCAAACCTCTATATGCTTTGCAATCAATTATGTTTCACAATTCAAAGTCATGTTTGTCACAGTATTTTTAACAAGTAGATCTTAGTTAAAAGATGATAAAAGAAGCAAAATTAGAAATAATTTCTATGTAGAATTCATATCTCTTCACTTTTTTCATCTTTAATCAGTTAAATTCTGATTTGTTGAGATGCATACTGTAGTGAAAACATTGTCATTTTAGTTAAATGTTTCTCGTTTCTTTTTTCCATTGTTTTACTATCTGTATTTTTTATTTTTTTTTTTTTGTCTAAGTCTCTGATACTGAGGGAGATCTTGTATTATTTAAAAGTAACTTTTATGAATCAATTGGACTCTTTCTTCATGAAGTGACAATGTATATGCAAAGTACAAGTCAAAGAAAGAATCGCATTAGTTGGGAAAGATAAAGGGGAATTACAATTAGTATGTATTGTGATACTTGGGCACAAAGTATGTCAGTGCAAAGAGATGCAGATGATGGTATTCTCTTGCCTATTGCGCCTAAATACTGATGATAATAGCAATTATTATTAATATTAAATAATACTGATCTTACCTACCTACTTGCCTATCTACCCACCTACCTATCTACCTATCCCCATACAAGAAAAGCCTTGCAAACACTAGCATCAAATTTGTTTTATCTGATAAGATATACTTCCTTTCTTTGTGCTTTGGAGTGTATCTTTAGATGGGTTGAATAATAAGACAATAACAAAAACAATAACAGCAGCAATGTTTTTGATTTATTGTTGTGGCATAGAGCTCGCTAATTACAAAATACATTATTTCTTTCCCTAAATTATCAATAATAAGCTTAGATACATTTCTATTTTCAGGCAGAAAATAAGCAATATATCAGTCCAAGAGAGTCTTTTAAAGACAGATTTACATAACAATGGGATAAAATTAACTTCTCCACAAAAGAAGAACAAGGTTGATCTGACATGAAATGAATTAAAAACTCTGCTTCCTGGCTTTCTTCTGGCAGCAGTTTGCCAAAAATCTGAATTGAAAAGTATTGTCACCTGCTTATTTCATAGAAAAGCTTATGATGTAAATATTCTTATACTATGAGGTTTTAGCAAGAAACAAGTATAAGATAATTAATATTGCCCTTACGTTTTACTTCCGGGCCATAAAGTAATCAGCTGTAATCACCTGCTGTAGTCTCCAAAGTGTATAACTACAAATCTGTAACATCTGCAAATCTGTCATCATTGATGAACTGAATTACTGGAATGTGGAGATGATCAAGGCATTCATGATTTTAAGATAGTAGAGATAGAAGTCATAGAGATTCCATTTTGATTTTATTTTCAATAATTTCTGTAGTCCCTTTTATATTTATATTTATTAAAATATTTATTTATTTATTTTAGAGAGAGAGAGAGAGAGATTGGGAGAGAGAATCGGAGGGAGGGGCAGAGGGAGAGGGAGAGAAAGACTCTAAAGCAAACTCCCTGCTGTGCGTGGAGCTCCTTGTGGGGCTCAGTCTCAAGATCCTGAGAGCATAACCTGAGCTGAAATCAAGAGTCTGATGCTCAACCAACTGAGCCACCTGGGCGCCCTCATCAAGGGTAGCCCCTTTTAAACACTTTGGGTCTTAATTGAATTTACATCTTTTATAGAAGAGTGTAGTAATTCGTTGGTTTCCCCAAAATATCACTTCAATGACCGGATAAACTCTTACTCATAACTAGCTAAATTTACAGAGTTATTGATAACATTTATACAGGACACAAAGTTCAGCTTTTTTCATGTTGTTTCATGAATGAAGTACATCCTTTTACATTAAGTGAGATCTTCAATTCCATAACAGCATCACTGGATATGACATTATCTCGAAAATTATGTATTAATGATGTGTATTGGGGAGATTCCAAACATCAAATAGAAAACAAAAGACATGTGGCAGATATTATTATATAAAACTATATTAACCTATGATTATGAATTTGAATAAGTGTTAAACAATATTTGGATGATGGAACTAGAAAGAATCCAGCCTTTTATATAGGTGCCTATTTGGGATCTTTCCTAGAGAGGCAGCTCTACTTTCTGATCTCTGATTTCTTGGTTGAGCTTAGTCATGGGAATACTGGGACTAAATAGTGAAGTCAGAGGGGGAAGCAATTCCTTCACACAGAAATGAATATTGAACGTAAATTTACCATGCATCACTAAACACATCTTTCTCAGTAAAATATCAAATTCACTTTCTTCCATTGTTTTTGCTGTGACTCCTATATTTCAGTTCTACTAAAATATACTTTTCTCAGCACTCTGATTAATTCCGTTACGTTTATAAACACCATTCTTCATATAAAATATTCACAATGTTGGCAAGCAAGATGTTAAATCAGAGTTTGAGTCTGAGTTTTCTTGGCTTCAATGTTAGCACCCTGACTGCAACTCCATTTTGCTTCCCTTAGAAGGAAAACATTAGTCATATTTGACAGCTCTCATATTGGACCATGATGCCTATCCAGCATACCAAGTGGCATGTTCAGTTAAACCTACTTAATCCTGCTTTTATTATATCACTCAAAGCCAAGTTATTGAGTGGACTTAAGTAAGCTAGGATTACATAAGATCTCCCTTTACTTTCTAATTTCTGAATAGAGATGACTCATATAAAATATTTAGAAAACAGAATAGAGTTTGCCATATTAATGGACTGCATGTATAACACACAAAACAGGAATAGTTTCAAACCTTTCCAAGGAGATGGAAAGCTGAATAGAATTAGTGGTTCTACAGACCAAGAAGATAAATTCTTCTTTGACTTGGTTTATGTAGGAAATCTCCTCTATAGCTTGGGACTTCTGTCTCCTTCGTGAATGACTTATGGAACTCAAGAAGGTAGACTATGATAAGAGGAATGGGGAATAAGAGTCCTCATGAATATTTGCTTTCAGTTTTCACTCTAGGAGTACCAGGGTATTTATAAAAATTGTTATTCATGGCAGGATTTACTTTGATGTAGTAGAAAGAATAGTACACATATGTAAATAAATCCCACAGCTATTGCTAAGACATTTAAGGAAACTTCTTGCAGGCATTTTCTTTTTTTTTTTCTTTTTTTTTTTTTTTCTTGCAGGCATTTTCAATAGTAATATATGTAGATCGATACTTAATACGTGTTGGGCAGTCTTCCAAGCAGCTTACAAATATTAAACAGAGTATATGTGATAATTCATTAAGAATGGTCTATATTAGATAGTTCAGACAATATTATAATCAGGATAATAATGGTGATGAGGATGATGATGGTGATGATAATTATAATAAAATAATTGTTTTTAATAAGAAAAATATATGAAGTGTGCTTGTATTGCTTAACCCTAATTGCTTACACCTCATCTTAATTCAGTGAATTACAACCCTGGGCCACCCTCTAAATTCATGGGGGAGTTTATCTATCTATCTATCTATCTATCTATCTATCTATCTATCTAATTTTTAAAATAATTTTAGATTTTATGGAAGTTGCAAAGATAGTACAGATAGTTACCATAGTTCCCTGACAGAGATTTCTATAATGTAAATACCTTAAATAATCATAGCACAGTTATCAAAATTAAGAATTAAGTTTGGTGCAAAACCATTAACTAAACTACAGTATACAGACTTTATTCAGGTTTTACCAATTATCCCACTAATATGTATTTTTCTGTTTCAAGATCCAATCTAGCCATTAAAGTGTTATGCTTTAGTCTCTTCCAACTGATGGCAGTTTCTCACTTTTACTTCTTTTATAACCTTGACACTTTGAAGAGTATTGTTAAATATTTTGTAGAATTTCCTTTAATTTGGGTTTTCTGATGTTATGGTCATGATTAAAGTAGGATAGCTAATTTGGGGGGAAAGTGCCACATAGGTTGAAATGCCCTTCTCATGTGTCACACCAGCAGGTCATGGTGCCAAGTAGGCTTCTCACAAGGCAGGTTAACCGTGACCCCTAGGTTAAGTAGGGCCCCACAGTCCAGTGACTGTTTTTCACTTTCCATACTCTGTGAGAAGTGAGTTCAGCCTTCATTCCAGGAAGGGCATAAGGGAAATTAAACTCCACCTTCTAGAGGAAGGCACATTAAAGAACTGTGGATAGGTCTTAAAACCATCACCATAATTAATACCTATAATTTTCAGCACTTATTATGTTCCAAGTACTCTACTAAACACTTTGTAATTTATAATTTAATTTTCACAACAGGCATTGTCTTTTTTTTAACCTCTCTAGTTTGTTCAAATTTCTTTTTATCCCTAAAATTTATGAACCATCTCTTTTCCAGCAATTATTTCCACACACCACATATTTTACCCACACCTGACTGCATGCCCCTACCTTTCTCTGCTTCTCTGTCTAGTCCAAAATTAATAAATTCAAACTACTCGGATTCATTATGAATTTTTATCCTAATCATGGAAAACATTAAAAGCCCTACAGTTTATCTTTAATGAAATAAAAAATAACAACAACAACAAAAAATAAACCATCTTCACCCTCCCCTGGCCTTTACAGTCTTAAAACAATTAACGTTTCCCCTGCCTTCTGTCCCTTTTCACTTTCTGTTAAGTATCCTCTGAATACTCCTTCATACTCAGACTTTTTGTTCCCTTAGCATCTGTCTTACTGTGCGCTGACTTCCATCCCCGCCACGGTTACCAATTTTCTCTGTCTTATATTTCCTATTTCCAAAGTCACAGATCAAGCCTCAGCATTTTACCCAACTTCTAGGAGCATTTTGCAGTTTATCACTCTCCTGAAATGACATTTTCCCCCTTGGGTTACACTATGCTCTCTTTCATACTTCATTTTTTCCACCCATTACACTGCCCACTCTTTTAAAGTTTTCTTTACTGGCCACTTTTCTTCTTCTAAGCTCTAAATAGTTGAGTTCCTTAGTAAACAATCTTGACTCCCCTGTCTAACCATTTATGTTTTCATTCAGATCAAAATCACAAAAGTACCATGTCCCAAACCAAATCTGTGAATTTCCTCTCTTAACCTCTACCTCATCTAGGGTTCTGATCTCAATGATGGCATCATCATTCACTCGTTTGCTCAGATTATAAGACTAAATGACATCCTTGACTCTTTTCTTCTCTAGTAACCAATATCCAACACATTACACATTCTATTGGCTCAACCTTGAAAATATCTTCTACATATAGGACTACCTCTCACTTCTTCCACTGCTACTATGCTAGTTGAATCCACAAATATATCCTTAATAGACAAACACTTTTTACTAGTCAATCTCCTAACTGATTTCCCTATTTACACACATATTTTGCAGTAGGCTCTTCCCCATGGGTGGCCAGTGTGATTCTGTAAAAATATAAATAACTTTTTTATACTGCTATTATCAAAGTTCTCCAAATTTTCTTTCTTTTTTTTTTTTTAAAGACTTATTTATTTGAGGGGGGGAAGGGGCAGAGGAAGAGAGAGTCTTAAACAGACTCCATGCTGAGCACAAAGCCAGACATGGGGCTTAATCTCAGGACCCTAAGACCAAGACCTAAGCTGAAACCAAGAGTCAGACACTCATCTGACTGCATCACCCAGGCACCCCTCCAAATTTTCTTTTAATCCAAAATAAAATTCAAATCGTTACCATGATCTATAGGACCTTATGAGACCTCTGGCTGCCTCACCAAGTGTGTGTGTGTGTGTGTGTGTGTGTGTAGATAGATAGATAGATAGATAGATAGATAGATAGATACAGATAGAATTATAACTTCAGAAGGGCTGCCTTCACCACCCTATCTAAAGTAGCACATGTCTATTACTCTATATCCCCTTATTCTACTAAATTTTTCTTCATTATATTTTCTTTTTGTTATGGTTATTTATCTTCACAATAATGTAGACTCCATCACAGGAGTGGTTGTGTCTATTTTATTTTAGGCTGTATGCCCAGAGCCTAGGAAGGGGCTGGCGCACAATGAATATTCAATGGATATTTGTTGCATGATTTATTAAATAAAAAATGATGTATATAATGAAACAAAATCAATATTATTATAAAAATAATAAATTAGTAAATGAAGTTAACTTTATTGTTAGATCCATGATCACCTACTATCCCTGCTTTACTTTCTGGGTTTTCCCTTTCTTAGTTTGGTTGTTACCTGATTTAGTTCCCATCCTCAGTGTTACTGTCCTGCCAGCAGGCACATGAAAATACTTCATAAACTAAAAAAGCCCTCAGAAGCCACAAGTAAATGTCTTTAGTGAGATAAATCTGTATAGCAAAAATCTAAATCTCTATGATTAATTACGTCCCTTAAGTAAGATAATGTAAACAAAGCATCTTATGTAGTGTTTTGGATACTTGATTGTTCCTTTTCATACCACTTTCTGCTTCTTGTCTCACTTTTTCATCTTCTTCTTGAGAATTCTTTTGTAGTAGGGTCTAGAAATAACTCTGATGTTTTTTCTTCTTCGGAATATTGTGTAGAATTGGTAGTTATGAATTTATTTATCCTTAAACCCCCACTGCAAGTTTAGCTGATTCATCCATCTACATAAACTTAACTGTAATGTTTTTGACCTCATTCAGAAATGAATTTTCCCGTTTTCCTTTTGCAAATCTTAATTCCTTTTAATAAAACAGTAATAATTATCCAGTGTTTATAATCTCTACTACTATTTGATGGTGTATCTATAATGGTTTCTATTATAGAAACAGGCTTAACATAATAAATGCTACAGAATGTCTCATATCAAGTTTTACACATTTATTTTACTACTTTAATAAGTCATGCCTACCACCAACGACAGTAGTGCTAAATCAAATACAAAGATTTTTTTAGTGTGCTGTGATATTTTACTTTAACATTTCATAATGAAACATATTCTGTAATTTAAGTATATTTTTCATTACCACCAAAAGCAGATTTTTTATTCTCTTAGCACTATCTCAAGTATTCTGTTTGCAAATGTCATTTTAGATAAAGTTAGCAAACAATTCCTTTTCTATGAGCACAAGTAGACCAAATAAAAAGGGCATATTCATAGCTTAACTGCCATAAAAGCACAATAAAATAAATTAGATCAGAAGACAATATATGAAAAAGTGTTTTGATGTAGAAGTCTAGAGACAAAGTTTCTTGTTCTAACTTTACTGTTAATTGGCAGTGTGATATTGGGAAGCTCAATGTTCAGATATTTACACAGTTTAGAGATCCGATCTTGAGTCAAAGAATTTGGTTTTGAATCTCAGCTCTGACACTTGTTATTGTAGTTAAGTTACTTTCTTTTTTTTTTTTAAGATTTTATTTATTTATTTGTTAGAGAGAAAGAGCGTGGGCGAGAGAGAGTGAGCAAGAGCACAAGCAGGGGGAGCTGCAGGCAGAGGGAGAAGCAGGCTCCCTGCTGAGCAAGGAGCCTGATGTGGGACTGGATCCCAGGGTACTGGGATCATGACCTGAGCCGGAGGCAGATGCTTAACCGACTGAGTTACCCAGGCGTCCAGTTAAGTTACTTTCTTGAGACTCTAGTTTTTCATCTGTGAAATGGGCAAAATAATGCCTACCTTCTCAAGATATGTATGAATACAAAATGTGACATCTATGTTAAGGAGTTTTATGATTCATTTTTATATGCCATTTTACTTCTCTAAAATTATTAATAAATATGAAATGAGGGTTTTAATCAGAACTTATATTTTCTGGTATTATATTTGGGGAAGCACTATTAAATTAATAAATGACTTAGTGGTTAAACATGACATTGTAAAACAATACAATGGCTATATTATAGTGTTCATATAAATCTCATGCTGAAAAGTCAAAAGCAAGTAAAATTTAAAAATTTAAATGCATAATGTAATATGCAACTAGCTATTTGTGATTTAATTATAGTAAAATAGTGACTACATTAAATTAGTTTATTTGAATTAATGTCTTGAATGGTTTTATTAAGCAAGTTTATTTTATTAAAACCAATTGGTTTATTAAACCAATTTATTTCATTAAATAATTTAAATAGTAACTTCATTGAAATCATGATTTTCTATTATATGAATTAAATTAATACATTTAATTGATTTTGTAGTTTTAATATATTTATTTTTTAAAATACTTTGGTTTTATAATGGCATAAGAGTTGAAACCATGAATTTCTAATGCCAGCTTTTTTATATGAATATTTTAAATAACATTATAATATAAAAATTTTCAATTTGACAATGAACTTTTCCATCAGTTTTTCATATTTTAAGAGAGTTCTAGGGTATTATAATTTATTGCCAATCCTTTATCTATAGACAGTTATGTTTTTAGTTCATCCTTAAGTATCAAGACAAAACTTCTAGCTCTTGAGCAGTATTCCTATTCTCTGCCTACAGAAATTGCTTGAAAAATATCCATGGATTTGTTTATTTATTCTAAAAACCAGCATCTATTATACATAAAGCAAGATACTGCAAACACAATGGAAAGGACAGAAATTCCTGTCTCAAGTAGTTGCTTTCTAGGTGGTGAAAGAGAAGAGCCTTTGAATTTTACTGCAGGATGAAAGGAATAATGGTGGGGCGCCTGGGTGGCTCAGATGGTTAAGTGTCTGCCTTCAGCTCGGGTCATGATCTCAGGGTGCTGGAATCGAGCCCCGCATCGGGCTCCCTGCTTGGCGGGGAGCCTGCTTCTCCCTCTCCCTCTACTGTTCCCCCTGCTTGTGCTCTCTCACTCTCTCTGTCAAATAAATAAATAAAATCTTTAAAAAATAGAAAGGAATCTTTTGCTTCTCTGCTTCAAACTGGGTGTAATATCTAAGGTCTAATAAGATTGTATCTCTAGACCATCGGTATGCACTTCTACCATCACTTATTTCCATCCCTCTGACCTCAGGCAAGTTAAATCTCCAGGATTCAGATATTGGGAAGAATATTTTGTTTTGTTTTGTGTTGTGTTGTTTATTTGTTTAGTACTTTTTAAAATTACCAGGCAGTACTGACTGGTGTAATGTTTTCCCTCTGATATTAACTCTCTGCATTTATGGATGTATTTCTTCTAAATTATTATGTGCAGAAGGATAAAGGGCAGAGGAAGCAGAGGTTTCCTTCATAAGAAGTGCATTTTCCAGATCATGTTGACCTCCTTGTGTTGCCAACTTAGAACTGCACTGGCATTGCCATGGTGTTCGTGCTGCTTAGTATGAAGATAGAATCAACCAAACCCTCAGATGATCTGCCCCTTGGGTGGTGATGATTTTGGATCTCACAGTGATTCTGAATTTTCCATGGTTACTTAATACGCAAGGCTTGGCAGACATTATAGAGGCCTAGCTATCCTTTTAGGACTTTGAGATATATTTTAGGCAAAACAGTCACATTTTGTGACCAGAAAGAATAGAATATGTATGCTCTGATTTTAATGAAAATGAGAGTCTTACACAGTTGAAACTTGTCCTGACCTCAATTTAACTAATTCACTGGATCAACCTATCCACTCCATTTCTTCTGTGAAGCATATGGAATGATGCTCTTGGCAGGCTGTGTTCTCGCGGCTCGTAGACCACTCTCTAATGTGTTGGTGGCCTCTGCTCTTACCAGTTGAGCTGTGTGTTTATTGAGAGTGAGTCACATATGTTCCCAAACTGGTTAATGCCTGCTGTTCTTGTTATTGCAATTATATAACTTAATTAAATCTTACATGACCCAAATAAAGAGGAAAAGAATAAATGTTTCTATAGAGAAGACTGAGCCCTTTGGAATTCTTGATAAGTCATGGCACTGAATATAAAATTGTTAAACTAGTTTGCTATACAACTATGAGAGCATAAAAATGTGCACACACACCACTTTAAAGAACCCTGAATTGGAAACTGTAGATGATGAATTATGGGTGATTTATGCTGGAAAGATGAGTCAGAACCCCCATCAGCATTAATATTACCAGGACAAGGCCCCCATATTATATAAAATGCTGCCATTTTATTGAATAAATGCACAGAAAGATGTTTTCAGCTAAAATATTTGAATCCTCTCTATACTTTTCATGATTCTCATCTTTAACTAAATTTTGGTAAGTGATCTATTACCAGTCTACACATTTTGAATGTCACATTGTAAACAAGAGGGTGGAAACAAGATAAAAAGAAGGGACAGAGAATGCACAGCTCATTAAAGCTAATTAAATGAAACAATTCCTTTTAAAATAATGAAAACAACAGAATTTGGAAAAAAGTTTTCATCAACATTAACTCAACTGACTACCTACTTAAAGTGGAGAGTATATTTGGAGACTGAACTATCCCCACAAATCCCTGCAAAGATAGGTATTTGGAAACCCAGAGCATTCTGGAATTTGAGCCACAGGCATCACACTTTTGATAATACTGTCCTGATACTCTTCTTTTTCACTTGGTTTATCAATGTGTATGTCGTATACACAACACAATATGTGTATATAAAATGTATGCATATACATGTTTGTATTTTATGCATATTTTCTTCATTCTACAGGATCAGAAGTTTTAGTCTGTACTTATTGAACTCAATATTTGATGTAAAATAAATTTAATCAAAACCCTATAAGATACCCAAAAAAGGATTATTTCAATAAAATTCAAGAATAAGTACAAAAATCTCGCAAAGTAAACTCAATAAAATATCACTTTTTTAAAAAATTATACTTTATGAAAATACTATGCATTAGAGTAATAAAACATACATCATGTCAAGAAAAAGAAGGTCAGTGAGGTTATTAGTAATGAATGAGAAATAATATACAAATTCACAAAATATTAAAATCAATACACCATGAAAATATTTGTTTTCTAATTAAAATTAGGTCACTTTACTCCCCCACAATCAATTGCCTGAAACATGAGAAAAACATATCTGTAGTTCAACACACATGTATACAAAAACAAATAATTTTTGTTTTCTTAGTCTGAATCAATGAAACAAAATACTTAAACATACTTCTTAATTTCTACCCATTTGATTCAATATATATAATCAGATAGTTGTATCTTATATTAATAATAAGTGATCATTTTTCTGGTCTAAGCAGTAGTATTTAAGTAGCATTACTTTTGTTAGTGTTATTTCCTTTATTTGTTTTTTAACAAACCACGAGTTTCTAAAAGGCAAAAGATGTAGGAGCTTAATGATTAGATGAATGTGCGTTACTTCTCTTGTAATATTATTTTCTGTATCTTGTCAATGTTACTGAAATTTTAAAAGCTTCCACTTACTTATATGTTTTGGAATACATTTTCTAAATTATAACATATATGCTTTGAAGTTTAGAGATCAGAAATGTACAGTTGTATAAACTTTTGCAAAGTGAACACACCCGTGTAACTAGCCTTCAGGTCAACAAAATCACCATTTCAGTGATCCATAATGCCTCCTACTGTGCTAAAGTCACTACCCAGTGAAAGGTAGACACTAGGCTTACCTCTAACACTAAAAATTAGGTTTGTCTGTTTTTAAAATATATATAAATGGAATCATGCAGTTTTTAATCATTGTGCCTGGATTTTCTTGCTTATTGTTTGAGATGGAGCTCTGTTGTGTTAATGCTAAATCATTAATTCCATTACTGTGTGGGACGCTACTGTCTATTGTCGGGACATTATTTTCTTACTTCCAGCTTTTGTCTATATAAACATTTTAAACATTTTAGTGTGTATTTTTAGTGACAATTTGCATGCTATACAAAGATAAATGGAGTGTTACAACTGGCATATCGATTTGCTCAATGAAGAATCATAATGTATTTGTCAGTAAAATTGACTCGCTCGTGTCTTTGTATTATCTACAAAAATGTAAATAATAAGTTTTTTTGTACGTTAAGCTGAAAATACGTTTTGTATTGGGTTAGGCAACAGTTCTCCAATATTATTGTTCTGATTAATATCACAGTGTTATTAGCATGGGAAGCAATATCTGAAAAAAATCAGAACACATGCCATAACTTATTTACGCTAATTAGGGAAGTCTCAGATTTATCTGAGGCCCCTGACAACTCACTTAAGGTGTTACATCTATTACCAGATACTCCTCACCTTACATGAAATATTGATTAGAAAAGATATTTTACTTCTTTAGTAAGTGAATTAATGTGACATTTCTGTGGACTTGCACTGTTCCATGGTATTTCTGAATGGTGGTATTAATTAAGCAGCACAAGTTCATCTATAACTGACCAATCTGAAATTATGCCTTCCTTGCTATATTATGAAGGTCAGAAATACAAGAAGTGAACTGACATTGAATTATTTCAATTTCGTTTTCACTCCAGATGGAATTTAAGAAGTTAAAATTCCTAATAAGTAATGTGCATTCATGGTAGGGAGGTGGGGGTGGAGTGACCATTGTGTGCGTACATAACTAGGCATAGTAAAGAAATGGAGCTACTGATAATAGTGTCCACAGGCAAAAACACAGTGCAACCAAGCTTATGATGTTCGCTCTTGTATTTTTGGAGCATCTCAATTCATAGAAAGTGGAGCTAATTAGAGGATCTATGCTAGAAAGTGTTTCTTATTTACAAAATCATTAGGCTTTCCATTATTGAATTAAGGTTTCCTTTTCCTTGTCCCTCTCTTAAACTCATTAACATTTACAGTTTTGTCAAGGTTATAAAAGATTATTATTTGGATTACCTGAAATAGCTAAAAAAAAAAAAAGATGCTTAATTAGTCTTTTTTTTTTTTTTTAAAGTGGACTTGTTCAGGAAATTATTATTTGCTATAATGGAAAATAGTTACCCAGGGTGCACCTCTAGGGAATAGAAAGGGTAATTTCTTTATAGTTATAATGAAGTTAAATACAAACTAGTGAAAGAAATAATGCTTTCTATAATAATGAACATTTCATCATCAACTTGAAAAATAGCATTTTGTCACAGAAAGGTATCTCTGTAAAGAAATTCAAATTATACACCCCACCCTCACACACATTAAACTCATCACTTATCCTGAAGGCTAATTTCTGTTAACTTTATCCAGTGAGTCACTTACTTATTAATTTAAAAAATAGATGACTACTTACTACATGAAAGTCACTTTGTTATGCGCTAGGAGTATAAAGAGGAGAAATACATGTTTCTCTTACTCTCAAGACTCCAAAATGTCACTCAAAAAAGATAGTTCATAATCAGATAATTATAGTTCAGTTTCTAATGATGCAGTCCAATAATAGGGTTATGGACAAAGGTTTCAGGATTCAAGAATATGACACATTGGAAAGTGTTTTCTAAAAGCAGTATCCCAAAGCTGAGTGTTAGCTAGAAGGATAGTAGAGAGGTTAAAAGTACAAGTTTTTGTGGGGTTTTTTCTGTTTGCCATTTTGTTTTAATTGAAGTATAGGTGACACACAGTGTTACATTAGTTTCAGGCTTACAACATAGTGATTCAACAACTCTATACATTAAGCTATGCTTGCCACAGGGTTATCCCCATCTGTCGCAGTATAACACAATATAAGGTACAGGTTTTGGTGTTAGACAGAATCTGAGTTCATAACCCGACTCTACCATGTAGTCCCTATAATACCTTCTGCGAGATGCTAAGCCTCAGTTTCCTCTTCTGCAAAGGCTAATAGATCACATGTCTGTAGCAAGGATCAAAATGGATAAAGCATGTGAAGGACTTAGTTAAAAAAAAAATTAGTAGCTACTTGAGATGGGCCAAGCACCCTTGTAAGCTTGTTACATAGTTAATTTATGTAATTCATTCAACACATCTAAAAATAGGAAGTATGATTAGTCCCATATGACAAATCAAGAAATAGAGGTACTAAGGAAGATATTCAGATGGCAAATAAACATATAAAAAGATACTCCACATGATAGTCATCAGGGAAATGCAAATTAAAACAACAGTGAAATATCACTATGCATCTATTAAAATGGCTAAAATCCGAAACACTGACAACACCAAATACTGGCACGGATGTGAAGCCACAGGAACTCTCATTTCATTGCTTTTGAGAATAGAAAATGATACAGCACTTTGGAGGACTCTTGCACTTTCTTATAAAACTAAATATACTCTTACCATATATATGATCCAGGAATCATGCTCCTCAGTATTTACCAAAGGGGTTGATAACTTGTATTCATACAAAAACCTGCAAACAGATATTGATAGCAGCTCTATCCATGATTGCCAAAACTTGGAAGCAACCAAGATGTCCTTCAGTAGGTAAATGGATAAATTGTGATACATCCAGACAATGAAATATTATTCAGTCCTAAAAATAAATAAGGTATCAAGCCATGAAAATACATGAAGGAAACTTAAATGCATGTTACTAAGTGAAAGAAACCAATCTGAGAAAGCTACATACTGAATGTTTCCAAGTATATGACTTCTGCAAAAGGCAAAACAAAAAACCAAAAACTATGGGGATAATAAAAGACGCTTCTCAGTGGTTGGGGTTTGGGAGGGAGATGAAAAGGTAGAGGATTCTTAATGCAGTGAATATACTTTGTACGATACTATAATGATGGGTACCTGTCATTATATTGGTTGGCCAAACCTATAGAATGTACAACGTGAAAAGTGAACCCTAAGGTAAACTATGGATATTACCCTAAGGTTAGCCTAGGGTAAACATTGGGTGATTAAGATGTGTCATTGTAGGTTTTTCAGTTATAACAAATATACCTCTGGTGAGGGATGTTGACAATGGGGGAGGCCATGCATGTATGCGGGCAAGGGTGTATATGGCAAATCTTAGTACTTCACTCTCAACTTTGCTATAAAACTAAAGCTGCTCTAAAAACATTGTCTTTGAATTAAAAAAAAAAGAAAAAAGGACATTTCCATCTATGTTTCGCTGTAAGAGATTGGCATTAAATTTAGGAATACATACTAAGAAAAAAGAGATAAAGGCAACTTATGTAAGGTAGATATGCGTTTTGAACAAAAGAGAGTCTGAATCTAGAGCCTGTTTTTTAATTGATTCACTCCATTCATTCCATCTCTAGAACTCGTTACATAACTAAGGTATATATTATTGATGGTGATGATAATGATGATTGTGCTGCTGCTGATAAAGATAGATGAGTAGGAATTAGCTAGATCAAGGAAATGGGGGGGGGGGCAGTGATAGTGAAGTGCTTTCCTAGCAGATAGGAGAATAATACCAGAGGCAGATAGGAGCAGAGGCATGTATATAAAAATGATATGTGTCGAGGGTCCCTGGAGTGTGACATGGTGGTGAGGGAGAGGTATATCCCACAAGTTCATGTAAACTCTTATGTAAAATGTTAAGGAGTTGAGATTTACTGTGAGCCACAGGTGTTTTAAAGAAAGGAAATTTCTTTATATATATACACACACATGGAGAGAGAGAGAGGAGAGAGAGAGATAGAATAGACTTTTTAAAGATTTAAGTCTAGAAAATGGTAGGTGATAGATTTGAGAAAGACAGTGGAAGTAAGGATTCCATTTAGCAGACTGTTGAAGGACTCTAAGCAAAAAGAGAAAAAATGAATGAACTAGGACTTAACTAGTGGGGAAATATATGTTAAAAATTTTGGAGAGAAAATCTGCATGTCTTGGTGGAGTAATGGCACTTGAATAGAGATGGACTTTATACACTCATATTTTATTGAAATTCACTATCTCAAATCCACTGTAAGTGGACACTTCCAAATTCTTGGCATGAAGATGATGTTGATGATGATTTACTTTACCAGATTTTTTTCTAGTTTCTTGAATATTGACAATGTATTAACTATCAAAAACACTGAGGAGGATAAAGAAGAGTTCAAGAAATTTTTAAAACATTAGCAAAAATAATCAGGTTTTTGCCCTGCAAAATTTCTTAGATTTTTTAGTATGCCAAAGCACATGAATTTCTATTTTCCAAGCTTCTTTGGTAGTATCTCAGATTGTGGTGGTGTGTATGTAGATTTTAGAGAATTTCGTAGAACATTCTTGAAGAAGTGATAAATACTCATTGGAGATATAATTCACTTTTATAATTTATCCTCTGTTCCTTTTTTATCTGATTAAGATACTTTTTTCTCAAGTTCCCTTTATTAGTGGTTTCTTCTTATTCTCCATTTCCTGTATCAAATGTTACCTTCTTAGAGAAAAGTCTATCTTGATCATCCTATCTGAGGTTGCCTAAGCCACCTTTTTTCCCAGATGTTCTATATAATTTCACCTTATTTAGTCTCTTCCTAATATTTCAGTAGTTTTTCTGCTTATTTGCTTGTTTACTGTCTCTTTCCACTACATAGAATATAAGCTTTCTAAGGGATTGTGTCTTTCTGTCTTATCTTGATATTTCTAACACTTCAAATGGCAAGGATATAAAAGGAATTCATTAAATATTTGTTAAATGTATTAAACAGTGAAAATACTTTTAATTATAAAATACAAATATATCTTAAAATAAAAAAATATAATATATTTTTTATTGTCATTGTAGGTTTATCAGTTATATAATATATATATATCAGACATAAATATATTAAAAAATAAAATATATCTTAAAAAATATAAAATACAATATATCTTAAACACTAACCTGCTATGAAATTGAGCTCTCAATCTACAAATTCTTGACTTACTCATTAAATAATCAAGACTTGAGGCAAATGAGAGTTTGTTCAATGTAGTATTTCCCCACATATTCACTTTAATAAATAATGTTCCAGAGTATTGTTAATTAGTGCATCAAAAATGTCACTTTTTTAAAAGATTTACTTATTTGAGAGAGAGAGACAGAGATAGCAACAGAGATAGTGAGAGAGCATGAGCGGGGCGGAGAGGGAGAAGCAGGCTCCCTGCTGAGCAGGGAGCCTGATATGGGGCTCCATCCCAGGACCCCGGGATCATGACCTGAGCCAAAGGCAGATGCTTAACAGACTGAGCCACCCAGTCGCCCCAACATGTCACATTTTAATGATAGACTATTATAACAGATTCACTTTTTAAAATGATGATTAATAAAGAGACACTTTTTCTTTTTTTCTGACAAAGCATATTTTTTTATTATGTTATGTTAATCACCATACATTACATCATTAGTTTTTGATGTAGTGTTCCATGTTTGTTTCTCAGAGTCCATATTCTCTCATGGTTCATCTCCCCCTCCGATTCCCCCCTTCATTTTTCCCTTCCTGCTATCTTCTTCTTTTTTTTTTTTTTAACATATAATGTATTATTTGTTTCAGAGGTACAGGTCTGTGATTCAAAAGTCTTACACAATTCACAGTGCTCACCATAGCACATACCCTCCCCAGTGTCTATCACCCAGCCACCCCATCCCTCCCACCCCCCGCCACTCCAGCAACCCTCAGTTTGTTTCCTGAGATTAAGAATTCCTCATATCAGTGAGGTCATATGATACCTGTCTTTCTCTGATTGACTTATTTCGCTCAGCATAATACCCTCCAGTTCCATCCATGAAGAGACAGACACTTTTTCTAAGAGTGCTGTTTGAACAGCAAAAACTGAATTTAAAATATCTTGTGATGATTGAACTAATCGATGGCAAAATTTATTCTTAACTGAGCCACAGGAACATGTAGTTATGCTGTGATTTTCAGTACCCAAGGGCCCTAAAGATTCCTTGCAATAAGAATACAAATCAACTTGATTTTTATGACATCCAAGGTGCCTATGTTTCTCCTTCAAAGTTTTAAAATGTGTTTGTGATTTGAAAAAGTTGACAGCCAACATATGACAATATAAAATATCTCCGAGTTTCCTGTTTCTCATGCTCTCAGACCCTTGGAGCATTGTAGAATTGATGAAACTCCACATCAACTTTTAGAAACATATGCACTAACAGATGAAGCTGCATCTGAGATGTTTCAGGGTGGTATTTCCTAGAGACATCACACTAGAGTCTCTCTTGTCTCCAGGGTCTATACAGATGTTAATTTTAAGAAAAAGAATTAGAAAAATATTATAAGTAAATTAAAATCATGTAAAAGTCTCAGCTCATCTTCTGGCCACAATTATTTTTTTGAAAATATATGTTATACATATATTCTCTGCTTTTAGTGAAAAGGCAGGGTGGTATTGTTGAATAGCTAATTAATACCCAAAACCTGAATTCTCACTCCTATTTGGGTCAGTTAAGAAAGACATAGAGAACACTCTATGAGTCACTGTTGTCTCAATATGTTCATCTATAATTTCGAAGAATGATGATTCCTTATCCATTATAGTCATCCATGAGTCTAAAGGGTGAATGATGATGACTGATGTTCATCCATTCAAAGTATTTTCTTTTTTTTTTTTTCAAAGTATTTTCTTATGAGTTACTGTAGTCAAGACCTTTTGCTTCTCACTGTAATAGATAAGTAGAAGCACTCTAATATTCATCCATATCCTTATTGAGCCTTGTTGTCTGCTGTGTGTTGGGCTTTGTACTAAGTAGTCAAGATGTGAAATAGGGTCTCAGGAAAAAATGATCTCAAAACCTAACAGGAGAGGATACAAGGATAGATTTTCTCCTCTCCCTCTCTCTCTTTCTTTCTTCCTTCTTTCCTCCCTCCTTCCCTCCCTCCCTCCCTCATTTCCTTCTTCCTATATCTCATTTATTCTCTCTCCATTTATTTTATTTAATATGACTTCATAACAGTATATATAAGATTATGGCATTCAGAAGAATAAGAGTTATTTTATGTCTGGGGTAACATTGGAGTGGGAGAAAGCAGGTGTTCAAAGAAGATTCCATGGAGAATGTGGCATTTTATTCAGATTTTAACAGGTAAACACACATATATTCTTTTAATCTTGGTCTCCTAAAATGTAAACGTACCATAGGCATTCTCAAAAAACTGATTTCCCAATGAAAGAAGCAATGATGGCTCAGTAGTTTGTAAAATTATTTCCCCCATATTTTGCATTAATATGGCATAGTAAAGAGTAGAAAATTCTGAAGAGTTCAAAGTTGAGGGTTATTGCCTGGCACAAATGAGCAGTTTGTTGTAGCCATGTGGAAAAGGGAAAAATACAAATTATTAATTGCTCACTGGTGATTATAATTTACCATGTTTTTATTTCATTTTTTCTCACCTTGAGGGAAGAACATATTCCAGTTATAAGTGGAGAAATAGACAACACCCGTTCCTATATTCTTTCATTTGTTCAGACTTATTCTACATAAAAAGGAAAAATTGATGGCTTCCTTGGAAGCACAGTTCTGAATATGCATAAAAGGAAATTAGAATTCTTCCTACCCAGCAATCAGAACTTACGCAGATTGTAAGGACAACTTGATTGTAGTGAAGAATAAATGGCCTATAATTTGTATATTGTGAAAGTGTGAAATAAATAAATTTGTGGGTTGGCATGATTGTATCTGTGTTAATATGTTTATGCCATCCTGAATGTATTTATGCATTCCAGTTTTATGATTATCTCATTTTGTTGTAGTTGCTTACCCAATGGTTTAGTATTCTACACTAAGTGTTTCATTGTGGAACCCAAACATGTCAGTCTCTGAAGACTAAAATCATCAACTGGTAAGCTCTGGGCAAATGATCTTGCTGCTTTAATTATTAGTTTCCTGATGGAAATTTCATAAAGCATCATTTTATCTATTCTATTTCTATAAATACTACACTTTTGTACAAAGAGCACTTGGAAAGTTAAATTTATTACCTCACTATTCACCAGTATTCACTGAAAAGCAAGAGAGAAACATTATCAATGTCATAGGTAAGAGTAAGATGGTTTGATGGAATGAAAAGAGAGCTACCTGGGTACAAATATTGGCTCTGCCGTTTTGGTTGTATAATTCGGCAAGAAATGGGAAATGGTACCAGCATGGATGGTAATTGTATAAACCTGGCCTTAATCAGGCACCCCAAACCTCTAGTTTCAGATATACATCCAAGACTTTGTTGAACTGCCCCTAGGTGAGAGCTGCTGTCTATGGTTGAGAAGTGCATTGGGGCACCATGTTTAAAAAGGCATCCTCTACGTTATGGATACTATATAATTGTTTATTTATTCCAAAATTTTCTGTTAGATGCCCTCAGGCTTTCTTGTTTAAAGATGACCAGAAATATGTGAGACAGAGAATGGCCCTCTGAAGATGCCCATGGCCTAATTCCTGGAAACCGCAAATATGTTACATTACATGGCAAAGGGACTTTACAGATGTATTCAGTAATCCAGACCTTAAGGTAGGGAAATTTCTTGGATTATCCACCTGGATAGTCTAGTCACAGGACCCCTTGCACCCAGAGATCTTTCTCTGATTATAGTCAGAGAAATGTATTAACAGAGATAGGCAAGAGAGATACAATAGCAGAGTAAGTCAGATTTCAAACATGAGAAGGATTCAATGTGTTGTTGCTGGCTCTGAGATGGACCAGTCCATATGCAAGGACCAGGAGACACCCCTAGGGGATAAGCTCTCCCAGCTGATAGCCATCATGAAAATGCAGACCTCAGTCCTACAAGTATAAAAAATTTGATTTGGCAACAACTTGAATGAGCTTGGAAATAGATTCTTTCCAGAGCCTCCAGAGAAGAGCTCTACTGGCCAGATCCTTGTTATCAGCCCTATTAACCATGGAACAGAGAAACCTGCCTAGGCCCTCTGCACATGGCCCTGTGAACAGCAGAATGTGAAATTATACATTTATGTTTTTAAATTGCTAAGTGTGTGGTAATTTTTACAGCAGTAATGGGAGACTAATACAGTGATTTATGTCAATTTTCCAACACATGGAAATACAGTATCTCGAGTAATTAAGTGCATCTTTTTTCCTAATTTGCACTATGGTGCTGTATGGTCTAGCAGCAGCGCTGCTAAATGTGGAAAACTATCATGACTAGCCAAATCCCAAAATGTATCCCAAGAATCATCCATGCCATGCCTAATGGAATATGTCTTTCTCATTTGCACATATCTTGGTTTGCATCCTTTTCAACTCAAACTTTGATAAATCCAGTGGTGCTCAGCCAAAAACCACTCCTTGTCTGCACAAAGAATACAGTCGGCTTGGCCTCATCATTGAGACGTCTGGGCATCCATAAAATTTTCTAAGTATAGGAAAAAACCTATATGACTATTTGAAACCTCCCATGGAATGGCAGAGACATGTTTATAGTAGCAAGGATAATATTTTTTTGGATAATGAGTTGTACAGGCCTCTACACCTATGTGCTCACTCATACCTCCTTAACAGGTGATAACCCTTGTGAGGCTTAAGTTATAAAACAGAGGTGTGTCCATGCTATTGTAAGCTCTTCTATCTTTCTTATTCATGAGCAGACATATGATATTATGTCTGAGATCTAGCACTGGAGGATGCAAGGAGCAGAGTGCAGCATGATGGCCAGCTCTGCCAAGTGGACCAGAGGGAAGGAATCCTGATCCCAAGGCAAGAAAATCACCAGGTAGATAGTTAAGGAGTGACTAGTAAGTAAAACATCAGGCTGGAGGTCATGATTCAGAAAAGTCAAGCCAAGACTTTGCCAACCCAGAGGTACCGGGAAGAAGGTAGACAGAGGAAGCAAGGAGTCAGGGAGCAAACAGAGAATGAACACTTTATAGGCTTAATAGAATCAGACTTGGGGGCACCTGGGTGGCTCAGTCGTTAAGTGTCAGCCTTCGGCTTGGGTCATGATCCCGGGGTCCTGGGATCGAGTCCCACATTGGGCTCCCTGCTCCGCGGGAAGCCTGCTTCTCCCTCTCCCACTACCCCTGCTTGTGTTCCTGCTCTTGCTGTCTCTCTCTCTGTGTCAATTAAATAAATAAAATATTTAAAAAAATAGACTCAGACTTGGGTTGGGACAATTGTTGGTGAATATTAATTTCTGGTTTCCAACACGTTTCTGATGTATGGTTTGGTAATTGCATTGTATTATATTGTATTGTATTGTGTTGTATTGTATTGTCCTGGAGGTGAGCTCTTAAACTGATAGAACAATGTTGGAAGTAGAAGCAAGCCTGATGTGTTGAAGGAGTAGAATGGGGGTGATTTAGTTGCCCGTGCAGGTTGTAGATTGGGGTGGAGATTGGAAGATGAGATGGACTCTAAAGGTCTGAGAACCTTTCCATTCAGTGCAGACTGTCTTTTATTGGTGGTTCTTGCTAAGTGTGATGTAGGATGGGGTGGTGGGACATTTTCAAATTTTAATCAGTTAGAGGTTTATGTTTTAGAAAGGTCACCACAGTGGTAATGAGAAGTGTTTTTCAAACTTTGTTGTTCCTTAGAATCTTGTTAAAATGAAGATGTTCATTCAGTAGGTCTGCAGTGGATACTAAGAATTTGCATTTCTAGCAAGCCACCAGGAGCTAACTCTGCTGCTGGTCCAGGGAGCACACTTTGAGTAACAAGGATATAGGCACTAGATAGTAAGAGTTTAGACCGTGCTTGCAATTGTCCAAGATACAATGCCTATTATAAACTAAAGCAATGGTGGGGAGGGGTGCAGAGGAGAGAACAGAATCAAGGGCATATGCAGAAGGGGGTATTCACCATATGGTGACCAACCAGACACCTTCAGCCCTTTAATTAAAAGTAAAATACCTGACTACTTATTGGAAGTCTCACATGCCTCCTCAGGTAGAGATGTTTGCAATACCTCGGTTTGCTGGCTCACTTTTTCTACAATGAGCTTGTTTCTGCAGTGGTTTCTAAATGAGGATAAAAATCTCACTTAGACACTAATATGTCTTTAATGTATCCCTTTAACACTTGCTAATGTTTTAACTGGGCTCCTCTCAGTTTTGGACTGTCTGCTGGCAGAAGAAGCTATAGTTAGAAATACTTGTCATGTGTGAATATTTGATACTGAGAATTCTGAAAACAAAATCTATAATGCTCACCACATATTCATTAAACGGGTGGGTGTTAAGCAGCTGCTCTGCTTATTGTCTCATGTTTGCAGATGTGACCAATGCAGGCCCGAGAGGATGGAAGGCTGGGGGCTGGTCCCCGGCAGGGTGGGTCAGGGGCTGCAGTCTCCATATGAATAGTCTACATTGTCTCCTGGAGTTTTGTTCTGACACTCCATCCTATGGTGCCCCTCTGGATTTTTCGTGGTCATCAAAATCTAAAACAATTGTTCTAAGATATCTATAAATATATGAAGAGAAATCCTCAGGGTTTGGGATCACTAAAGTAACATTTCTGAAAACCTTCTTTCAACAAAATAAATTAAAGGTGATTACCAACCTGTCGATATGGGAACATAACATTCTAGGTGTACAAAAGGCACATTCAATAACATTAATTTAAGAAACATCTACTTTTAGTCGTTAAGTAATTGTGATTTATAAGGTTACCTAACTTTCAGACTAGCTCCAACAGCCATGCCAATCATCATTTTTACTTTAAAGTCATAAGATAAAACATAGATACTTATTTCAGACTCACTGAGTTTTTCTTCCATTTAACAAACTTCCCGAAGTGGCATAATGTCTATCTTCATTTCACACCATTTACATTTGGATTATATAGAATTTGGGTGAGGCATTAAGGTTTGATTCATTACCATTTCCTGCAGGTGCTGTGCATCCTTTTCAGACACATGTTTAAATCTTCTGGTGCATCTCATTTCCAAGTAGTCTTATTATTAGAAGGCAAGTGAGTTAGAAAAGAGACTTGAGGGTGATTTTAAATACACTAAACTCAGAAGTAATTAGAAATTCTACCCCTGCCTCTCTCTCTCTCTCTCTCTCTGTCACATACACACACACACACACACACACACACATCTCTCTTCTTATTCCTATCCCTTCCCCTCCCCCTATCCCTCTCCCTATCCCCATCTCTATCTCTCCTGTTTTTTCTCCCATCTGGCTCTGAAGGAAAGGGCAAGGGGATATGGCTTCCAAACTAGGTACCAAAACTCTAGAGTATAGCGGTCTGATTGGTAAAAATCTCTTGTGACTTCTTCATCTCAGTTTCTCCAGTAGCAAAATGGAGCTGGAAAATGGATGATTTCTTCAATTACACATACACATCCATACACACGCACACATAATACATATTAGGAAATGCTGCTATTGTTTGGAGAACTGACAGGCTTTCTTTAGCTGGAATACCTTGGTGTTCAGAATAAGTTAAACTTAGCATTTAAATTTCAAACTTAAACTTTTTCTTATGCCCTTCAGCCACTTTGCATATTAAGTCCTGGGATATATCAAAAACTGCATGCCACCTCTAAGTAGAATATAAGATGGCTATTAGAGACTCAGGTCTTAGTCCATTTAAGGATTTAATGATGTGTCAGAAACTGAAATTGACTTAAATTTGTGAGAAGGAATATATCAGGTAAAATCTGTGAATAGGTCAGATTCAGAATCAGACAGAGCTATAGTTTTCTCCTTCCTTATCTCTTCTATGCACATTAGTTTTGACTATGCCCCCCACACAGTCCCCCTGCTCTTTCTTTTTATCTGTGCCCTACTTTGCCACAAGGGTGCCTACCAAGGGGCCTCCATGGCTGGTTGGTTTTCCCATTTAAAGTTATTCAATCTCTTCTTATCTCCTGAAGAATACCAGGTGGTTCCTTTGATTGATACATAATTAATTGATTGCTAGTGTCTCCACCAGCTATTGAAAGTGCAATCTTAGGGAAAGGACTTGAATTCTTGATGTCTCAGTTTGTTTTTTGTTTTTTGTTTTTGCCTATAGAACCATGGCCAGACTTGTCCCAATCGACATTTTTCTACCTAATCAGCCAGCAGTTCTTTATATGAAGCTGCTGGTGAGTTTGATTTTTTTATTTGCTATACATTCTGCAATACACATTATAGATAGATAGATAGATAGATAAATATATAGATAGATAGATAGATAGATAGTCTCTTGCACTTGACCATTTGCCTATGATACTTTATTTTCTATCACTGATTTTTATATACTCTTTAAGTTCTTGAGTATTTCTCCCTCCTCTTATATGAGCCTTATTCTGACACTCCTAGTGGAAGGAAAGTCTTGCCTTCCCCATCCAAGTACTAACCAGGCCCAACCTGCTTAGCTTCTGAGATCAGATGACATCAGGCATGTTCAGGGTTGTATGGTGGTAGACGAAAGTCTTGCCTTCCGAGCAGTATCTTGGCATATGCTTGACAGTCATAATATAATGCTTTATTCTGGAATATGGATATTATTTAAAACAATAAAATTACTGTTTTATGTAAATTATACCTACTCAGCAAAAGAAATTGGAATACATAAAAATAATTACTAGAGGGGCACCTGGGTGGCTCAGTTGTTAAGCGTCTGCCTTCAGCTCAGGTCATGATCCCAGGGTCCTGGGATTGAGCCCCACATCAGGCTCCCTGCTCCACGGGAAGCCTGCTTCTCCCTCTCCCACTCCCCCTGCTTGTGTTCCCTCTCTCGCTGTGTCTCTCTCTGTCAAATAAATAAATAAAATCTTTAAAAAAAATAATTACTAGAGCCTTTAAAACATCTAAAGCCCAATTATTTAGAAATCATAATCAAATTAACATTAAGATAATATTATAGATATGTTTCTATGCATGTGTAATGGAAAAAATAAAATATAGATGAGGATAGATTATAGATACAAGCATATATACATAAATAAGAGCTTACTAAAATTTAACAGTAATTATTAAAATGGAACAGTACAAATTGCTAAAAATTACAATAAATAGTTCTTCACAAAATAAAGATATTAATTCCTCTAAATTCTACCTGATTAAAAAGAGAAGTTTACTAAACAATCCAGAACTGGTTATTTTTAAAATTAATGTTTTGATTTTAGATTTTGTGGACTGCCAGGTATAAAAAAAGAGAAAGATTTGCTCCTACACTTTTCTCCTACTTGCCCACTCTCACTTTTCAATTTTGCTTCCCAAGTACTATTTTTACATAGTCAAGGTTTTTAATATTTACCTAGGTTTCTGTAACAAGTACGTATGCTTAGCCATATTTCTGATGGTTATTTAGTAGAAGTTCTGTATTCAAATAGATAATTCATTTTTTGTCTATTTCTACTCACTGATTTAAAAAAATGTTTTTAGTCTCATTCAGCTAGATTTCATTGGTAAGAAACTTTTTCAGGAAGACTCATAGGTATTGCATTCCTTAATGTCTTCTATGCATAAGTGTATTTATCTATTGCCTAAAGAGGAAAATGAAAATGACCAATATTCCTACCACATATTCACATTAAATTTTACATATGTGAACATAGTTAAAAAAACAGAGAGTAAAGAAAGCTGTAATCTAGAATGTTAAAATCTCCTTCCCCACTCTAGTCATTCTCAAAGTTGACATCTGTTCGACACTTTTTCAGCTTTTTATATTTCCTTACATATACAGTGGTGTGTATTAACTATGTTTGTGTTTCTCTCCATTTTTGCCTTCACACAAGAATCATTTTAAGCTCAGAAGGATCACACTTCACAATGTCCTTCACCTTTATTTTATAATTTGATAATAGTTCTCTGAAGACTTCCCATATTACCATTAAAAAGTCATTCTGTTAAAGGCTTCATGGTTACTATGTGTTCATAGTATTATTTATTTAATAATCATTTCTTATTGGTGGATATACTCTCATAAAACAGTGTTGACTTTTCAGTTGCTCTAAGATGATTCAAAATGGTACTCAATACTTCAGTTTGTCTCTTAACCTTCTGATAGATACTCTTGTCCACAAGATTGATTATTTCCACAAGGTATGCTACACATAGACCTGCCAAATACACATGTTTGAGAAGGAATCACTGATATTTGTCAAGAGCTTTGCCTCAGGATTACTCCTGTTTGATTCTGGCCAGAACAATAATTCATCATCTGATAATCTTCTTTTGTAAGGGTTACATTTTTCATGATATAGTGAAAATTTATAATGAATGCTTTTATCAAAAATCTTAACATATGATGGCTTATGAGATTTATGGGAAAGACTCTTTAGGATAAAACTGTTTTAGACTTTTATTTTACACTGAACCCTATTTGATAAGAGAAAAAAAGAGAAATGATAAATATAAGTATGTACCTTAAAGTAGTTACTGAGCTAAATTCTTTATATATTTGTATTTTATATATATATAATATATATTTAATATATAAATATTTATTTTTATAAATATAAATATATTTGTCTTATTTGTATTTTTGTCTAAACAATTATTTAAATATAAGAAATGCTGACATCTGTTTACTTGGATATTTGCCATGAAAAAAAAATCAAATGTTACCAGTTTTTAAAAATGAAGCAAATGAGGCCGCCTGGGTGGCTCAGTCGTTGAGCATCTGCCTTCGGCTCGGGTCGTGGTCCCAGGGTCCTGGGATGGAGCCCTGCATCGGGCTCCCTGCTCGGCGGGAAGCCTGCTTCTCCCTCTCCCACTCCCGCTGCTTGTGTTTCTGCTCTCGCTATCTCTCTCTCCGTCAAGTGAATAGATAGAAATCTTTAAAAAAAAAAAAAAATGAAGTAAATGAGCATCCCCTGCAAGTAAAACGTGTTTTATATTTTCTCTTAAATTTGAACAGTAAATTGATTTTTTGAGTTCTTTCATTTTTCCAGTATTTTCTGAAAACAAAAGATGTTACATGTTTCCACAAACTAAAGATCTTCCCCCCCCCCCCCCCCCCCCCCAGAGCTTGCTGACAGGAACCAGTTTAGAACAGGAAACCACCAATAACCACCAGGCTCATGCTCAATCTCTGGCCCAGGACCCTGACTTAATTGTGATTTGAGAATTTCACAAAAATAAGCTTTATTGCCCCGCAAATCAAGAGGATAGGAAGGAAAACTACATGAAGATGACTTTTAAATTGGAGTTTCTAAGGACAGTGGCATCTCTTCCCTGCCATGCTAGAGAAAACAGCTCTACTGCAATGTAGCTTCCACAAAAGAGTGAAATGAACATATTCTTAGATGAGTGTTACAGATTATCAGTATTGCCCATTTAATCCCTTCCAGTACTATAGAGAGTGGAACGTGTTTCCATTAACATTATTCCATTAACACCTATATCTGTGTGCATTTCTGGTCTGGGGATTTTTAAAAGCAGGAAACATATTGGAGGTTGTGGACCAGTAAGATGTCAAGGGGCTCTAGCATGGTGTGTTGTTACAGAAGTTAAGGGAACTCCTACATCCCCCGCCACTTTGCAGCTCTGTCTGCTGAGCCAGATGACAGTGGGGTCCATGGGTCCCAAGGAAGAAATAGAGGGAGTTAGAGAGACATCATTAGATTTTAGGAAAATTAGTAGTGGGAATGGATTGAGTTATCTTTCTAAGTGTGGTATTGGAGAAGTGATAGGTACACAGATCGATAGAACAGGGCACAAAACCTAGAAATAGACCCACACAAATATGTTAGACTGAATTTTGACAAAGGTGTGTAAAAAATTCGTTATTCCCAAATAGTGCAAGAGCAAATGGACATCCATAGGCAAAAAATACAAACCTCAAACTAATCCTCATATTTTACACACTGATTAACTCAAAATGAATCTAAATTTATTTTTTTATTTTTTAAAAATGTTATTTATTTGAGAGAGAAGAGCTAGAGAGAGAGAGAGAGAGGATGAGCAGGGGTGAGGGGCAGAGGGAAAGGGACAAGCAGACACCCTATTGAGAAGGGAGCCCCATGCAGGACTTGATCCCAGGACCCCTGAAATCATGACCCAAGCCAAAGGCAGATGCTTAACCAATTGAGCCACCCAGGTGACCCTGGGTCATAAATTTAAATGTAAAATATGAAACTACAAAAATTTTAGGAAAAAATCTTTAGAACCTAGGGCTTAATGAAGAGGTCTTAGACTTGACAATAAAAGTACAACTTATAAATGGAAAAATTGATAAATCAAACCTCATCAAAATTAAAAATTCTGCTCTACCAAAAACCCTGTTAAGAGCAGGAAAGCCAAACTACTGCCTGGGAGAAAATAATTGCTAACCATGTATCTTACAAAGGACTAGTATCTAGTATATGTAAAGTCCTCTCAAAAGTCAATAATTAAAAAAACAAATGATTGGGGCAACTGGATGCCTCAGTCAGTTGAGTGGTCAGCTCTTGATTTGGCTCAGGTCATGATCTCAGGTCCTAGAATCAAGCCCTATGACAAGCTCCACACTCAGCGCAGAGTCGGCTTGGGATTCTCTCTCTCTCTCTCCCCCTCTGTCCCTCCCCCACCCCATTCTCTCTCTCTCTCTCTCAAATAAATAAATCCTTTAAAAGTGATCAAATTAGAAAATGGACAAAAGGCATAAAGAGCATTTCAATAAAGAGGATGTACAGATGGAAAACAAGTACATGATAAGATGTTCAACATCATTAGCTTTTAGGGAAATGTAAATTACAAGGGCAATGAGGTATCGCTACATACCTATTTAAATGGCTAAAATTAAATTAAAAAATAGTGACAACATTAAATCTGGCAAGGGTTCAGAGTAGCTGGATTATTCATATGTTACCAATGGAAAAATAAAATAATGCAGCTGCTCAACACCAGTTTTGCATTTTGTTTTGTTTTTTATAAAACTAAACATGCAGTTACCATACAACTCAGCAAATCCACTACTGGGCATTTATCCCAGAGAAATGAAAACACATGTTTACCTGTACACAAATATTCATGACAACTTAATTCTTAATGGCAAATACTAAAGACATCCCAGTATCCTCAATGGTTGACTAGTAAAAAACAAAACAAAACAAAAAGAAAACAAACAACAACCTGCTACATCCATACCATCGCTTACTAAGAAATAAAAAGATACAAATAATCGAATCACACAACAACTTCCATGAATCTGAGGTGAACTATGTTGAGTGATAAAAGCCAATCCCAAGGGCCTAGGTGCTGTCTGATTCCTTATATATGATTCCTTTGTTGTTTTTTTTTTAATTGAAAAATGATAGAGACTGAGAACAAATTAGTGGTAGTCAGTGAATTAAGATGGGGAGATCAAAGTTGGGAGGAGGTAGGAAGGATATGATTGTGTTTACAAAATGAGGGTCTTCATGGTGGCAGAGCAGTGATGTTGATCTGGATTTCCCTGATGCTGAGCGATGTTGAGCACTTTTTCATGTGTCTGTTGACCATTTGGATGTCTTCTTTGGAAAAATGTCTGTTCATGTCTTCTTCCCATTTCTTGATTGGATTATTTGTTCTTTGGGTGTTGAGTCTGAATTAGTTCTTTTTTTTTTTTTTTTTAAAGATTTTATCCATTTATTTGAGAGAGAGAGAATGAGAGACAGCAAGAGAGGGAAGAGGGTCAGAGGGAGAAGCAGACCCCCCACTGAGCAGGGAGCCCGATGTGGGACTCGATCCCGGCACTCCAGGATCATGACCTGAGCTGAAGGCAGTCGCTTAACCAACTGAGCCACCCAGGCGCCCCTGAATTAGTTCTTTATAGATTTTGGATACTAGCCCTTTATCTGATATGTCATTTTCAAATATCTTCTCCCATTCTGTCGGTCTCTTGGCTTTGTCGACTGTTTCAGAGTCCAGAGTGCTAACCAGTACACCATGGAACCTTTGTCGACTGTTTCCTTTGCTGTGCAAAAGCTTTTTATCTTGATGAAGTCCCAATAGTACATTTTTGCCCTTGCTTCCCTTGCCTTTGGCGATGTTTCTAGGAAGAAGTTGCTGCAGCTGAGGTCGAAGAGGTTGCTGCCTGTGTTCTCCTCTAGGATTTTGATGGACTCTTGTCTCACATTTAGGTCTTTCCACCATTTTGAGTCTATTTTTGTGTGTGGTGTAAGGAAATGGTCCAGTTTCATTCTTCTGCATGTGGCTGTCCAATTTTCCCAACACCATTTGTTGAAGAGACTGTCTTTTTTCCATTGGACATTCTTTCCTGCTTTGTCGAAGATTAGTTGACCATAGAGTTGAGGGTCCATTTCTGGGCTCTCTATTCTGTTCCATTGATCTATGTATCTGTTTTTGTGCCAGTACCATACTGTCTTGATGATGACAGCTTTGTAATCAAGCTTGAAGTCCGGAATGGTGATGCCACCAGCTTTGCTTTTCTTTTTCAAAATTCCTCTGGCTATCCGTGGTCTTTTCTGGTTCCGTACAAATTTTAGGATTATTTGTTCCATTTCTTTGAAAAAAGTTGATGGTATTTTGATAGGGATTGCATGAAATGTTTAGAGTGCTCTAGGTAGCATTGACATCTTCACAATATTTGTTCTTCCAATCCATGAGCATGGAACGTTTTTCCATTTCTTTGTGTCTTCCTCAATTTCTTTCATGAGTATTTTATAGTTTTCTGAGTACAGATTCTTTGCCTCTTTGTTTACATTTATTCCTAGGTATCTTATGGTTTTGGGTGCAATTGTAAATGGGATCGACTCCTTCATTTCTCTTTCTTCTGTCTTGTTGTTGGTGTATAGGAATGCCACTGATTTCTGTGCATTGATTTTATATCCTGCCACTTTACTGAATTCCTGTAAGAGTTCTAGCAGTTTTGGGGTGGAGTCTTTTGGGTTTTCCACATAAAGTATCATATCATCTGCAGACAGTGAGAGTTTGACTTCTTCTTTGCCGATTTGGATGCCTTTTATTTCTTTTTGTTCTCTGATTGCTGTGGCTAGGACTTCTAGTACTATGTTAAATAGCAGTGGTGATAGTGGACAACCCTGCCGTGTTCCTGACCTGAGGGTGAAAGCTTTCAGTTTTTCCCCATTGAGCATGATATTCGCAGTGGGTTTTTCATAGATGGCTTTTATGATATAGAGGTATGTACCCTCTGTCCTTACACTCTGAAGAGTTTTAATCAAGAAAGGATGCTGTACTTTGTCAAATGCTTTTTCTGCATCTATTGAGAGGATCATACGGTTCTTGTTCTTTCTTTTATTAATGTATTGTATCACATTGATTGATTTGTGGAAGTTGAACCAACCTTGCAGCCCAGGAATAAATCCCACTTGGTCGTGGTGAATAATCCTTTTAATGTACTGTTGGATTCTATTGGCTAGTATTTTGGTGAGAATTTTTGCATCCATGTTCATCAGGGATATTGGTCTGTAATTCTCCTTTTTGATGGGGTCTTTGGTTTTGGGATCAAGGTAATGCTGGCCTTATAAAACGAGTTTGGAAGTTTTCCTTCCATTTCTGTTTTTTGGAACAGTCTCAGAGGAATAGGGATTAATTCTTCTTTAAATGTTTGGTAGAATTCCCCTGGGAAGCCATCTGGCCCTGGGCTCTTGTTTGTTGGGAGATTTTTGATGACTGCTTCTATTTCCTTAGTGGTTATAGGTCTGTTCAGGTTTTCTATTTCTTCCTGGTTCAGTTTTGGTAGTTTATACATCTCTAGGAATGCATCCATTTCTTCCAGATTATGTAATTTGCTGGCATATAGTTGCTCATAATATGGTCTTATAATTGTTTGTATTTCTTTGGTTGTATTTCTGTTGGTTGTGATCTCCCCTCTTTCATTCATGATTTTGTTGATTTGGGTCATTTCTCTTTTCTTTTTGATAAGTCTGGCCAGGGGTTTATCAATCTTGTTAATTCTTTCAAAGAACCAGCTCCTAGTTTCATTGATCTGTTCTACTGTTCTTTTGGTTTCTATTTCATTGATTTCTGCTCTGATCTTTATTATTTCTCTTCTTCTGCTGGGTTTAGGCTTTATTTGCTGTTCTTTCTCCAGCTCCTTTAGGTGTAGGATTAGGTTGTGTATTTGAGACCTTTCTTGTTTCTTGAGAAAGGCTTGTATTGCTATATACTTTCCTCTTAGGACTGCCTTTGCTGCATCCCAAAGATTTTGAACAGTTGTGTTTTCATTTTCATTTGTTTCCATGAATTTTTTTAATTCTTCTTTAATTTTCTGGTTGACCCATTCATTCTTCAGTAGGATGCTCTTTAGCCTCCATGTATTTGAGTTCTTTCCGACTTTTCTCTTGTAATTGAGTTTTAGTTTCAAAGCATTGTGGTCAGAAAATATGCAGGGAATGATCCCAATCTTTTGGTACTGGTTGAGACCTGATTTGTGACCCAGGATGTGATCTATTCTGGAGAATGTTCCATGGGCACTAGAGAAGAATGTATATTCTGTTGCTTTGGGATGGAATATTCTGAATATATCTGTAAAGTCCATTTGGTCCAGTGTGTCATTTAAAGCAGCTCAGGACAAGAGGTCTGTAACGTACAATGGTAGAAACATTAAATTGGCAACAGACCTATGCACAGAGACCTAGCAGGCCAGAAAGGACTGGCTTGATATATTCAGAGCACTAAATGAGAAAAATATGCAGCCAAGAATACTATATCCATCCAGGCTGTCACTGAAAATAGAAGGAGAGATAAAAAGCTTCTAGGACAAACAAAAACTAAAAGAATTTGCAAACATGAAACCAGCCCTACAAGAAATATTGAAAGTGTTCCTCTAAGCAAAGAGAGAGCCTAAAAGTAACATAGATCAGAAAGTAACAGAGACAATATACAGTAACAGTCACCTTACAGGCAATTCAATTGCACTAAATTCATATATTTCAGTAGTTACCCTGAATGTAAATGGGCTAAATGCCTCAGTCAAAAGACACAGGGTATCAGATTGGATAAAAAAACAAGACCCATCGATATGCTGTTTGCAAGAGACTCGTTTTAGACACAAAGACACCTCCAGATTGAAAGTGAGGGGGTGGAAAACCATTTACCATGCTAATGGACATCAAAAGAAAGCTGGGGTGGCAATCCTTATATCAGACAAATTAATTTTTAAGCCAAAGTCTATAATAAGAGATGAGGATGGACACTCTATCATACTTAAAGGGTCTATCCAACAAGAAGATCTAACAATTGTAAATATCTATGCCCCTAACATGGGAGCAGCCAATTATATAAGCCAATTAATAACAAAATCAAAGAAACACATCGACAAAAATACAATAATAGTAGGGGACTTTCACACCCCCTCACTGAAATGGACAGATCATCTAAGCAAAAGATCAACAAGGAAATAAAGACTTTAAAAGAACACAAAAATATTAACAGTAAAATTAAAGCATTTCCAGTGTTAAAAGTGTAACAGAAAATTCACATGATCTCAGAACATCATCCTACAGACTACTTATTATTATGAAGGAAAATGTAAAAGGTATTGCTTTACCCGATTTAGAGGTCAGAAAGTTTGAAAGTTGCAACCCAGGAGAAAGGACGAACTACAACACAACTGTGACAATAACTAAAGTACAGTTACATACACTGGGTAACCTCACAAATATGACACCAAGTGAGAAAAAAAAATTGTGGTAGCATTTATATAAAATCCTAAAGCCTGAAAAGGTAAATATTACTGTTTGGGGATGCATGCATGTGTGGTAAATCTAGTGAAATGAATGAAGGGCAGCTAGATACAAGATGCCTTTCTTCTGAGGAGTAGGGTGTTATGGGGAGGGGAGCAAAGGGGTGGGAGAACTTCAGAAACTAACATAGTTTTATGTATTTAAGTTGCGTGGTGATTATAAGAGGATGTGCATTATTTTCACAATTTGATGTGTATTCTTTGTGTACATTTATTAAATATCCAAATAGTTTAATAAACTAGTATTAAGTAGAATGAAATAAAAGGAAAATAAATAAGACTAAGGATTAATTACTGAAATGAGATTTGTAGGTAACTGAAAAATTTTGAAACCTGGCCAAATTGCCAATAGGCGAAACTCACCTGGAGGGGAAAAGATAATTATAAAGAGTACATTAAAGGAGGGACAGATTCCCCCCCATATACTTCAATGATGTGCAGTGCCTCACTAAACCAATTACACTTGCATTCTAGAATCTCTTGCACAAAGTTTCCCTCATTACACAATCCACAGATGGCCCTCCTCCAGGTTCAGGTCAGAGCCCACTGTTTGGGAGAACGCACTGCTCCCTGGTGATCATCTATCAGAGCAGATCCTGTGTTCTCTCCTAACTCCTATGCTACTCTGTCTTCCATTCAATTCTGAGTTCTCTAACATGAAGCATCCAGTGGAATGCACTCCACATTGTGGAAACTTCATAAATAATTATTAAATAATTAAGTGGACAAATAAATGTATAAATAAATGGTACAGTGAAGCAATTGTAGCTTCTTTTCCGATGATACAGTAAAATATATTTAGTGAAGGGTTTTAAACTCTATTTGAAAAATTATCTAAACTAAGGTCACTCTCTCTCTTTCTTTTTACAACTTTTCTCCAGAAAAAAGAACATTGATTAGGCTTCAAAGATAAGTTGTGGTTTTTTGAGAGATAGCTAATTAATATAGAAGGGTGTATACACATGCACTTTATCTCAGTAGTGCTTGCAATAATTTATTAAAGCATTTATGCCAGTGAAGATCTCTTAATTATCTACTGCAGGAGTTTCAAAATAGCCATCTCTTGCTTAAGGCACAATAATATGTCCTGATCTGCACTCACTTTGAACCAACTGCATTCCTCTAAATATTCAAGTTATAACGCTGTCAGTAGGCATTACAACTGTGTGAAAAGACTAAAGATTTCATCACTTTTAGGTAAAGCAAGATTATGAAAAGAAAAATGAAGTGGGATTTCCCAACACACTTTTGGCAGACGGGAAGCAAGAAGCTTCATTTGCAGCTAATGAGTACGTAGGTGTAAAAGTAAGCAGAGAAAGGGTGCACGCAACCGCTCCGGAGAGAGCACAGATGGAGCAAACAGGTGGTGTGGACACAGCAGGGGCTGATGATGAATGGGATACTAATGGTGGAAAAAGATGACTAGATTCGATAAGAGTCAGATGCATTTCAGCACAGGCTACTAAATTTTAGAGGGCAGAATCAGGAACCCATCTGTGGCATGACAGTTGATGCAGGAAAATGGCCAGCACTTGAAAACAATGCAATGCTTCTGTCCTCTTGAACAAAGAATTGGTGTTAGCCACCCAGGATGGATAAATTATTTCTGAAATTTTATTGTGGGACTGGAATGGAAAATTTAGTTATCGGGTAGGAATTTTAAAAAGGTATTTGTATGCAGCTAAAGAAATGAATAGTTTCTATGGTGCGCAGTTGCATGAAGGGTAGGATAAAGAAAAGACAGAAGTTCAAGGAAGCATGACCATCTTTAACTTCATTGGCAGTAACCCTTGATGTGTCACCAGAATCATGATTCAGTTGCTGACACAATGAAATACATCAATATGAAAATGTTTCAAACTCACAGTGTAACAAAAATTAAGACTTTTCATATGCCATGAAAACCTGTTCCTTAAGATGGAAGTACAGAGAGAAAATTAAATGTAATTTATATATAATATATATAAATATTTCCTTCTACAAATGAATTTAAACAGAACTATTTTAACAGTCTGGGGGCTCCTGGGTGGCTCAGTCGGTTAAGTGTCTGACTCTTGATATTGGCTCAGGTCATGATCTCAGGGTTGTGAGATCAAGCCCTCCGTCGGGCTCCGTACTGGGCATGGACTCCCTCTGCCCCTACCTCCCACCCCTGCTCTCAATCTCTCTCTCTTAAAAAAAAAAAAAAAGGAATTTTAACCAGCAAAGTATTATTTAAGCTCTTCATTAAAAATCAGTTTTAAGAGCTTATTTCAAATAATTTCATTTTGGCGTATATACTACAGAATACTTATCACTTTTGAAGACCTCTAAAAAGTTTGTTAAAGCTTTCAAAGATAGTAATTAAAACACTGACTCCCAACTCTTTTATGAGTTATATGAGAGTTACAGAAAGAATCTTATGTTTTCTCATATATTCTAAGTTCCTATATATTGCTAAATACTGTGAATCTGGCCCAGGATGAGCATAGTAGAGTAAAAAACCTGTAGATGTGCTCTGTGTTCCCTTGTGCTACATCCATAAGATGCCAAGTCAGGACTTTGGTTTATCAACCTGATGTGAAATGTCACCTGCACACAGGTTAGTGCCCCCAACATGTTGGCATTGTATATCAGTAATTAAATATATCAATGTTAACATCGTGTGTGTAAATAAACTCATTTATTTGGGAAATGGATATGCAGTGCAAGAGTATCATCAGGGATAAAGCAGAGCAGAAAAAGAAAGTGTAGTAGGAATTGTAATTCTAGGTTTTTATTTTAGAATTGTGATCTTTGACAAATGGTAAAGATTTTATTATATGCATTTTTTTTCCTGCAGTATTTCTTTGGGAAATTCAAGGATCAAAGATTATGGTCTATGAACACAAATAAGAGTATATGTTTATAATAATTTGAAGAGTCAATCTAAATTTTTTTCACCTCTCTCTTTCATGTGATGAAGCAAAAAGGCTTAATTCATTATTATTAAATCTGGTATACACAAACCTCAAATGATACATTCTTGGTGCTTAGATCAGTTCCTTAGTAGGAATATGTGGAAAACATATAGTTTTAAATGGAATTATTTTCTATGTCTAAAAATTGATACATAAAACAGAAAGATTTTCTTAGTATTTTAAATGCCCTTTACCTCATACATGCATTAATTTACATTTGGTCCTCATGAATGTGATTCTAGGGAAATGACTTTGATTATTCAATGAATATACACACATGATTACTGCTCCTTTCTAAAAGCAGTTTGTGATACATTGAGTGAGAGAAATACCAGTGATAATGTTGCAACTGGAAATGGATACCTAAAGCTGAACTCAAGTACTGGTAGTAAGAATGGCGGGAAAGCTGTAAATTCGGATTTTCAAAAGATTTGATGTTTAAAAAGAAATGGAACAAGAGAGCTGTTAGGGGTTGAATTGCATCCCCTGAAAAGACAAGTTCAAGTCCTAACCCCTAGGACCTGTGACCTTATTTTGAAATAGGGTCTTTGCAGATATAATCAAGTTAAAATGAGGTCATGCTGGAGTTAGGTGGTCCTTTAATCCAGTAGGACTGGTGTACTTGTAGGAAAAGGAGAAGAGACCCAGAAACAAACAGAGGGAAGACAGTGTGTGACTCCGGAGCCAGCATATAGAGTTATGCAGCTGCCAGCCAACAAATACTGAGCATTACCAATAACCACCAGAAGCTAGGGAAGAGGCATGAAACAGATTCCCCCCACCCCTGACCACTCAAAAAAGAGCCAAACCTGCCAAACTTTGATTTTGGACTTCTGGCCTCCCAAACCAGAGAGAATACATTTCTGCTGTTTTAAGTCATCCAGTTTCTGGTACTTTGCTATGGTAGCCCTAGGAAACGAATACAGGAAGGGTTGAGGAAGCCTCCAAAACTCCAAAACTGAGTTAAAGGGTAAGTAGTAGCAAAATTCAATGGAAGCAATAAGGTTAGCAGAAGGAATGAGGCTAGTTCGAGATATGGCCTATGTTCTGAGTTCATTTTTAGAAGTCTTTATTTTTATTCCAGTGGGATGTAAGAGATGAAAACATTCAGTTGGCCTTTTGTAGGAATATCTCCTTTGGGTTCCAAATGGCACCTGGTAAGTTTTTATGTCCTAGAACTTACTTATATATCTAGGACTATATTCCTTTTTTTCATTGTATGGGGGGCCACTGAGGATGAAGCCTTCTTACTTTTGAATTCTGAGCAAACAACAATGCTGGGGCTGTGTAAGTGGACAATAAAGGCGTAGAATGGATGAGAGAACAAAAGCTGCCCTAGGAGTATGTGCATGTGGAATAATTGGTATGGTCGCATCTGACTCCCTGTGACCTGTGACTATGTTATATCACCTGGAAAAGGGACTGTGAAGGGATTTTGTAGATATCATTAAGATTTCAGACCTTAAAACAGAAAGAGTTCACTATATTGTCAGGTAGGCTCAATCTGATCAATGGGGCCTTAAAAAGCACAGAAATTTTTCCAGGTGGAAATAGAAGATATGCAGCAAAAGGAGAAGTTAGAGAGATTTGAAACATGAGAAAGACTCGATATGCTATTGTGGGTAGAAGATAGAAGTGCAGGATCATGAGGACCCCAGGTAGACTTTAGTTGAGGAGAAGCTTCCAGATAGCAGCTGGAGAAGGTATCAGCCCTACAACCACAAGGGACTGAATTCTGCCAGCATGTTAATCAGCTTCCTGATACAAGCTCAGGCTGACTGACACCTCGAACCTGCTTCTAAGAGACTCAGCCAAGCCCGTCTGTGCTCGTGACCTGTAGACACTGAGATAATACCTTTATGTTGTGTGAAGCTGCTAAATTTGCAGTAATCTGTTATACCAGCAAGAGAAAACTACTACATAGGTATTACTTAAATATTCCAGTAGATAAAAACCCCAAAGGATATCAAGATAAGCATGGGAGTTTGAGGAAAACAGGTGGGGTTTCAAAGCCATACTTGCTTGTTTCAAATTGCCCTCTGCCACTTAGCTCTCAGATGTTGGACTATTCATTTACTCTAAATCTCAGTTTTTACTTCTTGGTTTTTTTTTAAAGATTTTATTTATTTTTTAGAGAGCGAGCGAGAGAGAAACAGCATGAGAGGGGCGAGGGTCAGAGGGAGAAGCAGGCTCCCCGCCGAGCCGGGAGCCCGATATGGGACTCGATCCCAGGACCCTGGGATCATGACCTGAGCCGAAAGCAGACGCTTAACCATCTGAGCCACCCAGGCGCCCTCAGTTTTTACTTCTGTAATGAGGACATTTTTCTACCTTACAAAGTACTTGAGAAGATAAAAGAATAAATGGGTTAATATAATCAATAAGCTTAAAATAGTGCCTGACATATAGTAAAGTAACACCTTAAATGTAAGGTATTTTCCTTGCTCTTATTTTTATTTAGGGACATGGAAAAGAAACACATAGACTAGCATAATAAGCATCTAATATGTGCTTATCAAAGAAACAAAGAAAAATAATATGCTAACGAAATGAACAAACAAATGAGAAAAAAGATCATAAAAACATGGAGAAGTTCAGGATAGCAAAGTCTAACTGAATTTGAAGCAGGAGAGACTTTTGAGAAAGATGATAGTAAAGGACATTAGAAACTCCAAAGGACTTTAGTCCCTAAATTCACTGAGGGAGAATTTTCATCTGGTCCATTTACGTATCATTTGCAGCAACTTTCATGATTCTTTACTTGTCATAGGTAGTCAATAAATAGTTCATAAATGACAGAAGAAAAATGAAAAAGGTTTGGATTTGGGGGCCAAAAGATCCATGTGCTGACAGGTTCTGTGTACTGATACACACAGGTCACTTCGTGAGGAATCTTGGCAAAGAAGGATGCTCAGAGACTCAAGGAGCAAGTATTTTGGATGTGGAGCCTTAGGAACGCAGATAGGGTCACCTGAGCTGAATGCCACAGGGATCAGCAAGAAAGGAACAAGATGATTACAGATTCTGAACTATGGTCAATTTTAGGTTGATATGAATTTATTAACACCGAGCATATGGCTTTGGGTCTTCTTCCAAAGTACTCCACTGTCCAGGAATCGAAGCAGAAAGTGTGGAGAGTAAAAGGCATGAGATCACTGAGATGCAAAGTTAGGGCTTCATGGCTTAGTGATTGGAGATTGAAAAGAGAAAGAGGGGGAGAGAGAGAGAGAGAAGAGAGTGAGGAAGCAAAAGATCAAGAGAGGCTGAAAAAGTAAGAGTTTGAAATAGACCAACCAGAGTTCAAGATGATTGCAAAGAATAGATTAAGACAGTTTAAGGGGGTGGAAGATCAGGAAGACATGTAGCAGGAGAACACTTCCTTAATTTTAAATCTTCTATATGGCAACGTTTTTAATGATGGCAAGGTCCAAGACATAGATGACATAGATGGACTACATATGAAAAACATTTGTATCTGTTAATGACAAATATTTTCTTATGGAGCAGTGATTAAGTCATATGTGCTAATCATAATGGGAGTGTTTAATCCATGAGCTTAGTACTTAAATCGTAGGTGTGGTGTTACATCCTCAAGACTATCTGCTGGAAGGAAGAGTTGTTGTTGAATCTGGAAATAAAACTAGAGATCAAAATTCAGCCATTCAGAAGTTATTTCCTGATGAATCCCCAATGTGACAGCCATAGTGCTAGACAAGGGAGAGGTGAAAAAATCATGTTTCCTGGTCTTAAAGCATTCTTCAATGGAGAGGAAAAATTATACTGCCCCCCCTTTTTCTCAACTATAAAGAGCAGAAAGTTGTGATTTCAATTTGTAATCGAGAGGCACACACTGGAGAGTGCTGTCATCTGAAGGGAACTGGTCTACCGCTATACCACTCTGCTCACGCCCCATCTTGTCTGAAGGGAATCAAATTTCAGTTGATATGAGACTATCAATAATGCTAATGATATATATCCACTTTGGAAGAACTTTTAGTAGAATTACTAAATTTAATTTAACATGCAAACATCCCATAATCCTTTCTATTCCAACTAAAATGGGTGCCTATATTCCGCCCCCAAAAAAGCAATAATATTCATTGCAGCTTTTAGCTCTTCATAACAGCACCAAATTGGAAAGAACCAAAGTGTTCCCCCTACTTTCACATATACATTTTTTTTCTGTATGGATTTTGCCTCATTCTGCATTCTCCTATTCTCTAAATTAAAATACCTATTAAAATTCTTAAACAAATAAAAAATTGACATTTTATTCTAAGTGATTTCAGTCAATGGCTTTTATAGTTAATAATACAATATGAAATGTCATTTGTAAATAAAATATGCAAGTCTTCGAGAAGTGTTTTGAATCTCTCTCATTCATTGCTTTTGCACTTCGGGAATAAGTTAAACTTAGTGTAAAGAGTAACTGAACATGCGCTCAGGGAAGTAAGGTCACGCAAGGGACAATGAAACGGGCACCAGGTAGTCAGGGAGGAAGACTGTCTTGGGAGGAAGTAGAGGCAAAGTCTGTAGGATAGTGAAGGTGCCCAGGAACTCTCCCGTCACTCAGAAAGGACTTGTATAAAGCTGGATATATAACAGAAAGTGGATAAGAAATTGGGGTCTCCGTTGACTCATCTATCTGTATTCTTGAGCACTAAGCAGCTCCATTAGTGGAAAATCGCCCTTGGATATGACAACACATGGCAGTTTCCATAGATGGATTATATAAAAATGTCAAGTTGAGCAGATATGACTATTTTTGAAATCTGCTTTCTCTTAGAAAATTATGCATTATTTCTCCTCAATTTGTTCTTTCTCCAATATAATCATTTTCCTTCATATTACTCTAGCATAGGTCCAAATTGTCCATTGTCACTTTTCACTTGTAAGTCTGAATTCTAGGCATAATTATTTTCTCCCCATTTTGCATGATTTATGGGTCTCATTAAATATGTTTTTATATAATGTATGTAATACATTATATATATGTGTGTGTGTGTATATATATATATATTCTCCTATGTCAACAATAAGTCAGTACATTTTTTCTCTAATTAAGCCTTTTTCTTTCCTTCAGGAGAGAATTAAAGTGTATGTTCAGTTATACACAGAATGCTATGTCCAACTGAGTGTTAATGTGTTTAATCTGAAGGTCCAGGATCCAATCCCTTGGGCAAGTAATAGCAGATCTTGCCCACTAGACGTAAGCACTATGAGGGCAGATTTTCTTCTTTTGTTTACTGTTGCATCCCCAGCACCTAGGAAAGTTCCCAATACACAGATGGTTCTCAATAATATTTTCTTTTAACAAATTTATGGATCAGAGGCTTATAATAATGCATAAAAAATGCCATGGGGTGAAGCAGATTTAAGGATCCTATGAAAAGGATGGGAGTATCTAAGAAGTGGACTCACCCTCCCACATGGGTGGGGATTCCATGGTGGGCTCGACCACTCTGCCTGTCAGGGAACGGGGCAGAGATGCTGTGAGGGGTGGACCCTTTCTGTCCACAGATCACCTATCATTTTCATCAAAGGGTAGAAAACAGGAGGAGTATTCTCAGACCCCTCAGAGGACATGGAGCAGCCAGAATTTCCAGGATGGCACAAGAAGTCAAGAGAGTCATTCCTACTCTCCTCCACTGGCAGTATGGAGTGAAAGCTACATTTGTGTGACCTTTTTTTTGTTTTTTAATATTTTATGTATTTGACAGAGAGAGACACAGCGAGAGAGGGAACACAAGCAGGGGGAGTGGGAGAGGGAGAAGCAGGCTTCCCGCGGAGCAGGGAGCCCGATGTGGGGCTCAATCCCAGGACCCTGGGACCATGACCTGAGCTGAAGGCAGACGCTTAAAGACTGAGCCACCCAGGCACCCCTACCTTTGTGTGCCCTTGCCTGGCTCAAAGCCTCTTCCCTTTCCCATCAACTGGAAAGCAAAATGATCTGAATTCTGGCATTTTCCTCCAGCTGCCTTGCATTCCCTTTGCTACTACCATCACCTTCCCCAAAAAACTATGAGCCCTGTTTCTTCCTTAGTTTTTGCATTTTTAATTCCCACAGCTATTTAGTCTTGACAGAAGTCAATTCTAACACAAGGATCTAGAACCCAGTAACAACACAGACATAAGTTCTCAGTCTCCTCGCGTGGAAATATTTCTCCAAGAATTTCACATTTTCTCCTAAGCACTGGTGAATAACGAAGAGGAAGGAAAATTCAAAGGGATCAATGGTCAAGAACAGGCTGAGAGGAATCATGTGATGGAGGAAGGAAACGGAAGGGATGGAGCCAGATCATTCCATACTATCTGATTGACTATGGTAAAACCCTGGTATCCCAATATCTCAGTTACTTAGGACATTGCAGGCTTATTTCTCTTGTCTGTCACAGTGCAATATAGAAGGGTAGGAGGATTCTACCCCATACTCTTATTTAGGCTCCTTCCATTCTGGATTCTCCAAAGCCTGTGGGCTCAGAATCCTCCCATTTCCTTTGAATCCAGCCAGAAGGTAAGGGAAGGGGAAGAGCTATGGGGGATTTTTCAGGTTTTATGTTCCACGTATGTAAGTATCACTCGTATTCCACCCACATCCCATTGACCAGAACACAGTCACTTCATCTTAGCTGCAAGGCAGTGTGGAAAAAATCTCATATGGACCTAGAAAAAAGAGAATATGGGGTTGGTAAACCTAACATTTATCCTGCAAGTATCTGCCCTTCTAGTAGTTGGATAGTGATTTCATTCTTTATCACACAGAACATGCTCACTCATTACGAAGGGACACTTGCCAAAATTGAATGCAGATAGTCACTTAATGTAGCTTTAAGTCCAGGGTTTCCAGGTATTACAGGCTCCTTCCCATAATATCCAGCCATAGCTGGTGCTCTCGTGTTTGAATCATGACACAAACACTGTCTGTATGGTGCCACCGAATTTCCATTTGGAATAAAAGAAGAATGAAAAGATGAGAAAGGGGAAGAAACAAAAAAAACCAGCAAAAACAGTCATAGGTCCACAGCTATCTCAAATCCTCTGGACAGACATTGCAACAATGTCCTGACTTGGAGCTGGAAAATTTCTTTGGTACTGCTCTGGTTCTCCTTTACTTTCCAGGTTCCTGTCCTCCTTGTTCATTCTCCTCCATAGCTGAGTGGAATGTTTCTTTAGTTAAACTGGACGTCTTACATTTCCCTATGAATTTTGGATCAGTTTGTAAATTTCTGCAAAACAGCAAGCTTGGATTTTTATAGGGATTAAATCGAATTTGTAGAGCAGAGTAGGAAGTATTACCATTTTAGGAATAGTAAATATTCCAACCACTAATACAGAATGTTTATGTATTTGTTGAGTTTTTTAAAATTTATTTTAGAAATGTTTTATATTTTTCAAGCGTAAAGTCTTGCATTTCTTTTGTGAGATTTATTCCTAAGTATTTTTTGAAGCTATTGTAAATATACTTGTCTCCCTAATTTCATTTTTGAATTGTTTGTTATTAGTATATAGAAATACAATCAATATAGTTTTGCTTTTTTCCAATCTGGATATTCTTTTTCTTGTTTATTTTCCCCAACTGGAACCTCTAAATACAATGTACAACATAAATAGAAGTAGTTAGAGTAGATATCTTTGTCTGATATCTCCCCTGATTTTAGGGGGGAAGGTTTTCATTCTTTCGCCATTAAGTTTGATGTGTTCGAAGGATTGTGGGTTTTTCATAGGTTGAGAAAGTGCCCTTCTATGCTTAGCTTGTTGAGTGGTTTTATCATGAAAAGTTTAGATTTTGTCAAATGTTTTTTATGTATACAGTGAGATGTTCATGTGGTTTGTTTTTTATTATATGGGTTGAATGTATTATATTGATTTGATTTTTGTACATGGAATCAGCCTTGCATTCCTGGAATATATACTATTTGGTCATGGAATGTAATTTTTTTTATATGTTGCAGGATTCTGCCTGTTGGTATTTTGAGGATTTTTGTGTATATATTCGTAAGGGATTTTGGTCTGTAGTTTTCTTTTCTTCTGATGTGTTTGTCTAATCTTGGTATTGGGTAATATTAGCTTCATAGAATGAGTTAGAAAATAGTATCTCTTCTACTGTTTGGAAGAGTTTATGAGATTTATATTGTATCTTATTTAAATGTTTGGTAGAATTTACCAGTGAAACTATTTGGTTCTGGATTTTTCTTTGTGCAAAGTTCCCCTCCCTTCAATTCATTAATTTCTAATTAGTAGACTTTCCTCCCCCCCCCAGTTTTATTGAGATATAATTGACATTTAACATTGTATGAGTTTAAGGTGTACAACATAATGATTCAGTATATGTAGATATTGTAAAATGATCACCACGTTGTTTAGTTAATATCTGTCACCTCACATAGTTTCAAATTTTGTTCCTTATGATGAGAACTTTTAAGATCTACTCTCTTAACAACTTTCATATCTACAATATTGTATTTAAAATACTACATTTTAGATTAGTAGACTTTATAGAGCAGCTTTAGGTTTGCAAGTTGGAGGTGTTTTGATTATTAATTTAGTCTCTTTGTTATAGGTATATTCAGATTTTCTATTTATTTGATATTGGTTTCAGTACTTTGTGTCTTCCTAGAAATTTGTCAGTTTCATTGGGTTATATAAATTGTTGACATACAGTTTCATACAATTTTACCTTATAATCTTTTCTTTTTCTGTAAGGTTTGAAGCAATAACCCTTCTTCTATTTCTCAAGTTATTTTAGTAACTTGAGTCATTTTGTTTCATTAGTCTAACTTAATTTCTGTTAATTTTTTATCTTTTCAAAAAACCAATTATTGTTTTCATTCATTTTAATTTTCTGTTACATTTTTCTGCTCTAATTTTTTTTCTGTTTTTAGAGAGAGAGCATGTGCATGCATGAGCGGGGGAGGGTCAAAGGGATAAGAAGAGGGAGAATCTTAAGCACGCTCCAAGCCCAATGGGGAGCCCAACTTGGGGCTCTATCTCACAACCCTGAAATCATTACCTGAGCCCAAATCAAGAGTTGGCTGCCTAACCGACTGAGCCACCAAGGCACCTCCTGATCTAATTTTTATTGTTTCCTTGATTCTCCTTGCTTTGGGTTTAATTTGCTCTTTAATTTCTAGACTCCCAAGATATAAAGTTAGATTACTAATTCAAGATTTATCTTCATTTCCCTCTAAGTACTGCTTTAGTTACATTTCAGGAGTTTTTGGCATCTTGTGTTTTTGTTTGTCTGTGTTCATTCTTCTGACTTTTTTGTGATTTCTTCTTTGGCCCATTAACTATTTAGCAGTGTGTTGTTTAGTTTGAACATATTTGCGAATTTCTCAAATTTCCTTCTGTAGTTGATTTCTAATTTCACTTTATTATGATCAAAGAACATACTTTGATTTCAATCTCTTTATGTTTATTGAGGCTTGTCTTATGTGTTAATATATGGTCTACCATGGAGATTGGTTTTTGTGCACTTGAGAGAAATGTGTATTCTACTGTTCATTGGAGTCTACATTTGTGTCTGTTATGTCTCGTTGGTCAATAGTGTTGTTCAAGTCTTCTATTCTCTTGTTGATTTTCTGTCTAGTTGTTCTATCCCTTATCAGAAGTGAGGTATTGAAGTCTGTACCCTTTGTTTATGAATTGTTTATTTCTCCCTTTAATCCTGTCAATGTCTGTTTCATGGTTTGTGTGATGTTTTTAGATTCATATATGTTTATAATTACTATACCTTCTTGATGTTTTGACTCTTTTAAAATAAAGTGTCCTTCTTGGTCTTTGGTAACAAATTTTTGTCTTAAATATTTTTTCATCTGATGTTAGGGTAGTCAATACAACTCTCTTTTGTTTCTGTTTGCATGGTATTTTCTTTTCCACTCTTGTGCTTTCCACTTGTTTGTGTGTTTGAATCCAATACATATCTCTTGCTGTTAGTACAAAGTTGGGTCATATTATTTTATCCATTTTTTTCAATATTTGCCTTTTTATTGGAGTATTTATCCAATTCCCATAAATGTAATTACTGGTTAGTTAGAACTATATCTGTGATTTTACCTTTTCTATATGCCATTTCAGTCCTTACTCTAATGTGCATCAGAGCACAATGTCAAGGAACCCCATGCTTGTGAGGGGAGGGGAGGACTCAGAACAACTCTAGCTTTTCTGATGATGCCATGGCTGTTTTAAGCCCTGCCTCTGTACCTCAGATTTGCTATGTGTTGTCTAAATCAAATGAGACATTGTTATTTGACATTTTGTCTTATCAAAATGTACTCTGGCATTTTCAAGACACTGAAAAGCAGGAGTAGTAATTAGAATCTATCAAAATCTGGATACTGCACAATTAACGATGTTTCATGTAGCGATTTGGTATATATTTGGGCCTACCATGGAATCTAATACATAATAAAAACACACTAAATGTTTTTCCAATGAGTGGATGAACTTCTTTGTGCACATGTGATGTTTTTCATTGAACAACAAAAGCAATAACAAATACTTGTTGAAGGTGCCAGGCAATTCTACAATACAGTAAGGTGCTGAATAAAAGGGACAGAGTTCCCATTAGTACTTCCTTGTATGTCTAGGGTTTTTCCTCTCAACAAAAGCTTGTTCAAGGCTGTGAGCAGCTGTGTCCATGCAGAGAGTCCCCTCATTGCAAAGAGACCCTCATAGCATCACTTACACTGCTTTTGAAATATCCTAGCTGTAAATCCTATTCATCTCTATGTGTGATTAATCACCCTTCATCCAGGGCAAAGGACAAACTATAAGATAATATGAAGAAAACTTCCCTGACTACTTGTTCACAAAAACAGAATATTTAATTAAAATTTTGATCTTCCCAAGTTGTATGATTTGGGAAGAAATCAAATAAGTTAACCTAACTTCAAGGTCAGAATGTTTATAATTTTTTTTTGAGTTATAGAATCATAGTGAAAGAGAACTCACTGAATCATAGAAGCAGAAGTAGAAGCATTAACACTCCCTGTTATTTTTCCTTCCCATGTTTAAATAACTGTAATAATCTTACAGCCTCCCATGTATTTCTGATTTATTCAGTATAGTACTTGGGAAGCTATTAGAATTTTCAATATCTTTGGTTTACAATCATACTTTTAAGCAATTTAAGCTTGTACACATTTTGTATTTTTAAAGACCTTTGTATCCAAAATACTTTGTTGTTATCTGTGGGCAACCTCATTTTGAAGCCTAAGGCTGCCTCTAATGCGTTAATCTGTTGTCTCTTGACTCAAATCCAAACCCGCTGCTCTACTCTGCATGTCCCTTCAACTTGATGTAATGCTGTTTATCATTATTCTTTGATGCTAAGGCTCTAGCTTTGTATTCTCTTCATGTACCTGGGCATATGTTTCTTTTCTTTAACACAGAGACAATGTCTTTGTGGCTCTATCAGAAAGAGCCTTTGTTTCAAGGAAAGATTGTTTCCCTGATGTTTAGATTAGGGCAAAGAAAGTGAGCACACAGTGTTTATAGTCTACCACCATTGCTCAGAACATTACATATTATACCCCTGGAATAAAATGTTTGATAACTTCCATGTGCAAGCAAAAATGAAAACAAAAACAAAACAAAACAAAAATACAACCCTAATGTTATTATAGTTAATTACTATTTGTATCTTATTTAACTTTTCAAAACTATATGATAAATTCTTAAATTTATTATGTCCACTAAGACATTTATTTAGCTCTTGTGTTTCTACGTCTTGTCTTTAAAATATTATTATACTAATGCCCATTAATCCCGTATTAGTTGATAAATAATATTTTAATATGATTTAAACAGTGAAATACAAGCTGGAAAGCATGTTAATCCTTCTATAATATTCTTACACCTATATTTTCTAGCAACAAGGAAGTTCTTAAGCTTCTTGGAGATAAAAAGGTTCTCCATTTGAAAAATAGCATTTGGAGAATAAAACATTTTATTGAAATTATCTATGTAGAACAATTTGCTGTGTATGCTAATAAATCACACACAGTTTGCCTTGGACAACCTCATTATACTCTAAATCAGTGTCTGGGAATGTCTTTCCAATAGAAGCTCTAAATGCAAATACTGCTACTTTACTTAAATCATGTTCTGAGCTTCCTTATCTCTTAAACTCTACCAGAAAGTTGTTTTTCATAATTATTTACATGACATAAACTTTATTAGGCTTTGAAGCTTCATAGTTGGTTCTGTGACCTTGAGAAGATATAGCAACAATGGTCCATAAAGTATTTTCCACCTCTAACTTCTTTGATTTCATGTATTTCATTACAAATGTTCATTTTTCTTCTCCTGTGTCAAGTTTCATCTCCATACAATTTTAGCATACGGTATCTGGATCAGTAAAAAGTAGGGATACCATGATGGAATTTAAAACAAATGTATTATGAATATTTCAAAATGGATATGACTTAGGTAGTTTTGTTCAAATCAGAGTGCCCCTAAAATATATTTCTTAAAAAATTATTAGGAATTTGAACTTTATTAAGAATGGTATTCAGGGCGCCTGGGTGGCTCAGTTGGTTAAGCGACTGCCTTCGGCTCAGGTCATGATCCTGGAGTCCCTGGATCGAGTCCCGCATCAGGCTTCCTGCTCGGCAGGGAGTCTACTTCTCCCTCTGACCCTCCCCTCTCTCATGTGCTCTCTCTCATTCTCTCTCTCTCAAATAAATAAATAAAATCTTTAAAAAAAAAAAAAAGAATGGTATTCAATTGCTAATATATTTTTTAAGCCCCCTGATAATGGCTGGCTAGGGGAATTTAGGCAGTGCTTAAATGTGCCAAAACAAGAATAGGAAGATAACTAGTCAATCTGGTTCATGTTAGGGTGTTATTGTGCATAATTCATCCTTTGACTTAAATATCTCACTTCCATAGTGCTCATCAGAGAAATTAGATTGGATTTTCTATTTGTTAGTTGACTATGAGTTGTCAACTATACACTTATATTTCTCTATTATGAGCTGTATTTTAGTTAAAGAATTATGACTGTTCACCTAGCTGCTATGCCTTGTCTTTTCCATCTGATTATTCTATCTAATGACACCAATATGCCTTTTGAAGCTTATTCACTAGTGATCAAAATCCTCTACAGTGATCTCTTTCTGAGTAACCATTGAAATAGAATGCCCAGCAGGAGCCGTGGCTTATTTTTGCTCTAAGATATGTGACTCCTGAACTTTAAGCCAGTCCTAACTCCCCAAAGATACAGTTGACCATCTCCTTCATTGTATTCTATTTTAATTTGTATTTCCCTGGAAACACATCCTGAGACAAGGAATTGACTCACACAATTATGAACACTGAAAAGCCCCATGATCTGCCATTTGAAAGCTGGGAACCCAAGAAATTCAGTATAATTCAGCCTGAGTCCAAAGGCCTGAGGGCCAGGGGAGCCAATAGTGTGAATTCCAGTCCAAGGGAAAGAGAAGATGAGATGAGATGAGATGAGATGAGATGAGATGAGATGAGATGAGATGAAATGAGATGAGATGTCCTAGATATCCACATTTTTTTTCTATTCAGGCCCTCAACAGATTAGATGATGCCCACCCACATGGCTGAGGACAATCTACTTTACTGAATCCACCAATTCAAAAACTAGTCTCATCCAGGAACACTTGCACTTACACCCCCAGAAATAATGCTTCATCTGGACATCCCATGGCCAGTCGAGTTGACACATAAAATTAACTATTACAGGCCCACCCTTTGTCAACATGACATCCATATGTCTCTCTTTAAACCATACTGAATCTTCAAATAAAAGCAATAACAAAGCCATAATTCCACCTATCATGATACATCTATCCTGTGTACAACTAAAAATGCACAATCCTTTCCCCAGAAGAAGAGGTAAAGTTCTTGAGTGATGTTTATTCTTCTCCTTGATACCCTATTATTTGAATGCCCTGATGTAAAAGAATGAAACTGAGCCATTTTCTTAAGCCATACACACAAATAAATTAAAAATGGATTAGAGACCTAAATGTGAGACCTGAAACCATAAAAATCGTAGAGAACAGTCAGTGATCTCTTTAACACTGGTCATAGCAACTTCTTTCTAGATATGTCTCCTGAGGCAAGGGAAACAAAAGCAAAAATAAACTATTGGGACATCATCAAACTAAAAAGCTTCTGTACAGTGAGGATGATATTAGCTGTGGGGTTTTCATATGTGAAAAGATGCTCAACATCAGTGATCATTGGGGAAATGCAAATCAAAACTACAATGAGATATTACCTCACACCTGTCAGAATGGCTAAATTCAACAACACAAGAAACAAAAGGTGTTGGCAAGAATTTGAAGAAAGGGGAACATTTTTTTCCCTGTTGGTGAGGATGCAAACTGGTGCAACCACTCTGGAAAACAGTATGGAGTTTCCTCAAAAAATTAAAAATAGAACTACCCTATGATCCAACAATTGCACTACTCTATGTATTTACCCAAAGGATACAAAAATACTAATGCAAAGGGATACATGCACCCTGTTGTTTATAGCTGCATTTATCTACAATAGCCAAATTATGGAAACAGCCCTAGTGTCCATCGACTGATGAATGGATAAAGAAGATGTAGCACGTGCACATGTGTTTGTGTGTGTGTAATGGGAATATTGCTCAGCCGTAAAAAAGAATGAAATCTTGCTATTTGCAATGACATGGATGGAACTAGAGAGTATCATGCTAAGTGAAAAAAGTCAAAGGAAGACAAATACCATATGATTTCACTCATATGTGGAATTTAAGATACAAAACAAATGAGCAAAGGGGAAAAAAAAACAAACACAGGCAAACCAAGAAACAGATTCATAATATAGAGAACTGATGGTCACCACAGGGGAGGTGAGTGGGGAAATGGATTAAATAGGTGATGGGGATTAAGGAGGGCACTTGTAGTGACACTTGTTGTGATGAGCACCAGGTGTTGTAGGGAAGTGTTGAATCACCATATTGTACATCTGAAACTAATATTACAATGTATGTTCACTAACTGGAATTTAAATAAAACTTAAAATTAAAACATGTTCCTTTTATCTTAAATTAGAAATGACCAATTAATGAGGATATCTTTAAAGAGACTTCACACAGCTTATTCACAGGAGATAATTGATCCTTTTACTAGAAATTTTCATGTAATTATATTTATAATTTTGATACATTTTTACTCTAAAGTAGACTTTTGAAGAGAATAATACAGTAGATATGTATATGCATTTCACTGATGCAGTATAATCACTATATTTTATTATCTGAAATGAGTGTAGGTACTATTTCTGGAGTCTTAAGTACTGACCTTTCACAAAGACAGCTAGTAAATGATTTTTAATGTCTTGCAATTGGATTAAGGAAAATAGTTCACTTATCTTTGTAGGTGAATTCTTTTCTTTCAAAATTGAAAAGTGGTTAACATAATTCCTTAATATCTCTAGCAGATATCCTTTATACTTAAATTTGCCATTTTCTACTAATCTTCATACACTGTTTTGAGGAATATGAATATGAGTATGATTTGGATATGAAGCATAATTCAGAGACTCAACTATCTGAAGAATACCCTGCTCTGTGGTATTATCAAAAGTGATCCAAATTCCTATGGAAGATTATGTATAGTTCTAAAACTGAGAATAAATATAGCTGTTCAATCCTATAAATGCATTTCAGTACTTACCTTTCATGAGGACCTAAGGCTTTTGACACTTAAATATTTGCCCCTTCTTTAAACATGTTCTTTGCCATATTTTTTTCTCAGTCTCTCTTGAAAGTGCCAAGTATTTCATAAATTTCTTAAAGTCTCCATACCTAGGATTATTCTCTTTTCATTGTACCTTATTCTTAACAGTACCATCAATGATCAGATGAGTCTCTGTTTTCTGATAATTCAAGTATCTATATCACTAATAAAAGTAATAGTTAATGTGTATACCAAACTTACTATGTGCTAGGTTCTGTTTTAAGTGCTTTACATCTCTTAAATAATTTAATTGTCCTAACACTATGAGGTGATCATTCTTATTATCCCGACACCTTATAAGTGTGATGACTCTGAATCACAGAGAGGTTACAAAAATTCATTATGGATTGTTGGTGCCAGGATATGACTTCAGGAACTAAATTCATGATCTTTGCCATAGAACTGAGCTTCCCCTCAAAGCCATACTTCTTTCCTGAGCTCCAGATCTGTGTATTTAATTGTTTATTAGAAAATCTACTCTCCAGGGGCACCTGGGTGGCTCAGTCGTTAAGCATCTGCCTTCGGCTCAGGTCATGATCCCAGGGTCCTGGGATTGAGCCCCGCATCGGGCTCTCTGCTCAGCGGGAAGCCTGCTTCTCCCTCTCCCACTCCCCCTGCTTGTGTTCCCTCTCTCGCTGTGTCTCTCTCTGTCAAATAAATAAAATCTTAAAAAAAAAAAAAAAAGAAAATCTTCTCTCCAGTATCTATCGAAAGGAACATGTCAATATATATATTCTCCCCCTTCTCCATACCAAAAAAATGCAAACACAATTTTGTCCTTCCTTAGTTGTTAATTAGTTCAAGAGAGTCATAGACTCATTCTTAGCCTTTCCATTTTTCTCTCTTCTAACAAGATTACCAAGACAGACTCCTAAGAACTTCTCAAATCAGTCGTCTTTATTTTATTTTATTAAATTGTCAGAAATATCTCCAAATAAACTGAAGGCATTTCTCTTTGATATGGGGGAATTTGAGTTTTATTTTTTATTTGAATTTTATTATTATTTCTGTTTTTTATCTGAATTTTATTCAATTCACAAAGTTCTTTTCCTATGACTATTTCTTTTTCATGTTTTATGCAATTGATTTTATCAATCTTTTGTGGCTTTTGGATTTTCTATAATACTTAGCCTTCTCTATCCAAGGGTAATAAAGATTTCCTCTAGCACTTTTTGTAGTTCAGTTATTTTATGTTTGAATTAAACATGTTTAAATTCTGCATTCACCGAAATCAGGTTTTATCTTTCCTTGAACACTATATACAGTGTAGCCCCTCCACATACAGTTCTTTTACTTCCTTGTACTGTTGCAGGTTAGGTTCCCCATAAAGCAAAGGCTTAGGTGAAGATTTGGGTAAACAGGAAGGGAAGATAAAAAAGACTGGGCAGAGAGAGATGCCAAGCTTGACGAAGTCTTAAAAGAGCCTCAGCCCATCCAGTGGGGAGATTTGAAGATGGATTAACATTTCAGAGATCACCTCATTTCGGGTGAGAGGTCCAGGCTTTTATACCTGCATCATTTCTCTGACATAGATTGGAAGAATCTCCTCAGCCCAGAAGGGGTTGAAAGCCGAGAACTTTCTGCCTACATCATGGCCAACAAATATGCTTTCATTCCTGAGATGACATTTGGGCAGCACATTTCAGCATCCCTCATGGTTCATACCCAGGGCTGCCCAAGCCTGTTTTTGTCTAAGTTCTGAGAGCAGCTTCTCGGGATCTGGTGAGCCTTTCTTTCTGGAGACCTTAAAAAGTTAGTGGGACTGATGCTCTTACTGCTACCCTAGTCTGGGGCACGTGACTGATATTTATCATCTTGCTCCTTTTTCTATCAAGTCTAGATACTTTCCATCCATAACTGCCATTTCTGCTGATCTCATTTGCTTACCTAGAGATTTGACCTATATTATCATCCTCGAGAGTTCTGGGTCCTTGGCCGCCATGTCTTTCTCCAGGCAGAGAAACTTTCCCTTTATTATCAAAATTGGGCAAAGAACTGGTAGCCACTGGGTATCCAAGTGAATTCCTTTTTGCAAAATATATTCTTCCTTTCCCCATAGTTTTAACGGCATCTCTACTTCCTTCTGAATGAAGACTGGGGTCAATTACCTCTGCCAGTATAGTGACCCCTCTTCTTACCTGCGGTTCCCTAGTCCCAAGATCCTAAAGTGCTTAGGGAGCAGATGCAGCTTACATTTCAATGGGAGTCTTGATGTGTTTCATAACAGAAGCATTTCCTTTTTGGAAATGATCCATTTTCCCACAGAGCACAGAGTTGGGATGAGAGGAAGCCTCACTGCAAGTGATGGCAAACTGGGCTTTCCTGCTTCTATCCTTGCTTCCCAGTTCCAAGGTCAACTTTGATCCTTTTCCAGAGTCCTCAGACCCCTTGAGTATCCTTGTTTCTCCAGTGCACAGTTAATTAAGAAAATGTCCAAAGATCTGTTTGAAGAAGATCTGGGGAAATCATTACCACATACATTTGATATAGTGTTACAGGTTCCCTCTTCCTGGACCTACTTTATTCTTTAGCAAGCAGGTCTTATTTTGAATACTGGATCAGGTCTGGAAACTGAGGAGGGGATTGGAATTGCTCTATTGGGCCAACTGCTCTCATCTATCTGACCATCCATCCTCACTTTCTTCTGATTGTATGGGTTGAATAGTACCCATTTGGCCATCTATATTGTCCCAAAAGATACTATGTCCTATTATCACCTCCACAACAGTGTATGGGTCAGAAACCCACACATTAGGTAACAGTGTCTAAGGAGCTCCTGATGTTCAAGTTCATACCTGACTTCATTGCTTGGGGGAGCCTGTCATCCCCATTGCTATCAGCTGTAAAAAACATTCCCTATCATCAGTCCTAGTTAATAGACCAGAACTATCCTTTCTGCAGCACGTTCCTTATATCTTTGGTGAATATTTGGTGTTCTTTGGCCTTCTGTTCTATATTTGCTTTAACATGTCCACTTCTCTCAGCCTTTAACCTTATTGGTCACGTGTCATGGCAACTCTTGCATTTTTACATCAGTTAGTGTGAACTATCATTTTCCATGCTTTAGGAATTATCCTATGGTGTGCTTATACAATCCCCTGTGTTTCTTGTCCATTGGTTAAATCGTGTCCTGAGAGAGCACAACAGAATGATAAATTTTCCCTTACATTTTTATATTCTTGTCTTCTTGATCACATACTCCCTGATATAATTTTCCCTTATTTAAAATCCTTCACTGACTTCCTGCAACTTTTAGTATAAAATCTCCATATCATTCTAGGCCTTCAGCACTATGAGTTGCCATCCTTATTTATCACCAAATTACCCATTTCCTTCAACTGTCCCAGACATGCAACCTGTAGCTTACTTATATAGAACTACTTACAGTTTCCCCAAATATATCCTGGCTGCGTGTACCTCTTTGTGTTCACATTACTTTTTATATTCTGTTTAAAGATACAAGCTACCATCTTATTTTGACTCATACTCACACTTCAAGTAAAAATTTCTGTCACTTTCTGCTGAAAATCTTTCGCTTTCTGGACCATGTTATCATTTGGCCAGTGTGATCCCAAACCACCCTCTCACAAAATTGTCACCATTTTCTGAATCTCTTCTTGACCAGTGTTTTGCAAACATTGTTCTGCATACTATTAAGAAAATACGTTGAAGTTATTCTTCTTCGCAAAAATAAAGGGAACCTAAGGAGGTTTCTGTAAAGCCACATTGGAGATATAATTCATATCATTCATTTTCATCCTGAGTCTTCCTAAATATTTTTGTTGTTGTTGTTGTTGTTGTTAAAATGTCCTTTACTTTATAAAATGGTGATGATGATAATGATGATGATGACGATGATGAACGCAGTTTTTTTCCTTTCCTTCCTACCTTCCTTCCTTCTAAAGCCCCAATATGACATAATAAAAAAGTAACAGTATTTACTTTTTTAAAGTAACAGTATTTAGATCCCCATTTTTAACTCTTCTGTTGCTCTAAACTCTGAATTGAAATAAAAAAAAATTGTCACATCCTCAGATACATCAAGGCAAGTATAATCTTGGGTATTTCTGGACAAGGGAATGAAATGGATACAGATAGTGCAGCTCCCGAGGTAGAAGAATACTCCTGGATTGTAGACTAAGTAGGTTCATATGTCTGAGTATTTTAATTACTCCCCACTGGCTTCTCCAGTGCCTCCAAAATTCATATTCACTCTTTTTAGAACAGTCTAGTATATTCCATGCTGTACAGCTAGTGATCTGCAAACTACTGAATTAGATGAACATTTTTTACTTTAATCCAGCACATAATTAAGCCCCACTTCAAAACCATAAGAAAGAGTAATAATTACCGAAAAGGGCCTGTGGACTGTTTTGGATCTAACATGCCAATTCAAACTCGGCAGCAAATTATAAGAGCAATAAATTGTGACCTTTTGGTAACACCTGTAAGGTAGTACTTAGAGATTGCCCTCTAATTGTTTCATTTATTGGCAGTCGGTTGAGAAACATCCAGCACAGAGAAGATAAAGTGATTGAATTGCCTTTTGGCCTCCTGAATAGCTGTTTTTGCTGAATTTGACTCCTCCTATAGGTTTCTGTCTATATTTCCATAAAGCTAGGAGATGGAATCTTCTGGGAAAATATAGAAAAATTGTGCAGACACCATAAATCACATAATAGAGTGAACTCATTACCTATCCTCCATCCCACTGAAGCAAGGTGTAAATTCAATTTTAAGGAAAGCTAACACTTTTATTCTATTTTAAAGCAATTTCTTACCTGCCAGATAGGTAACTCTTTCTTCACGTACATTCCTTGAAGTGCAAATTAATTTCTGGTTCAGATAGTAACTCATCTTTGTGAAAGGAAATTGTAACAGTAAGGACTGGTCTCTTCTCAGGAAGGCAATTGAGTTGAACATAGATATACCAGATTCCAGAAATGTTTGCATTGTTTAGAAATTTATCTCTACTTCTAGATTATTCCCCAAGAGGTGATCATATTTTATTTATACATTGCAATCTATATATTTATTTATTTGTGAGTATCAACAGAGCAAAAGTATATAGGCATATTTACGTACTACCGTAATTTTGAATTCAACTGGATAATGCAATTCTGAATTAAGCAAATATATATCATTTATAGTGCAAAAAATATTTGCCCAATTTTTATTTTTTGATATAATCAGCTGCTGACAAAGTGTATTCAAATACTCATTCTTCATTTTGAGTAAATTTATTACATATAATTTTAGTTATATATTTTTTCAGTATAATTTCATATGAGACATCATTCCCTTTATTTTGAGGTGGGAGGGTTTTTTTTGTTGGAGGAAGTCACTTTCTGGAGTGAGTTTTTGCAAGTAGATGATGTTATATATCGTGAGATGAAAAACAAAATATGCTTCATGTCTTGCAAATTTTGAATTATGGAGTATCAATGCAATAATGTGTTTGTTGTAGAAAGACCAAAAGTGAAGAATCAGATTATTTCAAAATTTTGAATATAATGGAAAAGAAAAAATAATTTGCAGTGGAATCAAGCCTGTATTAAAATGGAATCAAGCCTGGTGCCAACTAGACCTAGTCACTGTATTAACTCTTCTTAGGAAAATGTCTGATTTTATAAAGAATTTTCAGTGAAAAATGAATAATGACTTTCAGAAAGCCTCTATTTCAAATTGGATAAAAATTATCTATCTTATTATGTGACAGATACATTTGTTATGAATAAATTCTAAATTGATAAATGTCTCACCTGCTTAAAAAACTTTAATTTTCCCATTGCCCTTAGAATAAAAGTTTAATTCCTTCACAGTGCTCACATGGTCTAATCTCACACACACTGCTATCCCACTATCATCACCACACTATATACTCAGTGGTCACTGCTCCAGCTACTTTGGTCTTCTTGTGGGCTCAGGGATGTTCAAAACTCAATGTCACTGCCTCAGAGAGATTCTCCTTAAGCCCACTAATTCAATTATTTTCTTCCCTTCTTCTCTCAGAAGAGTCTATTCTTCATAGAGCTTGCTATAACTTGCACTGATGGTTTTTACATTTATTTGTGTATAATGTCTGCCTCCTCCATTAACTCTCTTTATCATAATGAAAAGGATCATTCCTTTTTTTTTTTTTACTACAAACAAAAAAATCATGCATGGTAGTTACTCCTTAAATATTTATTTAATAAAAAATAAAATGCTACCATATGTCATAATTATAAATAACACATGATAAAAGAACAAAATCTTTTTTTTTCTTAATTTTTAGTTTTCAGTTTTAGCACACAGGGTGCCCTGCACTCTCCCCAAATGTTTCACTGAACTTTCATCAATATGTAAAATTTAGCTCTGTAACAATGGAATATAAGTCTTATTATGGCAGGATCTTTAAAAGAAAACACCACAGTGTTAACCTATAATGATGTAGTACCTTCTGTGCATAAATGGTATTAAGACACCCCTAAGAAAGAACATCATCACAGGAACATAGATGAATCATGCCTTGTCAACCTATGAGAGCATAACCAAGGGAGTAAATAGATCTACTCAAATACAACAAGTGAGTAATTAATAGTAATTATGAATGTTTTCATACATAAGGCAAGATTTTAGTTATGATCATGTTGTAATTGTGTTTATATATTATTCTTTTGAATTTTTTAATATTTAGAAATGTGTTATATAATAATCTAGTATTTGAAATATACTTTAGAAATAAAATGGAAAACCACTATCTAATATAATCTGTGTACTTTCATTAAGCAAGAATTTTGGGCTTCATTGGTCTGATAAATGTTATAGATATGTGATTTATATTATTCTTCAAGATTCCTTCCATAAATATTAATCAAAATAAGGACAAAAAGCCTCAGGCATGAAAATTATATAAAGACAGAAGAATACATAAATTTATCTTGTTTCCACTAGACTGAAGAATGGAAAATAGTATTTGTTTAGTATCTGTTAGGAACCAAGTTATTGTGTTGGATGTTTTCTTAAACTTTATGTTAATCCTTATAAGAATGCTATGGTATGGACAGCTTCATTTTATAGATGGCCAAACTAACTTAAACTAAGTTTTAAAAAATAAAGCAATCTTCCCAAATACACAAAAATTTATTTCTACTAAAATCAGAATGAAGACATTGGTTGTCTGATTCCAAGGTGAGAATTCTTTCCTTCTTGCCTTGTTTTCTCCAAATGACTAATTGAAACAGAATAGATGATTTTCACTTTATAACCCCTGTGTAGAATTCCACAAAGAATAATTGTGTAATGAATTCTAAAATTAATCATGGTCCTGATAATAGTAATATGTTACACTTACGTTCTTCATTCCAAATATTAAACTGCATTTCTAAAAATGCTTCCTAAGTACTATGAGTTGTTGAATGGCTATACAAAATAATCTCTATGGAGTAATGGATAAAACAACACACATGCAAACTTAAAAGGTTTTTCTTTAGTAATATTCTGAAAATGTCACAAACCATTAACATCATTGATCATCTAATTTTGCCAAGTGATTCTCATAACAACCTTATGGCAACTGGTCGGTAGTGCCCATTATGAAGATAAGGAAACTTAAATTCAGAATGTTTAAATAATGTAAGAGTGTGTAGCAAATATGAGATTAAGAAACATTTTTTTCTGCCATACTGGAGCCCAAGATTTTTACCTTGTGCTGCATCTCAAAATAGTGTTAATTCTTTAAGCAAAATTTGAACCCACCCCTAAGTAATAATGGAATGAATCTGTAGTACTATTCTCAGTTACCAGATGGGTCACAGAAAAGTTCCTAAAATGTGCATAAACCTAGACAAATATAGACACATTTTTTCCTTTTTTTATGAATAAAGTAGGAACACATGTGAGTAATTCTAGACTTTGAATACCTGCCAAGTCTAACACTAACAGTAAACACCACTGCAATGATCAAGATATCTTTTATGTTTTCTAGGGTGATTCTTGCATCCATCCTGTACTACTCCCGTATTCTTCCATATTGGCATGGAAATATCAAATGAATACAGTAGTGACAATTTAAGCATTGGGGGAGAATATAGTTTAGAGACAATCTGGTGTTTCTCTCAAATGAACTATGCTTTTGGAATAATAATATTGCTAGTCATTTACCCAAATTGATTAAAAAAAAGAAAAAATTGTCTTTTATTATATTTCAGAACAAAGGAACATCTTTTCAGCCAGTTACTACTGTGGCTTCATAAATGGTGAGTTAATTCCTACATTTGCATGGCAGATTTGAGATATTTAATTCAGGATTTTTCCCCCAGCTCTTTATTTGCTAAATTCAGTATTAAACCCTTCACAAAGCAATTCAGTGAAATTGCTCATAGTTTGATATTAAAAAGTATCTCCAAATCTTTAGAACTGTACTCTATTTAAAAGGCTACATTAGGGCGCCTGGGTGGCTCAGATGGTTAAGCGTCTGCCTTCGGCTCAGGTCATGATCTCAGGGTCCTGGGATCAAGTCCCGCATCGGGCTCCCTGCTCCTTGGGAGCCTGCTTCTCGCTCTGCCTCTCTCTCTCTCTCATGAATAAGTAAATAAAATCTTTAAAAAATAAAAATAAATAAATAAATAAAAGGCTACATTAGCTCCTTCCCCACCAGGGTTTTCATGTTTGAAGATATTTCATTATAGACTTCAACTCCCCCAAAAAGAAAATGATTTCTGTATATGGTATCTGGAAATGACTTCCAGAACAGTCTTCACAGTATATTTTCAATGGAAAGAAATAAAAGGTTTTTTTGACTCTAAAAGGTCTTGGATCTCAGTTTGGTCAACATCAATGGAAGCTCTCAATATTAACTTCCCGATATAAGTTAGTAAAAATCAAAGAAAATATCATATATGTTAAAAGTGCATTTTAGTTTCAATACAATACCAGGAACTCTAAAGAATTTCATTTATTAAGATTTACTAAGGTTAAGATTTATTAATATTTTATTTATTAAGATATTATAGTCAATATTGTATATGCTACTAATTACCCATTTTGAAAAATATCTCAGAACTAAAAGATTGAAAGAGATGGATTAGTATGCAGTAATTGCTATAATATAAAGGAGCTCACAGGGAACAATCATAGAATTATTTCACTCTTTCATTTTTATACAACCCAGAAATTTGCATACACAACACACATACAAACACTGTATACAACACAGGGCTTACAGAAAAACTTAAATTCGTATTCACTGAAGATGGGTTTAAAATTTGTTATGGGGGCGCCTGGGTGGCTCAGTCGTTAAGCGTCTGCCTTCGGCTCAGGTCGTGATCCCAGGGTCCTGGGATCGAGTCCCACATCGGGCTCCCTGCTCAGCGGGAAGCCTGCTTCTCCCTCTCCCACTCCCCCTGCTTGTGTTCCTGTTCTCGCTGTCTCTCTCTGTCATATAAATAAATAAAATCTTTAAAAAAAATAAAAATAAAATAAAATTTGTTATGGACTTTATATTCAGAGTCATTCAAAAAAATGTTGGTTGATGTTGCATTTACAAATTTCTACAAGTTTAGGTAAAGGCTAGGAGAAACTTGATTTATTTAACCATATTACATCAGAAATTCAGAGGTTGTCATTAATATGTAGTTACAATGATATGGACAGATATATTTTCCTGAATTATTGGGTTACTCATCATCTGTTAAAAAGAATAAATATTCATCTCACATCCCAACGGCACAGGCATGTATATTTTCTTGAATTATCAGGTTAATCATATGTTAAAAAGAATTAATATTCATCTCACAGGTTAGTGTGAACATTAAATCAATGTGTTTGTGCATAATGTCTGATTAATGGGCATTCAGACAATTACAGCTATTATAGCATTAAAAATATCTCTCCTTTTTAAAGTTGAGATAGAGGTAAGGTTTTGAATCCATTGATTTCTTATGCCTAAATTAATGTTGCTGTATCATATTAAGTGCTTGACCATGTCATCCAGCCTTTGACTCACAGATATGAGATCAGTATGACAATTTATCACAACTGCATGATACTTTCTAAGCAAGAGTCTAAGAAGCACAATAAAGTGTTTTGCAGATATGTCTACTTACCTATCCTTTATTAGTGACCAAGTTCCAATTTTGTTCTGCATGGTACTGTTCCCAGCTAAAAAATGTGAAGCCTCGGAATCTCCACCTGCTCGGGTGATGGATGACATATATGCAGAAGTCTGCTGGGTCTGCATTGGTCATTTGGAAAATATCCATTCACTGAGTTATGAAGATCTTTCAGATGTTTACACATTTCACTATAGGATATAGAACTATCACATAATGTAACTTACCCCTGTCTACCTCAGAAAAATCTTTAAATATTGGGGGTCTTTCAAGGTCACCGTGGGTGGGACCTGTGACTTGTTTCTAAACAGTGGAATACATCAAACAATCACCTCTATCTTGTAAACTCTCCCTTGCTGACTTTGATGGAATAAGCTGCCATTCTGGGAACAGTTCCTCTGGTGAGAACCACATCATGAGTAACTGAGGACAGCCTATGGCTGAGAAATTGCAAGAGATGTATGTCCAGAGTCATATAAAAACTAACTCTACCAAAAGCCATATGAGCTTGTAAATAGATCCTTCTGCAGCAGAGCCTTGACATGAGACTATAGCCCTAAATAATACCTTGATTGCAACCCATGAGAGATTCTAAATTAGAAATATATCTAAGCCATACCTAGACTTCCAATCCACAGAAAATGTAAGATAAGAAATATATGTTGCTTTGAGCTACTAATTTTGTGCTAATTTGTTATATAGCAATAGCTAATAGAATACCACATAACATTTCCTCCCCATGGCTCATTTTTGGCAAGTTTTATAGTAAAGATACACTTTCCTTAGCTGACTCTGTTAGAAGCTGAGACCAGTAATGGCAATGAACTTATCAGAGTGCCCATATATTTTTGTACCCAGAGCATCTGTATCAGCTAAGTATGCTGAGAAATAAACAGCTACTACAGTCCAGTTACAAAGAAACAAAATACCATCCAAGCCCCAGTACCTAGCAAGTGTAGGAATATTTTGGATGTCTCTCTTTGAGACTAATAGGACATCTGCTCCATAGTCCCCCATGATTTCCTTTATCATTCTATTCTGTAATTTTTCTAAATTTTAATCTCTATTTTAGCATTCAGCTCATCTGTTTGGCATCCATTTTGATCATGTACTTCAGCCTCCCTCTTGCCTACCTCTGCTATTAGATTTTATCAATTCACTTAAAAAATATATATATTTTGCTGTTGTGTGTGTGTGTGTGTGCGTGCAGGTGTGCATGTATGCATGCATATATGTTTTCTGTATCCAAAGAATGTGGTCTTTCTCTTGCCACTGGTAATCAGGAATGAGGTTTTCCTTTTGTATCAGTTCCCCTTCTGCATGATTTTAAATTTTGGATTTTAAAATTTGGTAGCTGAATGAGTCCTCTGCTTTTTCGTAGGGCTTTGATAGATGGCAACTCTGTTGCTTTCACCCTTCTTGCTCTGGCACCTAGAGTATATATCTTGGAAGATTTGCTGGATTCTGGCCTAGGAAGTGTGTAGTAGTATTGAATCATTGATTAATTTGAGGAGAATTGACATTTTTGGTATGTTAAGTCTTCCAATCCATTAGCATGGTATGTCCCTCCACTTAGTTAGGTCTGTTGGTTTTCTTTCATCTGCATTTTGTAGTTTTCATCATACATGTATTTTATTGAATTATTTTTCTCATCATTATGGGTCATATCTTTCTGTTTATTTACATGCCTGATAATTTTTTTTTAAGATTTTATTTATTTATTTTTTTAGAGAGCGAGCGAGAGAGGAACAGCATGAGAGGGGAGAGGGTCAGAGGGAGAAGCAGGCTCCCCGCTGAGCCGGGAGCCGGATGTGGGACTCGATCCCAGGACCCTGGGATCATGACCTGAGCCGAAGGCAGACGCTTAACCATCTGAGCCACCCAGGCGCCCACATGCCTGATAATTTTTAATTGGAAGCTATATCTTGTGAACCTTTTGTTGGGTGTTGGATATATTTTTAAGTTGAATTATAGGTAAGCTATGTTCTGAGATGCAGTTATTTTACTTGAAACAGTTTTGAGTTAGTGAAGGTTTCCTTTTGACTCAATTAGGACAAAAGCAGCCTTTAGTCCAGGACTCACAGAGGACCATACTCATTTATGCATATTTTAAAAGTTTTTTCAACTCCTGCTAGTGCTAAAACTATTTCTGGTATGGTGTGATAGTGAGGGACTATTCCACAGGCTTTTTTCAGCAGTACCTTCACTTTTCTTGGTAGTCTTCTCAAACAGATTTATTACTCAACTGAAGACTTCAAATGAACCCTCTGTGGATCCCCGGAGCTCTATCTTTTGACTTTGACACTGCTCTAGAAACTCTAGCTACCTCAAATGCTGAACTTTATGTCTCAGTTCAAGAAAACTAGTGGTCTCTGTTTGGGTTCTGCCCCCTGCCCTATAGCCAGGAAAATCTCTTTAGGAGTAAGCTGTGCAATTGTAGAGATCATCTGATTATTTTACCTTTGCTTAAGGATCACTGTCCTCCATTGCCTGCAGCTGAATGTCTGGCACACCTTGTTTTAAATATTTTGTCCAGTTTTTGATATATTTAAAGCGGGAGGATAAACTCAGTCCCTGTTACTCCATCATGGCCAGTAATGGAATTGTCTGATCCAGTTCCTTTGAAGGCATATCGCTTTGACCTTTTATCTCAATGCTTCCTTTCATCCTATTTAGACTTCTGAGGTATTTTTGAAGCAGTTATAGTAATTGATGTTTTCTTTTAAAAAGACTGATTTCTTAAATTGTTCAAATACGTTGAACTACAGTTGACAGTGAATGCTATACCAAGCCACTATGGGCATGTATCAGCACAGATGCTATTCTAGGTCACTTGATTTATTCTCGCCAACACTTTGATGCCCAGATTTCACACCTATAACTTACTGATGCAGTTGGAGTTATCTGCTGCCTTATTGTGTTCCCCATCCACTTGCTTCCCTGAGGGTTTAGACTCATTAACTTTTGCAGGACAATTGGCATTATCCTCTGTCTAGCCCTATGTGCATCTGGCAAAAATTATTTTGCCTTACTGATAACACTTTTTGTCTGTTTTCCAATGCTCCTACAAATTTTTTTTCTTTTCTTTGTACATTTATGTATGATATTTGGGAAATATTGGCATAAAAGCTATGATTCAAATCAGTGGATTTAAACATGACTATGGAAAATGTGTTTTGTTCTGTTTTTCTATACCATGCTGATATTTATTTATTGTTAATTCAACATTTAAAAAAATTTCAACATGATATTTACCCTGAACAAAGCTTTAAGTGTGCAATGGTGTATCATTAACTGTAGTCACTATGTTGAACCGCAGATCTCTAGAACTTACTCATCTTGTATAACTGAAACATTATACCCACTAAACAACTTCCCATTTTTCCTTCACCCAGTCCCCGGCAACTGTTCTCATACTATCTCTGCTTCTATGAGTTTAATTATTTTTGATACTTCATGTTAAGTGGAATTATGCAGTATTTGTCCTTCTGTGAACTGGTTTATTTCACTTAGCATAATATCTTCCAGGTTCATCTCTGTCGTCACGTATGGTAGCATATCTTTCTTTTATAAGGCCACATAATATTGCATTGTATGTACATACAGTATTTTCTTTATCAATTCATCCATCAATGCATATTTAGGTTGTTTCTGTCTTGGCTATTGTGAATAATGGTGCAGTGAACATGGGAGCATAGATATCTCTTCAAGATCCAGAGGTGGGATTGCTGGATCATATAGTAGTTTTTAATTTTTTGAGGAATCTCCATTTTGTTTTCCCTCATGGCTGCGTGGTTGATATTACCACCAACAGTGTATAGGGTTCCAGTTTCTCCACATCCTCTTCAACACTTTCTTTCTTTTTCTTTCTTTCTTTCTTTCTTTCTTTCTTTCTTTCTTTCTTTCTTTCTTTCTTTCTTTCTTTCTTCCTTCCTTCCTTCCTTCCTTCCTTCCTCCCTTCCTCCCTTCCTCCCTTCCTTTTCTCTTTCTTTCTTTCCTCCCTTCCTTTTTTCCATTTTGTTTTTTTCTTTTTATAATGGTACCCTAACAAGTGTTAGATGATTATTTCATTGTGGTTTTGGTCTGCAATTCCCTGATGATAGGTGGTGTTGAGCACCTTTTTGTATATCTGTTGGCCATTTGCATGTCTTCTTTGGAGAATGTCTATTTAACTCTTTTGCCCACTTTTAATCAAATTCATTGAAGTTGCAGGATGCAAAATAGCCATTAAAAATCAGTTGTGTCTGTGTACACTATGAATGAATTATCCAAAAAGAAAACTAAGAAACTGATCCCATTTATAATAATATCAAAAAGAACAAAATATTTATAAATGAACTTAACCAAAAAGATGAAAGACTTGTACACTGAGAACTACAAGACATTGATGAGAGAAATTAAAGAAGACATAAATAGGTGGAAAGATATCCCATGTTCTTGGATTGGAAAGGTTACTATCATTAAAATGTCCATGTTGTCCAAAGCGATCTACAGATTTAATTATATTCTCATCAAAGTCCCAATGGCATTTTTTACAGAAATAGAAAAAATAATCTTAAATTCACTTGGAATCAAAGAAGACCCCAAATAGCCATAACAATCTTGAGAAGCTGGAAGCATCACACTTCCTGATTTCAAAATATATTGCAATGATACAGTAATTTAAGCAGTATGGTACTGGCATAAAGACAGACATAGTGACCAATGGAACAGAATAGAGAACTCAAAATAAACCCCCCAAAATATACATGCATATATGTAATCAATTGATCTTCAACAAATGTGTTAAGAATACCCAATGGAGCAAAAATAGTGTCTTCAACAATGGTGTTGGGAAAACTGAACAGCAACATGCAGAAGAATGAAACTGGACCACTTTCTTACACCATACACAAACATTAACTAAAAAGAAAAAAAAAAGATTAAAGACTGAAATGGAAGACCTGAAACTCTAAAATTCCTAGAAGAAATCATAGAGGAAAAATCTTCTGGACATTGGTTTTGGCAGTAATTTCTTGGATATGACCCCCAAATCACAGGCAACAGAAACAAACATAGACAAGTGAGAGCACATTAAACCAAAAAGCTTCTGCACGGAAAAAAAAAAAAAAAAATCAACTAATTAAAAAGTCACTGCACAGAATGGGAGAAAATATTTTCAAGTCCTATATCTGATAAGGCATTAATATCCAAAATTTAAAGAACACCTCAAAGGCAAATACACACACACACATACACACACACACAAATAACCATGCTGCCTTTTAATATGCTTCTATTTTAATATGTTTTGTTTCTATATTTTAGTATTAAGGCAGCATAATATGTAATTCAATGATAATGGCCAGAATGTTTTTAACATGAAATTGACAGCTTGGCATCTGAGCAATGACCTGATATATGTAAGCATTGCTGTTTATACTATGGTAGAATACTACAGACTGGAGTTTAATAGCAATAAGCTAGCAGCTTAATAAACACATTATAAAGTCCCGAATTTGTGGTTATCTGAAGGTATAAAACTAATACATACATATTAATCTTGGAAAAACTAGAGCTCTTCTAGAACTACCCTCAGATATTTTAAGGCATGCTCTTAAATATTTGCCTTTAAAGCAACATTTCATATTTTGGGGGTAAATTTAATTGTTTTTGATAGCATTTTGCATCTAAATCTGGTAAATAAAGTGAGTAAACACATTGAGAAAATCCATTTGGAGTTCAAAATTAGGTATAAATTTAAAGTAATTGAGATTGATTTTCTTAATTCACCAGTAAAATGTCTCTGAAAACGTTTCCCAAAGAGGAGATCCCATGAGGTTTTGAACCACTGCAGCAAAATGAGAGTACGTTTTGTCTAAGTCAATAGTTTGCAGGACAATTTGTATACATGTATATTGCATTATGCTGTTTCTGAAAAAAAAAAGAGTCAACATTTGTTTTTTATCTTTAAAAATGTAAAGTATTAGCCCTATATATTTATTTAGATTTTTGTATTTTTTCATGTCTTATAGATAACTATAGCTCAATGTGTGTATGTATTTTTTACATAAATACATGATTATTTCTATACAAATTTTGCTTGTTTTGTGTATGTATAAAGCTCCCATACATCTCATGTGTGTATGTTTGTGGTATTAAAATATTGACAGAAAAATTTTATTTTCTTGGATTATTAGAAGAATCACACATCAGGAAGCTTAGAGTTCTTGAAATGCCACATTTGTGTTTTATTATGTCATTTGCTACCCTAAACTGGAGACTAAAAAAATGCTTATCGTAACAGTTTTTGTATTCATACAATCCCTCAGTAAATTGCTTTAAATCATTGCAAATTTTATTTTAAAGTGTTATTTGAAGAACACATATTTTTCACTAGTTAGAAAATTACAAAATACTCGCAAGTTGTTTAAATTCGCTCATCTTGAAATACTGAGCTTATCACTATATAAAAACTCCTACAAAAGGAAAGGCTATAGAATGACATTTAAGCTGCATTTTGCTAAACTCAGATTTGAAGGAAGAGGGGGAAGCCTATTTTGTTATCTGAGTTAATCATTGTTTAAGCCCTCCAAATATTGTAAGCCTCACTATCAGAGTCCAATCTAAGAAGAAGAAGAAAGAAAGCCCTAGGAGACTATGAAGCCTAACTTTATTAAAGATAAGTTCTGTAGCTCATCTTTCATTTTTTTCTCTTTCATTTTGTAACTCCATCTAGAAACTGATACACTCAGATAATCTTGTATAGCTTTTTTCTGTAAGAACTTGAAAACTCCCCCTAAAATTATTCTCACCTTATTTCTGTATGGCTGTGCTCCATGCACAACATTTTATAAATGTCCACATCTTCACCTTCACTTCTATTAAGCCCAAATGTGTGTGTGTGTATATATATATATTTGCAAGTTTTAAGTCTTTATTTGCAAAATGTAATGGAAAACCCTTAAATGTTGTGTTGATATGTCAATAATCACATGTAAGAAACTGAACTTTCCCTTGTTCCGTTAAATCTACAATTATCCCATATGCTCTCTCTCTCTTGCATGCTACTATGTAGGTACCTAAGCTCAAAATATTAAGAACAGTTCTGTAGACGTTTATTGAAAGTGGCTGTAACAAATAACTCTCCATATTTTTCACGTATCCCCTACATTTAATAGTTCACAAATTCCTCTCATTTTTACTTTTCAAATATGTCTCAAATTATTTCCTTGAGTCATTTCATTGTTACTAGGTTAGTTCAATATCTTATAATTTTCACTTCAAGAATTTCAAGTCTCTTCTTTACTCCTTCTAGTTGGTTCACAATATTGTGACTAGAGTTATATTTCTGAAACACAAATCCAATCTTGTCATTATTCTAATTAAAATCCTTTGAATAATCTTTTGGCAGACAGAACAAAATTCAAACCCAAAGTCATATACTCAAGGCATTTTGCTCTGTTTTTACAAAATAATGTTCTATATTTCATTTCACAGACACTTTTCATATATAAGCAGCAATGAGCTTTAGTAGACATCACTATGTGTCTCCTTTACTTAGAATGATCAGGTACTTATCCACCTAGAAGCTTCCTTTTTAAAAACACCTCAAATAAAATTTTCTCTTAGAAAGATTTCACAGATTTTTAATATGTAATTTATGTCAAGCACTTACACCTTGTACTGTGAACATTTGTTTAAATGTTTATATACTCCCACTGATACAGTGGTCTTCCTAATCCTTCATGGTCTTGCTTCATGAATGCTATCTTAGAATTGTTATTGCTTCCATTATCATTTATACAAGATTGGAGATAATTATGTCACTTATAATCATCCCCAAGATTTCAATCTGTATTTGTCAATGCTTAATATCCCAGAGACACCTCAAAATTTGCAGATCAGTTGAGCTCCTTTAGGGTGGGGAATGTAAACTCTATCTCTCAGAGTAAAAGTGTTCAATAATAAATAAGATATTCTATATATGTATTTTTAAAGAAGCCATTACTATCATCAGTATCAATGAGGAACATATATGGATGCTTCTGTGAACAAAATACTGTGATTTAGTTGAAGTAGTCTGAACATTTAGATTTATCGTAGTTTAAATTGGCAAGACATCTGGGACATTTAATTCTACTTGCATATTCATCTACCAAATTCAAATATGAAAAGTGAATTTCACCTCTGTATGTATAATTGAATGTCTGCAGTGTCTCATTCATGAATGTCCAAAAAGACAAATTGTTCTCATCTATCAAATAGGATTTTGGCAAGGAACTGGCAGTAAAACCAGAAGACCTGCCAAAGTTTGGACTTTGCATAACTTTGTGCCTCCTTCAGATTTTATTGTAATCTGTCACCATGTGTCATTTTGAATGTGTTTCCTTTAGGACTGGCGTAGATTCATATTGGCAGAAAAAATATAACATTTATTATTTTATACTTTATACTTTATTCAAATGAGATAGAAATCCAGAAGAGACATGGATGCTGAGAAAACATTTTTTAAAGGTGATACTTACTAGGAGAGCTCTTTTGGTCCAGAGTTCAGTTAGTGTGCATATTTGCTAAAAAATCACTACGTGTTGGGAGCTCACAGTAGTCAGTCAATTCACTAACTTTCCTACTAATACTGTTGAGTGCTATCACAGAGATATCTACTTTCATGAACTTTATCTCATTTAATATGAACAACCAATCTAGATGGAATACATACAGTTGTTAAAACCCCACTCTTTGTACAAGGAAATTGAGGCATATACTCAATTGAATATCCCAGTAATCCACTAATTGGGCCTAAATCTTGCTAATGAAGGAATATTTCTTTTCCAGTATTGTAGTTGGTATACCTTTTAGTTATATTGAGCTAAATATATTATCAGTAACGACAAAAGGTATGCAAACATAAGCGGTATGCTTTCACTATGCAGAATAGGTATTAATGAATTGCACATACTTAGACTTCTGAATTAATACATCACAATATGAGTATTCTGGCATTTATTTACACCATTTTAAGAATGCATCTACGAAGTATCTAATTGTGAGTGCTAATTTCTAAGCAATGTGCGTAGTTAGGAAAACAAAATCTTTAATTTATTAAGCTTTTAATTTAGAACTAATGAAATTTTGCTGATGGGAATGTATAGGACAAAATGACAAGAAAAACAGCAGAGTGTATATTTAATGCCAGAGTTAAGTAAAAGCAGATAAGGCCTCAGTATTGAATAAATGCTTCCAGACCTTCCAAACATTCTGGACAGTCAGCTAATTGTTTGTGTCCAACAAACAAAATTTACAATCTACAGAAAATTTCCAATTTTCATGTAATGTGTGTATACAAATGTAAGCCCAAACTGATTTATTGCTTTGCTTATACAGATGACTCTTGAACAACACAGATTTGAACAGCATGGATCCAGTTATACACAGATATTTTTCAATAAATACATTACTGCATATGTATTTTCTCATCCTATGATTTTCTTTTTATTTATTTATTTTTTCATCCTTATGATTTTCTTAATAACATTTTCTTTTCTCTAGCTTGCTTTATTATAAGAATGTCGTATATAATACATATACAAAGTATGTGTTAATCGACTATTTATTTATTGGTAAGGCTTCTGGTCAACAGTAAGGCTATTTTTTAGTAGTTAAGTTTTGGGGGAATCAAAAGTCACACATGGATTTTTTACTATGTGGGGGTCAGCACCCCTGATCTCCAGGTTGTTCAAGGGTCAAGTGTAGATATTTTACATGATTGCCATTGTGCAAATATAGCAGGAGTACAGATATTTGTTTGTTTGTTTGTTTTCTGAGAGAAGCTGACTGCCAGTCTTGTGAAGGACCCCACTAGTTGTAGAAAAAGAAAAGGTTTAGATTGCAAAAAATCACCTACATGATTTTTAAACATTTTTTGTCTTTATGTGAATTTATTTTTAGATAATCCCTTAAAATTTTATTGTTTTAATTTTTAATTATTATCATTTTTTTAATTTGAGTATAGTTGACACACAATGTTACATTAATTTTAGGTATACAACATAGTTATTCAAAATTTTAGAACAGTTGTGGATTTACTGAAAAACATGTGAATATAGTACAAAGAATTCTCATATACTCCATACCCAATACCTAATGTTATTTTTAACATTTTAAAATAGAATAGTATTTTTGCTCCAACTATAAACCAATATTGATATATTATCATCCATTTAAATTCATACTCTCTTTACATATCCATAGTTTTTACCTACTATCCGTTTTCCAACTAGAATCCATCCAGGATACCACATTATCTAGTCATCATGTCTTGTTAGACTCCTTTTGGTTGTGACAATTTCTCAGATTGTCCTTGTTTTTCCTCAGTTTCTAGAATTCTGATCAGGTAATTTATAGAATGTCCCTTAACTGGAATTTGTCTGATATTTTCCCACATGATTAGACTGGCATTATGGGTTTTTCTGAGGAAGACCACAGAGGCAAAGTGCCATTTTCATCATTATAACTGTTGCTGTTGATTGTGATCACCTGACTGAGATACATTTTGTCAGGTCTCTCCACTTCAAAGGTATTTTTTATCCCCCTTTCCCAAACTGCACTCTTTGGAAAGAAGTTGCTGTGCACAGCCCACACTTAAGGAGTGGGAAGTTATGTTCTACTTCCTTGAAGACAGAGTATCTATATAAATTCTTTGGAATTTTTTTGAATGAGAGATTTATCTCATGTCTCCCATTCCTTTGGTATTTTTTTTTATATACTTTGAGGTTTAATCCAATGACATTTCATTAATTTTATTGCTCATATTCTTCCAGCTTTAACCACTGGGAGCATTAACACAGTGAGGTCCAATGTCCCATCAATACACCCCCATCAATGTGGGCCATATTATGAAGTGGGGCGGGTGTTGAACACTTTCTATTTTATGGTAAGATGCTCTGGGTTCAGTCTGTACATTTCCTTCCTCAGTCCAAGATTCATTTCTCCATGGAGCATTCATTTATGTTATTGTAGAGTGATATTAGAAACCAAGCTCCAGGCACTAGTTGTGTTTATTACTATTGGGGTGTCATTGCTTCTAGCCTTCTTAGCAGGCAGAATGTGGATACATACATATATATGTGTTTGTGTGTGTGTGTGTACTAATCCATATATATTTACCTACTTATAAGTATTTCTCTTCATAAATATTGTATCTATATTAAGCAAAACATGAGTGCATACTGAGGTGTCCAACTCTAATCCATAACTACATGGATTATTCTCAGGCCTCCCCTGGCTTATCTGTATATTCCCATTTTAAGAGAGAAAAACCTGGCTCCCATCATCCACCATCCATTTATTTTAATTGATTTATTCCAATATACATGATGTATAGTGCTATCAAAATTGTTAACCGGTGCCCCATGAGAAACAAGTTTATCAACTAGAATTCAGCACTTATACACCATTCTTTTTGCTTTCAATTTTACAGTCTTTAATTTTCAAAGTTGCTTGGTTAGCATTTACTTGCCCATGCTTCCTTACCTGAGTTTGTTTAATACATTTTAATATGGTTAGATTTTCTTGTCAAAGACTGCATTCTTTCCTGGTGTTCTCCAGCTTTCTAAATGGTATAGTCAGTTGTTTGTTTTAATTTTAGTTGTGTAGTGGTATCATATTGTTTTGTTTTGCTATTACATAATTTAAAATGATGAACACATTTTCATATGTCAATTTTCCATCTGTATATTTTCTTTAGGGAGGGTCCCTTCAGGCCATTTTTCTGCTTGATAATTCCAATATCTATATTTGAAATGATCCTGATTTTTATTCTTCTTTTGTCTCTTCAGACTGGACTGAGTTTTGTTTTTGTTTTCTTCTGGAATTATATAATAGGAACTGTGATAACTATGCTTTTTTAATGGGAGAATTTATATTAACCTGGCTAGGAGTTGTGACTTTTTTTTTTTATTTTATGTGCCAGAGCCTTTAAATTCCTTGAGTATCTTCTTGCTCTCCTTCTTTTTTCTTCTTTTTCTTTCTCTCTTCTTGACTTTGGGTTTCCCTAAGGACTCCTTCTCAGATAGATTCTGCATCATACAAGTCTTTTAGCTGCAACTTTCTGCTACTAAACCCGGGTCTTGGTGTGATAGCAAGATATAGGAGAGGAGAACCATTCTGTAGTCTTATGATTATATTAGACTTTCAGTGAGTCTGTTTCATGGGATGTGAACTTCCATGTGTTTCTCCATTAGCATCATTTCTTCTTCCTCCTTTTCTTCCTCTCCTTCCCCCTCCCCCTGCTCCTCCTCCACTCCTCATCCCCCTCCCTTTCCTCCTCCTCCTCCTCCTCCTTCTTCTTCTTTTTTAATCCCTAGGTGATACAGGAAGGCTAGAGGCAAGGGGAAAGAGGGAGTAATGCTCATGCTTCAGAAGGGTAAAACTCTGGTATAGTCTTATTTCTTGCAGAATAGATTTTCACTGTGGAGAATCCTATAGGCGCATTTCTCCATGATTGCTCTTCCATTACACTTTCCAGAGTCATGAGTGGATCTTTTTGGCTCTTCACTGTGAGAACCTGGTATGGCTACAGGTGGGTAAACTCCATGAAAGTGTGTGTGGCGGGGGGAGGGGGTCTTTGGGTCCAAAGCCCCAGGATTTTTTTCAATTTTAGGCTAGTCTTCACACAGCCTCCAGTAATTTATAAATTACTGATAAACAGAGCTTTGCTGTGACTCTGGATTTGCCTGTCTCTTTAACAATGGTGGTTTGCCCTGTGACCTCAGTTCTCTGATATGTCTAAGAAAAGACAGTGTTTTTCTATTTCTTTAACTTTTTCTTGATGTGCGAATGGGGGTGATGACTTCCGAGTGCTTTTGATGTTGAAGATCAAAGAGAAAGTCCATGAATCTGTTTTGAGCTCCATATGCAACACTGGTCACTAGAGAAAACTGGGCTAACAGAGGCATTTTATAAGTGAAACAATGAAAATACAATGACTAATTTTTAAGACTCAAAGATAAATGATCTGCTATGTTGGTCTAAGTGTCTTGCAGAGCCTGGTAGGCTGGACCAGTGACCCAGGTTTGATGCATTGGCCTATATAAGGGAAACTCAGAAAACACATGCCCTAGAATTTCCTTTGGCCCCTGCCACTTGCAAAGGTAGGTTTGGGAAACATGGTCTTGAGAATCATAACGAACTGTCAAGCGTTCTGTTTATAAGAGCATCAACAAATAGTGGGAAAGTGTTTATTTGTACTTGCACCTCTGGTCTTCATTGGTGAGGCTGTGTGACAGAGGGAAGCAGGAATGATTAGATTCTATACCCCTCATTTTCCCAGTATTTGGATTGCATCATGTTTTGAATTAATAAAGCCCTTGAGATTCATGGAAAAATTGAGGAGTCTCTCAAATTTAGGTAAAAGGCTTAATTCTAATGGGGCAATTGGAGGCAAGTAATTTAAAAAATGAAATATGTGAGTGTAATGCATCATACGTTTTTGAGATATGAGACTGGTAAGAAATTAATTTCAAGAAATAAAAAATATATAAATGCCTAGTTGTATTTAGCATCATTTAAAATTAAGGTAAAACTATAAATACATACACACATACAAAAAGATATGAAATGACTTCAAATCTGACATCATTGCACACTTAAATTTATATTATGAAAATTATATTACAAATTTGTTTTTTCTGCTTGTTTTACATTTATTACTAATTTGAGTCAAATTCTGATTGCATTACAGGAAAAATTCTTTGGATCATTGAGTTATGTTAATTTTTCATAAATTCACAGCTTTTAATTAGTGAATTTAAAAAATGAACTAGACATATATGATGTCTTCAGGGTTTGAACATGAAATAGTGATTTTTACTACTACTCCCTGGTTCTTAAGAAGGCCAGGAGCTATAGCCAGAATGTAAACACCATAGATTCTCAAAAGTACTTCCAAGGAAAAATAGTATAAAATATCTAGTTTTCTGATGACACAGTTCCTTCTTACTAATAAACTTTACGTTCTATCAGGCAAGTGCTAAGTTCTATATTCATGCTATCTCAGTTAACCTTTGCAAAACCTTCAAAAAATAGGCACCATTCAGTTTCTCATTTGACAGATAAAAATCTAACTTGTAAAATATTTCATTGATGTGCTGGCTGTCTCAGAGTCAGTACCAGTCAGGATTCCACCTCAGGCCCAAATGAATCTACAGTCTGAACTACAGCCACTCATTATTACTGAAGCAATGAATAAAGTTTTGATACAAATTTCCCCCTCTGAAAATTGTCATGGGTAATTGTGACTTTTTGGCATTTGAATTTTGATACCTTATGTAAAGTAAATATAATCGGATTTCTATTTTTAAATGGATTAGGTTATCCTGGTGTCATTTAGGTCTAGTATAACTTATGAGCTTTTTATAATAGGTAAAACAATTTGTAGGTTGATACCCATTCAATTAGTTATTACCCAATTAAAATTAATGCATTCATCTATTGAAGTAACCAACACACTAATTGAGATAAATAAGACCATAAGCTAAACTATTTATGAAAGACAGCAACTAATAATTTATAATTCATTTGGAGACAAAGAATGGATCCTTTGTTTTCAAGGGAAATATTTTTTAAATTGTCATTAAGTTCAGACTTATAAAATTGATTTAAATAATACAGGCCACATACCAAGCTTTTTAAAAAAAATTGTACAAATTAGCTAATAAAGCTTCTAACATAATTTGTCCTAAGGCCATCAACAACTTAATAATAGTCTAAACATAAAAGAATAAAAATATTCCTCTTAGAGAGCAAAACATTACAAAGAGCAATGACTAACAATTGTGATGTCTAAGAGACTCCTACATAGCTTCATTTGAAGTACAGGTGAAAACCATATAAAGCAGGCCATATCTTGTGCACAATTTGTCAAAAAATTGCCAGCAGGGATATGTGAATGGATGTGTTCTGTTATTCCTCAGGATGGTAAGCTCACCTTTCAAAGTAAGCCAGGCACCTGTCTTTGTTCTCTGAAGTTATCATTGAGAGCTACAGTCTGTTTACCTTCTTAAACATTAAATAATTTTTCTATGAAATAAAAAAAAATCATGAAGATATTCTCATCACTGAAGGTGACAATCCATAGTCCCAAATGTGGCTTAAAACTAACACTTAGATCACTGGAGCAAAGAACTATTTTATGCCCATGGTTCCTCGTGGGATATTGTTACAATGATCCTGATTAAATTCCTTTTCGCCTTTGACTGTGAAAAAGCAAGGGTACAGAAGTCCATCTTCTGAGCTGGTACTCAGGAGCATGAGGCTGCCAGGTGTGTTTCCTCTCAGTGAAAGACCACTGAAGGAGCTCTCCCATAACATTCCAACAAGGCACCAGCTTGTTAGGAGGAGGGTTTAATTTACAAGGTTAGGAACATTGGATATTTTCTCTTGCTCTCCTTAACAGGAAAGTTAAGCTAATGGAATTGGTTTTAATTTTATCCTGGGCCAAAAGACCTAAGATCTAATATGGCATGATCTCAGTGACACCACGACCTGGAAAGGCTTGATATCCCCTTTTAATGAGTCTTTAATCACCCTATTTCTTTTATTCTGAATGTAGAATGACATCTTGGTCTGGAAAACAGCAACTCTGACATTTGGGCACAATTGACATTACCTTGAGTGACTCAGTGTGTGTGTGCGTGTATGTGTGTGTGTGTGTAAGAGAGAGAGAGAGATACGCGTTAATTTACATGAATTACATTAGTATATCAATCATATCTTATTATTTGGTATTAGGTCAAGTCAATTTAATGTCGAGGGCTCTAAAATTGCATTCTAATATAACTAAGGATGGAGTGCATACATATGGAGAGGATGATATAAATAAGAGTTATTTGACTTTATAATGTTAGGAAGTCCAACAAAGCATTTTGAGTTTCCCTGTTTTCTAAATGCAAATCAAGATTCTGCCTAAAACCTTTTTAGTCACATTATAGTCTATGGGTCAGCAGCAACATTAGCATCTCTGGGAGGCTCAGTAGAAAGGCATAATCTCATGAACTAGAACCTTCAGTTTAACAAGCTACTCAGGTAAATCATAAACATATTAATATTAGAAATACACCACATAAGAAAAGTATATTACCCAAACTATACTCAATGGTAAAATTTTTGTCTAAGTAACAGCCCACACTGATGTTGTGTCAACTGTCAACCCCATCGTTAGCAGTGATGGTTTTGGTTTACTCAGAGACAGTGTGGTCCTCGGTCCTACCATTGTGCTAAGTAAATGCTATGGACGATGACAAGGACTAACACTGACCAAGGATTACTATCCTAACACTCTGCAGTTGCAGTGAAAATCAAAGTTACTATTCTTAGCCATAAAGTAAGTATTTACTGGCTGTTTATCAGTTCCACAGAAGGCCCAACACCATCCTTTTATGCCTTGTACCTTGGCTTTCAGGAAGATGGGATTGAGAGTGGGATCCACTTGTGACTTGCACAGGTCCATAATTCACAATACAGGCTGTCTTTGTGTCATCAAAAATAATGATTGATATAATTGATAAATGTTTGAATAATTGATAACATTTGATTTTATGTGTGTGAGTGTGTATGTGTGTATGCATGTGTATGTGTGTGTGTACCCTAAATGAATCACTGGGCATGCTGGTAAGCAGAGATAGTCCTAATCTTATCAGTTACATTATTATGATTATGATTATATAATTAATTAAATAATTATAAAGAGTATAATTATGACATTATACTCTTTATCTGTTCTTTTATCCCCATGCCTTTTTTTTTAAAGATTTTATTTTTTTATTTGACAGAGAGACAGCGAGAGAGGGAACACAAGCAAGGGGAGTGTGAGAGGGAGAAGCAGGCTTCCTGCTGAGCAGGGAGCCCAATGTGGGGCTTGATCCCAGGATCCTGGGATCATGACCTGAGCTGAAGGCAGATGCTTAGCGACTGAGCCACCCAGGCGCCCCATCTCAGTGCTTTAATGCTAAGTGCTTTATATGCATTTACTCATTTAATCTTATAAACAACTCTTGGGTAGGGTATTCTAATAATAACTTTTACACAAGTTAGCATAAAGGTTAAGGACATAAATATGTCTCCAAAGTTATACAGCTAAAAGAATGGTGGGTGGAGGACTTGAATTCTAGTTTTATTCAAGGGGACATGATCTTAAGTATTAAAATATAATACAGATCTTAATATAGTCTCCGTAGCTGTGTTCCCTAGTAAGCAGATTCTAGACTAAGATTTGTTTACAGGAAGTTTACTGTTGAGTGAGTATAGGAAAACCATCTGTGAAGGGGTGAGGGATGCAGGATTTTACAGAAGGAGGTGAACTGAGTACATTGACAATACAGGTCTGCCTGGTGAGCTCTGAACATGGAGTAGCTTTTCATAACTGCCCTGGATTGAGACGAGTGGGTCAGGCCCTTACTCTTCCACATCAAACTAGACTTTGGATTGTATCTAGTTCTAGAGAGAACATGTAAACTCGGACAAAGTAGCTCTCTTTACTCAGGGAAAAGTCCTGGGAAAGGACTTAGCCGTGACTCATGAGCAATCTTCATGCCCAAAGCTCTGAGAATATGTGTCTTCATCCTGGAGGGAAGATTTGGGTTATTTACCTAGTATCCAGCTATTGGCCATTCGTCTATCTTCTTTTAAAAAATATCTATTTAGATTCTTTGCCCATTTTTCAATTGAGTTATTTTCTTTTTTGCTATGAAGTTGCATGAGTTCTTTATGTATTTTGGATAGTAAGCCCTTATCACATGTAGTTTGTGAATATTTTCTCCTATTCTGTAGGTTACCTTTTCAATTTATTGATTGTTTCCTTAGCTGTGCAGAAGCTCTTTAGTTTGATGCAATCCCACTTGTTTATTTACTCATATTTTCAAGAAAACAAAACAAAACAAACTATATTGACTTAGTCTGCAAAATCGATTAATTCACCTTAGTTCCGTTGTCTATGCTTCATTCAGTTACATGTACAAGAGGGAGATTCACATATTATAAATAGGCCTTCAGGGTCGAGAGCAAGGGCAGATTATTTTCAAGGGATTTTTAGAAGGGGGCAGATCTCTAGTAGATTGATCTTAGTCTAAATACTTGGAATTCTCTGTTTTGGCTTTAATAGCCTCTTCTACTATGATTAACAATTAAAATGCATTTTTGATTCCCTGTGAACTTTGGCCAGACTGTAACTACTGCATGGGACATAATCTCAAGGTTGGTATGTTTTCCTTTCAGGTAACTCTGTTTCTGCATGGAAATTTTAATGTCTTAAAACTTGAAAATTTGAGGGGTCAAATATCTGAGGCTGGAGGACCACAAGCTCAAAAGAAAAAAAAGTTAGCTCCAATATTGTGTTTAAATTTAGATGTGCTTCTGGGTAGATCACAAATCTGTACACTGTAGATGCAAGAATGTACAATGTGCTTACAGAATTTAGAGACTTGCTATCTAATGGTAATACCCTAAACTGCAGTCAGCCATGTTCCAAGAAAAGGATCCACAGTTTAACACTATCTTAACATTAAATGATTGCAGAAATGTCTTTTAAAAGTTTGCAACAATCCAAATTTTTAATAGTTTTTACTTTGTTAACATTTTCTTCCTATTCTGCAAGGCACAGAGTTTTGTTGATGGAAGACAATTTTTAAATTTTTAAAAAATATTTTCATTGAGAAAAAAATAAGAATTGATTTATGAGAGCCAGCAAGATCATTATAAAGACACAAATAAGTATAACTATTTATATGTTAATAAATGTTAAAAACACTTTGAAAGTATCATTGATACTTAGATTATCTAAACAGATAATTAACTTTAGCTTCATAGACAATCCTTTACATTGTTATTATCCTGAATCTTTGCTGACATTCTAAACAAAAGGGATTATTAGTTTATTTAGAGACCCCTACATTGACCTGTCTTCACAAAATAATACAAATAACAAACAAAGAAGCAAGCAAGTCTTGCTATCATGCAGCCAGTGGTTAGTACAATTTTATAGTCAGCAGTCCAAGTATTTTGACTATGTACATTTTGCTACTTCTTTACTTGCTACACTCTACTTCAGCCATAAAATAAAAGGTAATGTATTCTGTCAACAGAATGAAATAATGCTACTAGGTAATAGAGTCTGAAGTGTTTACAAATCTATAAATGAAGACTGCACCATTAATATGAATGAATATAATCAAATGCTTTTGTGATAATTGCTACGTACATAGTATAGCATAACCTGGGTATTTTTAGTATAATAGTTGTAGGCTTTATAATCAAGGAAAAACGATTAGTGCTCACAAGCACTGATTTTCATGTTACAAAGGACGTTCTTTTTAAATCTTTCCAGGTCCATGTCAAGGCAATTATCACAGTTTCCTATGATTCCTTATGAACTCAAACACACTTTGTATCATAACATATCTAACTAAACCATTTTGAAAAGTGGACTAGCCAATTTAGAAAAACTACCCAGGCAAGATGTCAAGTCAGGTGGGATTCTTTCTATTGGAATCTGACATATGCCATGATTTTGGACAAATTCCACAATATTACATGCAAGGTATGAAAGAAGAGGCTTTGCTGAGTGAAAAGAATCTTACAAGGCCAACATAAGTGGGATGAGAAGCTTCAGTTCTCCTGTGATGGGCAGGATCAGGAACCACTGAAATCAGCTTTTTTTTTTTTTTTTAAAGATTTTATTTATTTATTTGAGAAAGAGAATGAGATAGAGAGAGAGAGAGCATGAGAGGGGGGAGGGTCAGAGGGAGAAGCAGACTCCCTGCCGAGCAGGGAGCCTGATGCGGGACTCGATCCCGGGACTCCAGGATCATGACCTGAGCCGAAGGCAGTTGCTTAACCAACTGAGCCACTCAGGTGCCCTGAAATCAACTTTCAAGGAAGGAGTTGTAGAAGTGGTATCCGCTTCAGCTCTCAGCTGCCACAGGGTTTATATAAGTTGTGGAGAGTCCTTTCCCCCAATGTCAGACCCCTGCTGGAACTGCTAACATCCTAGGACTAGTAAAGGCAGGATTGTGGGTGCCAGATGTTCACAGATTATCTGAGGAGAACTTGGCAGCTGTGAAATATTACTGCCCCCATCCATGTGAACAGCTGAGCTCAGGTGCTAGTCCAACGTCTAAATACAGATGTACACCTGGTTCCAAAAAGCTGACTGTTTAGTCAAACAGTGAACATTCAGTATCATTATCCCATAGAGCTCAACACAATACGTAAGTAAAATTTTCAATTGAAATAATGTTTCTTCATTGAAAGAATTAAAAAAAATAATCAGGCCAGACATAAATGAAGACATAAAGAGTTTCAAGTTCACAGATTTAAGCATAGATAGATAAATAGGTAGATAGATAGAACATTTACTCTTTATTAAAACCTAAGAATGAAAAGGAAATGGTAATAAAAGTATAAGAAATTCATGAAGATTGTTTGATAACAATAATAATTTTGCATATAAATAGGCATAATTAATAATTTAGGTACTAACATCAAACATTAAGAATGACATAGAATTTTCTAGAACATCTAAGAACTTATTGTAGTTTTCTGAAAATAAAAGACATATACAGAAACTAGTAACATACTTATATCTTCTCTAATTTATGACCTGCGATTCTGTACCATTTATTCCTTCATTGCAGACATGATCTGAATATTAGAGAGCATCTTTACAAAACCATGGCCAAGTGCAAATCATAAAAATAAATATGTGAATTTATCTGACTTAACTCTGGATTGCATGGTACACTATCATATATATCAGTTCTAAGCTCCCTTTTTTTAAAGGTCTGGCTCTCTAGACATTTATTTTGGTCTCCCTTGATAGTGGGTAGAAATCTGCTAAATGACATTTTAAAAATTGTAACTTAAGTGGGGAGAGGGGAGTAATGGTATTATATCAAAATAAGTGACCTGGGCCTGGGCTATGGTCTTTATGTAAAGCTCTCACAAGCATTTTGTGACCTTGAGCAGTAAGAATTTTTGAGCTCTTAGACTCTGCTTGGCTATTCTATAAGACACTTCCATTCATATCTGGTTGAGCAAATAGTAAACACAACATCAAAGGAAGGAATCCAGTTTTACATTGTGAAGTACACATTTGACTTTTCTTTTTTTTTGCACTAAAAATGCGTAGAGAAGTGAATCATTATACATGGCATTGTTTTCAAAATAGAAAAATTGTATCTATTGGGACATTCTTTAGGCTTGTTCAAAAAGAAAATGTTCTTCTCTCTCTCTCTCTTTTTTAAAGTATAAACAAGGGAAATGATTTCTGACTGTCTTGTTACTATAGGAAACTATATTTTCAGCAGGAGAGAAATAAGATTGCTTTCATTATTTTAATTGTATGACAGTTTTCCCAATACAGAAAAGAATTGACTTTGGAGGCTTAAAAAAGCACTCATATGTAATGAAAACTCCTTTTCACATTGCAAAAGCATATGATATTGTCCTACCTTTCAAAAAGATGTGAAACTTTCTGCAGCTGTTTCACATAAAGTATTGTGACACTGGGTAATTTAACTGTTGAAATATTTCATCCATAAAAAAAAGTTTTTTGAGACAGAGTTACAGATAACCCAACTGCATTCATTCATATTCACTGTTTGCTTTTGTTGAATGCATAAATGATTTGCCCAACTGTGTAATGAAGTTTATTCCAAGTTTTCCCTAAACTCTATCCATTTTCCTTTGGAAAGGAATGGATGAGTTATATAGAGTCTGCAATTTATGTGCAGTGAGGTAAAATGCTAACAATGTAAGTGTTCTGATTTAACAACAAGGAAAATATTTAGTTGGGGGGAGGTATCTCTTCTATATTTGTAACCTCACTTTTCTTTTTTAGGTGTTGTTTTTATTAGCACACAGTAGCAATGAAAGAGTAAATTGTAAACATTCATCATCTAAGCATTGCATTTATTGATTTTCTCATATGCAGCACTTTGCGTCCTTGGTGATATATGTAAGAACCCAAGAGAAATGAAAGGTTGTAACTATTCACTGATGATGAATTTCCAATGAGAGTTTAAAAATGAGTTAAGAAAAACAACTCTGTAACAGTAGGCAAACAGGAAAATACTCATTTAACATGCTTTAGATGCATCATCTGTGGCTTACAGGGACAATTAATTTTGTGCATGCTAACATGTGTATGCCTTTACTTCCTGAAAAGCCCTCCACATCTATCCCATATTTATGTACAACCTGCCATTCTCAAATCAAGGTAAAAACCGCTGGCTTTGGAAGGTGACGGTATTTCCAGATGTTATTTTTCCATAACATCAGCAGATATCGAGAGTAGCTGTATGCTTTTTATTTTGTTACATTGGCAGTTGAAGCTATGATATAAAAATGTAAATGTGTTAATGACCGCTTTTGGCTTACAAATGATTTAAACGAATAGATGCCATGGGTCCATGAACATAGATTCCCATTTAGATTTGAAAATTCGTTTAACTACTGTGCATAATGGGTGCACAGTAGAGTGAATACACTTAGGCATTGATTAGTGATTGATAGAGATTAGGGCTGAAATACTACATAAAAGTTAAGTTCCACCCCTCATCTTGTGAACTAGCTGTGTCCAATATGATTATCATCTGTTTTTTGTAAAGATATTCTGAATTTTTGTAGTTTGTTGAGAGTATAAATGGGAAGAGAGAAAAAGTGATATTGTTTCCATTTATGCAAAAAAGACACACATTTTTTTAAACTAACATTATTGTCCATAAAACATCTTTCATTATTTCTATGTAGTTCCTGTAAGCCTGAAACGCAGTACTACCTTATTAAATAAGCATCTACTAAAGTACTCCTTTTTTATTCCCTTAAATAGAAGTAAATCACACACACATAAAAAAATATATAGCAAACAGGCCAGACTTAAATTCATTCTGAGTATGGCTTTATATAACTTAAACATCTTTTAACATATCATGATGGGAAAAAATCTATTTAATGTTCTCAAATCATGCAAACTCGACTTTTTTTGAGTATAATTTTTCAAATGCTTTTTGGAATCTAGATAAATGAGATTCAATAGTGGAAATGCATATATCCTAAGGATCATAAACAGATTGACAACAGGAAGCTAAGGTGGTAAGTGCAGGAAGCAGAAGCTGAGAATCAGAAGTCCCTGGGTTGTAGGTTTGTGTCCATCATCTCTTCTGTGACCTTGGGAAATGCCCTGCTTTCATTTTGCCTCTATATTTGTAAAAGGTAAACTATTTTTCTTTCACATAGTTCTAGATTTTAGTGGAGGCACTTCAAAGGCAGAAGTATTGCCTAAAGGGAAGAAATAGCACTATTAGTAAAAAACAGAAATGTGGTAAGCACAATTAAGGGAAAGATGAGTCTAGTGCATTACTGGTATGAAGTGTGAAACTAAGCTGATTTAAGTTCTGTCCATCTTTTCTCCTGGATGCTACCACATGCATAAAATGTCAAGGCACTAATTTATATTGTATACATTCTCTGAAAAGGTCAATGTCCAATGCTATGTCACTTATTCACTGACTTGTTTTCCAGAAACTTTCTCTGTAGCACAAACATAGAAAAGATGCCAAACACCTCAAATAGCTATTGTCAAGCCCTCTTATAGAACTATGCTGTTGTTTCTGTCTTCACTCACAATCTTATTGACTATAGATAATTTAACATATTATTGTTTGCAGTTTGGACTATTTTTCTCACAATCCACAACAAGTAAGAAATAGTTGAGCACAAAGGGTTTGAGAATGGTGACAGGTGAAAAGCTCAGCTCAGGGATAGCAGAAATGTCAAATTGACAGTCAGGTATCAAAGAATAAGACAGAAAAGTTATTTAAAAAAATGAAGCAGTATGGTGAGTTTTACTACTGTTGACCCTGGATCTCCAACAACAACAAGAAAAGGAATGAAACTGTCTTTGATGTCCTCTGATTGTGTATAGTTTATAATCCATTTTTAAAAGATGTCATAAAATGATGGGTGAATTAAACCAGGGGAGGATGTGAGAGATTATCTGAGACTATAGTTTCTCATTTTACAGATGAAAAAATGAAGAAATATGAGTTTCATCATCTACCTAAGATTATAAATAAAGATTTAAGATTAATAAAATTTTACTTGTTGGGGTAAACCTTAGTTATTTATAAAGTTCTCTATGTGAGGTAGTTTATTCCTTAGCAATGTAGTGTGAGTGTGTATGTCTGTGTGAAGCTATCTAGCTATATGTATATATTCATATTTATTTTTATAGCAACATATGCATCTTTCTAGCAACTATATATGAGAAACATATGTCTTAGTTATCAAGTATAACATTCCTCCAATATTTTTACAATATTTTTTAAACTCACATTTGAGGTTGAACATATTTATGCTATTAGGATTCATCCTAAATTTACAAGTCTATATCTAGAAAATAAACCTAATTAAGTCCAGAATCACTTAATAGTCAGTATTAGGATGGGAATAAGAACTGTTCCCTGTTGGGTCTTGTTACCTTACAGATACACATGATAACAGATGGACTTCACTTTGGTAAATCTATTAGGGATATGCCAAATGGCAAGCCAAAAAAAGAAAAAAGAAAGCAAAGAAATATTGGAAACTTTCAGGCCATGCATTAGCCCTTTATTATAGCATGGTTCGTATTTTCCAAATGTGATGCATGAGCCACTTGTGTGAGAATTAAAGAAGTAGCTCTGATACCTGTGCAGGGAGAGAAGGAAAGAATGAGGCATGAGTAGCCAGCATCTCAGATTGCAGTGTAGGTCTGAAGCTTTGTGACCAGGCCAAAAATTTGGAGATCCAGAGCAAAATTTACCCCCACATGCACACATGCACGCGCACACACACACACACACATTTGTGGAGAATATAATTAGACTTTGGAAGACTTGTAAAGGAAGTAATATCTAGACAGAAACTTGGAGAATGAATAGAAATTATCCAGGAGAAGAGATAGAAGTATATCAAGAAAATAGTGCTTCAATAACAATAATTGGAATTAGTCCATGTGCATAGACATGGTGGTGAGATAGGAAACACAGTGTATTTGGTCAACAATCTCTCGACCAGGGAATATGAGTAAGTAATTGTGGATGCCAGAGAATTAGGTCAGCTTATATCAAAAAGGTACTTATCAGCCTGGGCAAGGAGTCAGGGCTTGAGAAAGAAGCCTTTTGGAATGACAAAGATTAAGCATGTTTAAATACTGACAGAGAGAAGTTGAAGAATAAGGAAAGAGAAAAGGTCATTGGCAGAGACTGTCTCACGTAGAGATGACATTGGCACTTACCTTCTGTTCCCTTGTAACTAGCAGAAAGGTTTTCCTTATTTCTCTCCTCTCCTCAGAGTTATCTCCATTCCCTGATTGTTTTCCACTCATGAGTCTTACTTCTCACCCCTTTGAAATTTGCTGTTAACTCTGTGCACCCCACCAAGCTTGCTCTAATAATCAGTGATCCTCTTTGAATAAATCAGTAGTCTACAGTACTTACTTTATTTTCAGTGACCTTTGATTATGTTGACCATTTTCTTCTCAAAAGAATCTCTTCATAATGCTTTCACATCTGCACAAGAATGTTTATGGCAATATTTTCATAATAGCCTCAAACTGGAAGCAATTCAAATATTTATCAAAATTATAAAGGATAGGGGCACCTGCGTGGCACAGCCGGTTAAGCAGCCAACTCTTGGTTTCTGCTCAGGTCATGATCTCAGGGTTGTGGGATCCAGCCCCACATTGGGCTCCATGCTCAGTGTGGATTCTGCTTGAGGATTCTCTCTCTCCCTTATCCTTTGCTCCTAACCACCCCTTTCTACAAATGGATAAATAAATCTTTCAAAAATTATAAAGGTTAAATTATGGTGGTTTTATTTTTACTTTTACTTTTTGTGGTTGTTTTAGTCAATGGAATATTATACAGTAATGAAAAGGAATGAACTTTTTTATAGGCACTGACATGCTGACTCGCACAAACATTAATGTTAAGTGAAAAGAGCCATAATCAAAATATGTTTCCAGTTATTTAAAACTCAAACTGCCAACCAAATTATATTATGCTTAGGAACTCAGGAGAATAATTATTTTATGAGTGTGAGAAGAGTTGAAGTTGGTAAGGGGCATGTGGGGTTTTTTTCAGGGGTACCAGAAATGTTTTATTTTTTTACCTGGATTGTTGTTACATGAGTTCACTTTAAAATACTTTATCAAGTGGAACATTTGTGTTTTATTAACACTTATCTATGTGTGTTATATCTCACATTAAAAAAAATATTAGAAGCATTAAGTCAAGAATACTAAATAAGACCACCCTTTCTCCCTAGCTTTTATGACATTATGCTCTTGCATTTTTCTTATTTTTCTGACTGCATCATTTCAGCATCCCTCTGTAGGGTCTACCATCCTTCAAGTTTTGATATTAATCAAGACTTTTACTTATGTCTGTTTTCAGAATTCCCCTTGGTAATCTGCTGCTTTAACAAGACTCCGGTTATTATCCACAAGCCATCTATATATATTTCAAGTTCAGACCACTTTCTGATGCTCCAAGATCACATGCCCAACTCCATAATTAATATCTCTTCTGGAATGCCTCACAACCATCTCAAATTCAGTATACCCCTAACCTAAATATTGTCCTACCAGAGCATCTCCCTCTCCCAGCTTTCCCTCATTCAGTGAATAACTATTTATACCCCATTGCCCAACCTGTGGACTTGGGAGTTATGCTAAATTCGTCCAGTCCATATATTCCCATCATATAAAATGTCAAACCCTGTAGAACTACCTCCTAAATAAGCTCTAATTTGCCTGTGTCCCTTCAATTTTCTTGCCAGAAAACTGTCCAGGCAATAATTAATTGCTTGCATTTCTGTGCCAGAATGCTTAGCTCATTCCTGACTTAAGCATTGCCCACTATCAATCTAACCCACGAAAAACAGCCAAATAAACATTTTTAAATGTAATCATGAATTCTGATCTTATCACTCGCTTAATAAATCTAGCATGTTTCTTCAAGTTTGTGTAAATAATTTTTTTCCATTGACTAGATAAATTTCTTTCAGATAGATAGATTTGCACCCATTTCTCAAAGGACACCATGCATATCTACATTAAATAAAGGACTGAAATTATGCCAAACTTAAAATTACCGAAGAAAAAATAAAATAATATTTCATAACTACCAGAGTATGTACGACCGATAGTGGATCCTTCATTTCCAGAGCTTGTCATTTATAAATACCTTACTCTAATAGAAGGAATACCACCTATGATCTCCACATATTTTTTTCCATATGTTCTTGCCAATTCCAAACCTAACAGCTTGAAAAGTGGGAGCTTAAAAAAGTAATAGACTCTTCCCTTAGCCTCAATATCATGACACGCTTAACGTTTGTCTGTCTAGATCTTTTCATCAGGCTTGAGTTGGAAAGCAACTTACATTATGGAAATACAAAAACCCAAGACTGTGAATGCAGAGAATGTGTCTGTGTTGTGTTTAGTGTTGTGTTGTGTTTAGTGTTCTAGCCCTAACCCCTGAAACCCTGCCTGGACACAGCAACTTTTCTGTGTTAAGAGTCTCCAATGAATGAGTGGAGATAGAATCTGTTCTGCCAGATTCTCTTTTGAGAATCTTTGCCAAAATTTGTCAAAAAAACAACCTCATCAGTCAACAGTAAGCATTTAAAATGAAAGGTCATTATGGAGAAGGGTAAAGAGAAGGTGATGATCTAACTGAAGTAAAGTGGACCAGACACTACGAGAAAAACAAACAAACAAACAAACAAACAAACAAAAAAACAGCAGAAGTCAGATTCATGGGAAATAAACATGGAAGGATAGCCGAATCCTATTAACTGATTGGTGGGAGAGAATAGGTAAATGTCTCTCTGAAGTAGAATGGGGGAGATGGTATTGCTGGAAATACTCTTGTCCTCTGTGGAGGAATGAAAATTGGTAGGTGGTCTGAAAAAGCATGCTAGTTGAATGGCATAGAGAGGCTAGAGCAATGAGTGAAATGGATAAATAATTGGACCAAGAACAAGACCTTCTGGTTTTCCTTCTCATTTCTAATACTTCCTAACAGAGAGCCCCTGAGGAATTCACTTAATTTTCTTGAGTTTGGTTTTCACATGTGTAAAATAAGGATAAAAACTACCTTGTCTACCTCTCTGAGGTTTTGGGAAGATCAGGCTGGGATAATATCCATGAAACAGCTTTATGAAATTTATAGTTCCCTTTAAATCATCGTTTTTTGTTATAATCATTATCATAAAGCACTCTAGTGTGTACAGTGGGACTTCTTTACTGAAAGTGTGTCTTTTGTCTTTTAAGAGAGATTCTAAGGTGAGTCCCACCTTTGTATTCAGTAGTAACTGAAGAGCTCATCCCTGGAGTCTGTGAAGTCAAAGCAGAGCACAAGAAACTGCACGTACAGGTCTGAAACCTGACTAAAGATCAGGGAACTACAGAGTATAGTTCAAGATAAAGCTGTCTCTTGATCACTTTCTCTGGGGAGAAAAAAGAAAAAAAAGAAAAGAAAAAGGAACAAGAAGAGAAGGCAAAAAGACACTGCCTCCCAGAATGGAAGTCTTGATATAATAATGTCTGAGCCTGGCTTCTTGAGAGGAGTTTAATCACTGCTTAGTCAAGGAAGAGGAGGAAGGAGGGCTGCCACCTCACTCTCTGAAGAGACAGGTCAAAAATCTGCCTCTGCTTTTTGTGGCAATTAATCCCACTACATTCTCTCTGCAAGAGACCCTGAGAATGGCAAGGGCTTTATAGATAAAAGGAATCTTTCTCCCGGTTACACACCCAGATTCCAAGGAGAGGGTGCATCTGTGTGTCCATTACGGCACATAGTGACAGTATGGCTAGAGAATACTTATACAGTAAAAGAGAAAATACTCTGAGCGTCTAAGTGCCTAATTACTTATGCAATGTGTTTAGATTCTTGGTTGGCATTTTGAAAATATTTCTATGGTATCATCAGTGAAGCCTAAATTTAAACAATGTTTTTCATCTGAAATTTGGGTGCCCTATTGAATTAAAATCAGAAATGAATCCAGTTGCTCCAATATTTCTTCTTCCAGAGAATATAGAGTTGGGAATGGGGATTTAATTTGGGAAAAATAAGAACCTCTTGACCTGCCTCACACATAACACATTAAAGCCAGCCTAGTTTTATTTCCTTTGTTCACTTTTAGTTGATTCTAAACAAAAGCAAAGAAAAAAGAATTGTTTGATTTTGGATGGTTTTACACTTCCCAATTCTCAATGATTTACCACATCTTTAAGCCCTCACCCTGTGTCACAAACAATTCAGAGTTTTGCTGTATCTAGCAAAGTCACAAGAAAAGGCAATTTCGACAAAACACAGTGTCTAAAGTCACATATTTCAATATCACAAAGATGATGGAGATAATTTATTTATGTCCTTTTAATTTGCAGATCACAGAAATGAGACTGAGAAAAATTAAATAGCTTCCAAAGTCACAAAACTGATTAATGTTGAAACAGGTTGAAAACCCAAGTTTTCTGACTCCTGCAGCAGTGAAGTTCTCTGTGCCTTGTCTCTCTCCCTCTCTTCCCCCGACTTAGTTCTGTGCTTATGCTTCCAAACAGGAGCTCAGTGCTCTGTGAACATGTCATGTTCTTTAGGCGGCAAGAATAAAGCTATTGTGGTGATACGTTTTCATATTTTGCCTATATGGATAGGTCCAGAATAAGTAGTAAAAAACTCATTTGATGTCTTTCAAAACTATCTGCTGTAAATAAGCATCCTCCTCTGAGTTGCAGAGACAGCGTTGAAACTCTGTGAACTAACATGCCAGCAAAAGGGACTGTACTCTGTGCCATTTTTCTATATATTCAGTAATGATATCATTTTATAAATAAGCTGATACAAACATTTAAAGAAGGAAGATAAACATAAGATGAAGTTATGAAAAACAAGGAATGCTTGAATGTGCAATATAATATTAGAACAAAAGCGTGGATCCTAAGATGAGCAACTATGGCAACCGTGCCCATCATTAAAATTAATTTTAAAAAGTTTAACCTATACATAATAATATATTTTTTGATAGAGACAAAAAAACCAACACAATTACAATTATTTGTGTGTATTGTTGTAATTAAGGAGGTTGCTTGTTTGGGTTCATATTTTTTTAGGGATGAACATCTCAAAAGACTAAACAGGAATTAAAAAATGAGTGAAAAACAAGTGTTTATATAATTACAAATATTTGGCATTCACTAAGCTGTCCAATCTTCTCCTGACTGAAAAGTAAAGAAGGGAAATATCGGGTTTATTTAAGTTTTATTTTGGTATATGTGTGTCTTCCATCCCTCAGGTGCCTGGATATATAGGTACAGTAGGCTGAATAATGTCTCCCCCCAATCCACCACTTCCACAAAACACACACATGCACACACACACACACGCACACACACATAAACCCACATCCTAAGCCCCAGTATCTGTGAATGCTATCTTATTTGGAAAAAGGAAATTTGGAGATGTGATTAAATTCAGGATGTTGAGATGGAGAGATCATTCTGGATTATGCATGTGGTCCAATATGTAATCATAAGACTCCTTGTACAAGGCAGGCAGAGGGAGATTTGACAACAGGAGAGCAGAAAGCCATGTAACCACAGCAACAGAGACGCACTGATGTGGCCAGAGCCAAGGAATATGACAGCCACCAAAACCTGGGACAGGCAAGGAATGGATATTCCTCCAGAGCCTCCAGACTGAACCAGCCCTGCCACCTCCTCGATTTTGGCCCTCAAAGACTCATGTCAGTCATCTGGCCACTAGGACTGCAAGAGAATACATGTCTGTTGTTTTAAGCCATTGAGTTTGTAGTGATTTGTTACAATAGCAGTAGGAAAACAATATAGTAGCAATAGATAAATTTATTAAGATAAGGAACAGTGTCATCTAATCATAAAAATATTAAAATTAAATTATGTCCTTACCCTGGAACTTTGGAGGGAAAATCTCACTGAAAAGTTTAGTATCTTCATATGATCATCTTGTTTTCCTGTTGTTAAATCCATCAGAAAAGGGAAATACATATTATGTCATCTAACCTGTGCTCTGGATTAGGCATTGGCAGAATTGTGGCAAATCCTAATAATCTCAAAGATGGCCCGTCTGGGATACCTGTAAATAAATTACTTAGTAGGAGCTGCTCCCAGTAGAAGTTCATCCCAGTGCACAGCTTTCATAGCCAAGTATTTTTTCCTCTGATATTCTCTCTATATCTTGTCATACTCATTTAAAGGAAAGCTATCATTTAAGGTGATGTACTGCACTGGCCTGCACCTGGACATTTCCAGGATGTGGGAATCTTGAAGGTCACAGTATCTTGAATGATCCTTACAAGGCCTGGGGAATAAAAAAATGAAAGCAGATAAGATGCCCTGAGCTCTTGCTCTCACATCTGCTCCTCCAACACCCATCTCCATCTATTTACAGCATATTATTACCTAGTGGTAGAAGCCAAATTCTAACCAATACCAAGAACTCTCCAGGGAACAGTAACTTGAATTGGAATAAAGGTCAAGCTATTTACAAGAATGTAAATGTGAAGGTGTCTGCTCATTTTATTTTATGGACCTGTTCACAAATAGCCCTGGGAAAGAGAACAGGAGATTAAATCAAAAGTAAGTTTTCATAGGTAGAACAGAGAATTTGGAAGCTGAAAATCTGTAAGTGAATCTGAGCTTCACCCTTTTCTACTTTCCTCATGTACTATGGCAGATACACACTAAGGTGAATCCCAGTGAGTCACACTCATGTAAAATATGCACACACACACCCCCCCCACCCACGGGAGGATGGGTGGAATCTGTAATTTGCTTCTGGTCAATAGAATATGGCAAAGGTGACAGGACATCTCTCCATGATTGCATCATATTGTATGAGACTCCCATCTCAGCAGACCAGACAGATTCTCTTGCTGGCCTTGAAGATATTAGGTGCCATGTTGTAAGGCCTGTGGGAGGGTGATATGGCAAAGACCTGAGAAAGAGGGGTAACTCAAAAATCAGAGAGCGATCTATACATGCCAGCCAGCAAGAAATCAGAATCTTCTGCAAACAATCATGTGAGCTAGGAAGAGAACTGGACCCTAGGAAAGAATATAGCTAGCTGACATCCTGATGGCAGCCATGGGAGACCCTAGAGGACTCAGCCAAACTATGTCCTAACTCCGGACCCACAGAACCTATGAGATAATAAATATATGTTGTATTAACCTGCTAGGTTTGTAGTGATTTATTAAGCAACAATAGAAAAGTAATATATCCATAAAATCTGTAACTCAGCTTCTGAGAGTTTGTCAAATAATGCAAGTAGAATAACTTGTGCATAGCAAAACTCAGTGAATATTAGTTATCAACATGCTTAATTGACAATTTTGAAAAATAAGGGATTAAAACCATGCAAAATCTATAAACCTATAGTTCTATAATTATTTTCATATATAGAGGTGCTAGACTATCCTTAAGCTTTGAGCACTTTGTTGAACCTCATGATTCCCAAACCAAAATAAATAATCTAATCAATCTAAAGATTTGGAGGACAAACATTTTGTCACTGTCGTCAGCGTGTGTGATTTCCACTGTTTTACACTTTGATGTATCTAGTCTTTGACATTGATATCACATTCTTTCAATAGAATTCATTTCATGTAAATTGTTTTAAAAAAATCACCTTAATCCCAATAGATAATTGTGAGTTAATTATTTGGGAAGAAGGGTTAGTAGAACAAGCTGGACTCTTAACTTGGACACCACTTTGCAAACACATCCCTTGTGTGGACTTTGAAGTCAAAGACCTGGGCTTACATCTAAGTTCTGTTATTACGTTTTATCTGACCTTGAAAGTCACTTCTCCTGGGACCTCAATTGTCCTAACTTCAAGTGAAAGTTTCCCTCGTTACTATTGCTGATGTCCGTGAAGATATTTTCTAAATTGTAACCCCCTATGAAATGTTACTTATTATTTATTTTCCATTTTATTGATCCTTTATAAATGTAAGAATGACAAATAAGAAAAAGAGGTCTCTCATGTGTTCTCATTTTCTACAATTTCAATAATGTAGTTAAATTCTTATTCTGTGATAGTCATTTTTAAAAGAAATTATTTTAACTCTCTCTTTTTTCTTCTCTGGCAGTTACATCTGCTGCTCTCACATTCATTATCCTTCCTATCTCTTCAGTTTCTTTCATTCAAGTGAGAAAATCCATCAAGGTGATCAAAGGAAATGTCAAACATGGTAAAAATGTTGAGTTAGATCATCAGCGTACTTCAAAGACTTCTGACTATGGCATTATCACAAGAAAGTAAGTGCCCAGCAAACTGTTATCAAAATCACTGATCAGGTCTTAGAAGAAATTAATTGTGCTACACGTTAAAATTTGTGATAGAGAATCCCGGATTTTATAACTCCTAAAAAGCAGTATTGCATACAATGTAGCATTGTATGTAATTCAACGTGCTCTAGTAGATTTGGAAAACAGGGCCTCCAGTGTGACGAGTGGCCAATCCTCAGAGGGATTACTCCATTGAACTTCGAATTAAGCACCTAGGAAGACGTTTACAGCCATTATCTCTAAGGAAGAAAGCAGTGAATACTTTTCTATCTAAAATATCATACTTCTAAACTATGTGGTGGAATATATAATTCTGGTTGGGAGGTAATGAGCCTATTTGCTTTTTTTTTTTTTTTTTTTTTAAGATTCTTTATTTGAGACAGGGAGGGGCAGAGGTAGAGGGAGAGAGAGAGTCTTAAGCAGATTGCCCTGAGCATGGAGACTGATGTGGGGCTCGATCCCACAACCCTGAGATCATGACCTGAGCCAAAACAGAGTCAGATGCTTAACTGACTGAGCCACCCAGTCGCCCCCCAATGATCAGATATTTCTTATAGATATTTAGTATAAAGTAATATTTGCTCATTTAAAAATTTTATCAGAATAGAAAAGCATACAAAGAAAACCAAAATCTTTCTCTCCCATTTCTAATTCCTTACAAATATGACTAACCTTAACCTGGTCTGTGTTTCAGGTGATGCCCCTAGCAGGGAAGGGCATTTTCACTGAGACCTGAAGCAAAAGTTAGAACATAGCCATTGCATAACATGAAAAAAATATTACTATTTATTAGAAGGAAAGTTATATGTAAGGGTCCCTGGAGAATGTAGAAATGGTGTCAAGTAAATTAAAGAACTTTAGATTTCTGGAAGATATATATTAAGGAGAAAAGTTGTAAGAGAAGAACCTATAAAATTAGAAATGGATTATGGGATCTCATAAACCATGTTGAGGACTATAGACTAACCTAATGGGAGAAAGGTAGTTACTTAGACAGCATAAGGATGAGCAGGAGACAGACCTATGTTGTGTGCTAAAACAAAGGAAAACGTCAACATTTTGCTTTTAACAGTTTGGCTGCTCAGATATCCTAAGAAACAAACAGCTGGAATCATTGTTTTAAAGGTAAAGATGAGATCACAAAGACAAAGGGAATCCTAGAGGGAAAAAGTAAAAAAAGCTTAAACCAGAAATTTATCGCAAAAATCACAGGTGACCATGGAAGCATAAGTCCATATCATACACTGGATTTCAATTGTTATTTGGGTGGTGAGAGAGAAGTTTGATAATGTTGGAGAATCTGAACAGAGATATCCTCCATGTAGAACTAGGACCATTGCAAGGCCAGAAACTTAGTATAGTATAGGTAAGAAAAACACCTATTCTCTGGCAAAAAAAGTTGCCAAGAAATATTTTGTATTCCAGACTTGAGTCAGGTTGAAAAATGAGAGTCTCTACCAACAATCTTAGTTATGATGGGGTATAATTTGGCATAACTTAAGCAGTTAAAAACTCCTAAGAGACAAATCAAACTTAAAGTTGTCTGTGGTGAGTAATGTCATTGTCTTTCTGACATAAATAAACACTGTCCTCCTGGAGGGATTTATTTTCAGCACAGGACCGCATCATTTCCACAGCAGACTTCTCATCATAAACTTTAGATGCCAGTAGGCTTTGGACTCATGTATTCATAGCGCTAAAAGAAAAAGCAAAACAAAACAAAACAAAAAAAACCTGTCAAACAAGAATCCTGTAACTGACAACCATCCTTCCAAAGTGAGGGAGAAATTAAGACATTCCCAGATAAGCAAAATCTGAGGGAGTTCATAACCACTGGACCTATCCTGCAAGAAATTCATGTTTAAGGATTGGTAGACTTAATATTGAGAAGATGTCAGTACTACCCAAAGATAACCACAGATTCAGTGGAATCCCTACAAAAATCCTAACAGTGTTTTATGCAGAAATAAATATCTTGAATAAGAAGAACAAAGTTGGAAGGCTCACATTTCCTAATTTCAAAACTTACTACAATTACTAGTCAGTAATGAAAATCGTGTGGCACTGGTAGAAAGACAGACATATAGACCAATGGAAAACAACAGAAAGCCAAGAAAGAAACCCTTGAGTATATGTTCAAATGGGTTTTTACAAGGGAACCAAAACCATGCAATGAGGAAAAGACAGTCTTTTCAATAAATGGTCTTGGGAAAACTGGCTATCCACAGGCAGAGAATGAAGTTGACCCTTACCTCACAGCACATACAAAAATTAACTTAAAATTCATCAAAGACCTAAAGATAAGAGCTAAACTATAAAACTCGTACAAGAAAACATAAGGGAAAAGCTACATGAAAATAGATTTGGCAGTTATTTCTTGGATATGACACCAAAGTCACAGGCAACAAAAGAAAATTATAAACAAACTGAATTTTATGAAAATTAAGAATTTTGTGTATCAAAGGACACTATCAACATAGTGATAAGACAGCCTACGGAATGGGTGAAAATATTTATAAATCATATCTCTGATAAGAGATTAATATTCAGAATACATAGAGAACTTCTAAATTCAATACAACAATGACAAAAAACCCGAACAACTGAATTCAAAGATGCGAGCAAAGGACTTGAATAGACATTTCTCCAAAGAAGGCATATAAATGGTCAATAAGCTCATGAAAAGATGCTCAATATCAGTCATCATTAGGAATGTGCAAATAAAAGTCACAATTACATAGTATTTCACACCAGTTAAGATGACTATTATCAAAAAATCAATTAACAAAACAGTAAATAACAGGTATTTGCAACAATGTGGAGAAAGTGGAACATCTGTGCATTGCTGGGGGGGAATATAAAATGGAGCAACCACTGTGGAAAACAATATGGAAGTTCCTTAAAAAAATAAAAATAGAATTATCACACGATAATCTCCACTTCTGGGTGTATACCCAAAATCACTGAAGTCAGGATCTTGAAGAGATATTAATATACTCATGTTTATAATGGTATTATGCATAATAGCTAAAATATGGAAATGACCCAAAGTTCCATCAACAGATCCAAAAGCATCCTGAATTTAGTTTGTAAGTGCTTTGCCTTAAAGTCTTTCTCAATGATTCAAGGGGAAAAAATCATCCTTTAAGTGACATTCACTTTGTTAAAAGCTGGGAATCTAAAGATTATTTCTTACCTCAAATGGCTAAAAAGCACGCAAGATTTTTTTTGCAGGTCTGCAAAATGCTGTAACAATTTTAACTTTTAAAAAAAAGTTAAATCAAGGAATGAAGACATACTCAGGGCATCTAAATTTCATTCTCTTCATATCTAACATAGTCAATTGCCTTACTCAGTTTGGGCTATTATAAAGAATACCACAGACTAGGTGGCTTAAACTAAAAACATGTACTTCTCATGGTTCTGGAGACTGAAAGGCCAAGTCATGTTGCATGCATGGTATGGTGGCTGGTGAGGGCCCTCTTCCTGGTTTATAGATGGCAGTCTTCTTGTTGTATCCTTAAATGGCTAAGCAGGAGGGCTAGCTCTCTGCCTCTTATTAAGATGCTAATCCCATCATGGGACTCCATCCTCATTGCCTAATTACTTCCCAAATTTCCTACCTCCAAATATCATCACAATAAAGCTTCAACATATGAATTTGGAGGTGGGGGGCACATTCAGTCCACAGCACCCAGCAAATTCTGTGTTTCTATATTTTTTTCTAAATTGTGCACAAAAACTGAACAATTCCTTCTTTAACTCATCATTTTCTTATAATTCATCATAGATAACAAGAAAACATTTAGAATTTGCATCATTCTGTCCACAAATATCATTGGCCAGCTCTCAGAGATCATTAGTTACCATTTCCATTTTTCTTATTATATGTTGATCTTCTTTCCGGCTTCGAATGACATTTTCCTCACTATCCCAATATTTCTTACAATAATCTCCTCAATCTTTTCCTAGCTTCTACTGAGTCTTCTCAAGGCATGCCCAGCTTTCAAAAACAGTCTCCCGAAGGTTTCTCAGCTTCTATCTACCAGCCAAGATTCAGGAGAGAGAAGATAAGCCTTCCTCTCGATAAGAGGAGTGTCCAAGAACTTGTAGCCATTTTTATTTTGTCATGCATATCAATTGATACAAACACAAGAAGGAAAGCCCAACTGTTGAGCACATTTTGTCTTGGTCACATTATATCACTTCTGCTAATATCCCCTTGGCCAAGTCCAAAGTCAAGGGACAGGAAAATGCACTCCTCTATCAGTGGGAAGAACTGCAAAGTTAGTTACATGGCAAAGGGCAGGGAGGATGCATATTTGTGGTCAATAACTCAGTCTCCCAGAACTCTTTGTGGCAAAACATAGCCTAACTTTTCTTCTATCTTCATATTGAACCCTACTTCAGTGTCTTTTTAGAGTATGAAAGCAGCAAGTTTAATAGGCATTTCAGAACATATATGTATGGATTTCGGAAGTGTTTGGGGCAGGTTCCAAAGAAGGAGAAGAGTCCTATTTTTCACCAAATCTGGGTCCTTTTCTGGTATACTTACCACATACTTCAGCTCTGTGGGAAGAGAATATGTGCATGGAGAAGGAAGGGTATCCTGTCGGTCCGCCTTACTTCTGTAAGGTTTCTTATGAACTAAATAATCATGCCATTTTAAGTAGAAAGTAATTTTAGTCATGAAATGAGGTTTCCTTTTGCCAGAGGGAGTCAGGAATGGAAAGAGCACAATTGTAACAATCGCTTTTTAATGGTAATAGAGGTATATGTGGGTATATCGTCATACCCAAATATAAAGCATGACATTCATGAAAGGAAAGGCATGATTATGTGCATATTGTGCTACTGTCCCATTAAGAAATAGAAAATCACACTTCTAGAAGAGCTTTCAATTAATGGCTGTTATGTATCATAGTATATCTAGTTTTTTATTGTGTCATTAATGGTTAATATGGTACAATTAGTCCTTAAGCATGTGATTAATATCTACTAACTGCTTAATGCTATTTGGCATTCATTACCAATGAATAGATATTCAATTAATGCCAGCTTATTCCTTGGCACTTACACCACTGAAGTTTTCTTATTTCTCTGTGAATATACCCCACTTTCCCTATCTTCTCCTCCCAGGAAGACATTAAATTTTATGGTGACACCCATTTAAGGAAATATCAGTACATGTTAAGTATATGTTGTTATAGCTTATTTTATTAGTGGTGTTATTGTTTTGTAAGTAAAATATTTAAAATATAAAATATTTTAGGATGTACGTGATTTTTTAACCCTAACTGAGAAATCATGAACAATGTCTGTGCTTTCTCTTCTTCCATAATTCATAAACTATAGCTACTCTAAAGACAGCAAACTAAATGACATAATTAAAAAATCAATATGTGTGTCAAGATGTTGTCACCACTTCAAAGGACAGTAGAAAGTTCAACAGTTATACGAATATATCAGAGAAAAGTGTTCACTGGAGACTAAAATATTGTGAATAAACAATTTCTGAAGCTTATTTTCCCCGAGGAAGGATAACAGTTACTTGGCAAAGGGCAGAGAGGAAAATATATATATATATATAGTTTTCATGTCCTGTGAATATAGCTGAAGTAAGCAAGAGGTTGAAAGTCTGGGGGATGAGAACACAATCATTTCAAGCCTTTATTAGTATATTTACTTCCTTTCAATTTATAATTCATTACATGGTAAATATTATAATTTATAAATATCTAGCATCAGGACTGACATAAAATATGGGAAATGCCTGGGAGGGGTTAGAGATTTTTAAATGATAGTCCCTATCATTAGCTTTTTCAGTCTCTATAGGCACTTTCACTTTGCATCTAACCAGGCATGGTAACTTCTTGACATATTTTACTTATTTCCAAATATTTGTAACTTTATATACATATGCATGCAACTGTTATTCTGAGTAATTAGGATGAAATTATAAACCAGTTTTTTTTATTTCCTGGATGGATGTTAAAATCCAATATACTTTGCCCCCCCTCCACCCCCCCAAAAAACCCCCACACAATTCTTCTAAGTGTACAATTTAAATAAATGGGCAGAGGGGGGTATTTGTAACTCACAACACACTAGTAAAACTCAAAAAAAAATCCTCCTCACAAATACGTTCTCCTGAGCGTTTTACAGCCTTGTTTTCAGATGTAGTCCCAACAAACTTATTTGTAACCACACTGTGGTAATGTGCAAATTCTAGGTTGTCTATCTCACAATTTTCATGTATCTATTATTTTTCATATTTTGATGCATCAGTTAAATTTTCTATTTTTTCATCCTATTGCACATCATAGAGTTGACATCACTGAGGACATCTGAGAAAGTCCAGTCTAAGAGATTAAAATCCATGAAGCATTAATATACATTTGTGCATATATATGGGAAGAAAAATCTTCCTCAACCACCTTTGGGTTTATGGATGGATCTGAAAATTAAGCTGATAAAGAGAGTTGAACAGGAGAAAAGCCTATACATTTATTTTATATAAGTTTTATATGACACAGGAGCCTTCATAAGGAAATGAAGACACGGTGAAATGGTTGACCCTTAGTAATTTTGTGTTAGGTGTAATGAAGAGTGGACACCTGGGGACAGATTTGGTAGGTCAGAGGGCATGAGGGAAGTGTAGCAAATTGGGGAAAACAGCAGGGCCTGTTTGTTCAGATTCATCTCAGTGTCCCTTTGTCTTTGGGGGAAAATGGTGCTCCTTTCCTTAGGGTATAAGGAAGCACCCCCACATAAAGTCTTTCTGACCAAATTTAGGAGAGAAGGGCGAAGGAAGGTCAGGGTGACTTTTCTGTTTCTACCATTTTATCAAACTTCTTCAGCTCAAAATATTCAATATGCTAAGGTGCTATATTTTAAGGTAGTGTGTTCTAAATCCCAACATTTATGTACTAAGTAAGTAAATTCTTAGCATACATAGAAAAACAATAAGTGATTAGAGTTATTACCTGGATTTTATTAAGGACATTTTAGTGGAGAAGAAAGCTTTGAGCATGGTTTTGAAGACAGGTGGAAAGGAAGGAAACAAGGTCCTCAAGCTCAACAGAAATAACACACAGCAGCTCTGTCCACCCCACCATTCCTGTTACTTAGAGTTAAGCACACTTTTTTCTCCCCCTCCTCTTCTCAACACACACAAACACTCACTCACAAATAATCTTTTTTTTCTGCTTTATTTTTGACCTGAGATATTTTTGACCTCTGAGCAAAGAGTAAATAATCTATCTTTAACACCTTCTATATTGGACTATAACCCAAATAATTTTATATTTTGAAGTTAATTCAGAAATAGCTGAGGTGCCCGGGTGGCTCAGTTGGTTAAGCATCTGTTTTCCGCTCAGGTCATGATCTTGGGGTCCTGGGATCAAGCCCTGTGTCGGGCTCCCTGCTCAGTAGGGAGTCTGCTTCTCTCTCTCTCTCCCTCTGCCCCTCTCCCCACCACACGTTCTCTCTCCCTCTCTCTCAAATAAATAAATAAAATCTTCTAAAAAATAGCCAAATACTTTAAAAAACATATTTTTAATTTTGTATAAATAATTATGAGATTTTAAAAAAATATGAAAACCTTCATAATACCATATATATAACACCATCCAGGATAAAGCAGGCGTGTGTGTGTGTGTGCGTGTATTTGCACATGTGTACATATGGTATGCATATGTGTACATGTTTGGATACGTATACGGGTGTACACACGTTTAGGGATATGTATACTAGGATTGACCCTAAAAGGGTGGGGGCAATAAGAAACTCAACTAGCAAATTGGGACAGCCCCATCAAAGATAAGTACACCAAAAAAGAGGCTATTGGGGTTCATTCTTAACATGTGTTTTTGGCATACCATTAAAGAAAAAAAAATCATACTAAGTTTTACTGATTTTCAGGAAAGGGGTAACCTCACAGTCCTCTTAAAGATCAAAATAGTTTTGTATTATTTGGTGGGGCATGATACTTGTTTTCATATTACAATTTATTAGATGATTACAACTGAGTGTTTTTTAGTTTGTCATTTAAATGCATGAAAAACAAATTCATAGTTTCATACCTCTGGGTAGATGTTACGAATCTTGAGCTATGATAAAAATGACAATAATTTTCTTTCATACAATGGTAATAAGAGAATAAAAGGGGTCCTTTGATGATAAATGCCACTTTTGCAACCTAGGTTTCTGTTCGGTACCAAAAAGCTGAGGAAAATATGTAGAACATTTTATTAAAGTGTCTATTCTTTCCATCAGTCTTCATGAAAGCATATTTTTTTTTTATCTGACGTTACCTGGACTCTTCTGCCCCCTTTAATCTACTAGTTTAATATAATTGGGGTTAATTGTCCCCCACAGGACATGAAATAGTTAATAAGTTACTGGAGCTTGGTGAATTTATGCTAAATGAAAAGAGCAGCTAAGATACTTGCAGAGTTTGGGAAATAGAGTTCCCAGGAAGTACTCCACATTCCCAGATGGCTAAAAGCATTGAAACATGTGTCCATACTCAGCAGATTTTTAGGTCTATTGATGTTTCTAGGTGACTGTTGTCAAAATAATAACTTCAAATCATGGAGAAATGATGTACATCTGTGCAAATCATTTATCTATAAAAGGGACATATTTATAGTGATAGTGTAAATAAAATGGATTTTTTAAAGAAAACATGGATTTTGTGTATTTACTCCACATTAAGTATCATAGTTTGTGTCAGTCTAGATGTTGTTTAACTCTCCTCCAAAGAGGTAAATGCGTGCTCTCCTCTTGCTTTCCCATCTGCACAGCAAAGGCAAATAGCCCTTTCTCTGAGAGGAGATAGAAAATGTTTCAACTCTCACTCAGAAAAAATTTCAGCAGCAGAGATGTATCTACAGTCCTCTCCTTTCAGAAGGGCACCTGTTTTGTTAGAAAACATTGCATTAAGCCACACTTATGTCCTGCCTTCTTCCTCCCTCTTGCCCTTCTTCCCCGCCTTTCTCTCTCTCTCATTTAACTTAAAAATTACATCTGTCCCTCCTTTAGTTGCTCCCAAAGTGTAGTTTTCTGAAGGTTTGAGTTGAGAAGCTGTGTAGAATTGGCTAAATTAAATTTAATGAAGGGAAAAAATACGACTTTCTCTAAAACTAGGTTCCCTAAATTTAATTTTGTGCCTCTATTTTTAATCATATTCTTAATTATGCCTTATTTTTTTTTTTAAAGATTTTATTTATTTATTTGAGACAGAGAGAATGAGAGACAGAGAGCATGAGAGGGAGGAGGGTCAGAGGGAGAAGCAGACTCCCCGCCGAGCAGGGAGCCCGATGCGGGACTCGATCCCGGGACTCCAGGATCATGACCTGAGCCGAAGGCAGTCGCTTAACCAACTGAGCCACCCAGGTGCCCTTAATTATGCCTTATTAAAAATATAATATTCTTACAGGAAAAAATCCAGGATATGCTGGGAAATGAGTGTTCACACTATTATGTAATTTTAATACCATTTTTTTTAAATTTCTAAAACAAAAATACCTTATTAGCTTTAAAATGGGGGACTGGGGCATTTACAGAAAAAGAATGGGGGTTCTTGAATAGACTTTTCTTCAAAGAGATTGAAAATAGCTTCTGATACTGTGAAGATGTGAGAGGGAAGTAAATGAAAGATGCTGATGAACTCAGTGTCCTGCTGGTAAGTCTTTGCCATAGAAGCTAACATCACTTTGGATATTCAGCTGCCTTTGATTGTTCACATGCTGGGGGAGGGAGGAACCAAAGGTCAAAGGTTGTTTTCAGCACTGTCAGAGCATGTGCTGCTATTTTACAACATTCTGTAATGTATTTTTTCCACATGATTTCAAAAAGCATATGATGTCTTCATTTTCATGTAATGATGAAAAGCAAATATAATATCTGATAAAATAATATATATTCATAGGTAAATAACTGTGATGAGCAAATGTGGATGAAAATGTACTCAAACTTGCTCCTCACGCCCAGAGAATCTGCTTAAATAATGTGTGCAGCCTGGGAGTTAGGATTTGTTAAGAACTTTCCAGAAGATTCTGATGTACAGCTAATGCTCAGCTCACTGGTTTGAAATATATGTAGAATTCCTTTGAAGGTGACAACCACACACACACATATATAATCTCACATTATGTGCAATTTCAAAATTCTATATACCTATATATGATAACCCTCATTTAGTAATGATAATTTCTTCAGTAATTAACATCATGTGGTTAATTGTCTCTTCAATATGGCAGTTCCCAAGAAAATGTAAGAAACAATCTGGCAAATTATGATGCACATGTGTATCGTTCATCCATAGATGAAGGACCAGGGCTGAAATAGATTTCACACAGAGATTCTAGCATAAAATGAACTGCAGTGTTCAATGATTGATTTTTATCTTGGACTTGATTCTCAGGAGTTCCTAGTTTACTTATCATGGAAAGAAAATGTGTATGGGCAGATTAACAGAACACACCCTAATAATTAGCAGATTGCAGTCATTCTGTAGTGTTATTGGTTATTTTCTTATAATTAGCTTTGCACTGTTAACATCTTACTGGTTTATAACTGATTTTGTGTCTATTCTCCTAATCAATGTAGAATGATCCATTAGAGAGTCCCACTTTAGAAAGAAAGGATTTATTTGAATTACCTCTCAAGTGGTTGTTTAACAAGTTAATTTGCTTGCTAGTTGGTTGGTTTGTGCTTGCTTGGTTTACTGTTGCTTTTTTTTCTTCTGTTTTGAACAGCATTCCAATATGTGTTAGATGGTAACCTATTTAATAGATTTGATAAAGTGTGTTTTCCTTAGAAACATTAAGCTTTGATCAAAATGCTCAATCTAGAGATTGAAAAATACAATTCTGGCAAAAATGAAGTGACGTAAATGGAAAGAATGGGGGCTTTTAAGTCCGTCAGACAAATTTCAAACTCCAGCTCTCCAGAGGCTAAGAGCATACATAGACTTGGCAAGTTTTTTAACAACTCTAATCTCCATTTCCTCAACAGTGAGTAGGGATAAGTAATATCTGCTTTATGAGTTTTTTTGTGAGAATTAGAGATAAGATAGTTCAAGTGCCTAGTACTTAGTAAATTCTCAATAATAATAGTTATTAATTAATATGTATCACAATGCATATTATCCTGCAATGTGCATTTAAACATCACAATTGCTATTTGAATGTAAAAACTGACGATTTGTAAAGTGATACTTATGTTTATTTTGTTTAAATGATAATCCTTACTTAGGTTTATGAATTTATATCTTCATTTATTTTGCTTATACTCTAATCCTTCCTAGAATTAGAATCTCAGATTTTTTTAAGTTAATATATTATATAGAACAGCACTATTTTTAAATAGCTCATGAACAGATGATTGAAGATTTTAAACATTTTTTATTTTATTTTAGAGAGAGAGAGAGCAGGTGGGGAGGGTGTGGAGGGACAGAGGGAGAGAGAGAATCCTCAAGCGGACTCCCTGCTGAGCACAGAGCCCTACTCCAGGCAAGATCCCATGACCCTGAGATTATGACCTGAGCTGAAATCAACAGTCAGATGCTTACCCAACTGAGCCACCCAGGTGCCCCAGATGATTAAAGATTTTTTTTAAAGATTTAATTTATTTATTTATTTGAGAGAGAGAGAGAGAGAAACAGCATGAGAGGGGAGAGGGTCAGAGGGAGAAGCAGCCTCCCCGCCGAGCCGGGAGCTCGATGTGGGACTCGATCCCAGGACTCCGGGACCATGACCTGAGCCGAAGGCAGTCGCTTAACCAACTGAGCCACCCAGGCACCCGATGATTAAAGATTTTAAAGTACTATTTAAAACATTTATTTTTTAACCCTCCTTCATCAAGTCCAAATATGGCAGGTTTTACTAAACTACATAGGTAAATGTTTATATTCATTTATTAAACAACTATTTATTGCATACTTATATTTTGAAAACTTCTGTGCTGGAAATTCCTATGTAACTTCCATTTTTGTTTAGGAGGCAGCTATTGAACAACAAAGAATGAAATTATTTTATTAAAACTGCGGTAGATGCTAAGAAAGTAATGCAGGATGGCATGAGAAGTTTACAATGGAGGGTATGACGTAATTTGGTGAGGATTGGTAAGGCTTCTCTGAGGAAAATATATCTGAACTGAGCGACCAATAATTTGTAGATATTAACTGGGTGAAATGTGAGTGTGTTGAGAGGGGCCATTTCTAGGCTGAGGTACAACATGGACCAGTTTCTTGTGGCAAAAAGGAACATAGCAAGATTGAGGAATTTCAAGAAGGCTAATGTAACTGTGAAGCAGAGAGTGAAGTTTAGAGTTGTTTGAGAAGGGGCTGGTAATTTTTTTCTGCAGAGGATATGTAGGCTTTTGTAATGTTTAGGATTTTTTTTTCTTTATCTCATGAGCAATACTGAGCCATTGGACACACTGTTTTAGGCAGGGGGAAGAGAAATCTTAAGAATGGGAATAGAAAAGATATTTTAGGTGTAGCTAAAGAAAAGCAAAAACATACCAGAAATATTCAGATATAAAATTGATAGGACTCAATGCATGAGAAAAAAGTGGTGTACATACTGTTAAATAACAAAAATTCAATTAAGTAAATTTTAAAGATCTAATTGGCTTTATTAAACAATTCCTGGATCTGACAGCATCCCATCTAGCCAATAGAGGGGTTCTCCAAGGAGTTGTACAAAATGGAGGGTTTTTATGGAAGGAGAGTGGGGCAAGAAGGTTATTAGCAAAAGGATTGTTCCAGGCAAGGTAGCTTTTCTACGGGGGGAGGGGAGGGGGAAGCAAGGGACCTTCACAGAGATCGCCTCATCTTTCTTTGTGGGATGGCAGATTCATTGGCATGCTAATGGAAAAATTCCTGACTGACCAGTTAAGACTACATTTCTGGGAGAGGTTGAAATTGCAATTAGATTAGGTTTTAAGCCCCAGTTTGGGAAGTCCATCGAAGTGCCACCATTCTGGGCCTGTGGTTTTCATTTTAATGCTACAAAGGGGCAATCGAGCTTGAAGAAACCCAGTCTACACATTGAAGCTCTGTCCACAACTTCCAGAGCATCGACCATCCTTTGGTTCTAGCACTGCACCCATAGGTGATATCTCTACTTTGGATGAAAAGCCCACTGAAAAGCCCCAAGCTGATTCTGAAAGCAGGCTCCAGGCACTTTGAACAGAGAAATTGAGGCTCAGGTAGCTAATGAATAGTTGGGAAGCAGGAAGCTGGCAGACTCTGGGTGGATACATACCTTTGACCCACAGACTTCTTGCCCTGTAAAAGATACAGGACCAGACAAGGACAAGAATGGGATCTTGTAAAGCATGGTGCCCAGGGCAAATACTACTATTGTTAGGGTTATTTTAGCCATTTTGCCAGTGTGTAGTGGTATCACACCAAGGTTTTTGTATGGCATTCTGCTGATGAAGTAGACAAAATTTTCAGGTGTATTGGTCTTTTGAATATAATATTTGAGAAGTGGCTATTCAAGTTTTGCACTTTTTTCCTGAAAGAATGCCTGCTTTTTTTTTTTCTAATTTAATTATATGTGATTTCATTCTGGATATACTCCCTTTGTTGGTTATTATAAATACCTTCTCCCACTCTGTGACTTTCCTTTTTACTTTCTTAATGGTGCCATTTCGATGCAAACCTATTCATCACTTTCTTTCCATATGGTTATTGAGAAGCTTTTGATTTACCTTTAATACAAAAATATCACTTGGAAATTATATGCCTGGAATGAATATTATCTGAACAATCAAGTTCAACATTTTCCTTCACCAGCTTTTTCTAACAATTCTCCCATATGTTGTTGAATTGCTGTGAATTGCTCTTAGATTATAACTATTCCACTTGTATCCATGTGATTCACTTGTCAAACAGCCTACGAACATTGCATTCCTTTTCCACACATTACACACACACATTTATTCACACTGCTCATAAACTCACACACACACACACATATGTTCTCATACACTCAGGCACAAACCCATATGCTCACTCACATACTCAACACGCATACACACACTCCCACTCCCCCCCCCACACACACACACTGTGTTTCTCAGTTTATTTTTTTTATGTTTCCCTAGTCTAGAGCAACTGAAGGATTATTGACTCTCAGGAGCTTTTCTCGTAACACAATTTTTAAAGATCCCTTTACTTATGAAATCATATTGCTTTTGAAAGTTGCTTCTATATAGGAAATCCCTCCCATCATCACTCTAGTGAATCTGCTGACGTTATCAGAGGTGCTGTTATGGCCAAAGCATCAGCTCCTTTCTGAAATAGCCTTACTCTGAGGCACAGAGTATTATTTGGGCATGAGGTTGGAGTCAAGAGAAAATGTTTATATATTGCTTTTGTTACAAATGAGTAAAACTGAATTACAAAGGCAGTTCAAATTATACCATGAGTTAAGTAGGCTACTTCTGACCCATCCTGAGAATTGAACATTTTAAAACATCTTCAGTAAAAGAAAATATGTCATGATTTCCAAAACTGACTTACAAGTAGACCTTTTTTTCTATAGAAATAAATGTCCAAAGAATAAACTAGTTGTGATCTCAAAAGTATTCATTAAAGATTTAGCAAGTCTACATTTTCATCATTCATCCTAGAATATGAGTTATCAAGGTGGTATTTAAAGTGCAAACAGGCATTTCTTATAAATCCAAATGCTCATGAAGGGAGGTAGTGGCAGAGAAAATAAAAAGAGATCTAAGAACGTGGCATATGCTTTCTAAACCTGAGAGGAGACAGATTCCAATTTTCCATTCTTAAAACATCTCCTCTGTTCATATCTCTGCCTGGCCTCTTGAATTTACTACATGGATTTCATGACAGATGTAAACAGCAAGGTTAAACAGGGGCAACAGTTAGTCCTGCATTTTGTGGCAGATTGTTCCTAGAACATTTGCCTTTGTTCTGTTGTTTGATTTTGGTTAAGAGCTGGACCCTTGAGGTTCACCAAGATATGCCCTGGAGTCTGTTGTCCTTCCAACTTATCACCTGACAGCACTGATTGTATAGTGTAATTAAAAGTCAAAGCTAGCTTTTGGGATATAGACTCTAATGAAGGAACCATCTGAAATTAGGACTTAAATAATGAAGGTTTCAGGGACATGGACGCTGGTATTTGTTATGCATTTTAGTAGCAGAAGTTCGCAGCTAAATGGAGGCTAACTAAACCCCTTGGACACATTTCAAGTCACGTCAGTTAATTTTGGTCCCCAAGGAACCTGATAGGACATGCAGCTTAGTACTGCTTTTTTCTATCTTAATTACCACATTGAGTTGTGCTAATATAGATTAACTTTGGAGACATGTTCTATGATTATAGCTGGGAAAACATTGTTGGCATTTGTTTTTAACTCTAAGAACATCAGATTCTAACTCAACCTTAAAAATAATTATAAATTTGAAGATAAATTCTAAATATTTTGAAATCATTGAAAGTAATTATTGCAGATAAAAGTGCAACCTGAGTTTTCATTTACACAGAAAGGACCAGAAATTCAATCAATTTGTTTTGTTTTAGAGAAAAATAATAGTGCATTTAAGAGAAAAAAAATTCAAGGTTAATGTTGTTTCAGTTGGCAAATAGGATAATCATTTTATCTCTGTATGGTACCATATATTAAATATTTAAAATAGCATTAGTTCAGAGTATGGGGCTAAATAAAAGGATGACATTTTAAATTCTATTTAATTACATTTAAATGTAGTTTACAGATTCTGATAAGGCAGACAGTGGTTAGGATTTTCAATCCCAATGGCACTGCAAACATACTATGGACACAGTGAGGAACCAGCTTCATATTGCTATGTAATTATCTGAATGGATTATGTATAGCATGTATTTTAAAAAGATACAGGGCCAGAATTGAAGCCTGTGGATTGAAGGGCCAATATATCAAAACATGTAAGTTTGAATATTATCCCACTTTCATGAAAGTGACAGATGGTTTCTAGGCCATTTCCTTTAGTCAGTGATATTACCAGTCCAAACCCAGTTGCATTGCTCTGTATGGTGCTAATTCTCACAACTGCTTTGTGTGTATTTCTGAAAAAAGCGATACAAATATATAAAGTATTTTTCTAATTGCTAACATTGTCAATAAACCTATTTAGTAGTAGTGTGCTGATATTTTTTTACTGCATATTGACCAAGTTTAATAATATGTTAGGTTATTCGTCCAGTAGAGAGGCAGTATCTAATCCATTTACCAGGTGTTGTAGCTGAAGCGTGAGAAAGTGAATATTACCCTTCTCACTCATTTATATAGTCATGCTAGTTCAACTCTGGAGAGAAAATATGGAAAATGCATATCCTCTTTCTGTACTCTCAAGATTAATTTTGGGTTTATTTTATTAAACAATTTAACAAGTATTAAGTAAATACTTTAAATGATAGAACTATTGAGTTAATAAAAAAAAGCCATCAGGATCAAAAAGCAATATATATGTAATTTCCTACATTTGCTCAAGAGAAATATACTAGTTAACCATCTTGCTCTCTCCCTCCAAAGAGGAATGTAAATGGGTACCAAGTGTAGAGGCAGATGAGATGGTTGAATATTGTGGAATATGATTGGCTACATCTTGTGAGGTGTGAAATACTGAACCTCTAAATGCAATAAGTATAATCACACATACGCACACATACACATATGTTATATCCATATCTATTTACCTAGCTGTACATCTATCTATACCTACATATATAGAGAGAGATTAAAGGAACATATTCTTTGTTATGTTGGGCATATCTTTATTTTGTAATGTTACTTATTTCTGAATTGGGGAAACCCAGCCAATGTTCCACACATTCCCATTTTATCTATCATGGCTTCTTTATATTGTAGTTTTGATAAACTGAATTGGACCCCATAACTGTTCACCTTGTACCATCAGTCTAGCAGTGTTAATGCAGACCTGCTGTTACTAGCCCCTGATACTGCCCATTACTTGTGCTTGAAAGAAGACATCAAAAAACTGATGAGATCACACCCCCAGCTGACAGCCCAAATGCACTTTTGAAAAACAACCCTGAGCAGAGAACCTAGTTATGCCGTGCCTGGACCTGTGATAGACGGAGCTGGGAGACAATAGATGGCTATCATTGTAAGCCACTAATTTTATGGTAATTTGTTATGTAGCAATAGAGAAACGATGCAAATTTGCTTATACCTAACGCTTTTGGGCACAACTAACCTAAGTCCACATTGCATTAGCTTAGGGAGAAGAAATTTACCAGAGGTCCCAGGTCACCATGGGAAGGATAGGGATGCTGTTCATCTGGGATGCAGTTGGGACCTGACAGTTTCAGGACACATTCTGAATCCTTCACTGCTCTCTACC